>NC_089980.1:98125793-99450168 GCF_036417845.1 Apteryx mantelli | reverse complement strand
TCACTCTTGAACAGTATATTTAAAAATCCAAGCATGCCTAGAGTTTAATTAAACTAGCTGCTTTCCTACTAGCAGTTCATAAAAATAAATGAACAAAGAAAACTTCCAAATCAAGGAACCAGAAAAAAGAACTGAAACAGTGAAATTATCATACCTCTGACTAGAAAAATAAAAGTGGCAGCCCTACTCTACCTACCTCCACAAAATTAGACATGTGCATCTTTATTAAGGAAATAATAATAATAAAAAAGGGATAACATACAGCATTATATTAATATATTAGTGTTGTCACATGCCAGGAAGAATTTCAGTGTTATAAATACATGCACACTATCCAAAAGTAATAATTCTGGGTTTCAGGTAAGCTCCAGAGAACAGTCCTTAAGAAGAAAAAAAAAAAAAAAACAAAACACATGGCATTATAATTGATCAGGTGCCGTTTAAGGAAGTCTTCCTTTTCATCACAGGAAACAGGCCACTATCAGATCTTGAATGCAAGACTATCAAAACTGTCTATTACAGCATGTCTATTTGTCTAATAGAGAGACTTTTTTGATATTATTCTAATAGGAGAAAAGCATGCCTCCAACCAGAGACAATGAAACCAAACCATACAGACAACTCCCTGTGTTGAGAAGTAACTTTGTGCAACTTCCAACAGTATTTTACATTGCAATTAGATAAACAGATATTTATGGTGCTTTTGCCAAGATACAAAACATATGGAGAGAAACAAAATGAATTTTTATCACCAGAAGATTTAAACAGAACTGAAAAAGCCTAGCATAGAAGAAAACCAAAACAATAGAGAAATCCACTACTTACAGCAAAGCCAGATGCCCAGGGAAAAAGAACAAAAGGGCCAAAAGAAGTTGCAACAACTATAAGCAGGGCAAACTTAAGCAATTCCACGTGTATGCTAGGTCACCATCTGGAGATCTGTATTAATCTGGTAACCTAGCTATTCTGTCTTCTTGGATGCTGCACAGCAGCACTGGCAGAAGTTATTTTTGGAAATATGGAGGGGGAGGGAAGATGGTTAGGAAAGCTACAAGATATCCAAGAAGAAAAACACATGAGAACATTAAGCAGAATACACTGGCAAGACATGCATTTTTGCCATGTTCAAAATCTGTTAGTGCAAAATATAATTATTAGTTTAAGTTTAGAAACTTCATGAGCTTATCTATCTTCTGGAAGTGGCAAAAAAAGAATGTGGGGTTCCTCCTTTCAGTGAACACATTATTAAACAGGGGTCCTGTATCAGTTCTTCTAAGTCTGCTGGGAGGAGCACATGTTGCTAAGTAGATTCATGTGACGGATCAGTGCAGAAGTACCTGAACTTCAGAAGAAAAAGTGTAAAGTATGCAGGTTTCATGACCTTCAGACATTTCCTTTGGTGCTCACACACACATTGAGCAAAACGGGACCTGAATTCTCACCAACACCACTACTAAATCAGTAATTTTGATGTAAAATACAAACAATTTAAACGCATCCAACATTTTCAGAGAAGCCAAAAAAAATGTGTACACTGTAGTATAGCTACTAAAATACCCAAAGCTCCAATTCTGTACATGTCTTTCAGAAGTAACACAAAATATGTGCATGCATTTACACTTACATCTGATTTTTAGCCGCTTGTCTCTGAGCTTTCCGTTCTTTCCTTTTTTGATCTGGTGGCTTAGCAAAAACAATTTCAATGTTTTCTCCCTCTAAATCTTTGCCATTCATTTCTTCCATTGCCTGAAGGAATTAACCAGACTTTAAATATACTTCTAAGCATATCTGAAGTAATTTATTTTATTCTATCCTTTATAGTATGCATTTTAATATTTGTTATCCAGAACTAAAACAACCATATAAATCTAAGTCAAAGAGCATAATATTGTGGGTTTCAGAGAGTTATTCATTTCTTCTTAACTTGCCTCTCAAACCTAGGACTGCATGTATCAGTTTAAAATCTTCCACTTAAAACTGTAATCTTCAATCTTTGCAAACTGCTGGCTTCAATCTTTGCAAACTCTTTCAATTAATGAAATGACGGAACTGTCTTCTGAAAGGACAGCTTTTGCAATAAGGGGGTAGAGGATAAATTCTAATATCAGCATATATACAAATACCACTAAAGCTAGAGATCAATGTGCGTTTTTATTCCCTCATTCTACTTGTAATAAGTTCTTCCTTATTTTATTGGAAGCCAGAAATTAGGATTTAACATGCTCAT
Source organism: Apteryx mantelli (assembly GCF_036417845.1). Lineage (NCBI taxonomy): Eukaryota > Metazoa > Chordata > Aves > Apterygiformes > Apterygidae > Apteryx > Apteryx mantelli. The sequence goes on along the minus strand of NC_089980.1, from coordinate 99,447,941 downwards.
TCTGACATAAAAAAAGGGGGAGGGGGGAAGCACACATTTCCCAGTAGTCAGTGAATATTACATATTTACATATAAATTTAAAGCAGGGGAATCCTAAAGATTCTACCATTTCTAGGGACTCTCTAGACTCCAGAGAGCTGAGCCTTGACACAACACACATCCTGTGAAGAGATTCTTCCCATCATTTAGAGCATCTGCTTTAAGGCATCTGGATGAATAAGGACAGCTGAATCCCCTTGTATCCTGCACCATCCCACAGGAAACAAACAATATATATACACTACAGGAAGGGCAAGAATTACATTTTCCCTTCCGATCAAAAGATGACAGGAGAAAAACCACCACCAAAAGGCTAACAAAATCCAGGGATTACAACTACTCAGTTGTCCTGCACCGCTCATCAAAAAGAAAAGGTGCTCATTCCACACCATAAAAAGTAAGTCATTCTGTTCCTAGAAAATAAAAAGATCACCTAAATTTCTATCACCTGTCCTAAAGAAACTGCTTTAGATTCTACCGATAATTTGGTGAGAAGTCATCAACTTCTGGCACTTCAGTTATAAATGATAACACATGTGATTATCTGAGATACTTATCAGCAGAATTACTTAGGACAGTCACATCTAAGATCCAGTTTTCAAGCTAGCAACTGTATTTTCCTAGGAGACACCTATATAGGAAAAAGTTATCAGTGACAATGCTTTAACATTCACTCAGATAAAGCTTCTTCTCAAGTTAAAAGTACACAGCTTCTAAATGTTGTGTTTAGTCAGTACTTTCAGGCACACAAAGTTACAGTCCCCATCACTTACCTTTACAGCACCATCCCGTTCATCAAAATGAATGAAAGCATAGTCTTTTAGCTTCTTCACTCGTTCTAGCTTTCCAAATTGACTGAAGGCCTTTTCTAGTATCTCCTCTGTTACAGTATTGGCAAGATTGCGTACAAACAAAACTTTTACCTAAAAACAAAATAAAAAAAAATCAAGACTTAAAAGTATGATCTGAACACAAAATAAGTTTTGCAAGTCATTACTATTGGCAGCACTGGAAAGGTCACTTCATTTTGTGTGTGTGTGTGCATGCACACATTATACAGACACACACACATATATAAAAATATATATATTCTTACAACGTGAGTTGGCTGCAAACCTTCCTGACTACTAGAACTATTAAGTCAAATTTTAAACATGATTACATAGTAATGTATCCTGAAAAATCAATGCAATTTATGTTAATATTGAAAAGAATCCTAGCAGCAAGCTTCAACTCAGGAACACTTTCAAAATTAAAAGACAGCATCCAAGATCGGTTACACGCAAAATAATTAACTTATCAAAACATTTCATTGTTCAGACAAGTTTTTACTAAGGTATCTGCAGAACAGCCACCACCGTAATATCTAGGTCGGAGGTGACCTGGCCTGCAGTTCTTGAGCTCTTTGACTTGTGGCTCCCATGCCACAGCTACACCAAATACCTAACAGCAAGACTGTGCTTGCCTGGGCAAGTTTATTGACCTGAATCCACAGCTGGAGAAGGGAAGACAGACAGAAGGGGATGCTAAGACACACACTGCCAGGTCACCCCTGGACTTTCTCAAAAGTCAAACATGGTCCCTGCCTTGGTGAACACCCATCTTCAAACAATTCTGACAATCTGTTCCCCGCCCCCTCCGGCTCTCTAGAGCATGGAATAGGATTCTTAAGTCACATGAAGACAGATATGCAGCTTGTAGGGTCAGAAAGATTGGTTATCTTTAAGTATTCAGATATGCCTTAACTGCCCGATAGTCACTTAATCACCACCAGAATCCAAAGTTGTGTCAATCACCAACCGCTTAAGATAAAAGAAAATACAGGGCAGTCTGAGAAAAGACAAACCTTATTTAACAGAGCAGAGAGATTAACTGACACCGTCTGCAAGTTATGCTTGTACACCATGAATCACATACAATACTGAGTTGCTATCACTTGAAGACCTGCCCTTGCATCCACATTCAGGTTACACTAAATGACTACAAGCTATCATGTTTGCACATCATCCAGGAGTCTCACAATTTATACAAGCGCCTCTTACTTGTTGGGAGAGTCCTTTCTATATGCTGCCACCATGCCTTAACACCATGTTCACTTCCTATTGCTGAAGAATGCTTACAGTCTTATTTTCCAAAAGTGCAACCACCAATGCAGCTGCAAGTCAGCTGCAAAGATTTGCAACTTCCATCCACATCCCCTCCACCAGCATTAATTTCTCACCAGATGAAAACAAAAGCAAGTGAACATGGTTGGTGCATGGGTGCATTGACTTCCCATTCCTGATCCCAAAGGTCAGCACAAATAACACAGGGTGTGAAGGGACCGAAGAAAACACTTCCGTTTGTTGAGGCAGAGCTATACTCTCTGCTTCTACCAAGCATAGGAACCCAGTAAGTCCAGGCACCTGTTTTATATGAAGTAATTATTAATGCAATTAAGTTACAAATAAATAGAACAGATTTCTAGAAATTTTTATTATACTCTATGTTAGAACTAGGATGGGATGCAGAGTTTGGAAGAAAGGATACTACAGATCATAAATCTGATCCAAAATAGCAACTCTAGTCTTTGGAAATAACTACTCTAGGCGATTCTCAGGAGATGGTAAGAATCATAGTGAGCTTCAGAGAGAAAGCTTCTTCCTAACCTACCCCAAGCTCTTCCTGCATGCCCTTATGGTAAGGGCAACCTGTATTTTTTATAAGCCATATGTAATAATGATTTTTAGTAAACTGTCCTAATCACTAACTTAACATTGCACCTGGGATCTTATTCTGACTACAGCAGTAGCTCAGCTGCCCTTCCTCTTAGGAATAAACTGCAATAAACCACTGAAAGTAAGCCTAACATTTCCAAGAAGTGTATGTAGATGTGATCATATTTTCTGCAAATGTACCTTCAGTGGGCAAGAAAGACTGCAGAACAGAGCCTTTTCTTATTCTAGAAATGAGTTAAGTGACCCACCACCAATGCTTGCTTGCCCTCAACTTCTGGCTTCAGCCACAAGCTAGACACTCTCTACTTCCTCAGTATTTCCATTCACATAATCCCTTTTTCAACAAGCCTTCAACCCAAGCTACATTCCACATCTTTGGCACATGGCACTAAATGTATATAAGTTGATTTTCTGCACCTTTTCTTTACTTCGTGGGTTTTCCCCTTTATGTTTTTATGTCCCACTTTAAGGACAAAACAATACAAGGTACTAAAACATGCAGTTTAACCCATCTGAAAAACTGTATAAAACAGAGCAAAACACTATCAAGCTTTAATTTCTTTAGCTTTCATTCCCTACATCTGTAAATTTACTTTTGAAAGATATCTAATTATGTCCTTTATCACTTCGCACTTATCTATTCAGTCATGTCAGCAGAAGTCCCTGCTAATTTATTTTAACATTTTGCTGGATTAGGACTCTTCTCTTTGAGCCAAGAAACTGATCAGACGGAAAAGCTGCCATATGGAGGAAATACCACCTTAGAAAAATGTTACCTGCAAGACTCTTCCCTGATGCTGACAGTCTATGATGCCAGGCAAGCAAAAAAAAAAAAAAAAAAAAGAGACTGTGACAGGGTAGTCCGAAAGCTTCTGTAATACCTGCATTTCAAAAGCAGCTTTTTCCTAAAACAAGCCCCCACCCCCAGACCTTTTCCCTTACAGCTCACCAAAGAGGAGATCCCAGTCAAGCTACCTTACTAGGTCCATCAAAGTAGGACTCCAGCAAGTGACGTGTCTCAGATGAGAGAAAAAGCAAGATGAAAAACAAGCAAAGAGAAAGAGATAAGGACATGGGCTAGCTATGAGCTTGCATTAAATAACTCAGCTACACAACATAACTGAAAAAAGCAGGGCTGGGCTTTATCTGATGGCCAAAAATCAGGTAACCTGTTTCTGTGGCAAACATTACACGTACATAACAAAAACTGTTACAACTTATTTCAAAGCGTTAAAAGTTCAGAATTTCGTTTCACTATAACATTCAAAATCCAGAATATTACCATTCTTAACATTTCAAGGAATTAAAAACACCACAGAGTTAAAGATACAAGTCCCAATGAATATAACTGCTTAACTTCTCAGGAATAACTTTTAAAATGCAACTTTGAAAATCCCAGTGTGTGTGTCCTCCCTTCTGAAGTTATAAATACACAATTCCAGGCTAATTAAGATTTGCTCTGCCATCATCTCTAGAATTCTCTCCTCCCAAATATTAAGCTAGAAGCCACCAAATATTAAGCTACAAGCTCCTGCAACTTTTGGAGTCACTACCATTACTTCCAGATGAGAGAGAAAGTAGATCAACATACATATCATTTTAGTCATTGGCATGAACAATGTTCAACATTGTCTCAGGTAGCAGGAAATAACACCTACCAACGAAGTTTTTAAATACATTTCAATTCCAGAATGCATTCATATTTTTATCATCTCACTTTTAGCTTATCATTCAAGAATGCTCAAAGATACCATTTTAACTTATGCTAATATCAGGAAATACTTACTCTAGAACAAGGCACTCTAAATATATGCTTCCCTTACTGCTTTATTACCTTTGCCATGACTTCAGGATCTGGATCTTCTATAGGGTCAGCCCATTCAACCGTAACAACATTTCCCCAGACTTTCACTTTGCCACTCATTAACCTACGTCTGGCCTGAGCAGCAGTTTTGTGATCTTCATATTCAAGGAAACAGAAACCCCTGTTCTTTTTCTTGTCATCAGGCTGATGATACAATATGACATCTGTAAGACCCTCTGAAATTAAGCAAAATATTTATTTGATGTGGCTTCAATACACAAATTAGTAGTATAAAGTGGGGATTATCTTTCTGAGAAGTGCATCTTAGAAAAAAACAAAAAAAAAAACAAAAAAACCCCACCACTTTCAAAGAGAAACTTTACACCATCCCAACACAGGTTCCATTTTTAATAGTGGAAAAGGCTTAGTAGCTATGAAAGAGTACCTTCTCCTCTCACTGAATGGAGAAGAGACAGCACAGCCCAAAGTTGTACTTTGTCAGTTCTCCTCTCACACTCTTAAGTCACAACACACCATATTATTTGAACATTCATGGAAAAATACAAGAGGTCAAACTTGCATGATTTTAAGACTTCTAAAAAATTTCAGTGTTGCTCCAAGGAACCCAAGTATATTATTTGGTAACAGAGGAAGCCATAAAATGTTATCTTTGTCCGCTTATATGCGGTTATCAAAAAGAGATCCTTATCAAATCATTAAGAATTCTGAAGCACAGAACTAGTTATGTTCTTGCTTCAATTCTGCTTTAAAAAGGTTTAACACATCTTTTAGTATTGAAATTATAGAACCATCCATTTCTTTGAATGGATATTTTAAACAGTGGACAGTTATTCTCTATGTAAAACTTGGAGCTGCATACCCAGTGCAATCAGATATTTCAGCCTGCAGCAGAGTAAAGTTTAAAAAAGTTAGTTGTTCTAAAAGTCAGGACAAAAGCTAAGTGATCTCAGTTCAAAGTCATTATCATTCAACCGTAAGCCGAAAGATGGTGAAAAGAGTTCATCACTGATCATGTTTTACATCTCTCCAGCTCTCGAAATCGTATTTATCGACTTACCTGTTACTTTGCTAAATTCTTCAACAATTTGCTCCTTGGTTTTACTCTTAGGAATAGAGCCAACAAAAAGTCTATTATTGGCAACAGAGATGCATACACCAATGTGTTTTCCAGAACGAATTTCATGGTTGTTGTACTGAAAGAAAAACAATTAAACAATCACCAGTTACAGATCATTTTTACTCTAACAGCAGCACACCAAATATTTTCCTTCTGTAATCATAACACATAGTAATACATTAAAATCCTAGGAGCTTAACATATTCTTGCTACATTCAACTAATAGTTTTGCAGTATACCCATGTTTTCTAAGAAATCTCCACAATTTCAGCCAACAATTATCTTTCTCTTCTTGTTCAAGTCTCTTACTTAATACATATTTCTAGAGAGGTTTTTTCTAGGGAGATTTTTTTCACATAGAACCACAAATGGTGAATCTTGCATCTATGCTATCAAGGTAAAGGCTACTCCCTGTCACAACAGTGCAGGAAAAAAAATGCAAGTTACTCTACACACTGAATCTGTGAATTCCTAAATCGAATCTTGTGTAATAAAAGACAGGTGTTACAAGTCAGATTCCCTTCAAGAGTTCCACAGTTAACAAAAGAAAAAAAAAACAACAACAAACTCCCAAACAGCATTCATGATTAGGTCTCCTCCACAAAGTCAGTGTGCAAGAGCAATTGCCAAATTCTTTCCAAAGCGCTTAAGACTGCACACATAAACACAGTATACTGCCAACCCCCCCCCCCCCACTGACTTGAAATCCTAAGACTTCTGTACAAATCCCTCTCCCAAAACAGGTAATTCAGAAGACACCCTGAATAAGACAGGAGTTCAAGGGTCGGGGGGGGGGGGGAAGTATTACTGGAGACACCTGTAGAAAAAATGCCTTTCATTCAGATGCAGAACAGATATACATCACCCAAATAAGAAGCAGGGAGGCTAACTGGTGGTATATCAACCACTTTTCCACTGAAAGCTCCATAATAGACAATTCTGTAGCTAGGAAAGCTTATTTTGTAGTCAACATTTTATTGACAAGCAGTAGGATAACTTCAAATTTAATCTTGCTATATATTTTAGGAGCAATTCTGTTCTTGATAAATGTTCCTGCAGAAGCAAGTCTTCCCACACCTCCTATTGCTTTGTGTACTAAAATCAGGGTGAAGATTTATTTATTTACATTTTGCATTTATCTGTCATAAACAACACAAACTACATTACATTGAAAATCTTCACGAAAGCTGGACAATTAAGTCAAAAGTGAGCTAAAAGAAAAACCACATATGTGAGAAGTATCTGTGCTTCATACCAAAGTAAGCATGTTCCCACCTAGTTATGTGTGCCCCGAAGCATATTAAAATACAGTAAAAGACTTCTATCTGCATATCTGCTGCCCATGCTACAGAGGAAGAACTGATTTTAAAGGAGGCAACAGAACGGCACAGGAAGACTGTGTATACATTTTACAATTATGTCACTGATAAACAGACTCATACACATGAACTTAAGACAGATTCTAGCAGCTCAAAAAAATCTTTTAAAAAAACACACAGTGCATGACTTAAAAAGCTGACCATTTATTAGTCTGGATACAAGACACAAATTGATTCTTCTTCAGTTGTGTCATCTACAATATAAGACATTATCTGACTGTTCTTACTAAATCTAAGACCAAAGTTTGGCTTCACATTTAACTGAAAAGCCTCTCACAAACCTCCTGACAACAAAATTGCATTTCATAATTAAATTACATATATTTCTACTATATTCCACATTTATAGTAGTTCCTAAACAGTTCTTTCATACTTCAATACGTTAACCACTACTTTTCATTGCATGTTTCTCTCAGCACAAACAAAATTACGCCTTGAATTAGGTGCTCTTAGAGATAAAGTTTGTGCTTTTTAGACAATTAGTTTGCACACCAGCTGTAAACTCAGATTAGATGTGTACAAGCCCAAATCATGATTTGGATAAAGTGCCAAAAAGGAGTAAGGCTACCAAAGTAGCAAGGTCTCTATCCCATCACTACTGAATCAATACCCAAAGTTAGTAACACAAACATTAATACCCTCTAGACCCTATAAAAGATACAGACTTTTTTGCTAAGTTCTTCAAGAATTGACTTGCAAACAACGGGTCAAAGTATACATGAAGTCTGTTCTGTCATTATAACCACTTAAACATTCACCAGCAGTTTTAGTTTATTTTCAGCAGCAAACAGCAAGTTGCAGTGCTATGTGTAGCTAGCAAACTGTTTGATATGCATATCTGAATAATTCACCTGTATTTACACTTCGATCAAACTTTTACTTGCCTAGTCAAAAACAGTGAAAACTATAACAAGTGTGTGTTTTCCTACAAACTTCACCACCCCAACTGTTGTACCTCTGTCTATCTACAGTAAATCTAAGCACTCAAAAGTTTGTTACTAGAGCAAAATCTGTAACAATATGAAGTAGTAGAAGGGGAACTGAACACACGTGCAGAATACAAGTGGAATTGTAATTCCTAATTCAGACAGTTTAGAACAGAAGTTAAATGCAAGCATGCCAACAGGGAAAAAGTGCCATCAGAGCTGACTTCTTATAGACAGTGCTTGTGTAAAAAGAACATTTGAGATGCCACTTCTAACTTAACCAGCATTGGGGAAGGGGTGTGGGAGAGAGGGCCAAGCGTGTACTGGAGTAAGTACCAAACATAAAATTAACTGCTGTTAGTATCCGTAAGTCTTCTCACTATTAGACCACAGCATCATTCCATTTTGTCTCAAGCACCACCCCAAAGGTATTTCAAACAAAACTGAGGATGTTCTCTCTTTTTTTTTTTAAGATGCTAAAGCTATGCATAAACAAAATCAGGGCTTGAATCTTTCAAATGGGAAAATTTCTCTGGCTAGTGAATAAGACAAGCCAACATTAAGTTCATTCAGAATTTTACTTCACTTTTATGTGATGTTGTCTTAAAGTTTGTGGATGATACAGCAGCCATCCAAAGATAAATCATGTAAAGTACTGCTATGCTAACTGCTAGAGCCTGAAGACAGCTCAGTTTATTCTCTGCTACTGTCTGGGTATTGACAAAATCTCCGATCTGTCTCTTTTATTAACACTCAGAAGTCTACAGGCAATGCAGAGATTTTTATTCATCACATTTTTGCTATATTTCAGAAGCTCTGAGAGAGGAAAAAAAAAAGTGCAAAGCTTTTGGGAAGAAGGTGGGAAAAAACAACAAAACTCCCATCCCAGTGAGTCCAGAAAGCTGGAAAACAAGTTGTCTATGCATCAGAAGATTAGATATAGTCTCAAAAAGAGTACTGGCTGTTAAAATACTAGGATGTTAAAATGCATAGGAAGAAGGAACCAGCAATTCCAAAGGGAATTTCAGCAGCCTCTCCCATGCATGCACAAGCAATGGACACAAGATTTTCAACAGGTCTCTGCAGCTGTGTCTTGCTGGTACTCTTGCAAATCACTCTGAGACACTTGTCTCTGGAAAACTTTTAATACAAAACACTAGCCAGCCAAATACTGATGGAACCATTCAAAAACTCTGATAAATGCCACAGGATCTGTTTTAGAAGGAATCGTGTCCTCAAAGAGGTCAGCATAAGGCTGAAAATTGCTGAGAAAAATAATCTTGAATTGATAGGGCAACTTTTCCAACTACTACATTCAGCAGCTATTTAACTTAAAAACAGAACATCACTTTACCCTATTTTTTTCTTGCACATCAAAGATCAGTTATAATATTCAGCTATATATATTTCTTCGCTTATATCATTTAGTGGAAGACAGACACCAATATCTGTTTTGTTACTTTTATGGAAGCAAAATCTGAATGAGTTTTCAAACCCTTAAGAGCATCTACATTTAAGCAAAATTAAGCTAACTAAAGAAAAATGTCTACTACGTGCCTCTGAGAATATATTTGGTTTGTTTTACTGTTCTAAGTCATGTGCACTACTCTGAAGGGTTCAAGCAACAGATGAATAGCTAACTTGACAATAAAAGGGCACAGAGGTATACACAAAGTTGAATCATCCCAAGTATATTTGGATTGTACACAGGAACACCAGAAGTTTTTAAGAAGTTAATTTTTTTTAAAAGAAGTTTAATGCTTAAAAAAGCCCCATCTTCCCTTTGTTTTGTCTCCACAATTGACTTTGTTAAAAATGTCAACAAGCCACCTTAATGATCCACGAGATGCACCTTATTCCAAAACTCAGATTTAAATCTTACTATATCAATACACCTCAGAATTAGCATGCTTAGCACTCTTGAGGGTCTTATCATGCACTGTGATCTCACCCATATCAGTGTAGCAATAACTAGCTCAAAGAATTTAAATTCCACTTCACTAGAAAAACAAGGGGGCAGTAGCAGAATATTAGGGGGGTTTGGACTGTTTTTAAATGATGGAGGCTTCATACATAAAACCTGCAAAGCTTATTAAGAGTGGCCTATTCCTTCTATCAAACTATTTCACACCTCTGCCTAAAACAGATAAAATGTTCTTTAACCTGGCAGATTTTCTGTCATTTTCCCAGACAGTTGCAATAGACAAAATAGACCTTAACAGTCAAAAGCAATTATTTCCCATCTGAACTATCTTATGAAATTCCATGACTTTAGAAGCCTTTTTCCAGTGTGGGGGCCCTCTGCTGGTGCACAAGCAAATCTGAAGTCATATAAACCTTTCCAACTCTTCTTTTGAAGAAGAAAAAAAAAGAGAAAAGAAAAGAAAAAAGAAAAGCACTTCTCTCCAAAATTCATTCAAAAAGCAGACAGATCAAAAGTCACTACCGCTAATACAACTTTTGTTAAGAGTACAGGCTCATCTAAATGGAACAAGCAGCAGTCCACCAACTTTTTTTCCTTCTTGTCTGTAATATGGCCAGTAACAATTTATACATAAAATTCTGTGGAAATATTTAAAAACACCTAGTGGACATCTATGGAATGACCTAATAATGACACAGTTTCCTCTTAAGCATTTAAGCACCAGGATGAGGACAGCTGCTTAGAAGCCAGAGTGTTTAAAAAAAAAAAAAAAAATACAAATAAGAAAACTTACCAGTTTAACAGCCTCCTGAGCTGCCTCTTTAGTACAAAAAGTGACAAAAGCATATCCTCTATTTAGACCAGTTAATGGATCCATCATTAAACGAAGATCCCATATAGGGCCAGCTTTCTCAAATAATGGAACAAGCTCATCTTCAAATAAGTCTCTTGGAATCTTGCCCACAAATATCTACAACAGACATATATAGCATAACTTGTAAAAAAAACCACGCCCAGTAAATATGATTACATTTACATAAGGACCTCCTTCTCCTTACCTCTGTACCAACAGAAGGTTGTTGTCCTGAATATACAGACTCTGGAGGAGGTCCACCATACTTTCGCTGTCCAGTAGTGACATCAAGAGTGTAGCCTGTTCTCTCCAAGAGTGCCTTCAAATAAGAAACTTAAATTTTAAAAATCATAAACCAATTCAGCTCATTTAGACACACTTCATTCACAAACAACAGACATGCTTATAATTCCACTTAAACTGTACTGCTTTAAAACTCTCACATGCAAACAAGCCTACTGCTGACACTTCAACAAGAAGCTTGCAAAACAACTATTAATCCTGCCAGGTAAAGAAACATTGTCAGAAAATTAGAGGTTCACATGAAGGTTTCCCGATTCCTTCATTTTCATACCAAAAAAAAAAAGAAAAAAAAAAAAAAAGACAAGTAATAGAATAGTGAGCTTCCCTTTAATTAGAAAGATCTTAACAGTCCGAGTCACTTCTTGTTTTGGCATGCCCAATCCTGCAAACATTTATGCACAGAAGTTCCCTTCACTTAATGAGATTACTCATAAGTGTGAAGTAAAGAACACATGTGCTTACACTCCTGGAACACTGTTCTTACTGCTTCAGGTACCCCATCACTAAAGTGGTAATACTGTTTACTACTTTCTCCTATCCTGTCCCTCTCTATATATCTCAAATTCCTTGTGGACACATTCAGCAACCCAGCATAGCTGATTTTCACTAGAACCACTGCATACGGGTACAGATACACTACTGATTAAAAATGTTAGATGACATTCAGTATGAAAATATGTAACAAGAAACTCTTCTGGAACTAGTCTGTCTTAATAATTTTGTACAAAAAACAAACTAACTCTATATACAACGAAACAGCATATTAAACAAATCTAATTATAATCATGAGTTAATAACAACTTCACAACCTGAAAATTGCAAAACAAGACTTTAAACGCTTTAGCCATCAGCAGTAAAAGCTATTTTAAGTGAGTCAGTGTAGTCTTCATTTTAAGTAAGTCAATGTATTTTATGTGATGGTGACCGGAAGCCTTATCAGTTTATTGGAATTTACAATTCATGGCATTCTACCCTCAAAGACAGGAGGAAGAAGAAAAACAAAGACATTCTAGTTTTGCAAGCTACATAGCTATTTGCAGTATTTTAACACAGCCATTTTGCACTTTACGCACAAAAAGTTAAAGATGAAAGATTCTCTCACTTTTTTAAGACATCAATGAAGCATGCTTAGACAGTTTTAAACTTGAATAAACTTCATATACTATCATAAAATCTAACATGAACAGTAGTATGCAACTCCTGAGACATAGACCACATAACAGGACTGATATCAAGAAATAATAATGTGATCATTAAGACAATTTTGCATACAGTTTTCGTAAACTGTACAGCAATGACATAGAACAGGCTGAACCCAAAATCCTCTAGTCTGTTTTTTTCAGACACACGTTATCTTCTCCCTACTTTACAGTTACCTTAAGTCTGAATGGGGGTGGGGAGGGGACACCCAGACCCATAACTGAAGTTATGAATTTTGAACACAGTCAAAGTGCTATGCGGAGAAGTTTCCTAAAACTTTTACTGTGAAATAGTAAAACTGTTTCAGCAAGTGGCATACCCCAGTGTACAAGTGTAAAAGATTTTCAAGTCTTTCACTTTTGTACACATTCAGTTCCAATAATTAACAGCATATTCAGCTTCCTCTTGAAAAAGATGAAGTGTAAGATCAATATGCAAATAAGAGCTTACTAATAATGAAAAAATTAGATAAAATAGTTTTACTAGAAAAGCACGTTTCCCAAACAATTAAGGCATCAGTCACAACAGCTTGAAAAAACACATATGTATTGTATACCTTATACCTTTTAGGCACATACCTTAATTTTTGCCTCATCTGGTCCTTTGCTAGAATCTGCCACCTTGGTCCCCTGTTTTTCCCTCTGCCTGTATGTCTTCATGACTCCACATAAAAAGGCACTTTTGTTCTGCAAAAGACGTATTAATCTTCAGTTCTGCAAATATGACAGGCCAGAATCTAATTTTGTGTTGAACTAAAACAGTGTGCATTTTACATATCACATATGGACCGCTGAAGAGACTTTAAGCAGACCTCTTGCCAGTCTACTAGCAGTTTGTCCCTCAACAATTATATTCTAAATTGCTTAACGTTACCTGAACATGTGAGAGATCACTGTCTTTAAACTGCTGAAGCACTGCCAATGCACCTTCTTCATTAAATTCCTTTAAAGCTTCAATAGCTCTTTCATCTAGATCACTATGTGCAACTAGCCCTAGAGAAAAGGAAAAAAAATTACTCATTATATTTGGGCATCAGTCTTTGTTTAACCATATTTAACACATCCAACACATTTCAGTGACCCCTAAACCAATCACTGAGTAACATAAGTTCCTATACATAAGAAACCACTTATTCCTCTTCAAGTTAAAATTTTTTACGTTATCATCATTTTTCTATCAAAAAGAATTGCCAAAAAGTTAAGATTCAGAACAAGTGTTTTTGCATTTATGTTTTCATTCGATTTCTGTGAAATGCAGATGTTACACAGGCCACATTTATTTTCAATATCCTGAAGCTGAATACAGAAGGATCCATCAAAACCCGTCTTAAGCTTTACTAGCAATGGTAACTTGATACATTTTGAGAGAAGACTGTAAGGGCCATATAAACTACAGCACTAAAAGTGACAACCACAATCTAAAAAAAGAAAAAGAAATCCAGCTTAAAAAAAAAATTGCAAGCTATACTATGCCTAAGAGACACAATAACCTTTGCATCCATAACCTCAAATGCTAAGTCACTAAGTATCATTTCCAACAGAAGATGACTACCAAAGCTTCAGTTATCTAAAACTACTTAAGACTACTATACAGATGCACTAAGACCACATCACCTACTCCTTCTAAAAATCATCTGTTGCCTATTCCAGCTGTTGCTAAGGTTGCATGCATACTTCTCCTCTTTCCCACCCCTTAACCCAAGTAACCTGGCCCAAGACTTTTCTCTGAAAAATACTGTGACAAATTAAAGCACTGAGTTAAAAAAAAAAAAAAAAACATAGATTTTGGTAAGACTGCAGTCCCCATACTTTTGGAAACCACAAAAAGTTGCTATTTTAGCCCAAAGACAGCATAATCCAATAAAATATTGTAAAGCGTGGTTTTGCAAGTTTTGCATCTTACCTGCAACGTAAATTTCATCTAGTTTTTCAGCAACTTTCTGTGGTAAACCAGCATCAAGCAATGTCTGGAAATGCTCAGAATGGGTAACTGCAGCAGAAGTATCCATGGGCTCTTCAGTACCATTCCCATTAACATGTTCAGTAGCCATGTTTCCAGATATCTGTTCAAATGCAATAAGCATCATAATTAAGCTAAAATGATCTTCAAGCAGAACAATTCAAGTGACAATACATGCAACAGACTGCTCTATTCCTGCAAAAAGTAAAAATAAAAATAATCTTTGACCGCTTCCCTGATACTTTCAGCTTCGGAAGAAGCACAAAATTCCTCAAAAGAAGCACTAACACAAAGGAAAACCCTAACACCACTGCCTAGCGGGGGTGGGGTAGCTTTCACTGCAGGTTTTACACAATCCAGCCAGACACACTGACTCACCTCCCTCTCTCCGTCTCTCTAACACTCCCTAAGAAGCTCTGAACAAGTTAGAAATGGAGCAAGAAGCCAATGGCGGGGGTGGGAGGAAGAGCAAACCTGCCACATGCAGCCGCCGCTACCGCGCGATACCGTCACCGACACCCGCCGCTGCCTCCACCTCCGCCGCCCGCTGCCAACTCGCTGCCCCCCGGAGCCAGGCGCGGGCCGCCGCCGCCGGCCCCGGGCGCGGCCGGAACCCCTTCCCGCCTCCTCGCCGGTGCCGGCCGGGCCGGCGAGGGGAACAAAGCGCTCTTCCCCGTCCGCACCCACCCACAGCGGCGGCCGCCGCCGCCATGAGCCCGATGGAAACACGTGCTCTGCGCGTTCAGATGTCCTACAACTTCCTCCAGTGACCGACTTCCCCCTCCCCGCCACACTCCCGCAGGAGGAGCGGCTCCCCCCACCCGAGCCCCAGCCATTCCCACCTCTCGCCCTATTCCCCCCGGAGAGCGCTTGCAACACACCGGGCCCGATTTCACCACTCGGCCCGCAGCTCGCGGCGCCTCCCGGCCCCGCCGCCGCCGCCGCCCCCCGCCCGCACCTCTCGCCGACACAATGCGGGGCCCCGGCGCAGCCCCTTCGCCCGGCCGGCAAGCGCCGCCGCCCGCCGCCCGCCGCCCGAGACGCGACCCGGCGCCGCGCGAGACCCCGGCGCCACCGCCCCGCGCGCACGCCGGGCAGCGGGGTGGCGCCGGCCCCGCGGCGGAGCGGCCCCGCCGGCGCCTCGCGGGCAATGAATGGAGCGGCGGAGCCGGCGGGACAATGAGCGAGAGCCACGCGCCCCGCAAGGGCAAGGCCCGGGCTCCCGGCCGCCGCCGCCGCCGCCCCAGCGCCGGCCAGCTGCCGGGCCTAGCGCGGGCACCGGCCCAGCCCGGCCGCCCCCCGCCCGGCAGGAGCGGCCACGAAGGCAGCCAGCTCCTCCGCCCATCGCGCAGCGCCTGGCAGCCGGGCCCCAGCCCCACAGCGCTGCAGGGCCCCGGCGTGCGCCGCCCGCGCCGCCAGCCCCCGCTCCCGCCCGGCCCCGGGCCCGGCCCGCTCCCACCCCGCTCCTGAGGGCGGCTGCCGCCGCTGCGAGCCACGGCCAGGGCGAGAGCGAGAGCGAGCCCGCCGGCCTGCCCGCGGGCGCCCGGCCTCTGACCTGCGGCTGCGGGGGTGAAACGCCGTGCGAAGGGGCTCGGGGCGCGGCTGGCGGCTCGGCGTGCTGAGGAGCTGCCCCCCTTGTCCGCTCCCTCCGTGTGTCCGGACAGTGTGCTGGAGCTGGCGTAAAATGGCGGCCGCTCGAGCGCTCACGCCGCTGCTGGCACCAGCCCCAGCCCCCTCCACTCGGCGCGGGGGGGGCGGGCAGGAGGAGGAGGCGCCGCGCGCGCTGGCGCAGCCCCAAACCCGGGGTCTCCCAGGCAGCTCCGCAAGGGTTATCGCCTCGCCCCGCCCGCCGGGCCACCGGCGCGCGCGCCCGCCCGCCCCGCCCTCCCCCGCGCCCGGGCGGAGCGTGAGTGAGCGGGGGCGCGCGGCACTCGCAGGCTCCGCGGCCGGGCGGGGAGGAGGCGGCGGCGGCGGCGCGGGGTGCGGCGGGCCCCGGCGGCGCCTCGCGCACCGCCCTTGCACCTGCGCGGGCGCGGCGGGCTGGGCGCGGATTGGGCGAGCGGCCGTTCCCACGGTGCGCAGGTGGCGCAGAGGGGACCGCGCGCGGCCGCCGGCGCGGAGGCCCCGGCCCGCGGCGGAGACAAAGCCACGCAGACAAAGGGAAGCGGAGCGGCGCGGCGTTTTGTGTGGCCGCCGGCCGGCGCCGGCAGCCCGGGCGCTCCCGCGCACGGCCGAGCCCCGCGGGGAGGCGCCGCGGGGCTGCTCCGCGAAAAAGACTCCCCCCTCTCCCCCGTGCCCCGTACAGAGCCCCGCTGCCCCCCCTCCTAACGGCTCTAACTGTCAACGGAGCTCCCCCAGCCGCCGCGTCTAGTAAATGGGGATTAAATGCCTCGCACTAGGGGAATGGGACAGCTCCATGCGGGTGGCTGCCTGGGCAGGGACGAGTTAAGCCTGGCACTGGTTTGGGTTTCACACAGCTCACCCGAGATGTCACCTGCAGGGGCAGGCCTTTAAGCAGTGTATCATTTACTTCTAGGCAAGGAATGGCCACCTAAAAGGAGGCTACCAATTTCTGATTTAACTTTTTAATGCTGACTGAAGCAGAAGGTGCAACAATATTAAGTGGCCCTTTTCTGAGATCCACATAGCACACTTTTGAATTTGCTTTCCCAACAAGCCCCATTTCCAAGCCTCACAGATGAGGCTTGGAAACCAACCCAATAAGCTCTGCAAAGACCTGTATTCCAGATAAGGACTGCAAAATGAAGGCAGGAAGGCACACAAAATATTACTCATTTCCTCAAAGGCAGCTCAGCAACAAAGAAGTTAGTGAACTACTACTGCCCCTTAGCACAGCCAAACACCTTCAGCATCTCTAATGCATTAGAAATCCTTAAATCTGCACAGTGCAGCAAAACAGATAATTCTAACATAAGGTCATTGTCAAATATTCACATTAGTGCATATGTAAGTGAAACAAAGATTGGTGTCACTGAATACCAGTTGTAAGTATTTGATCTAATAAGATTTCATTAAAAAAAAAACTCAGCCTCCTCACAGGCTATCCTGAAACAGCAACAAATAAGATAGCTGTATCCTATCACATATTACTGCTAATTTATAACTTGAAAGTGTTGTTAAAAATCCATTTTTACTCAAACTTCCCCCAGTGTTTAAGAAGTTTTTGAAAATGAAAAATTACTTCCTGAAAAATAAAACATTTCAGTAAAAAATCCTAATTTAAGTGAAAACTTGTGTGGTATTTTTAATCATATTCTTTATAATACATGTGAATACTTGTATCCTTCAACAATGATTTTTCCCCCCCAAAATGCTATCAACTGGGCAATATAGGTGCCATCTACAAATCACATTTGGAGAGTAGTTTTCAGTGAAAATATACTAAAACATTTTCATACACTTACAGAAGGGATTTCAGCAAGTAATTTTTACTGTGCAGACTTGAGCCAGAGTAATATCTGTATTTCATAAATGCATTAGTTCTTTCAAACTACTAGAAAATGTTTCATAGGTTTTCAGTTAGTGGATCTGACTGCCTACAGAAGGACAGACTGCTGAGAAAGTAATTCCCACTTTCAGGCCCCTCCCCCCCCCCCGGAAAATTTCTTCTATGCACTTCCCTTTTCCTCCATAACAGGGATATAAAACAATAAAAAGATGAGGATAAAGGCAGTGCAGATTTGCACCCTTGTTTAAATCACAGCTGTTTGATGCTTTCATTTATGCAAAAAGGAGGAAGCAAAGTCTCACATGCAGTTCCTCTAAATATAGCCCAGTTATTAGCCCTAATATCATAGAACAGAAAGAAGTGGCATGCCCAGGAGGAGAGCCTGGAAATCAGAAAATGATTTATTTTTTTTTAAATCATGCAGAACATCTACTAGGACCCCCCCACCCCCCCAAATATTTGCAGCAGGCACTTATTTTGTGACTTGGATTTTCACAAAGTTTCACTCCACATGCTTGAAAGTTTGACTGCTTCTCACAACAAAAGTTGTGTTAATTCTTAGTGTTTTTTTTTTAAATGAGATCCCTTCCTGCTTTTAGCCCAATTGCAACATCCTATGAGCTCCTCTGAATTCACAGTTCTACATCTGAGCCTCCCTGATGTCTATTGTAAAACCAGTGATTACAACAGGACCAACAGAAGAGTTGCATGGATAAAGCAGTGAAAAATAATTTGAATTTGACCATCACAAGTTTAAAAGAAAGTCTAACTTTTGCTTTTGGTCTACTGACACATAGTTTAAAAGTTATACCCTAAACAACAAGGAATGAAAATCCCAGGAGAATCAACAGGAATCTTACCTTTAGTTTCTATGATTCTTGTTAAGATAACATTCCTTCCATGAGCAAACTTACAAATTTAAGTTCACCAATATAATTAGTTATATCTGAGCTATGAAAAGCACCAGCTACACAGTGTTAGAAGGGTGGATCACTAATCACAGCAGTATCACTGCTTGTAGTATTACAAGCCCCCTGTGCTTGGTCTGTCACAACACAATTCTGAAATGCATTAGCCACTCTTGGGGTTTTGGAACAATACGTTTCCCAATCCATTCCTAGCCCCAAGTCTCCTTGCTAAGGCTGCCAAGTACACAGTAATGTATGGATATCTAACCTAGGGAAAGGAACCAAGTCTGCAGTTATTCCATGTAGCACACACCTGGTCACCTGTCTACTTGCCCTATGAGATCCTCTGTAAAATAAGTAATATTGAAGTCCACTTAATTTTTCATTTTTATCAGTCAGACTAGTTCTTAAAAGATGGATTGATCAAGTTACAAAATACAAGGCCTAGGTAAGGCCTGTGCATATTAACGGAAAAATGCAAGTCAAACAAAACAGAAAATAAATATAAATCAGATATATGCATATAGAAGTATAGGACTGAGTCAGTCAATCATATATTAAAAAGTTTTCTCCCATGAAAATTTCACATTTGAGTTCTCCCATTTTAAAATGCAGCTTATGATCTAAATTCTTATGTTTTTCCAGCAAAAAAAGACTAAACTTAAGTGATGGTAATATTTTCTTTCAATATTCTTTCCTATTATATTCTTCATACATCTTCTTCCTTTGCCAGAACTAGGCAGATGCAACAACCTGATTAATATCAAGCTTATTCCTCATTTAAACTATTTCTAGGGCTCTACATCTTTGATCCTGCTAGCTCTTCACACACTTCACTTTATACAGTTAGTACTTCCAATTATGTCAGGGGCACAAAAACAGCAAATAAAGCATGTTTGCAAATCCAGTGACTAAGTCAGTTATTCTGATCTTCACAAATACAACTTTATCCACTCACTAATTGGTGTTTAAGATTTAGAAAGATTAATTTTCTACCAAAACCGAAGTCACCCATTTTTCACTAATTTTTAATTCTTACTCTGCAAGGTGGACTTGGAGTCTTTATACCTTGCACTTCAGAGCCTTTGAGGTTGAAATCACCTGCACACTGCTAAATATTCCCCCCCCGATGAAGTCATAGGCAGAGAACCAACCTGCCAATGAAGAGGAATGGGGTTCTCCCAGTTTTTTTTTTTTTTGATATAGCATGTGTTTTATACATAGATTGGTTGAAGGTCTTGAAACAACTTCATTCTGAACTGCTTCTCCCCCTTTTGCTTTAGCCCCTGTGCTGTAGCAGCAGTGCTAGTGAAAGGAAGAATACTAGATTGCTTATTTCCACAAAGTACCTATGTTTCAAAGTCCTTTTTCAGTAACAATTACTGCTGTTTCTTCTCTCCAGTCAGTCATCCCTCCACACATAAGTACATCCCCCTCAAAAATCAAACATTCCATAGCTGACATTGAAAAAGGCACAACAAAAGCAGAAGAAAGGTATTTGAGTTCACATTCCGTTAATACCTTTAGCTTTATTCTAATTTGAAATTGAGGCAAGTCAGAGGCTTTTTTAAAAAGCTGTCTATCTGCCTTGGGTTCAGAGCAATCACTGTAGAATATGTTAATATGCAGGTATTGAAAGAGATGTGGAATAGGAGAGACTTTTCATATGCACACAAAACAGTGAAATACTTGTTACTTCTGTGCATATGTGGAAGTGCCAACTCAGAGCCACTCCAAATTGACTATTATCACTCAGAAACCAGATGCCAGGACATGTAACAACTGCAAGCACCCTATGCTTAGAGGTCAAAAAAGCAAAGCAATTATTAGGAGTTACTTAAAGAACAGAGAACATTACCATACTACTACATAAATCCGCATTGCACCCACCTCTTCAACACTGCATGCAGTTCTAATTTCTTCATTTCTAAAAGGAGATAGAAGAGGAAATGGCATAGAGAAGCATAACAAGGGTGATTGAAGGTGGTTTTCAACAGGGAATGACCACAGACTAGGGCTTTTCAGCATGGAGAAGGAACAAGTGAGGGGGCATGATACAGGCCTACACAGTCAGAATGGCATAGATAAAGCAACTAGAAAGTTATTCACCTTTTTCCCCCCCCCCTCAACAGAAGGCCTAGGAGGCCACAAATGAAACCGGCAGATAGCAAACTCAGAACAAAAGAGAGTTCTACACACAGCATGCAACTAAACTAGGGAATTCATTGACACATGAAGTTATGGATACGTTCCCAAACACAAAAAACAATTGGCCAAATTAATGGAAGACACTCCCATGTAGATTTTTAAATGCAGAGATATCACCCCTGACTTAGTCTTTGCAGCAGAAATTTATGGCAGCTGGGAGAGCGTGCTAGAAAGTGATATCATTCAGTGCCCCATTCTTGTATTTTTCCCCAGCTTTGAACAGTGCTCTGAACTCTTCAGTACAAATATTGTGTCATTGTAGCAAGCAAAAGAACATGCAATCACCAATCTGTTCCTTTCATCTCAAGCCCTTCCCACTTCTTGCAGAGACATACATGCAAATGCTAACCTTCCTCCAGATTCTCTGACCACATATCCCTCATTCCACCACAGACCTAAAAGCCACAGAGATTCTATATAGAGAGTTCACAAACTTATTACAGGGTAAAGGAACTATGGGAATAGACTTCCCAAACTGAAGAAAAAAACCTG
This sequence comes from Apteryx mantelli, assembly GCF_036417845.1. NCBI lineage: Eukaryota > Metazoa > Chordata > Aves > Apterygiformes > Apterygidae > Apteryx > Apteryx mantelli. The sequence goes on along the minus strand of NC_089980.1, from coordinate 99,426,622 downwards.
TTGCTTTACTACTGATGTTGGTAGGAAAACCAGAATTAGAACACAGCAACTGCCACTTTTTCTCTGACCCATTCCCCTCATCTGAAGCTTTAAAGCTCTTACCCAGAAGAATGTTACCATTAGATCAACACCTGACAAAGCTCCATGAAAAGAGAAAAAGGACATGACATTCAGGGAAGTGAATAGAGAGTCAGTCCCCTATCTCCAATAGTTTACCTACCTTCAGGTTTGTACAGAGGAGTTGAAGAAAATTAATTTCACCATATCCAAGTGCATTCTGGCTCATAAGGAAGACTCATGCAAGAAGACCGCAGAGTGTTCCTCACAGATGTCTGGAAAGAGAGACCTTTGAAACATCCTGAAGTCATCTCAGGACAGCAGTGCTATCCTGTCCTCTTATGCAGTATGAGGTAGCCAAGTGCTGAAGCTGCAACTCACTGAGTAAAGCCACAAGTGAAAGTGTCAATGCAGAATTGACTGCTCTTTTTAATCTTCTTCCACCTTGGGTACACATCCAACCCTGTCTCTTACATCACTGTACAGTTTCTGAACATCCCCCTGTTCTTACTGGCAACCATTAGGATTTTATTACTTAGCATACTTTAAAAGCCAACTAAAGGGTAGAAGAAAAGGCGAGGAACTATTGGGATTGTCTAACCCCATGTCCTGCTAGTTCAGTAACTCTGTGCATTAAGAAATCTCCAAAGTCAGACAGCCCATCCTTATGTCATAGAATATTATTCTAAAATCCTGGACATCTATTCCAGAACAGGAAAAGCAGCCTGGGGCAGACAAAATGGTCACAGCCAGACTAGTTAATGGAACAGGTCATGGACCTCCAGCCCCAAGGCAAACTTGCACAATACAGCTTGCCTTCCCACAGCTCAACTCATACATTTTAACCTCTAAATCATGCCCAAGTATTACCTGTGAGTCCTAGCTAGCCCAGGGTTAAATAGGCAGAGACTATTTAACAGCATGGATGATCAGTTGTCAGTATTTGGGCTCATATCCCAGCCCTATTTAGTAGGCTAGTAATAATGCTGTTTATTACTCAGGAGGAAAAGTGCCTGATGCAGCAGGTGGAATACATTTTCAGGATAAGCATTCCAGACTAAACATGCAAGAAGCCCTTTCAAGTGTGAGTGAGCCCAAAGTATCACGCTTCTTTCTCCAAGGTCTCCTTGCAAGACTGGAACAATCTTTTTTCTTACTAAGCAGGCACAAGGCAGAAGGGACTACATAAATGCAGCATTTCTACAGAACCCCAAAACAGACAGCAGAACATTTGTATGTGATTGCTTCTTTTCAGATGCAGTATGCTGCACTATGGGAATTCTCCATTTACAATACAAATTACAGACTAGAGCACAAGGATAAGGAATCAGTATTTCAGGCTCTGCTTGCTGCTTTTAAGTAGTCTTCTCTAGAATACCTAAGACAATACTTTCATACTAGCAGTGAGAGATACTGGAACTGGATCTGAAGTTAGCTCAGGTAGCAGACACATGGCAGCATGGAGTACCAGCATATGTGTAAAGTTACCCTTTTCTGGCTTTTTAGAGCTAACCAGGTATTTCTTTATTGCTTTGCACAGACAATGTTGTTTAGGCAACATAACTTGTTCTCAAACCTGAACAAGTCTTTAATATGGTAGGACTATCACTTCTGCATTATGTTGCTAGAGGTAAGCAATCATTTAGTTCTTTAGAGAAGCTAAGTTTTAATTTCACCTAACAGTTGGGCACTAGAAAAATTGCTGTTCTGTGATCTACAGGGGACCTATGAGGAACCTTATGCTTTCAATCTGCCCTCAGGAAATAAACTTAGAAAGAAGTGTCTTTGATCCTGTAAACAAAACCCCACAATTTTTAGTTTAGATCTTAAAAGTAGCAGCATTTAAAACCAATTACAGTGAAGTTCCATTTTGGAAAACTGAATCTGCCAGGGTCTTTTATTTAAGCCTTTGATCAGTTTATCACTACATAAATACACAGTTGATGATCTCTTTTTTTTTACTGATGCCTTATTCAAATTAACCAAAGTAATTTGGCTTTCCAACTAGAGTTCTATACCAAAGGACAACAATATTTGGGCACCTGCATAGCACAGTAAGAGGAGTGAACACAGCTGTATGTGAGAATATGCATTCCTAGTGCTTACTATTAGATTTCAGCAGGATCAATACAGCTTTGAGCATCTTGTTAATGAAAAACTTGTTAAAATCACTGGTAACTAGGACAACAACTGCAGAAGCTTCTAGACTTCTTATGTCCTTCCAGTTTAGATTTTAAGATTTTACTATCAACAAGAATAGCTTATCCCTGTCCCAAGAAAAATTACAAAAAATTCTTATTCAAGAGATATGCTCATGTATACTGAAAGGTACATGTTTATAGTTTAGTGCCAATATTTATTAACTTCTTTAACTTCCTATTAACATTAGAGAATTCTGGTTAGTAAATTCTATGCATGAAAACTGATTACCAAGTTCAGATCAATTGTACTGATACAGATTTGCTGAGGCCAAAAAGGGTTGTAAGCGATGTGCCCAAGAATCTATCTTTAGTCTGAAAATATTATGAACTCATGCAGTTTATGCACACAATGCAAAAAATTTTTGGAACCAGAAATGTACAGGGACAGCAATTAGCATGAAAATTTTTGTAAAGTATAGGCACATTTGATGCAAACACCTTTCAAAAACAAACATGACAGGCATTCCAGCTTACCAGCTCACCTGCTTTCTGTAGCTCAGTCAGGGTATCATAGATGGTGGGTTCTTCTACCCTCAGGCTGGTGCAAGGTGGATGACCAGTAAACCAGTTTTCTCCTGGGCTCTGGCTCCTCAACTGCTAGTCAGATTCCTTAGCAAGAAATCTATCTTCCCCCAGCAAAGGATGTCAAGCCCCTATTAAGCTTGGTTTCATACAAAATTCCTCCCAGTAAAACAGGACAGTATAGTCTCAACCAGCCACAGAAAGCAAATTAATCTGATGGATACATTTCTGCAGCTTGGCTCAAGACAGAAATTTTTCTACATTGTTATCTCAATGGCCAAATTTCTTAGAGAGGTAGAAGTGGACTGCATATGAAATAAAGATTGGGATTTTTGTTAAAATCTCTTCATCATTCTTCTAATGGAAACTCTAGCAGAAGCTCAGATTTTCTGCTTTCAAGGCTTCAGATGCCACTTCCACTGAAGCTTCTTTTGCTGCTGCTATAGAGAAAGTTACCATCTCCACAGAAGTTCTTTTCTGCCTTTTTAATGAACCTCAGGTGCCTGTTTCCTAGTCAGCTTTCAAGATAGTGAAGGAAGAGAAGTTCAATAGACTTGTTCCACAGAATTCAGATTTTTCTCAAAAAATGCATATGGTTTTCCTGGGGAAATACTTTCTTAAGAAAAATAGCTGATATCCTGCCCTGATGTATTAATTTTGAGAGAGAAAGATCTTAAACTAAAACTGGCCTTTCACCTTTTTCCTAGCTACTACTGTATTGCCTAGAACTCTTTCAGGCACAGAGCCCAGTATCAATATAGAAATGGGAGAGGAAATATGCTTCCCTTCCACAGCTGAAACAGCCTGAAGCTCAGCTCACTGTCATTGAGATCTGCAGTTTAGCTAATCAGTGACTCATTTGCAAGCCCTGTCCCCAATTTCTGAAAATCAAATCACAGCTGTCAAATCAATTACAGGAACTGGTCTCGTTTCTACAAAAACCTCAATAGGTGTTTGAATTTGATTGTTACATCCTTGGGTCTCCTTTTCTTCTCTTCACTGAAGCATTTTCATCTCTTGTGGGTAGGTGAGGATACAACAGTGTCATGAGCAGTTTTGGTCACTATCAAGTTTCCACAACAAAACCATACAACCCTTTTTCCTTTTGAAGTTAGAGAGAACAGGTAATAGCCATCCCAAGGACAGTGGTCCCTACACCACAGCTCACTAACAACATATTGCTCACAAGACCTTCCACACAACTATGACTAAAGGAAATTAAGTTAAAACAGGAACCAAAAGGGACAAAGTGTACCATCGCCCACAGCACCTTATAGCCTTAGAATTGCTGCCCTGAGGTCAGAGGCCAGGAGCACTCTAGGGTCTTATACACAACAGTAGAAAGTTAAGTTGGTGTTACTGCAGAGGATGTAGTAGTATAGATTGAGAACCATGATTTCATGCTCAAAATCTACAGTAATGTCTCCTTTTTAATTTTTGTGGGAGAAGTGTTTTGTTGTAAAAATATTTGACTTTTTACTTCTCCATTCCCCAAGTTGCACTGAAAAATAAAAGGGATAAGAAAGCAGTATTTTGTGTTCATGTACAAAAGCCTGCAGTTCTTAAAAAAACTTGTTTGCTTCAAAATAGAATGTTTTCTTAAATGTCAAAAATTGTCAAGCAGCACGATTTCTACATTTCATACTATAAACCTATTATTGCATAAACATTTGCAATTTTAATATATTCCAATTTAAAATGTGAAGAGCTTTTAAATATTTTTGAATTTAGGTCGACTGAAAAAAGCTAAAACAACTATTGTTACACCAGTGACCATGACTGTTTATGGCAATATTTTTCCAGCTCTTCATATTCCTCCCTTTCTTGCAAGGATGAACTGTGTAACTGAGACATTCTAATAATTAATGTGTAAGTGCCTTCTAACACAGGAGAACACAAAAGTAACCCCAAATCTTTTGATTTACTATTATCTTCTATAAGAACTTATTTCCCAAAAGCCTGAAAGAATCACAGTATCACTAAGCATTCAAAAATTTTTGGACTCTAGTATAAAAATTATTTTTTTACATTTACAATATTCTTTTTATTTAGCTACAGATGTAAGTTAACCTATTAAAAAGGTTAGGTAACTAAAAATCAGAAAGGAACTAAATACCTGATATTCAAAACTGTGGGAAGACTTTGGTTTTTATTTGTCAGGATATTTCAGTATCTCCAGTATTAGTCACTAACTTAAGACAAAATATATGCTGGATAACAGCAACTGCACCCTGAAAATATCTTGTCCTTGTACATATTCTGCTATAGATGCACCTGTCATCCAAATCTCCAAGCTCCTAAATTTACCAGTGCTACCAATTCAGCTGGCACATGCTTTATCTTCCTGCATCATAACAAACATGCAGAGGACCAATTTGTTACCCTCTTTCTTACTGTTTTTCTGAGCAAATACCAGTGTATGTGATAAACATACTTTCTCCTTGAGAGTAAATTGTCAATCTTGTTAGTTATAGTACAAGCTTACACAGTATTTGTCTTGAGGGGGAAATGGGGATAATTATCTCTTACTTTACATCTTTCTCCCCAACCTTTTCTGTTTATCTTTGCTGTTTTAAAATCTGTTCTCCTCCTATAGATCTCCAAATCATTAAGCCACAAGTGTAACAGCTTTACTGTTTTGGGAATATCTCTGTATTTTTATTAGGTACCATCTGAAAGTCATTTCCCTAGAGATGTAAATAATCTAGAGGGATTGTGCTCAGAACACTCTAAATCAGTCCATGAAATTAAACTCTCACCTCAGTGCTACCCAGAGTGTGGCAAAAAAATATCAACTATGTCCTCTGCCTACCACGAGGGGCACATATCTTCCTTTCAGTTAGCAGTGACATGATCCTGTCTCCATACACTGCCAAATTCTGCTTTTGTAATCTCAAACAACCATCAAATTCAGAGTCCAGCTCTGAAATGGAACATTGCTTAAGACAATGCAAATAATCAAGAAGGAATGAAAGACAAATAGCTTTAAGCTGAAAATGGATTTATTTTGAATGGGAGTAAAAGTCTCAGGAAAACCAGAAAAATCCTGACATAGATATAGTAAAGGCCCCAGAAGGTAGAGAATAAGCACTTTGGTATTTGAAATCCATGACTGCATCCTCACATGATTTGCCACAAGCACACAACCTTCTTTGGTTCATATAAAATAAATACCCAGTAATGTCTTCATTGCTCCCTCCCAAGACATATTCAATACTTAAGAGGCTCCTACTACACCCCAGGGAGGAAAAACCTGCTACACAGTATAAATGGTTTAGCAGTCACTAATGAACCTGAATTTTAGTAATATTTTATATAAATTCTTAGACACTAAGATAGGAGTCTACGTTTTCACTGGTATCATACTATTTCCTTGTACTGCTCATGGCTCTACCTACATCTATCATTCCTGGGAGACAGTAGTCCTATTTCCCCTAGAGTGGGAAATAGTCTTCATCTGCCTCCCAAATTAATGATAAAGCATGCCTAATGTAATATTCTAAGACTCAATTCTCACTTAAAAAGTCTAATATCCAGATACCCTGACTGCTAGTCTCATATGCAGAGGTACCTTTTTCTCACCCAACTACCTCCTCCCCCTGCAATAAACCTAAGAAACCATAAGCTGCCACATTCAGAGAACCCTAGCTGTTGTAAACTTCCTTCAAGTGCCCCCCCAGAAACAGGGAAAAGAGGGCAAGAACAGGATCATCATCCTCACATTTTACGAGTCAGTGGCACTGGTCTTTCAGTTCTTGATGTTTTTGGATCCTAACAAACACAAGTGCTAAGTCTACACACTTCTCTCCAAAGCCGTGGAATTCCTGAAAAAAATTTTCCTTCTTCCTATTTGCAAGCTAAAAATAATTGGGCTTTCCCTTTTCCAACATGGCTCATGATGGGGCTGCACTTTTATAAAAAGTATATCTATCAGTTGCTAGAATTGTTCAGTCTTGCTTTTCTAACTAAAAAGCTGGAAACTACATTAAACTCCTAGGAAGAAAGTATTCATACTGTTTCCAGTCCTCTTGTCATGCCAGTTAAAGTAACAGGCAGAAAAAGCAACAGCAAACCACCCTGAAGTCAACCCTGCCACCAGGTCCTCACATAGAGATCCCTTTACATGGCAGAGGTTTACAGCGGCCTTGCAGCCTGTACTCCAAATTAGCAGAAACTACATTGAACAGGATTTCATTGGCAGTATAGCTTTTAAGTGCAAAAGCACTGTAAATGAAGACAAACTACTTCAAACACTTATTTTTCAAATATCCAGACACTGCTCCACCCCCCTCAGGTTTTTGGGGTGAACATTCTCAGAATTGTGACATCCCGTTTTATTATAAAGTATTATTCAAAACTGTTCTGAAGGTAACTCCTGTTCCTGCCATTAAAATCTCACTTTTATATTATATGGTTTATAACCTGGAAAACCTAGGTTGGGGGGGGGGGCAGGAGAACATTAATTCTCAAACTGAAATCCATCTAGCTTTTTTCAGTTTACAATAGCAAGGAGGTAACTAAAAGTTTTCAGAACCAGAAACTACATAACCCAACAAAAACAAATACTCTAAGATACAGTGGCAAATGACTAATCATATTCAAACTGTTTAAATGCACTTAAACAACACAAAGGTTTTCCTAACATTTACCAGTGTGACTGAAATTCAGAAAGAACTGCCACTTGCTCCGTTTCAATACTATCACACATCTGACAGTGCAAGAAATTAAACAATGAAACATTCTACTTTATTTCCTGCCGAAGTAAATAACTGTACCAGTACACTAAGCAAACACATAGGGTTAAGTCTCAAATGTTTCTTTCAGGACTGTGTATGGTATCTGCAACATCACTCATTCTGATGAAGAAACCAAACAGCTAAGGCTAGGGCAAGTTTCCTAGTTTGTCACAGTAACATGAAGTACACCAATTTAATAATAGCTGTATATTCTTCCTTTTCGATGATCTTTAGATGATTCAAAAATAGAATCTTTACTTTTCACTCAAATCAACTTGCCAGTTTCAAAATAAGGTCCAAATACGTTACATTTCACAGTCTGTTCATGTCTTGTTAGTTTCTTTCCACATATATAAAGTACTATATTTGCAGTTAGGCCAGATTCTAATCATTAATCACCCGCAAAGATAAAACCAGTACTGTCATTGCTGAGACAATGTTCCTTCAGTTACAAAGACCTGGAATCACAGGGGAAAAAAAAAATACTGCTGTAGCATTATGGATCTGGTGAGAAGCCTACGGTATGAAGTATTGCTCAGGAGTACTGAAGGTAAGAACATGCCTCATACATCAATTCAATCTTTACCTCCAGCAGAGCTCAATTAAATTGTAAAGCTGGCCTAGTATTAAGGCCTTAACTGGGCTTTTTTCACTTGGTTTTCATTAGTGTCAGAACTGAAAGTGACATCTGAGTTAAAGCAGCTTCAAAAAAGCTTTTACATTATCCCCCCTCCTCTTCCCTGCAGTTACAAACATATGAACTACTTTATACATTTTACAGCCCATGTAGCTTTCACATTTCACATTTTTTAAATGGAGGTAGCTCATAATTGCCAAGTATTCAAATACAAATGATAAAAATCTCTGGAAATTCCTAAGCAAACTGCTGGAGAGGATCTCTATATTTCTCCTGTTTCTTATAATGGTCATCTTCAGAAAGAATACTGAGCAAGGCAGATTTTGTCCAACTCAATAGAGCCATTCTTTTGAGCACAAAATACCACTTTGTCCTCTGAAGCCTGCAGGAAGTCTGAAACGATGGCTGAGAAGTACTGTCTTCATATCCCTGATAGCTTAACTGGACTATCAACTAAAAAGCTCCATGGTGTTTGAACAGAAAATGGAATTCAACATTTTAATCTTAGTTTTCTAGTGTCTATCCTCTAAGGAAGATGGACAAGTAAGGACAAAAATACTTGTGATACTGATTGTAATAACAAAAGGGGTATAGAATATAAGCCATAGCATACATATACATTGTATATAAAGGCCTCCATCTGTACTCAAACACTCATTGAAACTGATGTTCATCTTTCTCACATTCATATTTCAGACTGTAGCTCAAATTAAAAATAAGTTCAGTCCTCTCAAGTAGGTATTGTTTTCTTGCTCCTATAGGTGAGAGGCTATACAGAAGAAGGATTTGAACTTGGAGTCAGGGTTCAATACCCCTTGAATAAAGAGAATTCTGGACTGTCAGCATTTAGTTCAACTGTCTTAACTGGAGGAGTCCCTCAGACTCAAACTTCTAAGCACCTATCTTTGGAATTTATCACTGATCAACTGTTACTGAAATGCAATGCCCATTTTTATCAGGAGAACTCATAATCAAGCTATATATGTTTATACTAATAAGAGCCTGGCTGCAACAGAAGGCAGCAACTCCACTTAAGCCAGCACACAGTGCAGCAGCAGTCAGAGTGGCATATTTCACTGCAGGCTGGTAGCTTAACAGCATAGCTCAAACCAAAATCTTCTGCTCACTAAAATCCATGCCACTTCAAGCAGGCTTCAAAACAGCCAATATACTTACATGGTAGTGGGGATGCTGTGGCAAGATATCCATTGCTACATTACTTTCATCTGTGGCTGTGTTTATATATAGATCTACAGTCTCCACAAGCAAGACACTTCAACAAGCAAAACCTCCCACCTTAACAGGAACCTTACCACTTAAATAGTAGCACAGCATTCATGCAGAGCCACTCTTGTATCTTATTCTGGGTACAAGATATTCCTCTTGCTTGTAAGTACACCATCTCATTTAACTCAGAAAAATGTCCTGCTGCTTTCTCCCAGTCGGTAAGACCCATACATGGCAATATTCCAGAATAAAGTTTGTCTAACCACTGATTTCTTGGATCACAGCCCAACACCCAAGTGATGCTTCTACATTCAAAACTAAGTGGTTAGTGCAAGATTTCACCATACTATTAAAAAGCACAAAGCAAAGCAGCATGCTTTAGTGTTGTTTACTGCAGAATCTTAAGTCAAAACTAGCAAGCTATTTTATAAAACTTAAACTACTTTTGGCAGAGAAATCTCATGCTGCATATTCCAAACTCGTTACATACTGTTTACAATCAGATCTCTTATCCTTTATATAAAAACACCTCAGTCGGATTCAAAGAACACCATGCAAATAACTTGCAGGCTTAAACACTATCCCTCTCCCACCCTGAGCAAAAGATGCCATTAGAAGCATCATTCCTTCCACCTTAAAGCTAGTGATTCAAGTATCTTCCTGGATCACCTTCAGTAGTCCCATATTCTAAAACCTCTAGGGCACAGTCTGGCAGTTAAGATACATTTATTTGTTCTCATCAGACTTTCTATACCAGTAGCGCAGTTTTCTTCGGTTATCTTCTGTAGCCCTAAAAAAGCATGAGAATTCATACTGGGAGGTTTCAGCTAAATACCTAATATTCTTAGCACTGCCCACATCTACCTTTTTCTGTGTTAAGTGAGAGGCTCATCTCTTTTTTCATCAAGTACACTGCTCCTGGAGACAGGCCTCCACTATTTGATATACAGGGATAACATGATTCTGGCATCTGTCTAGTACTGCCAATCCTGTAGCAGAGAGCATCACAAAGGATGGTTTTGGAACATACAGAACAAGAACAATGTGAGGTAATTTGGGTATCTGAAGTGTCACCCAGAATCCTAAGCTTTGTTTTGTCTCCAATTCCTAAAACCAAAACAGCTATTCTCAATTTTACTGCACATATGACCTACAAATAACATCTCCAGAGGCTTTCCTAATGTTCCATATTGGCTTCACATAGGAAAATGCCTTTTCTGCTTGATAGTACCTTTAAAACCTGAAAAGCATCGTAAACCTACCCTATTCTTCTGACCCTCTAATACAAGTTATATACAGATCTTTTCAAAATATCTAACATACTACTTACCAAACATTGCTGCTGTGTTATCCATTTCTCTGGTCTTCCACAATCCTTTTTCCACCAAAAAAGGAGAAAAAGTGGACTGAATCAGCTAAGATGGGCAACTTTGACTTACCATCTGAATAACTTCACCAAACAGCAGCCAACAGCACCCAGACTTTTCATAAAGCTCCAGTGAGCAAAAAGTGGAGACTGCTCTCATCACACTTTTGAAGTGCATAATGACTAATAGTTACATTGTCCAGGAGTCACTCAAGCAGAGAATATGGAATTATTCCACGTGTCCAGTACGTCCTGTACCAGTCGATGCAGCAAAGCTACTTTGCCTTTGTAGCTCTTGTAAAGTACAAGCTGTAAAGGAACACCTGAAGTGACTACAGAACTGATGTGCAACAGCTAGCAGGTTTTTCACGTCCTCATCTTTATTCAAAAAAGAGCATATACAAAACATGGCACATTGAAATACCTATCTTCCTCAGTAACATTTGTTACCAGAAGTAATAAATCCTGCTGAAAGCAAGGGGAAGCTGTTCTGCAATAATATTCTGCAGCTTCTGTTACATTCAGTGGACTAAGATTTACAGAGCTGCTTGCTGAAAAGGAGCAGCCTTTGACCAAAGTAGCTGGGTATTGCTCACTAACAATAAACAAAACAGAAGTAATATCTAGCAAGCTGATACATTCCTGAAGTCCATGGTCAAATCTACAGTGTACACAATTTAGTAGTCAAATGGATTCTCCTAATTCCTAACATCCCCAATGCTTTTAGACACTGCTACTTGTTAAATTTTGCACTTCTTTGGTATTGTCCGACAGAAAAGTGGCTTTTTTCAGGTATTTGTCAGTTAGAAGCAGACATATTCCACGAGCTAAAAAAACTCCGACTCTGTAAGGGAAAAGAGTTGCTAGCATCCAATGCCAGCATTTTGCCAGTTTTGTGTTAAGGGTGCAAGCTTTACGGTATTTTTCTGCTTTTTAGTGAATTAGTTTTTAGTGAAATAGTGAACTTGGAGACTATTTTCATAGTCTCTAACCGTACCTCTATCAATTGTTGGATGTCCTGCTACTGTGGCTTTTTTTTAATCATGCTTTCCTGCCATTTAGATTTGAAGGCCATGCTTTAAGGCAGACTGGATCTTATGTACATAATGGTTTGCCTTTAAACTCTAATTTATTTGGTTAATGATTTCTATGATCCCTCTTCCTGGAAAAGTGTTCATTTGCTGAATGCAATGAGCATGTTGTTACCATTTTGCTGCATGGTTACTTTTCAAATAAATGCTCAAAGCAGACATTCTCATGTGTGTACTCCCTCTTCCCTCTACTGATCTCTTTTCCCACAGAGAGCAGATAACATTCCCAGGGGCTTTCCCACAAAGGGCAGAGTTCCACCCTAGTGATCTTGCTGAGGTAGCAGACAAAACTCCACTTCCTCTTTCTCCCTCACTAGATACAAACAAGGCATGCTTTAGACCTAGCTTTTTTTGTAACCACAAATTCTGATGACACTTGAATATCTTTCTTACAAGTTTCATGTTTAGGCTTCCCCAGTCTTCAGTAATCGATTACCACAGATCTACTTGCTCTTATCTCCTGGATGACACCATGCTCAAAAAGCAGACTCATGGGTATGAACTTGTGTAACTATCTGTGCTTTCATCCTCTCTTTACATGGCCTACCTCTGAGTTCCACTGTTTTGAGTTATACAGATGTTCAGGATCAGTCGATCTGTATACAGTTAAGATATTTTAAAAGGGCAAATACTCTTAGGGTTTTTTCCCCATGAACTGACGCTCACTGCTTGTTTCCTTAATATTGCTGTTATCCTCCCTACAGAGAGGGTAGCTCTAAGTTTTTGAAAAGGTGCTATTTTAAATATGTAGACACACTGATTTTGGTTCACATGTAATTTCTGAAAACAGTATCTGCTAAGTAGTATGACATCAACTGTTTCAGCAGGAGATTTTAAAAACACGGTGTCCCACTTCAAGCGACAAAAAAATCTCTTCAGGTGTTACACTTCCTTCCAGTTACAGACCATCCAAACTTGTCAGGTAGCACTGACAAAATGTTCCAACTCATCACTGGAAAAAGGAGAATAAGGTCTAAGTAAAATGGCTCCTGTTTCAGGAAAAAATTGAAATTTGCAAACACACACACTTCGTATACATTTTTTTTTTTGCAAAAATAGTAACACTTAAAACCACAATGAGTTACAACATGTAAAAAAAATTAAATCAAGCCTTTTGGTCTCATCTCAGATGCCGGATCCGTAGCAGGTTTTTCATCAAGGAAATCAGGTTCGGGATAGGATCATCACAGATGAGATGCAAAAGCAATACAGCAAATTAAGTTTAATAGGGAATGTAGTGGTTTTGTACAGGATTCCTGATTACATCAGAAAATTAAATATTCTCAGTCCTTCAAAATACTTTAAAAAGGTACACTTACTTGTAAATACAGAATCACTTCAGACTTTTGGAATGATAAAATATTTGAAAGCTTTTTATTTACATACCTGAACAACTAGAAGTATTTGTTCCTATGTTTTTTGCCATTTCCCTGTTAAAAAGAGAAATTTATTAGTTGAGAAAAAGATTTTCTTGCATCACTTAAATTGATCTGCTTGAGAGATGAAATACAATTTGACATCTATAAACTGCATTACTAAATGGTTTATGAATCAGTTTCTGGATCCTGTAAGTACTACGAAACTTAAATTTCGAGTATCCTCATATCACAGTAAGATTTATTTTGCTTTTCTTGCCCAGCTATTGCTCAGTTTGGCTCTACAACTATGACAGGCAACTAACCAATTAGGTATAACCCTTGCCCTCCTACCCGAATCAAGAAATTATTTTCTGACAGTTAGGTAACACCTGGTTCCCAGTTTGCATCAAAACACTAAAAACTGAAGAGGCTAAAACAACAAGCAAACATTAAATAAAAAACTGCATCCAAACCACTTACTTCTGTGCAGGAATCTTTAATGCAAGTGCCAGGGAAATGGAAACTATCTCGTTCTGAATTTGAACTGATAACTTAAGGAAAAAAGGCCAAGACATTATGAAATATTCCAGCCCATTTTCCATAATGTAGATACACACAAGCCAAACACCACGCTACACTTCATATATGTCATTTTTAATACAACTGTTCATATGTCACCTCATGCTTAGAAGTGTAATTGGTCTGAAGATGCAGTTTTAAAAGCAGTCATTTAGAAGCAGTCATTAGGTCATTTAAACCTATTTAGTCAAATTTCAAGGTCTTTATTTACCAGGTCTATTATCTTCAAAATTCTTTCACCTATTCTGGTGTTACAATAGTCTAATCTCAGAAGTCAGATTCATATATATTTTTCTTCAAGCAATCAGGTTCAGGATAGGCTCTTCACTGATCAGACATACCAATGGTTTTAACCATCACTCCAATATATCAAGCTTTTTAAATTAGCCATAACATTTATTGTAATTCATACCTTTAAGGCAGAAGCAGCCTTCAAACATCACTGCAAAGAAACAAATCGCACAGATCAGTTATACTAACAAAGCTTGCAACTACAACTTTTCTCTAAATCAGCCATTTAACAGTCACTCCACTTCCCCACTTGTAATGTAGCCTGTCTAAACAATAGACCATTTTACAGGTAGCACTGCTGCACAAGAAGTTTTTCACTCCTACACTTCAACTTCATATACTGAGACAAAGCCTGGCCTTCAAAGGAAACCACTAATAACTAGCAACATCTTTAAATACCTTTTATTTAAAAAAAGGGAATAAAATTAGATTTTGTAGTAAGACAGCAAAATCAGACCCTATCCTGCTTTGTATTTTGACTTTTTAAATACAATCCATAAACTTGTCAATATTGAAAAACGATAATCCGAATTAAGTGAATTTCTTTGAAGAAGATTAAATTCAGGTAAGAGGCAAAGTTCTCAAGGCCCCAGGTACCACAATCAGTTGATGCACAGTAAACACTCAGTTTTTTAGCTTAGCCTTTCTGAGTTAGTTTAGCTCCAGAGCTGAAACAGCCTTAATACAATTTAGTTTTTAATTCATCACCAAATTCACCTTTTAGTCATTAAAGTTTGCTTTCCCAAATACCTGCATCTGAGCAAGCCTTAAGTTAACAGTGCTTCCTAAGAGGGCCAAAGCATAGGTGTCATCACCAGCTCTCAAAGTGTCATCATTAGTTCTGAAAGACCAACAATACTGTTTCCTTGCCACAGCACCATTAATCCCAAAGAATATTTCAAGTTATAGATGTCTAACACCTCTCTTCTCTTTATAGTTTCTAGTTTTCGCAGGGCAACAGCAAATGTTCTGTAAACATGGACAACATAAGTGAGTTTAAATAATGCACTAACATCCTTATTCACAGCCCGGAATGTGGTAGCATCTAGCTTGTACATGGGGACAGTAATGCAAGTAACATTAACCTGGGTAGTGACTAAAAAATTAAATTACTTTTGAAAGAATCTTAGAAGCGGTTTCATCTCAGAAGTCAGATCCGTATGAAGTTTCTCATCAACAAGTCAGTTGGCAGTTTCATCATGATCTACCACTTTCAAATAATTACAGTAGTGCACTAAACATCAGTGAATGGGAACTGCAATGCACATTTTACAAAATAAGCTTTATGATGTAAGTTTGCATATATGCCAGAAAGAATATATTACAATTAATAAAAAGCTTCAGCTGCTTAATCAATAAAGATTACCTCTATCTGTTGTACTAGAGTCACCAGGAAATCTCTCATCAGGATGCTTGACTTTCATTCTTAGAACTGCTTGTTGATACACCATACTAGACATACAAACAAAATAACCAATTACAATGCGATCATGCAGAACATAACCCAACACTTTAGGAACAACCAAGTTTCACTCTTCTGGTTTCCCCATTCCTCCCAGTTTTTCTTTCCCAAGCACAATCACTGGTTGCAGGCATTTGATCTGCATACAAATTAAACTGAATACAGCTCCTGAATTTATTTCCCAGCATTTCCAAAAAGACAAATAGGGAGTATAGACAATATTCGTTATCAGGAAATCTCCACATGCCAACTTTGTATTCTTCACTTTATCAGTGAAGCTTGCATTCATCTCCTGAGCCTTAAATGCAAACTGACAATCAATAGCCATCTTGAGGCAACATTTGTTAAATTTAGTGTGCGTGCTTCAGACAGGCAGTTTACCAGTTCCCTCCAGCAGTGGTTTGAAGTGACCCAAATAAACTATATGCCACCTCAACTACTCACCTCAGCCTAAATATTTCAAGATAGATCATGTCAAATAAGATGTCTGAAAAGCAATCACACCTCCATTTTTAAGCTAACTACATACCTACTAATTCAATCATACATACATATTGCCAATCACATTAATTCCCTCCCAACTGATCCTTCAAAACATACATAGCTTTCAGGAACATCCACTTGTGTGTACCAAGCGTTCTTCTAGTTCTGATGGTGTTTCCATGAAAGGCTGGAATTCAAATTAAACAAAAACTGGATTTTAAAATTGAAAATGCCCGTTAAGCTCTTGCTGTGGTCCAGCATTATCACATGTATTACTAAGAATCATGATTACCAAGTGCTGAAAATTCATTTTTTTAATACAACAATTCAAAATTAGTCTATTAAGAGACTTTCAACAATACTTGTCAAGTTGAAATTCTATATTGCACTAGAAAAAGTCAGCCTGAATTGTTTGTGGACCCATTTGCAACAATCAGAATGTCTAAAGCACCAAAACATTTAAGCTTATGTATCGAAGGTTTTTATGTAAGAAGGACTCAATGCAATTATTCACAATGCAATACTATTTCTGTCCATAGTTTGCGGGATCATAACCTCAATAATTATATGGTCACATATTTGAATTCATATGAATCACAACACATGTCCAAGGCAGCCAGACAGCTAACTTGCACACCATCTCCAAAATCAGTATAATTTAGTATCAGTTACCAAACGCTTTCACACATAGGCCTTCGCACTTAATCTCAGAACAGCCAGGGCTGGAAGGGACCTCTGGAGATCATCTGGTCCAGCCCTCCTACTACAGCTGGCTACCCATGTCCAGTTGGATTTTGAACATCTCCAAGGATGGAGACTCCACAATCTCCCTAGGCAACTTGCTCCAAAATACTACAGCAAGAGATGAGACTAAAACCAACTGAATAAAGGGCTGGCCTTCACACAGCAAAGAGCATAAAAAGCTTAGGTAATTACAAATCAGTTTAAATGCAACCATAGAAATGTGACATACTATTGCCCCTTTTTGTCCCACTTGATAGTTATTCAAAGATGACAACCTTCTGGCACCTGACAAGAAGTATTTTCAGACAGACAAAAATAGGAAAATAGCCTAAGAGCTGGAAACACTTATGTTGATCAATGACAAAAATGTAACATTCCTTCTACACCAACCAAATAAAAAAAATCCAGAATCATACCTTAGAGCTTCTGTACAAGCTATCAGACACCACTAAATACTTCCTCTTCATAGTACCTAAAAATAAGCAAAACAAACTTGAGACTCAAACAGCAATCAAATTTTTATTAGCAAGCCATAAAACCACACACAATACTAGACGATAGTCATGAGCAATTTCTATAGTCTTAGCAGTATGCTGAGTGTCTGAAGTGTTAATTTGCAGGAGGTCTTTTAGCAGCAAGAAATACAGCTATTCTGAAGCTACAAAGGAGCAACAAGTTACATCCACTTGAAATCCACTACTTAGGTACATGTGGCTACTTCTAGCAGGTATTTACTACTAGCATTTAGAATTTTTAATGAAAATCCATTAGCTCAAGCCTTTAGTCCCTAAAGCACAAACATTAGCTAATTTTAATAGCTTTGCATAATATCTAATTTTAATTATGTATTTAGTGTTCAATCTACCACAAGCCAAAAAAACACATGAAATTTGTGTGTCATACAGGAGCACCTTTACAGTACAGAATTCCTGAAGAAGCATTTCTCATTCTGTATTGTGTAACCAAGTAAATGTAGCAATCCATTGCAGATTCATTACTAAACATGGTTTGCTTCAAACAAATTTAAACTATGAAAAACGCGGGCTTACTTATCATACCCAGTAATCAAGTCCTACTAATGGACTATGAAGATTCAAAATTTTTACTATTTGGTCATTTAACGTCTGACCCAGGCTACCATGTCAGATACAGGCAAGTTAATTCAATACAGAATGACTGCAACCCACAACCAGCTCATAATCATTGCTTGCTGATGGAGTCTAAAATTTTAGTTGTGCTTTTTATTCTACTGCTCCCTCTTCCAGACAGACTACTTGCTATATGACATCAACTTTGCAAGAGGCAAATTGAAAAAAGTCCTTAAACCACTGGAATTTTTTTGTAAAGCCCCCTTTGTTCTAGGCTCCTCTCTCATTGCCTAACAAAAAGGCATCCATATTTAAAGCATTGAACTAATCTTATGATTCAGGTTTGTAAGAAAATCAAGGATTTTTTTATTCCTAGTGTGATTTCTTTTCAACCGATCAAGTAGATTTTACAAAACTGTATGTTTACAATTCTTTTAAGACAATTTAATGATACTTAGGGTTGAGCAAGCTGAAACAAACACAGCCATGACACAAAGGAGCATACCAACCCTATGTAAAATGAGCAAGTCAACTCCTTCTGCAAGGAGCCCCACTCCTGTTAGTAAAAGATTTCATTCTCATCCAGACATTTAGGCCGATTTCAATCACCAGCATTAGCCAGCGTTTGAAATAACAACTCAAGCTACAACTGAAAGACTGCATCGCCCTAGAAAGGGATTGCTCTCAACCCTAGCAATTAAGAACGGAGGCCACGTGCAGAAAGCACTCGTTAATCAGCCCAGAAAACACCCAAAGCATTTACTCCACACGCCCGCAAGGTGCACCACGGGGCGGGCTGCACCGGCTACCTACCAAAATGGCGCAGGCCAGGCAGAGCCTCGCCAGGCACCGCCCGCGCCAGGGCAAAATGGTACCCCCGCCGCCAAGAGCGCGGCGGCCCCGGCAACTACCCATCCCACAATACCGCGCGCCGCCGCTTCCGGCGGGCAACGCACCCCACCGCCCCCTCCCCCCGTGAAAGAGCGAGGCATGCTGGGACTTGTAGTCCGTCCCCTCATTGCCGCAAATGCGGCGGGGCGGCTTATCCCGGCGCTCCGGCCCCCGCGGCACGGCCTTACACGGCCTATTACCCTCCAACCCATCTCCCCTTACACAGCGCGAGTCTCACCGTCACTCCGAGCCTCAATTACTACGTGGCGTAGCTAAAGGGCGAGAGCGCGCTAAAGAGGGCGAGCCTCCTAAATAGCAGGGCATTAAAAAAAATGACTAGGTGCCCCTCCAACCCTGCCTGCGCGAGCAACAAAAAGCAAGGGCCCCGCCCCCACCCTACTCACCGCTGCCGACTCTCCGCAGGAAAAGAGAAGGGGGGGCGCTCGCCAGCTTTATATGGAGGCGGCGGGATGGGAACGAGGCTGGCCCCGCCCCGACTGGCCCCGCCCCTCGGCGCCCGTTGCCCCGCGAGCCTCAGGGCGGGCTCCGCCGTGACCCCGCGCGGGGCTGCACCTCCCCCGCCTGGCGCGCGGGGGCGCGCGCGGGGGGGCGGGTGGCCGTTACCCCGCCCCGCCGGGGGGTGCGCGGCCTCGCCCCGGCACTTCGCAGGCGGGCCGCAGTGAGGCCGTGGGGCGCTGGAGCGGCTTGTGAGACCCAGAGCATTGACGTGTTTTCCGCAGGATCCCGCTGCTGAGGGGAGACAGGGCGCTTCTGAGGGCCGCGGCCGCGTTTCGGCCCCGCAGCGGGGCCACAGTGCTCGCAGGGTGGTGCTCCCCGTCTGCTCTCAGGAAAAAGGGCACAGCCTGTGGCCAGCGCCAGTCAGCTTCGTTTGGCATTAAATGCACTGCATAGCTCAGCACCTACTGATTAATCTCGATTAAAATTGCCCTAGGGTAAGAGGTAGCAGCCGCTGGTTGTGTAGCCTCCTCACCCAGGAGCCTGGGCTGTAGGCCTGTCTCGGCCTAAGGGGTTTGAGCTCAGTGCTGCTGTGGGGTCAGGCTGCTCTGCCTGTGAGGTGGTAGGAGTGCAAGGGCTAAAGAGAGAAACGAAGGCGCTACCTTCTGCAGCTTGCCATGGCGATGTGCCCTGAGAGGAGGGAAAGAATGAGTACTAGAGCCTGGTGTTTGATCCAGGTGCTGTTTATACATTTTGCATTAAAGAATCTTTGTGTGAAGTGCATAGCTAACAAGTAAAGACAAGAACCTAATACAGCTCCACCTCCTAAACTTAAAAAAAAAATGTTTTTCATTGAACATTTGTTTCCTACGTCTGCCTTCTGTTATTCTTTCCTAGGGATCCAACTCATTAACTTTTTATTCCATAGCTCTGCCTAAGTGTTTCAACTTTCCTTTGTCTCTAATTAGATCTCTCTGAAACCTTACCACATGCACAGCCTTTCCCTTTTTGGAAACTGCATGCAATGCTGTGTGATACTCCAAGTCATGCAGGCTGAAAAATTTCTTCTTACCCACAGCAGGCAGAAAGCTTTCTTGAATGCGTGTTATTTCTTTCTGCAGTTTTCACTCTAGAAAGCCTAAGGATACAGTTCCCCAGCAGACCTTAGAATGGACTGCCCCAGTCCTGACACATCTTTAGACATCACAACAGTACTGGAAGTTGTACAATTGCAGACAGAAAGCCAATTAGTTTTCAGCTGAATCAGCCTCCTGTACAGCCTCCCTTTCCTGCTGTAATCTGAGGCATCAGGAAAATGATCTGTGTGCTGCCTTTTTCTCTGAGTGCCTCCTACCTACACTTGTTGAATCTGCTATTTCTGTGTGACAGGAGTGTGTGAAGCTAGAAACATCAGAGAATAGTTGATAGTGCCTTAGGTATGCCTCAGAAGATGAACTTGCACACAGGCAAGCGGTTAGTTTATGCAGATGTTTCAATGTGGCCTGTTAGGAAGGTCCCAAAACTGACATTTGCCACACGGCGCTGAAAGTGTTAAACCACTCTTCCTTAGTGATATCAGGGTTAAAGACTAGCGAAATAATCACAGCACTTAACTATGACTCGTTTATCCTTAAAGAAAGAAGGCAG
Organism: Apteryx mantelli; assembly: GCF_036417845.1. NCBI lineage: Eukaryota > Metazoa > Chordata > Aves > Apterygiformes > Apterygidae > Apteryx > Apteryx mantelli. Next base: position 99,405,786 of record NC_089980.1, on the reverse strand, counting down.
CTCCTTACTCTTCCTTTCCTAAATGCTAAATAATTACACTTTATTCTACAGCACTCTGTGGAGAACTTTTACATGTGTTATTCTCTTGAAGAAAGGAATTTCTTTTCTGGAGGAAAAATGGAAAGACTCATAATTTAAGCCCAAAGTATATTATATACAGCACAAATGAGCACTGTTTTAGCTTACCACTGATAATAAGAATAGTCTATAAATAATGAGATGACTAGGAGCCTGTCCAGAGTTGTGGGGTACTGCTTTGCATTGTGAGCTTTGTGGCTGAAACATGGGCATGCATTTACCGAAGGGAATCTTACATCTTGCAGTGCTACCCCATACCAGCTGTTGTAATTTGGCAGAAGAAACTTCTCCTCCTCTAAGTCCTGCTAGATTTTAGGGTACTGGTCTACTAGCAGTACCTGAATGAACACTGTTTACAAACATTTCATCCCCAGCGTGCCTCATATTTCTCATCATCATGTAAGTCCACTAGCGCTGGACAAGCTTGTGGGTCAAGTGAAGTACAGCTTTATTGCAGATAGGCAATAAGACAGAGTTCCTGAATTACAAGACTGAAAAAAGATAACCAAAACAAAATAAAACATATACCACTACTCCAGAGTGTATTTAAAAATACTGCTCCTTCTTGGCTGCTTTTTTCTTTTTTTTTTTCCCTCAGGGCTTCTGCATCTTTAAGCTATATCCCAGGTGTTAGGCTGAGGGTGCAACCTATCCAGAAATACCTCATCCTCAAACTCTCCCTAGAGACAGTTTGCACTAAGGCTAGTGTGAACCATAAACCTGGCTGCCACCAAGGGTTAGTTTTTAGATGAATTGCTTCCTAATTTAGCTCATCACACAGCTGCATGTTTATACATGCTGGTTATACAGTGCTGGTAGAAAGAAGTGCTGGGTGTAAGATGCTGGGAGCATACTGGATTGCCTCTTTTGAGTCCTGCACAAATTTAGACCAGGCTAAAGCAACCACAGCCTGAAAGGCTGGTGTTTGGGTTACCTTGAGGGTTTTTCAGCTCCAGGCAACACTCTCCAAGTTCTCCTCTTTCCTTTTCTTTTTAAATTTCTTTTTTATCTTGTTCTTTCTTTCTTTCTCTTGTTCTTTCTCTTTTTTTCTCTCTCCCCCCACTTCCCCTCTCTTCCCATTTTAAATCTGGCTTCCTGGCTTTTCTCCAATAGCATTGCAGCTTTGATGACTCACATGTCTTGGTTTAGTGTGGGATTGTTGCTGGTGCATCCTTTGGGATGCTGAGTTCCCCTCCCCTCTCATCTTCCAAGCAGGAAGTCTATTGTATACAGCTTTAATTTCTTCCTTCTTAGAACGGATGGTTGATGGGCGAGTGAAGAGTTAACAGGACTGAAGTTTGTCAATTGATATGCAGAAGAACTGATAGCACAAGAGCTGACCTGCGCAAAGCTGTTGAACAGAGGACTTAACAGGACTAAAGAAGTCTACCAACCGATATGCGCAAGGACTGATATGCGCAAGGCTGCGGAATGATTAACAAGACTGGAGAAGGGAAGTCTGCCACCTGGAATCTGCACGGACCCCCGGGGAGGGGAGAAGCAATACGGAGGTGTTGTGGTCTTGCCTCGCTAGCAGGGTCCCCCCAAGCAGACAAACGGACAGTCCTGTGATTGTGAAACTCGCAAAAAGTCAGCAAAAGCAGTGTTTGCCCAGAGCCCCAGCCGTATAAAAAGAGACTTGGCAGCTAGGAGAGTTTGAGCAGGGACGGGAACGTGACCTGACCATCCTCTCCGGCTGGACCGTGAGTATCCCCCCCCTCCCCTTTTCCTGGGACGCTGGGTTAAGGTAACTCCTCGAGGTTGAGAGTCCTCTCACTAGGAGAGTGAACAAGAAAGCTTTCAAGTAGGGATAAGCAGTCCTTCCAATTAATAACACAGTAATCGACGGTTTCAGGTTATCCTTTCTAAATTAGTAACTGATGGTTTTGTGTTATCCTTCCTAAATTAGTAATCGCATTATTTTAATGGATGTTACTAATCCAAGAACTTGTGTGAGGAAATAAACATCTTTTTTATTATTATTATTATTATATTACTGTCTCAGTCGTTGCTATTGAACCTTCATAGCATGACAGCGTGACAATGGTACTCATTGTAAAATCATAAAATGCATCATAGAATGCATCAGCAGTGAAACAATTTTGTTTAGCTTATGATTTTGACCATGTTCTTAACCTTCTATAGAGATCTGAGTCCTTTATTTGTACTTGTTCTCAAATATCTTTTCTAAGTTTTAGCCACTTTAGTGTTACAGAAAAACAAACACATTTTGCTTATGATAAATGAGATCATAAAAACATAAGAACAGCTGTACAGAGTCAGACCATAAGTCTATCTCCCCCAGTATCCTGCCTCCAACTCTAGCCAAAAGTGAATACCTAGGGAGGGATGTAGGAATAGAACAAGCACGTAGTGATTCTTCATCTGAATATTCTCCCAACCTCTAGGAATGTAAAACTCAGAGATTTCCTAGAGATGTTTTTGTGAACATAGCAACCCTCAATTAATTTGTCATCTGTAAATTTACCAAGTCTATCCTGGAATCTTTATAAAATTTTAGCATCCACAATGCCCATGGCAAGGAGTTCCACAGCTTAATTAGCATTATGGGAAAAAACACCTCCTTTGGTTTGCTTTGTACCAGCTGTCATTAGCTTATTGCATAGTTTTAGAAGAAGCAGTGGGCAATCCATCCTTGTGCAGCCATTTCCTTCTACCAGCAATTTTATAAATCCCCATGACAATTTCCCCCCCACCCTTGTCTCTTTTCCAGGCTGAAAAATCCTTGTTTACTTAGTTGTTCCTCACATGGGAGTCAATTCCTACCTTTGACCTTGCTCTCATTGCTCTTTTTTAAACTTTTTTCTTTATGAGATGGCTGTCCTAAAGTAATTCAAGAAGCAGCCTGTATTCAAGAAGCAGCCACAACATGGGTTTATACAGTAGCATAATGACGTTCTCTATTTTCTTCTCTGTTTCCAAGCAGTTCCGAAACTTTGGTTTATTTGTTTGATTATTACTGTGCATGGAGCTGACATTTCTATAGAACTATCCATCATAACTGCAGGATCTGACTTCTGAACAATAAAGGTCAGAACCCATCATTTTATATTTGACATTATGATTGCTTTTCTCAATGAACAATACTTTATATTCATGCACATTGAATTTCATGTGTTGTTGTTATGTCCACCCATTTTTTAAGCTCCTTCTGCAGCTCTTTATTTTTCAGCCATGAATAATCAAGTAATCGATTTCTTTACCCCTCTGCTTATCACCTTTCTCAGGTCAGTTATGAATATGTTGAACAGCTCATGTCACTGTACAAATTTCTGTGGTATTCTTCCTCCACTGAAAATGAACCATTTACTTCTACCCTCTGTTTCCTATCTTTCAACCTCTCATCCTATGTCTGCTTAGTTTCCCTAAAAAAGAGTCTTGCTGAAAGTCTTCTGGAAACCCATGCACTATATCTGCAAACCTCCCTTATCACATGCTTGCTGATAAGAAGCTTGACTTAACTTTACAAAAAGTGTTCTGACTTTTCCCGTATAGATCATATTTATTCAAGTTCTACTAACTCTATTTTTTATTATGAGCTCCTATTATTTGTCTGGTATAGATGTCAGGCTTAGTGGGCTGTAGTTTCCTGGATTTCACTAGAACCTTTTTAAAATGTTGTAATCATGTTTGCTACTTTCCATTCTTTGGTACAAGATCAATTTTAAGTGAAAGCTTGCTTACATACCACAATTAGTAATATTCTAGTTCAAATATTTCGTCTTGGTTCCTCTAGAATACTATCTGGTCCTGTTTAAACAGCAATGTCCTCAGGAAGTTTGGAGCAACTTCCCTGATGAATGCCTCAGAAGGGGTCTGGGGTGGGAAACTTCCCCCAATCTTCCATACTGAACACAGAAGCAAAAAATTAATGCAATTGCATGGCCTAATTTTCTCTGAATATTCCTTTTATACCCTGGCAGGCTTCCTACACCCCATGTATTTGAAAAGGGATATGTTATTGTATAGTGGCATTTACTTTATTCTGGCATTTACTTATGTTGGCCCTTTTGTCCTTTTTTAAATCTTTCTTGACTGGTGATTTTATGCCTTCAAGATAGTGTTCTCAGATTGTCTTCATACCATACCATACTTGTGAGTATTTAACGCTTATAGGTGTTCCTTTTAGTTTTGTTTTTAATAAGCATCTTCATTTTTATGCAGCTTACCTTTCTGAAGTTGAGTACATCTGTGGTGGATATTTGTTTTTTGTTTCTTCTGCAAAGAGAGTATCTAAATGTACAATGGTCATTGATACAGACCTATTTGGTTTATTGTCATAATCTGATCAGTTTATATATGGCTAAAATTAATGGTAAAGCTTAATTAAGTTTTATGCAACCAAAAAAAAAACCCAAACCCTCTGCATTTAGTTACTTAAAAGAAACAATTAAAGTTGGCATGTTATGACAAGCAAACTAGTTAATATTAAGAATTTTAAGTTAAATTAACTGTTTTTCTCTGTTTACCAGGATAAGTTTCTGTGATGTCTCCAGGAATGCGTTACCATAACTATTTTATTGTTTAACAGGAGAAGCTGTCATTATCTTGAACTACAGTAGCATTTCAGTATCCCCCAAAATACTTATGAGGAAAATCTCAATCTGAGTCATTGTTAATGCTTGGGAACATTATCTGTCTCTCAGTGCTCAGATCTCTTCTATGTTATTTTCCATAAACAGCATATTACTGAAAGATTGCTTCTTTTGACTGCTATATAGTTACTGCTTATCTTTTTTTTTTTTTTTTTTTTGCTCACCCTAGAGAGATTAGATTAACAGGCTCAGATGAGATGAAAGTATTGAAATAGGAGTACTGGGAAAAGATGGGAGCAGAGCAAGCTCTGCTATTTAATATTCTGCTCATTGTTCAGGGGCACAGCTAAGTTTAATAACATTTGCAGTCACTTCATTCATTAATGTAATATCTTCATGTATAGTCCTTATATAGCATTCCTCTCACAAATACTTCATTTGGTAATGCATACACAAAAAGATAGTAAGTCTGTGTGTTCCTGAACATCTTGAAACTCTGTGTTTTAAAGTATGTCTTGGACATAGTGTATTTTCTATGGTAGCCTGTTAGATTCTTCAGCATCTTATAGGTGTTCAAATTAACTTCAGTAGTACCAGAGAAGGTAACAAACCTTTTTTAATAATTATTTGATAGATGACTCTGTCATGAGTAGGGAAAATGCTTAAAAACTGCTGGATAGGTCATACTTTTCCTAATACTAATATTTGTGCCTGAAATATTTTGTTGTAGCAATGATATTGAGACCTGCAATTAAATAGCTATGTTGTTGGAAATTTCCTGTAGGAAACTTATGTTTATCCACAGGACATTTGTTAACAAACCTCTTAAGTAAGCATGGCCATAAGGATAGGCAAATGCTTGCTATAAATGATTTTCCAGTTACACATATTTTCTTTAATTACATTGAAGTAACATTACATTGTCCTTAATCTACCATTGAAGGTGGTAGATATTTATGGGGAAAAATTTTTTTTCAAATAATATTCTTAGAAAACTCTGTATTAAAACAGTTTATAATTTTATGAACAGGAGGAAAAAGCCAAATACGGAAAAAAGGTTTCTCTCTCATATAGCCTTAACAAATTGAGTGTCAAACTCAACTTAAGTAGGAAAAATATCTTTGCATTCCTTAATGAGAGGCTGTATCTCATTCTTACAGAAGACAAGCCTGCTGGGTATTTGATTTTTTTAAACAACACTGTTCTTAAGATTGCACTTTTTCATAGGTTTGTTTACAATTATAATTAAAATAGTTTATAATTACACCCTATACAAAACCAGGAAAAACAACACATTTTCAGCTTTCAATAACCAAGTGCCATGTGAACTATTACAACAAAACAGAAGTTGTAAAACTACATTCCATCATCTGGAATTGAATCTGGAAATGATAAGTACAGATCTCTGGGTAAGAAGGAGGCACTGTCTTTGAAGCAGAGATTTCTTGGAAACTTCTTTAGCTGGCTGGAATGTTTCATTTGATAAAGCAAGAAAATAAAATATGCATACAGATTATTTTACCCATAGCATGCATATAAAAGTGCATACAAAGATTTTTTTAAACATAGTAAAGATGTAAGAAAAAGTAACAGCATTATCTACAATGTTAATATATTAACTTTAATAAGTTTAATTTTGCATCAGGCTTCTCTTTGTACTGTGCACAGGTCTTTTCATGTAGTAAACTTGTGTAGACACGGGTATTTTTCAAATCCTTTTTATTCTAGATATTTTGTTTCTGTGTTGTTCTTAAAAATAGCAAGACTCCCTTGCTATTTTTAAGCAATAGGACAGTGTTTTAGCAGGATTTTGCATCTTATTTTGCTCTTAGCAGCTCAGTTCTTCACACACAGGGAGAGATCAAACACTTTCTACAGGTGTATTTTATCTTTACAGCTAAGTAGATCTTATGAGCTGCTGCTGAAAGAGGTGGCTTTGTTCTCCCCTCCTCCCCTGTCACCACTATGGGCTAATGATCACGCTGCTACAAGACAACTATCTGGTGTGATAGAAAGCAATTAACTTTTTTGTAGCTTTAGTTTTCTGGCAGGTCAGCCACCTGAACTGACTCATACCGTGACCACATAACCACTAGATTTAACGGAAGGGAAGTGGTGGGAGCACACACTCTGGAGTGGGGAAGGGTTGAGCAGGGTGATCTCCCTTGACAGCAGCTAATATTTAGGCAGCTTTAAATGTGATGTGAAACCTCACCCTCAAACCCTCCAAAACACAGTGTAGCACCTATTTGACTATGCCTGAATACAAGAATTCTGCCATTAAAATAAACAATATTGAGGGTTTAAGAATCTGTTTACCTCCTGTGTGCTACTATTTACTCTTGTATTGAAAGAGAAATTGTAAGTATCTGAATACAATTGAATTGCTTGGATATGGACAGTTGATACACAGGGTGCTATAGCCTCTGCCCTAGGATATGTAAGATTAGTCTGTCTGATTTTTGGAGGTAGGAGTGCTGTATTTGTAAAGATCAGAAAGAGGATGGCAGCATAGTTAATCCTATAACCATGGTAACATTCCTTAAAAAACATAAATCAGCCATTAGAGTTGTTCCCTCAAAGGAAGTCACTGAGGCTCTCTGGGCAACAGGCAGGAAGTCCCGGGCATTTCAGAAGTTGCACGGTCTCTGGTCAGCTGCTGGATGGACAATGGAATAGAACAAGGCCATCCTGTTTTCTGACCCTCAGTTCTGCATATATTGTGTAGAGAAAATGTGGCACAAGACTGCCACTCCTTGTCAGCTCAGAGAACATGCTCTTCCTGTCTACAGAATATGCAATTTATAGATGTGATTTAGTTATGTGGTTCAGTACCTGTGAGAAGGAAGCAATTGCCCTGCTAGAGGCAATGTCCTGTGAGCAAGCAGTTTTTCTGAATTCAGGGACCATGCAGAGCAGAGAAGTTGTGATGTGAAGCTTGAGCTCAGGGCTATTATAGAAATGAATCTCCTTAATCTCCAATTGTTACCAGAGTGTCAGAGCTCACTCTGCTCCCATCAGCCTCCCTGGGGATCCCCAAGCCAGGCCACTCTTGAGAGTCAAGAATAGATGACCAGGAGACAGACTCACTGATATTCTCTATTCTTTCTCAGCAAACAATGCTGGGGGAGTTTTCACAGACTGCTGGTGATCTCAGAGCAGGCCACCAGGGAAGAGCAGTTGCCCTTCAACCTCACCTGGAGAAGCACAAGTAGTAGGACCATGGTGGAGGGCTGTGGTATTTTTCCAGATATAAAAAGGCATGGCCACTCCCTGGTCTTGGGAAAGGCAAGCAGCCCATTGCCAGCTGGCAGCCTGGTGTTGAGTAGGGGTGTTCAGGATGCCAGATGTGCAGATGGAGAGGCTGGTGAATGTCCCTAGTAGTTGCAGGCACAGTGCAAAGTAATAACACTTGCTATAGTGCAGGTAACTTCCTGTGGGGAGCTGGCACAGTTGCCAGAGTGATTGTGTAGTCTTGGCAAGTGCAGGTTGCCATAGACTGAAGTTATGACCAAGATGAAAAGAGCTGGTAGCATACAGGCACGTTGAGTCTTGCCATTCTCCTTAGAGGTATCATACACTTGCTAGGGGATCAAGTTCCTTCCTTGTCAGGGACTCTGCACCACAGTATATAGGACACTTGGTACCAGTGGCAGGAGCACCTACATTCTCATATTCTTCTCCTCATTCCTCCCAGACCATCCATGGGAGATACCATCCTAGGTCCTCTTGTAGGCATCCTTCTGTGTTTTGGTCTTGACATGGCCTCTTCTAACTGCGGTCATCCCACTTAGCCCATGGCAATTCCTGACATATTACATCCATAGGGAAAAGAGTCCTCCAGCAGCTTTTTCTTGACACGTTGGCTACAGGGCCAGGTACATAGGCCACTGATACATGGACTCAGTGTGATATGGCCTCTCTGTTGGATTTAGTAGGAGCAGAGGATATAAAACATCATGTGAAGCAATCCTCTATTTTTCTAAAACAACAGAAAAGCTAAGAAGATTTCAGAAGTTACCACAGTATGCCAAAAGTTGTGTCACCTGCACTAAAAAAATCCTTTGATGATGGTGTTCTATTTTACAAAAATGGAAAAGAAACTTCATAAGCACTATTGGAGTGGGAAGCTCATCACAAAGTGATTGTGATGCTTTATGTTACCTTAAGTATCAGATAATCTACTTGAAATGATGCTAGTTCGTTGTGCCAACACAGCATTTATAACCACTGTTTTGTCAAATTTCTTTCATTTTTCTTTCTCCTGAGGAATAAGCGATATACATAGGTTACTCAGGCATGCACTTACTCTTGCATAAGTAGATATGAAGAGAGGAACAGATCTCACTTGTTAATTCATTTCTCTTGAAGATCCTGCAGCTTTTAGCATAATTAAGCAGTTTCCACTGCAATGGGAGTCCATGACACAGGTTGACTGTAGGATCAGTCTCTTACATGCAATAAGGGATAAAACAAGATAGCTTCACCATAACTAATACATACTATATTAGAGGTGTCCGAGCATTAGAAGGCTTTATCTAGCCCACCAGACTGGTTGTAGGCAGAAGCAGCCTAAGAAATTACATATGTCCTGCCCTCCCAGGATGCCTGAGGGTCCAGCTCAATCCCTCCCTCTTCTCCCTTCTCCCCATTTCAAGTTACCAGAGACCAAGCTAGGATCTGCAATAACTTGTTCTTACTTGAGCCCACATTTCTGCAACAGAGGCATAACACACCTCTCAGGCACTGGGAGGGAACAGTATGCACCAGGGCAGCTTGTGGCTCTTGCCCATGTTCTTCCACACCCTGCGTGGGATGGGGCAGTGGGCCTGCACACAGTGTGAGTTTTCTGAAGGCTGGGGCAGAAGAGCTGGTGAAGCAGAAGTGTGCTGTAAGAAGCTGCATGAGAAGATATGAGGCTGAAGTCTTGTTTGTACTCATAAGCAATCTGGTTTGCAACACTGATCAGACATTTAGATCTGACCTCCAGCAAGCTGAAGATATCCATGTTCAATACAGGAATGGGTAAATTTTCCCCACTTTGTAATTTTGAATGGGATGACCATTCAAAATGGCCAGATCATTCTTACTTAAACACAAGAGGGCACTCCCATCTCACTTTTAAATGACTAACACATTTGAAAAGGGAGGTTCTTAATGGAATAATATAGAATTGCAGCTACTCTTCTGTGCATACTCTAATAATAGAATGAATACTATGCATTTGTAAGCATTTATAGGCCATATTTTAAGAAATGTGGTCTTGATTTGATCCCTTCTCTAAAATAGCATACATGAAGAAGAAATGGAAATTAATTCTTGATCTCTGTGAAGTAAAAACCAAAACACCCATGGTTTTATGGTAACCAGAGCAGCACTAAAAATGCATAAACTGGGGGATTCAAGATTAATTTCTGGGATTTCAAGTTCATTATCCTATGGAAACAAAGACTGTTTCTTTTGTTTGCTATAGAAAATTCAGTAGGAAGAATTATGAAAAGAGGGAGTGAGGTTTAAAATTGCTATGCTTGCCAACACTTGCATATTTTGAAATAGAACGTCAGTGCTCCTCTCACACAGTTTTCACTCACTCTTCCACTTACTCTCATTTGCCTGCTCTGTTGTACTATAAATACTGTACACACTCTAATCAGCTACATAAGAATAAGTAAGTTTTAAGTTTACCCAAGAGCCTCTCAGCTGTTGGGATCTGAAGTTTCATATGATCACATACAGAGATTTTAGCATAATTTAAAGTGTCCAGTATAGTAAATGAAAATATAGGATTGTAAAAAAGACATTTTTGCATGTTTTACAAATAAGAAACACAAAAAATCACATTCACTTGTTTTTTTTAAAGGAACATAAACCTTTGATAATCTAGTATTATAAAATCCAGAATGCTAACTTTCTCAGTTTACATGTTTAAATCTTAATTTTGGGTGAAATATATCTCTGTTCTTCAAGAGAGTAATCTGGCATGGTCTAAAGTTTCTGAAAGGCAAAACAAATTATAACTGTACTTTTGGCCTCTTCACATTCTTTCTGCAAGATATTTTTCCATCACATTTTTGTATAAATGCGATATACACTTTTGGCTTTCCCTTAGCAGTTCCTTCCCTATGAGGTCTATTTCAGTCTCTGTGTGAGGCCACATATTTTCAATAGGAAAAAAAATTGTGGCAGTAGAGTAAAAAATCAGGTGGGAGGAGGAAGAGCTGGCAGTCTTGAAAAGGAGACTACAGAATTTCATGGGTGAATCTCTGTCCTCTGTGCTTGGTGATCTTCCCCCACACTTCTTACTACAGACTAGTTGGCAGTTCTAGCCTCTCACTGCAGAACCCTAGTTTATTATTCTACTTAAATTCCCCTGAATTTTTTTCCTAGCATAGTTGTCTTTCCACCCAAAAGCACAAAGTTTATCCTGGAGCTCTCCAGCCCATTCCTACCCTTATTGTCATTACTCCAACCCCTCTCTGTCCCATGCTACCATTTCTCCTCTCACCCATGTCCTCAGTATACCACGGAGCCCCAGCCATGAATTTCCTCTCCTCTGTCAACTTCCAGCCCTGCTTTTCCTATTGCCACAACACTGAGTTACCATATATTCAACAGCAAAAAGAAAACCAGTGGAGGAGCGGACAAACTGTTTCAATCGTTATGAACTTAATTACCAGTTTCTTAAACAAGCGTCCCTTTGATCAACAGGTCTGATGTCTCTCTTTCACAACATTTTCCATTTGGGATGCTGAAAAGAAGAAGGATCAGCATAATTTAATGCAGCAAATTACTTGAGAGCACATTTGGGGAAAATCTGCAGGAGTAAAAGTATAAAGTACTAAAATAAGAAATATTGGGAGTGGTTGTGTGCTGGCAGTAAAGGCATGTGATTATGTACTGTGGTCGCTTGCATTGCATTTTATTTTAATAACACCACTTTTTTATTTTATGGCCCAGCAGATCCATAAAGTCATATCTGACTGCTTTATAGGCAGTTAAGTATGGTGTAAAAAGATTAAAAGCGGATAAAGTATTTGTAATGTAACTTCTTAGAAAAGTACTGAGTCTAACTGAATTTCTGTTAGTGGTTGTCTCTCCAAAGAAATCTGGTGAAAAAGTGCACACTTTGCCTGAAACAGAATGGACTAGTGACAGATTCTCTTGGGTCAAGATGCTCATATAATTTCCAAGCGTGATCTCCTCAGATATGGCAAGTGATTTACAAGTATGGATGTTCTCTGAAATGATGATCACAAAAATTGACTTTTGGCTGTGTTAATGAACCATGTTGAAGAGGTTGAATGCTCTATAGAAGACTACCTCTGCCGGCATTAGGAACTTGTTCCCCCAGTAAGAGTCAATAGTGACTATTAAAACACAAGAAACCAATTTGAAAAGTTAGTGAGCCTCTCAGAGTAATTTTTTTTAATGTTCATTCTTTTGTTTGGCAAAGTTTAGACAGGAGGAGGAACTTCCAGAAAGTAGTACCATTTGAAAGTAAATTATATGCTAGTTGTGAATATGGTTGTGTCTGAGAGATTCTTGTAAAATTTGTTTTATTTCTATTGGTAGAGTGGCAGGATAACTATAGATTGCATTATAAGGCCCTTACATCCCCTTCTCCTTGGCAGATAAGCCCAGTTGCCAATTATTTGAGAGAGGCAATGTGCTCTGGTAGGTGTAGAACTGTACTTGTGCTGATTGACTGACTGATGACTGCACTGCAGAATGAAAAGGCTGAGTATCACTTGTGTTTTCTTCAGGGAAGTACTACTCCGGTCTCCCTTCTTTATCTTCCTGGGGCAGTGGAGTCAGTGCAGGGGAAACTGAGGCTGCTGCTGTCCAGGGAGAGCCAGTCTCCACAACTTAGACTCAGTAACTTCAGTTTGTGAGCTAAGCTGTAGCAATAAATACTGAAACCCCTCTCTAGCATTAGACTTAAATTTTGGATGTGTTTAAACAATACAGGAAGCAATCACCAATTAGAAAACTTGTTGTGAAATGCTGAACCCCCAAAACATTTGTTTAAGTCATAAGTTAAAATAAGTAAAATATTTTGCTCATGTGTGCCTGCTTAGAAAGTTCCTGAAACTAGAGGCTAAGAGGGCTAGTCCTGAATCTCATCTACATTCCAGCACATGAGATGAGTTTAATTCCAGGCCCTTCCATGGCTACCTGCCCAGAGAAACCTAGCATGATTAGTGACAGAGCAGCTTCTCTCAAATACCATGGAAACCATCCAGCAAGGAAAGAAGACCAAAGATGGATTGTTTTGTAACTGAATACAAATAATGCAGAGTATTAGTGTACTTAACTGTCTGTACAGAAATTCAGGGAGCAATTGAAGGAGGAAAATCAGCAAGCAGAATTAAATGGAAGATTATGAAGCAAAGGGTGTAGACAAAACCTGGAACAATAATTCTCATTAATGGAATGAAAAATTGATTCATGTGATTTTTGTAATATGGGAATGGGACAGAAAGAGAAGACAGAGAGATGTGCCAATTTACAAATATATTCACTCCAGTGTCTACTGACATCAAAGGAAGTCCTTCAACTGACTTTGGTTGACCTTTAATCAAAACCCATGTCATTGAGAAATACCAGAATGGAGAAAACAGAATAATCTGAGTGAGTATATGTAACCTGAAAAGTAAGAGGTAGCACTCTGGCCATCTGCTACAGGTGATCAGGAGCAAAGGAAAGGTGTCTGAAAAGTTCCTGAGTTAACCCCCAGCAATTCTAAATCATGCATACCCAAAGTGCTGCTCAGCAGAAATTTCACTCGAAAAGTAGGACTGTCTTAAACTGTCTTGGCCATATATTCTATTCATATCCTCACCCTTTAAAGACATTTGTGCTTTTTAAATCCATCTTCAACAAGAAAACTGGAAGACTTGGATATAAAGGGATAAAAAAAGACTCTCAAATGTAGCTGTTAGTTAAAAATTTGTAAAAGTAAATAATTTATAACTGTTGGCATGGTTGTACAGCATTTTTACATATATTTGTTAATAAGAATGTGTTTTTATGTGGTAACTCAAGGAAAAAAAAATGCATCCAGGATTTGATTTTCATAGGAGAAAAGCACCTACAGATGCCAGTGGAACTTAATGGAAGAACAGGCACTTGTTAACTTTGAAAAATCAGTTCTAATATAATGTGTGGTCCCATACTGAGTAACATGCAGTATTGGTTTCCAGTGAACACACACCATGCTAGATGACTCTGGTCAGTTTTTCTATCCAAAGCTACAAAGTTAGCTAACGAAGCAAGTGGAAGAGGGAGCGCTCTTGGTTTTAATGAGCTTGGTACATTTCCATGGAATTCCACAGAGCCTGTCTATAATAAGTGACTGAAGGAAAAACAAACTTAATAGTGAGTAGAAAAAGGGAGTGACATTGATTTGGGATCAATGCATAATAAAGTTTGTAAGTTTTTGCATCTTATTTAGTATTCTCAGTCTCACACAAGACAAGAGCTTCACAGGATAATAAATGGCGCAATGTCGTAGACGCTCAAAGAAACCTAGGCAATCTTTATATAGAGGTCAGGATTTATCTTTTCATATGTATTTGTTTGTGTATAGAGATCTATATATTATATTTGTATACTATATAAGTATGTACTACATAATCTATATCCAGACTTTATATTATATCCACTTTAGCAGTTACTGCTTTACAGAGACCTTCAGTTGGTTGCTGGAATTCATTATAAACCGACAGCTCCTCCCTGTCCCACTCTGTGCCAGGACTATAGGGAAGGCAGTGCAAGATGAAACTATGGCCTGAGATTGCCATAGATCTTGGCTAGGGTTTGATTGATTTGATTATTGACAATTTCAGCTCCCCAAGCTCTCAGAGCAGTATGAAGAATTTGGAGTAGAAGTTGATTTAACTTCATTGTTGATCATAACATTTGCTTTACCAATTCAGAAGATAAAGGAGAGATGCTAAATTAAATAAGATTCTGGTATCTGTAAGTAGATTTGATTCAAAGAAACTTCACATATTTTAACAGTTACTCCAGAATAAGCATGTTCAGAGGAGGCCCAGCTCTGTATCTTTTTTATTGTTGTATTTCAGGATTAAAATATTTAGAGGGGCATTCAGCATTCAAAGTACATATATGAGGCTTTCTGTCATTCTGTTATTATCAGAAATAGCAAAGATTATGTTTCTTCATATAAATAATTATGGCTATGGTCTTTACTGAGTTGTTACTCAGCCAAAACTCCTATTAACTTCAGTAGATCCATAATGTAGATAATATCCTTTTTCATGCCTGAGGGATTTTACTACATTGTTGCTGTCGCCTCTGATGTTTTAAATACTAGGCACTTTAACTGTGATACTGATCAAACTTACTGAACAATTAAAATGCATTACAGTTAATTGCTCTTTTTATATATATCTTATCACAGTCCTAAAATATACTTGGAAAGATGAGGCAATTTTGATTGACAGAAAAATAAAACATTTGCAAAAAATATTCTTGCATCAAGTCAATTAATTCTTTTAAGTTTTAAACTTGGCTTGCAAGTTTCCCATGGCAAGGCCCTTAATCTGTCTTTACTGACCTATCTGCAACAAATTGTTCTTAGTCCTTCCTCAGGCCTAAGTTACAGGATAGCCTGGAGTACCTGTCAGGTCCTCCTGGCTCTCTCTGACAGCTGGCAGCCTGCTACGTATGTGGAAAAATCAATTAGTCCTCAGTGAGTGCCTTGAGATCCCTGGCAGCAGAAGGTGTTCTCAAAGGGGATATCTCCTCTGGGGCAAGAGGACAACCAAATGGGTAAAGGCAGCCAAATGTAGGGGCTTGTTCACACAAGTTAGTTTCCCCAGTTTTACCATTGGTTGTACAAGTATATCAGTATAATTCCATAGTGACTATTAATCCAAAGCAAAAGTTTGTGAGCAGAGCAGGGAGATAACCTCTGTTAGTTATGGTTCAGCATCTGTTGGACTCTGTTGGTCTGTCGTTCAAACATATGGTCTTCCACGTTCTGGCAGTTTTTTATCCAGCAGTTTTTTACTTCAGAAAATCTCTAGTCCAAGCCTCGTCTTGTAATACCATGCAGTCTGAAAAGAGGGCAAGGACATTTCTCTCTTTTTTATGTAGTCATTTTGGCATGCAAAATGATTTAAGATTTCACTGCCCAGAGAAAGATACTGTATGTAGTCCACACTATCTCCTTAATATCTGGGTACAGAGATAAATTCAATCTGCTTGCTTATTCATCAGTGACCCTAGCATACCAGCTGGGCCCTGGTTGCCATAACAGCAGTACTTCAGAAAAAAAAATATGGAAGTGCTTCCATTGCTAAATTAAATGTTGTTACGATGACTCCAAACACTGTATCTTGTCACACTTTGACGATCTCTTTGTGATATTATGGAATGGGTGTAATACGTCAACATCTAGTTTCTTCATGCAGTGCTTTGTAAGGAAGCAAACTGAAAAAGCCAGCAGATAGACTTCCTGGTTTGGACTATTTAGACTGTTGAACTGGTAATAGCAGCTCAGAGTTATTAATTAGCATTCTTATGGATGATACAATTATTAAAGTGAGCAGATAATTTCTTCTCTGGTAAAACAATGGTAAGAGGAGAATTATGGAAAAGAAAAGGTGAGTCATATGAGGGCAGAAACACATCCACAGATTTGCATATATTTTGCCATTCTAGCTGAATATTTTTAATGACTTTTAGTATACCTGAATCAAAACAGAAAATCTGTGGCTTCAAATTCCAAATGACAAAGAACTAAATCATGGACTGTTGTTCAGAAATGCCCTCCTCCTCCTCCATAGTTTGTTAGATCTGTATGAGGCACTGAGTATTCAAGCAGGGAATTCAAATGCTCTGATATGGGATTTGTGCTCAGTGACTGTGCAGGTAAGGAGGATGAAGCCATTGCACAGTCCCGCAGGAGCAGACTCCTGTTCCAGGCAAGGTTGTGAGTGGATCTGAGACCAGAAAGCTGCCCTTTGCATCTAGTCATAATTTCAAAAAATATTGATTTTTTAAAGGCAGAATTGCAAGTAAAAATTCCAGCTGTACATGAACAAAAGAATATTTAATGGTTCTCGTATCTGTCATAAAATCAATTGTCGTTAATCTCAGTGAAGCTATGCTGGTTAATACTGAAGGAGAATCTGATCCTCTTTTTCTTATTCGACCTCTCAGGAATGATTCAGTACGAAGACACATTGGCTTGCCCTAGAAGGCTCTACCTGGCTACAGATGGGTGGCGATCCCATCAGGATCATTTTCTCATTTTGTAGATGGTGGGACTAGTTGGCTAAGATATGAGCAGACTCCCATGGGACAGGATGAATTACTCCCAGATGAAGGAGAAGTTAAGTGCTGGTGACTTGACCTGGTGAGCTAGAGAAGGAAGATGGTTTTTTTTCACAGAGAGAAGAAAGAAAAATAGCATTCAGGACGTACAGATCTAGGAATTGGAGCCTCGTCTTTGTTGTAACCATGTAGCTCTGTAATACAGTATTGCTATTCTCAGTAACAGGCTATAAGCTTTGTACTGAGTTTGCAAGGCCTCAGGACAGGTTTGTCAGGCTTGCTTTGTCTGAACTTCTCTTGACCTGCCTGTAGCTTTCTTTCATTTGGTTCAGCTGTGATAGCATTTTCTCTAATTGACTAGGCATCTGTGGCTAATTTATTTTACTTTTGTTTATCTTTGTGTGGTGCAACCATAGTTCTATGTAGATAGAGGTAACAGGCAGTTATTTGATGTAGAATGAGATATTTATGACTTTAACACAATGATGCAGTGTAGAGAAGTGCAGACCTGGTGCAATAGCCCAGGCCTGGTGAAACGGAGGCAGCGGCAGTGGCGCAGAGGAGCGCAGGCATGGGGTGATAAGGGCTGGGGCACAGGCTTGGCCCCAGAGACCCCACAGCTATAAACAACTCTGCAATGGTCAGCTAAAGAAATGTGGACCCGGCGCTGGGAAAAAGCGGTTTAGGGGCAACAAACAAAACAAAGAAATAGTATCTAACTTATGTGAAAGACACTGTATATAGAGCCGGCGGCTCCTGGGGTTGGTGTTGGGGGCTCCCAGTGGGGCAGGGCTGCTTCTGGCCACCAGGGCCTGTCCCTCCACCCTGAGGGAGCAGGGCCCCAGGGGAGCCAGGGCAGCCCCAGCCCTGGGGGGCGTCAGGCACCACTGTGGGGCCATGGTGGGGTCCAGGGGGGCCCGTGGCTGGGCAGGGGCTGACCGTGGCGGGGCTGGAGCCAGCACCGCTGCGACATCTCAGGGCAGTGACTGATGGCCCCGGGCTGGGCTGAGATGGGACCAGGGCTGGGGGTGGGGGAGGCCTGGGGGGACAGGGACAGGTGGGGGGGGTGCCCCTGGGACCTGGCAGAGATTGACAGAAGCTGTTGTGTTGGAGAGGGTTAGTTTGCTGATTTACACGCTGGGAACATTATATTTTCCCTGAGAACAGTATGTCTGAGGGCCAGGGAGCCTCTTGCAGGGCTTCAGACATGGTCAGTGCAAGAGTTGCCCTAGGAATGAGGATTGGCCGCGCAGGCCACCTCCGTGGGCTCCAGGTAGGACACAGCACAGGGACAATTAATTCAGCACTACTGGGGGTGTCCGGCAACATACAGACTCGGGGGAAATACCTCCAGTCTCAAGGTCATTTCAGACTCGCTGTGAAGGTGTGCAATGATACGGGCATACTACCCGTAGCACCAGTACAGCACAGGAGCACACAGAATCACATTTATGTTCCTGCTGCTGGGAGAAAGCAGTGGGTGTAAGTTGATGAAAAGACTGTATTTAGTAATTCACACTTACTCTGTGTAAGCTACGCATATATATAGCTTTACAAGCTATGATGTGTTAGCTTCTTATGCAAGTCTGTGGATTGTTTATGAAATGTGCTACATATGCTGTCTGTTAGCAGGCCTTCAACATCTGTTTCAGAGACGTTTATATAAATGAATATTGCCTATTATTGCTCTTTCTGATTTCCCTCGGGGAAAGGCAGAGGTGATGGAATGTGACATCAAAAGAGATTTATTCGATAAATGTAGGCATTCCCAGAACTCCTGAGTTACCACTCCTGGCTGGTTTGTTAGCCTGCTGTGCCACAGTAACAGGCGGGTTGTCCCATTCAACACGCAGCCTTTCACGTTGTTGGTGGACACAGTCCGTGCTGACTCCTCACTAGATCTGACCAGCATCCAAAAGAGCACTGATACGTACGGCAGATCTCAGATCCTGATTTCTCCTGTGCTTGTATTTCATGTAGCTCTAAGAGTGTCCACTCACTGTAGTAATATTACCCTCAGATTTGTGTCAGAGAAAAAGTAGCACGTAGTGCATGTAGTAGCATGTAGTGCATTTACACAGATCGTTGTCTTTTGACAATATATACTTCTCATGGCTGGTTATCTCAGCTGTCTGTGCTTTTTGCAAGCAGTAAGCCCAGCTTCGCCTCTGGTGCTTGGTTCAGAGCAGTGCAGGAACCATGATATTGTAATTCCAAGAGTTCCCCCTTGTGGGGAAATGCAGAAGATGAGAAGCGGCTGTGGATGGACCAGGCTCCATGGCTAAGGAACCAGAGTCCATATCCCTAGTCCCTGAACAAGAGCAATGCAGCAGTTTAGCTCTTAGAGCTGTTGCTTTTCTCTGTGTACATTAGCCTGGTGGTTTCACAATTGACTGAAGTCAATCTAACTGCAGGATGTTATTCACTGTCCTGTGTGTTTGCGTGTCCCCATCACCTTTCTTTTTTCAGCTCTAGCGCTAGTTCTGGCACAGGTCAGCTAACTCCTCTCTTTGATAAGGCTAGTTTCCAGCCAGGTCAGCAAGCAGATCCAGCTTGCCCTGCAATATTGTGGTTGCTGAACCTGGTGTGGCAGAAGTGAACGGCTGGCGCAAGGGACGCCCATTCAGTGCCAGTGTGCTCTTGGACCATATTGCCATGGTCATGGGAGTACACCAACAGACAGATGTACCTATTATGTCCTGTTCATATTTTGACAAAAAACTACAGGAGGCAGAAACACAGGATAAGATTCTTCATCACAGCCAGAGGAACTGAAGCCTAATTTTCTACAAATTTCCGTCTCACAAATTCTATTCCTTCTCATTACAATAACTCCAGATCCCTCATGTTCCCTCCCACAGCAAAACTTCTCATTTCTGCCTATAGTCCCTAAACCTCTCCACAGTATCTCTAGCTTCTCTCCTTTTGCTATCCCCATATTATCTGTCTAGGGAGGAGGCGGTATATATACTGGATTTTTTGGAGTGACATACATGATACTGGCTTGCTGGCTGTGGTATCTCAGAAAGAATAAGGGCTGAGCTGTCTCCAGCTTCCTTAACAGGATCTCTCCCTCCTGTACTGAACCACCAATTTTCATCCATGGGAATTTGTTGTCTCTGTTCTACCCCTCTGCTAAGTTGTCTAATGAGCTCAAAGATTACTGGGGGAGGAGGGAGGAGATGAAGGCCAACAGCTAGCTGGTCATCTGCATTGCTCTACCCACATTTCTTTATGCCACCATCCCCCAGATTTAATGCTTAGATTTTGAAATCCCATTCTACAGCACAAAATAAAAGCCATTATGGAGTGTACATGCTCCTAGATAACTTGTATTACCTCATACTGATAAGGCAGGAGCCACGTGCATCCTGGAGCCGCCTAATTTGACTTGAGAAGTGCAATGGCATCATAAACCGTCCTAGCTGAGGTGCTGCCTGATGGCATTTCAGCTGTTTTCTCACTTTGTGAAGACAGTGATACTCTTTTGTTTAGTTAGCAGGGAGAATTTAATGAATGTCAATATTTGGTACATATGGTACAAATGATGACTAAGAACCTCACTAGAGCATGGAGAATGGTAACGAGTTGCTGTGTTACAATGACTTCCACTCTAGTTCCTAGAAAGAATAGGCAGCATTTCCCACAGTACTTTGTGAAAGATTTCGAAGAGTGCTCGTATTGCTGAATGGTAGGAACCAGTGAGTATATTGCTAAAAGGAGAAGGTTGGATAAAATCTCTCAAATAAAGCTCAGTTCAAATTAGCTTGTGTGGAAACATGAGATAACTTCACAGCAAAGTCGTGGATAAGGCTAAATTGATGGCATTCTGTTATGCATTTTCTACAGCAGCTCACACCAATTTGATGTTATGGTTCTATTTTAATGCTTTGCGAAATGTACTCCTTAACTCATTTTTCTCATTACCACAATAATAAACTCTCCATAACTGCAATGTGTAGAGGCAGGAGAGAGATACTATATACAATTCTAGAAATGCTCCCATCAAAATATTATGCAGTTCTCATGAATCATAAGAATGATGATAATGTGTTTTCTGCATCAGATTTACGAGATGACATTCTTTGTTACGTTGCTCTTTCTATATTCATGTTCTGGCAAGCATTTATAAGTGCTTATACTCGGCTATTGTTCTGAAGGATGTCAATTGCCCTATGTTGCCATGGGTGCCAGGACTGAAGTAATTACAAAGATAAATATATTTCAGAATAGACTGTGGGCTCCAGAGTTATACTTAGAATTATTATTTTAAGTTTCAAAATGATATGTTCCTCTAGTCCCATAGATGAATGAGGGGGGTACAATTTAGAACAGGTCTTTATTCACAAATATAGCAACAGTGTAATTCTGTTGCAACAACTACTAACATTAGAAAACAATGTTAAAAGACTGATAGGCAAACACAGAAATAAATACTGTAATTAACTTTGTAAATTCTGTTTTTAAAATTCAACACAGAAGAAACTTATAAAATCCATATCAGGTGATCCACCCCTGTACAAGGGGCATCCAATCCATTCATGAGGGTTTTCCTGGAACACCAGAGCCCGTTATGTTAAGGTATATTGAAAAATGAATCATCTTTCTTGAATATGGAAACTTAGAGCAATTTGGGGACTAATTAATAGTGTATCAGATTTCCCTGCCTTGAGGGTAGCAACATCCATCAGAAGGGCAGAGCAGATATCAGGGGAAGGTAGCAAGTATAGCCAATTAATTTATTATGTTGCCGTTTGTCTATCAGAGACCTTAGGATCTCCCACTTCCCCTGTTTTTTTAAGAGTCTAGTCATTTGCAATCTGCAGTAATGTTGCTGCTGTATTTTGGTAAAATAGTCATGGTTCATGAATGTTGACATCTATAGCAGCCAGCATTGTTTGTTTCTTTTTTTCCAGAATACCGCATTAAAGGATTAACGAGTTTCCTAACCTCATGTAAGGAAATATGACTAATGTTTTGTTTTAGCTTATGTGACAATGTACATCTATGTGGTTTCCCAGAAAAGGAACCAAATTCAACCCTGATGTAAATTCATCACAAAAAGCTTTCAGCAGGGATGAATTTTCCGCCAAATGCCTGCCCATTTATGAATGGATTCTCTTCTTTATTTCTTCTACCTCCATTTACCCAAATGCTTCTTGTTTTTACATGTTGTATTTCACAGAATCACAGAATCGCTGAGGTTGAAAGGGACCTCTGGAGATCATCTAGTCCAACCCCCTGCTCAAGCAGGGTTACCTAGAGCACGTTGCACAGGATTGCGTCCAGGAGGGTTTTGAATATCTCCAGAGAAGGAGACTCCACAACCTCCCTGGGCAACCTGTTCCAGTGCTCTGTCACCCTCACAGTGAAGAAGTTTTTCCTCATGTTCAGATGGAACTGTCTGTGTTTCAGGTTGTGCCCATTGCCTCGCGTCCTGTCGCTGGGCACCACTGAAAAGAGTCTGGCTCCATCCTCTTGACACCCTCCCTTCAGAGACTTGTACACGTTGATAAGATCCCCTCTCAGCCTTCTCTTCTCTAGGCTAAACAGGCCCAGCTCTCTCAGTCTTTCCTCATAAGAGGGATGTTCCAGTCCCCTAATCACCTTTGTAGCCCTTCGCTGGACTTGCTCCAGTAGTGCCGCATCCCTCTTGTACTGGGGGGCCCAGAACTGGACGCAGTACTGCAGATGTGGCCTCACCAGGGCTGAGTAGAGGGGGAGAATCACCTCCCTCGACCTGCTGGCAACACTCTTCCTAATGCACCCCAGGAGACCATTGGCCTTCTTGGCCACAAGGGCACATTGCTGCCTCATGCTTAACTTGTTGTCCACCAGCACTCCCAGGTCCTTCTCGGCAGAGCTGCTTTCCAGCAGGTCAACCCCCAACCTGTACTGGTGCAGGGGGTTATTCCTCCCCAGGTGCAGGACCCTGCACTTGCCTTTGTTGAACTTCATGAGGTTCCTCTCCGCCCACCTCTCCAGCCTGTTGAGGTCCCTCTGAATGGCAGCACAGCCCTCTGGTGTATCGGCCACTCCTCCCAGTTTTGTATCATCAGCAAACTTGCTGAGGGTGCACTCTGTGCCTTCATTCAGGTCATTGATGAAGAAGTTGAACAAGACTGGACCCAGTACTGACCCCTGAGGGACACCGCTAGCTACAGGCCTCCAACTAGACTCTGTGCCACTGATCACAACCCTCGGAGCTCTGCCATTCAGCCAGTTCTCAATCCACCTCACTGTCCATTCATCTAACCCACACTTCCTGAGCTTGCCTATGAGGATGCTATGGGAGACAGTGTCGAAAGCCTTGCTGAAGTCAAGGTAGACAACATCCACTGCTCTCCCCTCATCTACCCAGCCAGTCATTCCATCATAGAAGGCTATCAGATTGGTTAAGCATGATTTCCCCTTCGTGAAGCCATGCTGACTACTCCTGATCACCTTCTTGTCCTCCACATGCTTGGAGATGGCCTCCAGGATGAGCTGCTCCATCACCTTTCCAGGGATGGAGGTGAGGCTGACTGGCCTGTAGTTCCCTGGGTCCTCCTTCTTGCCCTTTTGGAAGACTGGGGTGACATTGGCTTTCTTCCAGTCCTCAGGCACCTCTCCTGTTCTCCATGACCTTTCAAAGATGATGGAGAGTGGCTTAGCAATGACATCCGCCAGCTCCCTCAGCACTCGTGGGTGCGTCCCATCAGGGCCCATGGATTTGTGGGTGTCAGGTTTGCTTAAATGATCTCTAACCCGATCCTCCTCCACCAAGGGAAAGTCTTCCTTTCTCCAGACTTTCTCTCTTGCCTCCAGGGTCTGGGGTTCCTGAGGGCTGGCCTGAGCAGTAAAGACTGAAGCAAAGGTGGCATTCAGTAACTCTGCCTTCTCTGCATCCTTCGTCACCAGGGCACCCACCCCATTCAGCAAAGGGCCCACATTTTCCCTAGTCTTCCTCTTGCTACTGATGTATTTGAAGAAGCCCTTCTTGCTGTCCTTGACATCTCTCACCAGATTTAATTCCAAACGGGCCTTAGCCTTCCTCGTTGCCTCCCTGCATACTCTGACAACATTCCTATATTCCTCCCAAGTGGCCTGTCCCCCTTTCCACTTTCTGTATACTTCCTTCTTCTGGTTGAGTTTTGCCAGGAGCTCCTTGCTCATCCATGCAGGTCTCCTGCCTCCTTTGCTTGAGTTCTTACTCACAGGGATGCACCGCCCTTGAGCTTGGAGGAAGTGATGTTTGAATATTAACCAGCTCTCTTGAACACCCCTTCCTTCTAGGGCCCTAACCCATGGGATTCCTCCAAGTAGGTCCCTGAAGAGGCCAAAGTTTGCTCTCCTGAAGTCCAGGGTTGCGATCCTACTTGGTGCCCTGCTGCCTCCTCGCAGGATCCTGAACTCCACCATCTCATGGTCACTGCAGCCAAGGCTGCCCCCGACCTTCGCATCTTCCACCAGTCCTTCTTTGTTTATTAGTACGAGGTCCAGCAGCACACCTCTCCTTGTTGGCTCCTCCACCAGCTGTGTCAAGAAGTTGTCACTAATGCTCCGCAGGAACCTCCAGGACTGTTTGTGCCTAGCTGTGTTGTCCCTCCAGCAGATATCAGGGTGGTTGAAGTCCCCCATGAGAACCAGGGCCTGGGATTGTGAGGCTACTTCCAGCTGTCTGTAGAAGGCCTCATCGACTTCCTCATCCTGATCAGGTGGCCTGTAGTAAACACCCACAACAGTGTCACCCATGCTAGCCTGCCCTTTAATCCTTACCCATAAGCTCTCGACTCGCTCTTCATCCACCCCTAGGCACAGCTCAATACATTCCAGTTGCTCTCTCACATAAAGAGCAACTCCACCACCTCACTTTCCTGGCCTGTCTTTCCTAAAAAGCACGTAGCCATCCATGACAGCACTCCAGTCATGCGAGCTATCCCACCATGTCTCTGTAACGGCAATGAGATCATGGCCCTGCAACTGCACACAGATCTCTACTTCTTCCTGTTTGTTCCCCATGCTGCGTGCATTGGTGTACAGGCATTTCAGAGAGGTGAGAGGTCACTTCTGTTCCCTAGGCTAAACAGGCCCAGCTCTCTCTTTCAGAGAGGTAAGAGGTCACCCAGCTAGTGCTACACAAACAACATATCAGTTAAATTAACAGAAATGTATTTTTCAGGGGGTTACAAAAGACTAGAATATTTTGATTGGCTACTTCATTTTTTTAATGAAAGCAGATGGCCCGTATCACAACTGACAGCACATATTTCACCCTAAGGTGCATAATGCTATTAGTTTCTTTTTTTGGCATGGGTAGGCAGACTTGGTAACAGTGAAAAGGTCTAGGTAAGCGTCATAGCCATTATTTCAAATTCAAAGAAACCTTTTTGTAAAACAGAAAACTTTAAAAAATCTGGTCAGATTCCTATGGCAAAAACAAAGGGCTGAAACAGCTAGTGAGTTTTGTTTTCTAGGACATTCTTTTTGCAAAAGCCATCTATCAAGTAAGCATGGTAAGAGGACACATTAAAGCTTTAAAATACTATCTTCAAATTAAATGGATGTGTAACTACAGAAGGAGTTGAGTCTGACCAGTAGCAATCCATTTCTAATCAAAAACTCATCCTGTTCTCCTTAAAGGTAATTACAAGTGGAGAGTGTGACTCCCTATCTGAAAAACAGACCTCTACCTTCGATCAATGAAGATTTGCCTCCTAATCTTGAAACTATAAAATAATTTTATTTTACAATATGTGATTTTTATTCCCTTGAAGCAAAATGGAAAAAAAATGATTACTGCACAATGAGATTTCTTTCTTGATTTATTGAAAGAACAGTATGGCACTACCGCATTATCGTTCCTGCTCTTTCAAAAAATTGTTAAAATGTGTTTCCATTTATTTATTCTGTTGCATCTGTTTTGTCTCCTCTAGGGGGCAATTTAACACAAGCTATACGCTTACATGACGTATCAACTTGTAAGGAAAGATTACCTTTGATAGCAGATGTTGAATTTATTTCCATTTAAAGGGCCTGAACACGCTAAAATTGGTTTCTGTGGCTGCTAGTCCATAAAACTTTTGCAAGGGCCTGCTTGGACTATTAAAACACGGAAGGGGTACTGTGCTCTCAGGGATACATCCACCATTTTCAGTGCTGCAGAAGGTCAAAGAAAGCTTTCTGAAATTCCTCCTTCTCCAGAACCGGGTCTGTCCAGCATGGGCAGCCAGTCAGGCTCTTGGGGATATCAGCTGACTTTTTTCCTGTATTGCTTTTTCTCACCCTCTACCTAAAGGATAGAAGAAATACATTACCATGAACAAATCCCTGATGTTTGCACCGGTACTACTTCTACCCACATGAGGATCTCAAAGGGAAGCATGAGCTCATGGCAAAGGCACTGGACTGGCACTCAGGTAGTGCAAGGGCATTTCTCTATTCTTAGACTGACAGCTGCCTGCTCTTGGGAAAATGTGTCATCTCTCTGTGCTTTGGTTTCCGTAAGCAACATGAGGACAACAAACAGCTACATCTGATTAAAATTCTTTTTCCTAGGCCTCCCCGAACTCCCTGGGAGAGGAGTTCTGTAGGGACTGTTATCATGGGTGTTATTACTATGAGATGCCTGTCCTGTTAGTGGAAGAAAATTTGTTAATCTCAGACAAGTTAACGGCGCCGATTTCTGAAACGATTTGCAAAACAATGATAACCTTGTCACTGTGTTAACCAGTTTACATTTCAAAGCTCTGAGCCCTATCAATTTTTTCTTGTCTTTTTAGCCATAAGTGCTTTGTATTTCTGTACTTCTTTAACCTTAAGTGCTTTGTATGTTTCCAAGGGTAATATAAGAATTAGGGTTTTTTTTCTTGTTGGATTAATGTTGCAAAAATAATATAAATAAATAAAATCATAACCATATACATACCCAGAGCTCAGATTTTTCCGAATCCAGGAGTCTTATTTGGTCCATATCTAAAAGGACAAGAATGACATTCACTACAGGATACTCTAAATAAGCGTGCGATTAATATTTCAGAAACTTAGGCACACTGTGGTTAAAAAGATAGATAAGTGCATCATCATTCCCTGCGAAATCATGATTAAGAATTTTCAAAGCTGATGTTAAATGCATGTCTGTTCTGAAAATCCAGTCATATAGCAGCATAAGGAAACCGAAGTGGAAGAGTCCCTATGCTCTCCACAGGGAGATTCAGAAAGATTAATGAAAGCAAATTTACTTACTGACCTTTCAGCCACCAAGTAAAGGCTGAAGTAGTTTGATGTGTGTTTTGACTCCGGTAGTAGAAACTGCAGAAATGTTCAGCACCTAACATTGCCAGACATATTTGACAGTAGAAAATTTCTTGAAACAAACTCACTGATTGTTGTTATTAAGTAATACACAAATCTTGAGTATCAAGACCCATAGATCATTGCCTTTGAATCTCATCTTCCCTTTTTATTTCTTGTCATTTAAAATAATTAATACATCATTTATATTACTTTAATAAAAGAAGAAGAAAAGGAATAGGGAAAAATACTGTCTGTAATACTGCTCAAGACAGAGCTTCTCTGAGCTGGAACAGCTTAACAACAGTATTCACACAACTTATTTAGATTGAGGTCTTTAAAAAATGCCAGTATTGAAAACTAAAGGCTGAATCCTAATTTGTAATAGCACAGATTCATGGTCTGTGTACTATTAAAGTCTTTGTTCCTCTTCATAGATGGTAACCTGAATGTTTGATGGGATTCCTTAAGACCCACCCTACCCTATTCATTAGCACTGGCACCACCATGAAGCCAAAGGAGACCAGTGTCTCGTCCCACAGAGACAGTGAGATCTTCATGACAATGAATACTCAGTAGATGATCCTCATCTACTGCCAGATGGGGCAGATGGGGCACCAGGCCTTGCAAAAATTGCTAAGAAAGCCTTTCCTTGGAGCTTTTCATGTAAGGAGAGGAGGAAAAGCTGCTGGTGTCTGGTCACTGAAAGGTCTTCTGGGAGGACACAGCCATGAGGCAGAGTGTCTGCTGCTTGTCTGGTAGCTGCCACCAAGGAAGTGGCGAGCTGGATGTGCATGTGTGTGATGCAGCATCATGGTGTAATTAGCCCTTCCTGATTGTTGACTGTGCCATCAACATGTTTATCCTAGTACATCTGGTTCCCTTTATGAGAAATATCACTAATACCTACACTTTTCTCTTTCTTACAGTACATGAGGTTCATGTGTCTGAAATAAGTTAGAAGAGCATCTTGAACTCTGCCCTGTTAGTTTCCTGGAAGCTGGTAGTGTTGCTGTCCCAGCAGTAGTGTACAGAGTGGAGATGTGCTTTATAGCAAAATAGATCTCCAGAACAGAAAATCTCCAAGAAAATAAAAAGAGGAATGAAGACCATATAACAGGGCTTTGTATAGTAACTCATTGACACTTTACAAGGTATGCTGAAAGAGCTGAGCACTCTTGGGAAAGCGAGCAGTCTGTCTGAACCATCTTAGCATTTTGAAGCAGGGTGTAAAAAATATCACAATAGCAGGTTATACAACTGAAGGGGGTGGATACTCATTCAAAGAGAGGTTTTTGATTAATCTTGAAGCACCATTAATTATCTAAATCACACACTTATTCCAAATGTTACTCATTGATTGACATAAATACCCGTACTCTGTAATATTTGGAGGTAGTCAAAAGGGTAGGCAATACTGAGTTTTGCTGCCCCAATGGCACGTAGCTGAACTGCTGCAGTCCAGAAAGGGAAGAGGCTGGGGGCAAGGGGAGCTGGGGGACAAGTCTGAAGAGCTGGTTTTGCTATGCCTGCCACACCTGAGCAACTGGGAACAACAGGACAGTGATGGATGCCTGAGGGAGAGGTCTGCCCTCTGCCTGCCTGGAGCTGCCACCACCACCATACCCACTCTCTAACCTGGTAGCAGTAGCACAACCCATCTTCCCCCTGGCATGGGCAAAAAAGGGCAGAGAACCCGACTTGTTTTGTCATCTGAGCAGCAACTGCCGTAGACATGCACCTATTTTGTCTGTGCCTGGAATCAGTCCTGTTAATGGCAATACTAATTGTTTTCCTAAGTATCCAGAGTACTTTACAAGTCTATAACAATAATTAGTCAACAGGCCTATTGGTAACAACTCTAAAGTTGAGATGGGGAAAATGAGTGGAGAGGCAAAGTAAATTGTTTAAAATAGAGCAATTCAATGTCAAAGCCAGGATTATATCTAAGGAGTTACTGGCATTAGTACATTAAGCTTGGTTCACTGGAAGGTTGATGTTCAGTCTGACCGCTAACTTGACTATATGGGCCTGCACAGCATAAAATGCATGTGATAATTAAATGCTAGACTCAAATGGGAATTTTTACTTGGCTATTAGGTCAAGAATTAGCTTTTTGCATACTAATTGCATTTATTTTTACAATTTCCTTTGAAGCATCTCTAGTCTTTGGGGAAAATTGTCATTCAGACAGGCTTCCTTGTAGGTACTTGTAGGAGAAATATGCCTTTCAGAAGTGCTGGATTTCTATTCCAGGTCATATGAGATCTTTTAACCCAGAACTGTCAGGACCTGGGTCTGTTTATCACACAGGCCTATTGCTTTGGCGTGGGCTTCTGTGGGGTGGCTCTGAGAAGAGCAGATGAGCTCACAGGCAGAGGATATGGTGCAGAGGGATAACCACAGATGTCTTGAGATGATCTCTAGTTTCTGGGCTATATGTTAGAGGTCCCCATAGCAGTTTAGATAAGCAGGGACTTGTTTAATTTACAACAGCTACCCTAACCTGTGCAGGTCAATTGTCTCCAGGGTGGTTAGGGCTCCTTTTTGTCACTCTAGCCCTTCTAGCTGCTATACTGGGGATGAAGTCAAGATTTCTTTATTTAAGGGACCTTCATGTAGTTGACAGTTCAGACACAGGCAGGGTTTGGGGGCTTTTTTATTTTTTTAAAAGTTTTAGAATATGCTGTAATAATACAGCGAAGAAGTTTTAAAGCCTTGGACCTGTATAGCCCCCACTGATCATAAATGTAGTAATCTTCAGAGGTAAAGGAAAGTTTTACATTACTATAATAGGACTGATCAAACCGACTGTGAAGCTGGCATTTTGGAACAAAAACCCAGACACAGCAGGGTGAATTATGGAGACTGTTTGTGACTTTGAGCTCTTTGATTTTTAATTAAATGCCTCTTACCAGGAATAACCAGTTTACAGGAACTGTCTTATTAAAATCAAACTATTAATCTGTGTAATCTGCTAAATTAGATTGGATGACTGATCTGGCTTTGACACTGGTGAATATTTGATGCTCTAGAAGGAGACAGACCTTTTGTAATGCTGGTTCTAAATAGTTCTTTATTTTGGAGATGACGAATTTCATCTCAGTCTTCACAACCACCTGGTTATACCCTTGAAACAGGAAGCTGGATTTTCATTCTATATTTGAATTCCTGCCACGTTATCCAATACCTCTTGGAGACAGTAGGAATCTATCTATTGATGTCAGAGGTTACTGGATCAGTTCGTAATTGAAACCGTTAGTATTTCACATGCAGAACTCAGACTTGGCAATGCTTATGTGCATGATTAACTTCATGAGTGGTGCTACATGTAAGTATTTGGAGGCTCCTAAGTACTGTAATCCCTTAAAAAAACTTACCAAGGTGAATTCCTGCACAAATGGATGGCATAATATGCTGTTCTGCACATCTTCCAATGTGCCAGTTGAATCCAATCTTTATAGTTTCATAAAGAACTAAATTTCTACCAGGTAAATTCAACTCAGTACCAGAAGTAAGCATGGTAATGCATTGGATCTGATTTGAAATTGAGTCCATTGAAAACTACATAATGTAGTAAATCAAATGCAACACAACACTTGTATCAAACAAATGTGGCAAAGCAGCATCACTGGCAGTGTAATAAACAGTCTCCTGGCATTACATCGCCCTCAAGAAACTATATTTTGAGGAAAAAAGCTGAATTATTTGCTTTTCTCTCTTTTTCATGGGAACAGATGCACTGACTTCCATAAATATGGAAGTCACCCAGAAGCAGAATTTGATATGTGGGTAATACAAAATTTTTTAATAGGATTTTTAAAAGCACAAACCTAATAGTCTTTTTATCTTATAAATTGAGTTCATGCTAAAGCTGAGTACCTCAGCGTATTTGCCCCCCCAAATTGTTGTGTTATTCAGATCTATGACCACAAGTATAGATTTATTAAACCCAACTTCCCTCTCTATCATATAGTCTTCTTAGTTGCTGAGTAAGAATTGAGATATTGAATATTTGAAAGTTAATGCAATCCTCTCACTGTCATATTTCAACTTAGTGTCTGAGAAGAAAGAATTCAAGGAGAGTAGGCAAGAAGGCTCAGCACACTGCATAAAGCTGGATCTCTCTAAAGCTGTATGCTGTCATTTGATGTAACATGTCTTGTATGTGAAATCTTGAATC
Organism: Apteryx mantelli; assembly: GCF_036417845.1. NCBI lineage: Eukaryota > Metazoa > Chordata > Aves > Apterygiformes > Apterygidae > Apteryx > Apteryx mantelli. Next base: position 99,374,391 of record NC_089980.1, on the reverse strand, counting down.
GGAGTTTTGTTCATACCCAGAGTCTTTACAAACATATTAGTTGAAGGCAAAGTATTATTAACATTGATAAATCATCTATATTTATGGTTTTTTTTTTAAGTAGATACATTTATCCATAGCTAGATGGTAAATCTTTTCTTCCATAATTCTTAAAGTACCTCAGAGCAATTCTTTACTTCAGTACAGTAGTTTTTCGTTTCATCATCAGTGATACAGAGATGCACAGGACATGGAATATTCAGTCATCTACAGATATAGAGATATTGTGACTTTTTCTTACTGATATTTGTACATCGGAAGCTGCCAGAGATTGCAATTGCATAAAAATACCTTTATTCACAGGTCTGCTCACATCTCTGTTTTCCCAAGATGAAAAAAAGCCTTCACCTCACCAGGCTAACAAGCAGAATAGACAAAAGGAAAGAAAAAGAAAAAGAAAAAGAAAAAGAAAAAGAAAAAGAAGAAAAAGAAAAAGAAAAAGAAAAAGAAAAAGAAAAAGAAAAAGAAAAAGAAAAAGAAAAAAAGAAAGGGGGGTTGCAGTGATGGCACAGAAGTTTTACCCAGACTGGTAGGCTCAGGAGAGCTCTGAGATGGTCACTCCCTTGTTACCATCTCCAGCTTTGACAGGTAATGTAAATCACAGGGGCATCTGCCATATTCTGCTTCTTCTCAGCCCCACCAAATATTGTGGCTGGTGAATGAACCAGCCAGCTATGCCTGTGAGAGCTCCAGGCATGCACTGGATACTCTGTTTTAGCACAGCCTGTTGCACGAGCGGTCTCTGAAGGCTTTTGCAGTCAGAGCTCCTTAGCCTGTTGCCAGCACTGGAGGATGCTGGCAGAGCTGAGGGGTTTTGAGACCTCCAAGCAGGCCACTTTTGTGATGCTCCAGAACATGTCAGGGGCTGCAGAATAAGTAGGGCCCAACTGCTCTTCCTTGGTTGGCCCAGACGAGCATTGGTTGTTATGAGTTTCCCACAGAAGGATTAAAGGTGATTTAAACAAAGATGCTCCAGTTTTGCTCTGAGAGAGCTGCTGTAAAGCAGACTTCAGATGGGCAAAGACTAGGGAAACTCAGCAACTGAAAGGAATACTAGTGTGTCTGAGGAGAAGTGTCTGACTAAACACAGGGGTGCTCTGGGGAAAAACTTGAATGAACCACACCACGTTAGGGATTTATTTGTCAGAACCCCTTCACTGATTATTCTTAAAAGTCGAATAAATTTGAGGCACACCATTGCTTCAAGCCACAAGGATTTTTGCATGTCTTTGTTGTGCCCTAATCACAGAAAGGAAGAGAAGTGCAAATATATAACCAAAAGCCTGGCAGAGGCTCCAGGACGGAAACATTTCTTCTGTACTCAGATGCACCTTGGTGGGAGTAGTTTTGCACATCAGTCTTCCCAAAAGTCAGTTGTTGGTTTTTTTTGCATGTGGTGTTCTTTTTCTTCAGATTGTTTTGCCACAAAATACTAAGTAGGTCTCTCCTCTCAGACTGCTCTAATGGTGCACTATAGACTTGAGTTGATTGTCAGACTTACAACAAAACATATAGCCAAAGCCCTGTCTGAGTGAAAGTGTTGTATGAGCTTAACAGTGTCCTGCTGATGAATTTACTTTTGCATATCAGCCTGTATTTCCGTAGTGATTTCCACGGTGATTTTCACAAAGTGTCAATTTTTAAAATTTTGCTGTGCTAAATGAAACTCATGCTTTCTTTATAGTGAGAACTCAGTGTAGCAGAGCTAATTTTCTCTAACAAGAGACTTTCATGCTTAGAAGTAAGACTGCATTAGTTTTAAGTCTGACTCAACAAAACTGTCCAGACTTCTACATAGCAGATAAGCCATGTGACACTGCTGAAAACTTTTTATTTTGCTGTACTTGCAGTCTTCAGCACATTCCTACCATATGCAAATCACACATTTATCACTTTAGGTTATGTTTCTTCAGGTTTTATGAGACACCTCCCTTTAGTATTAGCTATTGTGGCATGTGCCTGGCTCCAGTATTCTGTTTTATTGTTCCATAGGCAGTGAAGCATAACGCCTGATATCACTTATATCCTGCAGCTCTAATAGTGGTCATTGCTCGAGGTGCCTGGATCAGAGATGTTTTAAAACTTTTTTTGCAATGAGTGGGGAAAAAACAACATTTTATAGATGTCCTTGAAAAGAAACTACTGACATATTTTTGTGAATCAGTCTGGCACTCGTATAAAGCAACATAATTCCACAGAATTTAAATAAGCTTAATTAATAGCAATTTAATAGGTAAAACTCTAACAGCGATACTCCATGAATATTTTATGTTTTATTTCATTCTTTTTCTAATTTACAAAATACAAGAATTCTAGGATCAGGAGTTAAAAATTGTCAGGTCATGTATGTGTGCACTGTAGTATGTACGACATCTGTGATTTACCCAAGATAATACAGTACTACATTTACATGCACACATGGCCTATTATTCCTATAACTGCTTTATCACTTAATTAAATAATGGGAGCTTTTCCCAGATCTCTGATAAATTAATACATCCTTTCTGAACTACCCTGATTAATGTCTGTTTCCAACACTATTTGCTTATTTAAAAATGAAATATTTCTAAATCTAATGTGACTAGCAAGACTACATATCTATTTATTACATTAACTGAATATTTCCTGCATTTTCTGTTGCAAAGAAAGGAATAGAATCTTAAGGCATCAATTCAATAATTTATTCCTTTTCACTGAAGCGCTCTGCTCTGTGCTTTGCTTTGAGCAGGGCTAATTTTGTGGCAGAATAACCTGAAACTGATTCTATAAGTAAGTAAGCTGAGCCACAATGTTAGCTGTAATTTTATGTATTCACTTTCCAGGATATTTTTATATATAAAATTAGCTTTGGCTTCGGGCCAAGCAGTGAGAGAACTAAGCAAATATTTAAGTGTTTTTCTGAATTAGTGCCTAAAAAGTGCATCCACCGCTAATGTAACACCGCTGACTTCAGTGAGACTATGGCATTATACCAGTCCAAATGATCCAGACTGTATGGGCTACTTCAGGTCTTCCTTGGCTACACTGGGGAAAGATGCCAGTTTTAAACATTCTGTCAAATGTGCTGTCACTTTCAAATGTTCTGTCATTGCCAGATATAAATAGCCTCTATAGCTTGGTACCTCTGCAGCATGAATGCAGAACCTGGAAACTGATGAAAGAGCCTGACTTTGCTAAAAGATGACATGTTAAAAGAAAGTGGGGATATGAGAACAAATATCCTCAAAGCAATACTTGGTGGATTATAGCTTCTCATCTTCCTTGAGTTGAATGCCTAGCACTTGAAAGGATGGATGTGCCTTTCATTTTGTGGGCTCTCCAGATAAACAGCTGGCTTAAAAACATCAGTTCAGATCCTGACTGCTACTAAATGCACTTTGCACCAGTGGAAAAATGCCATTGTGCAGAGCAATCTTTTTTCCGTGTTACCAGGAGCAGCTCGAAGGGGACAGGCTAAGGGTTTGCAGCTTGGTTAGCAGCAATGCATTACAGGTGTCAGCCACTTGAACAGCACGAAGCAGTGAGAGAAGTGATGCAGTGATGCTTAAATAGCAATTGCTGCAACTTTAGTCAGGGCTGAAGCATAAGGTGCTGAATATTAATGTAACTAAGAGTTTGCACTATTAGATGAAGAGATTGAAAGCACCATCCATTAGTGGTGCTGTCCAGTATTCCTCATGACAAAGACCATCAGTGTATAGCACTGCCTTGAGCTGAATGCTTTCACACGGTTTAAGTCAATACAGCTTTGAGAACAATGCTGGGAAAAAAAAAGTTTGTGCAAACAACAGCTGATTATTTTTCTTTGGAAATCTCCAATGCTTTTATATTCTGAGGCAAAGGCTTCAAATTTACCAAGGGGTTCCCTTTATGCCAAGTGTGAACCATTTGCTTTCCCATTAAAATGTGTCAAAATTTGATCAAGTTATCACCATTTGCTCATGCTCATGCTCAGTGAATATTAATAGCAGTTTAGACTTCCATAAATCTCTGCAGTTTTCATGTACATGAAGCATCTGACTTGTCTGATTCCCTTTTTAGCCCCCAAAACAGTGATGGGAAATGGGGGAGGATTCTCTCTCCTGTATCCTTACAGATCCGCTGGTGCTTTTTCAGGAGTGTGCATGGAGAAGCTACCTTATTTGAATGCAGAGGGAATAGAAACTGGCTTAGTTTGGGGAAAAGGGGATATCTGGGATGAGCAGGTTAGTAAGACTGATTTTGGAGACAGAAAGAGACTGGGATTTGAAGAAGAGAGGGGAGAGAGAGGAAATAGGGACCAGCAGTGAAAAATGGAGAGTGAAGGGAAAGGGGAAAGAGGAAATGGATCTGATAAGGAACTGGAGTGTGGTAAGGAGGACTTACTGCTGGATGGCAGCAGCGTATCTCTCAAGGTATTGCAAACCTGAGTGTTACCGATCAACAGCCCCTATAATGGAAGAAGGCTCAGAGGAGATGGGCAAGGGTGAGGTGCCCATGAAGCTCAGGAGTGGTGTAGGCACAGAGAACTGGCTTTATCTCAACACAAAGGGGGCCGGAGGGCAACCTTCATTTTAGATAAGTAGCCATAGACCAGGTGTAAATGTTCTTTCTGAGTTGGTCCAAAGAATGTGAATGTCTCCCTGAGACAGCCAGACCAGCATGGGGGAAGTGTGTTCATGGCTCAGCCCAACATAGAGTATAAAACCTCAACAACTAACAAATGAATTTTGAAGAGAGCAACGGGCTTGACCTGGCTTCAACCCACGTATTCCTTCCCAGCGACTGGGAACGCCCAGCGTTGTGACAGTGAGCATATTATAGAGACTGGTAATGACATTGGTATTGTGACTGAATTCTATAAGCGTACACTTGAATTGTGATTTCAGTATATTGCTGTATCACTCTGCTAAATCAAAAATCCCATGTAACATCAAATATTTTCAAAGTAAACTTTTATGTTAAACATTGCACTCTCCGTATGTGTGGAATATCTAAAAGAACCTGGTCAGAGAGCACTGGACTCTGACACTGGGGCAGGATTCAGTACGAGATGAACACACCTCATTTAGGTGTCTGCATGTATGTGTTTGCATGTGTACCTGGTTTTTAAGCCCTCATTATAGTCAATGGCACCTATAGAGCAACTTGTCTCACCCTAAAGTAGACACCTAGGACTCAACTCAGTTGTCCAAAATGATCTACTGCTATCTGAGATGCTGTAGGCTATCTCACCTGGCCTCTGATAAGACATGAAGTTACTGTGAGTCCCATGAATACATATTAGATGTTGTATGGCTTCTTTAAAAGCATTAGGTACTTTGGTGTGGGCAACCAGACTGAGCCCTGGTGACTGGTCAACTGAACTGTGCTCTAGGCTCCAGCAACTAGACTCCACTGACTCTAAATGGGATCTTGTGGAGTTTCCTGAAGGCTGGCACCTATGTTTCAGTGCATGACTCAGTTGCTTAAACATAGCTATCACATGTCAGAGAAGATGCTCTGGAGTAGCTGGGACATCCTTGTGGACTTGGCAGATCTGTGCCCTTCTGGGGCCACAGTTGAGGCCATACACTAGGCACTCATGTGGCTCGCTGTGACTAGGAGAGGGGCAGCTGAACTGAACCCTGGTTGTGTCAATCTTGCATAGATTGGTAAATTCCTGTGAAGGATTATACGATGTAGCTACCTGTAGCTGCAGAAACTGATCCTGAAGGTCCTTTCTAGTCCAACATTCCCGAATTCTTGATCAAAATGTTAAACAAGTCCTTTCTGTGCAGAAAAGTCCTAATTAACTTAACTTTATACAATTGCATATAGAAAGTACATTTGGCCTCCATCTTGATCAGTGCATTTGTCTTTACATCTGATCTATAGCGTTCCAGTACAATTAAAAATGGAATAAATGCTTTGTGGAATGTGATTTTCATAGTGCGTATTATGACAAGAAGAATGGTGTTAATTTTCAAAGATTCTTGCTACATAGGTAGCTAACGATAACTTTTTAGCCAGTAAGTACAAAACTGTGATGAGAGTATTTAATAACAGCAAACAGCAGTTTGAGGGAGATCATGTACTGTGTTTATATAAACACGTGTGTTCTCCACACATTTTAAAGACAATTTAATTTTGTTAATGATTTCTCTAGGATAGCATGTACAAACCTCAGCTATCAGTGAAATCAAGTGTGATCCAACTATTGTAGTTTTTGGATACAAACTTGTACCTAAATTGAATTTATTTTTTGGCATTATTTTATCTTATTTTTTTCAAGAAAAAGAAGATACAGATCTAAAATGCAACTCTGAATCACTTCCATGTAGATTGTAGTTTAAAGGTTATCAGAGCTGTACCTAGAACACCAAAATAATCTAGAATCAACGAGCTGTGTATCCTGCTGCTTGCTGATTGAAAGAATAATTCTGCATTTATTTGAGATCTTTCTGACACAAAGAATTTATGTGAGATGCTTGCTCTGAACCTAAGTGCTAAGACCTCAGAAGGCACCATCTGAATTACCTGAATTTCCTAGTGCTTGCTGTTGCTATGGAAACAACTGATTTCCTTTCTCACACAGCAAAGTGGATGTGTTTGGGATGGAACCCTACAATAACACTTGGGGTGCTGTAGGAAAAGTGAAGACAGTGTTTCTTGACACTTTTCTGGAGGGAAAAAAATTAAATAACTTTTCTAGATGTTGGCATTGGGATACTAGCTACAGTCATTATGAGAGAAGGAATGACAAGAGGATAATAAATGTGAGGAACACACTGCTGCCTGCTTTGATATATAGGTTCTTATGTGCCCCTTTGGGACTTTCTTGATCATTCCATTCTGTGGACACTTGTCACTTAACTTTCAAATCCAAATCTTGAGAAATGCTCTGTGCAACAAAAGGAGCAGATGCCAGCAGCTGTTTATACCATTTCTGTCAAGAAGCAGGACTTGTCATTGGCATATATTAGGGTATTTCTGTTCTTTTCTATGCCTGCTATGCCAGCTGGACTCCCCAGGACACACATAAGGGATCCTTGGCCAAGACGTTGAAGCAAGAGGTAGGAGCAGACACAGAGAGACCCTGCATGGAATAAGCCTGGACATAAACCAGCAGCTGCCAGGAATTCCACAGCTTAACCTTCATGCAAAGCACTCACTCTGCTAGTTTCATCCCAAGCTTTTTAGCTCTTGATTGGAAATACAGCCACTGTGTAGCCATTTCCCCCCTGCCACTCAGGACTTCGTAGACATCTGCCTTATCCTCCTCAGTCATCTCTTTTCTAAGCTGAGGGCTCCTTATGTATTCAGTACTTCCTTATACTGAAGCATGATCATCCCTTGTTCATCCTTGTTCTCTGCACCTTCCTCTGCTTATGTTTTGAGTTGATGTGAGCAGGACAAATTACAATATTGAAGATATAGGTGCAGAAGGACTTACATAGTGGCACTCTTCTATTCTCTGTTCCTTCCCTAACAATCCTTAACACTTGATTTATACCAGTAGTGCATGTGGAAGTGATGTTTTAATAATACCTACTATAACTCTGAGATCTTCTTTCTAAGAGATAATTGTCAAGTCAGAGCCTATCATGTTGCATGTGGAGTTGGGTTTGTTTACAATCCTTTAAATCGCTTTGTGCATACCTTTACTGAATTTTAGCTCACATTTATTGCCCAGTACCACAAGGTCCTTCTGCAGTTCTTCACAATCAGCCTTCATCTTAACTATCCTGTAAGTTTAATACTGTCAGCAAATGCTTTCACCTCCCTATTCACCGTTTTCTCAAGATAATTTTTGAAGATATTGAACAGCGCAGGCCACAGTAGAGATCCTTGTAGGGCTTACTTTACTATCACCCCCCACTATAAAAACTGACTGTTCATTTCAACTACATTTCCTCTCTTTTAACTAGTTCTTCATCTATGTGAGGATGTTTCTTCTTATCCAATAGCAACTTTGTTTATTTGAGAATTTTTGGTGAAAAACCTGTTGGATGATTATTGAATCATTTTCCCACACATATTTTTCTCTGAATGTAGCCAAGATTCCTCATTTTCAGAGGTATTCATCTGTCTCTTTCTGCTTTCTTAACATTTTTCCAGATATTACTTTTAAATGCTGTATATTCACAGGCGTTATAATGATTCTCATAAACTTTGGAGTTGTTGGGAGCCAGAGGATTTCTCTCTTCATCAGGCTATTAACAGTAATGAATGCTATTAAGAACTTACAGTGCGTATCTTGCAGATATTTATGCCTGTTAGCTGCTAGATAAGCTTATACTGGTCTTCTCATTAGTATACAAACATGACTTTGGATTTAAATTCATTGATCTGAAGTCCTGTGACTGCTGTTGCTCTCCTGGTACTGCATTTTCTACCTCTCTTACAATATTTGGTGCAAACTGTTTTCATTTGCTATCTTCCAGGGATTTCATAATGACATTATTACTGAGGCTTACCCCTTTTCCATAATCACTTTCAAGAGTATGGAGTTTAAAGTGCATGTCTCTGGTTTAATCTAATTAAGCTTGGATTTCACTCCCTGGCCCCTTTTTTATATCCTGCTTTTAAAAAATCAGATGCATAGATAACCCCCCTAACTGGTTTATCAGAGATTTCAAATATCTTTAAGAGATAGCTGCTGGGTCAGGCCTAACCCTCTGGGAGGAAGAGGGAGATTTCTCCAGAACAGACTGAAAAAAAAGCCTGGGAACAGGTGTCTGCCCTGCAAAGACACAATGGATGAGGGAGAAGAGTCTCTTATATGCTTTTTTTATTTCTCTTCAGCCTGACTTAGTCCTATGGGTTTTCTTTGCTGAAGAATTTAAAAAATTGAGTTTATACTCTAATGAAACCTGAGTTTTCTGTGTTTAAAAGCTTTCCGCTTTCCTTTGGAGAGTTCATTTTGGGAAGATCCACCTCAGAGCTTTGGCCAGCTTGTATTCCTGTTACAACAAGTTATGTATCCATTTGAACATCTGAGTTTCTATCCCTACAACATTGCTTTCCCTGGAATCTGCGTAGTCTGCATTTGCAGCTTCTTCTTTAATCCCAGCACACTAGAATTTCTTGATCTTATATTTCAAACTGTGCTGGGTATGTCAGACTGTGCTAAGTATTTCAATCTCTCAATTTTGTATTCTAGGTTTTCATTAATTGAGCTCTGAATGTTTCTTAACACCAGTTTGGGACATACAGCTTTTCATTGCTTATGCAAATATTTGCTGTTCTGCAACATACTTGTTTTGATACAAATATCAGTTGCACAGCAATGACCTTTGTCTCTGCTTAGTCTATCTATCAACTGCGCAGACTCCCAGGAGCGTGTTTTATTCTATTCATGAGCTGTGGATCACCTCACATCTTATCTGTCTGTTTGTACAGAAAACGTGCTTTCCCAGGGGGCCCATTTGCATTGTTGCCATGGTATGGCACTTTTCACTTTTCTGGGCAGTTTACACATGCCCTTTGCTCTCGTACAAGACCAAACAGCAATCTCCAATGCCTTCCAGCCTGCTACCTGCAGATTATTGCTGAGTGCATTCTATTTTCCACGCCATGCCACTGCTTGTAAGAAAATTTGGCAGCCCTGAAACTTTTTCTGCCTAACTCTGCTCTTTCAGAGCTGCCGAGCAGAGGCTTCCCTTGTTGCGCTGTGCAAAAGCTGTAGGGACATATTCTGAGCAATGCAATGCAAAGACATGATGTTAGACCGAGAGTGCAGGCCTAAGGGACCTACAATGGCTTTAAACATCATCTGTACCCTCCTGAAATTCAACTGTTTTTGCAGCCCAAAGGTTGTTCTACATTCAAGTCTTTTCAAAGTGACCCTTTGAGTTGCTCCATGTATTGCCTATACCATACCTGGGATGTGTGTACAGGAGTGCAGTCTTTGGCCTTAGCCTTGAGCCCTGTGTATATTACTGAGAGGCCAATGTAAGTAGTGTGGCACCTTCCTCGGAAAGTGCTCATCACTGCGTATTTCTGGCAGAGGGACCCCAGTGACTCACATCACCTAGTGAACAAAAGTGAGTGGCCATGAGTACCTCTGCAGTATAGTGTAAAACTCCCCCAGCCACCTTCACTAGTAACAAAAGTGGACACAGAGTCAACTACCAGCTATAAAAGGAAACAGAAAAGCAATGCAGAGCATCAACGTTGCTCCCAGCTGGAGCCAAGCAGGTAGTTGCAAATGCACAGCCCTCCTCCGTGTTGGCTCAGCACTGCAGACCCGGTAGCCCGCTGTCTCTTAGTTGCCTGGTTATTTAGTGCTGTTTCTTGGTCAAGCTCAAGACCCAAACAGACTGATGCTTGTGACTTAGACCCTATTACTGTAGCAAAGCTGCTCACTTGAAAGGTCATGTCACAACAATGACAGGGATAGCGCACAGGACAGAGCAGCAACTGAAGAGATACTGCACCCAAATCTACCAAAGCTGTGCCTCGATTATTCATCTCTCCCTCTGTGGCTTGGAAGGGCTGCTTTCTGTGATAGGGGCTGATAAGTTCTTCAGTCTCACTCAAACATAAATCTCTTTTGAGCTCAGGCAGCCGAGTTTTGACAAATTTGTGATCAGAGCTGAGATTAATTCCCTGTAACCATGCATATCTTTCAAATCAAGAGTGTTTTTGCTTTGCTTTGGATGGAGTTATGTGACTCAGAAGCAAAATGCTGAAGGTGAATCCCATGCTGTGCTGAACCCTTCTATATTCATGTTTATTCATTTAAAATTTGTCTTCTCAAAAGTAATTTTCTTCTAAAATTGTTAATATATTCTGATAGCTGTTGGGAATTCAATGCTGTCATTTTCCTCGGTTTGCTGGGAGTGTTATGTGTCACTTATAATTTATACAATATGTTGTTTAAAAGGTATAAGTGCTGTTTCATTATTACAGGGAGCTTGGAGAAACAACACAGCTGAGAAAATTAGCTGTAGATAGCCTCTAAAGATTTATGCAGCTCAAGGATTTTGTGATCTCCTTTTGATGAGATTCATTAATAGTGTTGCATGCTTTGTTACACCTTCATCTCTGCCTACTGATCCTGAACCACGATACTGGAGAAAGGTTACAGTGCTTGGAGCCCAGTGTTTCTGCGAAAGCCAATGAATCTGGTCTCCCGTAGGCCAAGCCTGCTCAAGAAGGTGCTGTCATTATAGGTTTCCTGGAACAGCACATCAAGCAAAGCACTCGCAATGAGTGTAGCTCACCCCAGCAAAGATGCTCTGGTGCTGTTTAGTTTATTCCAGGCTCCTCCGCTTCCCAATGAAATAGAGTACTGAGCCAATATAACCACACCTATACCAGCAGCTGCACTTGCAGGGCTTTGAGGCTCTTTTCCCAGGAAGACAGTATTATTTGTATTTAGAAATCGTAACGATAAAGCGTGCAATAAATGCAGCCACTACTTTTGTCTGCAACCATTCCTCTTAAAAATGCACAAGTCTTCCCTAGAAACACAGAGAAATACTGATAATTTGGTGAACAATAAAAAGAAAAGATAAATTTAAAGAGAAATTCCTAGAAAACCAAACCAAAAAGGAGAGAAGGTGATAATACAGTCTTTTTAAAAGATGTGATGGCTAAATGAACAGGCAAGCAAAACATTTCTCTTGGTATTTGCCCAGCTTAATACTTTCCCAGTCTGTTACTTCCCATTTACTGAAACATTGGGATCTACTATTATTGCTTAGAGCTACTGGCTACAGAGTGAGGAGGCCACACTTCTAGAGAGGATGTTCATTATTATGCTAATGCAACATACTCTGATTTCAAAGCCTTTTTTTACTATCCACATCTTTCCAGCTTTTGAAAGACGACTTTGTTATAACATTTTTAGGGAAGAAGTTCTAGATACTGAGTCCTTCCCACAGTTATGTTCTGTGAAGACCACTCTGTTAATAGCACACACAGCTTATAGACATCTACAAAGCTCACTCTAAATTCCCCAGTTCTTTTTAACAGCACCCTTTGCACTACCTGGTCATAAATAGCTTCTACACAAATAGCACTCCAAGCCTTCAAAAAAACTGTTGAAAAATAGGAACCTTCTTTTTGAACTTCAGTCCAAATTTCTTGCATATAGCTCTTCTGAGAGCAGTACGTTTGCATTTAGCTCATAATTCTGGAAGAATGATGAGAAGTTTAAGGCAAATTTAAACTATTAAAATTGAAAAACAATAAAACTGTTCTACCAGTACAACATTTCATAGGTTAAAGCCCATGCTTAAGATGTTACTATAACATTAAATCAACCAGACATGCTACAGAAAAAGCTCGTTTAGCTCTGGAGTCAGCAACAATAAACCATTAGTGTTTTCTGCTTAAGGCAAGTGAGAGAACTGAGACAAGAGTCCTAGTACTCTGAGTAAATTTGTCAGGAAAACAAGAAGGATCAAGTCAGTAGTCAAGTCAACTTGACAAGTTTAGGGCATGCCAAGCCTTGGGACACTCAATTGTGCAATGTACATAGGCAACTTCCATAATATTGTAATTATATTGCAATAGACAATCCAAAGGCACTGAACCGCATTTCCTGTTCTGAGTTACGTACATAACATGGGTCAGAATTAGGAGAAGTCTGCATCCTGGCCGCATGGAAAGTTAGTTTTCACTGTTGTGGTTAGGAACACCATAAAAGATCCAAAAATAAAAGCTCAGCAAAAAAAGATAGCAATTTTCATTAGCTCTATGCAACAAGGCTATCTTTGTGTGTTTTTCTATATGGGATACCAAGAGGAGATGTCATGCTACATCCTCTGAGTCTCTGTTATGGGACCTGACCCCTCCCCCACTACATTATCTGATGAAGAAAATACAAGACCATCTGTATTCTGCTTATCATAATATACTCTGTCGTGTATCTCAGGAGCCTGCACCTTTCAAAGAAGATAAGCAGTCTACAAATCAGTTGTCTCTCTTCAGTTTCCCTAAAGACAGAAGTTATCACATCTCCTCAGTTAAACATACTGTTAGCAAAAGCAAGAACATACGTAGATCACACATACATATATGGAATGCTTTGCAATTACAGCCCAAGTGTTTGTTTCTTAGACAAATATGCAGGAAAAGGCAAAAGGGCCTTCTGGTATTTAAGGCATGAATCAAATCATCCCCAAGGGCTGGAGGCTGCAAGGGGCATCAGTAACCAGGCCATACAAATTTGGAAGGGTGCACACCCTTGGGCGGAGAGGAACCTCATGAAGTTCCACAAAGGCAAGTGCAGGGTCCTGCACCTAGGGAGGGATAACCCCCGGCACCAGTACAGGTTGGGGGTTGACCTGCTGGAAAGCAGCTCTGCAGAGAAGGACCTGGGAGTGCTGGTGGACAACAAGGTGACCATGAGGCAGCAATGTGCCCTTGTGGCCAAGAAGGCCAATGGTCTCCTGGGGTGCATCAGGAAGAGTGTTGCCAGCAGGTCGAGGGAGGTGATTCTCCCCCTCTACTCAGCCCTGGTGAGGCCACATCTGCAGTACTGCGTCCAGTTCTGGGCTCCCCAGTACAAGAGGGATGTGGCACTACTGGAGCAAGTCCAGCGAAGGGCTACAAAGATGATTAGGGGACTGGAGCATCTCTCTTATGAGGAAAGACTGAGAGAGCTGTTTAGCCTAGAGAAGAGAAGGCTGAGAGGGGATCTTTGTGTACAAGTATCTGAAGGGAGGGTGTCAAGAGGATGGGGCCAGACTCTTTTCAGTGGTGCCCAGCGACAGGACACGAGGCAATGGGCACAACCTGAAACACAGACAGTTCCATCTGAACATGAGGAAAAACTTCTTCACTGTGAGGGTGACAGAGCACTGGAACAGGTTGCCCAGGGAGGTTGTGGAGTCTCCTTCTCTGGAGATATTCAAAACCCTCCTGGACGCAATCCTGTGCAACATGCTCTAGGTAACCCTGCTTGAGCAGGGGGTTGGACTAGATGATCTCCAGAGGTCCCTTCCAACCTCAACTGTTCTGTGATTCTGTGTTTCTGTGATTCATGTACGTGCACGCGCGCACACACACACACACACACATATTTAACCTACCCTCTTGACAACATAATCCCAAATAAGAGCACAGAAGAAGACTGCACCAAATTTAATAGACCTGGGAAGACTGCTGTACTTGGAAGCTCAGCAGCTCCCCAGAACGTTTCTGCATGGTGAAGGAGAAAGCAAGGTCGTGGCAAGGTCTTCTGGCCATAGGACAAAGTACTACACTGGGCTGCTTCAGGGTCCCTGCAGGTTCTAGTTCTTCATAAAAGATTACATCCAGAGGATCTTCATGATAATCTCTTTTTTACCCTTGAGTGACCAGACCCTCTTTACTCCCCTCTTTCTGAAGAAAGAAATTGTGGAAGGATGGGATGCTGTGCCTGGAGCTTCAGGAAAAGCATTATCCTTCTCCATATAACAGAGATAAATGGATGAGACATTGTCCTATAGGGTGCTTCATACATGTGAATATTCAAGGCCTCATGAACTTCCAGATACACAAGTGATGCAAAAGAACATTTTTGTGTTAGAAATCCCAACTATGCCATCAGAAGTCATGACACTTTCTGTACAGCTTCCATCTGTTCCTAACAATTTGGCTATCTCAGGCTATTGAGTAGTATGTTGGAGGTCACAGACCGGAGGTTGCGATAAAACCAGTTTCTGAGCAGTTGCAAGGAAGCAGGATATGACCAGCTGGAGTGCAGAAAGGACTGAAGAGAGCAATTGCAGAACTGACTTTGAAGAAGTCACTCTGTTCCCATCCTGCAGAAAGCAACGACATGACTAAAATGCCAAATAGGCAGACAAGGAACTAATTTGCTTGACTTCCTGGAAGATGAGCAGAATTTGTGTTTGCATGATGGATGTGCATTCAAATATGAGCCTGAGGATTTACAGCATGCATAGTTAAGTGTTATAGCATAGGGGTAAGTTTGAGTTAACTTCTCACTATCACTATCAAAAGCATACTGGAAAATAAAGATATACTTCCCTAGATCAGACTAGTACATTATTTGATCATCTTCCTTCTGAACTCTATGTTTGTACATCAAGGACATGATCCAAGGCCACTATGTTTGATGAAGAGATTCACACTGACTTCAGTGGGCTGTGGATCAAACTCCTTACAAGTATCACAATCAATTTTTAATGTCCTGGATGGCATTAGGATATATAGGCTCTGGATTTATTTTTAGTTAAGTATTATCTGCTTTAGTTCTCCAAAATTCATGTAATTAAACCATAAAGCTTTTGAGTAATGTACAAAAAGCTCATAAAAAAACTATTTGTGTCAGTCTAAAATAATTGGTATGGTTTGGAGTGCAGAAAACAATTAGCTTTCTTTATACCTTGCCAATGAATAGTTAGTGCATGCACAGAGGTTTTCTTTCTTCTGCATTAATAGCCAGAGAACTTTACCAGTTTGTTCGTAGTCAAAAGTATCCAAATTCTGTCGTGCCCTGCAGTGAAATGTAATCATGTCTAGAGTTTCAGATTGCCAGCTGATGTGAAGCTGCAGTTGGAACATAATAAAATTCTGTGATTAGAAGACATCTCCTGTCTTTTTTTAATAGAAATCATTTGAATTGGGAGGAATAGAAGTTTCTTTCAATGGACTTTTTGTCATCCAACCGTGAATTACAGTAACAGCTGCTTCAGAGGACGCCACTTACTGAACACTGCCTTGAACTGCTGGCCACTCACAATTGCTTCTGTCCTATATTCATGATTCATAAAAAGCAGAAATCTTGTAGTACTGAATATCCAAATCTCATGTTGTCATTAAAATTGCATCTGGGATAGATTTGGCCCTTTGTGTTTAAAGATTTTGATTTGTCGTGGACATATTTCCCTGTACAAACAAGCATCTCTGCTATATCAGAAGAAAATTATTTCAATAAAAGCAACATTTCACAACTGAAAATGATATAGACCAAAAGGTGTCTCCTCATACATAGGAGACCTCTACTGGCATGGGTCCCAGCTAGGCTGGTTTTGCCTTACTTGGAATGGAGTCACTTTAGCTGGGCAAAATACAAAGCATCACCTCTTTGCTCATCATATTGCTTTCTAATGTTTCCTGCTGTCAGCTGAATGATTACAGTTGCTGTGAAAATCCTGGACTCTTTGTATAACTTCAAGAGTCTGTATTATAAATCTTAACTGTAAACTTTTATAACATGATGCTCCCAGGAGGCTAGTACAGGAAACAGCCAAGGAAGATCTTTCAGTGGGAGAGAAATGGCTCCTTTCTGTCCCCTTTTTTGCTATTCGGATCTCATATACTGAAGTTTTACAAAGATTTAACTCTAGCTCAGGAGGAAGAGGTTTTTGTTTTGGGGTCACGAGGCCCCGAATATCTCTGTGCACTGGACTGATATGAAGCTACAGTATTTGCTGTCCAGTAATCACTGAGATCAAAGGAATCTAGCAGAGGTCAGCTCCTTTGCTGTTGGTGTTGGTGTCACTGTTGGTCTGCAGTGAACTGTTGTACACCATAAGCTCTGTGCAAGGTAACTTTTTTGTCCGCTCAGCTTAAGAAAGACCTGTTTAAAACCATTCCCAAAGAATTAGCTTTTTTTTTTTTTTTTAACCAAATAAATTGCTTGTCATAGAGGGTACTTCATATTAGAAAAAGTTGTTAAAACATTTGGGAAAATATGTAAAACTACTGAAGAGAGAAGAATTTCCTAGCATATCTCTAAGCGCAAAAAAATCTATTGCAGGCTATTTGAGACAGTTTTTGGTTCTGAATTATATTTCACAGCAGGAACAACAAAGAGACAAGGGTGTGATTTGCTCATGATTTCAGATAGCTCTGTGTAATCCATATTTGTCATGCATATACGCCTACAACTTTGCCATACTTCGAATAGTATTTGGGAAACTGCATTTCATATGTGCTGGCTCAAGGAAAGGTGATCATATTACCAAATGCAAGGTATTATTAAAGGTATTTTTATAGGTGATTTGTCACAAGACCACAAGGTGTATAGCATGTGGGAACATTGTGCTTTTCTCTTTAAAAAATATATTGCTGTATATGACAAGACAGATATTTTCAGGAACAATGAAGAAACGTGATAACAGTGGTTGGGGAAAGACACTTGTTTTTCACATTGCCTATTTTTTCCTATCATAATGAATATTATTCATCCTTTATATACCTGGCCTTTTTTACCTCCTTGAATAAGTATTCTTTTGGCCTTATTTCTTGGAAAGGCCTACTAAAGCTTAGGACAGTGGAGTGAAATTAGGAGTTGTGTTGAGGCCATTTTGCTGCTGCAGCCTATTGCTATGTCTGAATTTAGGAAGCGATGGCCCCTTGTTGGACCTTCTGAGTCTGTTGTGGTGGAACACATAGTACCAAGCCACAAAAGCTTTTCGTTATAATATGTACTTAAGAATGCAGAGATGCTAGAATTAGATGTTGAGAAAGGAGTGTTTTAAAAATGCCTGCCTCAGTTTTTCTCAAGTGTAAACATTTTTTTCAGATTTCAGCTCTGTGATCACTACTGCTCTCTTCAAAAGTGGAATATTTCCTTAATGCTTGCAGAAAGCTGTGACTGAGAATTTCTGGGAGCACTTGAAATACTTGAGGAAGAGACAACTTTTTCTGCTCTACCCAGGAGATACAGTTCAATCACAGACAGGAGTCGGCTCATGGTCTGGTGATTTAAACAAGAATAATCATGAGCACAGAGAAGCAGCCCTGCCTAGCTGGAAATGACAATGGAGATATGCAATTCTCAAGGATTCTTATATCAAAATTTCTTATTGAGGCATAAAGATTTTGGGCTGTAATATGTTTCAAGGAGTTCACTGAGCTCAGAGTCTGGATTGGCAGCTTGAAGAAGGGAAAGTTAATTCCTTTCCGTAACAGTCATGACCATGTGAAGGTCAGGGGCAGCCTCGGCTGCAGTGACCATGAGATGATGGAGTTCAGGATCCTGAGGGGAGGGAACAAGGCCAACAGCAGCATCACAGCCCTAGACTTCAGGAGAGCAGATTTTGGCCTGTTCAGGAATCTGCTTGGAAGCATGGGAGACCATCCTGGAGAGAAGAGGGGTCTAGGAGAGCTGGTTTATATTCGAGGATCACCTCCTCCAAGTTCAAGAATGGTTCATCACCACAAACAGGAAATCAAGCAAAAGCAGCAGGAGGTTGCATTGGATGAACAAGGAGATCCTGGCTAAACCCAAATGAAAAGAGAAAGAATGCAAGAGGTGGAAGCAGGGACAGGTGACCCAGAAGGAATACAGAGACACTGCCTGAGTTTGCAGGAATGGGATCAGAAAAGCCAAAGCCCATCTGGAACTGAATCTGGTGAGATATGTGAAGGGAAACAAGAAAGGCTTCTACAGTTACATACCAACCAAAGGAAGACTAGGGAAAATGTGGGCCCACTGCTGCAGGGGTCCTGGTGACAAAGGACATGGAAAAAGCTGGAATTACCAGCGTGGAAATACCTTCTTCAGCTCAGTGTTTACTGGCAAAATCATCCTTCAGGAATTGCAGGTCCCTGAAACCAGAGGGGAAGTCTGGAGCAATGAAGACTTACTCTTGTTGGAGGATCAGGTTAGGGAACATGTAAGCAAAGTGGACATAAACAAATCCATAGCACCTTATGGTAGGCATCCACAAGTGCTGAGGAATCTGGCTGATGTCATTGCAATGCCACTCTTCATAATCTTTGACAGGTCATAGGAATTGCAGAAGGTTCCTGGGGACTGGAGGAAAGTAAATGTCATTCCTGTCTTCAAGAAAAGCAAGAAGGATGGTCTGGGGAACTACAGGCAGTCAGCCTCACCTCAATCCCTGGGAAAGTGGTGGAGTAAATTCTCCTGGAGACCATTTCTAAACATATTGAGGACAAGAAGGTGACTGAGAGTAGTCAGCATGGGCTTATGAAGGAGAAATTGTGTAGCCTTCTACAGTGAGATGACCAGTTTTGTGGATGAAGGGAAAGCAGGGAATGTTGTTTATTTTGACTTTAGCAAGGCTTTCAACACTGTCCCCCATAATATCCTCATAGACAGGCTGATGAAATATAGGCTAGATAAGTGGACAGTGAGGTGGATTGAAAACTGGCTGAACTGCTGGGATCAGAGGATTGTAATCAGTGCCACAAAGTCCAGCTGAAGGCCAGTCACTAGTGGCGTGCCTCGGGGTTGCTGCTGGTGATCAATACTGTTTAACATCTCCATTAATGACCTGGAAGATGGGACAGAGTGCACCCTCAGCAAGTTTGCAGATGATACAGAATGGGGAGGAGTGGCTGATACACCAGAGAGTGGCACTGCCATTCAGAGGGGTCTCGATAGGCTGAAGAAATGGGCAGATGGGAACTTCATGAAGTTCAACAAAGCTAAATGCAAAGTCCTGCAGCTGTGAAGGAAAAACTCCAGGCACCAGTACAGGCTGGGGATTGACCAGTGGGAAAGCATCTTTGCCAAGAAGGTCCTGGTGGACAACAAGCTGAACATGAGCCAGAAATGTGCTCTTTGTGCACGATTGCCCAATGTGGCAAAGAAGAAAAATGGCATGCTGGGGTCCATTAGGAAGAGCATTGCCAGTAGGCCAATGGAGGTGATCCTTTACCTCTACTCAGCACTGGTGAGGCCTCATCTAGAGTGCTGGGTCCCCAGTACAAGAGAACATGGACATACTGGAGCAAGTCCAGTAAAGGGCCACAAATATGATTAAGGCACTGGAACATCTCTCATATGAGGTAGGGAGCATGTTCATAAATTTGACCGTGAAAATGCTTTACACATTTTATACTAAATAGGGACTCTGGAGGGTGTTAGAACAACAGTCATATTAAATCACCATGCATGTGAAAGTATATTCTGTATGAACAATCACCATCTGCTTCTTTTTCTGGTTCATCTGCACACATGTAGACAGCAAGTTATAACTTCTCATAGGACTTCCAAGGAAAGGCTTAGTTACAGTGTGCAGTAATCCACAAATGCCACTTCATTCAGATCAGCAAGCTCAGTAGGCTCTTTCTGGCTACAGGAAATCTGACAGCTGACAGGACATACCAAGGGGGGAAGGCATGTGAGTCAGGATGTTTCTCACTACTTCCAAGAAAGGGGATTGAAATAAGTCATTTTTTCTGGAAGTAAATGAATATTTTTTCCTGCTTTTGCTGGCACATAGTTTCATATGTACACACCCACATGTTTCTAACTAAGCAGGAAACATATCTAAATAAAATTGTCAAGGCAGTGATTTTTCAATTCTAGGCAAAAATAAAACCTCCAAGGCAAAAAGCACTTGATAATTCAGAAACCGACTTAACATTTGCAGATTTTGGTACCCTAGAAGTGAGTGAGGGGTGTCTGGAAGTCTTTTCCCTCCCTCCCATGGTTACCAGCTGCCTTTGAAGCTTTTGCTTCACAGACTTCTTATTCTGCATTCTTGCTTTCTCTTTTTAGCACATTTCTTCTGTGTTCTCTTTCCCCTTCTTCTTTTCCTTCTGTCCTTTCTTCTTTTGCTTTCTTTCACTGCCAGTTCTGTTTTTCTCCTCAGCATCTCATATTTCCCCCTACTTTTGTTCTGTCCTTCACTTATTCTCTCCATCTCTGGGACCAACACACCCTGCAAGGTGCCCTGGTCACAGCAGGCGCCAGATGGGATATTCACACTCAGCTTTAGCTTTAAGCTTTGGGGTTTGGGGTTTTTTTTGGAGACAAGCTCCAGTCCTCACTCTGAGGATATGCAAACATGGGGCTGTGCTTGGGGGAGATGGTGGAGCCCTACTTACACCTGTTTTTCTACCTTCCAGGAATGGGGCTGGGACCCAAGTTAGGTGGAGAAACTAGATGTGATGTGATTATAGTTCAGGAATGGAGCCTTCTTTCACCAGGAACCTGCTGATCCAGGGAACAAAACATTATGGCTGAGGAAGACTGAGAAATAGCCTAGAAGGTCTGAGAGAGAGAGAGAAAGAGAAAGGGCTTGGTACAGAGGAGGTAGGTAGTAGAGGGTTTCTGACGCTGCCCTGAAAGTGACTTAGAAAACAGGAGCACAGGAATTTCCTATCAGACCAGTGCTGTGCTCTAGTCCAGGACCTTTTCTCCAGGAGCGGCGAGCAGCACATGCTTCAGAGCAAGGTACGAGGTACCTTCCTGTAGGCAGGTTAGGAATGACTTGTTCACAAGGTAGGTTTCATCTTAGTTGGCCTCTTTTCCTCTACCCCAGTTAGAGCCTGCCTTATGACATGAAGCAAGAGAGACTGTACTTTTCCAATCCCTCTCCTCTAACTCCCAAGATCTTTTAAATTTCCTTAGAATTACACAACTGGATATTCATATCATTCAGTTCAGTTTGGCATGTTTCTAGGTTCTTGGCCCCAGAGTTGTAGAGAGATACCCCCTCTAACTGCACCTGTGTGAAAGAGCATTCTTTTTATGGGCTTTATTTTTGCTGCCTAGCAGTTTCATTACATATTCCTTGTTTTTGTATTAAGAAAAAGAAGAATAAAAGTAATTACTGAAAAACTGATTTTCATTTTAGACTAACCACAGAAGGAAGAATCTCTCATTCCAACAGAACTGGCCTTACAAAGAGCCAGGGAGAAAAACCATATGTAGTCTTTGGACACACTGGCCTAAAAAAAATAGAATTTTTACAGGCATATGAAGAATGGCATCGTTTTTTGAACATTTTTTAAGGGAAGGGCTCCCACGTGTACAAATAAAAGTATGGAAAATTACTATTTAAATCATAACATTGGTCTATAGCTGGGATTATAGCTGAGTGACAAAGAAACCTGTTGTCTTGATTTCAGTGAAGAAGGAAAAGAAGATTGGAAGGCATCAAGAAATGAAAAGAGAAAGTCTTTTCTCTGGGAACATTACCATCCTACAAGGAGTTGATATTGTGATATTAACTCCAGAAGTCTTGTTTTTACAGCACTCTGAGATTTAGAGACCCCCGTTGCTGCTGGAAAGTGGAATAAAAAATAAATATTTCACCAAGGGAAGCCCTTGACAAAATTCAGCATAGCTGCAGTTAGGTATTTGTTAAAAGTGGGAACATACTTTATTTGAACTTCATTTTTTGCTACAAATGCTGGGCTCACTGCAGAGTGGTAGAAGTCCAACGCTGTCTCTTACCAGTGCGGTAGTAATGCTAACTTGGAGCAGAACTTGGCCCCAAATGCTTTTACCTTTTTGTCATCTTTCTTTGTTACTGAGTGACTGAATTTTATGTAGGTCTTTCACATCTAAGGAGTCAAAAATGAAATGAATCAACGTGTTGGGCTATCTGAAGATGACTAATAATTCCAAAAAAGTAATAAGTGTTTGCAAACCATTTAGGTTGCACCAGCAATGTTTTTTGTAGTGCTAAATTACTCCAAATGTTCGATTATTTTCCTGAAGGAGTGAGTATCATGGAACCAGAAGTGACCTCTCAAAAGTTATTTCAGGCCCAAAGAAATATCTGTTAAAACGTATTAATCAGAACTGCATTTTCTGTCTTTCTGTGGTGAAAGGCAAAAAGCATTTTTTATTTCTGCCCCTCCTACTGCCCTTCCCCCACTCAAACATTATCTCTTCAGCAACTGAGCAGGATTTTCCACGAGTAATTAAGAAGCTACAAGCTTAAATTCAACCACATGCTTAACCTCTCAATATATTGGTGTGGCAGAAAAGTATGCTGCTGGCTGGGGGGAAATCTAGCTGTGCTCAGGACAGCTGCATCTGGTCTGCCATCTTCACCTCAGAGCAGCTGCTGCCATTTTGGGGAGGACCAGGGGGTAAGGCTAGAGGTAAACCTGCAGAGTCCTCTGCTACTGGATTTGTGAGTTGCCACTGCTGCTTTCATACAGCTTGTGAGAGCCAGTGTAGAAACTGCTGTCTGGTTTCCAGTTTAAACATTGGACCGCTGTGATCACAAATAGAAGGTTTTAGTAGAAGACATCAGTGAACATCAAACACCAGGACCCTGAGAAACAAGAAAAGGGCAGTTTTTCAAAAGAATGTCCTTGGGTACAGGTAAATAATGCTATTTGCTCAAGACTGGCCTATGAGCCAGCAGGTCAGTTAAGGATAGCATTTGGGAGTCTTTCTGCCCCTGGGGTGATCATATCCTCCAGATTACTGAAAAGACTATAATAAATCCCTGTCCAACCCAACAATGCTGAGACTGGTCCCAGCAAGTCTGTCTTAAACTTTATGCTTAGCTCAGCATGCAAGATCTAGGGGGTTCTCACCAGGGATGGGGAGAGTTTTCTGTGACTCTTCTGCAGGACAGATGACACTCTCCATCCAGATATGGCTTCACCTTTTCTGTACTGTAGTAAGTGTCAGTGCTAACAGCTGGGCATGTAAAGCAAAACACAATGAGCTTTGTAGCATCTCTACATACAGTTTCCAGCTTGCTTTCTTGCACTACTTTAAATTTTTTTAATGAGTCAGTGCTTGTCTTTAAAAACAAAAACAACCCCCCCACAATCTGCAGATGCAGTTGTAGTTTCTGAATGCAAATATTAGAGCAACCATCTATTCTTGAGCAGATATTACTGCAATGTCAGTACCAGTGGCATGTGATAAACTGCCATGGGTTGTCAGTGAATCACTTTTTTTTCTGAGGAGTTGGCTGAGCTGCCAGATTCAGTAAGTACCAGGCTTATATGAATACCTTATTTTGACAATTTAACTAGTGAGCCTAGAACTGTTTTTCTTAATCTTGTAAGTTATGTGAAGGAACATACTGTAGAATGTCATTAGTAAACACTTGAAAGAATCTCCTGCTATATAATATCTATTACCACTGAAATAGGAGGTCACTTATGCTACATTTTGGGCCATTAATTTTGTTTTGCCAGAAAGCTGGAATTTGCTTAGGACTGGTAGGAAAAAAAATTGCAAGATTAATGGATGTGTGCAAAGCTTGACAGTATGTAATGTATTTGTAACGCACTCAGTAATAAAGCATTTCTCTTCTGATATTTATTAAAACAGTTTATCTGCATAGAAATGGCTAAATAAACAATTAAGCACCCCATAGAAACAGAGTGGATAAGGACAAAATTTCCTCATTCTTTTGGAAAAAACAGACATGTGATCATGATTTGAGCTGTAATGAAACTTGTTGTAATTTAATGCCCTACCAATCTGCTCTGTGATAAGCACAGCTGATGGATGTTCCACTTTGTATTAGTGATCTGAGTCCATGACTTATTCCAGATGAGCATTACTTCTTGAAATACCCTTTCTTCCTATCCAGTAGTTCTGATCTGACAATTTTTCTTCTGAACTGCTAGGATTCTGACTTTTGACTTTTGAGAAGGTAACTTTTCTTTCAGCTGAATTAGTTCTGAGAATTCCATCATACTGAGCAAAAATAAATTATCTACAGATAAATAATGGATTTTGTGACTGCGCCAGGCAATCTGTTGAGATCTAGAGGTCTATGGCCTGACGACAGAGCCCAGTGGAGAGCGTTATTGATTAATTTCTCTGTGTTGTTAAATTGCTTATTGATGTTGTCCAAATTGAAGAATCCAGGGTTTTAAATAGTCATAATAAATAAGTAAATTGTATATATATTTTAAAACATAAGTTATATAAAAACAGACTTAGTGCTGACAAAGTGGTAGATATACTAGGTGAGAAGGTTTTCTGGCAAGAATTGGCAGAGTCTCACTGACTTTCGCAGAGTTACTCTAGCAGGGAATTTGTGCGATGATTTAGCTTTAAGAGATGCATGAAGCACAAAATATAAAGTGTTGCTTACAGTCAGAACACTATCACCTAAACAGGAATATGAACAACTTAGAGATCAGAATGCAGAAAATCCTGCTAGGAAGGAAAAAAAATAGACTGGAGAACTGATGGAGGAGGGACTAGTGGAATGAGAGATGGCAGGAAAATATTCTTTAACTCATTTTTGCTGTCTCCAGAAAGAGTTTCAAATTCAGTCTAGGAACACCGAAAAGGCATTTGAAACCTGAGTAAATGATTGCACAGAGGCAAAGTAAGCCACAGCTAAGCAAAGGAGTCTACTGGAATAAAAAAATAAGTTCTTGTGGAGTTATGGTGAATTTAAATGTTTGCTGAAGAATAATGTGCAGAGAACTGAAGCACTAAGATAAAGAACAAACCTCAGCTCCCCAAGGTGATAATGAAATTGACTGGTAGAGATGCATAAAGGCAAGGCCATTGCTAGAACTAAATCCTTATAAACAAAGAACATTTGAGATGCTTCTGCCTTCTGTTTGCCTTGGCTCCTGAGTATTTGCACCAGTAAGTGTGGTGAACTCAGCAAAAGAAACAAATTCTCAAAATATAGACTCTGGTCCTGGCAGTCACTAGTTGCTGATCCACATTAAACTAGGATCCTTCATGGTCAGTATAAAAGCCTTAATTGGATGACAGTGTAATTTATTTCTACCTCAGTGTGTGTGTGTGTGTGGGGGGGGCGGTTTGAGATGCTCAGAATGGCATATACTGGCCTTAATGCCAGTATAATGTACTTAATAATGTAATTAAGAACTTGGCCCATGGAATGAAGAATTGAAGATGAATTTTATGTTCATCTGTCCTCTGGGATAATGTTAAAAAAAAAAAAAAGTGCTTGTATGAACCAGGCATTTATGGTAACTGACCACATAAATCCATTTGTAGGTAAAGGCACTCACATGTGCATTCTACTCTGAAATAGTGTTGTGTTTGTTTTTTTTTTTAATGCTAGGTCTTTCCCTTGTTCTCATGGCTTTGCTCCTCATGCCCTGTAAACTGGTAAGTGTGACTACTGTCACACGCTTTTCGAAAGGATGATATGCATGTGAATAATAGAAGGATCCTGGCAACTGGTTTCACCCCTCTAACCGTTCATCAGCTGTCATATGGCTTTTCCTAATGCAATAATGTCAGCAGTGTCAACCATCATAGCCAATGCGACTAGCAAAGAGCACAGTCCACTGATGAAGAATGTCCCCAAATAGAGCAATGCTCTCCTAGACACAGTCTTGAATTTGTTCCTTTCTTTGTTTCTGATTTCTCCTGGCAGCAATAACAAGGAAAAGGAGTAGCCCCACAAGCTTCCCTTCAACAGCACCCAAACATGGAAAGAGCTATTCAGTCAGCACCACCAGAGTGCAAATCTCTCATCAACAAAGCCAGAACACAAGATTCAGTGCTGCCATTTAGGAAAAGCTATTAGTGTTTAAGCAAGGTGTGAAAATTGCAGAGCTATGTGCAAATTAACAATACTGAGCTGAACTCCTCCTCGGCTGAGCCACAGTGACTCCATGGAGTGGCACCAGGAAGGAGCACGGGCTATTTTGCCCACAAGCAATGCAGGGTTGGGGGCTCTGCAGATGTGTAAGTCCAGTATAATAGGGGTGGAACTGGAAGTTCAAAACTGCACCTAAGATATTTAAAACAGATAAAGGAGGAGATAATTCTTTTAGCTTGTGACACTGAAGCATTGTACAGAAGCCTCTAAGTTCTCCACTGTGTTCCCGAGCTGAAATCCCCCCATCCAGCTGCACTTTGCAAACAGTGCCCAGCATGACGACCCCGGAGAAGGATGTCAGCTCCAGGCAAGGGAGGGGACTGCAGCCTGCCCTGCCTAAGCTGGCTCTGGAGGGGCATCCGCAGGGTGCATCTTAATTTTGTACCTGAATACAATGTGTGTTGTGATTTTTTTTTTTTTTTTTTTTTTTTTTTTTTTTTTTTTTTGAGCTAGATCGAGGACTTTACTCAGGCATGAGGTTGTTAAGGAACTCCCTGCAAGTGTTGGAGATGGAGGTTCGTTCCTTTGTTTTATTTGTGGGATTTTAACACAGAACCTGGGCTTTGCTGTCATGCAGGTATAGACTCCCCTCAGTCTGTCCTACCAGCACTGTCCTGATTCTCACCCAATAGCTGAACAGGAGCTGAACCAGCAAGAAAGTGAGAGATGAAGAAGGAAGAGTACTTACAATGATTAGGGAGTGCTCCTGAAAGGCAGGACACATCATAGGGTGTTGGTGCTGCTCCAATGGATATTGAAATGATTTACCCAGTATTATCAGAAAAGACTGAGAGACATGGAGTCCAGAAGGCATTGCTACATGCTGGCACTCACCCTCTGATGGGGAGTGTGAACTCAAACCACACGGCAGGAGCAGGGAGTTGAGCCTGGCTCTTCTGTATCTTGGGTAAGTGCATTAACCAGTAAGTCAGCAGGTAAAAACATGCACCGACTACTTCACTGGCTTCTTGAAGATTGTCTGACTTTTGCTTTGGTTTCCATTATTCTGTCTTCAAAAAACTGGAAACATGCTTTGGCCTTGCAATTTTGTTTCGGTGAGAAAAGAAATCAACCAAGTTTGGGTTAAGAGCTAAGGAGATGTATTCTGGAGCAGAATGAAAATTAGCTATTTTCACAGGTCTGACTGAAGGCAGTTTTACTTTCTAGCTGGCTACTCTGAGATTCCTGTAGTCAATAGTTCTACCTGAATCTGGGATGTATGTAGAGAGAAAAAAATCAATTCAGAAAGTAAGCTCCCTTTAAGAAAAATCAATTTAAAATCATGTTAGTTACAGATCAGACATAGCCCTTGATTCAAATTTTGGTGAAATGTAGGGACATATCCATAGTGTTTGAGAACACAGTAAATGCTTATAACTAGTCCAGTGCTGATATAAGCATTTTCTCCCAGGTTTTGCATGAGTTTAATTAAATCTGTTTGTAGGTAGGCAAGCATTTACGTTTAGAAAGTGTTAAATTAAGTAGTTTTATCTAGTGTGAAATGTGACACACTGTCCTTTTGGACCTCCTTGGTGTGTCTGACACACAGCCTTGCACTTTGGGTAGCCTTTGTAACCTCTCTCCTCTTATCCTTCTTCTCAAACCAGTGATCTCATTCC
This sequence comes from Apteryx mantelli, assembly GCF_036417845.1. Lineage (NCBI taxonomy): Eukaryota > Metazoa > Chordata > Aves > Apterygiformes > Apterygidae > Apteryx > Apteryx mantelli. The sequence goes on along the minus strand of NC_089980.1, from coordinate 99,346,517 downwards.
TGTTATGCTCTTAAGGTTTCTGAACTATGCTTTCCTTATCACACTGACTACCCTTGCTTTCTCTCATCTAGAAACTGGCAACCTCCTGGGACTTCTTTTATCTTGTACATTCACAGATGAGTTAGTTGCTTTAAATGAGCACTTCCAGCTACCAGTTTTCCTATTTCACCTTCACATCTTGTAGCTTCAGGTACACATCCCAGTCTGCTCCAAGCTGTCACCTCTCTGTCCCAGCCAACTACTGTGCCTTCGCATATTCATTAGCCTAGCTGGAAGTTGCTAGCCTAAATCAAGTCCCATCTGATTTTCAGAAGCATATATTATTCCTCAAATAAATATGAGATATACCTCATATGTGTGTTAGGAGTCAATTGGCTAAACTTTTCCAGTAGGGATAAAGCAGTCAATTAGCAGGTATGTTCAGCTAAACACTGATTTGACTGCAATGAAAAAATAACAGAGTCACTTTAAAATAATAACTGATATCAGAAAGGACTCAGAAGCTTTTCTATTGCTGAAAAAGGGAATGGTTCAGTTTTTTTATTACATTGATGCCACTGCTTTCAGTAGGCATCAAGTAAACAACCTACAAACCCTGAGACCCTCCTGAGAGTGATGACTGAAGATGCAAACATCTATCTAAAGAGTTTTCTTGCCAATCAAGAATATCCTTAGTGGGGATTGTGTTAGCAATCAGACTCTGCTTTTTCTTGGAAGTCTAGATTCAGAGAAATTGTGAAGGTATGGGGCAAGAGAGAGGTGGGATCTCTAAAGAAAATGCAGTCTCTTCTGCCTCAACACTTCTCTGCTGGGGTAGGAGAGCTCCCTGCACTGTTGTGGATGCCTCTGCAATGAAGAAAACTTGAAGGTGCTAGTGGGCCATGGATTCTTTTTTTTAATCTAAAACCAGATTTCCTCTTTTGCTTAAGTATCCAGACCTTACTCCACTGATGTAAAGCAAATGTAAATTCCATTCAAGTGTCTTGCACGTTCTAGGTGACTTAGGCAACTGTAGAGCAGCAAGAAATATATCAGTGGGTCTGCACCTAAAATGGCTGCTAGGTAGTCTCAGTTTTAACCGAGACTTTAATATAAGTTCTTGTTTGCAGTAGATAAAAGTATTAGTTGTTGATTGGTCCTCTCAGGATCCATGTAAGAATTATTATTGTTCCATGTGATAATCTGGGGGGAAGATGCTGGATGTTTTAAATGAGTTGCCCAGTGTTAACAGAGAACACAGGAAGCACAGTAAGAGTTAGGACCCAGGAGCTTGTGATTGCCAGTTCTCTTAAGTATCTCTAGCTGCTCAGCTTAACATATGACTTTAAGAATATAAATTCATTATGAGACACAATTAATATAAGCAAGTTTTAATAAATATTAATATCATTTAGAAAATCCTTGGCTTTATCTTGAAGAGTCAAATGCTTTCCCATGTGTCCTAGAGAGGAGGTTGTAGGGAATCTTCTTCCATAGCATTATTCATACTTGACTCTTGGTGTGGATACCATATGGATAAACACAGTGCTGGTCTGCTGGTAAACAGACAAAAGGCTATTGCAGTGCACCAGGTCTCCCTCCTTGCTTTCCCAAATAACAGCAAAAAGGTTTGGAGGGAGAAGTAATTTCTGTTCTTAGACCAGCTGATGTAGCTGGGGAAAAGACAAACTTTGGGGCAGACAAACCTTTCTTCAGGTCTGAAGCAGAATCACCCAGTTTCAAGCTAAGCATAATTTATGAATAGTTGTGCTAGGGGTCTAGCTTCACAAGACAGTGGCTTTGGGGGCGAAGACATTTTCAGAATTTCCTCATTTCCCACACCTGACCACTTCTTCTTTCCTTTGTGCTATAATTCACTCCTCTGCCCTGGCTGTGCCTGTACAGCTTTGTAAACCAAAACACGAAACTGATCTGGATTTATAAAACTTCCCTTCTTCTCATTGAAAGAAACTTTATATAAACTGATGGCTCATGAAGAATACAATAGACAAGAAATAAAATGTCAATACACTTTAGGAACCTGAGCCTGTGCTAGCTGTAGTGAATGGACAGCAGCAGCCCATGAGGTCTGTCTCAGTAAAAACATCAGTGAGTCTTCCAGGAGCTCAGGGGTTTGGAGTGACGGTGTCTACTGCCTGCCTTGGAGGCAAGGTGGTATAAATCCTGGAGTTTATTTAGAGGTTATTGTTATGAGAATCCTCATGAAAATTTTGAAGTCAAAAGGCAAAAATGCCAAGTACAAAAGGAAAACAGGGAAAAACAGAATGGAAAATGGACGGTCTCACTGAAGGCACAAAGATGAAATCAGGATTTCAGGCTTTCTATCCGTATTTTGCAACTGAATTGGAATGATAGTTTTATTTGGGAGCAGAAATAGCTGATAAAAAGTGACAGTTGGGACTTGTTCCATGTGTGAACTTCTTTCAGAGCTATAAAACTGCTTTCTTAGAATAACACGTGTCACCCTGGTTCTCTTAAATTGTCTTTCTTTGGCTATACTAGAGCTGGGCACAGCTTTCTTGGAAGGCCATGTTTCTAGGACAGGCAGCCCTTGACTGGGTAGGGACCAGCACAGGGGTAACTTTTGGGGCCAGCAGGCAGCACTGGACATGGCCAGCTTTTACTGGTAGATGCTCACATACCATGGCCATGAGGGCCATATAAAACACCTTTCTGGGTTTCCATTTTCAATACAAACCAGAGGGTGTAACTCACTGTGAGCTCAACCACTGCCTCTCTCAGCCTGGCCAGAAAGCTCCTGCGTCTGCTGGAGATGTAGCAGCCTCTGACAGCATTGCTCATAGCCTTTTCTATAGCCCATCAATGAGGCTGGATTTCTTCTCTCACTCATAAGTACTTGTCTGGTTCCCCTTCCGTGGCTTTCCAGCACAGTTTTCACCCATCCTCCAGGAACATGTAGCCAAAGTGACAGGGCCAGACAGCTGAGAAATCAAATGCTTTCGGTATCTCTGAAGGGGAAAGAAAAGCTTTCCATGTTGTCACTGATGTTTCTCATTAACATGAACAGCCAAATACTGCAAATATTTTTACCTAACAGAAAATTTTGAAATTGAAAATTGAAACATGTGAGTAGGAAATTTGTAGGTTTTTCAGTCAAAGAAGGATGCTGGAACAGCACTGTTTGAAGGAATCTGTTTCAAAGACATTAGTTCTTAGGAAGGAGAGCTTAGGAGAAAATCTAGGCCCTGCTGAAAATGAAGGGGTCTTTTGCTACCAGAGCCTGAATTTCTTTGGAAGTTCCAGTGGATGTAGAGAAAAAAACTTTACCATCATGGCTGATAGCAATTTGTGCACATTTCCATTACATGAGGAGGTTTTACACTACAGAGAAGAGAGAAATTGCATTGAATTTGTATTTGATGGCACTCTGCATTCAGCCAAGAGCCTTTCCTTCCAATCCTACTTAAAATGGGGTTATTTATAACTCTTTGAATTAGGAGTATGCTTTTGATATCAGGGGAAAAAGTTGCTGTATGATGATTATCTGTAACTTAATTAGCAATACTCTGTAGCTAATTCATTTCTAATGAAAAATACCATTGCTACATTTTCACTTTGTTCCCTGCACACTTTATGATCTGTTGAACAAACAGCATTTCAAAAGGATTTGTGATATATGCATTATGTAGATAGTTTTGATTGAATTTGTTAAAATAAAGTGATTGGGTTTTATGATCTGTGTCACTAAGCCTGGGATTCACCAAATGTACTCATCTAAAAGTTAAATACCTAAGTCTGAGCTAGTTATCCTGATGCATATGCTGCAGTGTTTAGGTTCAGAGCAGCTGTGCAGTTTTGAAGCAAATCTCATCGTGTTCATTTATGACTCTGCTCTCTGAGAAATTCCAATTTACTCAACTAGATTCCCGTTGGAGAAAATGTAATCCAAGCATCTCTCCTAGAAGTGCACCAAATGGGCTTCTATCTCCAGGAAAGCATGATGATCTGAATTCATCCTTCAGGCAACTTTGAAGCATATGTGTGGTGGGGATAGCTGGTTTAAGGGAGGCAGACTAAATCTAGTCCAAAGCAAAACCCCAGACTGCATGTAGCGTTTGTGCTGGGACCTCAGCACCAGCTGCTTTGCTCTTCTGTTGTGTGCCAAAGTGCATGTCAAGAGAAAAATAGCCTTAGTCTCCCATTTTAGTCAACAGAGAGAAATGGACCCCTTCAGAGCATGTTGTCTGACCTATCTGGGATGCTTGCTTTAGAGTATCTGGAGCTACCTGTTTCTCTCAGTTTTGAAGGGGGTCCTCAGTGGCTATCCTGGGCTTGGACACCTGACTTTTAGACACCTAAATGAGGAATACTCAACTGGAGACAGCCCCTGACAAGTGAGGTGTGTATAACTCTTTCTGCATTGCTTGGGAACATCAGAAGAGATGGGATAAGGGCAGTTCTTGTGGCCAGCGCTCTCAGACTGCTGTGCTCGCCTTCATCCAGCTTTTGTAACAGAGCAGGTAGAGCCCCGATGGGCAACATTGCCTGTGTCTGTGCAACCATCTGACTTACAACGAATGGAGCAAAGAACCTGTGGAAGACTAGTGTGTGAAAAGAGAATGAAGGATTATTGTAGGACATATCATAAATAGGAAAAATTCAGATGATCTTAATTTTGCCAGTTCCTAAGTTCTTTTTGCTTGGCTTCACAACCTTAACAGTGGTCTTTAATGTTAACCTGTTGTCTCAAGCTTTGTAGGTTCGTGAACACCCACATGCGTTCAGAGATCAATCCTGTGGCATTTTATTGATCCTTCCACTGACTCAGGTGCAGCCTGTCCTTACAGCCTTCTGCCCCATGAGCCAGCCTTGAGCTTAATTCACAGACCCAAATGTCCATTTCACTTCCTTCAATCCATCCTGTCTCTCTTTCATTTTTACATTACACAGCCGAACCAGTCCTGTACAATTCTGTGGGCCTTTCTTATCCCTGCATCACATATAAAAATATTCTTTTGCTTGACTTTCCTATGCAAATTAGTCAATTTCCAAGAAAAAGTATTATACATGCTGTATGTCTTGATTTAGGAAATCAGTGTGAGTGAAATGTCTGTGAGAGAAAGACAAATGCATCATTGTACAGGTGCTTTCAGTTATTTTGTTGGCAATTTATTACACTAATTGGGCATCACTAGCACAATGATTATCTGAAATTAGAAGCATTGTTTTGCTGATTTAGAATTTGCAAGAATTAGAATGGAAATACCTGATATGCTGGCTGCTATTATTTTTCCTTCTGTTTTGATATTTTCAGATTCATTACTATTCATGGTACTACAGCAAACTCTGTTGTAGAAGACCCATTTGCAAAGTGCTTCGGTTTTCTGTTGAAACTGTAATTGATGTTCCCCATCAGTGCCATTGCCAACAAATGCCAAAAGATCGCTGGCTGCTGGAGCTTTAACATCTAGCTGTTCTTGCCCACAGAGGCAACCCGGCAACTCAGCCATGTATGAGAAATTGTCCTAATCTCTTAGTTAGTGCTGTAACTCCTGGAAAAGCTGAGCAAATTCAGCCTACACTTTCAGAAAGGCTGTAAAGCACAGAGCTGCCTAGTTCTTGATGGCTGATTTGCAGGCAGTGGTGGGAAAGGCTTGCCTGGACGATGACTCTCTCTGCCAGCTGGTTTGCAGATTGTCAGTAATTACTGGCCCATGGGTGTGTGGAGTTGGGAAAAGTAACATGACGGTCTCTTTGATTTTGTTGACAAGAGATACATGACTTTGCTGTGAGTGCACCCTGCTAAATGATGGGGAGTCACAATCAGGGCTTACCTGCTTATTAGCAACTTTTAGATGGCAAAAATGCACAGACACACCCTCTTTTGTTTGGAGAAATGTGACCCTTTTCCTACAACTGAGCTTTTAGTTCAAAGACTGCAAGCGTGAAAAAAACATGTTTGTGTCAGCATCCACGGGGGGCAATGTCCATTCAGAAATTCTCTCTTCTGCCGTCCTGTGGGACAGGAGTACCCAGCCTTGGCTAAGGGAGCTGCTGTTTTCTTTCAAAAGTATGCTTTGTTTCTCAAGGGAAAACCATGTCTTTTTTTATGCAGTCACCTGTCTGTCAGTCCTCCCCCAAAACTTGTGATTATGTCAGACAGTTTCCACTAAATTTGAAGACAGCTTTTGTTTGCTCTGAACCTGTCATTTGTCACCTGCTATTTTCATCTGCTGCCACCCAATTGTTGTGTCAGGAAACACAGTGAACTGTCACTGGCTCTGCACCTTTTCTTCAAGGATTTTCCCCAGAACATCCGTGTACAAAGTGTACAACAGAGAAAGCAGAATGCAAAAGAATTACCAAAATAAGAGTCTGGATCTCCCTTATTCCTATTTTTGGTACAGATTTTTTGGTTTAAATGTGACTTAGACTAAGTGCCTGTGGTGTTTTGACCAGCCACAGAATGACTTGGTGTAAATGGCTGCTGCTGCATCGCAGGGCCACAGTTCATGAACAATTCACTTCTGGCAATATGATACAAAACTACAACTCTGCCAGTCTAATTCTGACTATTTGTTGTTAGAAAGAACAGCATAAAAAATGGTACACACCTGAAAACAAAAGAGACTGGCCTTGCTGTGTTCAAAAACAAAATGAGACTGTATTTCAAAAAAGTGTATTAAAATGAGCCATTGAGAAATGAAAGGCAAAAGGAAAAAAACATAGTTTTGTTCAATATTATGAAATGGAGCAAGGGACTCTACAACTAAAAAACAAGAGCTTTCACAGATTGAATTGCGCAGGTAGGCACAAGAAGAGTGAGATGTACTGGATGTGAGTCTCTTGGAGCAGGACGCATTAACTGGTTACACCAACAAGTGGTAAAATCCTAGAGTCACAGATAATTAATTCTGAAATAGGCACCAGAAATTTAGATCAGAAGAAATAGGACATCAAATATTTTCATGGCATGTTACTGAGGTTAGGACAAATAATTTGACCTACAATACTTTGTTTGCCATAACTTTATCTGCCGCTTTACAACGAGCTTTTATACTCCGACATACAGTGGGTTGGAAGTGGAACTGGAACAGGAGGAAGTTTTGAAAAACTGATTTGCAGAGCAGCAACAAAACTTCAGTGGAGCTTAGTCAAGGTACTTTTTATTGCTACAAGAAAGGAGAGCTTAAGCCTTTCATGAAAACCAAAATTATTAACAGCTAATATGTTTCTGTTGTTAGCTATTTCTATACACAGATATTGTTATAGCCTTCTCCATCTATAAGAATAGCTCTTGTCTCCATGAAAGACAATGCTCAGTGACACAGTGCTCTGGTTTTGTTTTCCTGTTTTCTCTCATTGATAAATGAGTATGAGTTTGAGGGAGAAAAGCATGAGACTCATTCCGGAATATATTTGCCAGTCATCCTTGCAGTGCTAATGATTTAGATTTGCAACCTAAAGCAGGCAGCATTAGGACATAATTAGATTTGAAAGATTTAAAAAGTAAAAGATTGAATTAGGAGCACTGAAGAGATCAGGGACAAAATGTCTGTTCTGGAGACAGTCTGGACTGTTTTCTTTACCAAGTGCGTCTTCAATTTTGTATCAATTATAAACTGCAAAAAAGTGCCTGAAATACAGATAAAAGGTCAGCTGTAATATTAAATAAGACATCATTTATCTCATAAGCCCTGATCTAATTACATAAATGATGACACAAATCACCCTCAAGAGGAAGCTGTGCATGATGAGTCCGGGTGAGTGACAATAGATATTACCTCAGGAACATTCTGCATTCAACCCAATAGAAAGTGGTTTTAAACTAGTTCTAGAACAATTACTCTCACAAGGCCTGGTTTTCCACAGGTGTGTGTCCCTTAAGCTCCCACTGCATTCATCTCAGGAGCAGGTCGTTCTCCCCTCCTCCTCCCATGCTCTCTGCACTGCAGGATCCCGGCACCCCCAGCCCCTGACAGGCCTCCCCCGAACCCCCAATACCTCTGCTGCCCTTCCTCTCCTTCCCATATCCCACAGTATTTTCAGCTTCTTCCCCGCGCCTGTTCTCACTGCAACGCAATGCTTTTGCTTTCCCCCTTGAACTAAAAATCAAGGAGAAGACAGCACATGCCATACGTGACACATGCCATAAGTGCACCCCCAAGCTCCCTCAGATGTCCCTGGTGGCCCCACAGCATGACCCCTCTCCTTCCAAGGGATTGATGCTTTTCAAAGGACTTTGTCCTTGGCAGAGTTCATCTTTTCAGGCCTCTGAATGTCTCTCACAGCATGGAGAGCCCTCCGTGGAAGTCAAAAAGGGTATTGTGATAATGTGCATACCTGTGAGCTGGGATGTGAGCCAAGACCACCCCAGTTCCATCACCAGACAACAAGAACATCTACCCGCTGCTGTTTTAGGCTGAACTCAATGCAAAAACAGCCTTGAAGCTAAACTGCAACTGGAGGCAAGGATTATCTTTTCATTCTGTGTTCATATAAAACTTCTCGCGAGAAGACCCCGACTTACCTTTAGGCTTTCTATGAACTATAGTAGTAATAGTACCCAAACTTGGTTTTGCCTTCCAGCATCAAAGTAATGCAGAACTGTGGTCCTCCAATTCCTTCAATAGGATATAATCTGACTACATGTGTGAAACTGTCCATTTTACACAAAGCTGAGACTAGAAGAGGTGGGTAGGTGGACTTTCAGTAATTGGAGAATGGTAGCTGATTCACTTATGATGAGCTTAGCTTCACCTCACAGGCCTTGGCTATGTTTATCTCCAGATGTTTTTATCCAAAACTTTGTCTTTGGTATTATTGGCACCCTTCTGAAAAGCTTCAAGGAAGGAAGAGTCTCAGAGTGCCCCTAAAGCATTTCTGTCACAAGCCCAGACAAGCAAGCTGTCTAAGACCAGCCCTGTGATCTTGCCTCCATTCTCTGCAGTCTGCCTGCTAAGGCCACACAGGTGACCTCCTTACCAGGAGGATTTCAGCAGCAGGGACGTAGCTACACACAGGCCATCTGATAAAAATATCTGAGCTGTCAGATTTTATGCTGTCCAGGACCTAGATCTATAGAGACAGCAGAAATCAGGGGAGAAGAATTGGATCCTCGTTCTCTCCAGGTATGTTTGCAAACACCAGTGGATGATTTTACTTCAGAAATGTGGGTGGATATTTTATCATGGATCACTGTCGATAAAGAGAGGATGCTGCCAAGGCAGAGAAATCAGTCCACCACTCTGCGGTCTAAGAAAGCAACTCTGGGAGCAGGCGGAAACACGACCTCTGTTCTCTGGTTAACAAAGCCAAAGAATTTGGATGCCACTACAAACTCATGGGTAATAACCTGAAAATTCTCTGCTGAACATTCAGTTGCTCCAGGATCATGGAAGAACAAGAGCTCTTGACCAAGGGCTTCAGTGGTTATCAGTGATTTGGATTTCAGCTTGCTGTTTTTCCACAAGAGCTTGCCAGTGCTGTAAATAACGTACAGAAGCAAAGAAGCCTGAAGTCAACACTTCTGAAATCTAAAGGCAAACCAAAATACATAGCCTAGTTAAATTCATTTTTGAAAGGAAATAGATCTGTTTTCTATTACATGGGCTCTCACGGTATCAAGAAAGGCTGATGTTACTGAGTCTATCACAATATCCCAGTTTGCTAAGGATCTCTGACTGAGAATATCAAATGCTTTAGTCAACTCAGCAGAGACACAGTGGAGATTCCAGTGTTATCCCCTGTATTTTTCCTGAGTTCACCTGGCTCTTAATAGCATGTCAGTAATTCAGGGACCAGCATGGAAACTGCATTGACCATCAGGAATCATTTGTCAGCAAATGACTGTCAGTTAGATGATTATGATCTATGCCTGTTTACCAGTCCTTAATAAAGAATATATAAAAGAGCAGAATAAACAGGTTACAAGATGCCAGAATTAGGGTTGCTTGCACTATTTCAATTCAACTACCTTGTGTGCAATGATCTGATTCAGTATTTAATTGCACCATTTTATATATATATGTATGTGTGTGTGTGTATATACATATGTATGTATGTATGTATAAATTTTTTTCATCGTCAGCTCTGGAGAGAAATGTGTTCTAGGCTATTCCCACTGGACCTCTTCTTTAATTCACAGTATAACCACAGATTAACTACAACAAAAGTCAGTGAAAGCATTGAAATCATTGAAGTCAATAGCAAACCTTCCTTTGTCTTACATGAGCGCAGTTGTAAAACCTGGTATCCCTGCCCGTACCACTTTGGCCCTTTTCACACTGGCGATCCTCTGCAGTCCTCCATGGATACTTGCTTGTTTGTGTCAGTTACCTGAGCCTCCTTCTTCCCTGAATTGCTATTTGTGCCTTCTTTTAGCAGACTTGCAATTTAGGCACATGATTTTTAATACAATCCTGTGACTCCCAGTGTGGAAGACACTCTAATGAACCAAAAGAAATAGATGTATGGCCATGCCCACAGATAGTTCTTTGGAGTGTCCTTATTTAATTGTACCACTATTTCCCTGTTGGATTTCAGATATTTATAAAATTCTTCTCAGCATGCTGCATGTAATGTGTAACATCTTAGCTGTGCTGTGGCAATTGTGGGAATCAGGCTCATTTGCATCCTACAAGAGAAAGTAATGCTGAAATAAGACTGACATTCATCCTGTATCCAAAGTAACTTTTCTTTAAAATTCCCTTTTTGGCTCATAGGTCCACATTTTTGGCTTGAGTGGGTGAGACTGTTTCGCCACTTGATGCTGTTTTCCTCTTCAGATACACTCGTGTTTTTAAGAGTTATTTCATTTCTGCTTTTGTAGGAAACTCAGAACTTTAGATTTTGGCTGGCCAAAAGGAAATAAAAAGTTATGCCAGCCATCAGAAATACAAAACTAATTGACAAACTACATACAACAGCTGACCTATACTTTGTTGCTTTTGCATTCCTACCTTCAGATTTATGTAGGAGGATATTAAAAAGTTATACTCTGAGACCCACTCGTGTGAACTGCCAGGTGAATACTGTGGGTCTGACAAGGGGATACTGCAGGTTTGCTTCTAAACGCAGGCACTGTCAATGTCAAGAGAGCAAAAAATATTCCTGTGAGGCAAGGGGAGAAAAAACATCCTGTCTCATAGGATGGAAGTCTCTTATGTGCATGTAATGTAGCCACTGCAAGGGGTAAACACTGGCCAATACTTGTTCTGGGTGGTTCTTGTGATTAATCCACAGGCAATGGGAGTTTAGTGCTGCTTTAGCTACCTGGCATGTGGCAAAGACCTGTCACCAAGATGGCAGGAAAAATTGCAGGCTTGACTAAGACTCAAGCTGCTCTGGATCAGAAGCTTGCTTCAATGAAGTCTCTAATTCACCACTTTTAGCATTCTGCCCTCAAATGGATATGTAAAGAATATGAATTTCTTGCTCACCTGGCTTGTTTTCTTGGATTGAAGAGACATGTTTTGGAGATCCTTTGTTTCAGTGCAGGCCGCATGCCCAGCCAGCAGCTGTCGTGCACGTGAGGAGTACACACAGCCTTAGGCTGAATATTCACCAGCAAACACATTCTCTGTTTGCAATGCATAGTAGAAGCAGGAATTCAGAAATGGCTCAAGTGTCCTTACTGTGCCACTGTAGTGATAAAAATATGTGAACACTGTTTAGTGTGAGAGAGGTAAGCTGGCATTACCATAGGCAGCAAGCGCTGAGCTATTCCTAAATTACGCGTTAACATGACTGAAACCAGTCTATGATGTTGTGCCAGTGTCCCAGTCTGCCCCACAAGCCAGAAGCCTGCATAAGGGTTAGAGTTCTCTGTGATTTTGCATTCAGTGCGATTTTGCTGTCTGCTGAGATGCCCAGCCAAAGCCAGCTGGAGCCGCGATCCCTGTCCTATGTTCTGCTCTGCTAACAACATTGCATTCTACTTAGCTCCCTGGTGGCACTAATGCGCTCTGTGCATTTTGGTTGCACCCCCACTTTAACAAAAGGTTATATTGGACTAGCTTGAAAAGGGTAAGCCCCAGACCTTGCTTACTCGTCACTGTCCAGATCTGTCTGGCAACTGTGTTAAGAACAGCAGCTGATGTAGAGTTTGCTGTTATTTGGATGATGGGGAGTGTGATGGAAGAGGAAGGGCTTTCTAAAATAGAAATCGTAAATAAGTAAATAGTAAATGAGAGGGTCTGCGTGACAGAGGCACATTCTATTGATTAAAATGTTGATAGAAGATGTTTTCAGTAAGCAACACAGTCCCTCATATAGTGTGTGAAGAAAGGGAACTGAAAAATAGTAAATCCATGCAACTGGTGTGGGGGGGGAATGGGAGATGTGTATGTAACTGAGCTTAAACAAATAAGCATGTTGGGAAATGTGAAAGATGGTCTGAAAGCTAAAGATGCATTTTTAACTGCAGTGTATCATTTTTCTATGAACTAAAGGAACCGTAAGTCATTCTCCTACACACAGCATAACCAGACCCCCCACCCAAATATATAACTCAAATGCAGTATTTGAAAGTAGATATAAAGAATAAGAGCAGCTATCCGAAAGTGTAAACTCTTTTGAACTCTACTGAAATTACAGTGTAAACAACAGTAGTAAAATGAGCAATCTCTTCTCAACCCACCTCCAGAAGTTACCAAGGAAATGAAAATCAGACCCAAACTGAAGCCCGTCTGTCCCACAACTAGCAAACCTTCTCACATCTCCCTTCACCCCAGACCCAAGGAGAATGATGAGCTGGTGTCCTTGTGGGGAACAGATTTGCCTGTGTCAGGACAGGAAATGAATTCCCAGGAGGGTTCTTCCCCCACTAATGTCCTTCTACCAGTTCCCTATCAAATTTTGCCCTCAAATTATTTGCCTCCAGATTCCACTGAAAAATGTCAGAAGGATTTATGGGCAGGTAGCCAAGGGCAGAATTTGGCTGTGATAATGAAAAAGCTTCCAATTAGTGTCAGATAAAGATGACAGACTCTATCTTTGAGAAAGCTGAAGCCTTTCATGTGCCGTGTTATTTTCATGTTGCCTTCTCAGATGCCTTTCACTTGCCTTGACTTACATCAGCTATGATAAAACAAAATTGCTGAGGCAAAGTAATTATACTGAAAAGCACTTGGCCCTCTACTCTTATGTTAGTAAGGGTTGGACCTTCTCATGACATAGATGAATGTGGACTGACTTTCTGTATTTCTCCTTCCCAGGAAATAAAAATGAAATATGAAACACATTCAAGGAAATAAGATCACAAAACTCACCACATTCCACTTGTCTGCTTTTGTACTTGTGAAGCCTAGGAAATTTAAAACTTTTAAGACCCGCTTGGCTTTTGCAGCTCTTTCTGTTCTGTTTATCATCAGGCCTCTGCCATACCTACAGGAAATGCTCACTTTTTCCAGAAGGAGCACAGGGAAAGACTGAGGATATGGAGCTACTCTTTGATGCTACCTCAGAGCTACACTAATCCATTTATCTCTTGCTCTTGTAAGAGCATGAGCATACAGACAGCTCAATGCTGTTCTCTGGAGGCAAACAATTTGGGGTGAAATTTGACTGGGACTTGCTAGAAAGACGCTAACGGTGAGAGATCCGGGCGTAGATGGTTCTTCAGGCTAGACTGTACTGTGGAAAAGTGTGCCTGCACATTGACAAGCTTAAAGGGCCTTCATGGCTATAGTGCAAATCTCTAGTGTCATGTGTGCAAATATCTAGTGTCATGTATGCAAATATCTGGTATCATCTCACCTCTACCTGTATTCTGTATGGAATTTGAATTGGCAATATTAAGCTAAAAAGGAAGCTGTATGGCCTTAGGAGACATTCTCACAAATTGCATCCATTAGAGTTCTTCCTTTAGGTCTCACCTCTGTTGTCCTGCTATACCCACTGCTGGTCCTGTACAACGTGTCCTTCGCATTGCTGCTCTGCAGTTTTTAGTGAATACCCTTGTAATACTGTTTTACTGCTGGTTAAAATCCCAGCCCAGGAAAGCATTAACTACATGCTTCTTATGAGTCCTGAGTGATCACACAGAAGTCAGCAGCAGTTTTGTTGCTGGTTGCATGGGAGTTTGGGTTCTGCCCAAAGAATTTGCCTATGATCACAGTTTTCCACATCAGCTCACATCATGCTTGTTGGTACTTTTGATCCTCTTTCATTAGCTTCCCAGATGAGGATCTGCAATGTGGCACACAAGCCACCTGAAAGAGGGGAAAGGTTTCCACTGACTGCAGTTAGCCTTAAACCAAATCACTGCATAATATATCTTTCTAACAGTCTCTGTGCGCTAGGTTTTCCCCACTCTTACTTCTCATGAGTGTCCTGTGTTTAAAAGCCACGTTTACAAGTTAAAGCTACATTATAACATCCACCTGTTTTTCATTTAAACAAAACACAATATGGTCTGACAGTAACTGTTCACTTGTTTCAATCCAGCATTTCTCTTTATTTTATCCACATTTCCATTTTGTGCATAAGGCTTTCTTCCTGTCCCTGCCTCCTTGCTTTGTACAAGAATGTTTTTCTCCATTGACTTATTTAATTTCATGAGATTTTCCAAGTGACTTAGCACAGACACTTTTCAAATCTCTTGGGATATAAGTGCCTACATCACATTTGTTCTGTCTCTTATTTCTTCCCATTATGTGTGGAATATCAGGCACGGACCTTGCAGACATCACATTCTCTCAGCCTCTCTTGAAATTTTTTCTCATTTCTTTAAAACTTAAAACTCCCTAATGTTTCATGCATTAGAAACAATTTATGTAAGTACTGAACTCCATAAGCACAATTTATGTTTTATTTCTGTGGTTTCCAGCTTTCTGCTTATGCAGTTGTGGCCCTGGAACTCTGAGCAATTTGCTGATAGCTGGGGCCATGCTGGGTTGTTTCCATCATCAGGAAAAACTGATCCATGAATCAGTCATTTCTTTAACACCATGGTTTTTATTTGCAAAAAGTGTCCACAAAGTCCTGAACACGGTGGGAATCAAAGAACAGAGGCTCTCAGCTTTCCTGCCCAGACAGCCCTGAGCACCAAGGACCGGCCTCTTTCTCTCTTCTGAGCCAGGCTTGCACTTGGGATTGCATCCCTCAATACCTGCTGCTTTCCTTGCTTTTGATTCCCTTTTGGTTTTCTGCCTCTGATATTTTCTGCCTCTGACGTGCACAAACCCAAGTGCCTTAGCCTCTGTGGCTCTCACCAAGGGAAGCCCATGGCCCGCATGACACCAGCTGTGGTTTCACAGCTGTTTTATTCTAAATTCTATATCCTAAATTTGCTCAGCTGCTAGAAACAGGGGGCAGCCTTTCCCCCAATCTCTTTTGTGCGGGAGCAAGGATCGTGGGCCTGGCCAGCGAGTTGGGTCCGGAAACCAATCCAGCTGACAACCTGCTGTGCTGTTACCGCAGGGTTAGATTTTGGTGCAGGAGTTTCCTGATGCAGCTCAGTGCGCGTGCATGTGGGAACAAGTGGTGGGGGACAGGTGGGTGGTAGCACGGTTCCTTGTGCTGGCTTCCTGGTTTTGTGTTGGATCAAGGTGCTGGTGACCTTTCCCAAGCCTTAGGAAGTGGCTTCTGTTCTGCTGGCTCCTGTTAACTGACCCGTATCTCGTTGCTCTGCCATTCAGTGCTTACACCCAGCAGGACTATGCAAACCTGTACCTGGAGGGTGCCAGGACATTTTCTCCTGCCCTCAGTGTGCCAAAGCCTCCCTCCATGGCTTTGCAGGCCCAAGTGTGGGAGCCACAGGCAGCTGGTCTGCAGCGGCAGAGCATGAGAAAAATGAGTCCTTCAGCTCTGCCTTTCGCCCCTCTTCCTGCCTCACCCCCAAGCCCTCCTCTCGTTTCAGGTTGTGGGACCTCTTCTGGGAAAACTGCAGTCGGTCGTTCTGCCTATCTGGATAATGAGTACTGACTTTCGAACGATGGCAACGCGGAGGGGGTAAACCGCAGCCGGGAGGAGAAACACACGTGTTGGCAGTGGGGCTGCAGCCCTCAGCTGTCCCTCGCAGTCTTTCATGTCAGGGGGCAAAGCATGTGTTCAGGAGGAGGGAGGCACTGGGTTCGGTCCTGCTCAGACTGAAGGGCTTTAAGTCTGTAGCTCAGGCAAATGTCCTCACCATGGGGTTAGTCCTGAAATTGCTCCATTCACAGAATCTCTATTCAACAAACTAGAGCAAAAAAAGGAGTAATCTCTCTTAACACATTTAAATTCCTGTCAAAATAGGCTCTAAATGTTCTAAATTCAAGTCAAAATACATTCTAGAAACTGACTTACACGAGCAGGTAAGACACAGCTGAAGAAAAAAACAAACCAAAGCAAAGCCAGCCTCCCTGTGGGGAAAGACGTGCTAGAAATCTGCAGGAGGGGGGATATTAGCCTGCCGGTGAACTTCTGCCGACTCAGATCGCGTTGCCAACTGGCCAGGAAGCGCAGGTGTGAGAGCAGGTGACAATTGGATGGGAAGAAAGTGTGACATCAACTTTCTCCTGAGCAGGGTCGTCCGGGGCTGCAGCCGTGCCCTGGGCAGAGCTATTTGCTCCGCTGGGAGCCAGGGGCTCAGCAGAGGCGCTGCTGCCCCATGGGCTCTCACCGTGCCAGGGACTCGTGCTGGATGCTGGCTTACAGCTTCCCACCAGCTCCGTGGCAGTGAGGGCCCCAAGGACATTTCACAAAGGTGACAGACACCTTTGCTTTTGGGGTGCTGCAAGACACTCAGCGATCCTGCAGCACTGAAGCAAATTACTGATGATAGAAAACAGCAGGGAAAAGTTTTGATTAAACCAGCTGTCAGCTGGGAGCCCTGCCTTCATGCTGAATATTGCTGGCTCTCACGCTGTGTGCAGTGAACACAAGAGGTGGAGGACATCCACCTTCCCACCCTTCCCCCATTTATCTTGCTTGCTGGGGGAATACTGGGCCATTCCTGGATTTCTGTGGGCTGCTGGATGGCAAGTCTGCTCCACACCACATGCGAGAAGATCTGTGAAAATTCAAGAAGCAGCCAAGCCAAGCAGCCAAGACGAACATTTTTCATGATGATCAATCACATTAACAAACTTTGCTTTGAAGACTTGCTCAGGTCAAGTACAAACCTGCAGCCCCAAGTTTTTCTAGATTCTTGCTACAATTGAACTAAGTGAAACTATATGCTTTCCAGGCCATTCTCCTCTGAGCTGAAGCTGTCTGTGCCAGCCCCAACTTTCCCTGATCTGTGACAGGTTGAATATTAAATTCAATTGACATTCCTTCCTTTTTCTGTAGTGACTGTCTGAACTTAATCAGTTCATCTTCTGCTCTGCCCATCACCATTCACTCCTTGATGATACTAATCAAATGGTGAGAGGATTCATAATGACTGTCAGCAATACTTTGATAAAGCCAACCTCGTTCAACAAAAGGAAATATGATGCGTTCTAATTTCGGTATTGTAGCGAAGATACTGGAGTCAGTTTTACTGGTAGGATGTGCCCTGATATCAATAAGACAACACCATCCTGTAATCACTGACTCATAATAAGAGATTTCCATTCATTATTGCCAGGACCCTAAATAATGAGGATTTGTCCATAGCAGAGAATGTGCATATAGGATTTCCGATTAGCACTGGGTAGGGTGTTTTCAGATTGATCTTATTTACAAGCTTTTTTTTTCTTTTTGTGTGGGCTGAAATACACTCACACAAGAAGCAAATTAAAAATACCCTCTAGAAATTAATTACGATTATATTCACTGTGTGAAATAGAGTTATGAATGTATTATTTATATCATATGCCAGAAAAATTTTGTGCTCTGTGATGCTGCTGAATCCTGACTCCTTGTCTCAAAAGGGGTAGTCTGCTAATTTAATTCAGATCATGTAAAAAAATCCTAAACTGGATAAAGTGGGGTGAACCTACTTTATTAAAATAAAATTGGTTTGATTTGCAGTTTGTCCTGCAAATTAAACCACTCTAAAACAGGATAAAACTAAGTTAAGAGATAAGAAAAATAATGAAACAATACTACCAATGTAGAAGAGAGAGTGGAGGAGATGGCTGACAAGCGTGGTGAGGCTGTCACGCAAACAGGTACTCACGTTGTCTCTTTTAGGCTGCCCTCAGCATTGCGCTGCAGCTTGTGCCGCAAAAAAACAGGTGCCTACACTGTTGTGGTAGCCAAAGCGGTGAGAAGGGCAGCTCCAGCGGGCAATGCCTGGAGGTGAGGGGCTGCGGACGCCCCTTGCAGGAGCAGGTCCTGGATGCTGCACCCAGAGTGTGGCACAGAGAAACCGCCAAAGTGCACTGCAGCACGACAGATGTCAGCACACCTGTCTGCAGGAAGGGGCTTCCTTTGAGAAATGGGATGTGAAAAAGAAAAGAGGGGAAGGAGGGTGGAAAGTGGGGCCAAAGGACAGGAGACATATTAACAGCAGTGAGAAACAAGGTGGCTTCCTGCTAGACTTTCCTTCCAAGCGCTTAGCCAACGGTTGGGATGTTTGTTTCCATGGGGAAAAGAACTTGATCATGAAATCAGGGATGCTCTTTGGTGCTGCCTTTTAATTTATAGAGTGTGTAAGTGGGTGTCTTGCTGAACACAGTAGCTATGAATGCCTGGAGGTCATTTCCTTGCTCAATTTTTCAAATCTCTATTTTCAGGCAGCACAGTGACCCCAAAGCAGTTTCCTTTAGTTTTTTTCTGACAGTTGCACTTTTCTCAGGTTGACCTTGGTTTTCTTGTGCTTCTGCTGCCTACTTCTAAAATTCTTCTAGCTGCAATAGCTCACACACATGCACACACATGCACAAAGCCCTTGAAAATGACACAGCCTCTTGCATTAGGTCCTCAAGAAACTCCTCTCTTACATGCTCACAGGTCAGCTCCTGACTTGCCTGCCTGTATGTGGGCAGTGGCTCTCCCTACTTCAGCTTGCCTACTCAGAAAATGAGCATAATAATTGCTTAAGCTGCTAATTCTGGATGAAGTGTAGCTGTTATAATCACCAACTGCAACCTCCAGAATAATTTTCTAAAAAACAAAAGAGAAAATATAGGAACAGAAACTGCAGCATTTTGGATTGAGGTTTTTGAGTGAGAGGGAAAAGAAATCCTTGCAAACTCCACAGGCTGCCAGCTTTCTCCGATCTGTTTCTTGCAGCTTGGGAAATCATCAGCAGGGCACCTTGGAAAAGACGGCTTTTCCCTCCTCCAGTCTAGAATTTTTTTCTCTTCTCTTCCTAGCTCCAGTGGTTATGAAGGAGTGAAAAGCAAGGTCTGGAGAAATTGCAAAGTGCCTGCTATCTTAGTCCCCTGGCCTCCAGGGAGGCTTTGTGCTCTGCTGCTGACTCTTCGGACTCAAAGTGCAACGCTGTGACCCGACAGGCCACCCTGTGCCTTTGCCTTTTCTCAGCAAGATGCAAACAGCACAGAAAACGGGCCAGTACTCATGTGATGCCTGCCTGAATAGATGTGAAATGTCTCAGTACTGTAACTGAGGAGAAGGAAACAGCCTCTTCAAGTATCTCAAGTATAATCATATAACATGAAAAATCAGCACTGCTCTGAAAAATTTGGAATGTAGTGTCTCTTAAAGCTAAGGGAGTATATAAAGCTAATAGTGGCTCCCCAAAGCTCAGAGCTACAGTGCTTTGCTCTCTGCTGGCCCCACCAGCACGCTGCTGCCTGCAGGTGCCAGCGGGGCAGCTCCGCCAGGGCTGCTCTGGTCCAGCACAAAGAAAACAGGTTTTCAGCACAAGTTGCTGCCTTATGCCAGTGGCAAGCTTGAATCTAGTCTTTTTGGCTTTGATGGGACTTTCCCTATAATGCCAGTGAAGCATGAAACCTTTCAGAATCAGGACTTTCCTCTTTGGAAACAGCTTTAAGAAAACCCCAAGTGTTTTACTTGTATACTGTCCTCAGGAAGCCAATGAATGCTGTATTTCTTATCAATTAAAGTATATTTTGATGCCTTGCGCAGGCACGATGCATAAAATTCCCTTGAGAAATCTACTGCCAGAGATGTGTTACTGTTCCTGCATTTACAGCTCTGCACTACTGAATGAAGTAATTATCTTTGCTAAGAGCACTGCTTCCCAGTGTTCCCGTAAAACATGCTAGCAGTAGGGAGATCAGACATGCCTGTTAACTTACAAAAGGAGGGAAGGGGGCACTAGACAGTGAATGAACATGGTGAGGCATGAAGCTGATATAACACCCAACCCTCAGGCTGGGCAGAAATATTCAGTGGGAAATATCTTCCACTGGAAAATGTTGATCTGACAACATTAAATGGGCTCTGGGAATGGGCTGGCGACCAAGCAAAGGAGCAGCCGTTCCAGCTGGGCCATCTTTCTGCACACCTGGTACCTCTTGTCCTGCCCAGCTCCCCAAATCCTGAAGCAGGATGAGAACCCAGCCGTTCAGGTGGGTGCTCAGCCAGCTGCCTCGGCTGCCTGGCTCTCCTCCCAGCCACCATCCCAAGCCATCTACTTCCTGGAGGTACCTGCCTGGCCGGCAAGCCTACCAGCCAGCTAGGGAGCTGGACTGCTCACCTGGATAATTTTCCTTGTTATTACGTTTAGGCTATTTTCATTATATTTCTGTATGTGTGTGTCTACATAGAGTTTTTAATCCTGAGAAAATTTCCCTTTCCAGCTTCATTCTTTAATTCAGTTGTAGTCATTCTGCGTTTGGAAAGCTCTGCTCTCCTCAGGATCATAATTTGCTCTAAAAGCCCTCTTCCGGGGGAGCTGATATACGTGCTCCATAGGTCCACATGTCTGTGGTCAGAAAAATAGTTACCAGAAAACACAAGGCCAAAGAAAGGAAAAGTGAGTGCTGAGAGGTAGTGTGCAAAGGCTCCCATGAACCAGTAAGGTCCAGAGACGAGTCGTATGGTTGAATCTGCAAGAACTGATAAACTCGGGACACCAAGAGTCACCAAATCTGTACAAGGCCACCTGCACACACTCACATCAATGAGCTGCATAACTCAGGCCACATCCAAAAAGGCTGTGGCTGCTATGTGCAGATAAGACTACAGAATTACATATATATATATATATATTTACCTGATGAAACCAGGGACCCCGAGGGACTTTCTAACCATGCACCTCAAAGCCACTGGTGCGTCAGAACAACCCTCTGCCTCTGAGCGACGAGCTGGCATTGGCCTCCCCACTGTCGCTGACATCTGGCAGCTATGAGTGAGTGTTTGTATGTGTGTCTGTGTGTGCATGTGTGTGTGTGTGCACGTGTGTGCTGAGAGAACGTGAGAGGGAACAGCCGAGTGCACCGCACTAATAGGAACCTGCTATTAACAGTAACACCCGGATTCTGCTAATAACAGCTTAATTAATAAAACACATTATAACAAATATTCGTTGTGACCTGTGTCTCTCCCTGACTCGATCCCCAATCAGGAAAAGGGAATTTACAACATATTTTGAATGCTGCATGTTCCTTTTCAGATGCTGTACAATTAGGTAGGCAAGATGAGGCCTTTGAAAGAAGTACAAAAATATAAATTAATAGGAAACTGTGCATTCATTTTAATTAATGCCAGAGAATTAAGACAAGGCATCTTGCTTCTCCCCAGAAGCATTTAAGCAATAAAGATAAATACTGAAATAATTATTTTCCTTGTACAATTGCCAAGGACAATAATTAAAATGGTTTAAATGTCACTAGAGACACAGAAAAATCAGCTGAGAGAGGGAAGATGCAGCTCTTTCAGATAACACCTTCTTTGGCAGGGAAAGGAAGGAATTGAATACGAATCTTTCACAGAGACAATCATGTTGTTTAAATTATTTATTTGGATAATTTTGAAGAAATAAATAACTAATGTTTTACTGAAGGTGGCCAGAAGTGGAATCACTATCTCTTGATTGCTGAGATCTTGCTATGATGAGGGATATTTTGGTTTCTCAAGGAGCAACTAGACCAGTTTGGGGGGGGGGGGGATGCATCGTTGATGAAGTTTTGAGGCACAAGCAGATTTAGCATCACGATTGTTCATCATATTTATATCTGTGCTGACTAAGAAGAGAATATTTTAAACCTCTGCTAGAGGATCAGTGCAGCTCCCTTCAAAGCCGGTCCAGCACACTCTTATTTTGGGGAATGTTTTTCTCTGTTGTTGGGGATGTGCGCTGGTTTTTGCTTGGCTTTTTCCTGTGGTGTCAGACTTGGAGGGCTGTAGGCCCTGGTTTAACCCATCAGTGGTGCTCTGCGTGGGAAGGGTTCAGGTAAATCAGAGCATCAGCTACAGCCCGATGCTGCAGACTGGGTCAAAAAAGCAATAGATGGTTTATCTGATCAGATATGCATGGGTTTTTTTGTCCCATTTCCAAAGGATCAGGGGCCTGATTTTCAAAGACATTCTGCCTTTCCAAAGAGGCAGAAAGGTGCTTGGCAGGATTTTCAGAGGCACCAAGGGGCTTATCTTCCATTTAAGGTCATTAGCAGTTTTGTAAGTAATTTTGGTCAAGCTGCAGGAGCACAAAATCACTTAAAAAAAATCGCAAACTCCAAACTTGCAGGTTAAAAAAAGAGACAAATGCATATATGCTGAGATATGTGAAACAAAGCAGAGGTAAGACAATAAATGAATACTGTGCAATTCTAACAAACTGGCATATAAACATCCAAATGCATCTCATGGAACTGTATGCAAGTTAGACTTGAAATGGATGTGGTATTTCATTGTTATAACCAGCTTTCATTTTTTATGGCAACTATTAGAGCCACTCTTGGCTTTAGGAGGTATTGAAAGAGAGGAAGTGTTAGTATTGAACTGAATCTGTAAAGACAAGGAGGCTGTCCTGGCACCTTTGCAACAAAAAAACAAACAAACAAGAAGAGCATCTATTTCACTGTTAGGATTTTACTGGTGAATGGCGTGTTTCTCAACACATTAAAAGGAACGTAATAAAAATGGGTTTTGTGGTCTAATTATACATTTACACAATACTCTAGAGCTGACTCAGTACTTGTGCATCTTTATTTTGTGAAAGGTGCTGAGTTTCTTCTCAAAATGAAACTGAAAATTCAAGAGTAATGCCTTCTCTGGAAACTGTTGGGTGCAAAGTGATATGCCAAAAGATACTTGCAGTAACCAATTAACTTTTTTGCATATAAGAATTTTCTGTATAATAGCTCAGAATTGGGGTTTCGAAACTCTTGTGGTGAGCTGGATGAGAAAAGCTGAAAACTCTGTCTATGTCTAGATGTGCAGTGGAAAAAGAACCAAATGAATGAATGTTTCATGAAATGAGTGATTTTGCATGTCTTGCACGTTGCTGTATCTCACTTAGTGCAATATCTGTAGCTGGAGATAGAAAAAACAGGTGAGTCGGTGTGTAAAACTGAGCAACTGGCAAATACCAGCAGTGCCCAGCTCTCCGCCAGTATGGTACACTGCTGGAACGTCAGCGCTCCGGGTAAGGCACGAACCCAAAGGACCAAGACTCTGAGCCCTCATTTGAAAGGAAGCCACAGACAAATAAGTTACAAAATGCAGAATTTCCGCTAGCTCTCAGAAGAATTCAGTGTGCTCTATGAAAGCCTATGGGATTTGCTTTATGGGATCCTGTATTTCTGTAGCAACGGTTCCAGCTTCCTCTCACCCTGAGAGATCCCAACCAGCTTTGCATCAAGAGCCTCCCAAACCATTTCAATGCCGGTGGTGGATGAACCCAGTTCAGGTTAGATTTCAAAACCGCATAGGTATGACATCCCTCAGTCAGAATCTCAGCCTACTGATTTAAATCCTGCCCAGAGGTGTACAGCAAGAGTGCCCTTTTTCTACCACATGCTCTTGAATCCTTCTTCTTGTGCATTTAATCAATCACTGGGTCAAAAGCAATAGAATTCCTATAGCACCAGCAACCGATTGCCTTTAAGGTTTTAATAAATATTGGGATCCAAATGTTTATAAAATGTCCTAGTACAACACCGTCTGTTACCTGATTATTCTGTTTATGTTGCTATTACCTGATTATTCTGTTTATGCTAGACTGCTCTCTCTTCTCTTCTGAAGTCTTGATTTTTCAGTGAGGCTTTCCCTAGAGCTCTTCTTTATAGTGAAGTAGAGCCTGGAAACTCCCTGAGATGAGAACACCATTGTGTTGCTCATTGTACCAACACGAAATAGACAGCACAGCTTATAACTGAGAAAATAACAGACAAAACTCAAAGAAGTAACAGTAATGTTAGATTTAACAAGGGAGTGACTTGACAAGGGTCTTTGCAAAGCTCAGTGGTAGAGCCAAGAAAGAAAGGATGCAGATGCAGATCTTCAGAGCCCTAATCCATGGGCTGCATATGGATTAAGCTTGCTTACTAGTAACTGAAGTAACTGGCCTTCCCCACACATCCACATGAACTAAGGCAGAGGTAGAAATGAAGTCTGAACACACTGCTAAGGACAGAGATATTCAGTTGGTAGTTGATGAGAGCACATCAAACAGTGGAACTAAGCAAATCTCTGCTTTCAGGTTTGAACAAGTACTTACAGCCCTCCAAAGCTGCCTCTGAATCCTGCTCCTGTCTTGAGATATGTCCCCAGGATATACTGCAAAGTTAGAAACATAATCTTCAAATTTCATTTGGAGGGTGAAAGAGCTCAGGATAGAAAAAAACCTCCTACAATTTCTTTCTTCATTAAAAAGACCAAAACAGGGTACTAATGCAAATGTAAGATTTAACTAGTCAATATTTGAGTAAGACAGGCTTATTAGTTCTCACATGGAGAGAAGGATTTTCAGCTATTTGGTAAGATCGTTGGTAATGAATAGAAACCTGGAAGCTGGCACTTATTGTAGAATACATTCTGGAAAGCTTAAAAATGGTAAGCACCACAGTGTAACATATTGGAGGGACTTTGAAATAGGTAGCACAGAATTTTACATCATCAGCTAGATGGAAGTATTGCAACAACTCATAAAATTGCAAATTGCAAAGGCATTTTTGGTTGAAAAAGGGATGATAAAAAATTCATGGGTATTTCTATATCAAAAAAGCTGAGGTTTTCAGTAATGAAATACTACCTCTGCCACATTATTCCTGGTGATCTGTATTTTGTGACACAGTCACCCTGCTAGCGTAATGGTAGGTGTTACTGTTAAGTATGAGTAAAGGTGGCACAGTTTTATTGGAAATCATAAAAGGTATTCATATCACTGCTAGATAAGAACTGTCAAGAAAGCCCCATCCCAAAAAACTGTGATACAGAAGGAAGTTTCAAAATCCTCCAAAACTGCACTGAGCAGTTCATTTCTTTAACTGGTTATTGGGTATTTACATAAAACAAGGCAAAACAAACTCCCAGATGAAAAGACAGGAAAAACCATCACCAATGAAAGCTCACTTCCCACAACCAAAGGACAAAATACCAGCTCTCACTAGATGTCATTGTGAAAGACCCACTTCTTTCTTCAAAGAAGGCTCTCTTCTCCCACACAAGTGGATGCATGTAGTTGAAAACCCGCTAAATGCGGTAGTGGCAGATGGAGGGGTGGCGTGTTTGCTTGCCTAAGCTCAGTTGCCCCAGGTGTTCTCAGACAGAAACCCTGCACAAATTTCCAGGCAAGTTTTCTATCACCAAGCCCAGGTAAACGCAGAGCCTTGCGAAGGGCAACCTTGCAGCGTGTCCTTCTCCTCCCTTTGGCCTGCTGCTTTCTGGTCGCTCTTTGGCTCCAAATCTGCTCAAAAATCACCCTATGGCTCTGGACCAGGAGGCGGGTGTCCTTCTCAGGCCACATGTGTTGAGGTGCAGTTTCTGGAGGATCCTCTGTTGAAACAGGGCAAGTCTCTAATGAGAGACCCCAGGGTTGTGTGTGTGGGCTATGGGCCGAGACACTGCCTCGCACCCCGCATGCAGTCTGTTTGCCAATACAAAATTTGTAGCAGAATGGAAAACTGTAACAGCCGTTGCCAAAACGCAATAGCAAAAAATTGCATGAGTTGGGGAAAATTTTCTGTGCCCTCAAAGCCACAGTGAGGCGGCTAAAACTGCAGCTTTTGTCACCTAATAGGAGAACCAATCAAAGACAGTTCCTTAATTTTCAAGCTCCATCGAGAAAGGACTTTTCTGTTGTGAGACTTCACAAAAGTGGGTGCCATTTTTGCTGAGTGCTACATGCATGGCTGTCTCAGGATATGTTATTATTCTGATCTGACCTGTAGTTCCATAAAAGAGCCTGGCATTAAATTTAGAGGGCAAATGAGTTCCTCAGGACCAAGCAGTGGTACAGCTGGGCACAGGCTGAGGAGAGTGGTTGGGGGGTCTGCTGTGCTGTTGAACCACTTAACCTGCACCTTGCCAACCCTATGGACATGCACTTGCTAATACTGTAGGCTGGGTGGGTTCAGAAAGGGAAGAAAAAAATACGCTTAATGTGGATGTGAACCAGCCATTCATCTTACAAGTATTTGCAATGTTCATCAGCAGGTGTCGCCACACCACTAATTGCAAAAGTGTGACACCATCACTAATGAAATCCCTTTATTTTGAGCCTGTACCTGACGTTGTTTTGCTGCTCTCCCTTCATGATATGCGCTCTATGAGTGTTTATTGAATAGTATTCCATATTCAGGATTCATTCCTGGATAAGTCTTCCTTTTTTTATTTTAATAAACTTTTAACAGATAGGTTACTTTCCTGCCTGCTACCGAGATACTGCCATCAAAATGGCTCTTTGGGATTTGATGATACATTCGCATCTTCTTGCAAGGGTTGGTTGTTTGAGAGAGAGACTTTGGTAGCTGCTGTGTGACTGTGAGCCCCAAAGCCCATGATAATTGATTCTTGTTGTCTGATGTTGCTTTCTGTGTATTAGAGATTACAATATTAACGCTGTGAGCACAGTGGAAGCAAGGCAGTAAGTGAAAAGATACATCCAGTGTCTTGCTGTGAGCTCTCTATTACCAGCAAACTCCAAAACATTTCCTGTTGTTATGGCAAAAGTGCCAGGAAGGAGAAGGTGTACAGGGAGTACATATAGAAACATTGTCCAAAAGATGTCTGCGGTGGCATTAAATGACCCTTGAGGATAACATGTGGAATAGCTCTGAATTACCTTTTCCCCAAACGGGAACTAGCAGAGGACATGGTTCTTGTGGACACTGGACATATTTAAATGTGCCTGACATTTTTCGAATACCCCAGCCATTTCACAGATGGAGCATTAGCATAAAGTCCTTTCTGTGCTAGCTTGTGCTTAGTTTAGGAAAAAGGACACTATGCTTTCAAAGCCTCATGAGCCAGAGTGAAGGACCTTTAGGGGACAAATTCCAGAAATTTCCGAGGTGGAAGCAGAAAGCAAAGGGATGGAGATCAAAGTAAAGAGCAAAGGGAGCTACTTACGTCTAACAGGGCTCTTTTGTTTGGGTATCTCATTTGGAATGCTGAAAGAAAAATTGCTGTATATGTGGTTTTGACTATTTCTATTCAAAATAAAGAGGACTTTATTTCAGTAAACAAAGAAATTACACCAGAAAATAACCCAGCATGATAGTCACTAGTTTAATTTCTGTCAGGAAAAAGGATATAAAGTAAAGCCCCTGTATTTGCTGCTTTCTGGAAAGAGGCAACATTTTTAAGTCACCAATGTTTGAAGTAAATAAAGCACTACTTGCAGATTGCCATCTGTCATTATTAGTATTATTTATCCATTCTTCTCCACATTCATTCAAATTCCATTCTTACGAACTGATACTTGGAGAAGTTCTTCCCATCATGCTTCTCCGCCTATTGACTCCTTTGGACCCACACTGCTTATAATACTGATTTTTTCATGGATAAGCACAATAGTTTCTATCAGACTTCCCAGGCAACAGTTCAAGTTCTTCACTTTATTATGTTGTAAGACTGGATCAGATTCTTATTCAGATGGTGGTGAGTCTTGACACATAAGTCCCGAAAAGTTTGTTGATTATGGCTTTCTTGTGTATGCTTTGTACAGGCACAGCCAGCCACTGACAATATGCAGGTTTAAAAATAATAGCAACAACAACAAAAGGAACAACAATAATGATATTTAATTGTACTGCAGTAACATGTAGGAGTCTTATGTAAGTCTTCTTGAATCAGACTATATGTATTCAAGAAAATACTTCTAAAAATATTCTATGAAAGTATCTTTAAAAGCTTGCATTAAGCATTTCATTATTGGCTAGCATTTTCCTGTGCCATTACCAGTATTATGTTTAGGCTTGTGAGGTTTTAATTTAAAGAAGCATTTTACTTTGTTGTGGTATCACTGAATTTAGCCTCTTGACGGAGTGTAGTTTATGCTTTTTATCTGCAAATGTTTCCAGTGTAGATAGTCAAGCTTGCCTTGATATTTAAGGACAGTTTCCCAAAAATTTATTTTAAGAATAAGAGTTCTGGGAAATCTTAATGAAGAATTCAGTCCTGAATGATGGGTTTTATACTTTTTTCCTACACCGGACTATTTTCACTTATAAAAGCAAAGCTAAGAGCTGTGGAAACTGAATATCCTTCAGCTGAGGTAGCAATACCTGAGAACGGGGAGAACAGTTTATTCCTTCCTTTCCAATGTGCCTTTGGCCCTGTTTTGCAATGACGGCTACTGAAGGTGTCAGAGACCTGCATGCAGGGGTTTCAGCTTCCAGGCCTCCTCTGACATGGGTGTCTCTATTCAGATAGCAAATTTACTCCTGTCTATTCTAACCAGAGGTGCTGGACTAAGACCTCTGAACTGTTATATGCTGGATGTTAAATAAGGCTCAGATAGGAATGCTTCTACTTCTAAATCAGAAAAGTAAAAGATGAAATGCCAGTATCTTCTTATCAGTTCACAAAACATCCAGTTTTACAGCTTGCACCTGCTCTATTTCTGAAGATTGCGCATAGGAAGTTCTGCACTTTTTCAAACTTTTCTTTGCATCTTTTCAGTAAAAGGCACTCTTTCAGTTAACTTTCAAACACAGTTTTTTTCTCCTCCCTTATTTATCTTTTTCCCCACTAAAACACATTTTACATTTACATTATCTACAGCACTTTGGTAACACTACAGTAAACTCATTCGCTTCAACAAAAGCTGCCTGCTGAGCTCTTAAAAATGGAACAGTGCAGATTATAATTGCTGGTACAGCTTTTCAGCTCTTCAGTCATACAATCAATTTTTCTTTCTCTAAGTTTTTGTAAAGAACTAACTATCTGCTTGTCTAACTATCCTTACAGGGATTCAGGTTTTCCTGCTAGCACTTTCAAGGCCAAGTCTTCTCAGGGAAATCAGATGATGAAGTACTGGGGATTTCAAGAGCATCAAAAGCTCACCTGCTGCTTCTCATAGACTTTGGTTTCTGCTGCTGAGAGTGAAAATCCCGGACAAAGACTCTACTTTATCCCATTTTCTGTAGCTTCCTTCTCAAGGCTGAGAGCCTGAAAGCAGTTTTGGTGTTTGATTCTAACCCAGAATCCGTATTTTATTCAGATCCAAGCTCTCAGCACAATCGTATTTGCTTACTTCTTTTTAAGCCTCATCAACAGTGGCCTTTTTCTAAATTTCAGGCTGATTCTCTCATGCCTGTCAGTGCTCATGAACTGAAGTAGCCATCTCACTCCTCTTGGGTGCAGTGTGTATAAAAATACAGACTCTCCAAAAACTCCAGAAATTCCCACATCTTCAGGAATGAAGTGCGCTAAGGTCTCAGAGATAACAGTGGTGGAGAGACCATGGGTTGCACTGGCTAGCTGTGAGCTGAATCTTTGTACCTGGACCCATAATGGCCTCTCCTATGAGGATGTCTGCAGAATTTAGACCTTTATAATACACTTGCTAAATTTTTATTTTCATGCACATGTAAAAGTGTATTTGTGTGCATATCTGACTGTACACACAGATCGATACAACTGAGATAATCAAATATGCATGCAGTCACAGACACCACACTGGAGGTGCTCTCGCCTTGGGAGTTTTCAGCTGGAACCTGGAGATTTCAGGATTGAGAGCTAAAGGGGACCAAGGCAAAAATTTAAACAGTCCATTTTGTAAAGCTTAAAATACTTCTAGAGGCAGAGGAAAATCTAGGCTATCAGGCTTGCAACCTTTGTGAGGTGGTGGAAGGGGCTGGAGGAAGAACTTGTGGGAAAGGGTGAGTGAGGAGCTGGCAGTAGCATGCTGTAAAGCAGAGGGTGTTACTGTTGGGGAACAGTGGGAAGGAAGAGACTCCCAAACATTTTGGGAAAATGACCCAAAAAATAAGGATAATGATCTTAGCCGTGTATGTGAAATGGGTTGGAGGAGAGTTCAGGTGCACCAGGTACTAACACTAGCACCACTGTCATGGTATTTATTCACAAACGTGTCACCGTTGAGAGGTGGGATTCACCTCATCTAATATTAGACATTTCATATACAGCTATCTGGCCTAAGTTGTTCCTAAGCCTCCCTCTGCAGTCAATGGATGGAGAGAGCACTTTCACAGGGTGATTCATATAGCCTCTCCCAACCCACAGTACTAGTATGGGTTGAATCCACATTTACTGGTATCCATCCCCATTCGCTATAGAAGGAGCTACTTAGTGACTTTAGACAGCTGGAGTTAGGTGGACTGAATCCCATTCTTAGAACAAAAGTAAAAATGCAGATTGATCCATGGGACCTCTCAGCTTTGGCACAGTAACTAGGATACTAAGCTACTCTTCACAGGCTGTTATTTTTAGATTGGCATCTATTTTTCTCCTTTATAGTTTAATTGCCAGGCACTGCCATGGAGCATGAATCAATTCAAAGCACATGAAGAGTGAAGGAGAAAGGGGAAGAAATAGCTAGAAAAATTCCTCCTGCATAAAATCATTCAATGGCTCTGTGAAGAAGTACATAGTTCCTGTAAAAAGGACAAGAAAGCCCTATAGCATTACAGCAGGCTTACTTTAATTTTTTATTATGGTATCTTTTGTTTCTTTCCAAATTCAAAGAATGGAAATCAAACTGCTTAGAAAGTACATGACTCGCTTCCATTTTCATATCGTTAGTTAATTACCCTGTTACTAAATTGGCCCCTCAAAGCCAAGCAATGGCACCTGTGGAAGTCTCTCCATTTTTCTGTAAAGAACATCTTAAGGAGATTAAGAAAGCTGTTTTCACTTTGTTGCTTTGACATCTTTTAGTAAGAGGCCTCCAACTGTTTACTAAAACTCTCAAAACCACTTTTAGGCAGAGATCCTGGCTCCTTCAAAACTGCTTTAAATGGAGAATATTTTCATTTAAACCAACTGAGCTCCACTAGGATGGAGACATTTTAGTGCTTTCAAATGTATGCTGTGTGAATTGTGTCTGACATTTATGTATCTTAGGGCTTCCAAACCAGCTGAAAATTAAAGTTGACTGTCTTCCACTATTTTGGAATTTACAGTCAAATGGTTAAAAAATCTTGGTGTTCACTCCCATAGGTTTTCTCTCTATACTTTCCTCTTTTCATAGAATATCTCACTTTTTTATTCCATTACTCATCTCATAACTTCTTTGTATACTTTAGAGCTTATACATTTTCATTGTTTCCTCAAAGGTATTGTAAATGCCTCCCAAACCATTAGTTCTAGTATGAGTGACACTTCAGTGGAGAGAAGGCAAAGTTTGCAGGTGGCACCAATGTGAAATTATTATCAAAGAGCATCCTAATCCGTTGTTTTCCCAGTAGAAATACCACTGGGTATTTTTGACAATCCAAGCTGCAGCTCCTGTCCTGAAGTTGGTGCACATAGAAGAGGGCAAATAAGCGTCTGCCCCATTCTGTTTCATGTGTCCAGCTTCCCATTTACACAGTTTTAGTGCTGGCTGACTGTGCTGAGCAGGTCCTGGGAAAACATAGCTTGAAACACAGAGTCCCTAGCTGCTAGCAATGCTGCATTACAGATCTTCTTGTCTTTTCCCTACATGGTCTTGCACAGAAAGGTGACAAAACATAACCTTTCTTTCTGGTAGCCTTGGGAAGATCTGAGCAGCCCTCTAGCGTTATTAGTGTTACACTCACTGTTCTATCGGCAAGAAGAGAACAGAGCCACTCCAGAGCAGCCTTATTCATTCTAGCCAGGGTCAATAAATATTATTTCCTTGTTGCTGGGAATAGCATCACTTGTCAAGGAGCATTAACATGTATTTTCTTTTGCCATTTTTCCTCTGAAGTCACTGATTAGAAAATGAAGCAACTTAATAATTGTTCCCCCTTCTTTTTCTCCCTTGGGGGTTTCTGAATTTTGACATGTGCAGACTGTGAGAAGACTGCATTATGAATCATTGTCTTTCACAATCTAGAACTCATCAAAAATAAAAACATCCCCTTCCTTTTGTTACAAAAATATCGTCTACAGCATCAGTGAAAGGTATCAATGTTAATCAAAAACAAGCAACTAAGCTCAAATGCCCCAAATCAGAGGCCACTTGAATTCTTGCATGTCTTCACACACAAACAATTTTGATGCTAAAATGAACCACCTTAAAGAGAGTGCTGTTATGCCAGCATCTGACAGGAATTTACACACGCACATCAGCATAACTGTTGAGGTAGCAGCTTCATTTTCCCATGTTGCTCACAACATTACACTTCATTGACACTCATTCTTATCTGTCCTCTTGGTAGACGGTGGGAGGTAGAGCAGTGAAAAAGTATATCCACAGGGAAATAAAAGAAAACATAATTTCTCTAAAGATTTCTCAACAAGGTCAAATCCAATTTAGCTTGCTGGGCTTGCTGCAGATGGGGTATGTGATTTGCAAATCTCTCAAGCAGAAGCCTATTTGTTCCTCTGACTGTTTTACCTGCAATTGCCCTCCCAAACTCTGAGTTGCTGATGTACCTTGTAAATGGAGTCTATTTCTCAACTTAGGCACTCAGTTGATTTGAATTTTTTTTTTTTTTTTTTTGCTGGCACTTTGGTGCACTTTTATTACCTACTTTGCACAGCCCTTTGGAGCCGTGCCTGCAGTGCTGTCATGTACACCCATCCCTCATTTGGAGCTGAACCCTTCTCCGAGGATGTGAAGTGGTGCTCCGCCACATCTGAGAGCAAGTATTGCTCGCAGGACTTTACACAATTTTCTGTTTCTCTAAATTACCCTGTGATTTGATTTGGTAAACTCACTGCAAATATGAGATGCTGCTTTAGGGCCCAGCAGGGAGTTCTTTGCCTGCTATGTTTTCTGTTTAGCTACAGTCTGAGAGTAAATGCAATGCTGCTGTTCTTTAAGCACCTTCACACTAATATTTTAAAATTTTACAAGCCACAGTGATGATCTGGTCCCTCAAAGAAGGCAGAGAGCCTGTAGAAAACTCACCTCTGAACTTTTGAGAAAATTGCTGGAAAGATACTTTTGCTTTGGTGTTATCAAAAATGGGAAAGATACTTTTGCTTTGGTGTTATTAAAAATGGGTGAAAGCTTTCTTGGGGAGCATTATTTGCTGTTGGATAATTCCTGTTCAGCAAAATTGAAACATTCCACAGGAATACACCTCTGTTAAAAAAAAAATATGGAAAATAATTAGTATAAGATTTTCATTAGGGTCCAAATGTTCAAGACAACTCAGTCTCGGTAGAATATTTTGCAAGACACTTGATTTTTTTCTTGTAAATATCAAAATTACCCATCATATCAAAATTCTGAGTTTTGACCAGCTTGAGGCATCATAATTTGATGTTCATTGTAGAAAAGCAATTGCATCTCTCAGCTGAAATGTGAGTTTCCCACTCTTTGCACCTTTGTCTATGTTCAAAAAGAGAATGATCAGCCATTACATTTTTCAAGTTTCACTGAAATAAAATATGTATTTCTCAAGAATATGTATTCTGACATCCTCCTGGCCATGAATGAAGAAGTTACTATGAGCTTGTCCTGTCTTTGCTCTCTCTTCCTTCAGAGTGGTAGAAGTGTGGATTCAGTGCCTGCTTTGGAGGGGGGAAAGCTCCCACATATTCTGCTGTGCCTGAGCCATGAGATAGGTGTTATAAGATGCATCAGTTGCTCTCTAAGATCCAGCTAGGTACAATGGAAATACAATGATAATTAACATTGACAGCCCTAATTATGTGTTGCTTTATAAGGGCCCAGGACAACCCGCTCAGGCCCTGCATCAGGCGGCGTGCAGGGGATTTTGCAGCCCTCTAAATGGCTGCCACTGTGGCAGGATTTGGGGAGGACGGGGCAGTGTGTCCGAGGTGTGAGGTGACGTCTGCAGGTGGCACAGAGTCGGGCGCTGGTGCAGTGGCCTCAGAGACAACCCTGCAAGAGTCTGGCCCCACCACTTGGACTTGATATCTCTTGGGGATTAGGGTCATAGATCTTAGTAATAACCTCTGCCAAGCCTTGCCAATGCTGCTTGCTTGTTTGTTTAACTTTGTATCCGAGGTTTTCAGATGTGTTATCTAGGCTAGAACTGAATGAAACGAAAGTGTAAGTCCTTAGCATCCAGTTTGTGTTATCTAGCTGGACATGAGTGATGAAACTTCTCGATCAGCTCTGGCTTGATAAGGATAAGAGGGACTTTCTCTTTTCCTAATGACCTAACTGTATTTTTTTCTTCCCAGCTGCTTCCCAGAGGATCAATACTTTTCTGTAACACCTGGCCAGCATTGCACTGTGAGCTGGGAGAATGCCCATATTCCCATTATCCATTTTAATTTTGGAAACTGCCAACTTACAGTTTAACAAGCTAAAGTTACATATAAATAGTAATAAGCACCTCTACACACAATGAAAACAAACAGAAGCCAGAAAACATCTTGCGGGTGATGAATATATACACATACATTTCAGAGCAGCTTTTATTCTTAAAGACTTGTCCAGGCTAGCCATTAATGTTAACAGTTGCTAGTATTTGTGTCATTTCTGCTAAAGGCTGATGGTAGCAGAGGAGGCCTCCTGGGGAGTTATGTGCCTCCAGGAGTGGTTTCATGTCTCGAAGGTGCTGCTTGGCTCCAGGGCTCTCCCCACTGCAGCTGTGGCAGACCAGTGGCCAGGGCGCCTGGGGCAGCTCGGGAGCTTGTGGAGAGGGGCTGCCTCCATGTCGCAGCTGGCTGCCGCTGGAAAGCCCTGCCCAAAGCTGTCCTGATTGATGGGTCCAAAACAGCATCCTCTGGGATGAGCAGGGGCTCATGGTTGTATCTTTTTTCCATTAGCTTGGTCAATGTTAAGGTCCCCTTCATCAGGCTTGTAACCCCTTGCAAGGATGTCCTCACTGTCTTAGGGGATGACTGGGACCTTTCCTGAGGCATCCTTAAATGTATTCCAGGGTCAGCTCCTACTGGGTCAGGACTAACTAAATCCATGAGTATTAATGGTGCTACAATACAGGAAACCAAGACTAAACAGTATCAGTTATAAGAAATTATATACATACTCAGCTGAGAAGAGAGTTGAGTAATTTAAAGCAGATTCTGACATTAAGTGGACAGATGGTCCTTCTACTGCAGCAATAACTTTGATAGAAGGAGTGCACACAAATTCTGCTACTTCCATATGTAATTTCTGCAATCACTGTGAGTTGACATTAAAGGTTGTAGCAATCAGATAACAAGTAGCCTTTCAGACACTGCAATATACTGCAAAGGATTTTTCTTGGCATATCAGTCTCAATTATTAGAGGATTCAGCAACAGAAAACATCAGGGAATGGCATTTACTTTTTCAACAGAATATCTATATTTTTTATAGTAGATAATCCATCAGGGTCATTTCATTGTTCAGGCAGGAAAACAAGCAACACACTATTTCCCAAGTGCAAGCCAGCTTTCCTTGAGACCATGATCTTATATATACAATTTTTGCAGATAAGCTTCTAATTGTTTCCAAGGTCTCCCCAGATGTGTTCAACCCTCTTTAGCCTATCACACAGCTGATCCAAATCTAATGAAATAAGTGAAAATGTTCCCGTTGATTTCAGTGATCTTTGGATCAGGCCCGACAAGTCTTTGTTCATTCATAAAAATGCTTCATTTTAAAAATAAGTATCAGTGAAGTTTTTGAAAGGCTCAGTTTCTTCTACTAAATACTGATGCAACCGTACTAAATTGTAATGTATGTCACTTTTTCACTTAAGGCTTTTCGAATGAAGGTCCAGGCTGAAGAGGACCTGTACCAGGGCTGTGTGCATAGAGCTGGGGCATTGGCCATACTCCTTGTAAGTCCATCTGCGTGGGGCACCAGGGCTAAGAAAACCATAGTGCCATCCTGTGTCTCTAATACTATCCTAATCAGTACAAAATTGCCCCCTGTTGAATCCATTCCTCCCGCACACGTATTTTTAATGTTTAATCCATGAGATCAAATAAAATTTGTGCTTAAAGTAGTAGTATGTCATGTATGGCAGGAAGTAGGACTTTGTCTCTAGCACTGATAATAAAAATGACAGTCTTTGTCTGGCTCCACAGTGTGTTTTCTACTCCTTACTGCTACCTGTACAGAGCTCTTTCCACCTGGGCCTGGTCATTATGCTATTTGGGTCTCATGATCTGATAAATGTAAAGCAGATAACTGTCAGAAAAGGTACCTGTTTCCAAAGACAACAAACTTTTAGAGTGTATTTATTTGTATGGGTTTCTTGACCTACTTAAATTTCATTCTGATAATATATTATAGGTGGTGTAATACCATTAGTAATGTTTATGCACAGATGAATGTATTTTTGGTGTGTTTTTTTGGCTAACAGAAGCAAAATGAGTAGGAACAGATTGTGAGTACTTTTTGTTCTTCCAGTCAAAAAAATAAAAGAAAATTCAATGGAATATCCTTGGAAGGAATCACTGAGGGCAGATGAACAGCTTCCTAAAAACTGAAGACTGGTCAATAATTCATCACTGGCCCTGAATACCATATATTTCATCCCTAGATCCCTAGTATGCCATTAACAACTGTAAATTAACACTTTGAGCACTGGACCATTGCTGGGTCAATACTATTGCCTTTACTAGTTTCCTGCATGATGGGACAGAGTGCACTTTCAGTAGTTTTGTGGGAGGGAAGTGGTCAGTGTGCTGGAGAGCTGCCATTCAGAGGGACCTGGACAGGCTGGAAAAATAGGCTGGCAGGAACCCCATGAAGTTCAGCTAAGGCAAATGCAAGTCTTGCCCCTGGGGAGGAATAATCCCATGCAGCAGTACAGGCTGGAGGCCGACTGGCAGGAAAGCAGCTTTGCAGAGGAGGACCTGGGGGTCCTGGTGGACAACGAGCTGAACATGAGCCACCAGTGTGCCCTCACGGCAAAGAAGACCAACCATGTACTGGGCTGTGTTAGCAAGAGTGTAGCCATCAGGACACAGGAAGTGATTCTCCCCCTCTGTTCGGCACTTGTGAGATTGCATCTGGAGTACTGCGTCCACTTTGGGCCTCCCCAGGACAAGAGAGACATGGACATGCTGGAGCAAGGCCTGTGGAAGGCCACCTGGTTTGAGGGTCTAGGGAGGATGGAGCCAGACTCTTCTTGGAGGTGCAGTGCACAGGGGTACAAGAGGCAACAGACACAAGTCAGCACAGGGGGAATTCTGATCAGATATAAGGAAAGCTGTTTTCATCATGAGAGAGGTCAAACACTGGAACAGGTTGTCATGACAGGTTGCCAGACCTGCTGAATAACATCAGCAGAAACTTCTGAAAGTAGCCAAGGAAAAAGAAGGGACCAAGGAAAAAGTTACCCGACTAGAAAAAAGCATGAGCAAGTGCTCAGTCTCAGAAGCTATAATGTCAGAAACAAATACAAAAGCCACAACTCTTTTCCAAGAAATCTTCTGGGTTTTTTTAAGTTGTTCCTGAGATTTGGATGCATCCATTTTTTGCATTGTGTCT
Organism: Apteryx mantelli; assembly: GCF_036417845.1. Classification (NCBI taxonomy): domain Eukaryota; kingdom Metazoa; phylum Chordata; class Aves; order Apterygiformes; family Apterygidae; genus Apteryx; species Apteryx mantelli. Next base: position 99,308,759 of record NC_089980.1, on the reverse strand, counting down.
TCATATGCTGTCAGACAGAAAGAGTGACAGCAAGTAGACAGTCTTAACTAGGTGCTCGTATGGGATTCAAAGAGCCTGAGAGAATGCCAGTGGCTATTGAACCTACATGTACAATGTGTCCCTTGCAGTTATTGAAGACATACCATATTCTTTGTAAGAAACAAAAGTATGAGATTCTAGGCTTGATAATACAAAAGAAAATAAGTGTATCCAGGAGCCCCTGAGCTGCTCTATCTTAGGGAACAGATTCCTTCACTTCCCTTCTGTTTTTGTTTTAGTTAACTGTTCATTAGTTAAAACAAAAGAGAAAAGAGCAATGTCCAAACCTTTCAGATATAGAGTCTTTATATGCCTTTTTGAAACATATCCTTGATCAATTCTTTGTTAAACAAGGTCATGAATTGAGATCAGTACCTGTATGTTTTCGAAAGAGTCTCACTGTCAGGACACACAGACTGACAAACAGGTGTGCAGTCACTGCCTTATGCTCCTGTACCATATACAGGAGCTAAACTGTGGGCAAAGTAACCTGCTTGTGCAGGAGAATTTCTGCTTATGTTTAAGTCTTTGCTAAAACACAGACCCTTAAAAAAGCTTCTGCATGGCTAAAGACATTTCTTTCTTCACAAGTAAAAGGAAACTGTTTAATATTACATCTTTCATTTATTGACTACGGGCTACTTGACATTCCCTAAGGCAGGACTTAATTGCTGAAAGATATAATTAGCTTGTCCTTGGGGAATAGGGAAGTCCTGGTACATGGTACCCTTGCTTCTTTCTGTCTGCCTGCCCTGCGCTGCTCCGAGTCACCATCAAGGTGTTAAGGAAAATTACCTGAGCAACATTAACCTTAAAAAGGAAAAGCATTTTAAAGGATAGCTTTTCAAGCAGGGATTCTCTTAAAGTGATGGTTGGAAATGAGATGCAGTGGGGTGAACTGGAAATGAAAAGATGAGATCAGACCAGGGCAGGGAAGATGCTATACCTCAGTGAAAGTGCCTTGCTTTGTTTTTCGCAAAATACATCAGCAGTGAGTGTGAAAGCATCTGAAGAGTTAGAGGGAGCACTGCAGAGGGACCTATGGCAGGCAGGAACCGAAATCATATACCTGCATGGAAAGCTGGTGTGTGACTGCAGGTCACAGTTATCTCAGTGTCCTGAAAGAGGCATATAGTTGTTTCACCTCTAATTATACAGCTTGTTAATGGGTGAGATGTCTCCTTCCTTCAGTCAAACTCAATAAAAGCATTTAAGCACGTGCTAAACTCCAAGTGTGTGAACAATGCTGTGTTTGCTTAGCAAGGGCTCTAATGATTTCAGCTGGAAATCTCATTTCCTTAAGACTCCTATTAATTCTTATGACACTTTTCTCCTCCTGCAGGAAGTGCCATCTGAGAAACAAGTGAGATTACAGCACAGTAGACAAAACAGGGTGTTTTCTGGAGGTAAGGATAGGAGATGGAAAGACTGCTAAAGAAAGCCTCTTTCATGTTATATTAATTATTTGAGCTTATAATATCCAGACTCAGTTTTACTTTCATGTTGTCATACAGCTTGTATGCAGGTGCCCACATACAAGAGATGTGACAACGAATGTCATGATAGGAAACTCTATGCAAAATCCCTTCATCTAATTAGAAATATGAAAGGAAAATGAAGGGAGTAGCACTTCAGACAGAAAAATATTAGACACAGAAATGTGCTTGAAACATTTGTCTTTATCATGGGATTGAAAAGAAAAAGCTGTCGGGCTCCTGAAGTGCCTGGTACTTCCATCCGTTCAAAATAAACTGCTGACTCTAATGACTGCACTTTCAGAGATGGTCTGTTCTGAAACAACGGATCTACGCCAGAAGGAGCATTCACAGAAATGCAGTGTGCAATAAAGCAAGGCAAGCCAGGATGGATTTCTGGTCTTTTGCAAAGGGATTCCTTTCAGGCTCACTCTCTAGTACTGGACTTCATGTTAAGTCTGGTGAACCCTAGGAATGGAGAGGAACGAGCTGGCAGCCAGAGGCACAGCAGCTGTATTGATGTGGCTGAGAAGGCCTCATGGCATGGGTCAATGCAGCATTGAGCAGCGTCAGAGGGGCAGATCAGGCTCTGGCTATTTGCCAAAGTGCCCAGGGGATGCTCTGAACCACCTCCTGCTCCTGGGTACTGCCTCAGCATCTCACCTTAGCTCAAAGGGTAGGTTTCTTCGCTGCTCTGTTTGTGCATGATAACACCTCCCTCGGCTATAGGCAAAGTTGCATGTCTGTGTTTCATGGAAATGCAATAGTGCTGAGCTTTTGTGCACATGTGCACATTGGTGCCAAGAGCTGACTGTGCACATGTACACCCCTCTATACCCACCAGCATCGTCAAGTGACATTGTCTTCATGAAAAAAAAAAAGTGAAGTGATTTTCCTCCACCCTCTGCCTGAGTAGAAGCAAGGTTTGCCTACTCCTGCATAGGAGCACGAATGTAGCCACACAATAAGGGACCAGTATGGGCCCTGGCAGCCACAGGCGTGGGCACGCATTGCCCTGGGTGCATAGCTTGGACCTTTGACTTGAAGTAGTGAACCTGGGCTTCATACACAGCTCAGGTGCTTAAATCCCATTCACCGGGACTAATAGCGAACACAGAATTTGCCTTTCTGTGCAGAAAGGTTTGCTTGATTTGTCTGTTTAATATTAGGTATGTGCTTAAGTGCTTTACTGAACTGGATTCTTAAACACAAAACAAAATCCTGCTTCTGGGGAGGCCCCTGGTAAAATGCTGGTGTTTAAGCAATGTGAGGATCCTATCTCTCTACTCCTTGCTAGTGAACCATCTCTGACCCTCTGCAACATCCTGCAAATTGTAATAAACTCCTTTCAGTCTAATACCAAAGTGCCTGAATGGCTTGTTTGGAGCAGGAAGGAGCGCTGAAATTTCTTGAGCGTATTTCTAGCCAAGGCAGGTTCTTCCACATCCTCATTGAGTATTTCTATTTTGGTTAGTAAATGTTTACCGATTTTGTCTGGTCTCCCTCAGCCATTCTTCATTACTTGGAATACGTTCAGCATGTCAGTACAACTGCTTTCTGTTGTCTTAGTGTTCATTAGGATTTATTTTTGTTCCTGTGTGAACTGACATAGATATTGATGAAATGGAATAAGTAATGTATTGCTCTACACAGTAGTAAAGGTAATCTATCCCTGTACATGTATAACAATGTAACTAGAACAGTAAAATTTCTTTGTGCATAAGGTTCACTTTTTCTAAAGAGAATTTGACCAAGCTAAAAAGATAAATGATTGACAGATCTGCAGAATGCCACACTAGTTGTTCAACAGAGTAGCTTTGGATCTTGTTTTGCTGATTTTTTAAGGCTCCCTCCCAAACTGAGGAGAAAGACAGCCTCACCTTGCCCTTGCCATTAGCCTACAAACACCCACATGTGCCCTGGTGGGTATAGTGTCTTCCTACAACAGCGGGACTGTAGGAGCAAAGTGCTCATTTCTGAAATGAGTGAATGAGTGAGGGCTGCAGATTTGCTGACACTGACAGTTATATTAAATACACAATAAATATAAATACTTAATACATAATAAATATAAATATATAATAAAATAAGAAATTCAGGAAGCAGCAATGTCTTTTCAGTGGTCTCATAACTGTTAAAGCTCCTCAAATTTCCTCCAATCAGTCAAGCTTCCATTGGCTCATAAAAGCCATGATTACAAGTGGGATCACCCCATGTTTAAAGGATCCAGCCACCTCTGCTCAACTCTTATCTTACCCAATTATAGTATGCTGCTAGCAATTGGCCCCCACGTCTGAAATTAAGGCACATTTCCTATGTAGTATAGGGAAATAATAACTATATTATATATAATATATAGAATATTACATTTTGTAGTATACTTTTATCCTGTTTAAACAATATCTGCAATTATATCCTGCTTCAATAAATAGAAAATAACATAAGAAGCTTTTGCATAAAAATGAGAATTGCAAACAAACCCAAAATCTCTTATCTCCTTTTCAAGAAAGTTATAGAAAAAAGTAATAAACTTCATAAGGAGGGATTGACAGTATGCAGATTTTTCCTTCCTTTCCAAATAAACAAATATCCCTTGAACAAGGTATAATTCCTCAGAGTACAGATTTGATTCCTGTATCAAAAGAGGACCAGACAAGTTGTCCAAGCTGTTGTCCTTGCTACTGATGTGCTGGGACTGCTAGAAACCTCACAGCCCTGGGAAAATCACTGATGCTTGTGGACAAATGCAAGATGAGTTGGACCTACTTTGCAGGTGCAGTACAGATCCAGTAAATCCACAGCCTGCATATTTTGGACTCATGGTGAGCACCCTTCAAGGAGCACGACCCTATATTTCCATTTGGGATTTTCCAAAAATTCTTCTTAGCTGTCACATATGGGAACAACTGAAACAGTTTATAATCCTGAACAGGAGTAGGAATGACATCATTACTGGAAAAATGGCTTAAGCTGGTAGGCAGACAATTTCACAGACCTTTCGTGGACCTTGACCTTTTCTGATTAGCATAGTAAAAATTTCACTCTATTCCCTTTTCACCAGCCATTTCTGATTGTTTCTGTTTGTTTGCTTTTGTAGACTGGGAACTGTATGGGGCAACATGTGCAATGTGTTTGCTCCATGCTTGTCAAAACACAAATCATTATGAGTGAAACTGTGCCTGCATTTGCATTCACGTGTTCCCTGTGGCTCACAGCAGTGTTGATGGGGTGGAAATGGAAGGAAGATTTACTCCAAAGACTAGAGATCTATGTGAATGCTTAAATATCTTGCAAATGTGTGATTTTTGTTCAGTAATAAGTGCCTTGGGCACCTGAGGTTTGAGAAGAGAAGACAGCTCCTAGTGATACATTCAGAGTGCCTTTGGCCCAAGCTGACACTGAGTGTTATGCATCTAAATACCATAGTGGATTTGGACCTATATGACTTACATCCACTTCCTCAAGGGAGATTGAACCAAATTTAAATGTTTTTAGGGGCAATTAATGTCAAGTGGGATTTTCTGAAGTGCTCAAGCAAGCAAAGTGGATCGGTCTGACTGAATTAGAATAAAACTGTGGGTAACAGTGCAGGGAATATTGTAAAGAAAATGTCCTCATGATGCGAAACTCAACAGGAGCTCCTCCACAGAGATGAACTTCCTGTAATTGCTTGTGAAGGGGCTGTGTTGTACCTTGAAAAAAACAACACATTTCCTCTTCTGCTCGTTGTCTTCTGTGCTTGGCAGAGATCTTGCTGGAGAAAGTAACCCTCTTCCTGCAAGGTCTTTGGTCTCATCTTGACCTGTGACATACATGTTCTTTATACACAAGCCTCTTTCTGATGCAGATGACAGAGCCCAGATTACAGGGGTAGTTGAAGGGAAGAAGGTCTCACACTCCATACCGGGAAACACAGGTAGCCCTCTGCCCTGCAGTGAGCCTCCTCTGTGCCTGGTAATATTCTCCATCTATCTCCGAATTTACTTTCGTGCTTTTTTTCATGAAATGTGGGGTATATCAGTCCCCTCTGATCTTGTCTGCAAGTCCTGCCCATCCAGATTACCTGATGTATAGCTTTAGAAAGCTGGCCTGTTCTTTTCCTTGTCTTACCAGCTGGTTTAGTAAAGATACTGTATCTCCCTAGAAACCTTGTTTTGCTTGCACAGCATTATGTAGGCATTTTCCTTATCAGATTTATCTTTTCCTTTTAAATCTTATTTTAGTACAGTCTGAGATTCTTTAGATCTGCTTACAGTTTTATGCTGCACTGCTCTAGAGGTGAAACAGCATTGCAGCAGCAAGCCAAAATGAAGGGCATCTGGAGCCAGCCACTCTTTGGGAGCCTTGACTGAAACAATGCAGGAGAGAGACTCTTATCATTGCTAGTTGCTGCCAGCACTGCTGGCCCTAAATTGGGCATGAAAGAGTTCTCAACAACAGAGAGTGGAGAGTAAAGAGTGGAAGTTTATTTCTAATTTTTTAATTTTTGCATTTTTCCTTGCCTCTGTTTATGTGCACCTATGCAGTGTAGCATCCTGGCATCAAATCCCACAGCAGTCTCTGCCTCTTCTCTTTAATGGCTGATGCCATTAAAGTAGCCAGCTGCTTGGCCAGTCCCTTTCTACCTCCGCAGAAAAGAAGGGTGTGTGGAAGAAAGGGAGCTAACTCCATAGGTACTTGCCACAATGGCATGGTGCTGTATTTGCAGTCCCCTGAGCACATGCATGTTATGGAGAGAGGAATGTGCCTATATTTCAGTGCGTCCCAGCTACTGACAGTCGGTGCATTATCTCCGAAAGGGCTGTCACCTGCCCACATAACTTGGAGCAACATATGTTAAATTGTGTTGTGGTGGGGGAGAAGAACACAGACAAAATTGCTGATACTCACTCTCAAAAAGACAGGCTCAGCTATGATCTGGCGGTACCTGAAGACAGCCTGGTGTAACATGCTTATAAGGCTTGGAGACAGAGGCACCAGAAGCTGCTTGTGCCTGAGGTGCCACGGAGGTTACATGAAATAGGCAGGTTTCTGCCCTAGTGGGAACAAACTCCCTCTGATCCAAGGGAAGACCAGTGGGTGCCTATATGGGGTCTCAGTGAATGATTTATCAGCCAGGAATGGCTATTGTGCAGTGAAGATCTTCAGCCTGGCAAGCAAGCAAGTTTGGTCTTCGGCATGACGTGGCTGAGTGCTTACATTGAGCACAGGACGTTCCTGGCTGCTGGACCTTGGGTGCACACTTGCTATGTGGATAACAGGGTGAACTAATCAACACAAGCATGGAGAAGTTAATAACCAGTAGGAAAGCAGGTGAAATGTATTATATCACACATGTGAAGGAAGCTGAGCCTTACAGTCATCAGACTCAAGCTTTGTTATGCTTGGGTCCTAACGTGTCAGTAGGACTTTGATACCTACCATGCAACTGAACGAAAGTGAAGTCTCTAGTCTTGCTTCAAGCCTGTGATTGAAGACAACTAAAGCCATGTTTAGAAAGCAAAATCTGGGAGCACTTTGCTGGCTCCAAGTGTGCTCCTGGGCGACGTTCCAGATGCAGGTCAGGATGGGACCTGAGCACACAACATCTCCCTTCCCACTGCTTCCTGGTTGTGCGCTGCCTGGGACAGAGCCTGCAGGCAGGCAACCTGGAAGGCCACGCTCCTTCCAGCTCCCGAGCAGAGCAGCAAGGGACAGCCTTGCTGAGGGGTCTGCACAGCACACCAGTGGACAGGCACCCCCAAAAAGCAATAAGCCATCAGGTAGGAAGCTCATTTCTTGAGCTCAGGCATGAAAGCTACTTCTACCCTCTTTCACCAGCTTATTCTTGTGCTGACACCCTGTCTTCATTTTCCAGAATGTAACTGGATTCAGCCAGCTTAGAGTCATGTTTTAATACTCTGGCAGCAGCTGAATCCACAGATAACTCTCTTTTCTTTGATAAGACTTGAGTCTCTTGTCTTTGATGGGACTTGAGACAGCGTGGGATACTTCATGCAAGCTCCCTGGGTAATCACAGGGAAGTCACTGCGATCCCTTATGGCTAATCTATCTCATGCAGTGCAGGACTTACCCCAGCCAGGGAAAAGCTGATGGGGAGAAAAATCCTGTCCATGAACCACCTTCCTGGGGTGGCCAAATAACTACTGATCACCCTTCAGCAACGGAGCAGCAGGAACATTACAACATACACTGAGCAAAGGAGTGAATGTTATCATTTTCAACATAAACATCCCTTTGAAAATATTCTTGAACATTCACAGCATGGAAAAGCTGCAGGTAAAGTGAGTGCTAAATAAAATTTACGATTTTTCTCACATGGCCCTGACAAAAGACTCAGTTATATTAAAAAAAGCAACACCAAAAAAAGTGACACCATCGACCACTGCAGAGGTGAAAGGCTGATTTATGCCCTCTCTCATACTTCTGTGACCTCAGTAACAGCAGGGAAGTAGCACAAGCAATGTTTGGCCACCATCCAGTAGTTTATGAATTGTGAATGCATTTAGTAATAGTTCTTTGACACTGCATTATTTATCAAGAGAATGATGATAAAAACATGAACAGGAATCAAGGTGTACTTAAAAGAAAAGGGTTGTGTCACTGGGTTCTATAACAACAGATTAGTGGAAAAACTGCCTCTGTCTATGGAGATTTTGCATGTACCAGATGTTCTATATTTGAAATTCCTGCAATTAGCCTTCGAAGGGGTAAATTAGACATGATAAGTTTCAGAGTTAATCATTACTGTTACATATTTGAAACACCACCTGGTATTTGCAGCATAATTAATGATATTATGACTCTTGCACAGTGATTTTAAATAATCCTCAGCAATGTCTATCATTTGAATTGGTTAAGAAAGATAATCCTATCCGCCCCCGTAAAGAAAATGTTATTGATGTGCTTTTCATCATCATTTCACAAGCTGTCTTTATTTTTAAATATCTTTGTGAGAACCTCATTAGGGTTAAGCTGAAGAAATGGAAATTCTAAACTTTTCAGCAGATCTAAAATGAACTCATCTTACTATCCAATACAGGGAAACAAACTTAGGATCAATATCTCTTACCCAAAGTATGTAATTCACAGTAATATAACTGGTGTTGTGTCCAATAGCAAGTCAATATTACATGACTTCTCTATTCATAGGAAATAGGTAACTGTACAAACTGATGAGAACTTAAGAGTAATCAATAAGCAAAAATAGTGGGAAAATCAAAATATCCTTCTCTCATTCATATATCTAGTAAATGCTTTTAAGTGGTGATTTTTAACAGCTATCTGCATTAGCCTAATTGCACACCCAATCCAGGTCTGAGTCCTTCTGCAAATCTCTCCTTGGGGAATTTTCAGAAGGAGAAACAGATGCTTGACATGAAAAATCACTGTAATTCTAAATGCTCTGCTAACCTGATCCAGAGAGAGACCTTAGAGGAAGAAAGTCTTCTTGAAGTCATTTATATTTCATCCTCATGATGCTCCAGTATATATAGAAAGGGAAAGTTATGTGGATTTTGAGTTTAATACCTGCTGTGATGCTACTGAGAAAGATGCAGAGGCTTAAAAGATGAGGAAGTGAGTGCCCATTCAAGGACAGCTTTTAGAATTCTGTTCTTCTGCTCACTCTTGTAGCTCGGAGGCCTGTAGAGGGGTCATCAGTGGCAGAACATTTACTTTTGTGATCGTGAATTGATTCATATTCAGTGTGAGATCTGAACACATGCTGTATCCATAACCCTCTAATGACGTCAAAGGGGCAAATGTACAGAAATCAGCCATGCTAACAAAATTGCTTTTTATAGTGCTGTCATTACTTCAGAACAAAAACTGGAGCAGACAAGCTCTAAGTTGTCAAGTATGATTACTGCACCTAAAAACTAAACAAGTAAGCTTGACAGCATCCCCCCAAGCACCTGGTGAACAATATAGAAGCACAAGGTGACAGCAACCACCTCTTGGCTATTCTGAGTTATGGGTCCAGCGGGTAGATATGACATGCCTACCATATATGTTTATGCTGGAGTGGTGCTCGTGTCATGCCTCCCTATACTTTTAGGGATAAATAATTAGCCATGCTGATACATAAGAATGAACCTGAAAGGGATTCAAGGAGAACAGACCTTACCATCAGAGAGTGCTGAGATTTTGTGATGGGGTCCTACAAGCCAGAGAGATACACAGATATGCCTCATCTTCTACCTGGAGCTGACTATAACCTTTTTTTAAAAAAAAAAACTTTAACTCCTGCAGATTCAGATGAACAGAAAGGAAAAGACTGTGTGTGACGTCACCCCTGGGATGGATTGCCTCACTGCATCTAGGTTTTCTTTTCCACAGTAACAGAGCATCTTCAGCTCTGTGTCTTAACCCACATCTCAATCAACTCCATACATGCAGCAGCTTGATGAAAGCATCATTGTCAAAGGTGTTTCACTGGAAATTACTTCCCTCATTCACAGCTAAGCACACATCCAATTATTGGAAGCTCTCTGTTCTGGAAGTACAAGCCTGAACTAGTTGTCTAGACTTTTTGTAGTCAGTGGGGAGAAACTTGCACTCATAGGGGAGATTCATTGCTCTGCTGGGTATATCTACCTGGGACAAGCTGATCACTGTTCCTCATTACTGACATTCAAGGGAGTGAATGCAACAATTTCAGTTGCACGCATGCATATTTGGTCAGATGAGCCCCAGCATTTGGAGCTGCTTAGGTCTTTTTCCCAAGGCTGAGCCTACAACCTCAGGCCTTTTCTGTATTCATGTACATGGTAGCAGAAAACTGGAGGGATTTTTTATAAGTCACTGGGCAATTTTTATATTTTTCCATCTGAAATTCTCCTTATTACCAGGATCTTTCCTTTGGCCAGGAAGATTGTTAACCAAATTCTTTTGCGGCTGCTCCACTTATTTACACGATACAATGCATGATCTGCCTCCAGAGTTTCTGCAGCAGGACATCTTCATTAACAATATATATACACTCTCAGCATCATCACGAGTGGCATCTACTAGGACTCATGCCAAATTCTTACTTTCATAAAACAGCTATCCTGGATGGAAGCCCATTCTGCCTATCTTTGTACATCTTGTATTCATTTTTAATGGCTCCACATATTCTTTCATTAAATAATACAGGGCACAGGTGTTAGTCTTGATCACTAGCTTTCATAATTTCTTGTATATATATTTCAATATATATGCATTAATTATTAAAATTTGGGGGGTGGTGTCATAATGTTTTGTAAAGCTCTGTTCTACAAAGCATGACCTTGATGACAAACACACACTAGTTTGGCAAGAGATCTGACTACACTTTGTTTTATTGACCTACTCACAGGCAGTTAATTTTCAGGACCAGAATGTTTAGCATGAAGTTGCATCCCCGCTGTCTGGCAGCATGTTAAGTTTATTGAGGAAAGAATAACTGTTTTTCCTCTGCAGTGACTTTTGTTGAGTGAGTTCTTCTAATTTCTTTATTTCTCCTTTCAGATCTGTGTTGTTGAGGAGGCTTATTCCTTATTTTTATAAATTACTAGTGTGGTTTTTTGCTCTAAAAATTGAGCTCTCAACACTACCTGAGTGAAATACTATCAAGACTGTCACCTCTTGCTGTGATGAGGCTATCTGCTTGTGAAGGGTTTGAAGGGCACTCTGTTTACAAGCTTCCCCAGGAAACGCTCCTGTGACACTCGGGGTGGTACCCTGGAGTGCTGGAGATAACTCACGTCATCCCTCTCTCTGTAAGGAGTATACCTGACGATCTGAAGGGAGGTCTTATGTCTTAAGGACTTGCTAACTTCTTCCCACCCTTGCTAGCTACTCTCACATGCATGCACATACTAGCCTTTATATTCATCCCTATCAGTTGCCTGAGGACAAAGTTATGTGAATTTTGCTCAGCTTTACTTAATTGCTGTTGGGAAGAGGTGAAGATATGAATGAGGGCACTGTTGCCAATGTAATAGCAAGAAGCAGTCATTCCTCAGTCACAAAATCTTACCTGGCTGTTCAAAGGCAAAGAGGTGAAACTCAGTTTCAGATGGATTTCTCTAAACTCTGTCTCCCAGGACAAATCTCCGTCCTTGGAGATATTCAAAACCCGACTGGACATGGTCCTGGGCAACCTGCTGTAGGTGACCCTGCTTGAGCAGGGGGTTGGACTAGACAACCTCCAGAGGTCCTTCCAACCTCAGCTATTCTGTAATTCTGTGATATTTCAGGATAACGTGCTAGAAAAGGAGTATGCTGCATTATCCTAATTTGGAAGCAAATTTCATTAATAAAAGAGTAAACCAAATAGGGTGCAGCTGAAAGAATTCAATTTTGTGGCTATGCCCTCATCAAACTTCTCCCAGTGCACCGGCAACATTTTGTTATAAGTATAGTCTATGAGGAGGGTGTCCTGCATTACTGCATTAGGTCTCCCTAACGAGAATGTCTTTCTTACTTCTCAGCATAATTCATCTTACTCCAGTCCCCCGCACTCCTTCCTTTTGGCAGGTAGGGGTTGGTAGCATGCTCCCCCTCCTCACCAGTGCCGTTACTGCTCTCGTTAACACTCTTGCATCAATCTGCCTAACCTCAGCTTGGAAACCTTGAGGCTGAGAGGGGGATGGGGTGGCCGGCTGTGCCAAGAGCCGGGCCGCAAGCATGGGGGCTGAAGCCTCAGGGGTGTTAAAAATTGCCCTAAACCAAACTCCAGGCAAAAAGCCCACTGGTAGATCCTAGCTAGATTTCACCCTTGCCTTTTTCTGCCCTTTTCAGGGATATTTTTGACTAAACAATCCTTTTTTTTCCCCCCTCCCTCCCAAATGACCTTAGCATAGCTGATAACTCTTTGCTCCAGTAATGGCTTGTGGGGCTCTTGGCTATGAAAATATAAAGACAGATCTTTTGGCAGATTTCTTGGTAAGATCTGTTGCCTACTAGTCATGTAGACAATAATTTGTTGCCTCAGCTGCCCGCTTCCTAAATGGAGGTTTAATTGTAATTGTCTCTAATTATCTGTTAGAGCTCCCTCCCTTTCGCAGATGGTGCTGATGTCACAGCATTACAGACATCCTCTTCTTTAATTTTCATACTCTATTTTGACTACTTGGCTTTTATTTTTTCCTTTCCCAGCTTATGGCCTGGAATAACTTCTTTTGCCCTTACATGCATTTTCTCCTCACAAGCTGTTTAAATCAGAAATAACTCCATGGAAGCCCCTGGAGTTGCTGCTGCATAAGTCTGTTAGAGCTGGGAAAAAAATTAAGTGCTTTGAAATTAGTCCAGAACAGCACACTGCAGCAGAGGTGACATCCCTGGGCAGAAAGACTGGTGTTGGCAGTCGTCCAAGCAAGGCAGTTTAAGTGAATTTTGAAAACAATAGTTAAAAGAAACAAAAAAGAGACCTAAAGTCGTCTTTCATAGGTTTCTCAGAGCTTACACAAATGCATTTTCTGAAACTGGAAGATATCTCAATCCTGCTCATGATAATAGTCCCTATCACTGTTACATAAAGCTAATTTCACCATATCAGCTCTTTGGATATTCTCTGAGAAATATGAAAAAATTACTAGTTCATATCCTATCAGGTGATGTCTTTGATTTCTTCTGGTTTTGCTCCAGTGTTTCACCTTAGTTTCAGAAGTTGAAAACAACACAGTCAGAAATCTATCCAGACTTCCAATAGGTGCTGGAAAAGGAGGGAAAAGTTATTACAAAAAACCATTTTAACAGACAGCTTATTATAGGGCTGTGTTTCACACTTTTCTCTTGTAGACAGTTAAAAAAAAAAACACACACAGAAAAACTGCAGTACAAAATTGTCACTCTATAGTAAAAACTTTGCTGTCTCTTTTTTAGAAAAATTAATGCCAGATTTTTGAAGTGACAGTTCCAGATGCTTCTGTGATCTTCAAATAGCAACACATTACTTCTCTCCTCTCCTTCTCCTATACTTAGCATAGCAATTCTTCAATGACAATTATGTCAATTCATTTTTAGTGTGAGATGCCAGTAAACTCCATAGAGGGTATTCCAGACATATCCTCCAGAAATGCCGTTTGCTTTGTCCTGCCTAGCACACTCCGTGCTCCAGACTCCCGGCTACAGAAATAAAGCACTGGAGAGGTGCCACCATAACCCATTAGGTCCTGCTCTGCAGTCACCCATCTACACTGGGTTGAGAGTCTCTTTTTGCAGAGATATTTCAGCAATTTGGACAGCTCGCTGTGCTCCTGATGTAGTCAGCCTTGCCCTGGTGGCTGAGGGGACATCCCATGGGCAGAAAGGCTGGAGTCGGCAGTGACCAACCCTGACACATGGCAGGGAGGTGAAAGCAGGAGGAGGAGGAGGCATTAGCAGCATGGATGACAGCAAAGCTAGGAGCATGTTGATTGCAAGACAAAAGTAAAGGCAGAAACACAGTAAAATGCAGCTTGGCCAAGCAGCCCATTACTCTTAGCAAGCGTAGGAGTGGCTGGGGTGAGGCAGTGGAGGTGAAGTGCAATATTTCACTTCAGCATGCGTCGAGCCAAGTACCAATGAACAGGCTTGAGGCTATCCAACGCTGTATTTAGAAAAAAGCTGCAGCAAAGGTGATGGAGAGATGAGCTGCCGGGGAGCCATTTGCTCTGCACGGGCTCTCGCAAATGAGCCTGGCTAACAGCTGCTCTTTGCTCCCTGCACCTGCTGAGCCCTGCGTTGCTCACATGCCGTTTCATCTGTACCAAATACCTTCACTGTCTTTAGCTGTGGCCAGGAGAGGCTTCAGCTTGCTGTCAAAATCACCGAAGTGGCAAACGCTCTATTGCACAGTTCATGCTGGTGAGGGAGTTATTTTCCCAGTATAGTTTAAAACAGTTAGAGGAATGACATAAGCTATCCTGGCAAAATGCCTTGAAAAAGGTTGCAGTGTCTCTTCTAGGCCATTTCCTGGCATTGCTCTGTCAGCTGAAAATGCAATGTCTTAATCCCTCAGACTGACATACTTCCGTGAGCAGAACTCCTCAAGCACGAACCAAGGCAGAGTGGATTTGAGGTGTCACTGTGCCGTCCCACTTGGAAAGTGTGTGTCACAAACTCTTACCTGTTAGTCACTGGGCAGAGAAGGCAGTAAAGGCCAGATTTGTCCATGAAATAATTCTGCATGGGAAACCTGAACAGGAGCAGATAGAAAGTGAGGATCATGAGACAGAAGTTATTCCGTGGCTGCTAAATTGTGCAGATCAGAGGAGGTAGAAACATGGTTGCAGTAGAGAGGGAAGCAAGGGAAAAGGTTTTTGGGGTCTCCATTTGTTTAAGATTATTCTATAGAATACTGGGTTTTGTGTCTAAAATGAGCAAGAATCTGCTGGCTCACCACAAAACCTTGATCTTACAAATATAGCAAACTGGGTTTTTTAAGATGGAGCATAGCTTAATCTGCAGATTTGTTAAGTTTTGCATCAAATCAGAGCAAGTGTCAAATAACTCTTTGCAATCACATTGCTAATTCAAAGAACAGCTTTTCTATATCTACACCAAGAGGTTTCACAGGGTAAATTGCTTTCACAGGCCTGCTAAATGTTCTGTGTGCACAAGGATTTGTTCCATCTTCCAGCCAGCGTCACCCAAATTTCTGATCTTCTATTATCCCTATAATTTTGTGTGGTCTGGTTTCCCTCTCCTTCGTAACAGTGCAAAACAGTGAGTTCTACAATTCAGTTACATACTGCAGAAAAAAAAATGCTTCCATTTATTTGCTTAAAACCTACTGCCCAGTAACTTTGTTATATGGCTATAGTTCTTGTATTGTGAGAAAAATCATTTATCATTCCCTATTCATTTTCAGTAGAACACCAGTTCTTGTATATGCTTCTAGCTGAGTCCCATGTGTTATCTTTTTCCATGCTGAAGAAGCTGTTCCATATCTCTTATGTCTGTATTCTTCTAGTTAGTTATACTTTTTAAGCTGGGATGACCATCACTGCATGCAATACTGAAGATATATTTATAAACTTTTATACAGTGGCATAATGGTGTTTCCCATTTTGCTCTGTCTTTCTGAAATGCAAGGGCTTGCAGGCCTGAACACTTGTCTACTGTTTCCAGCTACACTACCTAGACTAAAAAAAAAGATATAAACTCTACATATAAACACTGTTGTAGACCACTGCAGCAGTCATACTACTGACCACATGCCTAATAGTCTAGCTGCCTTTCTGAGCCTCTCTGAGCACTGAATGTTATTTTCACGGAAATAGCCACATTGACATCAAAAGCTCTTCCCTGGCCCATAAAGGATAAATCAGAGGTCATGGATGAGTATGCATGGCTAAGGTCGTTTTCTCCCTCTGCTTTACTATGTTTTTATTTGAATTCAATTTCACTTGCAAGTTTATTGTGCAGTTACTTAGTATTCTGGTGCAAATCTATGCAGTCAGCTTTAGATTTGACAATCCTGATTTATTTTGTATTATCCACAGGCTTTGTCACATTCCTGCCTACCCCTTTTCCATGGTGGACAGAGTGTGTCGTGTTTATCATGCATGCACAGGATGCCCTGAACTGCCCCAGCACAGGAACTTGCGGACCTTGTTGGCACCTGATCTCCAATAACTACCTTTTGGCTTCTGACTATTAATCACGTATTCACTGGTGAAAGAAATTCCCCTCAAGCCATGACACCCACTTTCTTTAAGAGCAATTGGTGGGAACTTTTGTGCTATGTATATCAAATGGATCACTTTTTCCCATGTTCTTGACTCCTTCAATGCAGGCCTGAGTTGAACTGGATGTATGAGGGAAATTCAACCTGGCAGCTAGCAAAACAAAGAAATGGTGATTTATAAAATGGCAAAAATGCTAGAGTTAACCCAAGCAGAGAAGACCACCAAAATAATGTAAGAATAAGTTAAATAGGTTTTATTAGAGAAAACACTGAGATTGCCATCTTCAGTCTGTGCAAAATCTCTGTGCTTTGTGGGGAGGAGAATGGAGAAGGAATGAAAAGGCTTAGCAAGAAAACTAAAATAGTCCCAAAGAATGAGAAAGCTAAGACAGCTGAAGGAAGCATAACTATCTGGAGGCTGATATCTGAGGGCTAAGTTATTCTGTTGTTCACACAGGGTCTAAAGCAAAGTAACTTCTACTGCCTCCACAGCCTAGCTGTACAACCACGACACACTGAATGGGGGACTGACGTGCCCTGACAAGCTGCCAGGCCCATGGCTGTGTAAGGGCACATTCCAGCACAGGCACCCACAAACCATCCAGTCTTTCCCGCACGTCTGGAGCTGTTTGCAGGTGAAAGCTGCCTGTGTACAAAAATGTGCTGCTCGTACCTATACATGTGAAATTTGGGCTTTGAAAATATTTCCTATAATCTCCTCCTATGAAATAAAACCATACCATGAGAGCAGCTGCCTTTCATGGCACAAAAAGCAGCAACCTCTGTAATGATGAATCCAGGCAATGATGTGGATTTATGCAACTGCCACCAGATATGAATCTTATATATCACTTATAGTAAGGTATTTGCACTGTGGACAGCGGCAGGCTGACTAAAGTGATGTGAAATGATGGGAAGCCATCACACAGCCACGCTAATGATTGGTAGTAAAAATTCAAACTGTTGAAGAATATTATTGAATCTTAGATGGGTTTTGAGAAATTAAATGAGTTCAATGGCTGCTCTGCCATTTAGAAGGCTATAACACATTACTAAATGCATGGGAAGTAAAGTTTCAGAGTCTAAAAATATGTTGTATATACCACTCTTTCGACTTTCCCAGGAGTGCTGAGAACATTCACTACTTATTAAAGAAGACATTAAAATTTAGTTGAGGTTTGCAGATTCCTTTGCATGATTTCCCTTTGAAAAATACCAGAATTAAAGCTGCTCTTCTTGTGAAGAGTCAGATGACAATAGCAAAATGAGGAGGGGATATGCCCCTTGCTCAGGTCATGAGATATACTGCTGTGGTGGGGACTAGCAGTTCCTTTTCTCTGTCTGGCTGTGAAACCCAATTGTCAGCCTGATCCTTTCTCAGCAACTTTCCTGCTACAGACCTAGGCACTGGCAAATCCTTGAGGCCATGCCTTGAGGAAGGGAAATGAGGAAAATCCTGTGTTCCAGAAAAAAGACAAAAAGGATGATTACTTAGATGATTACTGCACCAGCCAGCCCACAGATATTGGCCACCACTGCAAACAATTAAAATTATTTTGTGTCTAAATGTCCTTAATGATATTAGGCCCTGGAAAACTTCCAGGAAGTCACTTGGAATTTTGCCTGTAAGAGCTGACTCATGAAAGCACATAGCCAGTCTCATTTATATCTGAATGTTATCCAAAGCCCTGTGGGTTGTTTGCCTTGTGCGTGCCTGTCTCTGATGTGATTCTATACAGAGTAGACTCAAGAACATGGATAAGACTTCCAAAAAGGATCTAATAAGGAGGAGAAGTGCTGTTCTTTCACGAATTTGTGCTTGCAAATCCTGGAAAATGTGTTTGCATTTTACAGGGATGATTAGCATTCTGTGTTTCAATAGATTTCTATTTGTGGAGGCAAGTGCTATTATTACTGCTCTGCAAATATTTTGCTGGCATATAAAGGCTCCTATTGAGGATGAGTTCCCCACTGGGCTAGAGGCTGGATGAGTGCTGAACAGGGCTTTGACTTCACCCAGGTTGCTTGCTCGATTGCCTCTAAGGAACATCATGGGTTCCATGGGATGAAACTGTTTCTCATCACAGTGCTGATGCTGGGGTTATTAAAAGAATTGGCCTATTTGTGCTGTCTGTATCATTGTGGACCAGGTGACGTGACCATAAAAAATAAAAGAAAGTAGAGATTTTAACAATGAAATTGTTACTGACTCCTTCCCACTTTATGGGCTCTTTTTTTGATTCAGAAATGAACTTCCCACATGACAAGGGCCTGTTAACTGCATTACCATGCAGAACGAGTTTCTAGGAACACTATCTTTTATGCCCAAATTTCTGCATTGCATAAACACTGGGATATTTACACAGGTATTTCTTTAGGCACAAAGCCAGCCCTCATTTTTAAGGTGTGCCACTGGCTGGAAGGAAATGGAATTCACAAAATGGGAGAAAGACAAGTAAAGAATAAACCAGTAAGAAGTTGTATTTAGTTTTCGGAGCACCCGAGTAGAGCTTTGTACCCAGGAATGTTCCTATTTTTATATTCATTGACAGGCTAAAATGAAGTTCATAAAGATCCCAGGGCCCTCCCCTGAGAGTCTTTGCCTGCATGCTCATGACTGCCATGTCCTTTCCAGTACAGTTCCTAAGTTCACCCACCTGCTAGTGTTTAGGGCGTTTTCTTAATAAGTAGAAATGAGCATCTGAACCACCTCTGGCTAAAGTCAACCTCACTCCCCAGATAAGGGTGTTAGGACATTAAACTTATCCTCCTTTAATCATCTTTTAAAAGCAGAGTGGGCGCCTTGCATCCCCTTGAATGACGGGACAGACGTCTCCCCGAAGCTCTGCCTCAGGTACCTGGGCTCTGGGGAAGGGCAGGGTGTCAGGTACGCTCCTTATGCTTAGTGTTGCACCATGGTGTTGGGGCTAACTCCCTTTTCAGCATTCAGGGACTCTTTATCACCATTAGAGGCCTCTTTAAATACTGATGGACACTTTAAATAAACAATGCTGCTGCTGAATGACAGTCTTTGCCCTGTCTCCTCCCCTTGACCATTCACACCAGCTCCTACACCCTTATTTTTCTTGTACCAACACAAGCATAATGCTGATGTATACACAAGCATTTGTCCCCACCACTGGCAGAAGGAGCTGAGAACTGCTCTAGTTAAAACAAAGTATATATTTTTTCTTCAGTTACTTTTGCCCTAGAGAATTTCCCTTGCTCTGGTCACTGTGTGGCCATACAGTCTCTTGCATTAGCATCTGGAAGAGGTAGGGTGGGAATGAGCAAGTGGATATGGAAAAGGTGGCAGGTAGGGCTGTTTCTTCCCATGGGTTTATACTAGGTTAAAGTATTTGGGAAGGTGGACTCTTGTGCTCTGCTTACCTTATCCAGCAAGAACCAAACAGAGGGATTTAAGGCCTCCTCTGGGATCTAGGTGATTAAATGTAAGCTTATGGCTCTGAAGTCCTTTACTGGAGCTAGTCATTAGTTGCTAATTTTTTATTTTAAAAGGAAACAGCTTTTGAAACTCCCATTGTCTCTGCATTTACAGCTTTTAAAAATTAAATCAATAACTAAACCAAAAGAAAGGCAGAAAATAGCAAGTGTCCTTCATTTGTGCCAGTTTCAAGTAAATTAAAGATTACTAGCATTTCCCTGCAGAGCTTTTTTTTTTATATTATGCTATATAAAACTCTGAATGACATAAAAAATGACCCTGATATTATGAGATCTTTTGGCATTTGCAAAGCATCTCCAGGCAAATTGTTGAGTAGTGATATTTTCCTTTTTAACTGGCATTACTTGTGCATTAGAGGTGGACATAAAAGAAATTTTCCAGATCCAAAATTGTAAGAAGCCCAGGAGTACAGACTGAAACCCCAATATTCACAAAGGTATGTCATATTTGGGATACTTGTGGTAGACTAACTAAAACAGTCTTCCAAACACACTGAATTTTCTGAGTATAGGGGAACGGGATTACTAAAATTGGAGTGAAATTTGCATCCCTCTGTGATGCGCATATGCTATACTGCATATAATAACTATGCTTAAACTCTTTCTGTAAACATCATTAGTAAAAAAATCCATGTGTATGTGATACAAGGTACTACATTTACTTCCCATTGTTGGCTTAAGAGCTTTGCTTGTTGTATCAAAGATCACTTGATGTTTGAGTGACGACTCCCTTAAGGGCTATTATTGTGTATCATCTTCTATAACCCACGTACATGTGTTTCGCTGAAAGATTTGTAAGGGGTAGCCACAAAAGAAAATGTTATTTATTTTCTAGAATGTTTCAAGGATGTATAAAACGTTATGTATGCCACAAATTACATCAGTGGTTTTTAAACTTGCTGGGCCTATGGACCGCTGCCAGCCCATAGTGTCTCTCCCAGTTGACCACACGTAGTCCTCATCATACTGTGTAATTGAAAACACTGTTTAATGTGGTTTCCAGCTCCCTCTGTGGACTGCTTACTGCAGTTTTGAGAGTCACTGTTTGAAAACCACTGCCATAACGTCAGTGGCTACTAAGCTATTTTGTTGCTCTTTCAGCTTTCATCTTGAAAATCATGGTTCCTATTCATCATTTGGACCTCAGTCTTATAAAGACTTGTGAGCGCACTTAAGGCCCCACATTGTAAGCAATCCCTGTAGTAAGGAAACTACTTACAGTGCAGAAAGCCAAGAACACGCCATTGCGGTGTGAGGGGCAATAAATTGTTAGAGTGACAGCAACAGAATATTTTGTCCTTTCTGAGTTGGAGAAATACAAAGCATACTCTGAATTATGTGTACCTACTATAACATTCACACTGAAATCAATCACTCAGCCTGGTGCAAGCACTCCACCTGAATTACTTTTTAATTCAATGCTTTTTTCCCATTGTGTCTCTCTATTTGGTCAAGTGTAGTTTTAAAACTGGGCTGAGCACACAAAACAGGGAAAATCTTTTTACTAGTGTGCTGTTTACATAATACCATGCTGTTAACTTAATTCAGCCTACAGAGAGATATCTGAATATTTTCTCATAAGCAATTTAAAATTCCAAATTTACTTCAGTTTTTGTAAACCCACATAACAAACCCTCACGTTCACTGAGCTCCTATAACATGAAAATCTTGGGAAATATAATTCTTCTCAGCTTTTAATATGTATATATAATGTAATTTCCTTTCCACTGCTTCTTCTGCAATTTCTCCTCTCCAGCAGTTTCTGGTAGACCAGTAAATGCATGATACGATGGGTGCACTTTCACGTAATCCACCAAAATTCAGCTGCTTAAAAGCTAATGAAGCAGCTCATCTTGTAGTGCCCTCAGAGGAGCGAGCGCCTGTGGTGTTCCCAGCCCTGCCTGGGGTAACTCCCTTGTGGGGCACGCTCCTGCCACGGCACGGGGGAGAGGCCACAGGACCGTCCGTCATCCTCTCTCTGAAATTAAAATTTACAGGGAAGACGTATCGCTCGGACCCTGGGGTTCAGCCCCTCCAGGACCAGAGGCAGCCACAACCTGACCACTGCCCCTGCCCCAGCCCGGCCCTTGCCCCTGCCCCAACTTCTGCCCCCGTCCCATCCTGGCCCCAGCCCTGGGGACAGGTTGCTGCAACGAGGGGCAGGATGTGGCCGTGCTGGAAAGCGCCAGAAGCTGCTAAAGGAACAAAATGAACATGCCCACGGCACAAAATGCTCTCTGTGCAAGATTACTGTGCCCCCGTGGCGACAGGAGACATCTTCCCCAAATTTGGGGCCCTTTCCCGTGCTGAGAGCACCCTCCCCAGCCCTCCTGAGGGACGTGGCTCGCCAGGCTCAGGGTGATGCTGGTGCCATCACCACTGCAGCTCTCTCCACCTGGCAAAGGGGTCGCCGTCTATAGCTACCCCCACGTGGTGCCTGCAGGACATGGACAGGCCATCACCGCCGTGCAGTTGCTACTCTTGGCTGAACGGGCATCAGGGGCAATAAAACACACTGGCTGCGAATATCGCCTTGTAAACACTGGAAAAAGGCAAGCGTGGGTTTCCATATGAGTATTTGCTTTTTTGCTGTGATTTTCATTACTGCAGCATTCGTAGTACTCTCCGCAGCAAGTAGACAGTGATTATTGTGCAAATGTTAATTAAAGTGGTATCAGCTTTTATGAGTCGAGCTGATAAGATGGACCGGTGCTCTAAATTTAGACTTGTCAGAAGCTGTTCGAGAATACAAACACAGGCTGCACCATACTAACAGATCTCACAGCGGCGACGAAATTCTCAAAATGGTGTCAGTCCATGGTTAATGGACTGAACAAATAATACAGGAACTGCTAACCGCAGCTGTGTTATTATATGTCAGCAGTATCAAGTAGTCAAGCCTTGAATAGGTAATGTTCCAATCACCCATGTTTGGACTGTTTTCAGAAAAGACAGTTATAGGAGACTACACTGCTTTAACTCAACTATAAAATAGGTTTTGCACTTACAAAAGCTGCATTTAGATAAACAGCATGAAGTTATATACCTCCCTTCAAACAAACAACCCCATCCCACCACCAATTCAAAATATTGACTTTTGACTGAGAAACTCTTCTTTTTCTTGGGTAGACCTATCATTACTCTAGAATATTGCCAGCCTCATGGCTTGTTTTTTTCAGAAGTGGCCTCTGATATCGTACCCCAGCCTTTGTGCCTGCACCAGTTTTGCGGAGCATGTGGGGCTGGACGCCTTGGACAGCTTCTGGAGATTAAATTTACCAAATGTACTTGGCATGGTTATCACAGCCAGAGCACCTAATAAGTTAGTGCTCCTTGAAGAGCCTGCCTGCAGAGCATGGCAGGGAAATACGAGTGAAAGCAAACACAGAGAGAACAGTAGGAAGACAGAAGAGCATGGATATTGCAACAGGATCTTCAATTTGAAGAGGTGCTCCCTCATACTCCTTCATGTGGTTTGTTGGAAAATCAAGTAGCTTGGATTTTGCAGAGAGAGTCAGCAGGTAAGATTAACAAAAGTAGTTAGCTGCCCTTTAAAATCTGGTCTTTGGTGCTCACTGATATTAAGTTTCTGTAGGATTTGGGTATCTAGTTCCTTTTGCTCTTTTTTGGCAATGAGTTCTCTTTATCCTCAAAACTACTGTACAAAATTGTAGCAGCAATTCTTTAAAGCAATATCAAAATTCTGACCTTCATTTCATGTTACATACACTTCCCATTATATTCAAAAACAACCCATTGTTTAGATGGGAAAGGATATTTTTCAGTCCTATCTGGTCTACAGCATGTTAGAGAATATCAGACTGAAGCTGTCTAGAATTAATTGCTTAGCATAACTTGCTTAGCATTAGTAGCTAAATTTTCTGAAGCCTTAGGCCTCAGGCTGTGAACTTTTACTTAGATAAGTAAAAGGGGGCCCCAGAGCCGGGTCAAGCTGGAGAGATAAAGAAGTTGCACAGACAGCAGGAGTAGCCAATCTTGAAGATAAGAAAAGCAGCAGCCTGCCTAGAGACAATGAAGGGGCCCAAGGAAGAAGGGGAAGACCCCAGACCTAACTATTACTATTGGTCCAAACTATCGCTTAAGGGGTGGGGAAATTAGATTGTAAGGGTGTAATTGCCCAGGGATTTCTTTGTTTGGGGTCCCTCTTTGGAGGCACCCAGCTCGAGCTGTAATTACCGCACGTGTATCATTAAATTTTATTTCTCTCCAATCTGACTTCGAAATTCTGCCTCAGCAAGAACCTAGGGTCGGACCCTGTTATGGTGGCCGGCGAGCCTAATTTTCCATAACAAGCACTATGCTAATCTGTTACACAAACTGAATTTTTCATACATTTTCACATTTCAGAATTTCTACTAAAGCCTATAATTATTACAGCTCTAATTATTCTATCATTTAAACACTTTTATTTCCATTTTGGCATAATTGGCTACTTGATTGTAAAATACTTTCTTTATGACAGTGTTTTTCTTGATCAGGTCCTCTGACCCTCTACCAAGAAAAAAAAATGTTTCTCCCATCCTCATTACCGCAATTACATCAGGAAACAATAGCTCTCTGAATGATATAAATGTCAGTGAATGTTGTTCTCTAGAAAACCATTTGCTATCAAAGTCTCTTTTTCGTGCACAGGCAAAAGTTGGCATTTTGCTTGAAGGGATTTAAATTTGACATTAGTGAAAAGCCCGAGTGCCAAATAAACTCCAATGTACAGAACTTTCTAACCAGCCTCATCCTGGAAACGCTCTTGCTTGTATTTTGCAGTCTTGTGACGGAGGAATGAGCTGCCATCAGATCACGAAGTGGGGTCGTCAGTGCCACCAAGTCCATTTCCAGAAGCCGAGGATCTGACCCACAATCAAGTGCATCAGTAGTGATGGGTCAGTGAAGGAGTTGGGTTTTGTGAACTGCATATTTACTGACTGGAAAACCATTTAGCTCCTCAAGCAATTATTTTCTGTTTGTTTTAAAGCAGCCTTTGGGAAATAATAAAGGTTTGAAGTGTAGGACAAAGGGCTGAGTAAACAGACTGTGCAGCTGACAGCTTCACCTGCATGGGACCTGCAGTATTTCTCACCCTCTTTTTTTTCACTGTAATGGATGAAATCTTGACTCACTAGCTCCAGGATATTTCCCCAAAGTCTGCAAGGGAAGAAAGAACAGTGAGCAATTTAGGGAAAAATTGATCTGGAAAAGCACCATGAGCATTTCCCTCAGAGCTTTCTCCTGCCATGACTGACAGAAGCACACTTTCAGGGCGAGTAGATGGCATTCATTTTACCATCTTGTAAAGCAAACATCTAAAAATGGCAGAAGAAACTGCATCCTAAAATTGCCTACTTTTCTCCAGTGATTACAAAGGCAGTCTAGAGTCACTAGCACTAATTCAGACCTCTTCACTGCATATGTCTGATGTTAGGTGGTAAGAATCCCACCCTTGCTGTGGGTGTGCTGCCCTTTGATGGACATTCAAGAGGGGATTGTCACCATTTTTCCTCATTCTCCCAAGGATCCTATTATCTTCAGGTCATCTCTGAACAGATTGTGATGTAGCAGTATTTTGACTTATAATGCTGTCTGATATATATATTATTTGTGGGAGCAGTAACACACAGTGTGTGATTTAAAGGTGGTAATTGCTCATCTGTAAGTTCTAGGGAATAACTTTGGTATTGAAAATACTCTGAAGCTCCTGAGCAAAATCTGTTTTTTCTATCAACTGGAAACAGGTTTGGCTGGTAAATGTGTGATTGCTGTGCCATTCAGAAAGACACTTTAGCTGACAGGAATATAGTGATACCAGAGGCAGGAATTCAACAGTATGGGTCAAATACAGGGCACAAATTTCCATCTGATCTGAGAGCCAGATCTAAAAAAGGTAAGAACTGAAATAGTTTATATTTTTGCTCATATAAAACTGAACCCTGCTTGCATTCCTCACAGTACCAGAGGTGCTAAAATCAATGATAGCACTCACCTGAGTAAAGCTAGCAGGAATTTATGGTACCAGCCAAGCTCTGAATGTGTGTGAGGAATTTTGGCTGTGATATGATTTCAGTCTTTCAAATGGAAGTGTAGATCTTACCATTTCTGGCAGGAGTAGGGAAAGTTTTTTAATAATCTGGGTGGGCAGGAGTAGAGCAGCTGGAGACTATGATTTGAGACATGTTGTAGTCTTTGGGAGAAACATGTCCCACCTTGGCCTGGCTGTACATGTAGATCGCGGGTGGAAACAAGGACAGGGTGCTAGTGATATCATTTCTTTGTACCCTGCTGGCTATGGGAGGTGGCACGTGTCACCTGTACTAACCAGATGGGCCAGTGAGGCTTGGATGGACATTTGACCTCCTGCAATAATATAGAGCTACACTTTGAAACAATCGCAGCATAAGGTGAGGTCCTGAAGAAGTTACAGAGAAAAAAAGTGCTTATCAATGCATATAAGCATATTTAAACCGTTTTTATTTGTTTAAAATGGAATGCAGTACTGCTCGCATTAACCTGCTATATTTGAACTGCTCCCAGGTCATAAATACGTCTTCTTTTTATCCCCATTCCTTCAAGCAGTGGTTTTCCCACCTCAGGCCGGTTCTGTCCATCCCTACTTGCTGCTCCCAAACGTCCAGGCAGCACTGTATGGCAACAGCAACCAGGAGGAGAAACAGGCGCGAGATGGAGGATGCTTTTCTCCTAGAAAAGAAGGGGAAGAGTCCAGCCCTGCCAGTGGACCCTAGGGTAAGGGCAGTAACTGAACCCAAACATGGAAAAGGACATCAATTCTTCAGCCTGAAAAATGACAGAACAAAACCTATTCAGTGCAAAAAGTATTTTGGTTAAGAAATTGTTGGCTACAGTGTAGTGGAAAATTGCCTAAATTAAGTCATATGGAGCAAGTGACCCTGCAGTCTACCGATAAATTATAATCTTCCAGTGTCTGGCCTGGGAAATAAACTAATTTCCATTCTTGCGGGAGTTGGAGACAGCCGTATGTATAACAGAAATGTATCTATTAGTAACCACAGAGAAAACTATATATGTGTTAGCAGAGCTGCCTGCATGTTGCATGAAGTACTGTTATCCTTCTGAGCAGAAGAGCAAGGATGCCACCAGCTCAGTGTGGTGGTGATATTTCCACCCGTGGCAGTAGAAGAGCCACACCACAGCCCTGCCGCCATGGCAGAGATTCAGGTGTCTTGCTGCTGTTGCGCACAGCTGGGCATCTGTAATTTAAATCACTGAACAGCAGAACTGAGATGTCCTGGCAAGTCTGCATATAAATGATTTCTGAACCTCATCTGCAGGGAGTGAGAGCCCCCAAAAGTTGCCTGCAGTGACACATACAGGGCTGCGATACTGCTGTTTGCCTCCTGTGAGAAAGGGAGAAGTTGTGACCTTGTTTAGGCTGGCCTGCACGGCTCTTCCATGTGGGAACTGCAGCCAAGTCCCGGTGGGTAGTGCAGAACTGAGGATGCCCTCTCCACCTCAAGCACACGATGGGGACATGTCCAGACACTTTCAGCATGTCTGGCTGTGACAAAGATAGGCAGGAATCTGGAAAGAGAGATGTTAGATACCAACACAGCATCCTGGAGGTTATCACATCTTCCGTTCATGGTTTGCTGTCGGGGTGTGCAGCGTGTTGTAGACTGATTTCTGAAGAGCGTGGGAGGAATGCCGTGGGCTGTACTACCTTGTGTTGACTGACACGGATCCAGTATTGCTAGAATTACCTGTGCAAGGAGGTTATTTTCTTTCCCACTTCAGTTATCAAGGATTTCATACTGGGGTTTACAGGTAGGTCACTGGCTGGGAACCGGGGGTTCTGCGTTTACCTCCCAGCTCTGCTGCTGGCTTTCTCTTGTGACCCTCTCTAACTCAGGGTCTCCAAGTCTTACTAGAAGATAATAAGAATATCCTTTCTCCACCCATTTTTTAAGTCATGCTTATTTATACAGTAAGTCTCCATGGCAGGCCAGGCAACTTATTGGGGGGAAGAGGAAGAGGAGGGAAGGGGAAGAGGATGGTTGATGTAGCCCTCAGGAAGGACTTTGAGATTATGACTGCTTTGTTAAATCTGGTTAAAATGGGTTGGGGGGGCTCAAGGGTATTGATGATAGGACTGACAGACATAGCTTGTTTATATAAGCCTCCTCTCCTTAGGAAAGTAGGCTGAAAATGATAATTTCTGTTTTTCTGTTGTTCCTGATTTTTAGAAGATGCTTTCAGTCTTTGATCCAGATTCTGATTCCAGTTGTAGCACTGGAAGATGAAATACTTTCATTAGTTTTATTGGAGCAATTCTAGATTTTCACACTGATAACTGAGATCATGATCTGCCTCTTCTGTTTATTGATAACTACTGGAAACTATTAGTTTCTCTGTTTTACTGTGGCTTAAAATGTAGACAAAATCAACATTTTAAGATACCTTGACTTATTCTTCTACTGATGCTGGAGTAAAATTATTGTGGGATTTTTGCTGCTTTCCTCACGCAGACATGAATGGACAGAGATGTCCCTAGTGTTTGAAAAATCTTTTACAATATGATGCTGCCTTCAGGGTCAAGAGGACATCCAGCAAATTATTTCCGTGAGCATTTGCAATACAGACAACAGCAATGCAACTCTTATAACATAATTAAATTTCTGTTTGGGAATGAAAATAGCAATCTCCTGTTTGCTGGGATCAAACATCTCAGGAGGGGAATTCAGCAGACACCAGGCTTGGCAGTAGCTGTTTAAAAAAGTAATGTATGCTATAGACATCATGATTTCTTTTAAAGAACATCGTATCCTTGTCAAGATGTTTTTTGGCATATTAGAGAGAACATATTTTCATTTTAAAAATCCCAGATAATATTTTTTACTAGAGAAACAAAAGGAATCAGAAGGGAGAAGATTAGTTTTTTTAGGTAAGGCTACCTTCAGGTGAGTAATGTAAGACTCACCTTTAGATGAGTCTTAAGGTTTTTTTAGGTAGATCTAAGGTATGAATTTCAATTAAGTCTTTGAAAGCATTATCTTCTCATTACGATTTTGTCATGAAATATTCATAAAAATAATTATTTAAGGAATGTTTTAGCTAACATTTTTATTTTAGCTATTTTATTTTTTTAAAGATATTTTATTTTATTTTTTAAGGAATGTTTTAGCTACAAATCCCCGGACGGTTTAAAAGAGACAGTGTACTAAAGGAAAATGAAAGGTGAATTTTTCATCTATATTTGCTAGCCTGTATTAAAATATTAATACCAGCTATTTAAAGATGGTTCTAATCTTTACTAATTTCTCAAGATATATGACAGCACACTCAAAAGTTTTGCAATTTTGAAAGCTGAAGCATTCAAAATGCCCGGTGGATTTTGCATGTTTCCCTTTCAATATTCAAGGTGTGTAGCACAACTGTTTGAAATATGCTGCATCTTAACTGAAAGGATGCCAGCCACTACGTGCATCAAGGAGGCACTTTAAAACTTTTCAGATAAACCAGAAACAATTAGCCAAATTCACAGTGGATGAAATTTGTCCTAGTTGAGCCATATACTACTTAAATAATTCTCACCTCTTTGCAAAGGTTATACGATAAGCTACTGGAAAAGGGCATATGTCATATTAGGTGACAGGTCCATGTCTCAGGATGACTTACTCCTCTGAGAAATGAGGATAAATTCTCATTTGCAGTCCTTTAAAGTTAACACTATCCTTCTCAGTCTTGCTGCTTCTCAGAACCTCATTGAAATGGTACATCTTTAAAAACTCTAACAAAACAGAAAAAATACAGACACCTTCTTGTCTATGGTTCAATCCATGTGCAAGATCACAGGGTGTCATGCCAGACAGGGACCTGGACGGACTGTTATGGTACTGTATTGAGCGCAAGTTCAGCCAGGAATATGCGTGTAGACTACTCCTGACAACTCCGATGACGTCCTTGAAATCTTCAGAGCCAGTTCTACCACCTGCCTACAAGGCCTCAAAAAATTGATGGCAGTGTGGTCACTAGCAAATGCATAGTTTTCACAGAACTCTGAATGCCTGGATTTCAAATCTTAGTTATTAAGAAATCTCCATGGACTATGTCTGCATTAGCAAATAATTCAACGCAACAGGATGTGTCAGGAGAGTGAAGCAGCTGGTGATGAATCTGCACACGTACACTAGTGGTGGTTCTGGACTTTTCCCTTGGACTACACTTTGTCTAGTCTCTTTGAGGAAAAGTCACCCCCAGGTATGTGGCTTGAAGCTGTCCAAAATTCAGGCCCTGTGTCCCCCTCACAAGTGGGTGCACCAATGGAAATGCAACAGTTTCCTTTTTGGAGGAAGCCAGCAGAGAACCTGGTCTGGTTTCATCCAGAAGAAATCCTTGGTGCTTGCACTGAAATAGCTCTGTGAGCTGAACCAATGTGCAGGAAGTGGGAGAACTGGGGGAATCCCTTCAAAAACCCACTACTGCTGTGAGCCTTAGTGTAAACACAGATACAGATCACCTTGAAAGTGTTTATAATGTCATCTAGAAAAGATTTATTGGTATGATTCTAAGATGTTCTAAACAGTGAAAAAAATGACTGCATATGAGAGGCCTAGTTTATCCTTGTGTATGTCCCCCTGGGAGCAAACAGGTTTATTTTTAACATTGCTTTAACTTTGTGTAGTTAGTCAAGGTAATGTCTATGTATGGACTATATTGTTCAAGTTTTCTAGCTACATCAAAATAAAAATTACTTGTGTTTTGTCTTCACAGAGTTTCTAGATTAAGATGATAAACTTCAGTTTGAGATACCATTAGGAAAAATAGACTCTTCTTGATACTGAAGATATGGTCTCCGTATTTTGCAATGCTTTAATATAGGCAATTGCCTAATAAAAGCAACCGCTTGTACAGGTTTTATTTTATCATCTTCATGACTCAGTAACTCGGATTATTTATTAAAAAAAAAGGTAAGGTCCTTTTCACTGTTAGTAGGGCAAATTCTGACTCAGAAATATAAGCTAAATTAAATGCAGCTATTTGCATTGATTTCACTCGATCTAGATTCATTTGCTTGCCTATTTCCTAGCTGAGCTAAAGCATTTCCATGAGGTATAAATTGGATTGATGTAAAACAAGCAGACATTAGTGAAGTTTAACAGTCACCCTGTCACAGTTAAACTGGTACAAATTTCCTCAGTGTAACCCAGGATGTAAAGTTGCTGGACAGGGGAAATAACAGAACTCATTATTAAAAAAAAAAAAAAAAAAAAAAAAAAAGAGAGAGAGAGAAAGACTGATGTTTAATGTTGATAATCATTTCTAACAAGTGCAACAAAGGGAGGGCTAACCTAAACCCATGTCAGGTGAAGGTTTTATATATTCTTATAAGATTAAACAAATATTTATTAACTTGCGCTTATTCAACTCATTCAGGAATCTTTTATTTGCAGCCAAGTGGTATTCAGTCAAATCCAACATGTGGTTAATCGTCTGTTGGAAAATTGGTTTTAAGTGTATTTCTGAGGTTTGGTACCACAACACTGATCCTACCTTCTGGTTTATACTTGTTTTCAAAAATCACTATGTTGCTGCTACCTCTTTTTCTTTTCTTTTTCTTTTTTAACCCAGACATAGTCTTGGAAAGCTAAACAGGATTGCATAGTAATGAACTGTGAGCACTCTGAAATAATTTTTGTAAAAAGCTGAAAATAGATGAATTGACATCTGCCAAAAACTAAATAACTTATCTTAAAGGTGACTGACAAAATATTTCTAGATATTTAGGACTGTTTCCCTATCATTCATTTGCTTAAATTGTTAAGCTTTTTAATTTTCAGCTTCCTTTTGACGGGGAGAACTTGAAGTCTGCTGCTTCTGGTGGCCAGGGAGGGACCTCCTAACACTTCCTTCAGAGAAGCTGTGGGAGCTTCATCCTCGGAGATATTCGAATGCCAACTGGACACAGCCCTGAGCAGCTGGCTCCAGCTCACCCTGCTTGGGCAGGAGATTGGACTAGCAGACCTTCGCGGTCCTTCCAACCTGTTTTTGCCTCTGATTCTCCAATTCAGTTCTTATACATCTGTTCAAAGGATGAGGCTGCTCATCTTTAACCTGTAGCCAAAATAGTAATGGATCCCCTTTAAATAAACCCTTATGAAAACAATCCACCATTTTAATCAGTCGTTTCTCTCTTCTGATGCTGCCAATCAGCATCTTCTACTTTAAGTGGAGAATGCTTTTCAATATAAATCTAATTTGAGATATTTCTTTCAAGCAAAGTGATTTCAGAAGTAGAGATCATTCCACAGTAGGTTAGTTTTCTTCTTGTGCCAATAACTAGTAAGAGTGGGTGGCAGGAGAAGGTGGTAGAAAATGCAATTAAGTGAAGAAAGTACTGTGAAGCAGAGATGAGAGATCTCGTTTTTTGGAGGAGTTGAGATTTTGATATTTTGATTTTTCTTTTCCTGCTGCTTTGGAATGAAACTTCAAATTTTGGAATTGAGAAGAAAATGTAAGAGGAAACGTTTTCATGTTGACCGAAACATTTCATTTTTGTTTTGTCTTTTTAATTATAATATTATACATAGCATATACTTAACCAGACTTTAAAAAAGAAAAGGAAAAAGAAACTCAAAGCAAAAAGTCATTGTAAAGGGAAACTCAAAATGTTGAATTCTGCAAATGTTGAAATGCCTTGATTCAGTGTTGTTGAATGTTTTCAATTTTTTTCTCCCTTTGAAACACTATTTTGGTGAAATTGTTGTGTTGTTGTGAAGCATTTTCAAGTCAACTGGATTTGAGTTTTCCAACAAATCTTTCTTCTGACCATATCTGATACAGTGTGGATGGAGCAACAGTTTGGCTGCAGTTTCACTGTGTGACTTGGTAAGTTGCCTCACCCTTGAGATCTGCTTCACTGTTCCTAAAATGTGGGCAACAGTAGCTGCCTCCTGAGATGCTGAGCTGCCTCATGCAGTAGCAGAAGCCTGAAGGTAGTAAGCTGAGGTTATCAAAATCTTTCATCGCTTTAGAACAGAAACTTTTTGGAACTAAAAACTTTTCTTAAGAGAACTCCCCATTCTAGAGCTGATTGGCATACACCAAAGTTTAAAAAGGAGATATCTAAAGTTACGTGGTTAAATATCTTTCAAACACCTGCATACAGACTACTTCCGGAAGAGATTTTCCCAATGAAATCAATGAGTGCAGCTGAAAATGAAACTAATTATATAAACTATCTAAATAGGGTCTCCTTTAAAAACAAGCAAACAGACAAACAGTCATAATTAGTTAATATTAAAGTGAAAATTGTGTCTTGTGTTTCTAGGCTAAGCTATCTCTTAACATTCCTGTCACTTGAAATAAATAGAGCCTCCAGCAAGAACATTCCCACACACTTTATCAGCGTACTTGTGTGCAGAAAAGTCAAATGAGACAGGCTATAGATCCTGCATTTGCCTCACCAGGCATGAATTACCTTGTCTGGGTTTTGCATCTTTGAAATCTTATAAATCCCTGCATGAAGTGAGGTATAACCAGGTAAGTGGACCAGCTGCTTCTCTGAAAGTATGTAATCAGTTCATTATAGTAACACTTATAAACAGTCCTGTAGTTAAAGTTATATCAACATTTCTAGCAGAGGCTCAATTTTTCATGTTATAATTTCATCAAGAAAAACTGCTTTGAGTTAAGCTTCATAAAAATAGCATGAATATATTTGTCTTTATAATTAAAGATGAATTTGTCTTTTTATAAATCATGCAGACTAAAGAAGCAAACCCCTGACTGATCTAAAATACAGCTGCACATCTAAAGGTCTTAAATTTGAAGAAGAAAAGCTGCAGTTAATCAAATACAGCATTATAAGCAAAGCCTAGCTGATGTGGGGTCCTGCTCTACAGTCCTTGTTTGGAAAATGTTTGCAGGGGCATTTTGTTCCAGTAACAAGTAGAAAATCAAATTCATATGTATAGAAGTAGGAAGAGGGAAAATGAGGATTCTTCTGCTGAAAATTCTTAGACTCACTACAGTGTGGTTGGAAAAAAAGTTCTACAGGTTTACATAGTTGGTCCTTTCAAGCTTGGGGAGTTTCTCTATAGATAAAACCTTGTTCAAAGGATGACTTGGTCCAGCTGCGCTCACCTTACAGAGAAGGCTCTGAAGAGTCTGCTTCAAAAACTGTGTATCATAGAGTCTGTCCATTTAGTATGTGTGTCTGAGGATCATATTAAGGGAATAACGGTTTTAAGGTACGGCTGACCCGGTAACATCACTGAGTCACTCAGTGAGATGAGTAAACTGTTCCTCTGACAGCTTTTAAAATGCAGAGACCGACAGTTTCTAGCAACTTCAGTCTGCGCATGGATGAATAATCTTCCGAGGCAACTCAGCATTTTTTGACTGGCAACCATGCACTCCACCAAAGTAGTCCCTGATTCGTCTTAGACAACCAGTAACCCTCACAATTTGTCTTTTGAACTGGGATTTGAAGATAGATAACTTGACTTCAAACTTGTATCATCGACAGGCTGCTTCTTTCTTGTTTCTGAGACGAGAGCTCATCTCATCTGTTGAGGTAAAAAAACTCTTCACAGGGCTGAATTAATAAAATTAGAAAGGGTCCAGAAATCAATAAAATATCTCATCTCTAGCAAACTGAAAGGATTGTTTAATATCCTTTTGTCTGATCAAGGATGAGAGGGCCTCCTAGTATCTTCTTCACTAGCTTCATTTGAACATGCTTTTCTTGTTTATGGATGATTTGGACCAAATGAGGAGGAAGAGAACACATTTGGCCTTCGAGACTCTGCGTGAGACTGACTTGATGTAGCATAAATCCTTTTTAACTCTTCTCCTTTGGTTATAGATAGGCCAAAGAGCTTCCAAGAGTGACTCACAGGAAGTCTAGGATCAGGGCTGGCTACCATGTGTTTCCAGTGGCCATTTCTGATGTTGACTGAAAGCCCTGGCTGACCTACTTGCAGTCACCATGGCTTCTTGGGTTGGATCCTTCAACTTCAAGGGGAATGGCTGTCTACTTGGGGAAAGCATGCCCCCGCATTCTCTCTTTACGTCTAAAATAATCTAAATGTGAGGGCTTTCTGGTCCTTACATTTAGATTATTTTAGGTGAGTTTCCTGGCTGATAGAGTAAGGTGCAGAGGTGACTGCTTGGACAATCTTCTGTAGAACT
This sequence comes from Apteryx mantelli, assembly GCF_036417845.1. Taxonomy (NCBI): domain Eukaryota; kingdom Metazoa; phylum Chordata; class Aves; order Apterygiformes; family Apterygidae; genus Apteryx; species Apteryx mantelli. The sequence goes on along the minus strand of NC_089980.1, from coordinate 99,273,959 downwards.
GGTTCCAGTGCTTCTGCGTCAAATATGGCTCTATTTACAGTGTCATTGAAAGGTACTGGAGAAAACCATATAGACCACTTTTCAATTATAGATTATTGATGTGCTAATTTCCCCCCACCCTGCCCCCGGCTGTGAGGACCCAAAGGAGTTAGATTATCCCCCACAATGGATGTTTTTCTTTCATTTGTATCCTTCTCCCCTCTCTTGTCAGTCCCAGGTGTCTCTGCTTTATCCAGCCAGATTGCTCAGATGGTATCCTCATCTCCACAGAAGATCAATAGGATTTGATGATTCTCCTCACTCTGTCAGTCTTTTGTCCTGTCTGTTTTCTCCACCCACAGTGAGGAAACCTTTTTCAGGACTCTTTACACTCATAGACCTTCTAATACAAGGGAACAGGGAATTTGTGATTGCAGTTCTTTCCATTAACTCTTTATGAGTTTGGCCTCATCCATCCATTATAAGGCGACTGATGCTTATCCAGCACTTCAGGTTTTTACATGATTGCAAGTGCTTGGTGCTGATCCAGCAGGCTGCGGTTCCTGTCGGTACACTGGGGCTCATGCAGCCTCTTGCAATCACGGATATAGTGGTTCCAATATTTGTTAACTGTAATTTCACCACTTCACTTAGAGTAGCAAAGCATTTCCTGGTAATTTAAATGTTAGAAGATCTGCACTGTTTCTCTAATCTGTAAACTTTACTGTTTTGCAGAGAAGGAAATCTGTGTATCTAATTCTGCACAATGGTGGAAGCCCATGAAAGTTGTACACTGCTGTAAAACAAGTGAGAGTGCTGAGCCTAATTGCACAGACAGCACTGGTTGGAAATGGAGTTGCACAGTCCTTGGGAATGGAGTTGCACAACGAAAAAAAAAAAAAAGGCTGATTCTTCTTAATAATTATGAGAGAATTGCTTATTCTCTTACTCAATGACAAGAGCATCAGCTTAAGAACATAACAAGTGCTAAACTGGGTCATTTTGCCTAGTACTGTCTCTCCAGTAGTGGCCAACAGCGAATCCTCAGGGAAATATATCAGATCAAGGCAAATATGTACTTGCAATTTCCCCCAGGATTTTCTTTCAGTGTTACGAAGCCTATGGACCTCATGAGCTAATGGATTACACATCTTTGTGTGTAATAACATTTCAAAACTTTTTCTTGAACCAATTTGTACTTCTCACCTTTGCAACTATGACAATGGTATAAGTACACATTGTATAAAAGAAATACTTCTTCTTGTTGAAGCCTGCTGCTAGATCAGTTCCCTGGATGCATTTGTTCTGTATTAGGAAAAATAGGGACTAAGTTATTCCTGATCCTTTTCTCCATGCTATTGCTGATTTGCCTGAATTTTGCCTGAACTAAATTTTGCCACCCTAAGATTGGAAAGGTCTGGGCTGAGTTGAGTTGCTTTGGCTGTAAGAAGGAGAAAGGACAAAACTGAGGGCCAACAGCTCTGAAGTGTTGTACTTGTCTTTTATATTTCCCTCCATTTCTCCTTCTTCCAGAACAAAGAGTCCTCATTCACCAAACACAGACTGGCTGGATCATTAATACTTTCTTACATAGTTGTAAAGCTTGATCAATTGTAATTTGTGCATTTGTCATATAAGTAACTGACAGGCAGTCTAGTCATGATGAAGTGTAAGAAAATGTCATTATTTTGGCAAGCTGTGGACTGAGGTATTGTTTATTTGAGAATGAATATGTGTATTTTGTTGCTTATTGAACTTCTGTATCTCATTTGCTTGTCTTCTAAGACTGTCATTGCCCAATGAGAGAACAGAAACACTGCTATGCAACTGAAGCAGCCATTACTCTTGCTGATAATGAATTCTAAAAGTCCAAGGAAAAATTTGCCTGGCTATTGGTAGAAATTTGTTTCTGTAAGATATTTGATTAACTAGAAATTGTGGCCTAGTAAAACAGACAAACAAACAAACAAACAAACAAAAAATTGCTTTCCCAATGGCAATTATTCATCCCAGGCTGGTCAAAGCCTCAAGTTTCTTTTTCACAGGAAAGCTTAACTTTTTAAATGTGGATTTCATTCTGAAATTTTGAAATTTTCAGGTTGAATTTATGGATTTTTTTATATATTCATATATATTCATTTATATTTATATTTATAAGTCATTCATTTATATATTCATTTCAAAATTTGAAAATTTAATTCCATCTTTTACAGGCTTCTACTATTTTAATATTAGTTTTTGTCACATGGTAATGCAAGATTGCCACTGCTAAAGCAAAGTACTACATACTACTTGAAAGACACTGGTATTTGGATTTACATTTAGTAAGTGTTAAGGTCAACTATTGCACAGTGATGAAAAAATTTGTATCCACTTTTCCTAATTTTATTATACTGAAAAGATTCTACACTTGGTAATTTAAAAAAATGTTGTGCAAGTTGAGAAATGTTTTTGAATTAGAACTTCAAAAAGCAGTGAGCTTTGGTACAGTAATGGGTCTTGCTTTTCTCAAACAATTGCTTTTACATTTTGATTTCCTTCCATTTTTTTCTGCTACTTTAAAGTTACAGATGTACACCATGGTTTGATTTTGCATCAAGATTAATGTTTGCATTCTCCACTAATTTGCCAATTGCTTTTAAAACCATCTGGAGCCAACTTTCTTTGTGCTAATATTGTTATTATTTAGTATTACTCTGGCTTTCAGCAACCTTAATTAGAACTGCAAATTTGTCTTGCAGGCATCCTCAAATGTAGAATTTCAGTGCTCAAAAAGTAGTTATTCTCAAGTGTAAAGTTCAGGTTTTCTTTGGAAGAATTAAGCTTATGTGTTTACTACAAAGTCCAATCAGTTTACCTCATCTGTTCTGCAGTTTTATAAATGTAAAAGTGAGATTCTTTCACTGAGCATTAATGGACAAATTCCTGCTGACTTTATATTAGATGTGAGAAGGGTTATTTATAATTTGTTTTGCTGTGTGTTGGAGTGGGGGGACGGACCCGGAGTAACAATGAGTCTCAATATGAGTATGGTCGTTCTCCCTTTATCAGAGCTTACACAGAGTATATATAGACAAGCAATAAGCATGCACTAGCAATAGCTGTATGACTGGTTTACAGCTTCTGTCCACGCGCCTAAAGCGGATATATGATTGGTGCAAAGTTGCTGTTCATGTGGAGGGGTTTGTCAGCCCCCTCCTTTACTTGTTTACCACTACTTGCCTTCCCCTTTTGTAATGGTCTAGGAATGCTCAAGGACAGTTCACATAGCCGTGGGATCCTCCCTTCATCATGAAGGCAGGATCGCTCACTTCTAAGAAAGCATGCCCTTTCTCACTTAACCATTCTTCCACAGCTGTGTACTATTGATGTCAGAACTGGACAGCATTATGTGCTAACAATATATGAAATCACTGTCCATCTTAAATCAAGCATATCTTCTAAGGGTAAACATCTGCAGTGATAGTGCATTTGGACATCTGCACTGCTTAAGTCCCCATGCTTGCTCTTTTGAACTATCACAACAAAAGATAGCTACTGTGCCATTCTCCTCACTTACCTAGAAGTGAGACATCTAGTTCGGTCTAGTATCTAGACTACGACTATAGGCAAAGGTGAGAGAGAGAAAGAGAGAGAGAGATCTCTGGTGGGAAAAAATTTGTCCATTTGTCTTAGACACCGATCTTCAACTGGCATGAACTCCAGGGGGACCTGAGGACTGATGTAAACAAGATGCCTCACACTTAGAGGCAGAAGTTGGAAGACACGACTCTGATGTGGTATCTGAATTGCTTGCTACAAACTACATCAGTATCATGTCCAAGTAGTTATATATATAGCAATATACATCTGTGTCCATGGTCCTACCCTCTGCCCCTCATATGCTAGAAAGGGCCAGAACAGGGACTTGGAATAAACAAACATATATGGAAAACACCTCCTTCTGGGATTTAAGTTATCAATCCACCTTCCCTAGTACTCCAGAAGCAGAGAAACACAAATAAACGCACTCAGTGTGTTTTAAGAAATGCCATTAGGATAGAAAATGTACTATAAACTAAGGAAAAGATGGAAGGAACATATTTTAATACTATATTATTACCTAATGAGGTCACAAAAGGAACAAAACTGATCTATAGGGGCTGAATTAATCTTATCTATCTTTGGGGGTGGAATTTAGTTCAAGGTGCAGACACTGAACTTTAGCCTCTACTGTCGGTGTGTACAGGCTTGCTGGCGGTTATGCTCTTGCTATAGTCCATGGGGTCACTGGAGCCGGGAGCCTTCAGCTCACCCCAAAGTAGACATTTTAAGACTGCAAATAAGCAGTCCTGTTTGAGTTGCCTTTGGGTATGTGACACATATGTGTAGGGCTGGGAGATATGGCACTGGCCCAATGCAAATGCCGTGCCTTCTGTAGTGGTAGCAAGGGGCAGGCAGGATACCCAGGGGTATCCAAAATGGCAGTAGAGGGGTATGCATGGGCAAATGAATCAGGCCCTTTACGGCTGGTGAGCTGAATTGCTCTCTAGGATTCATTAACTGCACTGACTACATTTCCATCAGCTGTGCTGGAAACTGCCTTAGGGCACATGCCAGCACCTAAATTCAGGTAGCACAGTCTTGAACCAAATTCTGCTTTAGATATCTGCAGTGCAGATGGCCTGCTTTTGAGCCGGTCTCCTCAGCTTCCTTTACAGCCAGTGGAGCTATGCAGGCATTTTTAGTGTGAAGTGCCTGATCTGACCTGTTGTTGACATCTACTTTTGGATGGAATTGTGCTCTAGAAGTACCTGTTTCTTTCTGTTGACTATAAAAGGAATGCAGATGAGTATGTTTTTTATAGAACATACAAACATTTAGTCAGATGAATCTCCTACTAGGTTTCTAAGAAGTGTGTATTTTTTGAGTTGTTTAGTATGCTCAGAAGGGATTTCTTAAGTGAATGCAATTGAAAGACTGCCATATTTGCCTACTAAAAAAATGTTTACAGTTGGAGTGTTTAGAGCCTGTAACTTTTTCCATTATGTAGACCCCTATTTCCAGTATTTCTTTTCAATGTATTTGCAGTTAAATAGGGCAGTTTGGATATCACTTGCTGTTGTTCAGCAGAAAAAATTGGGTTAAAGGTTTAAAATATCTTATATTTTAAATATCTTGGTGGTAAGTCCACTGATGGTCTGTGATTCTACACTACCACAACAGAGAGTTATGAGAGTTGTTACAAAGTGTGAAAAAGGAAGAGCTGTCTGAAAAAAGAAAATGAACTTTTAAATCAGTCTGTTTTTAATAGCACTAATTCATTGTCTGTGACTTCTTTATTCCTATGGTAATAAGGACATAAAAAGGTATCTACAGTGTATTATATTTTGTTATTAGTTATGGAAAAAAACAATCCTTGGAAGTGGAGGAATTTTAGTATCAGACATTAAGCAGTTCCTTAGCAGAAGGGCACAGGAGATCCATGAGCACCATGATGCAGTACTTACAAGATAAACTTTCCTGCTTATTTTTTTTACTATTATAACCCAATGAAGACTGTTGTCATACATGCAGTTTTAATAAAAATTAGCAACAGCTTTTGTAACCTGAGGCCTGAAATGATAGTCTGTATAGATACACCTTTGTTCATTTCCATGAGTCATAAGGTTCACATGGGGTTTAATCTGTTCTTTTCTTTTTCAACCAAAAAAGTTTCTGGAAAGTAATCTTTTGTTAACATAGGCTGTAAGATGAAAGAAAAGGAGATTCTACTGACTTTGAAATCGCCTGCATCAGGAAAAATAAAAAAGTTGTTTGCATTAGAGTGACTGCAGATGAGATTCATTTAATCATGAGATGAAAAATCTTTCAGGCTAAATAGATCTGAAGATGCTCACTTTCAGAGTGAGTGCACTGCTGGGGAAACATGGAAAACCTTAAGGAATAAATGTAACTCTTCCATTTAAAACAGCCACCCCATTAGCAAGAAACCATGGGTAATTTTTTGCAGATACAGTACTGTATCTCTTGCTGGAAGACTCCATTTTTTTCGCCTCAAGGTCAGGTTTTAACGTTACGTATTCTCATGCAGCTTAAAGCAGATATAAAAGCAGCAGCAATGTGTACAGCTTGGGACATAGACCTAATGTATGTCAAATATGAAACCCCACCACCATCTTCTAGATGATGGTGGAAGTATTATTACACACCTATGGCCCAGTCTTTAAAAGTCATGTAGCATCCAGCCCCTCTCATTAAAAAAAAATTGGAGCGAGGATTGGAACAGCCCTGGCTGGCCCCTGCAAGTGCTCACCTGCCTTAATGCTGCTGGGTTTACTGCATCTGCTAGAATTTCCTCTGGCTGGATGTTCCTGCTGCTCCTTTCCTGGACCTATGTATGGGACAGTGGAGGTGGAAGGTGCCATTTGGGACTGCAGAAAGCTTTAAGGTGAAACAAACATTGTGGTTTACAATTTTTGCAAAGGTTTGCAAAGCCTACAAAAAGCAAAAACAAACTTCAAAAAACTTTGACCTATTGTTCAAAGAATGATTGAAATCTTACAGCCCACCTGGACCTTGATGCTGTATCTGGTAAAACCAATGGCAAACCTCTTCCTGGAGCAAAATCGAGGCATTAGCTGGTTACCCAGAGGGGAAAAAGAAGCTGAACCACAATTACGCTATGTGATGTGATCTAAGGGTCATATTCTCACAACATTTCTTCCTTTATGTTCTGCCTGAATACCAAGCACCTGCTTCCACTGACCAAATAATTAATCTTCTTTTAGTGGGAAAAACTCTGTAATTTTAAAATCATTCAAACAAGTAAATAAACATATATTTATAACAGAATATCAGATCTCTGTCTTTAAAAGGCAAGTGCACACAGAGCTAATACTTTCGTGAAGGAAAACAAGGATATTTGACTTACGTTAAGAGAGAACAGAATACATACTAAAGCAAAGAGGTACAAATTGGACAATGTTGCATGACACATCCAACCCACTGCTCCAGGTGGGCAGGCACACAGACTTCCCAACATGGCACCAAATTAAATGCAGAATGTGGGGAGGAAGTTTGCCTTGAATGCCAAAGGCATGCAGACACCTTTCTTTTTCCTACTCTTGGTCTTGACAGCTTGGTCTTGTTCCTAGAAAATAGCTCTGCGCTACCGAAGAGATCACTCAAAGCTGCAAATTCCAGGCAGGTAGTACTGCTGCTGGGAGGCATGAAAGCATCTATCCCTCCATTAAATATAAGCACTCCAGGAAATATAAGCCCTATTTCAGGAGACCTGTACCTTAGTTGAATAAACTGCATCCCTTCCCTGTTCTTACCATGCAGACACCCCCAGGAAAGGTGCTATAATGATGTTGCTCTGGGCAACAGCACCATGCTCGTGCAGTTGTGTGACTTCCTGCCACTAGCAGGGTTGCAGCTTGCAAGGAAGGACGTGAGCAGGGCACCACAGATCTGTCTGTGCAAGGGCTGTGGTTGCCTTCCAGCAGAAAACAACTGCTAATTCACTGTTAGCCACAGGTTGAATTGATGTGGCTTTTATTCATTTTAATATAGAAATTAAATAAAACAGGAGCTGATAAAGATCTCTGTGGTCTCCTACTAGATGAATCACATGACCAGCTTATTACTACTTATCTGCTTATTACTACAGATATGTAATTGTGGCAATCACAAGCCAATATGAGATAAAAGCAGCACCGTTTCTCCCCATATCAGTTGGAGTTCAATTTTGGAGTAAGATCCTCTGCATAGGCATAACAATACATAGCACCTTTCCCCTCAAATGCAGAGTAGGGAGTTTAAGAGAGATATGGAGGGCAAGACGTGTTTATCGACAACAGTGCTAGACTTTGCTGGCTTAAAGCATTTATCAGAGCATAACTTGGCTTATTCAATGCCACTTTCTCTCTCCGCAGCTGGTAGAGGAGCGACCTAGAGCTCAGCTTCAGAGGTACTTTAACCACAAAATATATAGGCAGCCTTTACACATTGCAGCAGGACCTTGTCAAGCCAAGTGGCTGAGCAATAAAATACAGAGGAAACCCAATCTAAAGCTGCACAGAGAAGAAAAATGATCCTGTGTTTATATGCACACCGCTGGGCACTAGGCTGCATGGATGTCTGGTTTGACTCAGTACGGCTGCTCTTTTATAGACTGGTGCTTTTATTTTCATCACCCATTTTTGCTGCAACTCCACTTCTTTTGTGGTGTAGGTGAAAATACGCTAACACCCTCGACTGGCTCCTTGAGTCATAGGGCTGAAAAGGCCTCCCAGGGCCTGCTCTGCAATAATTCTTACCCTCCAACCTGTGCAGGACTGGAATATGGATTTGGGTTTTAGGAAAAAGGACTAGCTTTCCTCCCAAAGCTCCCTTTTTTAGAGATTCTCCATGTTTTCCACTTTGTATGCGGGACAGCGAGGATGTTCATACCAGCCTGTGAGAGATATTAGGATAGACCACAGCTCTGGTGTAGCAAGCACTACCTTTTGAGAGGTCTCATTTTTTTGGTTACAAATAAAATGCTGAGGTTTCAATTAAAATTTATCAAAGTGGTTGCTAATGTCTGGCTCAGTTTGTCTAGACCCAATACATCTGCTTTGGATCTGTTCACGCATATCTAAACACACAGGGCTGGAGCATGGTCTCTTCATATCTTGACTGATTTGATGACAATCCTGCTACTGCTGTCAGTGTTTAAAAAATTTGTCAGTTTTCTTTGTGGGAAAGAAAGAAGGGAGAAAATACTACAATTAGTGTGAAATTCCTTCCTGACTTCTTGGACTGCTTAAATAATAAACAATACAATTATTTTAGCTGAATCTTACAATAAAAATCAATTTTAGTTACTTAATTTCATGTAGTCTTCTGATTACTGTTTTTCAGCCTCATGCAAATTGGTTAATTCTGTTTCAAATGCATTTCAAATTTGATTGTAAATAGATAGGGTCAAAACTCTCCTGATACTGCTGCTGTAAAAAGCAGTCATTTTCAAAAGTGATTTATTTACAAAAATCATTACCTTGTTACTTTTTTCATGTTTAATTTCTTTCCTGGTATCTTTCCTGCCAAAATTTTAGCCAAACTATTTAGTGCAATTATGATGTTGAACTGCATTTCTAGAGAAGAAAAATTTCAGTAAACAAAACATAAAAAAACAAGTTTGCAACAAGCTAGAAAGAATTACAGATTTTAAGAAAATCATGGGAAATGTGTAAATAAATGTTCCCTTGTGAAATTCTGTGAAATGGAAACATTCAGAAGGTTTCATGAAAGATTTTGTTTATTTTTCAACTGTTACTCATTGCAAATACTCTGTTTTTTGGTTAAGTTCTTATTAAATTTGAGATTTTTTTAACAGAAATCTTCATCTAAGCCAATTATTTGCTCTTGAAAAAAAGAATAAGAGATTCGTCTAAAGGGAAAAATAACTTTCTCTGATTTCTCCAATTTGCTACCCAAGACATTCCCATTCTACCCAAGAATCAACATTAACCTTGCAGAGCAGTCATCAAGACTTATCCTCTTCCCACTCCTGCCCAAAGATTTAAATCAAACTTCTACTTAGAGAAAAGGTTACAGACTACCTTCTCTCCATTAGGATCTTGTCTTTAGCTGTTCAAGCTGAGTTAGGAAAACTCTCTTTGCACAGTAAAGACAGAGCTGGGAAAAGTCACTCTGCAGGTTGGGGCTTTCCTAACTCACCAGCAAGCGAAGGGGTGAGGGAATAGTGCTCTCTCAGACATCTGTAATCTGTTAATGGACTTGCAAGGAGGAAAATGAGCCATTTCTTTATGCTTCCTTCTTCACCTCTTGCTGGAGGGCTCACTGGGGAACTGCCACAAAGAGCCATAATTTTCCCTTGTTCTGGGACCCATGGAGGGGGAAGATCTCTACTTCCTTCATCCCATTAACCATATAATATTTGTTTTCCTTTGACTTAAGATTGCCTTACCTGTGCAAAAAAGCCTTAATTATTAACTGCAGGAGAAGTGTGGGCTAAAACATGTGGTTTTTCCTCCTACGGTAGTTAAAGGAAGCAATTCTGCAATCTGATAGAGTTCTAAATATACTGAATTGGGGCTAATTGTTGATGTGTTAAAATAAAAAATTGTGAATATTTTTGTTACAAGATCAGACAAAGCAAACAAACTAAAACAGACAAACAAAAGAGCTTCACATCCAGCCTGTTTTCATTGATAAAGTCATATAAACAGCTGTTTATGATGTCATGGGTAGGACTTTTTATTTTAATGTGCATGTTTTTAACCCAAGGCCCAAGAATAGTTTCAGTGAGTCAAACAGGGCTACTTCTGCATAAAATTGAACGTGTGCATGAATTACAGAAGAATTTGGACAAAGTCCATTTCCTACATGTTTTGGGATTATTATTCCATTAATATTCATTATTAATTAATGTATATGAAGAATTCCCGCTCCAGAGGTTTGTCAAGTTAGTTTTCCACTGATTTTATGCTACCCAATGAGCTATCTTTGTGTGCTTGCGTATCAATATGCTACAACACTGGGATGAAAGAAGACAGAATCAGGATTCAGTATCTTTTTTATTTAATTTAAATTTCATTTTTAATTCAAAGATTGGTTTATAATTTGCAAATGTCTTAAACAGCCACAAGGCGTATAAGCCTCAACAGCAAGAATGGGACCAGCCCTAGTGACTCTTACAGGTGAGAAGTAAGCATAGACCTCACTATGGGGACCTTTGGACTGCAGCCTGCCCCTCCAAATTGTCCCTAAGCTAACCTCAGGGTGAGCACTTGCTGTTGATGGAGAAGTTTGGAGATGGGATGCAGTGCTGCAAGCCAGCTTGTCTTGGCCATCTCAGCTAACTCGCTCATGAGACATCAGCAGAGGGAGGTAGCCTGCAAGCAGTGACCTGCACTCACCCAGCAGGCCGCAGATATCCAGGAGACGGGGACTTAAATCCTGAGGGTCCCAGAGAAAATGCACTTGTCTAGTTACTAATGCTGTGTTGCTTATCATGACACTAACAGCAGAACGTGACATAAAACAGCCTCTGCCTCCCTTTTGGTAGCTTAGCTCCACCCAGCTGCCCAAGCTCAGTTTGGCCATCCGTGGGGTTGGCTCCATCTGACTTGCTCCACAGAGTAAGTCCCTGCAGATTTTGGCCCTGTGTCTCTGAACAACGAGTTCATCAGCTGTTGGCTGATGCAGATTTCTTTCACCTTAAGCAATTTTCCAGACTCTACATTCTGGAGTGCAGTTTTCAGGAAGAGACAAAAGTGAATGAACAGTCTGTTCTTTTTCTCATATGTTTCTTGGAAGACATGAGTTTTTATCCTACAGGCTGTTTTCGTCATTTTGGTCTGACTGGCCATAGAGCACCAGACCATCACTAGGACCACGCCAGGGAAGGGATGTACAAACCCAGAACAACGGACTCTGCTTTCACCTGCCATGGTACATCTCTGGAGATACTCCATCAGATCCATTGAGGTTACCTCTGGTTTTATGTCCTCACAATTAAAAGCGACCTCACGTTGTATGTGTGTCACATACACTCTTCTGCTGAGGACATTAATCTAAAATATCACTTGGTGGTAGCTCCTGATGAAGCTGTCTGCTCCTAAGATTACATTTTTTGCTTTACTCTTCATGGCAAGGAAAATGCCATCTATTTAGGACATCAGCTGGAAAGGCAGGCTGCTGGGGCTAGATGGCTGGCTGGAGCAGGGCTTTTTTCATGTCAATCCATCCCTTGTACCCCTGTACTGTTTGTGACCAGGGACACTTTGTTGATCAGGTGGTGTAAATGGTCATTTTAGTACATGAACAACCAATTGTAAGGAAAAGGCACAAGTCATATCAGTTAAAGAAAGTTAAAAGCCTGATTCTGAATCTAAACAAGACTGAGATTTTATGTCTTTTTGAAGGAATGGCTTAGTTTCTATGATCGCTCTGCTACAGAGCTGGACAGAGGGTTGCAGCAGTCCAGAAGAGGGAACCAGGGCAGGCTGCAGCAGAACATTTTAGATGCCATTAATACAATTTTGTGCTGTTATTCTGAAGGGCATTTTCTGCTGCTCTCAGGACAATATTGTGACTGGCCTTCACAATACGGAAAAATGATGTATTACTACTTCATCCTAAATAACAGGACAGCTGGTGTGAGAACAGATCCTGAGGAGGGCAAGGCAATATGCAGTTTTTGTATGTGTGAGGAAATTCAAACGCTAGACCTACAAAAGGGTCCAAATGCCGCCTAGCAAAATGCCACCTGGCTTTGAAATGTCACCTAACTTCAAAATAGTGGAAGTCGACTTGTCAGAGAGACAAGCTCTGCAAGCGGAGGCCCTGAAGCAGCAGGATGAACCAAGCCTGGGTTTGCTGAGTGATCGCTCTAATCTGTGCGCTATGGATAAGGCAGGGAGAATGACACCTCGCCCAGCCACGGCTTAAAAGAAAACAGCTGCTATTGCTTTTGTTAAAGCCAGCCTGGTGTCAAACACTTGGCCCCAGGCTGCAGAGAAGGAGCAGTCATGTGGCTTTGTGCATGGCCAGTGGTGAGCCTTGCATGGGCAGAGGTCCCTTTTTCGAGGGGTGGAGAGGAGACAAAAGACGTTATGTACACTTTTCATATAGCAGAGGAAAAATAAATTTCCTTTCCCAGGGGAGTTCCTGTATCATTGCATTTACTTTAATCTCCATGTGGGACAAAGGATAACACCTTGCAGCTACAATTTGTGACTCCTAGGAGATATCGCACTGCTCAGTCAGAGAAAAGCTATATTTGCCGTGGGAGTTACAGTTATTTAAGAAACAGAGTTCCAAAAGTGCAGCTTCCATGAGACCACCACAGAGCAGAAATGTAATTTAACGTTACACTGACCTACAATGAAATGTTTCAGGTCTGTCGGACAATCTGATTCAGGTCCAACTGGTTGTAAATAAATTATTTGCTTCTGGAAAGAAAATAATCATTTGGTAAAAAATTTCTAACAACTCATTTTTCCTATTGCCTCTATTTTCTGTGTGTGTGTGTGCGTGTGTGTTTGTGTGTGTGTGTGTCTATGTGCATTTAATCAAGATTATAGCAAGAATCTAACTTGTGCACATCAAGTTCCTGAACTTTGGCTGTCTACTTGAGCCTAAGGGGCTGTGATATTAAATTAACCATAGTCTGACATTTCTTTGATAACTGCCATTTGCACAGACAAGTTCTCCATGCGCATGTGCACATTAGGAAATTAAAGTGTAAAGTAAATAAGATACTGTTGTGTGTTTCTTCTCAAAAGCATATTGCAAATCATTATCTCTCCCTCTAATGACTGAAATTCTGTGTGCAAAACCAAGTAATTTAATTTACATATCTCAAAGGCATGACATTTTGTTGTTGTTGTGGGGCCTGTAAAGAATGCCTTGTGAATGAAATCATTTCAGCATGAAGAATAGGCACAGCTGCAGGCAGATAACTCTTCTCGTCACATTGTGTGAGAGAACAGACAGGCACCGTAAAGCGCTACTCAGCTTGTCCCTCCAGAACACTTTGGATTATTTTCTGGGAGGTCATCTGCCATGGTGCAGCTCTCTGCTTCTCCAGAAGGCAAATCTTGTTCCAGATAGGATTTGTTTACTGCTCTCATCACATTCCCACTCAAGCCAATGGGAGTTTTTCTGTCTTTGGTGGTGAGAACAGGATTAGGTCCACAATAACTGAATGAATTATGAATGCTTAATTAGAAATCAGCAAGATGTTGAAAAGTCTTTGTTCCTGTATCCACTGGCAAGTGATATAAGGCTGCTGGGTGTTATCTACGTCAAAAAAACTTATATTCAGGTAGAGAAAATGAGTTGAACGAAATAAATAAACTGGAGAATCAGGGACAGACATTCTGCAGTTCATGCAGATATGGCTAAGGATATCAACATGGGATGCTACAGATGAAGAGCCCAGTCTGATATATTAATTCATTTAAACAAAGGCATCTACACAATGCTGAGGTATGAAGTGTGAGTTTATCATAAAGATTTAATTCTTCTTTGACACATAATGATGCTGTGATATAAAGTTTTAAGTATGAGGAGCAAAAATTATTCAGTAAGCATATACTACATTTTATTCTGTCACAACTCACAACAGTAAAAAAGGCAAATAGACAGTTTTTTTTTTTTTTTCTGTAGCTCACACACAGAGTCCTGAGATCTGAAAAGATTGCATTGTCAAGCATTCACGCTATTAAGGTGTAGCATGGTGGGAATTTAGCACTTCAGAAACTACTTTTTCAGTATGGATTTACTGTCTCCAAGAATTTCTCAATGGACAATTGTTCTATAGTTGTCTTTTTATATATAGAAAATAAAAGAATTTGTCTCTGTTTGCTAAGACTTGCAGTCCCTTTGTTATCAAGTGATAAATGGTCTTAGATCTTACTATGTTTTCTTCTTTTTTTGTTTCCCAAATAATACTTCCTATCATTTATGTGCCCTGTGATTTCTCCCCTTGTCGGAAAACCTTATTTCCTTCAGATTTAATTCCAGCTGAGGAAACTACAAAAATTATCTTTTCACCACCTGAACCCACTAACCTATCCTGGAGCAATAGTTCTTGCTGAAACCTATTCTGGTGAGTAAGAGAGAGGAATCTAAGGGGCTGGTCAGAATTAGGTCCTAGCACTCTTCTACCTGTTGTCTGAGGGAACTGCTGGTGTTCAGGACTTTATTCTGAATTGATATAGATTACTTGACATATATGCTATTATACAGGGAAAAGATTTAATTTTACTAAAGATTAATGACTGTTTTATCGTGTGTTTTAATGTTTTATCACGTGTTTAATTTGGTACAATTTGCTAAAACTGATCCAAAGATGGACTCCCAGACTAGGGGAAATGTGATCACTGCTTACACAAAACAGTTCTGCTCAAGACCAAGTTCTGATTTTTGTGAAAACAGAGAAAGCAAGGCCCAAAATGGGGGAACTGGCTCCTACAATAGCAATTCTCTGTCTCTGATACTAAAGTCACTCAGTATGTTTGGTTAAGTGATCGCCTTCCCCTCAGATCCAGTGGTAGTTCCTTCTTTAGACATCTGTAAAATCCTAAGATTTTTCTCTGGGCCAACCTGAAGAGGGAGTGTAAAGATGCAGCACAGGTGCCCAAGCAGGGCTCTAGGGAGAACAGAAGATGTGGGAGGCAGTACCACCGCAGCAGCCTTGGCAAGCTCGGCTCTCTGCAGAAGGAGGTTGCACCAAGGGGTCTTGCTGTGGGTGACAGTGATCTGCTGGTCTCAGCATCTGGTTAAAGGAGAAAACAGGGTAAGGTGGAGAAGAAAGAACAGGGCCTGGTGAAGGATTGCACAAACTCAGTTGAAAGATCCCAACTTCTAGGTGGCTGTCAGAGCTTGAACACTTTTGAGCCCCTGAGCAATTCAAGTATTTATGTTTGAATATCTATGCCATATCTTCCAGGGCATGCAGTGTGGCTGTGTATGTACAAGACGCCTCTCATTTCTAAGAAAAGGTAAGTTAAGAAGATTCCTTGATTATTAGCACTTTATTACTGCTCCCACCACAACCTCTCTGCTCCCACCAGTGAGGTAGAGTGATTATGGTGCAGGGGCAAGCAGCACTAGGAGTGGCAAGGGGTTGATGAAGTGCACCTTGATTTTAGATTCCCTTTCTTAGCAGAACAAATATCAGACCCAATCAGAAAAAAGGAGAATTTAATCAGAAGGTGCCTACTGTCTTTGGATCACACAGCTTCTGAAGACTCTTGTTCTTGGACCAAACAAAGTATGTTAGAGTTTTACAACTGTGATACTGGGATGACATTAATTTCCTCCCTTATAAAAGGTCTTCATTAGTAAACTGAAAGAATGAAAGGGAAAACTGGTGATCTGAAGCCTGAGAAATAAACCTGAGCCTGAGCAATTAGCCTGAGTTCTCCTGTTCTTTGAGCTGATGCTTAACACATAAGGTCTGATTGTTTTTTCTAGACTGGAAAAATAAGAACTTTGTTATAGTCTCAGTGCAAGTGGGTGTAAAAAAATCATCAAAAATATGAGGAACACTAGCAGCAGATATTCAGTGTGATAGATGATACATGGCTAATGCATGGGCAGGCTGGCAAAGCATCCTGCTTTGACACTGTGGGTCTCATGGCTGGAACTGCTGGAACACCCTCCCTTCCCATAATGATGTGCACTGAAAAGATCCCCACTTCCTCCTTCTCTTCCCTCCGCAAAACAGTCCCAGCTCTCGCAGCCTTTCCTCAGAGCACAGAGGCTTCAGTGCCTTCGGCATTTTAGCAGCCCTCGCCCGCACACGTTCCAGTAGCTCCACGTGTCTCTTGTGCTGGCGAGCCCAGAGCTGGAGCCAGCGCTCCACGGGGCTCCTGGACAAGGCTGAGCAGAGGCGAAGGAGCACCTCCCCCCCCCTCCCCTGCTGGCAACACCCTTCCTAATGCAGCCCAGGAGACCACTGGCCGCCTTTGCCACAAGGGCACGTGCTGCCGCGTGGTCAACTGGTTGTGCACCAGCACCTGCAGGGCCTTCTCTGCCAAGCTGCTTTGCAGCCCGTCGGCCCCCAGCCTGTCCTGGTGTCTGGGCTTATTCCTCCCCAGGGGCAGGACTTGGCACTTGCCGTTGTTGAACCTGAGGAGGTTTCTCTCTGGCCAGCTCTCCAGCCTGTCAAGGTCCCTCTGAATGGCAGCACAACCCGCGGGGCTATCAGCCACTCCGGCCACTTTTGTCTCTGCCCCAAACTTGCACATTTGAAAGCTGCAGAGCAAGGGCTTGTCTGCTGTCAGGGCTGTCGTGGCTCTCTTCAGATACCTTGGAGCAGGAACCGCCTGCTTTCTTATTGTCGTGAGAGTCTCCTGGCTTTCTGGCATGCTCCCTGGCCGTGGGCTTTCAGGCGGTCAGATGAGCTTATTGAGGGTGAAGCAGGTGTGAAGGCATCTCCGCTTAGTACCCAAAGATGTGCGTGTGGCATCTGCTGCAGCCCCAGACTTGAGTTCTCTTCCTCCTGAAGGACACCTTACAACACAAAAGAAGGCATGGACAACGCAAGGGGCGAGGAGGAGGTGGGACAAAGGGGAGGCTTACACGTGCTCGGTTACCAAAAACACGGTCCCGCTGGCCTAAGCCCTCTTTGTGCCCTCATGCGGGGGGCTGCAAAGAGCTCTGCCTCCTCGTTAATGCAGCCTTTGTCAGAGACACAAGCTGCTCTCCAGGCAGGGTTTGGGCAGCAGTTTTTACGGAGGCGTGGAAACCGAGGCTCTGCCTTGCCTGTTGCGGGAGACTCAGGACACAGGCCCTGGAGCTGGCGTGCGACAGACAGGGTGCTGAGAGGCAGCTGGGCCGGCGGGGAGCCTCGCACCACCCTCACTCAGCTGGGCTGCATTGCTGGGGCCCCAGCTTGGATGTTGCAGGCTTGGGAGACCCTGCACCACAGCACACTGCACAGGGTGACCCTGGGCAAAGGGGCTGTATTCAGCTCCCCCCAGCCAAACTTTCTGCAGCCTTTCGTTAAGTGAGAAAGGAAGGAGGCTTTTCAGGAGCCATTCTTCGTGAAGACAATGTTTGCCTCTTGCAGAAGGCCGTCAGTGGATTGCCTGGAGTTTGGAGAGGAGCCTGGCTGCTTTGGAAATTGCAGGCCTGCTTCTTGACCTTAGGTGAAAGTGGGCTTCGATGGGGTTTGCCAGCTGAGCTGCTTTTGGCCCACAAAGCTCTGCCTTGTGCCCCAGCTACCTGCCTGCCTGCAGGGCAGTGCTCGTGCAGCTGAACCGACCTTGCAGGCCTTGGGCAGCCTGCGAAGGAAGGAATTGCCCTTTCTCCTGCCGCGGGGAGGCCGAGCAGTAGCATGGATGCTTTGGTGCGGTGGAACTTGCATAGTGCAAGAATGTGCAGGAAGGCCGTGGAAAAAGCAGACCCTGAAGAGAGATCAATCCCCTTTGTACAAGTGCCCAGTCTTTACGCCAAGGCCATCCTCCCTGGGCACCTACGGAGAAGCAGGCACTGCTCTTCTCTTTTGCACTCCCAGAGATTCCTCAAACGCCAGGACTTCTGGTGCCTGTAACTGCTGGGGTGGGTGCGCACCTGAGCATGATGTAACGTAATGTGTGTGCTGCTTGGGGTGCCAGGCTCTGCAGAGGTCTTGAATGACACTGCTGCCGTCCCTTGCTCACCTCCAATCCAGTTGTGCTAGAGAGAGCTGGCTGGTGAAGCCCAGGCACAGTTGGCCAGGTGCACATGAGCTGTGAAGCCACAGGTTTCTACAGCAGAGTCAGAGACAGAGGAATCAGCCGCAGAGGGCTGAGGGGAAAGCGGAGCGTAGAGAGCTCTTCGTCGGGGCATGGAGGAAGTGCCCGGGGCCGTGCCCTGCGTCCCAAGGGCTGCAACTGCAAAGCCACAGGCTGTGTGGGGAGAGCTGGTTTGGGAGGTTGTACAAGATATTCCGTGAGGAACAAGTGCTCCCCTACTTCAGTCCTTTGGCACTGCTTTGCCCTTTGATGAGCACTGCTGGAATACCCCTTCTCTATGGGATTTCCCACTGGCGCTTTGCCCTTTCTTTAGTCAACTTGTCGCATCCAGCGCGAAGGGGGGATCCCCCCTCGGAGGAATGAAGAGAGTCACCCTTGTGGAGCTGCAGTTTTAGGAGTCCCTTCCACCTTCCTGCTCTGCCATTCCTTGGAGAGCGAGGCGGTAAGCGGAAGGCCCATCGTACTCCTTTGGAAGCACACCCAGTTTGCACGTCTTTCCTCTTCAAAGACAATCCATTCTCACATTGTCTTTCTCTGCGCAAGGAAAAGGAGCAGGCCACCGGGGTAAAGCAGCTGCGCTTGCCAGAGCCGTTGCAGTGCACATTCCCCACATTGCTAATTATTGCTCCTCCCGTCAGGATGTATTTCCAGCCTCCAGGGGTTCACTTGAAGGCACCAATATCATCTCTCTGCCAAGCGTCCTGCGGTAGCTTACCTTTGCTGAGATGGGCAGGCTGTTGTCCTTTGGACAGGTACTCTACCAGTGCTTGACAAGCATGGCATGAGTCTGCAACCTGTTTGGCCAGCGCTTTTGTCACCGGCCATCCATCGTCTCCTTGCAGCCTCTGCAAATAGCTCCTAACTCCTGGGCTGCCCTAGCCAATCATGCCACCACTTCCCGAGCCATTCTGCCTCCCAAGTGGGCCACACATGAATTGTAGCCCAGGGCCGAGCCATCAGATTCCACTTTGCCTCAGGGTTTGGAGGCTTTTCGGAGGGCAGAGGCACGCCCATCGGATCTGTTCTTCGATTCAGCTAGCTGCTAACTCTTCCCAGGGTTGTTTTTCCCCAGATGTCTCTACCTTTTCCTTGCCAGTTGTTTTGCACCCACTGCTCTAGCCCCTGGCTGGCAGCGGCCCCTGCAGCGCCTGAGTGTGCACAGACACCACGGGCTCCTTGCTCCAGCGCCACCTGCACAGCTCTGAGCTCTGCCAGCTGCGCCGAGCCCTCCGTTTCCTCGGCCAAAGCTTCTCTGGTCGCTACCGCTGCAGCACCGGCTTTGCCTCTCCCTCCTTTCCCTGCTTGCTTGGCGCTCCCGCAAGCTGGGTCCCGCACCCCCGCTCCTCTCTCGCTGTCCCAGGGCGGCACCTCAGGTACCACGCAGGAGGGTGGATGGGAGCCCTCCACAGGCCTCCTCCCAGTTCGCCCTACCCTCTCTGAGGATTTGTTTCCTTTCTTTGACCCATCGCTCGTTAACCGCTAGTGGAGGGAGAAAGGCCCTTTTGGCAGAGGTGGCTTTTGGGCTACCCGCAGCGGCTAAGGCTGGCCACTTCTAAGTAGCTTTCCAACATGAATCCGCACGCACAACTGGACTGCCTCTCTTGAGTTACGGGCTCGGTACTTAGCAGCCCTTGCTATGGATGGAGCTAAGAGCACTTTCTGCAAGGGAGGGTCGTTCGCTTGGGAGCCTTGCCAGGATGCAGAGCCAAAGGTAAGAGGCTCATCCTTTCCGCAGGGCACATCTTGTTGCTATAATCCCCATGTACATCCCTCATCACCTAGGCCTATATGGAGTGTCCGTGGGCATGTAGGGAAGGAGGGTGGGTGCCAGAGATGAGCAAGGCAACTTTTCATCTTTTAAAGCATTTAATACTGCCAGGGGGTTTGGTTCACAGTTCCATGTGGAGTTGGTCTTCAGCAAAACAGGCAGAGGTCTGGCTGGAATACTGACTCCAGCGAAGGGTGCTCTCCAAGACGCCAAGGTTCCTCGTCAAGCTCACAATTCTTTCGGATCCAAAGGGGTGGGAATGTTTGGGACCTCTGCTCATAGAGATTCTGGCACCGTTTTCTGTGCTCCTACCCATCGGCTGCTGAGGAATGTCACCTCTGGACTTGGTCCTTGGTCTCTGCACTCTCCGATAAACTCTTTCCTTCATTTGTCTTGCCGTTGTTGAACTGTCCAGCCGTACACCTGTCCTTGTTGGCTCCTCCACTACCTGTGTCAAAAGTTATCCTCAGTGTTCTGCAGTAACCTCCTGGACTGTTTGTGCCTGACTGTGTTGTCTTTCCAGGAGATATCAGGGTGGTTGACGTCTGCCCTGAGAAGCAGGGCCTGCGATTGTGAGGCTACTTATGAATTTTTTCAACTCATAAGTTATAATGCATAAATTGTAATATTATTCTGCATTCAAATTCTAATAATATCTTCTCCTTATTAGTTTCATATCTCACCATTTGCCAGCATTTTTTTACCTCTTACCTATTTCAGGTAGGGATCCAAGTGGAATCTGGATGAGAAATCATGCAGCACTAGCAGGTGCTACTAGTGAAGAGATAATGAGAAAGTCAGGCATACACCTTTGTGGCAATCTGCCCTAACCCTACTAAACTCTTGCACTAACAGTATCATTTCTTTGTAAAAAAATTATTATTCATGTGCTTCTATTTCCAAAAAATATATAATTTTCTCTTCTCTTCTTAAGAACAGTACTCCCAACCTGGATTTTGTTGCAAAGTCAGGGTACCATTTTTTTCTTTATATATTATAGCAAATTTGCAAAAGTCTCACCATCAGAAAAGTTTGTTGCCTCCCATTCTGTTCAAATACAAAATCTCACTCTGACTTTTAGGATCATTAGATTACCTGTCATCTCTCACTATCTTTGCAAAAATAAGTTTTTTCACTTCTGCAGGTTTTCCTATAAATTTTTTTCTGAGCTGAATGTATGAGATCTTATATGGAGATAAAGGCTTTATGTACAAGGTGATGTCTATCTTTTCATGTTTTAAAACATTGCAAACTCTTTTACGTTATGAGTCCTAATCCCGTAGCTTAGCTGATTTGCTTACAGTGCAACCCTGTACAGGATAAACAGAGTACAGCAGCTCTTAATAAGGCCATTACCCTGGTCCCAAGCGATCAAATGGGCAAAGACCTTTTTGCTCCAGCCTTCTTCCATCTCATCCCTAGAAATCACATCTGTTTCATATACATGTGTGTAGTATAAATTGTATTTCCACTGGGTCTATAAGCTCCTTGTGGTGGATATTTTCTTCTGCGGAAAGAATTGCAGAGAGTTTCCCGGGAGCCTGCAGAGCAAGCCACTGCCCTCAGGTCTGGGCAACCTCCAACATCCCTGCACAGCCCTTGACTGGAGCTTATTTCTCCTCTGTGGATCTGCCTGTGCTGCCTGCAGACACACCAGCCACTCCTAGGGAATTCAGCACAAAATTATGTTCAAAAGTTTCTTCTAGATATCTTGGTCTTAAAACATCTGATAGGCCATTGCTGACTGTGGGAGGGGTAACAGCTGTCTTTATCTCCTTCCTATTTGTGATGTAAAGGTTAAAGGACCCACAGTTCCTTAGCAATCCCTAGTGAGAAACCTTTCTCTCTTTTTTCAGTCAAACCAACAAAACCTCTTTGCATTCATTACAAACCCTGCACTCCAATGCTACCTCAGTCTGACCCTGGCTCTGCTTAACGTGCTTGAGGTAAAATCATCTCACAATCCATTTGGTAAATTACTGTAAATTTTCTGCAAGCAACATCTAACAGCGTACACAGAGCAATTAGTAACCCTCTCTTTCCAGAAGGTTTATATATAAAAAACTCGGACCATAACTGCTTGTGACACCCTCATAAATCTGCGTAGGACACAGACTCGATTAAGGCTGTAATTTAATCCTGGGAATGCTGTTGCCTCTGAAGCTGTTTCCCTATTGTTTTACAATGCCATAGACCCTTCCCCTGTGACCCACTTGGGAATTATGCCATGCTGTAAATAACAAATGACATTTGTATTGCCTAATAATTTTTACTTTTTGTGCTCTTATGATGATGCTATTAAAAGAGTACATGGTTTTAGGTGGCATGTTCAGAATATAGAAAAGAGAGTTTTAGACTCTATGTCTTGTAGGGTTGCACCATTTTGGTATGAAGACTATTCATTCTGAATTTGTAAAACACGTTCTGCTTGTACCTGCTGCATTTAGATAATCCAATTTCTTACCCAATAACTACTCAAAATTATCAGGGGTAGACTATACTTAAAGACTCTCTGAAGTCACAGAACAAACCAGGTAAGCGAGAATAAGAATTTTTCTTGTTCTGTTTCTTCAGCAGTGGTGTGTTGCTGTGTGTTGGGTTTACAACTCCACAAAGACCAACCTCATGCGCTTAAAGTGTTTGATGTGCTGCAGATGATAGAAAATAAGAAGGAACAGCAGTCAGTTCTCCACTAGAAAGGTGCCGCCTTTGGTGACGTTCTTCCTTGACTTTGCTTCAAAAGACAGCAAAAGCCTCAAAACCTCATTAGCAGCAATTAAAGATGCTGTCTGGGGAAAATAGTTTATAATGTTTGCCACTTCTGAGAGATTAAGTGTCCTTAGGTCCCTAAGGGGGAAAGCAGGGCACTTATTGCATCAGGCCAGCAGGGAAGTGAAGCCAAACGGTAAGGGAGGGGGTTCCAAAAGCGCTCGGTGCTGGCCCCATCTCATCCCACTGAGCACTGAGCCTAAGGCACCTCTCTGAAGCAGGATTAGACCTGTAACCCCCAACCATGCTGTTTGTCCTTGCTCACGTGGCACCTCAGGAACTCACATACAGTGACAAATTATACAAACTCTCCCTTTTTCCGCTGTAGGAAAATATTGAACAGTGTCACCCAGCAGAACATCGCCAAAGTTGCTCCCTTGTCCCAGCTGTCATCTCACAGACACAGCAGGGGATGCGCTTCACAGGAGCTGGAGGGAGAGTGACCACAACCAATCTGCCAGCTTATGAATGCTTTTCTCATAAACTGGGGAGGGCCAGGTAAAGAAAGGCTACAGGCCCGTTGCATGCCCCAGCGCCAGCCCACCTTGCTGTATCTCCTGCTTAGCGTGTGACAGCTTTCCACCATGGGAATAGCTACAGAGTAGTCTGCAATCTATAGCATATTCCATTCTAAAGATGTCACATTTTTGTTTCAGTAGTAAGTGTCCTCATTGCTTTTCTTTATTGGTTCTTCTAATGCCACTCTTCACTCACAATTTCTGCATGGATTTTGGGAGGATTTCTAAATTCAGTTGCAAATTTCCTATGGAGTGTGTTTCCATTGGAAATAGTTGTTGGCTGGGATGAACACCTCTCCACAATAGCAAGCTAATTTTATTACATATATATTTCAGAAAAACATGAAATACAAAGTTTTTTGTAGCAAGTAATATTTTCATTTCACTTGTCTGAACATTTCTTTTCAGGTTTTGTTTCAAAATTAATTTTACTTCATGTTATAATATCTTAAATGAAAACTTCTACAATTGAAACAATAGCTGAATATTTTCCATGTTTTGAAAATTATTATTAATTATTAATTTTGTTTCATAAGAAATTTAGAAAGCATTTTTCTTTTATATTGTTCAGAATAACTTCCCCCAAAATTTGTAAATTCCTTGTGAAAGAGACTTTCCAGCTCTCCTACAACTTCTGAATTGATGTTGGCAGTCCTTGTTATTCATGAGGAAGGAAGGGCAGAGTGAAAAAGTAGCACATCTTTCAGCTGAAACATTTAGTTAGCAAATCACAGAAAAGGAAAAAAAAAGCACAAGACATTTCTCTTACCATTATAAGTCCAAAGACATTTTTAATTTGTTTTCTTTTTAGGGATGGGAAAAGAAAA
Source organism: Apteryx mantelli (assembly GCF_036417845.1). Taxonomy (NCBI): domain Eukaryota; kingdom Metazoa; phylum Chordata; class Aves; order Apterygiformes; family Apterygidae; genus Apteryx; species Apteryx mantelli. Next base: position 99,249,853 of record NC_089980.1, on the reverse strand, counting down.
AAGGCAAAATGGAAGATATAAAGTTCATACAAAGATCAAAACTGCTTTCAAAAATGATTTAGTTTTTTATGTTAAGCCAATATGAATTACAAACCAGGACTGACATATCTGTCTGCCAAGACTCACTGGCACATTGTGAGAAGCAATCTTCCTTCATCTGTTGAGTGAAAAAGAAGTTATGATTGGAAATCAAATAGAAATAAAGAGCATGAATGATGTGTTGTTGAACTGTGGGTGCTAACCAAGGTCCCACCACTGTGGGCATTAGTGTGAGCAATAGCTGCTTAACATCGTAGCTGCAACTATGTGCTCTCGCAACTGGGAGCTCTCACCAGCAGGGAAACTGTGGGAGAAGTTTGTATTTCCATTCTCGTTAGGCTTCAAAATTTACCTGCTATCAGATTATCTGAAAGCATAAGGCAGGCATTACTGCATCAGCTTACACTCCGCTTAGATTTTGATGGGTTTTAACAGGAACAATTATATCTATATCTATATCAAATAAAAGCTTAGCTTTTGGACTAATCATTCTAGAGAAAAATGAAAAGTTGTTCTTGGAGTGAAGCCTAAACATCCGAGTCCCATATCAGCCTTTAATAATGATTCATAAGCAAAAAGATCAGTGATCAGCTTTGGTTTTTTTTTTTCCCTTATTTAAACTGACAGATAAAAGTGAGGCTTCTATGTTTAGTTCTTCTTTTGTGATATGACTTGATGAATTATAAATGCTTTTGATTGTGATTTTGTTAAAGTAAATATAAATATACCAGAAAATATAAAATACCAGTAAATATACCAGAAATTGTTCGGTACATATGTGATAGGAATGGGCGATTTTTCTATTTAATATGCCTATACTACAAAGATAAACTAGGAAAAGGAGTAAATCAGCTGATTACATGTGTCTTTTTAAGGGTGAAACCTTAATTCTATCTGCCTGGGGACAAGTTATAATCTCTGGAGCTGTCATTTATACCTCTTTATAAGGGTGAAGCTGGATAAAGCTTCTTCTGTCCTCCAAACTTTCAGTTTAAGATGTCCTAGTGGTGGGTTGCACTTCCGTGCTGCTCCAATGTGATGAGACCTCGGATGAGGTACAGAAGTTGGCTCATATGTTGCAAACTGCCAGAACTGATTTGATTTTTTACATCCTGCTTGCACATATAGCAACCTACAGTTCAGTGTCACATCCCTGAAGTTGTTAGTATTGGTAGGTGTTGCAAAAGTTCTCCCACAGCAAAGCATATTGGTGCCTGGGGAACTGATTGTATAGTTTGTTTTTCTGGTGTGTTTTGGACGAAGCTGTTTTTGTAGCAGAACTGTGCTGGTCTGTGGGTGTTCTGCATGTAGTAGTTTGTAGGTTGCCATTTTTGCACTGCCACAGAGAGAAGATGTTAGCGTTAGGGTGTTTCACAGGCAATCTTAAGAAAAGGTGGAAAGGGGGAAAAGTGCAGAAGTTCATGTTTTAAATCCATCTGTGTAACTAAGGTAGGATATAGTCCATTTAACATTTAGTCCCTTCCTTGACATTGTTCATAAAGAGATGAACAAACAGTGGGACCAGCTTGGTGCCAAAAGGTGTGCCCAAGATAAGGCCAATGTATTGTGTTTGAAGGAGAATTCACTGGATACGTGAAAATGTTTTAGATCATTTTCGTGATTTGACTGATCTGCAGATCGTGATATTGATCTTAATAGATTAATGCTGTCACGGTGACTTCTGAGTAAGCCGTTTCATGTTTTGGTGCAATTATTGTTGTTATGATCATGCTGTTTCTTTCTTGGGTTAAATCTTACTGGTCTACTTAGAAGCAGTAGAGGTTAACTTGCACAGTAGTGAAGTATGTTTTAAGGCTATTTTGTTGTAGCCCATGTGACAATCTGTTGTTGGATTTAATCTCTAGTGAACCAGTTTTAGTGAGGTGATGCTGTCTTACTTATTCTGACGTTTTTCGCAGAGCTGTAAATCAGCTTTGGAATTATGCATGGTAGCTACAGAGCTGTATGTGGTAACTCCTTTGGGAACAATGTGTTTCTCACATAACCTTAGGCAGTTGCTGTTGCTGGTGTTCCTTTTTTTTTATGTCATAGCATCTCCCAACATAAATGTAGCAGCTACTCCGCTGAAAATGGGAAGAACCTCCAAATCTTTTAAATCATTATTAATTTAAGTAACTTCAGCTGAAGCTTGAAACTTATACTTTACAATGCACCATAAGAAAATCAAGGCTCCTTTATGTTTGAAATCCATCAGAACAAATTCTGAAAGGTAGAAATGGGAGAAATCAACAAAACAGACATTTTCTCATTTTCCTTATACATACAACTCTATATGTCTCCCATGTTTCTTATAAAAGTTCAGAATTTTTTCCGAAAACATAAAACCCAGAACTTAATGGTTTTCCATAAATATGGTGGGTTTTCCCATCATATGAACCTGAATTAAAAGTGAGTTCTTACTGTGCAGAGGAGAGGAATCAATAGTTTGGTTTCAACTACAAACTATCTGTATTGCTCGAATTAGAACTGTAGGGTAGGAAATCTCTCCAGATCAGTCTCTGTATTTGGCTATTACTGCTACAGATCCCAGATATAAACTGAACAATAGAAATCCAGCATTTGGGGAGGGGTGCTAAATTGCATATTATTAAAGTTTCACAATTTCTGGGAAAAGTTTTATTGCATGCAGGGCATGGCCAAACTGTACAGTCCAGAGGTGTACAGAGAGCTGGGGAGAGCCCCTGGGCTGTGAGGAGATATGGGGCTGGGCTGGGCCTTGTTTATCGCTGGTGAGAAGGTGTTTCCTACTCCGTTGCAGTCAGGGCTGTGCCCATCTACAGACGAGTTCTCCTTACTCTGGTCCCAGACCTGACAAGCTCTCCCTTGGGTCAGATACCCAACCTGCAAAGCATCCTTTTGCCCAGAAGACCTGAAAAGTGGCTCAGGTTCCTCCTCTGGGCTGTAAAATGCTGGGCACCTAAATCCACCTTGATGCCCAGCACTCCTGCTGCCTTGCTGAGCTGGCCGTCCGAATGCCATGGCTGTCGCTGCTTTTAACGTTAAAGCTCCACTAGCACCTCAAATCCCATCTCTCAACAGTCCCTGCTTCTTGACAGGACAAATAGCATTATAGGTGGCTTAGTACCTTCTCATTTGCACCACACACCTCCCTTGCCCTGCCCTGTCCAGGATCACTGTTCAGCAAGTGCTTCCAGTGTGGGCTGCACATAAAAGGCAGTGACAACCCATAGTTTTTCTTACAAAAAGAAGGGCAAAAAGTGGTGGGAGCAGCTCCTAGTTAGGAGCTGTGAGGGATCAGCGCTCAGCTGCTGCTCTGCCTGAGAGGATTTAAAGCCAGCACAGCAGGGCAAACAGGCTCTGAGCCCATCTGGACATCAGGACTCAGATGGCTCCTAGGGAACTTCCGACACCTTGCAGAAGGCACTGCTTCCTGTTAATGCTATTTTTCAGCTGGCTAGAAAGGCATCAGTGGAAATATCATCATAAGGAGAGTGTCATGGGTAGGAGGAAGCCTGATGCTACCCCTGTCACTGCTCCTGGCATATGGGTGAGCCCACAGGAGTAATGGAAGTGTCAGAGCGTGTGTTGGTGGCAAAAGATGAACATCAGACCACAGACTGCTCTGCTTGCGTTTCTTCCCACTCCTGTCACACCTCCCTGCTCTGCAGCAACAGCCGAACAGTGTGGGGACATTTTCAGTCTGGGCTGTGTCCATTGGGCATGTTATCTGGGGCAACTCCCATCCTCCCCCACAGTCCTCCCCTGAACCCCGTGGGGCAAGGCAAACTGGAAACCCTTCTCATGATACAACCCCACCTCCTGTGTGGTGCCCCTTGGGCAGGGCAATGGGGCAACAGGCCCCTTCTGCCCAAGCAGCTCTGCCATTCTCTTTCCTTTGCAAAATGCTATGAAATGAGAACAGGAAGAGAAAACCTGAAGACAAACAACTGTATTTTAATTCTAATTCTACAGTTCTAAAAGCCTGTTTGCATCAACCCTGCAGGGACTCTGCATGGTATCTTGCAGATGAATCTACACTGACAAACAGTGGATTGGCAATTTTGTGCAAATGCTTTTTTTTTTTTTTTTTTTGAGGCAGGGAACTATTTTTCTAACAGCTTATGAGGTTTAGCTTTGGAACATGAAAGGAAACCTTTGTGGATGCCACAGGATGGGGATGGACTCGATGAGGCAAAGGCATAGCTTTCTGAGTAGTAACAGCATGCCAAAGCAATAAGAAGAGAGTGTGGTTTTCATACATTTATACTGCATTTTTAGCCATTCAAACTGTTCTGTGAGGCAGACACAGGCCATGTTTCCTCAGATACCTGAGGAAAGAAAGACACCTTGAAACAGATGAAGGTGCAGCTTTTTGAATGCTGCAACAGTAGGATAAGGCGGGATAAATATTACTAAAAAAAGATGCTACAGTGTACTCCTCTCACCAAAGCTTCCAAACCACAGCCTGGTAGAGGACACCACAGTCCAGTTTGGACTGCAAAATCCTGAAGGGTTTGAGGGGCTGAACAGAACCTAATGGAGAAGAAAGGTGATCCATGAGCACTGAGGTGAGACAGGTGGAGGAAAGGCAAGGACAGCCCAGAGCTGGTGGGGACTTGGGACAGATGAAGTCATGGTTGTACATTTGGGATAGCAAGTGAAAGGTTGGAACATGGGAACTGGTCACTTCAAGGCTGCAGAGAGCATCCTCCCGTCTTCAGTGTGTGCTTTGGGGACCATCCAGCTACCCTTGGCTCTGAGTGTGTCATTGCCTAATAAGAGTCCTTAGGGAGCATCTGAACTGCTGAGCCTGCCTTTGGGGTGGCTGGACGGTTTGCTGCTCTAGCACCACACACAGAACTTTCCTTTCAAGCACTTTGTGATGTGTTTAGGCTGCAACAAATTTCTATTTGGGAAGTAAAAAGGCTTTGCTACTGTACTAGGAGATAGCTAATGATGCTGGTTGGATAAATGATAGATGCAACATAAATGTTTTATGAGGACATAATAGACAGTTTTATAAAGTGATACATCAGCATAACAACACCACACAACGTGCCTTCTCGTGTGATAGAAATCCCAAGAAATATGAAGCAGGGCATCTGCCACAGTGCTAGCTAAAAGCACTTCCTTTTGGCAGGTAAGTGCAAATCACGCTTGATAATCCTTTAAGCATGCACCCAATGCAAACTTGGAAAGATGTTTGCCTTTGGGTGAGAACAGTAGAACAGCTTTTCCCATTGTAACCAGACAACTAAGGCAGTGCAATAATAATGAAAAGTAGAAAAGTAATGGTATGAAACATAAGTAATGCTACTCTTCATGCAGAGAAATTACTTAGGCAAATAGTGTCTGTATGGTATATTTCTTCTGCTGAGCAACATCCCACTGAGTATCTGCTCCCCACCATGGGAGCACTGCATCTGGAAGAGGAGTAATTTGGCCATATTAAGGTCTTGTAAAACGCAACATAAGGTACTATCCCTTCTACTTAGATTGATTAATAACATTAAATTCTGTGGAATCAAAAAAGAGGATTTTTGAGATGCCAGCATATGGGAAGAAGAATAAAATGTCAGTAAGGGAGCTTCATATCATGTCTTTAAATACTTCTACTTAAATCATTTGCCACTGGCTTTTTAGAGATTAACTCCACAGAACCTCTGATGACAAACATACCATTTTCAGAGACAGATGGGCTGAATGCTTAGGCTCCAAGAAAATATCTTCCCAACAGCAAAGACTATGTGGAAGCAGTATTGCCTCTGGAAAGCTGTGGTCCTTTAATGTACACCCTCTCTTTATCTGGTCCATCAGCTTCCAGTATCTATCTTTTAAGAGTGATTTTTCATGTTATACTGCTATTGTTTGTGTCATCACAGGTAGTCATTTTAATTCCTTCGTCTTCAGTTTAGGAAGAAAGCAAAGGAGAGATCTGGGGCAAAAATGGACAGAAAGGAGCAGAAGAAGACAAAGCTAGAATGGAAGAGTAGGGAACAGAATTAAAAATGAGCAGAGGGAATATAAAGATGGGAGAAATGAGAGATGAGTATTAGACAAGCATTCAAATAAAATGTCAGATAACAGAGCAAGCTAAACTTCTTGCATATGGAATTTTTGCCACAAACTATCCCAATAACAACTCACTTTCTGCCTTTTCAAAAATTCCTGCTCTCACTGAGGAAAAATACCTCAGCAAGTGGTCTGTGGTATCTCAGATGGTACTTCAGTGCTTCCTTTTCAAGTCTTGGACAGGGGAAGAAATTACACAGGCTCAAGATAATCAGTAGAGGGAAAGCAAAATATTTACAAATTTCAGATTTGATATAGGTGAACACTGCATGTTGATTCTTATTTCATTATTCTTTATTGAACAGAACTTTAGTAAAAAGCAGAAGAGAAGAAAAATGAAGGATTTTACTGAAATTTTACAACTTTGTTGGAGTCCAGCATTCTATGCTTAGCATTCCTGTTGAGCTCAAAAATCTGTTTTTCTCTAATGAAAGAAAGGCATGAGGAAAGAAAAGATGGGAACACATTTTTGTATGTGTGCAGCATTAAAATAAATGTTATAGAAACCTCTACATAATGAAGATGCAATCCCCCAGCACACACTGCTGGGGAAGGTGTGTCTTCAAGAAGACTTCAAGGACAGCTCTGTAGGAAGACCACCTGGAGAAAGAAATATGAGGGTAACTATAATGAGCTCTACCTAGGAAAGAGATAATTGCACTCTCCTGGAAGGGATTTTTGGCTACTGAGTCTACTTGAAACAGTGAGTGAGCCAGACAAACAGGTTGAGTACCTCCCTCATCAGTGGTGGGAAAATTGTCTCAGCACTTGGGCAGCCTCCTCCACTGAGTCACACTGCCCAACCTTCCAGCTCCAGCTTCCCCATGTCATCTCCGTCTTGCCAAGACTGAGCCTGGCCAGGCCTTTTTCACCTGTGTGCTCATCTCAATGAGGCATTTGTTTCTAATGTGTTTTTATCCTCTGGCACATGGTTATTTTCTATCAGTGCATAGCCACTGAAATGAACTTCTGGATCCAAAGCACTGATTGCAGAAATATCCTTCCAAAGAGAGAAGCTGGTATGTCACATTCCTCAGCAGATCCAAATTGGGACTGTTTAACAAATAAGACCATCTGTACTACAAGGTAACCTAAAAGGATTTTTAATCATGCCCTGGGGAGTGTTGCCTCTGTTATGGATGCAGCTATCAAAGTAGGCCTAATTTCAACTTAAATACAGAAATGTTTGCTAATTGCATTAATAATCATTCCTTTCCTGAAAAAAAAGAGATCATTTATAACCAGTTCCTGTGTTGTACCAAAAGCATATGAAAACACATCATGCACTTAATCAAAACTTCTCGCCTTATATTTATATTTTTTCGGTGTTTTTTTTCTCCTAAGGTTTGTACTGGAACATTTTCTTCCGGAATTGGCAGTATTGCTGAAGGCATCACTGCCCTTTACATGTGTTCATCTCTCACCTGCAAACTTGGTTCAAATAGTGACAGGTTAGAGTTCTGATCCTAAGTTGCATTAGTGATGTCCGAAAATCTGGCTCAGATCTGTCTGTTACAGCCAAAATGTTGATTGCTACTTACAATTTATTTCACTACTAACACCATTAATATTTTCTGCCTTTCAGGGACATTAAAAATTATCAGAACCCTTGGTACATGGGTTGGATCAACCCATCCTCTACTTTCTCATAAGTAACCCAGCCACTATTCTGGTCACTGAGCGATGGAGGATGCCTCTTCCTTACCGACCTTTAGATTTCCAATCCTAAAAGGCTCGGGCTAGTCGGGGGGGTGCCTGGCACAGGCAGCATGGCCATGCCTGGCCGCATGGACGGAGGTGAATACCTGATTCAAGGACATACAGTGCCTTGTCATTTGCAAGTCTCTTTGAGTTTGCACTCCATACAGGGTTGGTCATGGTAACTATGTATAAATACTGACTAGTTACATTCAAATGCAAACAGTACAGCCCAGTGTTGTAAAAGCAAGTGAACAGAAGTAAAAGAAAACTATGCTTACACACACAGTTTTGATGTTAGGTTTAAAGAGGCCTCTATTGTTGTCTGTTATTCAGTTGTCAGGATACTCATCTACTTTTCTAACCATAAGACTGGCATTACCATAGGATGGCATTTTCATCATCAGATGGTATTTCCTAAAACAAATATGATTTGGTGCATAAGCTGTTTTTAATGTCAGTCTGTTCCCTGAGATCTTCCTGAGGTTTCATTCAGCTTCAGATTTCCTCTCCCTTAAGGTATGTACTTTAGGGTGAGATGAATCTCCCCAGGCTCTATTTACTGTATTGATTAGATTTCCACCAATTGTAATGGGAACCTAGAAGCCTACTGTGCTGGCAAACACCTAAGTTTAGGTGTCTTAGTGTCCAGTTGAATCCTTCCCCTTCTGTCCTAAAGATAAATCAGTTAATATCATGGCTGTGTTAAGACTGATTATACTGATAACTATATTTTTGATCAGCCCCTTTTGACATTATGTTTCATATCTTTTTAGTGGTAACACATTAGAACACTTTATAGAGATAATGGCATTAAAGAGAAAAATCATTGCAAAAGGAGTTTGAATCCACCTGCTGATGAAAAGTACAAGTGAAAGTATCATGCATTTGCTGTATCCTATTCTAACAGAAGACAAGTCAGGTGTATGCAAAAGGCAGATGGTTACTATCTGGTTGAAATAATTCATGTATACATCTTTCTAGGAACAGATCATGAACAAACAGTTAAAATCATCTTCAATTTTACTAATGTACTGCAGTCTCCTACCCTGAGAAAAAATGTATCCATGGTTCCACCAAAAACATTTGCATCTACAGGTTGTCTATTTATTAAACTCATGCCAACTTTAAATGGGTGTGACATTCTAGACAAAATAAATTTCAATTGCAAAAAAACCTACAAAACAAAATCACAATCAGTTTTCAGCTATTACAACATTTAAATCTTTCCTCAGTATCGGCATTGTAAAATTGAGATAGCTTATCTCCTATGTTGAATAATAGCAAGGTGTGGAGCTTATCATAACCAACCGTGCTATCTGAAAGTGAGGTATTTAGACAAGGCTAATTGCCTTGGTTCCTCTGTAGTCAATGTAGAGAGAAAGAAATCTCCACATGGTGATTTGTTTCACCCTGAGGCAGATTTGTAGGAAAATTTAGAGGACTTATTCTCTGGGTATGCTTTTCTGTCTTTATTCACTATCGAGGGAGCCTAGATGATTAGTTTACACAAGATGTCCAACCTTCAGACACCTGGACTACATGAGACGAGTCTGACTCAAAGTGCCCATGGCAAACCATGTCGTTACAGGAGTAGTTTGGGTCCTGCAGCAGCTGTGCTCAAAGGGTTTGGTAGTGTGGAGCTGTGATTTCACCAGCAACACCTGAAGGCAGAACATCCTGGCACGGCCAGTGTTCAGCTTCCTTGGCTGGAGTTCAAGTCAGCATGAGCTGCTAGTGCCAGGCTGCTTGAAAAAATTGTCTCCCAGACCATGTGTTTGGTTTAACCAAAGGGAATTATTTGATGGTCTGTAGCTCACTGAACCTTAAGACTCTGTTCTCTTAATGTTTACCTTGTAAGGATACTTGGTTAATGGCTAATCAGCATAAAAGACAAAGATGAGAAACAGGAAAAGCAATAAATTGAACACACAGATCTGAAGAAGCTGACTAACAGACCATCAAGTGCAGCCACCCAAGTGAACCTTGAAAAGGTTCAGCCACAACTTTGTAAAGATAAGAAGAAGAAAAACAAGATTATCGTGTCTCATGGGAAAGAGCAAATTTATTGTGAGACATTTCAGGGGGGTTGTAGCCCTGTGTAAATCTTATTACAAGAAGTTTAAAGAGGGTTGTGGGAATGTGTGAAGCTTATTATGCAATGTTTAGGGGAAGAACCACAGGGACGGATCAAGATGGACTGGGAAAGAATGAGCATGGGAATAGAGAGGGATAAAGGGATAAAAAGGACCAGTTATGTGTAAGCAGGCGCTGATCAGTACACTTGCTTGGGCAAACACTGTGCCCTGCACTGTGGTCTGACCTACCTTATTGCTAACTGTTTGCTGTGAGTATGCTCTCCATCCTCTGTGTGTGTGCCCACCAAAACGAACTGGGTACTGCAGTCTTGGCTGCATGATACAGACAGGAACCTGCAGCTCCAGGATGCAGGATTTGCCCCCCTTTGAATGGTTCAAATTTCAGTTAATATCTCCAGTCCTTTTCTCTGACAAGATAGCCAGCAACATGTGTATTTCTCACTAGAGCAGAATGCTAATTAGTTATCAGTTATTCAGCTTCTCTCTCTTGCCAGTGTGAGTTTCCTTTTCCCCCGTGAAGCTGGTAGATACACTGTTCCCAGTTTTGAGGAAGAAGACTAATTGATCTGTGGTTGCAGCACGGACATTGCAGTTTTGGGTGATGGGATTAGACCTATTTCAGCCTCCTTCTTCTCAGCCAGATATCTGGCTGCTTCCAGCAGATCCCCTTCCTCCTCTGGGCTCCTAATTTCCATATAAACACAGAGACATCACACCGGGGGGGATTTCATCCTTTTAAGGAAAGTATTGGACATGCACGCCTTTGAAAACTGAGATACCTTGGAAAAGAACTAGAAGAAATGACTTTTAATGTACACCAGATTTAAATCACTGGCAAAAAACTTAATTGTCCCAGATGAGTCCCTCTTGTGCAATTCCAGTTTGTTCATGGAGCCTTTGTAAGCAGTAACAGCCGTTTATATGAAAGACTTTGAGGTGCGAAATTCAGGTTTTTAATTTCTGTTTTGAAAGTTAGGCAACACGTCCACACAAAGGGAGATTTTTGTTAATCAGAGCTTCAGATAAGCTGTTTTGATTCTCTCCATGATCGACAGGACTCCACTCAATTAGTACTACAAGAAATGTCATCTATGGCAATAATAAAACACCAAAAGAGATTATTATCAGTTTTTGAATCATGCAAGGAACAAATAGTCTTTGCTTAATTTTCCATTTGGTTCCACACAAATTGTCACAGATCTTTGAAAGCTGCCAGAGAGATTTATTGGAGTCAAGTAAAGTTCATGTAGTTTGTCTTGGGTTTATTCCGTTTTTTCTTCCAGTATTTTTCCCTTAAGCACCATTTTGACTCTTGACTTCAGTTAATATTAATGATCTCATCTTCTAATAGGTTCTGTAACTATTTTCTTCTTTATTCATTTGTTCCTCAGCCATAGCAGAGATTCTGTCAGTCTTCCCATCTTCTCAGAAAAAGGGCTTTTTCTTCTATACAAGCCATTTTTTCCCTGTGACTTCAGGCTAGAGAGTGACTGCCCTGTAGTTGCTTTTCAAAACATTGTGTCCCAGATGACTTCTCAGGCCTTTGTCCATCCAAGAACCTCTAAATAATAACGGAATTTTTATGTAAAATTTCAGATCAAGTGCCATGTTCCTATTCCCATTTATCATTATCCAGTGTGTTTATCTTCTAGTTTCAATAGTGTCTTGAAGAAAGAGGTATTGGGGATAAAAATACCTAAGTGAGAACATAGAGTACACTACTTTCTCTTGTCATGTATTTTGTGTAAATAATAGTTCTTGACTTGATAGTCTTCTTGTGATAATAGGCAAATGAATTTAAAAAAACCCTGAAGTGTCATTTTAAATAACACCATATAAATTCCCAGAGCTTGCATTTGTAAAAGGACAAAGAGAGAACACTAAAACATGTCTCCCAAAGAACAGAACTGCAACTACAGCTATTTTTTTTAATTGTCAAAATTTTTCATATTATCTTTATCTTTCATGACTAAATTGAGCAAAGAAATCAATGATATTCCTCTCATGTTTCTATTAGATTTATTTTAAAAGATTTATTGGATTGGGGTCCATAAGCAATATCTGAGTTGGAATTATATAGTAGAACCATAGAATAATTCAGGTTGGAAGGGCCACTTGGGGTCATTTAGTCCAACTCCCTGCTCAGATCAGAGCTGACTTCAAAGCTGGATCAGGCTGCTCGGAGCCTGAGATCTGAATCTCCAAAGATGGGGATCTCACAGCCCCCCTGGGCAGCCCCAGTCCTGTGCAGACCATGCTCACTGGGGGGCTTTTTTTTTTTTTTAATGTGTAGTTGGAATTTCCCTTGCTACAGCTTGAGACCATTACCTCTGGGCTTTCTGCTTTGCATCCTGAGAAGAGTCTGGCTCTGCTTTCTTTGTAACCTCACTGTTGGTAGTTGATGACAGCAATTAGATCCCTCCCTGAGCCTTCACTTCTCAAGGCTAAATGAACCCAGGTCCCTCACTGATGAACTTGTTCAAACAATATCTGTACTGCCTGGAGTGGGGTGTTGTTGTAGGTAAAGAGTAAAAAAGAAAAATCACAGAATCACAGAATGGTTGAGGTTGGAAGGGACCTCTGGAGATCATCTAGTCCAACCCCCTGCTCAAGCAGGGTCACCTAGAGCACGTTGCACAGGATTGCGTCCAGGCGGGTTTTGAATATCTCCAGAGAAGGAGACTCCACCACCTCTCTGGGCAACCTGTTCCAGTGCTCTGTCACCCTCACAGTGAAAAAGTTTTTCCTCATGTTCAGATGGAACTGTCTGTGTTTCACTTTGGGCCCATTGCCTCTTGTCCTGTTGCTGGGCACCACTGAAAAGAGTCTGGCCCCATCCTCTTGACACCCTCCCTTCAGATATTTGTATACACTGATAAGATCCCCTCTCTGTCTTCTCTTCTCCAGGCTGAACAGGCCCAGCTCTTTCAGTCTTTCCTCATAAGAGAGATGCTCCAGTCCCCTCATCATCTTTGTAGCCCTTCGCTGGACTTACTCCAGTAGTGCCACATCCCTCTTGTACTGGGGAGCCCAGAACTGGACGCAGTACTGCAGATGTGGCCTCACCAGGGCTGAGTAGAGGGGGAGAATCACCTCCCTCGACCTGCTGGCAACACTCTTCCTGATGCACCCCAGGAGACCATTGGCCTTCTTGGCCACAAGGGCACATTGCTGCCTCATGCTTAACTTGGCGTCCACCAGCACTCCCAGGTCCTTCTCTGCAGAGCTGCTTTCCAGCAGGTCAACCCCCAACCTGTACTGGTGCACGCTTCTGTTGTAATAGTGCTGTTGATCTTATCATCCTAAATATAATGTTTTGCTCCCTTAGTTATATAGCAGGCTAATGATTTGCAAATAGTTTCAAAAAATACTGTACTGGATCCCAAACTGGCTTGAGAAATAAAAAATTACTATCATAATCAAAACAGTGCAGTCTCTCTCTCTTTCATATATTATGAGTTATTTTTATTTGTTTTCTGTTTTTATCTTGTAGTTTATATAAATTATACCAGGAGAATGGATGTCATTTCTACAATACCTCAATGGTTGTAGTTTGAGGAATTTTTCCTTTCCAGTTGACAGACAGCCAGTTTCTAGGACAGCTCTTTCCAAATGTACCTCTCCTGTAATACCCTTTGTTACTAATGAAGAACAGTATGTGTCATCTATTTGCCATAATATAAAGACATTAGCAGCCATTCAAAAATGTGAATAGGCACAGAACAATTAAAAAGCTTTATCCCCAATTAAAAAACTCCTGCTGCAGAATTGTCATTTAATTTTGAATAGTGACCATGCAGAGATGAGCAGTACCATATTTGTGGGTACCAATAATACCTTTTATTAGATCAGCCAGTACATTTGCAGTCTGCAATATTGTTTTTAAACCTGGCTCATGGAAGTTGGTATTTCACACGGACTAGCATGCAGTGTCCAGCAACACTGTGACTATAAACAGGACGAATTGCTCTGCATTCAGATCAAATTATATTGTTTTCCCAAGCTCATGACATAGTAGGACAAAATGGTTCACAGCATTGTTGAGGTGGGAAGGCACCTCCGGAGATCACGTAGTCCAACCCCCCTGCTGAAAGCTAGAACAGGTTGCCCAGGACTGTGTCCAGTCAGGTTTTGAATATCTCCAAAGATGGAGACTCCACAGCCTCTCTGGGCAACCTGCTCCAAGGCTTGACCACCCTCATTGTAAAAAAGTGGTTTTTTTGATGTTCATATGGAATGTCCTGTATTTCAGTTTCAGCCCATTGTCTCTTATCCTGACACAGAGCACCACTGAGAAAAGTCTGGCTCTGTCTTCTTTACACCCTCCCATCAGGTATTTGTTCACATTGATCAGATCCACCCTGAGCCTTCTCTTCTCCAGGCTGAACACTCTCATCTCTCTCGGCCTCTCTTCCTATGAAAGATGCTCCAGTCCCTTAAACATCTTTGTCATCTTTTGCTGGACTTATTCCAGTATGTCCACATCTGTCCAACACTGGGGAGCCCAGAGCTGGAGCCAGCGCTCCACGGGGCTCCTGGACAAGGCTGAGCAGAGGCGAAGGAGCACCTCCCCCCCCCTCCCCTGCTGGCAACACCCTTCCTAATGCAGCCCAGGAGACCACTGGCCGCCTTTGCTGCAAGGGCACGCTGCTGCCGCGTGGTCAACTGGTTGTGCACCAGCACCCGCAGGGCCTTCTCTGCCAAGCTGCTTTGCAGCCCGTCGGCCCCCAGCCTGTCCTGGTGTCTGGGCTTATTCCTCCCCAGGGGCAGGACTTGGCACTTGCCATTGTTGAACCTGAGGAGGTTTCTCTCTGGCCAGCTCTCCAGCCTGTCAAGGTCCCTCTGAATGGCAGCACAACCCGCGGGGCTATCAGCCACTCCGGCCGCTTTTTTTATTTCTACCTCTGTTCTTTCAGTACGGTCTCCGTCTCTCTCTACAAGCTGCTATTCCTGACTGATTACAGGTTTTTATAGTAAGCCAGAAATTTAACTGTTCAGGCTGTTAAACATAAGGGGACTTGAAAATATCTCCCCAGATGTTTTTCATGATCCTCTACTCAATCTGTCCTTGACACCTCAGATACTGTTTCCCTGTCTCACTAAGCTCTTACCCCTGCACCTCCCAGTAATGACAAGTGTATTTCATAGGTGGTTATATGTCTGCTTGCACTCAGAACCATTGGAGAGAAGTTCCTTTCCCTAATTAAAGTACCAGGTGAGAGCTGCCACACACTCACAAATGAAATTATTCAATTCTTTCAGTTTAAAGCAGTACTACAAAATTATGCTCTCTGAGGTACTTGTAGCTACTAATCTTCAGGCATAACTAATGAAGCAAGCTTGGATCTCATTGGGCAGAGAATAAGGTCGTAGTGTCCACACTGTGCATTTAAATAGTTTCAGCCAAGATTTCTTTCCCATGTGTGTTTTCTGACTATTGAATTGCTTTCTCTGTTGCCTACCTTACTTTGTTAGGTCTAGAGGAAAGCATATGCCAAAGTGCAAATAGTTAACATCATGAATAAGTACAAAGTAGAAAAATTTCATGTTTAGTTTATAAATCAGTCCAGAAATGTATTTCTAGAAAAGCAGTTTTTCTTCATTGCTTGAGTTAGTGGCACTGGGGAATCATTCATACTGTTTACTTAGTTGCTCTAATTAGTTCTTTGGGAGTATTTACCTCTCTTTACTGACTAGATGGGAACCTTAGACTCTTAAAATTTGATAATTTAAATCACACAATCAGATACAAAATGTATCTTTTTCTGATGGTGAGACTGATAGTGAGATCGCTTTGTGTATTCAGAGCTCCTGAGATTAATAGAAAGAAGACATTTACAACAGTCTGGCATTACTCACATTTTTTACAGAGAACAGGTAACAGCATAAAAATGTTAGATGTACAAAAAAAAATTAGAACTTTGATACCTACTTAAGTACTGGGTTTTACACAATTCCCGCATAATCACAGTCCACAGAAGCAAAGTTTCTTGTTTCAGTATTCAGATGGTTATGAATCTAGATGTGAAGTTTTAGTTACTAGCAGGTTACACTTATTTATTATCACTGACTTGATACCTATGCATTCCTGAGCTGAAGGAATGGTAATGCAGTTCTCTTCTGAAGAGAAAATAGGAAAATATATATAAAGATGGAAATTTTTATGAAGTAAGGAACAGAACCCCAATATTTTGGAAATACAAAAATGGAAGTCAGCTATCAGGCAGTATTTTCAAAATAGCCAGAGACAGGTTGTTTTCTAAATGAACAGGATCGTGAAGCTGTAATTGTTGTCAGTGAATCCTAGTTGCAGTTCTTCACCACATCTTTTGATATTCCCAGCTCTTCTAAATTTTTTAACAGCTGAACTTTCCTGGGTAATTCATCCTAGAGTTTGTCTATGTGCACACTAGTCACAGCATATAGTACATGCATAAATTGTAGCTTACTGGCAAACTCTGTGGTTGGTTGAAAGCTCCTTGCCCCTCATTATTAAATAAAAATCCATATTTTTTTTTTCTTGGTAAAGGAAAAACTTTTTGCTCTTCAGATGTAAGCTTATCACACTGCTGCCAGTGCAAGTGAATCTCACCTAAGCATATTTTCTTAGCTACCTTTCCAGTTCTGTTTGCCAGGTTACACCATCCCTGTTACTGTGTGATATAAGAAAATGTTCCAAATTGCTCTGCACAGTAAATTACATTTTTTAGCCTATAAATTCTATGAACAGTCTTCCCTCTACATGGAAAACTGCTGGAAAACAGCTTAGCTTAGTCAGTATCATAGAGGGACAGAATAGAATAGAAGGCCAGTGTGAACTGCAACTTCCTAAAGATACTTTCCAGACACCAGAGCATGCTCTATTTCACACAATGCTGTAAGGAAAGGAATCCTAATTATTAACCTACCAGCCTGTCTCAGGAACCCTTGGACATTCCTGGATTTAGAAAAGTCATTATCCTCACTTTAGCTGTTCCCCTAAATATCAGCCCCATCGCAGTTATGGTGAGAAGACTCTAAACAGGTATTTCTAAGCAAAAAACCCTTCTGCTAGAATTTATTTTCTAGTCAGTTCTCCTTTCCAGAACAGGCAAATAAGAGCTGATTCCCCAGGACTTGTGAAGGAGAACCTATCTCCCTTTATACCGCCCTAGGGAATCCTCTCCCCATATAGCATGTCTCTCATGGTGCTCTCACTCCCTTACCCCAGTGAAAAAGCACAGATGTGGAGCTTATGCATGTTTTGGATGGAGGGTGGGGGGATGAAGCTGTAAAAATCAGCTTGTTAATTTTTCACTATTAAAAGTAAACCCACTCTTGAGCAGCTTTTACTAGAATCATTCCATGTCTACTGAATCTCCAGGAAGACCTAGTTCTTTCTTTCTTTTTAGAGAATAGTAATAAATAATCCTGAAAATATTGCTTCAGTCAGCTTTCATATATACTTTCACTCAACATATTTCATCATAAGACAGTAGCAGATCTAGCCTTTCCTATGCTGTCAAAGAGGGCCTCATTCCTGTAGCTTAGAGATAACTAGAAGGAGGTGAAGTTCTGCAAGAACACTTATCTGAATTTGTGTACACATTGATTATTTGGGAACTGTAAAGTTAAGTTTGACTTCTCAGAGAGGAGGAGGCCAAAAATGATATTAAAATGAAAACAACAAGCTAATTTGCGTGGGCTCTTCCCTGGTGGTTAAATTATGTCTGACAAGAACCAGAGAGAGAAAAATGATACCTTGCACTGCAGTAATGTTTTCTATCTGAGCACCTAAACACAGTTTCACGAACTTGAAGCAATAGATATGCTCAAAATCTCTGGCTTTGGGCAACCCAAAAGGATACCATTTTCTATTTTCAGACCTAGTTTTTGACTCTGTTGGAAGCACTAACAATTGGTCACAG
The DNA here is from genome assembly GCF_036417845.1 of Apteryx mantelli. Lineage (NCBI taxonomy): Eukaryota > Metazoa > Chordata > Aves > Apterygiformes > Apterygidae > Apteryx > Apteryx mantelli. Next base: position 99,232,056 of record NC_089980.1, on the reverse strand, counting down.
AGCTCTTCTGGTTGCAAGAAGTTATAGCAATATACCTGTAGCAGGGAGTTTGCAGCACCGCTCAGGAACCTTCCTCCTTTTCACCAGAGCCAGGGTAGGCATTTGGGACACCCTTGGCCATGGGAATGCTGGCGCCCGCTGTTGTACTACCCATGCTGCTAAGGAGGAGGTAGTAAAGATACTGCAGAATATCCACAGACAGTTACAGGTAAAATAAAGGGTGAATATGAACCTGGATGAGATCCAGCAGCTTCTCACAGGTGTGTGTGGTGGGGCTGTCCTGACAGATCTCAGGTTGTAGAGGTTGTCAGAGTTGCCACCCCATTGGGAACAGCTATTTGTATCTGGCTTGATGCACCACTTTGCTGTCCCTGAATATTTGGAATAGATTCTCCCTTCCTTTTGCATGGGTCATTTCTCAGGGCATTTTTCTTGTTGGTGTTGCCATGTCAGGCTGCTTCATGTGGCTGAAACACATAGCATGGTCCCTTGAGAAATCAATTGGAATAGTATCTGCTAGGAAGGAATGTAAGAGAGAGAACGAATAAAGTAAACAAAGCAATTCCCAGAGGGGCAAAGACACTTCCAGAATAGCAATGCCTCAGAGAGAGGAATTCTATAGGGAGCAGGAAAATACTGTCTGGGGAAGGAAATGTTTGCAATTATTAATGATTAATAAGCATGCCAGTTTTCTACCTCATAACTCGCATAAACTACTCCAAAACCAGATTCCTCATGATAGATAGCAAAGCTGGGTTTGTCCTGCTGTGGCTGAAGTACTAGCAAGCTTCTGGTAAGTGCCCTTAGTAGCTCATATTTTTCTCACAAGAGAGACCAGAGATCTGGTGTTCAGCAACTGCCATTTGGTTGCTATTTACCGCCCAGGTGTTGCACCTGAAAACACAGCAGTTTTCTCACTGGAAAGAGGGCAGGGAGGTTTACACAGATGGTGTTTTGAAGTGGGGAAAAAGCACTAGAGGAGTGAGGCCAGGGTCTCTGAGCAGCTTTGGAGAGTGCCAGAGCTGCTGGGCTAACACGAGCTAGACCAGCAGAAAAGTAAATTCTGGGTAATGCAAGTGACGTGCAAGGAACGGAGACCACACAGGAGGCAACGTGGGTGGACTGTCCTGTGGGCTGTGACACGACATGGCTCCCTCTCCTGCCTCTCTCCTGGTCTCCATCCCCAGAGCTGGGGACTGGCTGAAGTCAGCGCAGGGGGAAGAGGCACTCTGAACCCTGGAGGCGGTCTCTTTCCCCTTCTCAGCTTCAGAAGGTTTTTCCTCTCTTTGCCAGCCCCAGAAGGAGAATCTTTCCGGGTTGCTTTACCCCTGTTTGTGACTCCAGCCATGCTTAGACCAGGGTGAAAGGACTTTGCAACCTCGTGTCCTTTCCACAAGGTCCTCACAGGCCCCCAGACACCTGTGAGGTGATTTTTGATTGCCTGAGGGGTCCTCAAGGCCCGTGGTTTTATGAAGCATGAAGAAACCCAGCACTCAGAAGATGAGGAGCCTGCAGGCGGCCCAGGCATGCATCTGTCTGTGCCTGGCCACAAGCCAGCCGGTGCCCTGGGGCACGTGCTGCAAATTTTAAATAAACCCACATTAAATTAATTCTTGCTCCACTCCTAGGGGAAAATGTAGAAATTGCAGTGATCTTCAAAGAGAAACCGTCTTACCCAGAATTTGCTAGCTCATGTTGCAGCCAGGGAGTTCTCCATGCTCTACTACTGAAAGACAAATAAATAGCAAAAACAGTAAGCAGAAACAGGCTAGTGAAGAAGAATCAGAGAAAGAAGAATTTCCTGACTCATGAGCCAAATCCAAACTTATTTTCCTCAATCAAAAATGCTGGTGAGGGAGATTTTTAAGGTGCTTTGGTGCCTACCTTATGAAACCCTCTGAGGTTAAAGAGAGTTATGTACCTAAATACTTTAAAAAGCCTTGCCCAGAGGCAAAGGACTCAGGGATCTGGAACATTGGGTTGGACTGCTGAAAGAGATAACGCTGTCTCCTGTCAGCCCAGGGTGAGGGGAGGTGATAGGGTACAGCTTGATGCACTATGTGTGCTCTGGGTGGCTCAAGGCAGCAGCAGCCCCAGGTCTGGTTTTTATCTGTTTGGATTAGCCAGTAGGATCCATCCTGCAGAACTGAAATCTTGAATTCCTTCCACTTTAGATTCTGGACATTATGTCAGTTTGTATGCAGTATAAATGTGGGTGTACTCTGCTAGATTCATTTTACCATCTGAAGATTGGTTGATAGACAGATAAATAGATACATACAGATCCTGGTATATAGTTAGCTGATGCATACTGAATATTAAACAGCCATTATTTATGATAAACTCCAATTCTTCTTTCCTGAGTAAAGAGCACCTGTTTTGTATTTCTCTCTATAAATAAAATGGCAAGACAATAGTTAACTAATCTGTAATCTGACTCTTCTGGAAATATCACATACAATTTTTCCAGTCAATTTAAACCGCTACAAATTTATTCATGCCTTCATTTTCACATAAATAGAAGGAGAAAATATGCATTGGCATTGTACATTAATAGAAAATAAATTTTACGTCAAACAATTGAATTTATCAGTTTATACAAAAAAAAGACTTATTTTTTCTGAAAAATAAAGTTGCACTCAGATGTTTCATCTGAGTTCAAGTATATTTAGTATATTTCAATAAACATAAGGATGTTACTATAGCAGGTTAAAAACATCTTCAGCTATTCCAAAAATATTTTAGATAAATGCAGTTCATCAGTTTCTGCAATTGAATTAATGACTTGTAATAAAAAGACTGATTAATTCATTTGACATCTTGGTGAATAGAACAGAATAATCAGATGCTTGGCCTGACCTTTCATACATCATCTGAGAGCTGCCTGTAACATTTTACGATATTATATGCTCCACCTGTTTCTTGACATGGTGCTTGCTGTAGAAGTGTGAGAAGATAATTCAAGCAGAAGTCTGGTGCACGTATTTGCATTAGGGGGACAATAGCTTCAGACTGGCCTCCCACTTACTCATCCTGAAAGGACAAATCAGAGAATGAGCAAAGATTGAGCACTCACTTGTTGGGGGCTAATCTTAGCAGGCTGAAAGGTATAACACAAAGAGACCCAGTCCCTATGGGGGAGCCTGTGCCACTAAGGAAAATCCAATACTAAAAACTGGAGGAATTTGGGATAAATTAGACCTACCTATTGCTTTAGGTAGGGGACACATGCCTTCAGAGCTTTTACTGGGTTTCACCTTCTCTCCTCTTGCAAGCTTTGTTTCTGTTGTTCATGTGAAACAACACTTTTTTCCTGATATGCTTGTACAGATCACACTAGGCAAGAATCCACTATAAGAAAGGAATAAAATCCAAACACTGTTTTCATGATCTTCCTCAGTATAATAGGACCTATTGCCTGGAATTTTATGACAATTTTCATTTTCTTAAATACAATATTGTTCCAGAACTCTGTTATGACAAGAAACGCTACAACAATGAGATGACAAGAGCTTCAAGAACACTGCAAGGCACTGACAATAGTAGCTAAAGAACCAAAGGAACCAGCTCCAGCTCAACAAACAAATTCAAGACAAATAATGACAATACATTCTCTATTCACTTCATTCTTAGCAGCTTTAGTGGAGTATCCACGCTCCTGGGAATCACAGGTTGATATTGTGACATGATGACTCAGGAACAACTTCTCTGAAGTCAAAGCCTTATATCATTTGCTGCATTGTGACTTTGTCACTGGAATCTTTTAATCTAACCCACAAAAATGTTTAAAATTGAGAGCAATTTTTAAGATGGAGAGAGAGGTTATTTCTGTGTCCTTGGCTAAATAACAAAAGACGTCTGCTGCTGCTGTGCAATATGTTCTCTGCAGACTGACTGAGGGTGTCTGTCACAGGAGGAGATGTACTTCAGTAGCTTTGTCTGTTTACACTACACACAGTAGCTTTGTCCAGAGGTTTAAGAAAATGTGTTGCATAAACTTTTTATAAATCCTGTTCCTTAGATTTGGGGCTTTCTGCTTGTTGATAATGATGTTGATTTTTTGGCAGGTATGGAGAGGAAAATACATCAGGAGCTGACACTGTAAGCCTGTGAAGGAAATTTGGATTTGAATATAAACTCCATGCCCTGTCCCTTCTATAAATAAAATAAAACTCTTCAGTAAGCACATTCCAGGCAATTTGAAAATGTATATTTTTGCTTCCTGTTGTGTAAATGAAGTGAGAAATGTCACTGGCAGCTTGAATATGGAAAAAAGGCATTTAGATGTATTTTATACTGAAGATGTTTTTTTTAGATGACTCTGAGGCACGTACTTTGGTTACACTGAATTATCTCCTTGTCCAGCCTCACTCCTCTTCTCCCATATCTCTGTCTCGGAAGATTTCTCTCTCTGGCTCCAAGTTTTAGCCCTTTCAGTTGCATCTCCATCAGTCACACATGAAGTAGCCTAAGAATACCAAAACTGCCACCCCCAGCTCGATGAAAGGGCCAAAGATTTATTCCAGTCTAAAATAGGAATCTAGGTCAGGTGAGAGGAATTGTCTTCTGGACATTCCTCTGTTGTGATAAGGCAATGATTGTCTCAGAGTGGTTGTCTGCTGCTGGGTGACTGAAGTTAGGGGAGTTGACTCCGATCTCCACCCAGCCCCTACTCTGAGATCATACCCCCCCTGATGTTTGATCCTTCCTGTCTCTCCTCCAGACATCTCCACCCACTTGTCTTACTGGCATCTCATCTGTTTCTTGGAAAAGGGTGTAACTTTTTTCTTTCTGTAATTATCCCGGGCACAATGGGATTTGTGTCCCTGATCGGGGCTGCCTGGTGCTGCTTCAACACACATAATGCAAACTGAGCCTCTTTGCTCTAATGCAGATGACTAAGGGACTCAGAGAAGAGAATAATGAGCTGGAAGATTATCAAGATCTTTACCAATATGGAGGGTGGGATGTGTTCCCCTGCATTTAGATACTGAAGCAAAGAAAAAATTAAACTGAGCAGAAGCTAGCTAGCCAAGATCTTTTAGCAACAAGACACCGAGCCGAACTGTGAAGCAGAATAACTTACCAGCTTTGTCAAGAAATTTGTTAGGCTTCAAAACATTTCACTGGTAAAAAGCAATAGAATAAACAAAGTCCGTTTCTGACTCTTCCTGTCCTTCAAATCATACTGACCATTAAATGTGTAAAAAGCAAAAATCTGAAAACAAAAACATAGGCTCACTGACATAGGTCACAGGCTCATCACTGATCCCTTTAAAGGAATTCCTGTGAGACTCTCAATAAATGATTCATTAGACTGTTCTTTCAGATATTTGTAGACTTTCAGTAAAAGCAAGTAGTTACACCATTATAATAGAGCTGCCTGTAACAACATTAATCTTTCATTAATTTGATTTCTTTTTCTGTGGATATTATATTTTAACAATACATTACAGGGTGCCATGAGTAATTAGTCTTCATTTTAAATCTGCTAGGCTTTCAGGCGAAATTCTGTATTAAGGATTTAAGTGAAAATAATTAAAAATTGAAAAATGGTTTGAAGAGATTACCAAAAACAAAATGACTGGGAAAGAAGTTTGCCCCTTTAGGTTTGTGCTTGATGCTTGGGTGCAACCACATCCACACATGCTTTTATAATGGTGAAGGCTGCAGACAGATATAGTCTGTGCTCCAGATACCAAAGCTCATTACTTGTGACCTCACCTGGACAAAGCTACTGCAGAGCTGATCCAGCAGCTTTGCTCTAGCCCTCATCTAGACTTTCTTACGAGAAAAATCCCTTAACTCTGCTATGTGTGAGAGGCTTCCACATATCTCAGTAAAAGCATACACCCACAGAAAGGTTGTGTACCACAACAGTGCTTCTTACAACTTTACTATTTTTTGGCAGGTAAGGATCCATGTGATTCAGGTTCCCTTCTTGTGCGACCTTAATTGAATCACCTATTACTTTGTGCCTAACTGCCTAGCTGAAAAATGGGCATAAAAGCCCATACACTCTCAAGGGACTGTTTCCCACCTCACAAGCAGCACTGAGCACAAAGCGGCCCTGATCTTGGCAACGGAGCCCATGTGCCCTCCCCTAATTTCTAGATGTTACACAGCTGGTGTGGCTGATAAGCAGCAGGTAAGACAGTCAACACTTGGATGGGCACAAAGCCCTTGCAACATGCTGATTTTTATACAAATGCCACTATTATTGTTGCTATTATCATGCAAGTTGTTGATCTATTAGTAATATTTTTGTATCCAAAAATTGCACCCATTTGAATTTCTTTAAAAACACCAAGAAGAGAAGACAAATGAAACAGCGAAAACAATATTCTGTAACATGTGGTGTACTTCTTATCCAAGCGAATGGCACTCTACGCCTGGAAACCTCCCACACGATGGCATGTCACTGCTGAAGAGCCGGCTTCCAGCTCACTTTTCACAGAGTGGAACGCCACCAAGCACTTTGATGTGATGCAAGCACAAGCCAAAATACTCCAAAGGGGGCTCTGGTTTAGAAAGCTGCTCCCAACCCACATAGCTATGAAGAACAGTACTGATTGTCTTTTGGGGAGAAAGCTCCTCTTCACATTGTTTTTCCTCTCCTTAGAGGCAAGGGAAATTCTTCTTCTCATTTTCCTCACAATATTTTAGGAACTTGATTAGTGCTAGAAATATTGGAGGATTTAAAATGTGGAAATATCAGCAAAAGAAGGTCAGCCAAGCCAAAAGTAAGGATGGGAAAAATACCTTCTCTTCTCATAGTTTGAAAAAAATGCAGGACATCATTTAATCAAAATGTTTAACCAGAGCTTTGAAATTTTGCAAGGATGGTTTTTAAGGTTTTGGTTTGCCTGAGAAAATCAGCTCAAAATGTGACTGAGCCTGGGGAAAATATTAATTTACATGCCTTCCAAAGAAATGACTTGAATTTTCAGTCCCTGAAGGATCTGACCTTTCCTAGCAGGCTCACAGTTGTCACCACTGTGCATGTCCCATCCTCACAGACCATATGAACATGTTCTTTTTTTGAGCTCAGATCTGTCAGAGCAATATTAGAAATGTAGTTGTGTTTTCTAGCTGTTCAAGGCGGGGGTAGAGACTCCTCTCTTGTGCTCGATGCAACTCCCTTGTTAACATCCAGGCTGGAGAGAAGAAGATGCTGGCTGATTTTTATGCAGAAGGAACAAAAAAATAGACTAGGAAGGAAGAAACAAACTTTGAGAAGGAGTCAGATGAAATGAGAGCATCTGAAGAAAAGCTGAAAACAGTATAAGGATATCTGACATGTATGCTTTATGCCAAAATGTGACATCTTAGTTCTATGTTTGTAGAGGATAGTTAAAGAGAAGTCTGTGTCAAACAGAGTTTGAAAGAACTGGATTTGCGATATAGGAGTCACGAAAGACAGAACCTCATGACTTCAGGAAACACCAGCAGAAAGATCAAAGAGTGATGAAGAAATTACAGTATGAATTGCTTCAGAGATGTACAAGACAAAGCAGACAAAACCAGAGACTGTCCAAAAAGTGCTGATGTGCATCTTACAGTGTAAGTCTAAAAAAGGTAGACTGAAGGACATCCAGCCTGTAATAGCTGTGCTGAGATATTTCATACACAGAGCAAAGTAGCCAGGTCTGGTTTGGCTAGCGTCCCCAGATATGAAACGTGAGGATTTTCCCCTCTGTTCCTAAAGCTGTTTTTCTCCATTTGCTTCAGCCTGTTGTTACACTAAGGACTCTTTTTAATATAAGTTCTGATGCAGACCTTCCCATAAGCACCTCTTAAAAAGACTAGAACTGAGCTAAGGGCAGAAGATTGGGATTAGAAAGTGTTATGGATGGAGGGGGCGTTCTCCTGAGCCAGCGAAGCTGGTAGTAGATGTCAATGAAGGAAATTTGGGAGAGGAGTATAGAAATGGAGGTGGGGGTAAAGTGGGAAGTGTTCAGCTTTGTTAAGGGAAAACTGAAACTGGATGAAGTTTTACTGGGTTGAAAAAGACTGAGGTCAGCTAGATAAGAAGACTAGGAAGGAGAGCAGAGCAAGAAGGAAAGGAGAGGGACCTGAGCATGGAATGGAAAAATGGAATTTTATACAACTAATATCTGGGACGAGTGATAAATGCAGAGACTGAAAAACTGATCCACAACAAGAAGTCAGAGAGGGAGGGAGTGGGTGAGGAGCTCGAAGGCAAGATGTCAGTGCAAGGACACCAGGAATGGACAATACAATATCAGTTATGCAGTATACACATTTGCTCAGAATAAGTGTACTCACATAATGCAATTGCATTTTGAGAACCCAGCAGTGATAATGTTTACCAGGCTTTGATTCTGTTTTTTTTTTTTCCAAATACTGGAATCAATCCAGGATGAATTTTTACCATCCCTAAAGGAGACAAAAATTTAGAGCTTTCTGAAGAGTTTCTATGAATTTGTCCAGATTTTCTTCTTGCTGCACAAACTGAGGTTTTCTTCATTTTTTCTTCTTTTGGGATTTTATTGATTTTTTTTATTTTGTTCACATGCTGTAGACATTCAGTATTTGAAATATGAACTGCCTCTCCTGCCTGTAACTCACATGATAAATTTTGTTGCAGTTTCCCTCTGCTAATTTTGGCAAAACCTAGTTTTAGAAGGAAAGTTTTCAACTGCTCCTGTAGTTCTGTATCTCTCAAGGAAAGCTAGAAAACATTACCTAAACTTTTTATTTTTGTGGATTTTATTTGTAAAGAACACACAATTCTTTTTAGGCATCATTCCAAGGGAAATAAGGTTCCATTTATAGAAGTAGAAGCAAATGTGATTTTTGCAGATTGCTTTAATACTAGGTTTTGCCTGTGCACTTCTCATGGCTAAAGCTGCTTCTTACACCCTTACCAAGACCCTGAGAGCTCTTATCACCTGCTTTCAAAAAGGCCTGTACTCTGTTCATTGTGCTGAGCGTTGTCCTGCTTTACACAAAATCCGCTAGAAAACACTGAGAATATTCAGCTCCAGTTTCTGTCAGAGCTGCAGACACCAACACAATGTAATTATGGTTGCAGACACCCTCCTGCAGAAGGTGTACACATCTTGTCTCATCTCACTGCTGTTCTACAGGAGGTTTGGTTGAGGATTTGGGGAATCCAGCCTTTCTGCTGTTGAATACTGTTCCATCCCACATCAAATGCACCACTGCTGGCAGGACAGCTTCTGTGCCTGAGCTTAAAACTAACTTTACAAATATTTCTGTAAGTTAAATTTGACAGCACAAGTGCCCATGACAATGAGCACTCCTGAAGCAGAGGTTCAGGGAGAAGGAATTTGTGAGATTCAGGACTCTTCTTCCTTTGAAGAAATATTAAGTGCTCCTTATTTCTTCCTTAAATATTAAGGTGCTCCTTAAGAACTTGCACCAAAATCTAGAGTTTGAGACTCAGATTTCATGGATACTATCAGTCACTTGGATAGGCTTCATCTCAAAGCCAGGGAAGCAGGACTCTGTTTCTCTTTGTCAACTAGTGCAAAGTCACAAGGATGCTCTGAGATCTGCTTTTCACATGAACTTCCAAGCATCCTCTGCTTCCATACTGACAGTGAGACCAACTTGCCCAGTTGGTCCCAGTTTTTGGGACATAGGGGAACCAAGAGGCTCCACACACGCAGCTTGCTCTGGAAAATATCATTAAGGGGGAGTCTTAAGGAGCTCTCATGACAGGCCCCCTCATGTACCAATCCTTTTATTGCTACAAGTCCAGTCATGAAATATACCTAGTGGAGCTGGTGATGTGTTATTATAAGGAGGTGACAGAAGCCATACAGTATGTGTGATAAGCTTGTTAAACCCTGACTTGTTGCTTCAGATGATATCTACATACCCGTCTGTAGGCACCACCATGTCTGCAAAGCCAATTTAAGACAAGCTTTTCATACCACTGAGAAATAAAGCACTTTGGCTTAGCTGTAGCATTGAAGTACTGCAGAGCATTATAGATTGTGCAGGCCCTGTGAACATTCATTTTGGGGCTATGCTGCTTAAACTCCATCATTTCAGAGACAATTCATTTTTTTCATAAACTATTTCTCAGTTAGTCAGTGCCCAGTGATATGTCATGTCCCTCCAGAACACTGAGCTCAGCAACGCTCAAAATATTGGAAAATAATAAATATAGCACTACAATGCACAGCTACACTGCCTTAACTCTGCTTCCTTCCCATCCCATTGAGACTGGCCATAACCAGTGAGAATTATTTGGAAACACTCCGTGTGTTTTCTGATGGGAAATATAGTTACGGTCTGGAATAACTTGTACAGGATGGAAGGGGTCAAGGGCTCAGCAGCTTAGCAAAGGCAGACTTTTTTAAAGGGCTAAACTGTTGAACATAAGGCAAACAGAAGCAGATCCTTTTCAACCCCATGTGATGGAAAGTATAAATAAGTCTTCTGCAGGCATACTAGGACTAGGCTGAAAAGACAAGTTGGTATCAATGTGTCCTCTAACAGTGTGTGTCTGTTTCCCAGATGTCAAACATTGGAGTTGTTCTTAACAAAACACTGTAAAAGGGCATACACTCTCACAACACAACCTTTTCACTGCATTAAAGCATTTGGTTGTTGAATTTCTTAGAACAGTTTTTCTTTTTTTTTTTTTTTAATGCAGGAGAAATATTTCCCTGTTGGATTGAGTAGGCATATGCACATCTATTATAGTGTAAAGATTTAAGATACTATTGTATCTAGGTAAATGTAAAAGATACTTATGGACTGTCCTCTCTCCTACATTTTGCTAGAGAGAGACAGATAGCAGAAGAAAACATGGAAATTATATTAGTCAACACATTAAACTGTGATGTCATCCAGTCCTTAGAGCATTCAAGGACGTACCTTTTTTGCGGTTATTTACATCATTCAAAAAAAAAAGAAAATCACAGACTGCAGAAACTTGTCTTCAAACTGTTTCAGGCTTCCCTGCTATTTCTAACTCCAGCCTTTTCTTTCTGTCAGGGAGTGGCCTGTAGGTGGTTGCAGGAAGCTTGGAGTTCATGCAGCCTCCAGGGCTGGTGAATAGCAAAGATGAAAGAAAGCGAAGGCAGACACCCTCTCTTCCCATTTATGTCATTCATAATTTCCCCTGCCACCTGCTGCATTAATGTAGCTTCTAATATTCATGAAGAAACAAAGCGGAGACTTTGAATGTGCATGAATATTCATGTATTTGCAATAATTCAGGTGTTATGCAGGTGGGTCCTGTATCCTGAGCAGGCCTGAGGCATGGGTGGATAATTACACATAACTGAAGATGGCTGAGGCTTGAGATGCCAGTGTACAATCCTGCCGTAGCTTTGCTCATCAATAAGCATCAATTTCTTTCTTAGTTTCCTAGAGCAATGGGAGCTGGTGAAGCTGGCAAGCCTAGAAAAGATGGTAGGGATAAAGATAAAGCCATTGCTGATAGCCTAGGTGCAAGAAGAGCCTGAGGAAAGGACTGGAAAGGGAGGACAGTTGTAGGAAAGTCAGTTGACAAAAGACCCCTAGAAACATCATTGTCTATCTTGAGGCAGGATCAGCTTCACCTTTGCCAATCCCCAGTACACATCTAGCTGACTTGTTCCTAAGACCTCTAGAGCAGAACTTTCTGAAACTTCCCTAAGTAGCTTGTGGCCAATCTCTCACCATCCTACTGGAAGGTTTTTCCTAATATCCTTCCTAAATTTTCTCTCTAAACAATAAATAGATTTCTGCTGTGCCATGAAGGAGAATACCTGATCATACCTTTCCCTTTCCAGCAGCTTTTAACATCATTGTATACTGTTTTCTCATTCATCTGTCTGCTCAGACTTCCATTTTCCAGACAGAGCAATCTCCTCCTTCCTCTTTCCCACATAAATCACATACTGTAAAACCCTTCTCATTCTTGGTAATCTCTTCTGGACTCATTCCCATTCCCCTATCACCTTACCAGATGCCACCCACCAAATGGCATATATTATGTTTGACTCCAAGCAAACACTGACCCCCACCTCACACTTCTCCAGCTAAGAGTCTAATCTGATTTTACTAATAATTTTTGTTAATATATCCTGAATAAAATTTCCCTTTTTTACCATTTCATACTATATGAATGCATGATTCCTTCCTGCAGTATTGACACTTAGCCAGATATGTCCCATTATACATAAAAGTATTCCGTCTAAATTTAGCACTTTGTACTTGACTTTATTGAGTTTCATCTCGTTGCTTTCAAAGCCACTTTACATTCTGGTCCTTCCTTGCAGTTTCTCTTTCCTCAGGTTAGTGTCATTATCAAACCTGATGATCATGCTCTCTGTTCCATCACCTAAGTTGCTAAGCACAGTCTTGAAACTGCTAATAACTCTGACCCCTGTAAGACCACACTTAAATGCCCTTGAAGTGTGACAGTGAATCCTTGATAAACCCTCTTGAAGAGAGCTTCATCAATCAGTTGTGCACCTACATTTAGTGATTGTATCTGCAGGATATTTCCCTACTTTTGTTATAAGAACCTCAAATGAAATAGTACCCAAGGCCTCACTAAAATCAAAATAAATCATATCAAACCCCTTCAGCCACAAGGCCATTTACCCTGCCAAAGGGAAGAAGTAGGCTTGTTTGATGGGATGTGTTATTTACAAGTCTGTGCTGGCTGTTTTTATTCCATGTTATTCTCTAGATCCATTCTTTCAGTGGATCGAAGTTGAGCTGACGGGTATGTAATTTCCTAGGTTCATCTTTTTTCTTCTTTTCTAAGGGTAAGTCTGTTGTTTGCCCTCTTCCACTCCCCTTCATCAGAGAGCTTGAATATATGTCCTGTCAAAATACTTTAAACTTGTTCTCACTCTCTTCCTTCCTGTGCTTGTATCCTGTTCTTAGATGAACGTTAGTAATTATGTGATTGCTATTAACCCTTTTTCACAAGCTGAAGCAAAGAAAGCATGTAACATTTTTGTATTTTTTGCATTAATTTGCTCTTTTTCTCTTTTTGGTGATAGACCTACATTTTCTTTTGTCTTCCTCTTACTTTTAATATAATTAGCACATCTCTTTCTTTCCCTTTATTTCCCTGCAGTCCGCACCTCACTTTGAACCTTATTCTCTTTGATTTCAGCCCTACCCTTTGTGCCTATATTTTGTGCTCTTTTTCTGCATTAGCCCTCTGCCTGTAGCCCTTTCCATAAAAGCCCTTTGCTCTTTTTTCAGATTGTGCGAGATACCTTTTTGATTTTCAAGTCCTTGAAGAGCTCCTGAGATAACTATATTGGTTCGTTTCTAGTTCTCCTATTTTTCCTTCGCAATGGGATAGCTTGCCACTCTGCTTTTAATGTAGTCTCTTTTAATAACTGTCAGTTCTTTGCACTTCTTTGTGTTTAGAGTTGCTGGTGTTTGTGACTTTTTTTCTTTCATTAGAAGTTCTTCCTTCCAGTTTCTGAGTTTCTTAGTTTGCTTTTTGAAGTCCATAAATGTTATTCTTTTGCTTTCCCTGAACCCATTCTTTAGATGAATGAATTTTTGTAATTTGTAATCTCTTTCACACAAATTATCTTCCACCCTTAAAAATTCTCACCTAATTCTTCCCTCCCAGAACCAAACTGAACCAACCAAAGCACTGAAATCCTCCCGTGCCAGCAGGTTCTGCCTGGTGGCCACTGTCTGCTGGTTACCCAGAACAGCATCACCTTTGCCTGATTTGTTGATTTCTGATAGACACACATGGTGACATGGTTCCCACTTTCCTGTTTTATCTTCACCCAGAGATGGTCAACAAGCCTGAAGCCATCCCTGCCATGGTCACCAGGACACTTCTGGGTGATGCTGTCGGTGAGACGGACTTTCTCTCTTTCCATCTTTTCTTTCTCAGGGAACCTCACCTCAGCCAGGGATGCCAGCCTGAACCTCCATCCTAACCTGAGAGGAGCAATAAAAACAGTAACAGCCTCTGCGCCTTCCTTTCAGCCTCAGTTCCCAAGGTGCTGGTCACTTTGGGAATGCTTGCACATGCCACAGAAGCCAGTCCTCCAAAGGAATGGCTATTTTATATCTCAAAGAAAATAGCTCTACTTCTTTCAGTCCTAAGGCCAGTTACCGTGCATCTGTGTATCCAACGGTGCATGAATGCAAGATGCCATTTTTGTTCTTGTATTCTAAGCAAATTATAGTTGTTTTAACTTTGTATTTAGTTTGAAATACAATTTGCTCAGCAACGAATATTTACTGAGGTAGAAAGTTTTAAGACCTGCCTACTGGCTTTGGAGAAGACCTAAAATGACTGGACAAGTTGTTGTTTTTTTTAAGAAATGTATATGCAAGGGCAAGCTTCAGTATTTCTGTGAGCTTCAGTATATTAACAATGTACAGTGGAATAGCAACTAAATGCTCTCTATCTGATCAGTGGCAGGTGTCTGTACATGTGTTTATTCTGGGGCAAATGTCAAATGATTTAAATTTGCATAAATAGTTGCTTTTCATTAACATTATTGCACATAGTTGGCTTGAGCCATTTCACATAACATCCAAGCAGGTCAGAGTACAAACAAGAGGGTTCAATTTTGGCACCTGCTTTTCACAATCTGAAAGGCTAGATAGAGTGTTAAATATACATGCTACAATTCATGGAGTTTTATTTCACTTTATAAGGCGAATATAAAGAACACATTATTTAGGACTGGAAGGAGCACTCTGGGAGAGTCCCAGACTGACAAGTTATTTAATATTGTACATAAACTGATTTATCTCTACCTCAAAACAATTTTAATTAATAAATTGTTCCAAGGCCGCGTTGCTCATTTCCACATTATACTAAATTGCTCTTTTCAAAATACTTAATATTTACTTTTGCCACTGAGAAGGGGGTATTCTAGATGGCATAATGACACAAATTGGTTGACTTTTATAATCACATGTTCATTCTTTCAACTAATCTCATACAATTAAAAAGTGTCTATATGGCCTGATTGCAGCATATTTCCTTTTGAGAGCAGTGAAATTTTCTTTTTGTTAAAAACATATGTACACACATAGACAGAAATTGTGCTAACACCTGCAACTTCAATACCTTTGAAAAATAATCAAGTTATTAAGTTTCTCTTTTGTTTAGAACAAAAATAGCTCACTGTTTTATAAAAAAAATTTTTGATAACTGCTTCTAAAGATAAGTACAAGCATTCAACCATTTCATCATCCATTTATGCTCTCATACCAACTTGCTTTACTTCTGGCTTTTACTGAGACACAACGGCCTCTGCTAAGCCTCTGCATTGGCTATGAGTGAGTTGCTGGTTACATGCGGCTTCCAGCTCTCAGAGAGGTCACACATCCTCCAACTACAGGAACTGATCCCAGAATTTCACCCCATCCGTAGCTACTGGACCCACTCCTGATTCCCTTGCCCTTTCCATTGCAGCTCCCACTCCTCTGTTAGACTTGCTACTTTTCTTACAGGCCAGCCCCCTTGTATCTCCTTTTCCAAAGAAAACACAGTTGGCAGTAGTCAGACAACATATGGATCAGGACTTGAGTCTGGATCACCCAGGGCCTGTAGGTAACCTGTTCCAGCATAAACCAAATGACCTAGGCCAAATTTGGACCATGAGGCTGAAGTTTCTCAGACCTTCAGCAGGAGGGCTCTGCTTGACACCTCCAGGGAAGGGTATTCTTGCCATATGTATCACAGAAATACCTTGTTTCTTTTTCTCCACTAAACCAAGGTCAGTCAAATGCATCTGTAGCTCCTTTTGTTAAATGTTTTGATACCTATGTATCTTCTAAGTCTGATTCAGCATCTCTTATTCAGGAGGAGATACTAGACTAGGAACAATTAATCAAGTACCTTTGAAGTAAACATCTAAAATAATATTCTGCTTTAAAGCTGCCAAAAGCATTAGGCATGTGTGGTGAGGTCAAAAGGCATTTGGTAGTTTTACCTTGTGTAAAGCCTCCTCTAGTTTTATGGATTCTGCTCTGACCAGCACAGTAAACCAGTCATTTGTGAGCAGGAAACTTGTCTTTCTAAGAGTACAATATTTTCCTAATTTCTACAGCAAACTCTGAAAATCAGTGTGTTTTTCTACACTTAGGTGCAGGCTACTGAGCAAGTCAGACCCTGAACTATTCAGAATAGTTCTGTTTTTGTTCCTATTGATCTCTGCGTCATCACCTGCCTTCAGGAAAAGAGGAAAAATTTCCATGAACCTCTAGAGTGTTCTGTCGCATCTCTGGAGTATTTTAGGTGCTTTGGAGTTCTCTTTTATGTTACTTTCTCTGATCACTGTCTTTTTTTCCTACTCTTGTCCATACCTCCACTTCTGATATTTCATATCAAAAATGCAATGATATTTCATTTCAATAATGAAATATTCTTTGAGGGTGAGAAGTCATGGGTCTGCATGGGTCTGGTGTTTATAACTAAAAAAACCTACATTTGTTATCTTATGCTGAGTTAAATTAAAAACTGCTAGAAGAAAAAACATATAAAAGAAGGAGATGGGTATATGTCTAATTCTGCCAGAACACGGACAGTTACTCTCAAATAACTAGCCTCCTAGGGAGAATGTTTCATGTCTGCTAAAAGCTAGTCACCCTTGCTCATCCTCCCCACCTGCCTCCCTATTTCACCTGCCCCATTTCCTTGCCCAGTTCCAGTCATCTCCCATCTTGCTGTGTCATCTCTCTTGTCTCCTGACCTGAACCACTAATCCCCAGACTCCTTCCTGGTCAGTCTCAGTGTGTCCCCATTCCTCTCCTTTCTTTCCTTGCTAGACCACTCCTCTGCTGAGCACTGCGGCATACTCTTTTGTAGGGAGCTAGAAGATTCCATCCTCAGCCATTATGAGACCTCGAGTGTTTCTAACATCAAGCCTTTAGAGCCTGTAAGATCCAAGAAAGGATCATTTCCAAATCAACACTTCCATTTCATTTCCAAATCAACACTTCAAAAGTGGATGTTTAGGCAACCTAGTGACTACTCTTCCTTTTTAAAAGGGGCAAAGATCAGAAATATGAATCTGGAGGATATTTCCACCAACTCCCTCAAATAAATAAATGGAGCTCGCTATTACACACTTCAGTAATACATTCTGAGTTAGATATCAACTGTCACTCCTTGAGAGAAGCATTGACTTTGAAAGGAAACTTTCCCCAAAAGACGTAAAAGGGAATACATTGATATTGAACATACCAGTGATCGATATGGATGTGTACTGATAACACTGTCTTTCTAATGCCATCACAGGTGGCTTTATTCTGTGCTTCAGGTCCTGTCTACGTGACGCATGTGAAGAACAAAAACAATGTGACGGAGTTTATCTTCCAGGGACTCACACAAGATGATACATTAGCAAAAGTATGCTTCACATTCTTCTTAGTCTTCTATGCCAGTCTTTTTTTTTCAGATATATATTCCCGTCCTAACTTTGCAGCTGGTCTTTCATCCAAATACCCAGTTGCCAACTCTCCCCTCCCAGTATTGCTCCTTCTATGCAAAAGGACTCTTGTATCAGAGGTTGAGGGTCATCTGTCCCCTCAAAGTATTCTTTATTTCATTTGGGGTCTGTGAGGGAGTTGAAGCTATATATAATTTTTGGAGTATTTTATTTTAACAATTTCTCATTCTTAATACTTTCTAGTATTCTTAGAGACAACTATAAAGAGAGCGAGACAAACAACAGCCAGGAACATGTTAATTGTATCCACTGCTCTATATCCAGTGAAGAAGCCAGTGTGTGAAAAATGCTAATAGAAATCCTAATTGGTGTGTGCAGTTATCTTTTTCTGAAAGAAACTGGCAGAAAGTATATTCCTCCAAGACTCATGATAAAGGTATTAGAGGTTCCCTATAATCCCTCATTCCCCAGGCTTCCTTTTTTGCTAAAGCTCTCCTCATCCTTCCTGGCATCAGGATCTCATGGAGGAAGCCACTGTTGTTCCCTTTCTGTAAGTCGTGAAGCGAAAACTCCTGTTCTTAATGCACTCATGCTGTGGAAGGACCATTTTGAAATGCTTGTGGAAAAGGAGGAAAGAAACAAAGAACTTGCTCCTGTTCCTGTAGCCCTGATAAGTTTTCATTTCCAAACAAAGCTGAAGTGAACACAAATAGTTATGAGAGTTCTTTTGCGCCTTTTATAGATATGAAATTTGTTGTCTTGAAGAAACATACAAACATACTTCAGAAAATCACAACTAGGTTGTATTAATTCTGGTGAAGCATTGCCAACCCTCAGGCACTGTTAAAATTGCAGCTTGATGTGAGGGGAGTATTTTTCTCAGGCAGAAGCACACTGACCGCGGGGGATTTACTGTAGTAACTTTCAATGTCCCTTCTGTGGCACGGGTGGCTCTGCTGCAAGCAAGTTCCCACAGCACCGCTGCAGCCATCAGTCTGATCAATGCAGAAGCATTTGCAACCCAACACAACACCCTTTCTGAGGCTGGCAGGAGAGCCCCAGCTCCAGGAATCCTATGTAGGGTGGGGAATTCACAGGGGTAACTACCTGGAAAAACCTCTCTCCAGCAGACTGGAGTGAGCTGTCAGTCTGCAAGGGGAGTGGAAGACACCTGCAAGGGTGCTGGCAGCTGGGGGAAGGTGGGATGAGGTGTCTACTGGAGCTGGAGCATGAAGAGGGTGAAAAGTGGTGGAAGTTAAAACAAGTTCACAAAAGTCAGGGCTGTATTTTTTTGCAAGTAATCCGTATTGCCTTTTCAAAAGGCAAAACTCATCAAAAATGGGCAGGGAACACTGAAGAAAGAAGATTGCACCCTAGTGTCATCTTCTGTTTTTAATTCTATTTTTAGGTCAGCCTCATGAAATTTCAGTTTATGATCTATGGGTTTTGAAGCTGTGAAAGCTGATGCTCTGCAGCTGTTGCTGGGTAAACTAGACATTGAGGTTCCAGGCGGACATGGCTGTACACACATTGGAAATGGAAGCAGGACTTCTGAATTCCGAAGTCTGAATTCAGAGGTACAACTGCTATGTGAGCTAAAAGAAAACTCCACTGGCTACCACAGCTTTTTGTTTTAAATCCTTTGCATGTTTCTACAGAAATATAATACTGATTAGGCTTCATAGATGGAGAATACTTAGTCTATTAATTAAACTTTTCTACAAGAAAGTTAGAAGTACCAGAGAAACCTACATGTCTTTGGTGACCAGATGAAAAATGAAAAGAAATTTTATTCTCTTCATTGTCTTTGAAAAATTCAGCCAACAGGAAGATGCCGAAGATAGACAGCCCAGCATCTTGCCATTAAAGACAGATGGTTTGAAGAACCTGTATCCTGTGAACAACGTCATCATCTTCTGTATAAGACAGCCAGTCCAACTGGAACAGTTGCCTCCAATTAAAGCGAGATAAAAAAGCGTCATCTCAGAATCGGCAAATGTCTTATGTAATGAGGCTCAGGTTAGGAGTTTATTACTGTGATGAAAATATATGTGTTTATGTTTAGCCATTTGAAAATGACCTACACCTTGTCAATGCACCATAAATAAATCAGTGCAAAACACCTGGGATTTAAGAAAAAAAAAACAAACATAGGTAGCCATGTTGTTTATAATTAAACAACCTGATTTGCCATGTTAAATCTGTGAGCTTTATTTGGAAAGAAAATAGATGCTTCTGATAACAAGGTAAAAAATGGATCAAAGTTACCTTAGCAAATAATTAACCATGTATTCTGTTATGAATACATTTATGAGGATAACCAGATTACAAAACCTCTGCAATAAAAGTTAAAGCACATACGCTGAAGTATAATTGAGACACCTGCATGTCACATTAATGTCATTTTTTGCTTTCAGATGAGTAATTTGTGCTAACTGTTGGATTATTATGTTGCTAGATCACAAAGTCATGCTCAAAGCCTAAATGGACCTTGGGCAGAATTTCAACAGAAATGACATTATGATAGCATGATTACTGCCCTTAAAATGCAATATTTTACAATTTTTGACAAATGAGCTGCCACTGTAAATAGAGACACTGATTTAGCATGATAAATTTTGTTCTACTGGACAAAAAAAAATTTGAATTTCCATAAACCTCAAAGAAGGGAGAAATGCTGGATTAATTTAATTCTCTAAAGATTGCTAAACACATACAGAACTTCAGTCTGCAAAATATGCATAACAAAATTGTCAAGGCAGCTCTTGGGCATGTAACTGGCAGGAAAGAAGGAAGAACAGTTGTGTGGATTTCTCTAGGAAGAAGTTATGCTGACAGATTTATGCAGAAACCTTGATTTGAATGAATACATTGTTGCAGTAGTATTAGTGAAGTTGTGTATAGGTTTTAGTTAGTTGGTTTACATGAATCCTAGAGCCTAATGATTATGCACAGATAGATCTTCTTAAAATGCTGCTTGCCTTCCTTCCTGAAAGGTGGGTAGCTAAATACTAGACTTGATAAATTCCGTTTCATTATTCTTGAGCAGTCAGAGGTATCATATTATGAAACTTTTCTTAGTTAACTATTGCACACAGCATAGGAGAGATTGGGCAGTGAGGAAAAGTAAGGGGAATATAAAGAGTCACAAAATACCTAAAACAAGAATAATATGTGTTGTTTCTAGCCAATTCTTTCAGCTTTTGCCTCAGACAATATTATCTTGCTCCCTACATTAACATTAACCCATGGATTTTTCTTTTATTTTAGTTCAAAATAGTTGAAAGAGGGCATGTTTCTAATAGGATGGCAAAGGGAATCTCAGAATTTTTACATGCACTAGGTCAAATCCTTCTTCTTACATTCACATATAAAATCCTACAAGGTGAACAGGGGCTATTTTAATGCATTAAAGTCGGGATGGGGGGCGTGTTTCACTCTCTCACCATTTATTTTTTTAATACAGATCATGAATATGACATCAGAAGGTGTTGCATACAACATATAACAGCTGTATATAAAGAGGGGGGCTTATTTTTCAGCAATCTCACCCAAGCCATGCAGCACTTGTCTCCTGGAGTATTTTGCAGTGCGTACTTGGGCACGGTACTGGAGGGGAGGGTGACCAGCGCCAGCAGAACGTGGTGTGGGATGGCCCTGGCCGAACATCAACCCAAACCAGTGAGCCTCAGCAACGCGGGGCCAGGTGGGCACACTGCTCTGGTCCAGAGGCAGTGTGGCCGCCCTCGCAGGGTGGCTAATCCCAGTGCGGTTAATCTGGATCAGAGTTGGCTCTGCTCAAGGCTCTCAGGACTGCGTTTCTCAGCGCTTGTGGTGCCTGAGTCAGCAGTCAGAGAGGCAGCTCAGCTGCTTGGCACTCGCAGGATTTCCCAGCAATGTTACAGCAGTCAAAGTTCTCAGAGGGTCTCTAGGGACTGGCTGCTCTTGCCAGCTTAAGTAACACTGCTTTGGTCATGATGGGAGGATGTAGGAGAAGGAAAAACAGATGGCGAAGTAAGAAGATAAATCAGGTGATAAGCTAGGAAGGAAGGACAGCACTTGCCTGAAAAATCAGGGGCAAACAGGTGGGTCAGAAGAAAATGGCTGAAATGAGGGCAGCTAGGACAAGGAAGAGGGGAAAGGACAGTCTGGGGATTTAAACCAAAACTAAACCTTAACCCTGGGAGTAGGGACTAGTTGGGTTAGAAGGGTGGAAGTGGCAAAGGCCCACAGTGAAAAGAAGTGTACTGAGTTGGAGAGGTTAAGGCAGAGAGACAAAACCTGGGGAAACAGGATAAATCTATGAAGAACTTCTGCATAGCTTGCAGATTAACGTAGGTCTTGGCACCAAAGATGCTGTTACCAGGTGTCTTCATGGCAAACTGCCAGTATTGTGTGATTGCTCAGAACAAGGTTTGATGCCAAAAGAAACATTATGACTGTGCATATTTTACTACACAATACATGACCAAGGACTTATCTCTGACCCTGAGGCAGGTTGAATCAAGTAGCCTACATCCACACTGCGTAAGGCTGAGGTAGACTGAAAAACTGGCTGAACTGCTGTGCTCAAAGGATTGTGATCAGCAGTATAAAGTCCAGCTGGAGGCCAGTCACCAGCAGTGTACCCCGAGGTCAATACTGGGGTCAATACTGTTTAACATCTCCATTAATGACCTGCATGATGGGACAGCGTGCACCCTCAGAAAGTTTGCAGATGATACAGAACAGGGAGGAGTGGCTCTTCATGGAGTGGAGTGATACACCAGATGGTTGTGCCACCATTCAGAGGGACCTCAACAGGCTGGAGAAATGGGGAAGTGAAAAGTCCTGCTGCTAGGGAAAAATAAACTCATGCTCCAACGGACTGCTGGAAAGCAGCTTTGCAAATAAAGACATGGAGGTCCTGATGGAAAAAATGTTTTATGTGAATCAACAATGTGCCCTTGCAGGAAAGAAGGCCAACAGCCTCCTGGAGAGCATTAGGCAGAGTGTTGCCAGCCAGTTGAGGGAGGTGATCCTTCCCCTCTACCCAGCACTGGTGAGGCCACATCTGGAGTGCTGGGTACAGTTCTGGGCTCCTCAGTACAAGAAAGACATGGACATACTGGACCAAGTCCAGCAAACCAGCCTCAACCATCCTGTGATTCTGTGGCTAATGCCCACTCAAGGACTCAGACTGCATCCACAGTACCGACCATTTGGCCTGCATACCTTCTGGGCCCTGAGTGGAGCCCCTGTGGCCCTAAGACAAAATTATTATTTTGTGCAGAGGATAGGGGAGAGGTTTATATTAAAGCATCCAAAATATTAAGAGGGCTGTCTTGCAGCCCAACAAAGAGAAGTTTTTATAGCATGAAAGTGAGGGTATATGCTGCATGTCTTAGGGTAGGAGCGCTTGAGGGTGCAAACCCTGCTGGGATAGTGCTAGAGGACTGTGTAAGGGGGGGTGGTGGTGTCAAACTCCATACTATGCCACCTTCAGGGGCTGGTCTCTGTACTGAGCTCTCCCTGGACCACGCCTGAACTTTGTCCTGGAGAGCACTAACTGAAGTGGTCCAACCCAAAACAAGGGAGCAAGCTAACAAGGACATGGAGCAGGGTGGCCAGAGTTTCAGTCCTTGAGCTCAGTTCTTGGTGCAGATGTGGGATTGTAAACTGTCTTTCTTCAAGGCTGAATGGGAATTTTAAGCTTCTGTGAGCTCTAGCCTGGTGAATGAGACCTACAGCTTTTCTCCTTGAAATCACCTTTCTCTTGCTCTCACCTCCCTGAGAGCTTTAACAAGCTGAAGCAGAAAATACTTTTGAGGCATGCATTTGCTTCCCATTCCTAGTCAGCTCATGTTTAACAGTAAAGATTGCTTTGAGGTCTGCCATCTTCCATCTGGACCTCTGGGCCTGCCTCTCCTTTCCCCATACCACTCAACAGAAAACAAATTTCAGGGTCTGTTGCCTGCTGTACACTGGACAATTATTGCTGAAGTGATGTAGTACCATTCATTGCAATATTTGGGTAGCTTGTAACATATAAAGACCAACTGGCTACTTAGATCATTTACAGAAGCAATCATTTAGATCTGAAGAGCTACCTTTTATTTGACCACTGAAAGATTTTCCCTCCAAATGCTTTAATTCACACCCTGTGGACTCAGTGCAAAAGCAGCCATGCTATACAGTAGTAACAGAAAATAGTACAGAATAGTAATAGGCAATAGTAACAGATCATATTTTTCAATTGGATAACAGATCCCCTTATATTTTTAGCTCTGCTACTTGATTTGATAGCCTTTAATGAATTGATTTGGGAGTAATCAGCAGCATCTTAATTTGTTATTTGTCAAAGAATGTATCTTCTAGCCTCTGCTAGAATGACTGGTGCTAAAGTCCTGGCTATGGGTCAGGCTGTCAGGGACACACTGGTTGGAGCCATGGGCATGCAGATCAAACATTGATGATGTTTTCTTGTCTTCTCCCTGACAGATGATCTTGAACAAGAGCTGCACAATTAGGCAAAATAGGTTCAAAAACTGATTTCATGCAAAATCAGGTGACCCTCTTCCATACAAATATATGTACCACTTGCAGATATTTTCTGCCACTTATTTATCAACCAAAATACATATTCCTCAGCTGAATTTAACTTCAGCTTCCCCAAGATCACTTTCTTTGGTGAGAAAGAAAGGCATGAGTTCGATGAGCTGGTTATGTCTTGCTGTATGTCAGTCTTTTGTAGAAGAATAAATGGAAGTAAGCAGAAACCTACCTTTCTGATTTGGTGGAGAATAAAAAAAACACCCCAGTAGGCAGCACTACCTGAGTGTGATCAAACAGGCTGCCAGGATGCTGTCTTCTGAATAGGAGCTCCACATACTGCAAGGCTTAGTCATTCTTGACCCTGCAGGAAGTTTGGGGAATTTTACAAGCACCAAAGAAAGAGGTAGTCACATTTTCTGTATTCTCTAGGAGAAAGTGATCCCAGATGTGTTGACAGGGTGGACCAAAGGAGAAGGAAGGACTCATTACAGATCACATTTCCGCATCCGCTGCAACGTGAACACTCCTGACTGTGATCTGACTCATCCCCCAGGTCTCTGGAGACAGGAACATTTCAAATTAGAATTCATCCTGCTGACTTCAGCAGGAGTCATGCTGGATCACAGTTTTCTGCCATTTGCTGGGCAGAGGAAAATCCTGCTTAGCACTGGGAAAGGGGAGGCCCAAAGAACCATTTCTTGCTGCAACCCATGCAGCAGCAAAGTGGGACTGTTTCTCATGAGGCTGAGGACACCTACCTGGGGATCACCCACCTCTAGCTGGCAAGGAGACAGCTTGGTTTGAGGGTTCCTCAGCTGATATGTTTTAGTGTGGAGCATAAGCAGGCTTATGCCTGCAGGAAGCTTTTTTCCCATCTGCTCCCCAGCACAATTACTTTGCTACCTGTGTGCCTGGAACTCAAAAGCCCCTGGCTATCGAATAGTTCAAATTTTTCTTTCCCCTCTAGTTTCTCACGTGAAACTAGAAAGAGGGGGAGCTGCCCTCTGGAAGCAGCTACTGCCTCCTCAGGAAGGAGCATGGTCTTTCCAAGGAAGCAGGAGGCACAGTGGGGTCTTCAGCCTCCCTCCGCATGGCTCACTCTATGTGTGCCCTGGGAGCTTGAGGATGTGGAGCCAATGCACCAGCCCGTCCTTGGGTGATACAAGCACTCCCAAGAGTAGACAGCCTTGCTCTCTGCCTGACTGGTGCATGGGAGATATGAAGTGACTTCAGGAGTTGTCTGGTAAGACCCCACACCTAGTTCTCCAGAGCCAATGTCTTCTGCAGAGTTGCTGCTGGAAAGTCCCAGCACATCCTCTGCAGAACAGCAGAGGAATAGCACCAAGGCAGAGACAATATGACTTCGGAAACTCATCACAGACTTGCTTAGCGGAAGTGACCTAGGCAGCTGTCTTATACCACTGCTGTAAATTGGGATGAAATGATCATCTAAAACCAGTTTCAGATTAGATCATTCAGAGTTTAGGTTTTCATTTCTACGTTTGATCATCTCTACTTCTTTTGAGTATGAACTACCCACATTTTGAAAGCTAATTTGAACTATAAAAAAAATAGAGATTTTTTAAAACAAAACATGCTGAAACTTCTCTTCCAAAATGTTCTAAAATGGGTATATTTATCAATGAAAGACCCTCTCCTATTCCCACTTGCAGTATCATCGAACTGGCATTTTCAGTGGAGAACATTTAAAAAGAAAACTCCTGACAAAGAAAGAACCTTTTGAAGTGCAGTGAACACCTGACAGTGCCAGGAGCTGATAAGTTAATAAGAGACCATATGGGGCTGTTGCAATTTCGCTATTGATGCATGCTTGATTATGGTGGGTTGGAAGAACCAAGCAGATGTTAATATGCTTTTGCACAAATTATTGCAGGCATCCTTTGGAAAAGAAATGAAAGATTTGTGAATTGTTGGAATGGTACTGATGATGATGCAGGCAATCGGCTGGATGTATTGAATATAGAAATTTTTCCTTTTAACATCCTCACTGTAGGCTTTCAAGATTATAGGTGGAGGGAGCATGTCCCTTGACAAGCTGAACTGCCAATAAATGGCTTTGTTTTGTTCACTACTATTTGGCTGCATTTGAATCCAAACATCTGGATGCTTTCCAGAGAAGACATATTATTTACCCTGAAGATCACCAGTTTGTTGTTGCAACCTCAGATACTTTTGTCCATTAGAAAATGGGCTAAGATCACCAATTTAAATACTGCTATTTAATGTGTGTCACTGAACAGATGTCAGAAGATAATTATCTACCTGAACCAGATGGCCACCTAAAAGAGAGACTCCTATTTATTAGTTCCTTGATTTTTTTCCCCTTAATGTTTAATGAGCACAGTAGGAGGAAAAGTGGTAAAATTAAAAGTTCCAGGAGAATCAAAACTGTCTGATTATGGGAAGTTCTCTGACTTGATTCCGTAATTAGGCCATTCTCTCTCAGAGATACACATTATGATTACTTCTGTCGGACTAGGCTGATAAATAAACAGATGTTTTTGTTTTGCATGCAGCTTTGAATTAATCTCATGTACAAGGCAAAGAGCTGTTAGAGTTTCCACAGTTAAGAGCTACTTGCAGCATGGTTTAGGCAGACACAAGCTTATATTGCTAGAGCAAAAATATGACTCCACAATGCTTATAACACCCTGCAATGTCAGTGCCCATTTTGCTCCATACAATACAAACCTCAAATGACTCAGAATACCAGTGTTGTTCTGGTCAACAACATCCTTTCCCAGTACAATTTGAAATCATGGTTTCATTTGTAAGTTTAAGTAATCACTGTAAAATCTGGCCATGTTTCTCCCTATTCTCTGTTCAAAACGGGCACAATATTTGCTGGAAGTTTTTCTGCTTCTGGACCTGAGAAGTGTTATCAGTCAAAACATTATGGAAGTGATACAATTCTGTTGTGGAGGGCCAAAATTTCTTGCCAATCAAGAGTAAATTATTAACCATGTATACCCAGGAAGGACAAAATTTTGGAAGTGAATGAAAGAGGAGACATTTAGCTAAGATTAAGAACCCCAAGGAAATAGTTATGAATGCAAGAATAGAAACAGAAATAGGGCATTTTCTTTATACTTCTTTGTTTGTATAAAAGATAAAGCAGAGTATCTGGGCTTGAAATATGATAAGTTCGGGAACTGAAAATTAAGACAATATTCAATAAATGTGTGTTGGTTCAAATTAAATGGAAGTCACAGACCTAATAGTAATTAGTAGTTTAGAGTCACTGGATAGTGGACTGCTCAGATAGTTGAACAACCTGCCCAAATGCCCCCAGAAAAGACCATATGATATTACTGAGCACGTTTACAGAAGCTAATCCTGTTATTCACACTGGAAAAAAAGCTACAGAATTATAGCCAGTGTATCTAAGAGCATATCAAATAATGCTAAGGCACTTCAAGGGAATTTTTTTCCTTATACTGTTAAGCAGAGGCAACCAGCTCTGATATCATCATTAGTGAAGGAGATCCCATGTCTCAACATGCTATTGAAAACCTGAAATTCTCACAAGTTTGGAAAGCCTACTTCTAAAGGATGTGATCGCAAAACATGAAGAGAGTTGTCAGTGGTTTACCACATCCACGTAGCCACCCTGAGAGGCAATGGGCACAAGCAGAAACACAGGCATGGCAACGGTGCGGCAGCGGAGGTGCCGGCAGCCAGGAGACTCCCCTTTGCTCCTGCGCTGCACCCGCAGGCGGGGCTGCCCCGCGGCCCCGCCGGTGCATCACCATGATGTGCCGCGGTGGCATCGCAGTGACCCCGGCCACGGCCACCAGCTGGTCCCCATTGCGGCACCGTGCCATTGCAGGGCAGCGCGGGCAGAGGCAGCTCTCAGCCCGGCGCTACTGCTCGGCAAAGGGACACGCGTGCAGCTTCGCGCAGGTCTGTCCGGCCACAGCGCCATGGGACAGGTGAACTGCTGCGGTGCCCGGGGCGCTCCCAACCCCGCTGCCCGCTCGCAGGCAGGGCCCGGGCCCCCCGGCCGTGGGGCTCCTGGCGCCCGCCTCGGGATCTGGAGCAGGGCGGCCTCCCGGTCCCCAGCGCCGCTCGGCGCCTTCGTGTCGACCGGGAGCCCCCAGCTGCTCCTCAGCCAGCGTGCGCAGGTGACCCGGCACCAGCGCACGCAGCACCGGCACCTCCTGCTCTTCGCGCACGCCATCGCCATCGCCAGCTTCAAGTAAGGCTGTGCATCCCCGCCCTCCTTCCTCCCTGCCCAAGGCTCTGCCCCGGCAAATGGCTCTCCCAGAGCGGGAGGACGGCTGCGCTTGCGCCCACCGCGCACACCCGCGCTCCCTGCCTGCTCTTCCTCCCCGCAGATGCAGCTCCACCTTCCGGCTGAAGCACCGGGTGCGCCTCAGCGAGCTGTGGGTGCTGTGCCGCGAGGAGGCGGTGGCGGCGGCCAGGCCAGAGGACGAGGAGGAGGTCTTTGGCCTCAAGAGCAGCCAGAGCCTCATCCTCGTCTGGCCCACGGGCCTCTGCGTGGTCACTTTTGGGTGAGTCGGGGGCGCACGTCCCAGGGCCGGCACGTGTGCCCGTCCTGCGCCACGGGGCTCGGCCCTATCCCGGGCACTCTCCCTGCGCGGGCCAGAGCCCTTTGGGGCCCGCGTGCGTCCAGAGGAGGAGGAGGAGCAGCAGCAGCAGCAGCAGCAGCAGCAGCAGCAGCAGCAGCAGCAGCGTGGGCTGAGGCTGTTTCTGCTTTGTGCTGCAGGTCGCAGGAGGTGAAGCAGCTCTGGCTGGACGCCATCCTCAGGTCAGGCCTGCTGGGGGATTCAAGGCGCCGGTGGTGCCAGGGTGGAGGGCGGGGGAGTGCTGCCGATGGAGCTGCCTGCGGAAGTGCCCGCTCAGCGGTGGGGGAAAGGTGCACCCACTGCCACGTGGAGCTCCTGGCAGAGCAGCGGGAGGTGCTCAGCCTGGTGCTTGCAAACGAGCAGCAAGCCCCGGGAGCTGTCAGCACAGCTCCCGGCTTGCAGGCGTGGGGACCCCGAGCCACTGCTGTGTGTCTCCAAGAGGAGGAGAGCAGGAGCCGGGGCGTTAGAGAGCTCGTGCTCCCAGCCGGCGCTGCTGCAGGCTGTGCGGACTGAGGGGCCCTTGGCAGCGCTGGGCTGGCTGGCAGGGGGGAGAGCAGCCAGGGCTGGGGGTGACGGGGCTCTTTGTGCGCCCTTCCCTGTGCACAGGCAGAGCCAAGGAGCCCCGGGAGCCAGAGTCACCCGCCTGCCCTCCCTGCGGCTCCTCACCAAGGTGGTCGGCTTCTACGGGCCCGTAAGTGTCCGCGCAGCCTCCGCTCCAGCCCGAGAGCCACTTGGCTTTCCAAAGCCCACCATGCGACGGTTTCTCACGGAGGCTCTTTGTTCTCTCGCCCAGGAGGCGTCGCTGACTGCCAGGACCGTGGAGGCGCTGATTTTGGCAGAGGTGAGCACGGGCTGCCTTTGCTCAGCCCTTGCTGGCTGTGGCTGGGCGGTATCTCAGCACCGTGGGGACGGCTCTGCCGGGGGTGCAAAGGGAGCAAAGTCCCCGTGCCGGGGGAGAGCATGGCCATCCCTGCGCAGCTGGAGCAGCTCGCTCGAGGCCCTCGCTGCTGTGTGGCGGCTCGCTAAGCTGAAGCCCTCCCTTTCTTGCAGGCTGAAGCCAAGAAATGCCCCCGGGCGGACCCTTCAGCCACTGAAGAGGCACTTTGCCCCTCGGCTGGTGAGTGCGAAAAAGAAAGCGAGCAGCTGCCTTCTTGCACCCTGCTTGCCAAGTGGCGCTTCTGCAAGGCTGCCTGTCCCGCCACCAGCGGTGACACGCCGGCGCACATCAGCCCTGTGGGCAGCCGCAGCTGCTCTTGTTTCCTCTCCCCATGCAAAACCTCGGTGCCTGTAAACACTCTGGAGGAGACCCCGCAGCACGTGGCGCTGCACACAGAGCAAAGGCACCCCAGGTGTCTGCGCCGGATTTTCTGAAGCCATGTTTGCTTTCCTTTTGCTCGCAGCAGGTGGAGCGAAGGGAGGGAAGAAGGTGGTGATCTCATAGCCCCTGGCTTGGAGAGGAACCTCTGCCACCGCAGACTGCCCAGGGCAGCTGGGCTCTGGCCCCCGGGTGGCTCTCTTTGGGCAGCCTCCGGCCCTCATCTGTGGGCAAGGTGATGCCCTGCCCCAACCAGTGCAGGTAAGCAAGCCTGGGGAGAGAGGTCTCCTGCAGGGAGGACTCCACTGCACTCCCTGGACTTCACCAGTCCCAGGTGAGGCTGGACTGGGGGACAGTCAGGGTACTGCCAGGATACCCTACGTGCAACAAGAACGACATACTAAGCCGAGTCAAGCAGAGCGCAGCGCCAAGTGCAAACCTGTCTGTTGCCGCCTGCAGGAGCTCCTGGCTATCCTCTGTGAGAAAGGCCCGGCCACGGAGGGCATTTTCAGGAAAGCTGCCAACGAGAAGGCCCTCAGGGAGCTGAAAGAAGAGCTCGACAGAGGTGGGAACGTGGATCTGGCGAGCAAACCCGTGCACCTGCTGGCAGTGGTGCTGAAGGTGAGTTCTGCTGACTTGTAGCTGGCAGAGCGCAGGGCGAATCTGCATGGGCCCGTGCCAATGCCTAGACTGGCCTAGGAGGGGCTGCAGGCTAAAAGCGGCCTGAAGCCATCGCACTCAGAGGATCGGGCTTAGGACACTTGGGCATTTCCCTTTGCCACGGGTGGGATTTTCAGTTCCACCAGCTGCACCTTTGAGAGCAGCTAGCTCAAAGCTAGCTGCCTCCTAGTGAGCCCAAGTCACGGGGATGCTGCCTCTCTGCTCCCTGCTAGTGTGCAGAGGCTCACCTAAGGGCCTTGGCCTTGCAGGACTTCCTGAGAAATATCCCCTGCAAACTCCTCGTGGCCGACCTCTATGCCAAGTGGCTGCTAGCGCTGGAGAAGCCCAGCCTGCAGGAGCAAATTGCTGAACTGAGAGAGTAAGTTTTGCCAGCAAGCAGTCCCACCGCTCGGGCTCAAGCCAAGAAGCAGCGGCCCCTGCAGCCTGCCCTCCTGTTCCTGTTGGTTTGTGTTCCCGCAGGGTGGCTGGCAAACTGCCTCGAGCAAACCGCCTCTTGCTCCAGCGCTTGCTCTCGCTGCTCCACCATATCAGCGAAAACGCAGAGAGCAACCGCATGGATGCCAGCAACCTGGCAATCTGCGTGGGGCCAAGCTTGCTCAGCCCTGACGCAGACAACACGCTCCCGCTGGCTATGCAGAAAGAGAGCAATGACAAGGTCTGTTGAATTCAGCACCCCCCCTCGCTGCCCCCTGTGCTGAGGCTAAGGCTGCCTTGCTTGTAGCGGGCCGCAGGAGGCTCTGAGCTACGGAGCTACAGCTGTGGCTGCAGAAACGTGCCTCGGGAGCACGAAAGGCTCCTCAGGATGCTTGCAGCCCCTCGCGCTGAACTCCAGGGCTTTCTGTGTGCAGGTGACACTCTTGGTGGAGCTCCTCATCAACAACTGCACAGCAGTATTCAGCGACGACATTGCCTTGCCGTTCAGGCCCTCGACCGAGGAGTCAGCAGAGCACACAGAGAGCTCCGCAGGTATGAGCAGGGACTGCTGCTTGTCCCGCGCCAGGGCTGCTGGAGCACAGCCTGTAATTGGATAGCAGAAGACATGTGTGGAAATGAAGAGAGGTGCAGAGGGTTCAAGAGGGTCTGGCAGGGTTTCCCTAGCAGAAGGCTTCTCAGTCCTTCCACGCATGGGAACAAAGGTTTCACCTTTGCATCTGCCAGGGGGGCATGGTGCCACAGGGAAAGTGCCCTGGCATCTTCCAGTGGCCTCGAAAAGCTACCTAACAGGCTCTTTCCCCCCCCAGAACACCCAGGTGCTGCTCAGCACAACCGTGCTGCCTGCAACAGCCCCGAGCCTGGAGCTGAAGGCAGCCCCGCCACCTCTGACCTGGAGCAGCCCAAAGGGGCAAGCGCTTTTGTCAGCAGCTGCTATCCAGCCTGCCTCTCTGCCCCTTCGCTGACTAACTGCAAGAAGGAGAGCAGCAGCATGCGCAGGAGCTTCTCAGAGGCAGACCTGTGCTACCAGAAGAGCAACCTGGAAGGCAGGAGAAGGCACCCGGAGGTAACCAAAAGTGAGAAGCATTTCCCCATTCATCAGACAAAGCACAGCTTGGAGAAGAGGGCACTGGAAACAACGCCTTGCCCTCCTGCAGCCACACTAATCAGATGGCACTCTCTCCCCGACACCTCCTCCGGCTGCTCCCTGCAGAGCTCCTTTTCTCGTCTCATGGCTCGGTCTTCACCAGCTCTGCACTAGTTTCCCTCCGGAGCCCCCCAAAAGCTTTCTAAAGAAGACACAGGCTTTTCCCATCAAGCCCAGGGAGGACAGCAGCACACCCGGCACGCACATCAGAAAGCACTCCAGGACGCTCTCTTTTGCAAACCGTAGCAAAGCGCTTAAAAAAGTCCCACATTCTGGAGGCCTGGAAGACAGGAGAGACAGCTCCTCAAGCAAAGACAATCAGTTCTCCTGCGGAACTGTCCAGGAAAAGAGGCCCGATGAGAACAAGCCGTTGCCAGTGGTGCATCAGCAAAGGCTCAGCGTTTCAGCTGAGCGGAGGAAGTGTTTAGAGAGGTGGGTGGGTGGAGCAGAGGAATCCGGGAAGAGCACTCACTTAGGAGGAGCCTACGAAGACCTGCCTGACCATTCAGGTTCCCTGCTACAGTTCCAGCCATGAGACCCACAGAGTCAAAGCAGGACGCTCTGCCAGCCTGCCCATGCCCCAGCCGTGCACGGCACACAGCAGAGGTGGCTCCAAGGCATCTGCTCAGGCACGGAGTTTGTGCCCTGAAGGCTTTGGGGGTGGAAAGTGCACCCTGCAAGGTTCCTCTTGGAAGAAACTCTGCTGTGAGTTTCCCAGTGACCCCTTATCGGAGCTTATTGAGCGGGAGACTTGTCTGAGTCCTGTCAAGAGGTGACGTTGCGGGGCACCCGTTGGAAAGGAGAACGGAAAACGGTGCCAGACTCTCTGTGAGCAGAGGTCCCAAACATTCCTGCCCCTTGGGATCCCAAAGAATTGCAAACCTTATAAGGACGGTTGGGGTTTGGAGGTCCCCCTTTCCAGCATTCAGGAGTCTAGCCAGACCTCTGCATGATTTGCTGAAGGGAAACTCAGCATGGAAGCGGGAGCAAAAGCCTCAGGAAGCCTTAAAGGCTTCAAAAGATGACATGGCTGCGCACAAATCGATGGGGCACGCCCAGCCCAAGTGCCCATTTACGCTACGTATAGACAGAAGTGATAAGGGCTGTGGGTGGGCATTCTCCGGCTATGTGTGCCGACTCTCATTTACCAACCGATTGGGACTGCTAAGCGGTTTCCCCCTGCCGTGGGGGTAGCACAGAAGACTCCTGTGCAGCAGTGGGCTTTGTACAGCCATTGACAGGTGACAAGGGGTGGGACGAATGAAGGAAAGAGTTTATCGGAGAGTGCAGAGACCAAGGACCAAGTCCAGAGGTGACATTCCTCAGCAGCCGATGGGTAGGAGCACAGAAAACGGTGCCAGAATCTCTATGAGCAGAGGTCCCAAACATTCCCACCCCTTTGGATCCGAAAGAATTGTGAGCTTGACGAGGAACCTTGGCGTCTTGGAGAGCACCCTTCGCTGGAGTCAGTATTCCAGCCAGACCTCTGCCTGTTTTGCTGAAGACCAACTCCACATGGAACTGCGAACCAAACCCCCTGGCAGTATTAAATGCTTTAAAAGATGAAAAGTTGCCTTGCTCATCTCTGGCACCCACCCTCCTTCCCTACATGCCCACGGACACTCCATATAGGCCTAGGTGATGAGGGATGTACATGGGGATTATAGCAACAAGATGTGCCCTGCGGAAAGGATGAGCCTCTTACCTTTGGCTCTGCATCCTGGCAAGGCTCCCAAGCGAACGACCCTCCCTTGCAGAAAGTGCTGTGAGAGACTATGAAAATGATAATTTCGCAATACTTTGAGACATTTATATGCTATTGCATACTTTCATTTTCATTCTGCAGTTCCGTAGAACTGAGGGAAGGTATGCTGGCACAAAATTTGTATAATCAGGTCATAAATTGGCCTGTTATTTTGAAGAGGGTAAGGAGAGTAAAGAAGTGACAGGCTTGATTCGTAGCCACCAGTTTATAGCAGCAGAAAAATGCCAATGGATATTAAATGACTAATTATCATATTTCAAGCTAAATTAATGTCTTAGACTGCATATATTTCTGTTAAAAAGAGAGTGATCAGTTTAGTGAAAATATTCTGGAATTATAATGTCGCTTCAAACTGTGATTTAAAAAAGGAATAATTTGGTCCGATTTCGTGAACTAAAATTCAAACTGATTTATTAAATCATTATTTAGGGTTACCTTTAGGCAGTGTTTCCTACCATATAAATCAGCCCTTTTGAGCAATACATTTGCTCTGCAATTGGTGGATCTCAACAAACTTGCAGAAGTTTTGGCCTATAGAAGATAAGTAGGCAGACGATCATTAGGTAAAACTGTCAGAGGAGTTTTGTGCTGTGTTGGGCTTCATTGCTGTCTCATGAATATGTAATGTTCTTTTGCTGACATGTAGCAACAACCCCACAATACTTTTTCTCTTTCTTATATGTTATATACCCTGAATATTTTGATATTATTTTTGAGGCAGGCTATTTTTGAAAGCCTGAGGCATCCTCTCCTACCTCTTTTGAACTCCATGGGAGCAGGATAGTGTCTGGTGATTAAATCCCTCCCAAGTAGGGAGTAAGGGCAACTTTTTTTTCTCATCTCCCAGTGTTGGCTGCTTTTAATCTGCATGTATATGTGATAGCTGTCTTTTTCAGAGACACAACATATTCCAGTGGCTTGTTTCAACGCAGCCTGGTTTAATCCTGATGGATGGGAGTGAAACGCTGTTTTCTTGAAGCCATTGCACAGGGTGTATTCTTTCTGCAATTCTTCTGGCGCCTCAACTGTTTTGAATGAGTCCAGGGAATAACAATATTACTTCACTGGACCTTAAGAGTACATTTTCCCCATTGACTTAAGCTAACATATGAAGACAATAAAAAGACAGTACAAGAAAATAGAAAGAACCCAAGACCTCTGTTTCCTTCTCCCGTAGTAAGTGATGAGGTAGTCAGTTTTGTTATGGAATTAAACCAAAGAATGACACCTCTGTGAACTACTTTAATAAAAGCAAATGCAGTGAGACAGTAAATGAGGTCATCGTGAAATACAGAAAGGGTAGTAGGTCTGCACTTGTACTGCTCTTCACAGATAGGCTCCAGAGCTGGGCCATAGATACCTGTCACATCTCCCTTATCCTGTATCTCAGCTGAGTGCCTTGCTGAAGTACGAGACAGAGCTCTGCCCTATCAGGAGTTTTCAGAGTCATACACAGGGCTGATGCCTTGCAACCCCCCAAAATCATTCTCAGTCATCTTTAACAAGAGCACTATATGTTTTCTTAATAACATTCAGGGCACTCAGACATTTGGTACACTCCAACAGTTCAGTAGAAATACTCTAGAACATCACAAAGAATATTTGGACCGAAGCAAATATATATTTCAGAAAAGTTATCAGCCCATAAGGCTACAATGTGTCTCACTCGCACAGACTTAGGTGCTGTCAGCACAAGGCTCTGATGCGGCATGGACCCATGGGCATTTCAGCAGACACATATGAGTAGTTTCCATCCTGACACTCACTCCTCTGGTCAGGCTGGTCCATGGTGCCCCCACTGTGTCGCCTGGACCCTTCTCACTCTGAGAATACCTGGAGGCTTCAGCATGGCATCCAGCACCCCCAGGCTGCAGCTACCAGCAGCATGTCAGCATGAGGGCCAGCAACAGCCTGCTTTCCTCACTTCCCAGTGAAGCACAAGTACAAGGACACATTGGGAGCTTTTTTTTGGAAGGGTTGTTCAAAAAGAATACTGTTTTGTCCATATACAGTAGTTAGTCTTATCCACAAGGCTACCCCTTGGTATATAATTTCTTAGCTATCTATGTGTTTCAGCAGTAGCAAGGAATGCAGCAAACACAGCTGAAAAATTCTCATATTCTTCTGCTAACAAAGTATTTCTCTCCTTTCTATTGCCAAACTATTCTCTTCCTAATTACAGGGCCAGAGCTTCCCAATCACACTTCCCTGAGAAATGCGTGGGTGATCTCACCAGAGGTAAATACTCAGCTCGAAACTTACATCAATTCATACTTTTGTAAAATCACATTTTGGGGAAAAATGATTAACTGATATTTGCAAATGGGAGGTAAATGTCTGATGTTGTTAACACAGACTTTGCAATCAGCTTTTTAATCTGTGGGAAGACAGCCAAGAAAAACATCTTTCTTTAACAGCTTTTAAGATTTGGAAGCTTCAAACCAAACCAGTCCTAGGTGCCACTCCAGTGATGGCAAAGGCAGTTTCTTCCAAAGCTGAATTTGGCCCACTGAGTCTTTTGAAATACATTTTTGTTATGTAAATGCATTTTTTCTTATTCTTTTTCTTTCTTGTAGCAGGCAGAGTTTCTGCACAAGCAATAGAGTCCTTCCTTATAGGAAGCACAAACCATGTAGTGGAGAGAATTGTAGTGTGCTTTATCAATTATTTTGTTACCAAGTAGTTTTTAAATATTTTTGTTCCATTTACATCTCAGTTTTACTGCCTATGGGTGCTAAAACTTCTCTGTCTTAAGCACTGTCATTAACAGTGACAAAATTATCTTCCAGACTTCTCCCCAGCTTAAAAAAAATGCCAAGTTAACATTGGCATATTTGTCCATAGAGAAAATCATTGCATCTTTCTGCCTTCCTCTTGGAAATTCAATGTTTCCCCTTGCTCCTCATTCATCTTTTCTCCAGGCAGATGGGGAGTGGGTGTCACTCACAGCATCGTGTGTCCTGCCAGAGGCTACTTCTGCAACAGCCCTGCCACGCCATTTGTCTTCCTTGGCGGTGCAAAAAACTTTTAGTGCAGTTGTGAAGTCTCCTCTCTTGTATGAATCCCTTCACACTGGTTCACATTCTCTGTTCAGAAGTCTCCTGCTGAGGGCAGTTTGTAATTTCAGCCTATAAAAGTGAAGGGACATGGGTGAGCCTACCTAACATTTAACTTTGGTGGTTTGGGCTATGAAAGGTCTGCTTTGAGGCTTTTTCTTCTGCTAGGGGAGGAATATCTGAAAGAGACACTATCAAATGTATATAGCCACCCCAGAAATAATTTGAATCAAAGAATGGAGTTCATTCA
Source organism: Apteryx mantelli (assembly GCF_036417845.1). Taxonomy (NCBI): domain Eukaryota; kingdom Metazoa; phylum Chordata; class Aves; order Apterygiformes; family Apterygidae; genus Apteryx; species Apteryx mantelli. The sequence goes on along the minus strand of NC_089980.1, from coordinate 99,194,876 downwards.
CCCTAATGTAGGCTTCTAATAATGAGGTATTTAAGTCAAAGCTAGTCATCATAAGCTTTTTTTATACATTATGAGCAGAAAATGGCACTCTCATGGGAGATTTATTTTATCTTAAGATGGGGTTGAGGATTGCTCAGATGAATTGCCTCACCAGAGACTACTTCTCTCCATTGACTATAAAATTAGCCTAAGGTGACCAGCTCAGATTTAGATATATAATACTAAGCAAGATAAATCCCACTCTTAGGTTCTGTGGGTCCTTTTGTATAGCCTGGAGGACAGGGAATCCTGATCTATGAAAATAACAGGAACAGTGAAATAGCAGTGCTCATCTTTCATGTTTCTGCTGCTTGCATCTTACATTAGGGTCAAACCCTCTTTGTGCAAAATGTAGAGGAGGACATGCTCCATCCATCTTTAGTGATATTTGCTACTCCAAAGTTGAATTAGTGCAGCTGAGTTTTTGCTATAGGCAATGAAACAAGAAGCAATTAAGAAATCCCTCACATCATTGCTAACTTCTCTAGCTAAATAAGAGACTGTTTCAGGCAATAAAATTGCTTAGATATATCTATGTGCTTGAAAACAGGAATTAGGCAGCTGAGGTTAAAGCACAGCCTCTCTGCATCAATGCACTACCTGTTTTGCTGTATTACTAGGCTGCAGTAAGCTCTGCTGGTAAGAGTCCCAGGAACCTATCGCAGTTATGTCTAGACTAGGAGACCTGGAGGCCCTTCCTAGTCCCCTGGTCCAACTACACAGATTAAGCATCTCAAATGCACGTGCGTGCAGGTGAGACCTGGATGTACAACAGCACTATCCTCCCCACTTGCCCCTTGTACATGTATACCTGTTCCCACAGCTCAGTCCAGTGATGTGGCACATTCCACATAGCGTTCAGACAGGTGGTTAGACAGATTATGACCCCAAAGCAAACTGGAGAAGGCCCCAAGAGGGAAATGAACTGCCTGTATAATCATACTGGTGCACATGATGTGCTTAAACTTGAAAGCAGAAACAAACTCTTTACCAGTGAGAGCACCTTACAAATGAGTGACTCTCTGGGCATAGCAGACAATTTCACCTTCATTTCACTATTGTTGAAGAGTCTGCAGACATGGAAAGAGGTGAAGCAAAACAACTCAGCTTAAAGTTGGGTCCACAAGCATGACATCATGTAAGATCTGCAGGGTTTCAGGGTGAGCAAAATAAAGATCTGCATTGGTTCAGGGTGGTACAGGTAGAGTAGTCCATAAGGCTAGGATTGATTCCTTTCAATGATTCCTTTTTGAAAATATTTGCATTCAAAGTTTATGAGATGTGAAACAAATCACATTGACCTATCCTGGGAAAAAAGTAGTGAGACTGTATTTGTATTATTGGGTCTGTTTGATTTTGTTTCTCTTGGGGGATTAGACATTAGAAAACAAAAAAGAGGATAAATATTTTTTTTTGTCTCACTGTGCAAAAAAAAATCCAGTTCTAGATTTTTTTCTGAAGTATAAGTATATCCAAGTATAGGAAACAACTACAATAAAGAATAGTACATACCTTTTGATTGATTCTGAAATAATTCTGTAGTTTTTATGAATTTCCATGAAGTTCTTCTGAACAAGCAAACAAGATAACTCTTAGAGCTTCTTTGAAGTAGTCTATGTTCTTGTTTTACTTTACAATTAATTTAAACAAAAGCCAATATGCTTACCAAGATAGGAAATACATTTATACATAGTTTTAAAGTAAATGAATCACATCAAAACACCTGTCCAGGAGGCTAAATTAATCAGTTGTGAAATTTCATTGAATTCATGGAGTTCTGATGATATGACTAAATTTGGCACGGTATTTTTCTCCAAGAATAGCAGATCAGCTATGGAGCTTAGGATTTAAAAACAGAGCATATTTTTAGATAGAATGTTGCAAATGCCCAGGCACTTTTGGAAAACTAGACCTGGAAATGACTCAGAGGGTGAAGTTGACCTAACTCTGGTAAATGTTCACATCTGACCCACTTCCACTAGGCTCCCTGTATGGTCAATGGAGACGACAGATCCTCGTACAGCAGGATTCGTCTTACCATAAAGCAAGTAGCTAGAACAGGTTAGGTGAGTTATATCTGACATAAACCAGTTCCTCTCATCTGACCATGGTCAGCCCTAGCTGCAGCACAGACCTGGTCTGAGGAATATGTCATGTTTTATGGATGTCAGTTTTGCTACGGCATAAATCAGGAATTTTGCCCCCTTTCACTTCTTCAATGTAATTAATAGTCTCTTGGCTCCTGCTACAGCTGCTGTAATGACAGCCGTGTCATTCAGATGGACAGAATCACTGTTCAGTAGCAACCTGTGCCAGTACTGCTGCCAGCAACTAAAATCTTGTTTCATGTTCCATTTAAACTCTTATGAACACATCTTTGTAATTTCTGTTTTACCAGTGTTAAGGTCTGCTTTGTCAGCCACTTGAATTTGGTCACATCATAATAGTAACTTTCGCTTGTCTCTTGCCAAGGAGAGTCCCAACATCTGTCCTGCAGAGCCTGGTGAAGCTTACAGACTCAGAAAGACATAATGACACTATCTAGGGGTTAACTCTTACCTCCTAACATGCTTTGCCTGGAGAAACTATCTTGCTCCCCCAAGAAGAAACTATCTTGCATTGTGGGACTTTGGATCAATCTGCTGTCCATTGCTTCTGCAGCAGGAGCAATTATAGGCCCAAATATTTCTTTTGCTCTCTTGACACTGCCCAAGAAATCATTTAATGAAACCATCGTAGATCTGGGTAAATATTATAAGCAGATTTTCTATGGCTGCTTATTTGATTTCCCTTGCTTCAGTGTTGTTCCCATCCCTTGCTGCAAGTAGGCTAATGTATTTGATGCCTTACCTGGCACAAATACTCACTACAGCTGGGAATTACAGCTGAACAGGAGCAGAAAGTAAATTCTGAATCCCTAATTACTTTCTTCACAAGAGAGGAGACTCCTGGAGCTTTTCATAAATGGTTCTGGTCCATGTGACCAAGTGAATGTCATTAAATCATGGAGGCTAGCACTGCAGTCCTGAAGAGCTAACAACCTAATCCGAGATAAGACTTGACAAGTCACTGCAACAAGCCACGTGGGAGTAAGGATGCCAGGGTTGGCTGTGATAAATGCCATATAGTTTCAGAGAAAGTTTTTAAAGCCATAAATCATCCTAAGTTTTGTTTGGTTGCTTTCAAATGTAAATAAATGCAAGCACTTTCCCCTGGATATAAGCAACTGGTAGTTTTTTTCAGCATCTCGGTCAACATGGGTCTTGAAAAGGATCTTGAAGAAACACAGGGGGTAACTTCAGAGATTAATGTTTTTAAAGAAAGGAGAAACAGAAGGGAAGAGATCACTACTGCGCCAGAAAAGCAAACATCAAATAAGGTATTTGACCATAGCCTCATGTGGGACACAGCAGTAGCACAAAAAGGCAGCAAATTAAAAAAAAAAAAGAGAGTAATGAAGCGTCAGGAATGTATACATATTTCTCCTAATTCTTTGTGGAGTTTTAATTTTTCACCACAATAAAGCCATGCTTTCCCCCCCCCCCGCCATCATTTGTTAGTGTTGTAGTCACTGAAGTTGCTGTGACAAGCTGTCAGCTTCACTCCATCTCAGTGCCAATCAAAGCCTCAGAGGTTGTGCATACTCAACACATGCATCACTGTGTATGTCCCCAAAGCCTGAGTGAAACACTTATTCACCAAATATTCACCAGGTCAGTCTGAGAAATTGTGCAGGAAGAAAGCTCAGCCCATTCCAGAACAATGACACTTGAACTCCCTTCTTGTTCATGATTATTGCATTTCTTTCTTTTCAAATGCAGTCAGAACTAGAAATTAGGATTCCTGAGACATGCTCCCTCCTGGGCTGCTAATCTCAGGAGCCGGTTAGCACAGATCTAGATCTCTAAGGTGGGACTAGTCTACACAGATTATCCAGCCCAGGGGTTTGTCTTTTTGAACCCATATACTGAAAAAAAAAAAAATCAAGCCTCAGTCAAATATGGCTGTGGTGAATCTTGCAGGTGGCTTCATTTTCTGTATGTTCCCAGGGGGCTGATGTAGCATGGTCTTTGTTTTGTCTGGAGCCTCTGAATGTCACCATAAAGGAGACAAATCATCAGGTGATAATAATGTGTAACCTTGAGTCCTAGTGGAGGAGGACTAAGGCTCCTATCCTTGTTTGTGGTTAGTAAATACGGAAGGTCCCAGCTCTGAGCAAGACATGCTCGCAATGAAAATTACTCCCTGTGAAGGGGTGACAGTAGGTTTTGATCCAGGGAGGATGCTGGGAGGGTGGCTGGAATTTAGCTGGAAACAGAGCTCATCATTAGCTATTTATTTGCATTCTTCCTCCAGGTAAGGTAATACCTTTATATTAATATTTATGAAGAGGCTAGCCTGCACAGAGATATCTGATAGGTGAAACATGCCATACAAATAACAGGTTACATCAAATTTACAAGTGAAGTCTCACTTCTTTCGAAGGAAGAGTGGATTAGACAACAACTGAATAGGAGACTGACATTTTGATGACAGAGCAGAACTCAGGAAAGATAACTCATCTGAACACATGAGAGAGGAGGACCTGGTGAAGCTGCTATAAGGCAAGTTTTATTCTTGTTTTGTTTTTTTCTCTCTATGTACTGACAATCGCTTTCCACAAGCATCTCTGCATGTGCTAGATTACTAGATCCCCATGCTATAAACCAGATGCTATCTTGGTCAAGGATTACCGGTACAATAGGAGCTTTTCCTCTGGGACCATTTAGAGTGATGGGGAGGTTGAAACCATAACAAAGAGTAAGAAAAACCCCCACACACATTCTCTTTACTAAATCCATTATTTATATTTTCTCCCTCCCTTTCTAAAAATTTCCAGTAGAAAATTGCGACTAACACTTGTGGGATATTTTTTTAAAATAAATCCTTGCTTTGGGTACATCATTAAAGGATGTGTTTCTGACAGGTCTGGTGAAGCTGTAATTATAGTGTGTGCAATAGATAAAAGCATAATGGCTCCGCTGCATAAATAATGGTTCATTATTCCAGTTTTTTTGGTGTTTAGTTTGCCGAGCCAATAATTCCTCCTGCATATCCAAAGCAACTGTATACTTCTAATCTGAACAATTTATGCTAGATTAATTGAAAGGAGAAAAGGAAGAGCTTTTGCAGCAGAGAGGACACTTGATCACTCTGGTAACCCCCTCGGATGAACTTGTACCACCACATGCCCAAATGTGGCATCATCCCACTTTGCCATGGTGTTTCCCACAGTGGTATCAGCACAGCAGTGCATCACCCTGACAGGGTGCCCCCAGCTCTGGACAACCCCCGGCTCTGGGCAGGGCCCAGCCTGCTGGATAACGCTCTGGGCCCGGCCACACTGCTTGTGCCGTGAGTATTGGCGGGAGAGTTGCTGGAGCTCCAGCCTCAGCTCTGCCACCACCCCAGGCTTTTCCTTCCCAACCCACCTGGGACACTGTTCATGTTTCCATTTGCTGAGCCTTTCCATTCAAGTCCTTTCTTGTTTCTAATCTGTACCTTTGAGTGAGATTATTAAAACATTAATGTTAATTTGAAATCCACTAGCCTCCTCAGGACACCTCATTTTAACCTGCCTGCTCAGGGTGCATCTTGCTGAGGGCATTAGCTCCCACCTTTGCATGTTTTCACACAAACCAAGCCAACATACAGCAATAAAACCAATAGCAGAGTCAATAACCTGCATGGAGGAGAGAGAGAGGTGAGTCTCTCTCATGTCCCCTAATAACTTAGCCTGTTTTCCAGGGTAGGTATGATTTAGCCCTGTAGGACAGGTAGGAACTCTGTACTAAATTTTGGTCTCACGGTCCTCATGGCATGACAGAAGACTCTGAAAGTCACCCTGCCTTTCATCACTGGAATAATAAATGAAGTACAAAACCCAGGCTCACTGAAAAGTTTCAGCATTTGAGCAAGGAAGAATCGTGAAATGTTGATCCTCAATCAGAGGTATATTTAGCTGATCAAAATTAGTGGTAATACAGCCCCAATTCTAACATCCAAATTCATGTTGAGTACCTCTTCCCCTTTGTAAACACACCCATGGAGGGCCATGGGACTTCTCACACAAGTAGGGGGACAAAATTGGCTTCCAGATGATTATTCATAAGTGAATATCTGCCTGACAGGGACATATCATTCAGCTGATCACAAATGCAAAACATTGAGTTGTAACAGATACATCTTCAGGCTAGACATATAATCAAATTTCCATGGCTTAACAAGTTATCACATGTCAGCTGAGTCACAGGAACAGTCTGTGCCTGTGCTCCTTCCCTGGGGTAAATGAAGTATTTTGCATGTGCCCATGAGCCAAAAGTACACATGGGCAGTTTTCTGAGGCTCAGCTGAGGCACAGTAACTTGTGAGGCTGCAGTCCCTCCATTGAGGCTGAGTCACCCCCCTCTGGGATTCTGCAGTGCCAGAACCTCCTTCAAAGACTGTCACCGACATCTTCCTAGAGATGGTGCCATTCCTTCAACACACTGTCCTCTACCAGGGACCCTGGCTGGTCTGCATCTGTCTCCAGGTGCTCTGAAACCAAGTCATCAATAGGATGGCCAAGACTGGCCCAGGATATGGGTAAATACTGTGAAATTTTCTACCAGCATCAGGAGCTTCTGCTATTTTCTTCAGGTAATCAAGTTAAATTGTGTTAAATAGTGCTGTAGAAATAACATTTAGCACAGAAATAACATAAATAACATTTAGTCCTTGCACATTGATGACCTTGGAAGTTCTAGTATTTGTAAGCCAAACCTGAGCCCACTGCAACCTGCCTTGGGCTCAGTTTACTGCTGTAGGCATTCCCATGGAAAATTCTTCATGAAGTTGTTTCCACCAGCTCAGGTGAGCGTATGGGCATTATGGGACTCAATTTCTCAGTACATAGCTGCTTCTCACCCCTTCCCTGCACAGTATTCCCATCTCTGTATATCTCCAGCTATCCAAGAGGCCTACCAAACACCTCTCTGAAGCACCACTCCTTCCTGCCCCAATTCTCCTTCATGACTTGGCAGGTTGACTCAGTTCAGCGTACCTGGCAAACACTGCTGTCCTGCGCACCTGAGTCATCAGGTGCAGAACCAGCTCCCTGACTTTGAGGCACTGCCACTGTGAGTAGCACAAAGCACTTTCCTGCTCCCTTTCATAAAGTAATTTGGGTCCTACCTGCTGACTTGAATCTTGGAGAAGCTGCATAGAAACCACCACACTTCACCACACTTCCTCTTTCTTTCCTCCTGCCACGTCTGGATTTGCTTTATTTTCATCTTGTGTGTCTAATAGTGGATTCACCTTCTGGAGCTGACTTTAACTCAGTGCAACACATTTTCCCTCACAATTGGGTTTAATACATCGTGTTCATTTGCTTGCCAAATGGTTAGATTTGCTGTGATTGCCTAAATCCCCTCTGTATGACCCTCATTTGAAGCTTTAACGCATAACTGTTGAAATGCTTTTCTGAACCCTGTGTGCTTTCTTTCATGTATGCTCCCATACTTACACGTTCCCTGCATAAACAATTATCATCAGTATTTTGTAGGGAAGCTGAAACATGAAATCACAGCAAACATATGTTACCGGAAACATTTAGTTTAGATTGTGTCCTCACATATCTTGGTGAGTTGTACACTAAAGACTGTAAATTATGGTGAAGAGAAGACATAATCCGTGTCTTTCTATTATTGTCTAGAAACTCCCTTTTTAACATTCTGGGATATGTCTAGCAGGTCATGATCACACTGCAAATAGTAATACATAAACAAAGAATAAACATCAGAATATAATCATTTCTGTACTCTTGGAAATGAATGTAGTCTTGGGAAATTGCTGTGTTTTTCTGTGAATTATAGTTTTATTCATCTACAGCATTACTTCAGCTTTGCTTCTGAAAATTTTGCCAACCTGACATATATTTATTCTAGAGGGTATTTTGAGTAACCCTTTCTCAAGCAATTTTTAATGGAAATATGTGTAGGAGAGGAATGGGACCTCTGTTATCATTAAAGATTAAAAAATCAGGGCTTATTTAACTGCTATTATATAGTTCCATTATCATTTTCTGAATAGCGCATTACCAGTAATTGGTTTCAACTTTATAGCCATGTCTATATCATATCCATTATCTAAGCAGATTCAAAGAATGCTGGCAGTGTCCAAAGACAAACAGAGTTAATTAAACATGTGTGGTCTCGTAAGCCAGGTTTACAAGAATTTATCCACTGGAAAACCCCTTTTGACTTTGTTGATTAATCTTGAACTGAGCCATCTTTCCAGGACCTGGATGCTTCAGTACACCAGAGCAGGAAGCACACTTTATGGTAGTTTGCATGACGGAGTGCTTGATAAAAAAAAACAAATAAAAAAATGAACAAGGTCTCAGGCCTACCATATAATGAGTTAATATTTCTTCCTATAAGATTATTTAATGAGTGATTACAATTCTCCTCAAACGTATTTAAGTTCAGATTGGTGTCTTGTTTGGGGGAATGTTCAGGGGGCTGAGATAAACTCTGGGACTGGCAATCAACCGACAAAATCCAATGCAGGCTGGCAGTGACCAAGAGGGACAAATAAGTCATTACTCCTGTTTTCAGGGACAAGCATCAGATGATATCTGAATTCCCTTATGCAAATATCATTACATGCAAATATAAATCATGGCTCTCTCTGGAGCTTTCTCAGTGCAGCAGACCTAGCAGCCATAGGCTCTCTTCTCAGAATGTAATTGTAATTGTAATGGATTTTAAATTAATTTTATAAAAAGAGATTTTAACCCTTTATGGGTAATAGTGCTCCCTTTCTAACTGAATATTCTTCAGAGGAGCTCACTACTTTCACCCCCGGCGTAACAGACACAGGCCTCTGGAGCTGGAGTTTCAACTCTCCAGCAGCAGGGCTTCAACACTCTCCTTTGGTACAGCAATATCAGAATATGGCACTGGTCAAGAACTTCTAATGTGGATGCTGTGCTTTATTCCAAATGGTAAAAAATCACCATTAACTCCACTGCCACCCAAACTTGCCAAGTCACTTAAGTGTAGTAGAAATCTGTGCATACCATGGGCTTCTACCATCACAGCTCTTGCAATCAGGGATCACATTTCTTTAAAACCCCAGATAATGTACCACCTGTGTGACAGGGATACATCAGGAAAGGGCTCCCTGGTACTGTTCCTTTCCTCCACTGAGCATCACAGGCCTGAACATCACAGCCACGGAATAAAGGGGGTCCATTCACTGTTTGATTTGCACAGCTCATTCAGGGCACTAGTCATAAGCCTGTAACTGTCTCGCAGGCGCACATCACCCTAAACTCATGATCTTGTCAATGAAGAGGGACTGATTCGTGCCCTTCTAAGAGAGATGTTGTCTCCAGCAGCAAAACAGAATCAAAATGATCAGCTTGGACAAAACAGCTAACTCTGTACCACCAAAGGTAGGTAAGAGCAACTTCACACCCATCATGACTTGCTCTTTCTTGGTAATATTAATAGTTATTAGAAGAGGCACACACAAAAGGGAAAATTTTGCCTGTGATAATGACCTAGTAGCTGAGCAAGGAGCAAGACCTACACAGCTCCCAATCACTACCATCCTCTGCCATGTCCACATCTTATCACCACCACTGCACCTTTCCTACAGGAATATTTTAATGCCAGGAGACAGCACAGAGGTGAAGAAAAAGAGCAAGTGCTGATGGGAGGTGGCGCCGGTCACCAGATGCCTAGCCACTCTGTCACTGTGGAGAAACATTCAGCAATATAACAATGAGAAGCTACCTGAATTCAACAACAATGAGAATAGTGAACTAGACACTGGCCTTCCTGGGACCCTAAGGGACAAGAGGGCACTTCACAAGATCATTTGTGGAAAGAAGGCTCCAGATTCTAAAAATTCTTCTTTATTAAATAATCCCAGAGTCATTTATAACAAGGAAGAGATTTAAAAAGCACATTAAAAATGCCTGTTCTCCTGATGAAGTCCCCTGAAAGCTACCTTGATATAATTCATCACTGAGTACTCCTAGCACTGTATATTTCTGTCTGAAATATGCCTTTCCTTCACTTCATTTTTTAGCTACAATGATATGTAAACCTAGGTGGTTTTAGAATAAAGATTCTACACTACTTATTAGTACAGTTGTACTGATATCAAGGCTTTTTTTCCTACTCATTTTTCCATGGTTCCAGGAAAACACATTCCCTCTCTGAGAACATGGTCTTACTCCTTGCATTTGTTACTCTGACTGAATAAGCTGATCATGCTTTCTACAGGCTAGGAGCATCTGCCTGAATTTAGCCATTTGTGAAACTCTGTATTATACTCCTTGCCTCAGGTAAACTTTCTGGAGGAAAGTGTGTTGGCCTACTCCTCGTACTGAGGTAGTTTCATCCAAAGGACCAGCAGCCCGACCATAACATCTTCTTACCCCAGAGGTAACTGGAGAACCACTAATTAGGTTTTGTCAAATCATTTGACCTTATGTTTCGTCTCTCCATGTTCTTTGTTTCAAATAGTAGTTCTGAAAGATTAAGGAATGGGAAGAGAGGGAGAGAGAGAGAGAAAATAAAAGAATAAAATCACAACTAATTTTTCAAAAGGACATATCAGCAAGCTCAGAAATGGGTTCAGTTCAGGTTGATTGCCACAACTGAAGAAAAAGAATTGATTCAGTGCATAGTGGTACAAAAGATAAAATTGCTGTCTTGAAAACAGTGTACTTTTCCACTGCTTTGAAGGATATTTTACATAAATTCAGATTTTTAGTAATGCTTTGCACATAATCAGAGCTGTCTAAGCTTGTCAAACATTTGCCCTCTGGCAAACATGCATTTCCAAAGGGTGCATCTGACAGCCAGCTGGTTTTCAGAAACATGTGGCAGAAATACCCGGTAAGAATTCCATCAGGAGGTTTCTTCCAGCCACAGCTTCATTTAAGCATTTTTTGTTCCTTAAGCAATTTTAGCTTCAAAGCATAGGATGATTTTTTTCCTCCTTTTATTATGAATAGTAATCATTTGTACTCTTGTAGGTCTCTGATGCCCCAATCAAGTTCATGTACTGCTGTGCTAGGTCCTCTAAAGCTGCAGGAGAAAGCAACCTAAAGGATTATATGAATGCTGTGAACTTCTTTCTCCCAGTGGGGATCAGCTTCACAGTCATGACTCATGAAGTGAATCTAGCCCTTGTGACACTGGCAGACTTGGGCTCTGCAATGTTTTCTTCTTCCATGTGCACTTGTGACAGGTCCTGCAGACATATAATGATGTGAATTCTCCTGTGGAAACTGCCCTACAAGTCTTCCCTCCAGTGCAATGGAGGGGAACAGCGCTGACGGAAGAAACACTCAGAGGAAAGAGCCATCTCTCCTTGCTCTGCTGGAAGCAAAAGGAGAGGAGTTTCTTTTCCTCATGGATAAAGTTGAAGCTTCCTCACCAACTTCAAAGTGTTTTAACCACTGGCCCATGTGCAAAGAGCCAGATGTTTAAAGGTGGGTAGGTAGGTAAGTAACAGTGTGCCTGTGTGCAGCAGTTGGTTGAAAATTGCCCAACCAAGCATTTTCAAAGAAGTTATTGCAAAAACTGGTTAACTTTCAAAATTGCCTCCAGATACATCCATCTTTAGATATCCATAGCCTTTAATAAATCTGTATCAGTCCTCATGAGCTTACTTGACTGAGGACATTGCTAGATGTATGTGATCCAGAGAGATTCAAGGCATATGCAGTATAGCCTCAGTAGGATGGAGGCAGGGGAGAGACAGTGTTTGGAAAATGGCCTGTTCCCCTCCCTTGTGTCTTTGTCCTACCCATGGAAGAACTGGGATCAGCTAAATGTGACCTGTCAGGCTGGCAGTGCAGTCTTCGGCTGTCCCATGTGAAATTGCCCGCTCCAGCCTCATGTGTGCTATGATCATGCAGTTGCTTCTCCTCTTGTTGCGGCCCATTCTCCAAGGACTGCACAGCAGGATGGAGCAGTCCGCCATCCTCCAACCATGAGCAACTGATTGCTTTGAGGAAAGCAAAAGGAAATAAGGAAACAGAAGAGACAAAAGGAAGTAATGGAAACAAAATCACCCTTTTAACCCACTATTCTTCAGGATTTGGGAAGTCCAGAGCAAGGCATATGCTGTGCATATACCATATACATACATGTACATATACGTGCACAGACAGAAAGTGCATCCTCAGGAAATGTACTGGTACAACCTAAAATTAAAACCAAAGCTCCAGTTCACTATTACCTGTAGCATCATCCTGCATCTTGAGAATGCACAAAGCTGTCTTGAGCTGGAAAACAGACTGCTTTTCACAAAAGCCATGAAGGCTTTTGTGAGCTGGCAGGACAAGCTGGAGCCATGCACAGCCTGCCACAACAAGCGAAGCAGGAGCCAACAGTAAAAGAGCCTCTCTGTGTCCTGAGCAGAGATTTACACATGGGCTGTGTACCCAGGGTACCTACTGTCCATAGTAAAATTGCCTTCCAGAATTAGACCTGGTGGAGCTTTCCAAATCTCGACCTGCTTTGTGTGCTTCCCAATGACCCTGAGGAATACAGAACCAGCTGTTGTCTGCATCTTGTTTCTGCAAGCCAGTACTTCTATTTATGTGTCTCAGCCCTGCACCTCACAGGTAGTATTGGTATGGAGTACATCAAGTCCATGCCCCTGCTGAGAGGCTCCTTCCAGAAGCAGTTCTCAAGCTGAGCACTGTAACATGATCTGCAGGAACTGAGACCAAATAAAAAAATTCAATTCCATAAAAGATAACATCTCACAATTCATGCTTCCATGGATGCTTCCTCCCAAAAGCACATCTGCCTTGTTTATAATGAGGTCACTGTCTTTCTGCCATGTGTCCAAAAAACCCTCATTTGCCACAGCTGATTTAGAGGACCTGGTAGAACTGGAGAGCAGGACTAGTGACAGGAGGAGAGCAGAGGTTTCATTTGGAAAGTTGCAGGGAGGTTTCACAGAAAATTCAAGGTCTTCTTTGAAATCCTCAAGCCTTCTTTTTTTTGCAAGACTTTGATGAAAGCCAACACTTTAACCCAATATTCCACTCAGTTAAGAGCTAGGCCAGCTCTGCCCACTTTGAGACCCCTTCCTCACAGAGATAAGAGCAGTGGTATTTACATCAAAGCATGTCTTTTATTGAAACCACCTGCCACACCAGGAAAAAGTAGTGTTTTTTGGTGGTTTGTAGGTGTGTTTTTTTCCCTGAATAATTAATGTGAAATTATTTTTCTATGAGGCATTTACCTTGAAGTTTCCAAAAATTATTTCATCTTTAATAAGCTGTAATTCCTGTCACAAGGATCTTCCATTTACCCTCCAGGAAGTTTCTTGCGCTGAGGTTTGGAAAGCTCTGCAGCAAAAGTGAGAGTGACGTGATGGAGTCATCTTACGCAGCTGGAGGTATTGGGGGCTAACACTACTGGAAATGTTATATACCTTTCACTCATTGCAGTGTGTGCAGCTGTTAATGTACACCGTGGAGAGTACAAAGGAAAGAAGACACTCTGCAAGCAGTTTGAAGCCAGCCTGCAGTTCACTGGGGCTATTCACCTCTTATAATGGGGTAGCAAATTACAGTTAAAGAAATCCAGATAGTTTCATGAGCAATTAGAGAGAGGAAAAAGGGCTACAATTTATCACACAACTTATTCACAAGAAATCATCCAGTTACCTCTGAAAATGGGAATAAAGTCCAGAGGAAAAGCATTACATTAAATGTATAATAGATACAACTAGGAATGATCAAAGCCACTTAAAACTACACAGAGCCATTCTTCTGATGTTACATCCCTTCTGCTGTTTTATCTCCAGGAGATCAGAAATGTTACACAAAGATATACCAGTGAACATCAGCTTTCTGAGAGTGGAAGAACTTACAAATGTGCTATAACAACCTGGGAATGAATGACGCCTGGTGACTCACTGCAGTGAGAAACCTTACCCACCTCTTGCAAAAAGTGCCCCAGACTGCACCTGGCACTCAATATTGATAGGATACCATGAATAAGACTAGGAGATTGTTTGCATTTACAAGCATATTTATTAGAGTCTGTTCCTATGCCTTAGGACTTGAATTGACCTGTCTCGGCTTTCCTCACCTGCAGCTCAAGTATTCCCCTTTGGGAATGCATGGGACAGGGACATGACCACAGTGACTTCTCTGTGCCATGTCCTGTATGCCCACCCTATGCAGATTTTTTAATGAGTCATCTTCTTTCTCACAGTCTTTGTCCTACTGTTCCTAAGAAGTGTATCTGAGTTTTGACTAAAGGCTGTAAAAACCCTAAATGAAAAACAGAAATGGTAGAATCTGGCTCTTTTTTTTCTCCTTCTTTACTCCAAGAGGGTCTGTTTTGATTTTTACACAGAATTCATCTTTATATAACAATTTAATTTACCCTTGGGCAAAAAAACCCTCATAGTAATGTGTGCTTAATAAATTAGTGCCACTTTGGCCAATTGTATCTATTTTATCATATTATTTTAATTTGTATATCTTTTTAAATTTGTATATCTATTTTAAGTTGTATATATTTTTATATATATGCAGGCAGATAAGAACAGGTCTATACATTAATCTTATGGAACAGCAAAGATGATTCTGTACCTTTTCTGACCTTGTATTTCTCTAATATAACCTCAAGATGAGTCATTTTTCATTTCACACCGAAAATATCTTCACCATGTCAGGGGACTTCGGGGGAGATTGAGTCCCACCTGCCACTCTGCAGCCCGGAGTCACAAGTTTGTCTCTGTCTCTGCAAATTACAGATGTAGCATTAGGGATCTAGAGTGAGTGATGTGTTCAGAGGGTACAGGGTGTTGGTGCCATGGCAGGAGGGCAGCCAGGGCAGTACTACCTGTAGAACCACAATATGGCACATTGTCAGAGATCCACTGCCCTAGCTGCAACTGCATCAACCAGATAGGTGAGAGGTGGGGTCCATCCTCACTGGCAGAGCAGCAGGTTGCAGTAGATCAAGTAGATCAGCACTCCTTGGTGAGGAACACAGGAGTAACCATCTACCGTATGCTTAAAAATGCATTAAAACCCATTGAAAATGCTTGTGCCAATACCAAGAAAGGAAGGCAGACTCATGGGGTTCAGCCACTTCTTTGCAGGTTTACGAAGCATGACATTTTCCATAACACTGAGAATCCCAAAAACCTGCCATGATGAACAGAAATAGGGACAGTTTCGTCCCTGTCTGTGCAACACCCAGGCTGGCAACAGATGGGGCCAGCAAGGAGGACTAGACGTAGTGAGTGGTAGGACAGGTTGGGAAGGCCTCAGGTGTTTGGTGGTTCTAAGTGTCTTCTACTAACGAGTCCAGCAGTACATATACAGAATTGGTGTTCCTCTTCCTGAAGCAGCAGGGGCAGCAGAGCCAGATTTTACATGCTCTGCTGGTGACATTGAAATGGACTCCTCTTCTCCTCCCCAGAGACATTGATTGTCACTGGCTTTGCCATGCAACTTCATTTCTGACCTCCCCCTGCAGCCTCATGGCCTGTCTTCCCCAATCCATCACTGCCATCAGCCCTGACCACCCTGGGGCAAGCCACCTGTCACCTGCACAAGGAGCTTTAAAACTTTCTTGCTGCTTTCACAGACCTGGGACTGCTTCTCCAGGCTCATCTGCAGTTTTCCTCCCACAGGCCTCCTCTGAAAGTGACATGAAACTGCCAGTTGCTAATGGTTAGGCAGTGGGCCCACAGAGAATAAAAGCATCATTAAACTAGACCTCATTGACTTATAGCCTTAAGAGAAAACTCTCAGACCTGCATATTATCTATACTCCATAGCCACTGTTGTGCTCAATTTCCCTCTCACATTTTTCTATACCAGCTTTTTGTCTCATCTGAATGGTCCTGAGGACAGGGACGGGCCTGGACCATGTAGCTGGAGGAAGCTCAGTCTAACACATCCTCCCCACCTGAGGAGAGTGTATTTGTAAGGTGAAAAATAAATACTATAAACAATAACAGTTGTCTTTGAATAACATGAGAAAAATACTTGTGTTTGATCCCTGCAGGCCATAGGTTTTGGGCACAGCAGAAAAAATGGGACAGATAAAAGAGATGTATGCTTATAAAAATTGGCGGTGCTTTCCTTTAGATCAGCTTTTTGATTTTGCAGTCAGCTGTAAAAGAGAAAGTGGGGAAAGGATAAAGGTGGGTGGGACTGGGTAAACTGTTATTCCAATTCCTGTCTTTCCCATGCCTTATAAAACTAAATAATGATATAGTGAAGTACAGAGCACTTCTGGTGTTGCAGCCTCACTAGGAGATGTCATAGCTGTGATATTCTAATGAGCTTGAAATGACTGAAGAGTGTCAATGGATGAAATCTATTGTGGGAAGATTTCTAATCCTCTGCACAGCAGGGAAACACTTTCTGAAATCCCAGCACATTCATCAGTGACAGCTCAGACTATAATTTCATGCATTATAAAGATATATTCACTACTCTAATAAAACATCTTCAGTTTTACAAATCCAGAATATTGATGAAATAAAAACAGTTCTAAACAAAATTTGGGCATTGAATGTTGTGAAGTGCAATATACTTCAGCAGTTTGAACTTCTGAAGTTATTTTTTGGTATTTTTTATGTAACATAGGACATTAGGAGTAATTAAGTCCTAAGAAATACATCAAACAGCTTTCTCTGATTTAAAAGACACATGGTCAGGCTTTATATGTCAAGAACAAACTGTGTCAAATCAATTAAATTACCTCCTACAACTTAGTAACAGGCCTCATGAATGGGGACAAAGGAGGAGATGTCACAACTTGATTTTATTAATGGTTATTAGCGCTGTTTTAATTATGTTCTCATAAAGAGGCTAAGGAAAAACAGCTAGAGGAGACTATGAAGGGATGGATGCAAAACTGGGTGCACATCCTAACCCAGAGAGCTTGCTATCCAACACTTACTGCCAAGAGGAAGAGATTGGAGTTTATTATCCCAGGTCCAATACTGTTCACTGTTTCATTAGGCACCAAGATGGCAGAATACATGGATGAAAATCCAAAAGACACAATGCACTGTGGGAAACAATTGATTTTGCTGGTAGTTCTGGGAAAAATGAGTTGGTGAGGAGTGCACAGTAGGCAGGAGATGGATGATCAATCACAAGCCAAACAGGAGTCAGTCCTGACTTGCTGTTGCAAAAAAAGGCAATCATCACACTGAATGTACGAACTAGCCTTCAGCCAGTAAAACATATGAGATAATCCTTCAGCTCTGCTCAGCACTGGTAAGGCCCCAGCTGAATTACCATGTCCAGTTTGTGCTTCAGGAAAGGCGTGGACCACTTGGAGAAAGCACAGAAGATACTGGTGTAAATGGTAAGAGGTCCAGAAAATATGCCTATAAAGAAAGATTTAGGATAAAGAATTGAAGAATGAGGAGGAAATGTGATACCAAATACGGTTCAAATTACAATGTGAAAAGGAAGGGCATGATCTATCCTCTGTGCTCCAGGGAGCAAGAAATAACAGACCTAGATTGCAGGCTAGACATTAAGAAAAACTTTCTAATGATAATACCAAAGGATGAATGGAGTAATCTACATCTAGACGAGCTTTTCCAGGGACTGGCACAGGTATAGCTGAACCTGTCTCAAGACAGAAGGGACTGAGGGGACCCTGAAGGTCCCCCCAACCTTCTCTTTCGAAGTTGTGTGGAAGTGATACAGTCTACACCAATAACACAAAAGTGGAGCAAAATAAGGGGCACAGCATCTGCTTGTCAGCGAATCTGTTGGCCAGAAGGTCAGCCAAAACACCAGCCAGCCCCTCCCATACACAAGCTGTCCCTGCGGTGTGGGACAAGAGTTTGAAATAAT
Source organism: Apteryx mantelli (assembly GCF_036417845.1). Lineage (NCBI taxonomy): Eukaryota > Metazoa > Chordata > Aves > Apterygiformes > Apterygidae > Apteryx > Apteryx mantelli. Next base: position 99,176,923 of record NC_089980.1, on the reverse strand, counting down.
AGCAGTTTCAAAACACTGGAGGAGAACCTTAGCTCATTTAAATGTTCATACTCTCATTGCAGAAAAGTGCATGTCATCAGCCTGGGAGCTGAGACGCAGAATTTGCCACTTGATTTTATTGAGTCTGAGAGTGTGATACAGAGGCACTAAGAAATGACTAAAAACCTATCACTGCAGTGTTCGTGTAAGTGAGGAAGAGAAATCATATTTTTCCAGAGTTTGAGAAGTGGATCTTTTTAAGCATCACAAGTACATATAGTTTTCCTTCATATTATTCCTTCCTTTCAAAGCAGCATCTGACAAAAAAGCTAGTCTCCTTGACAACAAAATGCAGCCTTTTACACAGTGGAATTGTGCTGTGTGGCTCATCATAACTTCCCAGGCACTGTCACTGGACGAAGGATACTTACTCAACACAGGCAAACTAGAGTTCATGTTGTTCACGGTGGCAATTTCCTTTATACCCTTTCATGTGCAATGATATGGATTAGAAACAGAAGTAAGAACAGGAATTCTACTATGGTAGGTTAAATGTTTTTTTCAGAAGCAAATAAAGCATAGTGGTTTGTTCATGTATTTTTTAACCTGAGATCCCGCTGTTGTTTCTCATCTAACAGCATCCTTGCCCTTTTCTTATTCTATTTCTGGCTAGGAGTAACATGTAATATAAATAAATTAGAAATGCTCTCCATTGCTCTCCACCATATTCATTTTATACTAGCAATAGACTGTGTGGGACAGAGCATCTTGTGACATTCAGTGTCTAGTTCTTGGCTTTTTTTTAGTTAAATAATTCTTTTTCTTACTTTTCAGCCTAGTCTGAAGAACAAGTATAAATGTAGGAAAATGAAAATTCTGAAAACTCATCACAGCTGTTTTCTGAGTCTCCTCATTTCTCTGGTTCAGTTTTCCTATGTGCGTAACATAATAATATTAGTATGCAACACTAGAAGTAAGATAAATTACTTAACACTTTAACAGTGCTTTGAACGAGAAAAGCTCTGCAAAATAATACTGTCATTTATGAGTTTAATCACATTCAAGTTCAATAATGTGGCAGAATACTTAGACTCAGTAAACTAACTAGGTATTCAAATGTTTCCATGATTTTCAGCTTTTTCTGGAATGTCATTTTATCAGTGCAGAGCAGAACAGAACAAAAAAAATCACATGTTTTGCTGGGTTTCCTCTGAGAAGAAATGAGCTTTATGAACCATAAGTAATTAGAGTCTGTTCTTAATAGCACACTAAATCCACTGCAGTCATCCGACTTTTTGCTTTATTCTGGAAAATGCATTTGTCATCAAGAGTCAAGAAGTTTCAGAGATAAACATTTCCACGTGGCAGCCTGTGTTTCCAAAGCTGTGACATCCCTCTGCAATAACACTCCTATCAACGAGAATGCAGAAACTTTGTTCTAATTTTCTCCATCTTGTTTTGTTGCTGAAGATTTGGGCCTTTCTTCTGTTATCTCTGGTCACTCAATTTCCAGAGGATAAAGAGAGAGGACAATGAACATGCAGAACAGAAAATTTATATTTGAACAAGTGTGTCACACATCTTTTTTGTATCAGTTTGATCAGGACCTAACAAATTGCATGCTGGTTAGAGCCAGGATCAGTGCAACTCTTTGTTTTTCAATTACTGCATTTGTGACCAGGAATTTGGCCACAATACAGAAATTATGTCAATGAATTAACTGAATTAAACAATGGAATAACTTAATGTGTTAAGAAGTACATGGAAATAAAGATATGAATTAAAGAGTTTGGGTGATAGAAAGGCTCATTTAAGAAATGGACATCTGAAGTTCATTCAAGGTCACACCTACTGGTCATTTTTTCTCCTAGGCCAAGAATGTGATGAATATGAAAAGGATAAGAAACTGTTTGTAAGGTTTTGCTTCATAAGGGTTCATCTTTCATGTGAGCAATAAAGAATTCAAACCCTATCTATCAATTTCTGCTCTGGTGAGCCTGGAACATACCATCCTGTTAACAATGATGATTAGTCAAATCCAGCAAAAGTAACAATTAAATTTCATCTAACCTCAGTCCAGTCTTCCAGCCAACGCTGGAAACAAGTAGCTATTGACAAACATGCAGTGCAATACCATGTATCTCGCAGGTTTACATGCCAGAATGAAGTCTGAAGATAGCACACAGCAGTGCTACCTAGCCAAATAATCAGCATTTTTTCCAGCAGCTCTGTCAAGCACAAATTTGGCAAACCATTTCTGTGCCTTAATTGTGGTCACTGCTGTTCATGCCTTTCCTCCCTGCCAAAGGCTCTGTCTGCCCAGCAGACATGCTCTCAGCTCCTTTCCTCTGCGAATGCGCATGTGCACACAGGCAAATGCTTTACAGCTAGCAACGGGTTCTCTGAGAGAAGGAGCATTGGCAACAGTACTTGAGAGTGTGAGCAACGGTGTCTGGAAGCTCATTTGCTTCAGATAATTGAGAAGATCCATTTAAATATGATTCAGATAGAGCAGTGCAGAAATTCATAATCCAAACTAGAGGGAGAAATAGAACGATGCAGTGGAGAGAATGAAGGACTCCAGCATACGCAGGTGAAAAACCCAGAGAAGCAAAGTGCATAAAAACCACACAGTCCTACACTGTCCCTCCTCTCCTGAGTGGAGGATGGTTTGGATAAACTCCTGCCTTTGGTCTGAAAAGCATCAATACAGCGAGGAACACAGAGCATTTCCATCCTTGCTGCATCCCACTGTTTCTGTTGTCACATCTATTCCTGTGTCCTCACCCTGAAACTGATACCATGCTGAATTCACTGCAGCAGTCAATACTGTTATTCTGGAAAATGCATTTGTTGTCAAGAGTCAAGAAGTTTCAGAGATAAACATTTCCATGCGGCAGCAACCAGTTCGGCATGGGCAAGCAGACCATTTGGCCTGTGTTTCCAAAGCTGTGACATGCCTCTATAATAACGCTATCAGCAAGAATGCAGAAACATTGTTCTAATTTTCTCCATCTTGTTTTGTTGCTAAAGACTTGGCCCTTTCTTCTGTTATCTCTGGTCACTCAATTTCCCAGAGCATAAAGGATGACAATAAAGTTTCTGTTTATTCCCTGTAGAGATGGAGGCCCTCTGAATAAACAGCTAGAGTCATCAGTGGCAGCAGTTCCCAAATATTGTGGCCCACACACAGCTGCCAACCCTGACAGTTGCTCACAGAGCTCTCTACATGCACACCAAACAATCTGTAAGAGAACAATTCAGAGTCAAAATGGTCCTGAGGAATATTTCCTGTTCTCACTGGTACGCAATGTACTGGAGCTTGGAGACCATCGTCTAAAGGATAAAATAAAAAAGCTAGAAAAACTGGAGACCAAGTGTCTCCAAGCACAGCTTTTTCAAGTATCTCATACAAGGCCATCAGCAAATTAAAAATGCTCTTCACTTTTCGTTTCTCAGGATATAAGCACACATACACAGTGGATGTCAGGCACATGACATGAGCTAGATAGCTGATTGAGAAGGTGGGTGGTGGAACAGGCTAGGCACCACTGGTGCACCAGGACATGGACGTGTGGAGGCTGAGCACTGTCTGGAGGGGCAAGAACCGTTCATGGCCTCCTGTAGGGAGAGGATACAGGAACAGGCATGACAACGGAGACAGCTGGGCGCTTTTCTGCTTTCCATCTGTATATGATGAAGTCCTTCTTCCTTTCCGTGGCATAGTTCTATTTCTCCCACTGGTTTGAAGTATGTGTTTCTGCTCATTCTGCTATTTTCTGGCACCTTTCTCATCTGCCATTTTCTCTGTCCTGCATGGCTTTCCTTTGTTTCACCAGCTTTTCTCATTTTCTCTCCAGCTTTGTTCCATGTCTGTTCCTGCATTAATTTATCCTGTTGGCTGGCCATTATGTAAAATATTGTGGGAACAGGATGTTTCTTTGGTACAGAATTAAGGATAGAGTGCGAACAGCTAATCTTCTGGCATTTTCACCAGGAAAAAAAAAGTCCAAAAAAAAAAGTCTCTTCCTTTGCATGCCTATTTTAGATTAAAATTATACTGGACAGAAGCCAGGTGGTGCAGTGAGTGATCAAGCAGCCCCAAAAACTTCATTCTTTTCAGGCCAGAATGTGGAGCATCCTCAAAGTCAGCTTCATGCATTGATATTTACATCAATCCCTCAAATTTAAGACATGCAAAGAAGAGGAACAAGTGAGGATACAACTGAATCTGCTTTGGAAGGGGGGAGCCAAGGAGTCTTTCAGTGAGAAAGGACACCCAGTGGAGGGTCTGCTACAGAGACCCGGCTTCCAGTGTGGGTTGAGCTCCCTCTCCAACCCAGCCTGAAGTCGCTGGGGGTACCTGTGGTGAGCAGAGGTGAAGGTATACGTGTGCAGACAACTTGCAAGGAACATGACTGTGAAAAAGTTGTGTGGACCGGGTGACCAACCAGCTCAAAATGAGCTCTCGGGACTAGGCAATGGGCAAAGACAAATGTGTGACCTTTGGATCTACAAATGGAAGACAAGGATGAAAAATCGGACTAGGTCCACAATGAAGTGTGTGTGTGATTAGTAGTTTGGAAAACGTCCTATAGTAAGACACTCCAGGAGTTCTCAGGTTATTAAATAGAGTTTAAGCAGTAACTTCTTTACAAGCTTATCTTACCTGCCCTGAGAAAGGACATTCAATAACAGACAGCTAATTTTAGCCTTATTAACAGATGAAAATATCACAGGCGCCAGTGTTTGGAAGGTAAACACATTTAGAAAAAAAAAATAAAAAAGCACAAATTTGCCACTAAGGGGAGTTAAACATTGTAACATTTTACCAACGGTGATGGCAGCTGCTCCATGACCAGAATTTTTAAAGAAAAAATTGTGTCTTTCTAAATGCTGCAAAATAATTCAAACAATGACTCATCTGGGATTGTCCTCCAGCCTGTGTTATGCAGCATGACAGACCAGATGATCAGCAATCCTTTTAGACCTTATACTCTATCACGTATGCATAATAAATGTATTATAAGACTTTCTGGTGGTGTATGGTGGATGCGTACTTACAGTGTGAACACAAAATGTGTGTGTGTTTTTAGTGGGTGGGATTTGAATCAGAAACAATCTGCCTCAAACTTCACAGAGCTCAGGAATCTTCTGAAAGCCCACACAGGAGCAAGCATGGAACATATGGGAAAAAAGCACGTGGCACCAGGGCCATGGCCTGACACAGATGCTGTTCAGCTGCTTCCTCAGGTGGAGCAGGGAGGACTGCTCTGGCGGGCAGGTCGTAGGGGCTGTTTTGCACAAACGTCATGTGATCAGCTTACTTAGCTGAATGGGTGCCAAGAAGCAATCAGGAATGACTGAGAAGTAAATCAGACTTTACTCTTTATCAGAGTATTCACATCCTTTGCTGTATTTCCCCTGATTTGTTAAATATTTCATATGCTATATGTTAAACAGGGATTTTAAGAACCTAGGATGCTACCATCGAGCTTCATAGAAATTGTACTTATCATGGGGAACACAAGCTATTGTAATCACCCTTCCTATTCTTGGAGGTTCATCCATTGTGAAAATGTTAAGAGTAGTCCGATTTTGTGCTGCATAATGTATTTGGGCTACCCCTTTCACTCAGATGCATTTGAAATCATTTCAGATCATCCTAAGTAAAACTTGCAATGAGCACTAAATACCGATCTTACTGATTTATGCTTTTATTGCTCTAAATAGTTATAACTTTAGAATACCAATCAATAGGTTAAGCACTCTCTTTGCTTAATTAATGTTTGCCACAGCCAGTAAGCTGAAGGTGTCTCAGTTAAAAAAAAAAAAAAAAAAGAAGAATATGCAGCCTGCAGTTCCAGGGAGCTAGTAAGGTATCTACACTTCCTTTACCTCCTGCCTTCATCTTCCATCAAATCCTCAGACAAATACAGTGAGTGTTTTACTCTCAGTCAGTCGGAGAAATACATAGTATTTGAATATTACTAAAAATCCTCTTCTGTATCACCTACAAGGAAGTGAATGCTTAGTCATAAACATGTACAGACCACACACAGTCATCCTCCAGTACAACACTTTGTCCTTCATCTTTCAGTAGCTCCATTTTGCCTGTCTGTGATGCTAGTCGGTGATGCCATGTCTAGTCACATACCTGCTTTAAAAATTGCGGCAACAGGCTTTAATTTGGGGGAGAAGGAGCTGAGAGATTTTGTCCCACAGCTAAAGTTAAACCCCAACTCCCCCTAACTTACTTGCCCCAAACACTGTGGCTTCAGCCCTGCAGACAACCAACAACAGTGTCTGAGCTTCACTGTTGGGAAACCCCAGGTCTCTCCATACCTGTGGTCCCAGTCCCAAAATCTGGCATCTCCAGCAGGTCTCTACAGGTTTTTATTTCTGTAATAATGCCAGTGAGGTGCCTAATGCATCATAAGATGCCTCAGAATTGCAGTAGCAATACCTGGACTTTTGGGCAGGTCTGAGTGAGTGAATTACTACATAGACACCAATTTTGGTATGTTGGAGGAGTTATTCACTTCCTGGCGTAGGCCAGCCCTGCCAACCAGGCTGCCCCAGCCCTGATAAAACAGCTCTGCGATCCTGCAGAGGGGGGTTTCTCATCAGGAAGAATTAACCTGTGCCAACCCATTTATGTAGACAAGGTGCATGCTGTCCACGTTGCAAGGGGCTAGGGCAGTGTCCCCTGTTCTAGCCCCTGAATGGGCAGGTTAATTGTGAGTTTACAGGTCTGTGATCTTCCAGGAGAATCTCAAACATGATTTTTAGAGTTATTGTTCTTTAAGGCTGCGAGGTTTTGGCATATGTTCAATTTCTCAATCAATGAAAGCTTTAATAGCGTCTCCATTAAAAGCGCAGCAGAATATACCTTGCCTACTCCTTTTGCTCCTCTGCTTCCCTTTATTTATTTTCATGGACAAATTCACAGCTTTTTCTATCTCTCGGGCACTATTCCTTGTGACCTTTAACTCTTCTTCCACCACATTTCCAGTCACCCAACAAATCCTGCTGCTTTCTTTTCTCATTTATTCTTGCTTAGTTCACAGAATCACAGAATCACAGAATCACTGAGGTTGGAAGGGACCTCTGGAGATCATCTAGTCCAACCCCCCTGCTCAAGCAGGGTCACCTAGAGCACATTGCACAGGATTGCATCCAGGCGCGTTTTGAATATCTCCAGAGAAGGAGACTCCACCACCTCTCGGGGCAACCTGTTCCAGTGCTCTGTCACCCTCACAGTGAAGAAGTTTTTCCTCACGTTCAGATGGAACTGTCTGTGTTTCAGTTTGTGCCCATTGCCTCGCGTCCTGTCGCTCGGCACCACTGAAAAGAGTCTGGTCCCATCCTCTCGACACCCTCCCTTCAGATACTTGTACACGTTGATAAGATCTCCTCTCAGCCTTCTCTTCTCCAAGTTGTCCCTTGAATGAATTCTTTGCAGTTGGCCCTTAAGGGAATATCTGATTTCTCACTTTCTTCCAGGAATGGAACAGGGAACTGAATAGTGTGGGAGGAAAGAGAAAGGCAGAGATGTTTCTTTTTGCAGTCAGGGAGGTCATTGTGACATTATGAGATTTGCCCATTGTTTTACACTCTTCTTGGACAGGCACTTCTTGCAAATAAATAAATCTTCACCAGCTGATGATTCTTCCTGCCCTCTACCTGGGTTTGTTTCAAGCAAGTACCATAGTGTCCTGATAAAAAAAAGAAAAGGTTATTGGTGGCTTTAACTACAGGGATCTTACACAGGATGGCAAATCCTATTTCAGTTTCCGCAGCTCTCTCTAACCTGGCCTCTGTGCCTGTCCCCTTTGCCTCCACGGTCTGTCCAAAGTCCTGTAGTTAGAGCTATATTTCTTTCCCACTACAACATTCCTCACCTCCATGGCTTTTTCCATTTTTTAATGCATCTTGATACCAAATTAATACCCAATACACCTCCTTACCCAGTTCCAGCATGTCCTATCTCTACTTAGCTCTCTGAGTGGAGAAATTATTACTCCCCAGAACAATGTCTGATCCTCCCAATTTACTGCTCTCACAAACTTTGAATTATTATTTTTACCCCGTGCCTGGGGCATTTCTTCACTCACCAGCACCACCTGTCTTGTTCCCAGCCCTTCTTCAGCTCAGTGCCCCTTGCCACAGTAGTAGACCCCATAGCGATCCTTTGCTTGACCAGTTATCCTATTTATTTATAATATTATTTATCATATTCAGATGACAATCTCTGCATTTGAAACCCATGGCACTCCACGGCTTGTTTTAAATAATAGACCTCATCTTTAGGTAGTCTACACTTTTCTGTAAATGCTCAGCACTACCTCTGGACCGGTCTCTTTACATCAGCTTCATTCTAACAGATTTCTTAAGGGGATTTCCTTTGAACAAATACTTAAAACATCGGGTTGTACCATGTGTGCTCCTGGAGCATTGCTCAGATAATTTACCTTCAGTAAAGTTGCTGGACTTCTGGAGACTGTATTTCTCAGCAGGTTACCAGGCTTTCTTTTCCCTTCATATTTCTGCTGAATTGTTATTATTGATTATGCTAACCCAAAAATGATGTAAAGAAATAACTCCTGGACTAATTCTTGTGCAACAAGATCTGTCTTGCTGTGAGAGCAGTTTATAACCCCTGCATCTCTCTCTGGTCTGCTGCAAAATGTGAGCGTTTCAAAGACCCTCTAATGAACACAATTTTTTTTTTAACTTCATACTAAACACTTTCCTTTTTTGCAGTTCTTGGTTTTTTTTCTGGCTCAGGCCTTTGTTCCTACGAGGGACTGTGAGTCTTCATCTACCACTAACTTCAATGGGTATGTTGTGAAAGTACACCAACACGTCCACAAACCTGGGAACAAGAGGTGGTATTTATCCCTGTACTTTTTATCAAGTCCAGACTCTATCTACAAAAACAACAACATCATGTCATGGGGAAAAAATTCAGCTTTCCTAGCGGCATTGCTGGTTAAAATCTTTGAGTAAAAGTTGCAGCTGTAAAGAGCTAGATAAGGACTTTTGAAAAAGTGATGGAAGCAAACTTCTGAAAGTCAAATTAAAAACTACATGAAATATTAATTTTTTAAGACTTTGGAGTCAGTACTGTTCACCAGGATATGTTTACTTTCAGAAAAAAATGGCCTATTAGTACCATAGTTAAAATAGAATTGTTTATTAGACTATATACAGCTCAGCAGAATAGCCAATAAGTTACAGAAATAAGTTCACCAGACTGAGGAAAATATTCAGACATAGCACAGTATTTCTCATATGACAGCACAGCATATACAGGAAGTAGGCAGGGCCTGACTGAAATGGATAGCTTGGTTTAAAAGTTTACTAAATGCAGGGGTAGAGCTAGTAAAAGATGATGTTTCTTGGGAAATAAATTATATTACGAGAAGGGAAAAAATAAAAAAACTCTTTATTACTTTAGTGCTTTAGACTGTCACATCGATTTACTCTGGTTTGGGGTTCTTCGGAGTGGTTTGAGCAACAGGGTTTGTGTGATATGAACAACAGCACGGGGTTGTTCTGCCAGTGCAAGCACCATGTTTCTGATGCGGTCAGTTGTGGAGAAGAATTAGAGATCAGGCTAAACTGTCAAGTCAGGCAAAGCAGAATGTAAGAGGGGCTATTCTGGGTCATTCCAAAGCGCTGTGCAGCCCAGTATCATCTCTGAGCATTGTCAAGAGTGGGTGCAAACACAGCAGGAGAGGGGTAAGCAACATAGTGATACCTGAGCCAAAATCTTCAACTTGGAGACTTTCTGAGATTGTGGCTTTGTGTCAGTGCATGGAATAAGGTAAAATTAAGAACACAAAGAATGAGAATGATTTTAATAAATAACCTCCCAATGAATGATCTGGATAAATGTAAAGGCACAATTAAATCTCTAATAAAATGTCAAAAAAAAATTAATGCTGTTCTGTACTAGTTAGTGATTCTTTTTCTATTCAAATCCATATAATCCCTATCTGTGCTGCACATACTACTAAGCTGGTATTGTGGTGATGGCTTGTGGCCCCATAAGGACTGAAGGTGCTGAACTTTGCACAAACACGACCAAAAGATAACCCTTTCTACCTATCAATCTCCACAATAGCTCTTTCACTGAAACAACAAACCATATAGCAGGAAATAAAGCATGTACCAGGATCGTTTGTGAAGGGAAACTGTCCAGTTTTCTGGGTGATGATTTGCTGGGAGGGCTTATCTGGCTCTATAGCAAGAATGACAAAGCTTCTTTGCTCAAGTCGCAGTCCAAAACTTTTTAATCCGGAGGGGCACCACTGACAGCCCACAACAACAACCTGCTGGCGGTGGCAGAGGCCGAACTTCAGCCGTTTCGTATTAAGCCTTGGTAAGTGTTGGGGCTGATTCCACTTCTCCTGAACACCATTATTAGCCAGACCTCTATCGCTGCTGAATAACTTGCTGAATCGCCATTTTGTACATTTAGAATACAAATTGCGAAGTGACTGGAGTATTTAATATGTGGTATATCCCCCTTCGCCCACCCCAGCGCAGTGCCTGGGTCGGGAGGGGAAGGCACCTTGCACTCAGTCGGGGCCGCAAGAGCCGGCCAGCGTGAAGGCAGGGAGGCTGGAGAGAGGCGAGCGTGGAGCGCGTTTCCCAGGAGTTGTGCAGTACATTGCTGTCAGTCACCGCTGTTTTGTCAGGAAGAGGTGCTCAATACTTCCCTGACATGCGTGGGCAGGGGAGGGGAAGATAAAGCTGAAAACTGGTATTGTGTAGGGAGCTTGTAGTGAGTTTAGAAAAGCATATTGCTGCCTTTGGTAAGAAACAGGGTTTTAGAAATTCTTTTGGGGTATACAATGCAGAGAAAGGATTGTGGGGTTTAATTGCAAGTTTTTCAGTCCACAGACAGACTTACCCGGGTTTAGTTCTGGGCCTGTGGAAACCAAATCTTCCCTTGAGCAAGATTAATCCAGATAATGCAGCTGCACCGAGGGCTCACCATCATTAACATCTACTTACTGCTGTGACTTTCTTCCAAGAAAGCATATGGCATCTTCTATATTCCACTGTTAAAATCTTAAGGGTTTATTTATTAATGATTTTAAGATGCTTTACTCCTTCCCAGCCTTTATGAAACAAAACTGTAATGCACAAAGGGGTTGGTTTTCTCCTGGAGTACCTAGAAATACCTGCTGCCACATGTCCCAGGTTGTAAGTGTTGCCCTACCTTCGCCTTGTATCAGTATTAGTGGCAGAGGAGGGATGGCATTTGCTGGCATGGGAATTCTACAAAAATATTACCAGAATATTAAACCTATAAGAAGAGCAAGGCAGCCTGTAAAGTCAGTGATGCTACAGAAAGTTATTTCTCCTCATTTATGTTGCTATGAAGACTGTCGTTTTCTGACTATTTTCTGAGGTTTATCCAGAAATATTGCACAAACCACTGAGTGAAGATGGGAATTTGTTTTCCCTGGAAAATCCCAATATTTCATATTCTGAGTTTTACACTAAGTCAGAACTGAACAGGGGAGAAGTCAAGATTTTTGCAAACAAAAGCACCAAAATGTGACCAGGGCTATTGCGGGGAGCCTTCTTGGCTACCATGGCACCTCCAGGGCCTTGGTCTCACTCTGCACCCATCACTCTGCACCCTGTCTTCAGCCAGCAAAGAAAAGGTGCCTCTGGAAGGTGATTTCTCTCATGCCAAGGTGGGTGTCCAAAACAGCAGGGAGAAATCACTGTTGTGGGGTTCGCACTTCACTCCACTGCCACTAGGGTGGTCTGGGAGTGACAAGGACAACCCTATATATTTAATATATATAATATAATACATAATATATATAATTACAAAATAACATACTCTGCTTAACCACAGTTCTAAAAGCACCTCATTGCTTTGCTGAATTACCTACACTCAGGATGTCTTGCCATTGTAGCTAGTGCCCTGCAAAGCACAAACATCTCAGTCCAGCTGGTTGATATTCATAACCACCTAACTTTATTCACTTTAACTCCCAAAGTGAAAGTAATTCACAGTTAGAGTAAATCTCCACCAATTTATTTATAGCAGAATAGCTCCTCTAAGTGCTTATAGAAGAAGTCCCTGATTACCAGTTTATATGAATATTTAAACTCCAGTTGAAGTAATTAATTCCCGGTCCACTATAGACAAAAATGAAATGGTAGCAGAGATTGGAAATGTACAGAATAATATTTTCATTAAAAACTGAATATGCCCATTTACAGATTTTAATTACAGAAACATCATTTACATTGCTATGGTTAAAGGCCTATTGGTATTTCTGGTATAAATAGACCGTAGTTTATCGTAACTTCTCAGTATGAATTTGCACTGAGACAGAACATGACAGGATGTATTAGCCTGTTTTTTAAATGTTTTTTAAAATGTTAATTTAATACATTTTCACTCTAAGTACAAAATTTAACTCAGCTCTGAGAGGAATTAAATGTCCCTACTGTAGAGTTGTATTGTATTAGAAAATCCTTTTAGCATTAACCAAATGAGTTTCCTTCCTTGAAAAAATTTTCTGAGATTTCAGTTTCTTCTTACTTTCTATATTAGGATGAGACCAAGACCCTGCTGAAGCTATTAACAACAATAATACCAACAGAAAAAAAAAGCCTTACCTTAAAGTAAGGTAAACTAATATCTGAGACTCAGCTTTTGACAGAGTCAGGCCAGAAACTTAACTAGGATCTTCTGTATCCTCAGTGAGTGGCTCACCAAGCAATTTGGGGCTCACTTCTCACAGCCACTCGTGCTGGAACTCTGAATAAGAGATAGGGGAAAGGAAGAGAGAACTAAAGGAAAAAATGATTGGGTAGCTTACAGGTTAAGATACTCACATGAGATACAGAAGAATTGATTTTGAGTTCCTGCATTACCCTTGAGGTCTCCTGAACGATCCTTCCAGGGTCTCACCTCTAGCTTTGTTGAGAAATTTCACCTGTAACTGAGAAATTGTCCAAACACCTCAGTATCCCCAACCAGCTCTAGTCACAGCTCCTCTCCGCTTCATGATATTTCTTTGTACGTATCATTAGGTGCTTACATACACTTTCTGGGGAAACATCTCTGTCCAGGTGACCTTCAAAAGAGGTAAAAAGCCCTATGGTGCTGTCACTTCTGTTCCTTTTCTTCCACCTGCACCAGTTATCTTGTCATCTATTTTAATTTGTACCAGCATTGATGACAGGCTATGACTATACATGAGTCCTTTTATGCCTGACCCTGTGGAAGAGTGACCCTGCCCTCAGAGTACTTATGAGCTCAGGCTAAATAGCTTCACTTACAAAAGAAAAATCTAGGTTTTGTACAAACACGTTGATGGGCGTCCCCTTCCTCACTGCACAAAAGTCACGGTTGCCAAGGTATAGGAAACTGGCCTTCTTGCAGGAAAGCTGCACGTGACCTGTCTCTGCATAGTTTTTTGCAGAAAGAAAGGAAGAGCTCACAGTATAGCTATCCCAGTGTAAAAACACTTCTGAGTTGAAGAAGGCAAAGTCCCAGCAGCAGCACAGAGAGGCTGAGGAAAGAAAGGCTGGTGAGGAAAATTATTTTTTCTTCCATTCACAGATATACTTGGCAAACAGGTTCTTTCAGATTTTCTTTTAAACAACACCTCGTTAGGCACTTTTCAAGCAGATTTATTAAAAAAAAAATTAGGAATTTTGACAAAAGCTCTCATTTCATCAGACAGCACAGAACAAATGAAAACATTTCATTCTGCTTTCCCTGTTTCCTCTCTTTACAGATAGCAATGAAGTGACTTCCCTGGGCTCACACGTGAAGCCTATTTCCAACCCAGGATCTGAAACAAGTTCCTGAGGTTTCATCTAGGGTTTTATCCAAATTCTTCCTTTTTCAGTCAAAGGGGATTTTAAAGCCAGGGTTCTGTTGGCACAAAACCCCAAAGACAAATAAAAATCCAACTGTTCTGCTGCATGCATCCTTACAGGCACAAGGAATATAGACCAAAGCTGATTCTGCATTTCTGAACTCTCAAGTTTACTATTATATTACACACTTATCTATTCAAAAAAGCCAATTAAGATTTTTTTTATTTCTATTCTTGCCCACTGCACGCAAAGATTAAGCACTGCCACTACAAGAGGAAACTTGAGTAGTGACTGGACAATATTCCAGCAGAAGAAAGCAGGCTATCACATGGCATGGCATCACTTCCAACAATATCAGTGCCTTCTAGAAACAGAAATAGCAAACACCTCTATTTACTAAGTGATAAACATATAAATTAAAGTTTGGGGTTTCCTCTCTAGCTGGCTGGAAGTTGTAAGTTATTTTTCTCAGTCCAGATATAACTGCAATACACAGCAAATGCAAAACAGCTTTTTCTTGTCTATATTGATTGGCAAATACACACCAATTCTTCATTATCCACACCCATGCTGTAATTTTTAATGGCCAATGGTAGGAACTTGTAGACGAGTGAGATATATCTTAGATTTCCCTAAGCCTACTGAGCGGGCTGCTCTAGGCATTGACTGATAGATCATTCTGGGACAACTTATCAATCATTAACAGCTTCAAGTATGCGAGGTTTTTTTGCCTGACAGTGCTCCCATCCTTGTCAGCCCAGGATGCTGCTCAGCTGCTGTGATCTTGTGGTGGCAATTGAATCAGCACAATTTTAGGGAGCTACCACCAGTTAGCTGAGGACCAACCATGCACATTCCCTACGTGCACCCCAAGAGGATGGTATCCAGAAAGATGTCTGGTTGGTTCTGCGTAACAGGATCATGAAACAGTGGCTGTGCTGAACCTCTAGCTTCCTTCCTACAGTTGCCTGAAGTATTAGATTTGATAACAGCACTTGTTGCCTTGCAGACAATCAACTGAGTGAATTGGAGCAAAATAGTACTGGAATTAGGATATTCATGCTACAGTAGGCAAAATCCTGTGGCTTGTCATACTTCTTGCAGGTATTAACCATGAAGGTCACCTTCTGGCCAAGTTCCTGATCACAAGGAGCTCATCTTGAACTTGGCAGAGCAGAGCTTGGTTGGCAGCACAGAGCTTAAAGGGCTGCACTGGCAACTGGTAGAGATTTGTAAGTAAAATGAAGGGTGAAATGTCAAAAAGCACGTTATTAAGTGGATCTGCCTTCTGGTCAGAGGAGGATGACAGAAGAAGAGATGGTCGTGAAGACACAGAAATAGGGAATCTTGTTCAAGTCCTATAAAAATGATGGCTATGGAGAAAGGAAATTGTAGTTGAGCCAGCAAGTAAAAGCAGCAAGCACCCAGAAGCTGAACAAAGTGCTGAAAACAAGTACAGGAAATTCAACTTGAACGTCATAGCATTATGAAGAAGAAAGCACAAATACTTTGCATGGGAGACAAATCCCTCCCATCCCCCCAGACGTGTGCCCCATCTATTTTGTTTGGGGAATGAAATCTAGCAGCATATTAATAGGAAAGATGTCTGCTTTGCTTATGACTGCGATTGTTGAATGATCTGAATACCAGGAGTACTCTTGTGGCATCACGTAAAGGCAAGCAGTGACTCTGCTTAAATATGAAGTAATAAATAAATAGGTAATAAATAAGTAATAGTAAATAAGTAAATAAAAAGTAATAAATAGGTAGATAGATAAATATCATACATACATTCTAACAAATCCTTTTTTTTCTGATTACCATGTAGGCATTTGTAAAATACTAGTTGGTATAGCTTTTAAAGCAGACTCTCCTTTTAGGCAGCTAACTGTGAATGCTATTAAGGATGTTTATACCTCTAGCTGCTTGTCTGTATAGGTACCCCAGTTAACACAGAAAGATTTGCAGCATTAACTGTAATGTGCAAATGAGCTAATTGTGGGTGAGTTTTTGAGGTCAATTAAAAAAATGAGCCAATTCCCAGAGACTCCCCTGTCGTCTGCACCTTTGCCTTTGCAATGCCACACGCCAGCCCCATGGGCATGAGGTTGAAGTGGGAGACAACCGCTCGCACCTCCAGATTGTCCTTCATCATCAGTGTTTTGAAAAGGCTCCTCACGTGTTGAATCTCTCCAGTGGCCATACTGCATGGCAGGGGGACATTTTCCACTCCCAGCTACACAGGGTGAGGGTAGCTGCTAACAGCGGCCAAGAGTGCCCTGGGGCTCTTCTGCTGGGTCTGTTTAATTTACTTGCCTTATGATATGTCCCTACGAGTTAACCATTTTAAGATCCTCTCCCAGGGTGCAGAGCCAGCCTCTGCAAATGTGTTTCTAATGATTCGTACTGCCCTCCTTCCTTTCTGCTTTCTGAGGACTGACTTGCTTCTGCAGGGAGACCAAGGTCCTCCCAGAAATGTATAAGTTTCTTTAGGATCTTAACCCACTGTTCATTATTCCTCAGAACTGTTTTACCTGTTGTTCATAAAGGCAATTATAACTAGACAAGAAACTCTTTTCTTTGTTAAAAAGATACCCTCTGTGTTGCCATGGATATGACGACCTGTTTCTACACTTCTTTTTCCCTGCTGCAGTATATAATCTATATTATGATCCTTACATTTATGATCTATATTAAATATCTTTTCCAAATGAATTACTGTTCCACTTGTATTTTGTGATCACAAAACTGTCCTACAGTACAATAACTCCATCCCATTCATCTTTAGACAGTCATTTCAACAGCATCATTGCTGAAATGGCAAGGAAAAGGAAAAAGCTGATGAGGCTGACTGGGTTTTTTTTGTCTATTTCTTGTTTCTTTGAGAGATGTTTTGTACTACAAGTGCAAAGCTGTAGCTGAAATGGATGCGGTGAAAATAATCAAACTTTAACCATGTTCCCACATCCAAGCTCAAAAGAACCAGAACAAGTGGTAATGCTAGAGAAAAATATCCACATTAATGCTACAACTTATTTATTCACTACTGTACTTCTTTACATGATGTGTGAAAGAAACATATTTTGGGAATAATGAAAAACATTCAGATAAGAAAATGTAGCCTTAAATACAAGAATTAATTGTGTATGAGAATTCATATCATAATCCATTGTATTTTCCCATCTTTTGCTAACTGTGATGGGCATGTACCTCCACACCTTCACAGATATCTCCTTCACCTGAAAATATCATCCTAAGAACACCTTTCTCACTCTGCTATTTGTTCTTGAGAGTCACCTTTTTCTAACTATAGCTCCTTTCAGGACCTGCAAAATGAAGCATATGTGGGTTGATCTGAAGGCCAAGTGTATTTGTGTTAGTGCTAGAATGGCCCAAGACAGTCAAAAAGTGACATTCACTTTCTTCTCTGTTCTGTGACAGTACTCCTTAAAATGTTCTGTTTTACTCATACTCAAGGATTTATTACATTTTAAGATGCACCTTTAAGATGCACCACAGCAACAAGCAACACAGCAAACACCTTTAAGAAACAATTTGCTTGCTGTTTTTCTCAAGGGTTAAGCTGAACTTCCTAGGCTGTTTCTATCCGGTGGAACAGGGAGAGAAGTTAAACATGTTTTTGTAAACTTCAAGTACCTATATCAGCAAAAAGGAAGATGAAGAAAGACGTATCTTATTTCAGAAATAATTTGCATTTTCATAGCCTGGCCACTACCATCTGTCCCTGTTATATTTGGATACCATGAGACACCCAACCAAGGAAACGTCATGTCTCCCAGGCGCCGGCGACAACATCCAGAGGAGACGCTTTGGGAAAGGGAGGGCTGGGCCTGGGGAGGTCATGCAGCTCTGCTCCAGTGCTCCCACTGCCCTCACTGGGGAGAGATGGGCACATCTCAGAGATAGTTCAGAGCTGAAGGAAGCCCTTTCCCTCCCCACTGTCAGCTCACAGAGCTGAGGTGTCCACCCCCAGCAATCCACGTACCAAGGCAAATGGCAGCAAACGGGCAGGTGGCTGGATGTGTCCTTCATCTGCTGACCTTCCCACCAGAAAAAGCCGTATCCAGGGCTTTTATGGGGCTTTCCATACAGGTATCATCAAAGAAAATTACACAAATAACACTGGGAATAGAGGGACTGAAGCTGCTCGGATCTGAGCTAACAAATTCTGAAAAAGAAGTGGATGAGATTAAATGAGGTAAAGACTGGGGATTTGGATTAGCCATCATGCAAAGCTAAGATATCTATAAGTGCCATTTCTATAACCAAAATCTGAACAAAGTGCAGAGAACTTTTTTTTTTTAGTTAAAAATGCTGCTGCAACTTGAAAGTAACTGGTTACTGTGCTTTATGCAGTGCTATTTGCAGCATCATTAAATCTCCCCTGAAACCTTACAATTGAAAACTGGATTTAGACAGGGCCCATTATGAGCCCAGGCTACTGTAAAAAATTGCCTGCTTTATTCATACAATGATGCCTAAAATGTTCAGACTTGGGTGCCTCAAATCAGGCATCCTTCTATTTACATTCCTAAATTAGAATGTGTTTGTTATTCATGGCTTGCTTACCTGCAACAGACAGACTGGGTTGTTCATATGACCTATCCCATCCCATCTCAGGGGAATTCGGTGTAATTAAATATTCCTCATTTCCTAGCACACCGAACCTTCTGTAATGTAATTTGTTCCAGAGGTTTTGGCACTGCTACTCAGCCATCTCAGCTGGCATCTAAGTATGAGAAAGGCGGTAGTGGGTGGGCAGTCAGTTTAAAAAGAAAAACTCCTAAATATTTATTCAGATTCAAATATTCAAATTGCTCTTTGTGTTTTTTATAAAAACTAAATATTGGAATCACTGTGCAGGGTTAGCAGAGGGTCAAGTTAAGAGTTTGCTGAGGAATTACCTCACTCTGCAAGCAAAGAGGCAAGTAAAGGAAAATGTAAAGTACTAAAAGCATTTAAAATATTTCAGAAATTAAGGAAGTTTACTTCTCTTGTGAATTTTGCCTTAGGATAGTGAGTCCACATAGCACACTTGGTGCATATGGCAAAATTTGACATGCTTAGACCCCCATTTGAAAGTAAAGAGTTTTTTTAGTGCACTGAAGAATTAGGAAGCTTTGAAATGCAATTACATATTTTGCTGAATGGGGGCCTACTCTAACTCCTGTGGTTTCTGGGGCTCTCCACTCCCCGATGGTCCCAGAGAGCACAGCTGAGCTATGGTGGTCACCAGGACATGTTTCTTGTATGCCAGCTCCTGCATCACACGTTGCTAAACCAATCTGTATAGCCAGCAGGAATGCACCTTGGGTGCCTTGGAGAAAGGGAGCGAAGGAGGCTTTGCAGCAATGGACAGTCCTACAACACCAGTTCTGGGATCTGCAAAAGTCCCACCTTCACCCTTTGTGCCCAGCTGAAATAAAACCCTTCCTGAGCTTTAATACATTCTCCCTGACCTGCAATGTTAGGCAGTGGGAGACATAAGCTGTTTGCAATGGCAATGCCTACTAGCAAGCCAGTATCACTCACAGGTTCATGGCCCTTCCCTGAGACACCTCTCTTCCTCACCTGGTCATGTCTCAGGACATGAGTCCTGTTTTCCAGAAGGAATCCCTCTGTGCTTCAGCTTACTTCTGATTACTTGCCCCTTCTGATTACTAGTGTTTGCCCCAGAGAAAGACTGTTCATCTTGCCCTCTCCCTTGCTGGACTAAGATGTCAATATCTTTGCTGCAACTGGTCTGTGGCCAAGGCTTTTCCTTCTTTTACCCCATCATAGGGCTTTCATGTTGATATTTTTTCCATTGCAAATTACCATATTAATCACTGTCACCAGTGAACTACCCCTATTTCTACACAGCACTTCCAAAATATTCTACTACTATCCACGTTTTAAGTATTGCAGCTCCAAAGAGAGAGATGCACTCTGAATTTATCCACTTACATTCAAATCACTCTCTCCTGACATTGTCCTTGTGGTATAGAAGGATAAGCTCTCAGGACCATTTTATCCCATTTATGATTGTACCTAGGATGGAGTTAGTTAGGAGCTTTTGATGCTGTGAGAGGGTGAGAGACTGACAGGCAATTTATGTGGTCTATAGATGCTGGACCCTAGCTGCCTAGGACGTGCAATCAGTGGGTCTGCGATGCTTGCCACAAACATGTAACATAGCACTTCCCGTGTGCCGTTCAGCCAGCTTCTCCTCAGGCCAGAGCTGAGCCAGCAACTGGCTGGATGGTTGTGTCCCCAGCGAGGGATGAGTTCTCCTGCCAGAGCAGGACAGGACAGCTTCATATGGAAAGGAAGAAATCACTCATTTGGGGAAAAATACATGTGCCCTTCGCTTCCAAAAGCTGGCAATAGCAACATACACATTAGAGCAACTTTGGGCTCTGACACAAAACTGAACACTCAGGGCAGTCCTCTCTCCTCCTGGTCAAGAAGGTGTTACTGGTAATGAGCTACTGGATGCCACCTATAGGCACTGGTAGGGGAAGAGTTTTACACGTCCTTCTTTGCAGCTGTACACCAGTGAAACAGAAGGTATGGTCCTATAAACACTGTGTAATTGAATCTTACTGTACATACTGTATCCTGCCAGCGGCATTACCTTTTCATTTGGCCACATGTCTTTCAGTACTTGCTGCCACGATTCCACATTAATGCCTCTGCCTGCTGCTGGAACGTGCACTCACATCAGCAGCTGCTTCCAGCAATAACACTGTTAAAAATAATGAAATGTCAGGTTGTGCTACTGTGCATCTAGGTCCATTATGGAAATGAGCTTCAAGACCATACCAACCTGATTCAGTCTTCCATTCAGTCTTCAGAGGGTTAAGAAGCAGATGAAGACATTTCTGTTTTTAACTAGCACCTCAGTTCACACCTGTGGCTCACCTTCGTTTGAACAGCACTTTTCCAGAAGAATGTACAGGGAAGCCTTTTAGTGAAAGTGGCACCGAACAAATCTATCTTGCGTTACTGACAGCCCTTCTGTCAGTTGACAGAACCTTTGTTATTTTTATCCACCAGAAGCATATGAATTAAAATGAAAAGAAAGGAACTTGGAGGCTCTAGAAGGAACTGACCAGCACAGAATTGCAGAACATTGGAATAAACAGGTCTAATAATATAGGGAAGGAAAAAGTAGCAGGCACTGTACAGTAAGCTTCAAATACTGCTAGCTACACTGACAGAGAGATTGATAATGTTCTCTCGTTACTAATTTCCACTAGACATAGAGGAAGGTCTTGGGGGAAAAGAAAGAAATGATGCAGAAGATACAGGAAATGTGGAGAGTCGGATAGCACATGCTAGTAGCTGGAATTTCTCATGCGACAAATGTGCTTGAATTCTCTCAATACAGTTTAGCCTGATTGCACATACAAGTTTATTTCTATTTATATTATTCCTCTCACTGGGAATTCTCCACCTGCTTCCTCTAAATAATCACAAGCCAAAGGAGATGAGCCTAAGGGAATATGTGCTAGACGAAGAAAATACTTGGTAATGATCAGGTGTGCAACGTCTTTAGAATTCCATGCAGAAATGTCCTACCTGTTTTGATTGACTTGAGCCTTCACTGGTGTTACAAAGGAAATAAACCTGCTTCTCCCCCTGTGAGCCCACAGCATCTGTCATCACATGGATGCCTGGGTCTCACATACATGTTGTACCAAACACCCACAACCATTCACAGAGCTGGACAATATGGTTTAGTAATGGCATATAAAAGTGTTTGGCATATAAATGGCATATATAATGGCACACAACATTTTTTACGAACTATCAGGGATTCCACAGGGAACCCTCTTCAGATGCTTCTGTAGCTCCAGGCATGGCCCTTTCCCTAGTGGGCATACCATCATACATTCGTTTCATCTTTCTGAGTGTATAAGGGCAATGTTAGAGTTAGCTTCACCCTGTATACATGCACTCTGTTTTCCCAAGCTAAAGCAGTAAGTGAAACAAAGTGGTCAAATAAGGGCCATGAGAAGGAAACAAAGCTGTCAACTTGTCAATGATTCAACTGAGCAACCATTGTCAACAGCTGGGATGCACCTGGTAGCTCATGCAGATAATTGTGTAACCATCAGAAGCAAATACCGTGTAAAGCAAATGTGTCATGTACACTTGAAAAACAAATGATCCATAAAAAACACCATTCCTAACTGTGGCATATCTGAGCTGTGCTCTGTCATGTCAGAAAATTCAAGCTTAGAGAGTGTCAGCTCTTCTGGCTGGGGCAGTGTGATCAGGAGCGATGACAGACCTGCAGCCCATCAGTGTCTTCTTGCCAGCAGCAATGAGATTACTTATCTGACTCACTGTATAACCACAGCTGTAAGTATTTCAAAGATGTAATTATTTAATTGCTTGCAGTCATTCTCCTAAAACATGTTTTCAAAAAGTCTTGATACCTACCTGGTCCACAAACTTCTCAGCATTCTTAGATCCTAACACATCTTCAATTGTTAGTGATAAACCTCTGCTATTTAGCAAACTTCTTATTGGGTATTTGCACCTTTATTATATTCTAGGTAATGAAAAATGCTACTAGGAAAGGACTGGAATAGAATGGGGATGTGTAACTGGAGATGCCCTCGACACAGCTTCCCCCGTGTGTGTGATCCAAAGCCCATTACACTGGGGACGTTTTCTTACTGACTTCAGTGGGCTTTGGGTACAGCTAAAAATCATGCTACAAAAGTGCCTGAAAAGACTTAAAATGAATCAAGGAGAGATGACTGAACAGAATTTAACACAGAAACAAAATTCTAGCCATTGAGTATCATCGTCATTTCATCTCCTTTTAAAGATGTATTGAGATATATTGCTATTAAGGTATGTTATCCCCATCTCTATTTTACACCCATTTCAGCATCACCACTTTACTTGACATTGGCGATGGGAGTATTTTCAAACAGCATCTCATGTCAGTGATGTATCCCTATTACAGTTAGACTAAAAAACTTACAACATACCCAAATAACATCTGAATTATATTTAATCCACAATAGCAGAGTGCACTGCATTGTAAACTTTACAGGCATCACAGGCGCACCCTGTGTAGGTGGGATAGATATAATTAAAGAACTGTTGCAAGATATAGCCAAAATAAGTCAATGTTTAGGGGAAGTTCTTGGAAAGAACAGTTACATTATGCTTTAATTCTGGAGGATTTTATAAACTATAGCTATTGCCTACAAACAACTTTACACATGCGTTGTTTTATGTACAAGAATAATCTCAATAAACTCAGTGATTTTTTCACCGCTTCAACCACATTTTTTGCTTTTTTATGTAATTTCTGTGTGTTCATATTTCAAATCATAATAGAAACAATCATTTGTTCAATGTCTCCACAATTGTTTTAATTATGCTCATAAAATATAGACTTTCAAGGCTTTAATATACTGTTTTTGCCTAATCCAGAATGCTTTTATCTGATTTCTAACAATATGAAAATAATTTAGAAGAATTTTTTTAGAGGTTTCTCATAATATCAGTAACTTATAGAAAAATAAAAGCAAAAATAAATCAGTCTGTCACTACTGTATGGACTGAAGTGTGTACTTTAATACACATCTGTTTTGGAAGAGAAATTCTGAGTATGCAGAGATATACTGACTGATATATTAGACTCTCCCAGTACACGCATAGTCATTGAATAAATCTGGTCTGAATCTGAATGAATTTTTAACAAGCCTGAAGTTTAAGAGGAATACATTTTCCAGCAACTTATAGTCATCCTAAGGCAAGGAGTTCGTAGGAGAGCTTCTGTTCAATTTACTTTATTGCCATAAAAAATGTGGGCTAAATTTATGCTTGTGTTTTCCTCCATTGATTATTTTAGCAAAACTTAATACAGTCTTGAAATTATAATTAAAGCAATTCAAGGAATTAATTTTATGTGCCAGCTAAAATAAAAGTATATAGTCCTCTGTCAGGAGTACTCTGTTTTGCTTCTTTGATCACATGATAATTAACACTAGGGTTTTTTATCAAGTCCACAAAAACTCCCGCCACAATCATAACGTGTATGCTGTTGAAATTCCAAACTATAAGTGCACTTCTGTGGAGTTTAGAAGTCCATTAACTCTATCTACATTTTATTTACATTTTTTTCAAAACATCTGTGCTTAGAAAACATGTATAACGGTCCATCGATCTCCCGTCACTTCTAGAAAGTCTTCCGCCTGCAATGGATGGCCACACCACAAGAGGCAGAAGCAGCCCACACTCCCCAGTGCCCTGGAGGGCCAAAGAGAAGGGGCTCCCCGTTTCCATGCAAACCCACTTGCCCCCAGACAGCAGCAGCACAAGTGCATGCTCAGTCATGCTCCTGGCTGCAGCATACTCAGAACACCATTTCCTCAAGGTTTAATAAGTATTGCAGACCTGCTCTATGCCATATCTTGAGCTCTGAAATAACATCTTTGTATATATATTTAAAAAATCTTATTAATCTTACTATTTAAAATATCCTATTATGCTCCATCTATATGCTGCTTTCAATGGCATGTAAAATTGCCTGTAAAAAAAGCCTGCCTGACTTTGAATATGCTTAGTCAACACACAGCAAGGTCACACAACACCTTCAACTGGCAGGACAGGCTTGGAGAAATCACATTGCCATAGGTGTCAGTCAGGGAGTTGAAGCTCGCCTGCTTTCGAGTACCATACAACCGTGCTGGCTGTAACTAGGTGAGAAGACTCTGACAGATGCTAGCCTGGGTGGAGCACTGGTTGGGATATGTCCTATTAAGGACTTTGCTGATGCATTAAGCAAAGCAGACCACGCAAGCCATGAGCAGTAAATGAACTGCACAAGAAGGCGCTGACAAGACTGGGAGGATGCTACAAGATAAATGATCCTGCAAAATAGCAGAGAGAGGATGAGAGAGTGAAGGTGACACACGCTGAGCATTTCCCTGTGCTGCTGACAGAGCTGGAACAAAAACATCCAGAGCAGGATACACATGTAAGCTAAAGCAGAATTGTTTTGACAACGACACAAATAAGTCACAAACAGGCTTTACCTTGGCTGAGCAGAGCCAGAAGGCGCTGTGCCTGTACCACGCCAATGCTTTGTCTGGAAGATAAGAGCGTGTTATGGCTGTGCCCTCGGGACGATACCCCTGGCCAGGCCTTTGCCGTGAACTGACACCGGGATTGCTCTGTGTGATGCATGACAGCACTGACAGCTCCGGGCAGCGCATCCACAGCTCCAAAGCATCTGAGATTGCCGCACCAACATCTGAACAAGCAAGGACCACAAACCAACCATACGTTGATGACCAAATCCCTTATCCTCGCTGAGGAATAAGATCCTGCCAAGTTTTGCATTTCAGCAGCTTTTATCAGGACAGCATTTTAAAAAATGGCAGCTAGGCTTTTGCCCGCAGAAGTACTGTCTATTTATATTTCAGGGTCCTAGAACAACTTCTGACCAGAGACCACCCATGGCAAATATAAGCCTGAGAGTATTTCTGAGAAGTTCAGACATAGGAATACACAGTATTTACACTGGTACTTTTGGTACCATTTATCAAGTCTTAACTGCAGAGTTTAATCCAAACAAAATGAGGATGCTGTTTTGTTAATTTGCTTATGAGGAGTAATTGCAGGGCAGTAGATTACTGGGCACTGACAGAACAATAGATCACTTTTTCACAGAAGATAAAAAAAGATTTTCTCCTTAGGAAGGTAACTATACCATATATCCGGAGCTGAGGCAAGGATGTGGCCTTGAGAGAATAACTATAATGAGTCCAAGTAGCCGTGCACCTCATACAGCATCTCATCATTTGCCTGTAGCCAGTACAAGGTGCTTCAGAGAGCTGCAAGAGCTCTTAAAGTGAATGTTTGAATCACTCTTCTTCTGCTGAAGAAGAACCTGTTTCACTGCAGGCAAGAGTGAATTTGGAGTCATCTTTTTTTGAGCACCTAGCCATGGTGTAGAGACAGCTGGGTGCAGTGTGTAGCGAAATGGTAACTCTGGAACCTGCTTGAAAAATATTTCTTTGCCCTTTCCTAGACTAACATCACCCTGCTGCACTGGGATTAACCTGATGGCTCATCACTGTTTTTATTTGCTAGAAAATTGCAAAGCAGCTCAGATTTACCCCTGGCTAGGATTTTATAGGATATCCATAAAAGTCCCAAGTGGTTCTCAATCTCTGCCAGGTCATGACTACCAAAATTACTTAAAAAGAGATGACATTCATTTCACCTCACTGTAGGTATCTAAAAGTTAATCATCTCAGTCTAAGCAAGCCATCCTGGGCTCCCTTCAGACTCAGTGGAAAGAAACAGGCACCTCCAAAACACAACTCACCTCATCTTCGCATAGGTATCTAAGATGGATGAGATGAGCTGCCTTCTGGAGGTGTCCACTTCTCTCCATTAACTATACAGAGAGCCTTCAGTGACTAGCTTACTCTCAGATGATTAACCCAAGATGTCAAAAGCTAAAGGCTGTTGAATCCTGCATGCAGTGCATTAGCATCTGAGCAGACAGCCCCATGGACAGAAGGAGGAGGATTACAGAGCCTGCTGCATCCAGCCACCCCAGCGGTTCCTCTACCTCCATAGAGACATACCTGAGGACATATCCAATGAATTCACAGGAAAGAAGCAGCAACTTGAATGCAAAGAGAGAATCAGGAAAGGAGAAGAACAATGCAATACAGAAAGAGAAGAAGAAATGTATGCAGATAACAGCCAGACAACAATTCCCTGCTGGATTTTTCCAGTCCAGAGCAGCATGGCTCAGTATGACAACTTATATCTGAATACTCCAGAACCTAAGTAAGGGACATTATGATAAACTCAGGAAAAGATGGTCTCACACTCCCTGTTCTCTGGCATCTGCCATTCTGCTGTGATGGAAGTGAAACTGACTGACTGAATGCATGTTGGGGTAAGTGTTTACCTGAATGCAAGTAAAAATCTCATCTGAAAGGCCTTTTCATAGCAAGACACATGTGACAGTATCTAAAGAGAGGTGACTCACCATGTTTTCCATTGTGCATCTACAAATTTGCCTAGGAAATGACAGACCAGGTCTGAGGAGCATTGCTGGGATACTGTAAGAGATGGTCCAGTTATGGTGGTATCTCCCTATCCATCACACCTTTGGGGGAGTGGAGAGTCCTTTTATCTTAATTTGGAGTTAGGCAGCTGAGGACTTAGGGGACTGAGACAGGGTCATACATGAAGCATGCAGCAAAGCAGAACCCACCTCTCTCAAGCACCAGCCTGGTGCCATAATTACCGACTAATCCTGTCTCTGTAGCCTGTCACAAGAATGGTTTTTGGCAGTCATTCATAGTCCTTTCATAGTCACATGAAATTAATTTAATTATTAAAAAATCCTAAAGAATAATGGTATTTAATTGACTTAATATGAAGCTTTCTGGGCTGTCATTCCACCCAGCTTCTGATCAACTTGTAGTCATTCAGCTGTGAGTGACTGATGTTTGTGCCTTTCATTAAGAGCCCATTGTCTCAGTTTAAATCCTTCCTTCCATACTTATATTTGCATAAAAATAATTTGCTTTTATTTTTCAAATCTATATTTTTATTGTCAGGCTCCCTGCCTGGAGGGCTCTCCGTGAGGATATGATTGATACAATTACCTCCTGCTCATGGAAGTTTGTTCTACCTGTAACTGCAGCACGTTTGAGGAGGAAGGGTGGGATGCAGAGTCGTTGCCTGGGACAGATGCCAGAACACAGCTATACAGCAAGATGTTTTATTCAGTTGTGCACATATCTGAATAAATACTACATCCCCCAAAAAGTCCTTGTTTGTATTACCACCATGCCAATGGCCCCACTGAAGATTACAGTCCATTTATGGCTGACATTGCATGAACATACAGCAACTTTCCTGTCTCCTCTAATCTCCAAACATAAGTAGGTGGTGTAAAAAACTCTAGAGGAAGTCCTGGACAGAAATTCTTTTCAGCACTAACAACCACAAAAAATGCCTGGGAGTCTCGTTCTTTTGTTGTTCAGAGTTTGAGGATTATATTAAAGACATCACTGCTGAGACCTAGAGACTTTAGCTGACCTTACACTGGGTTAGTTAGCCTATAAATGAAGGCTATTGTCAAATCACAGGCAATTACTGTGGAAATGATTCCAGGACATCAAATTTTAACAGGTCACAAAGGTATGTCCCCCAAACCATGAATGCTGACATAGAAGTTTCGGGGATACACCTGCCCTCACTGGGCCCATCTCCTGACAAGGTGTAGGGGAAGCACCACAATAAATAGCACAGATCAGCATTCAGTAATCTGCCTCCGGAGGAATAAATCAAAGAGCATCTGGGTGTATTTCCCTCTCCTCTTTTTGTTAAAAATGACATGTGAAATGTGCAGGAATCAGTTCTCTGATCCCAGTAGTTACCTACTGCAGACTTAGAGGATTTTGTCCTGGTGCATGTTTTTAATTGGTCTTTTTCTTTTTTGTGACCAGCCAGTTATTTTCAGCCCTATTTCTATGCTCTACTTCCCAAGACATACAAAGCTGTAAGCATAACTGGGGAAGGGTTCAGAAGAATAGCTGGATTTACCCTATCGCAGACTTCAGAGGTGGATATCGTCTGTCTGAGAAGTAAAAGCTCTGAAGCTGGCAAAAGCCATTCTGTGGCATATGAAGACCCAAGAAACTGTGTAGCAGCAGCTGTGGTTTCAGATCACAGGAAAGCAAGTAGAGAGCCTGTGTATCACCTTCCCAGCTGACAGCTGAGCCCTGGGGCTGGCTGCACAATGAAGAGATGGCCATGCCGGGACCATCCAGCACTGAGGCTAGACAACCCTGTACAGGAACTGCCAGGGCCCTGAGCACATCCAGGGAGGTGCCCGATGCCTGGGGCTGGGGCTGCCCTGGCTGCCCCTGGTGCCCTGCTCCCTCACGGGGCAGTGGAATGTGCCCTGATGGTGAGGCCCAGCCCTGCCACGATCGGGAACCCCTGCCCACATTGGCCCCTGGGTGCTACCAGTCTGCACGGTGCTGTGGCAGGAGCAGGCCCACGTCTTGGAGTCCCACATGCATCAAAGCCCCTGGCATTAGCAGGGCAGTCCCTAGAGCTGGGTCCTCCAGGTGAAGCTGATCCCTTTCTAGTGGTCCCAGTCTAGTGGGATGTCATAGGCTATTTCCCAAAATATGTGGATAGTGCCCTTTGACTGCGGGCACTCCCTTTTCAGTCCCTTTTGGAAACAGGCCAGGTATCCACAGCAGCTTCCCTGCAATATCCACCTGTTGGGGTTTCTCACCCCTTACTCGTATTTTAGGACCCTGGCAATGCAGCTTTGGCCACTCCAAAGCAACAAGTTCACATAGCCTGCCACATACAGACTCCCCAACTTCTGCCCCTTAAGGGCATGTGAGCACCCCAAAACTCATGCTCTTTTATAAGGCAGCCCCTTACTCTTTCGGATCCTCCCAGAATATCTTGCTCTCTGCAAGTTTCTCAAAACCATGTGGATGGAAGAAATAAGGCTGCTTTAGGGCCCTTACACTGCCCCTGTCTCTTCAGCTGTGGGACACATGCCAGCAAAGCATGTGAAGACAGGGGAAAATCAAGACAACGATAAATTTGATAAGCAACAAATTCCTGCCTTAAACTGGAAAGGGAGTGACCAGTGGTGCCTTGCATGACTGACTCTCTGGAGCTGCTCACCATATACACAGCCCCTCTGTCATTCAGGATCCAGTTCAACTCAATTTTTTGCTCACTCAGCAGGCCATGAAGCCTCCAGCTGTGTCTCCTCCAGGAGCAGCCTCCCTCTCCAATTGCATTTTTTCATACTCCAGGTACTGTTTCTCCTGCTCCTCTTCATTTGGGAGACTCTTTCCAGATGAAGTTTTCTCACTACACAGTGCTTCAGCATCTTCCTTCATACTTCATCCTGAGATCTCTTGGTCTTCAGAGCCTCCCTGTGCCCTGTTCCTTATAACAGCCTCCCTCTGGTTCCAGTTCAGGGCTAATAACCCCTCTCTGTCTCTGGCCATCATCATACAAGAACACCATTCTCTCTGCCCTCTCATGTCCAGCAGTGAGTTGACCTCACTACAATTCCTTCTACATTTTTATTTTCTGTGATTCATGCTTGTTATTTTTTTTCCTGGTCACCTGAAGGGATCCACTGTCACTCCCAGTTTAAGAGTAGTTAAGTTCCTTACCAAAACCTGCTTATTGAAAAAAACTCTTAATCTTACTCCACACGCACACTGGTACCACTGGTGGCCTGGCTTACCTATGCCCTCTGCGTGGGAGCATGTGGCAGCACTGCTCCTGCCTCAGAGCATCTCAGGAACACTGCAAAGCGGTTCATGCTCTTCCTGGGTTGTGCCAGCTTCTACATTTTAACCCTCCAGCTGCCTAACAGACATGTTGCACTAGAAAGGATGTAAGATCTCTTTCTTCTCTCTGTTCTTTCAGGAGCAACGTGGCAGGAGAGACAGGAATCGAGGCTCAGCAGAGGGATTTTTAAACGAGCAGCACTCCACATTAAAACATAAGCTTGCAAACCTATGGGAAATAATAAGCAAGTTTTTGCCCGTTTTGAAATCCCTAGCTAGAGACAACTTCCCTCAGAGAAAGCAGGGGTTCTTTTACCTCCACTTTTTGCACTCTGTTTTTCTTGCATCCCATGTATGCCCTTACTTAGAAAAGGAGAAATCTTTCAGGAGTCTCCTGTGCCATTTTTGTCCACCTCTGTTGAAGCGGGGATGTCCCCATCCTGTCAATTTTGGCAGAAAACATAAAGTCAAAGTCGTATTTGACAATGTAGGCATTGCTAGTAGAAGTCACATCGTTCCCTGAGGGAAAAAAAAGCTCTTTGTTTTGCTACCGCTGATGATACCTAAACTCTCTCCAGGGCACTTCCACTGGGTACGCGCCCCCCCGCGTAGGGCACAACGCGGCAGAGAGCGGCGCTCACACCCCCGCGGGCGGACGCAGCGCCCCGACCACAACATAAGCTCGCCGGGGCGCTGCGGCTCCGCGCGGAGCGCAGCCTCCGGCCCCGGGCGCTGCCCGCCGAGGGCTGCTCCCCCGGGGGCGGCGGCGGTGCCCCCCGCGGGCGCGGAGCGGAGCGGCGCGGAGGGGAGCGGCGCGGGGCGGGGCGGGGCGGCGCGGGGGCGGCGCCGGGCCCGGCGCGGAGCGGAGCGGGGCCGCCGGAGCGCGGCGCGGCGCGGCGCGGCGCAGCGGAGCCGCCTCCCCGCGGCTCCCCCCGCCCGGGCGGCGGGGCCGGGCCCGGCTCGCCCCGGAGCGGCGGTGCGAGGCGGCCGCCGCCGCCGCCGCCGCCGCCGCCGCCGCCGCCGCCGCCGCCGATAAATCCCGCCGCCGGCCGGGAGCGCGGCACTTGCCGCGGCCGCGCAGCGCGGAGGCGCCGCCCGCCCCCCCGGGGCAGCGACCCCCGCGGACGGTGCCGCGGAGCCAGGTGAGTCCCGGGGCCGCGGGGGGGCGGGTGGCCCCCCGGGGGGGCGGGCTGCGCGGAGACCCCCGTCCCGAGAGCGGCGGGCGGCGAGACCGTGCTGCGTTTTCCTCCGCCAGCTCCCGGGGGGCCCGCGGCGGGCTGCGGCGGCTCCCGGGGGGCGCCCGGGGCTCCCGGGGGGGGCACGGAGAGCGGGTGGGCAGCGCGTCCCGGCTGCGCGGCTTTCCCCGCGGTGCAGAGCACGTCCATGGTGCCCGTCCGCACGGGACGAGCTTTGAGCTGGACCCTGCCGAGCTGCCCAGGCATCTCCTCTCCGCGATTTGTTACGCTGTAAACTCGCCTCAAAAAAGGGAATCGCCCTTTCTTTTAATACATCGAAAGGGCAGGTCTCTTTGCACCGTGCTTTCCTATCGCTGGACTGGGGGCTGAGTGGATGAACGATGCACAGGGTGTGCAAACAGAGTTGCTGTCACTTTCCGTATTGTACAAGGCAGGTTGTACTCCTCACTTTTTAGGGCTGGAGCGCCAGGAGCATGCAATACAGCTGTGGGACTGTCCACCTACCTGTTAGTCCCCGCATCCCGAAATGCATGTCAGATGGAATAGCGCCTTTTCCTTGCTCACAGATGAAAAGGGAGTCCTTGAATGTATGTAAAGATGGTGGGGCAGAGAACAGGGCTAGTTCGTTTTATAGTGTATCACCAACTTCATGCTCAAAAATCATGACTTGGGTCTGCACCCTATCTAAATAATGACCTATTAAAAGCGTAGGGCATTTCTTCTGCATCTGTATATTTCCTGCTGGGCTGAGAGCCTTTTGAAACAGTTCTGAAATTTTCAGTTTTAAAAGAACAGCGCTTGAATTGGCATGCAGTCATATACAGCAAGAGCTCAGACTTTAAATTAAAAATACCCACCAAATATTACAACTCTGATGATGCACAGGTTGCACTGTTTTCCCGTAGAGAAAGCACTTTCCATAGAGAAAGATGACTTCTATCGAGCAAACTGCTTGCTTAATTTTAGTGTGTGTTTAGGTGCCGTTGACTTCAGTGGAATTACTCAGTGACTGAAGGCAGACATGTGCTTTTGTGCTTTCCCAAACCAGGACCTAAGTCCTGATCTGAAAAGCATTCATTTGCATAAATCACAATCATTCAAAAGTTTATGGCAGACCAAACTGGAGGAAACCAGCACTGAACAACATCATCAACCCCACTACAAAAGGACTAGGAAATCATCAATGCTGTGGATTTTTCCTGTGCTTTTTAGGTCTGTAAATATGGAGCAAGGTGGTCTTGATTCTGTCTTGAAATGAAGACCACCTCTCATTAGAGCTACTACCCCTCAATGATTGCTTGCTGGTTTTAAGCTACCTTCCCATTTCAGTTTTCTCCCAAACTTTACAGCACAGAGGGGTAGTTCTTCCATGATTTATCCAACTAAAAAAAATTAGAATCTCTTATTTGGTAAAATGACAATCTGTGATTAATTTGCAAGTACCGAATACATAAACAATTGTCAGGAACCAAAGCACTTTTCAGCAAATTAAGATGTCCAGAGACTGACATTTATTTCTTAATAGCCTGATTCTTCTGCAAGGAACTCTTTGATTGCTTTGAAAATTAGAGAAAATTGTACTTAACTGTTCCATGTTTTTTCCCAGCACATGCTGAAATCATCTGTGTTCTCAGTTACCTTTCCTTTCTGTTTAGGAAGCAGATAAACGTGCCTGTGTTTGTACTTAAGATCCCTGAGAAAAGTTACGAAGCGCTTTTGCTTGTACTGTTATTTTAACAACTTCAGGAACATGCAGGCAGTGACAGTGTTGCTTTAGTAGCTCTAAGTTTTTGCCTGTTGCTGCTGCTGATGTGTCTTGAAGCTTTGCTTTGTTCCCTGGTGAAAACCACCAGCTTCACCAAGTGGCCACCTAAAGACAGTGGATGTGTGCTTTGTATTTCGTGTTCGCTCTGATCCTGGTCTTTTTGCTGAAACTAGCTATCCAGATGCCACTTGCTGGCAGTCTCAGGGGTGTGTAGAAGGGAAGGAAGGGGAACCTGACAATTGCACCTCTTCTCACTGAAGGGTTTGAATTTAGCATAACCTCCCTGTAAGAGTGATATATTTAAAATGCCAAGATCTCTTCCAGGACATAAAAAGGGGTAGTGTTGTATATTAAAAAGGGGGGAAAAAAGATTTCAAAGCAAACAGTGGGAAAAGCCTTAAATCAGTTCAAAGACGTTTAAAGAGTCATTGATCAAGCACTGGGAAGACACCGTGATAAAGGAAAAGGTCACCGGGCCAAACTTATCTCGATGTAATTCCATTAAAACTGTCAAACTAATCCCTGGCATAACTTGACTGAAAATATTATTCTAGTGCTCTTTAATAAAGTGTCTGGTATATTAATAATGTTGACACCTATTTTCCACACACTCAAGTATGTAAATACCTCTGCTTATGAGCAGCCCTCATAGGTTCAATGGGTTTGACCTGTGTAAAGTTAACCACCTGCCCAGGGTTTTAATTCCACGAACAGTTACTGGATCATCCCCTCTGCGGCTTTTAAAATAGCTAATTTGGTGCTCTTGAGAGTCATGGCAATACCAAGTGCAGGGTCTGCAGAAGACACTGTGGCAGGAAGCTCTGCAAGTGCATGGATGGGTAGGGCTAGAATTTAAATATAATCTCAATGAATTGGAGACAAGATCTGTGAAAGTAGGTGCAGGAAGGCCAGGTACGAAGTATGACTCTGAGTGGGGAATAATAAACTGCACAAATATACGATGGGAAACAACTTGGTTGGTGGCACTTCTGCAGAAAAAAAAATTGCTGTTGAGAAAAGACACCTCCCAGGGCTGCACAAAGAGGCCTGCAGCCTGCGAGGCACGCGAAGGGGTTTGGTCCAACTGCTCGGTGTCAGCGAGGTCTCGGCAGGATCGCTCTGCCATTCAGGGCATGGTGTTTAGTGTGTGGGCTACGTGGGCAGGGTGCTGGGAAGGGCAATGCCGGGGTTTAAAAAACATGGTCTAAAAGGAGTCACTCAGGTTCTTTAACCTAGAGAATGGCCTGAAGCCAGACATGGTAATAGGCTTCAAATCTGTAAAAGGCTGCTCCAAAAGGAAGACGTTATCCATTCTCCGTGCTGCTGGAATGGGATCAAGACAAGGTGCGCCCAGGGCGCTGGAGGTGTCCGGGCACTGTGTCCTGCCAACGCAGCTGGAAAGATACGTCCCATGCAGAAAGTTTCTAAAGGTTCAGGCTCAGAAGGGGAAGGACACACCCTTAAAAGCGTCACACAGCGTTACAAGATATCCTGGGCTCATGTAGGATTTTTATGTAAAAAGAGGTTGCTGTTAAAAAGGGATAGTTTTCTCCAGTCCCGCAGACAGCAAAGTCAGATGAAGCTGAACTGTTTGGGTCTGTAAACTGTTTCGAAGCCTGAAAAGCATATTGATCAGCCCCAATGTCTAACACCTCTGCCCACAGGGAATTATTGTTTTAGTTACGGTTCCTTCACACCCAGAATGGGAGCAGAGAGCCAGGGAAAAGTAAGGCTGTCCTGTTAAAGACTAGGTTTAGTCATACACATGGCAGTCACAGAAACTGTGACAGTTGCCCAGGGCGTTCTGAGCTCTGGTTTGTGAGTTAGACTGAGAAAAGGATTTGAAAACAGGATCCCTTTCCCCACCTCTCGTCCTCTGTTGCATTTGTGACATGGACCCTTTCTTCCAGCCCAGCTTCTCGGGCTGCACGAAGTCTACCCACTGTGCCTGGGTCCATGCAAAAGCCCCTTCTTCCCTCACCTCCGCGGCACGGGTGCAGGTCTGCTCCCGGATGCTCCCATAGCTGGGTGCTCCCAAGCTGCTCCCCAAGAAGATGCAGTTCCCCATCTTCCTCTCCAAAGGGTCTGCAGGGCACGGGGGAGAACCTTTCCCTGCCCAGCCACACTCTCGGAAGAAGACGCAAAATCCCATCTCTGCATGGAGCAGACAAATTAAATGTTTACATCTGTTAGAGAAGCTCTTAGCAAAATTGCCTCTGAGGGTCATCCCTGTCCTCCCAGGGGTCAATCTGGGCTCCTAAAAAGAGAACTTTTTTGACCTAACCCTTGCTCAGTCTCTGCAGTACTCACAAAAAGAGACAGAGGTACAATACCACCAAATATATTTTAAAAACTAGGAAATACAAGTGCATCCCTAGTCTTCAGCACTGCTAGTCAGTCATTAACTTCTGGTTAAGCCCTCCTCTTTCATTCATACATTCAGTCTTGTTACCTCCTGACAGATAACAGGCTGCACTGAGACATCCAGCATATCCGTTGCAGAATTATCCTTTTTTGGCTCTAAGACTTTGCAGGTTTAAATGTCCTGAAGGGATATTGTGCTGATAGCTTCTAATTATGCTATTAGTTCAATTACCAGTTTATGCTGATTTGAGAGTCATATTGTGCTCTGCCCAGCAAAGATATCCTCTCCTGAATCCATGTCACAGATGAACTGGCAGGGTCTTTTTGGAGGAGATGAACTTGGGTTGGGCCACCTGCAACCTGCACCCTCTGACCCCTTTCTGTGCCTCCAGACACCCTCTTCAGGTCTTTGGTTTCTTGCAGTTACCAGTGCAGTGAAAGAATCTCACAGGTTTCCACTTCTGGGTACTGCACACTGACCAACCTCAGATCTGCCGTTGTTTCTCTCTTTGGGAACTAGATTTTGTTTTATAGTTATACAAAAGGCAATAGAAGAAAAAAATATTTATAAAGCAAACAACCCACACATTTATTTACTTTCAGCTAATTTTGTTCCTCCCCACAAGTGAAATTAGATAGGCTTTCCTATTAAGTTAAAAGATGGTTCTGATTTACATTTTTTCCAAGAAGACCAGACTATCTGCTACCCCAGATAGCAATTGCTACATGCCTCACTGTTTCTCTTCATTCACATTTTGAAATACCCAAGGATCAGTTAAAGCTAGCTTTCAATCAGCAGGAGCATCCAACTGGATCTATGTAGCAAATTATTCTCTTAAAACATGCTCCATGGGTTGGGTCCTACGGTTATTCTGTCTTTGCTCATTGAAATCTCTGATTAGTGTCTTTCCTGTAGGAGAGGAGTTTGAAGCCAAGCACATAAACTGAAAAATACTATTCAGAAAGAGATTTATGATCCTGTTTCATCAGGGGTGCTTATGTGGAATTATTGCCTTCCTGAAAGCACTGACTCAGAGCTCACATGAAAATTGCCAGTATAATTCCATTACTCCACGTTTCACAGAATTGCATGCTTTGTGCCCTGCTTCGAGTATTTTGCTGATGAAAGTCTGTCAGTTTTCTCCGAAGGAGAGCTTTGTAGGCAGCTGAACTGTAACTGCGTCCTCCTGAGCAGAAAAACATGCAGTGACTGCCAGTCAAATATGTAATACCTTGATTTTAAAATGGACAGCTTCTCATTAATATCACTGGGTTCTTTTAATAACGCTTTTGAGCAGCATAACTGAGCCTCATACATATGAAGTTTTGCATGAAGGGAAGTACTTGGGACTTAGTCAAGCCGTATCAGTACTGTGTTTAACCTTCAGATGCTTTGTCCACACCACAAAGCCAAAGGTGCCTGCCCGATGTCACCTGCCCCACGAGCGGGCAATGTTACTACATGTAACATGCTGCGAGTCAGGCATATGTA
The DNA here is from genome assembly GCF_036417845.1 of Apteryx mantelli. Lineage (NCBI taxonomy): Eukaryota > Metazoa > Chordata > Aves > Apterygiformes > Apterygidae > Apteryx > Apteryx mantelli. The sequence goes on along the minus strand of NC_089980.1, from coordinate 99,139,909 downwards.
TACAGCCAATAACTTAATTTCGATTTGTTTACTGAGGCACTTCCCCTCAATACGGCACTGAAATGATGAAACAAAATGCTTTTCAAACTGCTGATACAGGTTTGCTTCCCTAGTTAGCACTCAATTTGAAAATAAAGAGTGAGGTCTGAAATGAGTCACACAGAGATGCACATACTTTTTCTTTACTAGGTATTTTCTGACTGATTCTTCCAGGCGTCAGAGTCATGTGGCTGCTCTTACCAAAATGCAATGGTCCAACTGGGTGCGCTTGTGCACCCAGCGCTCTGTTTGACATGCCTTACTGTGATAGGTGTGATATACAGCTAATGCAGTTTTCCATGCAATTCACATCTTCCTGAGTTGTGAAAGTCAAGTATCTACCTTCTTCTTTTACCAAGACTAATGACTTTGTAGCTGTTACGTATCATAGGCTAGCACAGACTAGCCAAAAGGTCTCACAGTGCTGTAAATATTTGATAAAGCTGCTGATGGGGCTTTGTACAGGGTGAGTGTGAATTCCATGCTGTAAGAAACAACTAGAAGTCAAATTAGGTGTGCTTTATCTTCCTGTATTAAAAGCCTGGATCATCACTTTTTTTTTTCCTTGAACTGAAACAAAGGTCTGAAAACCCTGAATAGTTTGACATACTACATATTAGAGGCTGATATGAGAAACTCACTCTCCTGAAGGATTACAATTGCACTTTACTGTAATATGTATACAAGCCTTTCTTTGGGCTGCATGTCACAGTGCCTGCTTGCTGAATCTTAGGGGGTCTTTCAGGGATATTAAAACACACAGTGTTCCTCTGAAAAACAGCAGTCATTCTTGTCCATGTTCAAATTCCTCCCACGAGTCCTTGAAAAAACTAACCTGTTGGACATGGGGAGGGGGGAATATGGGGGTCTCATTGGCTGTTTGAGCCTGTTACTATTAATGTACCATGATCTCCTTTCATGGATGTTTTCCAATTGCATCAAGTAATGCATAGACAGAAAAGAAAAAGCCCCATCCTACAGATGAGAGATATGCAATCAAAAAAAGAAGAAATAGTAGGATTTCTTTTTCTAGTACAATAAATAGCACTTCTCTGAATTACAATCTGGGCCTGGAAGCTGGTGTTAAAAGATCTCCTGTGCTCTGCCAGGCTGAGCTTCAGGAGAGCCTAGGAGGTATTAAATGCTGTGTTGTGAAATCGGTGTTTTGGGGGGTAAGTATGGTTCTATGTGCTCCCACTTGTGGAGAAGATTGGAACCAGAATTTAAGGACATTTCTACACTTTTTTTTTTTTAATCATTATTAAAGAAGTGAAACAAGCCCTGGTTTTAATTTGTTGGTTGTGAAGGTCTGTGTCCTGAAGAGTTTGATGCAAGCACAGATCTTCTCTTCTTTCTGGTAGGCATAGAAGTGTCTGTAAGACAGGGAGAAATCTCCCGTTGACTGCAGTGGGTGCAAAATCTGTTCTGAAACCTTCTCATATTAAATGGAAATTGTCACTTTTTAACAACAAAGCAGAGTTCAACTGTCTGCTTAAAAAGATACAGTAGTTATTATATTGTAATAATATCAGTTTTCCACAACTGGCTCCACAACAGAGCTCTTTATAGGCTCTGGCTTATGAACTAACATGTATACTAAGCTACTAAAGGGAAATGCATGCTAAAAAAATAAAGCTTGATTATTTTTCCCAAGTATTTGATAATAGAAGAATTATTTCCAAACATTTTGTTAAAAAAAAGAAAAAGAGGAAAATATTTCAAGTATCTCGTATTGGGAGAAAAAATCAAATCATAAATAAAACCAGATCAGCCATACACAAGGGGTTTATACACAGCCTCCTTTGAAGCAATTTGAATATGTGGGTGGGCAAGAGATAGGTCTCCTGGGATTTATTGGTGGACATGTGTTCGAGTTTTTCAGGCTGAGACCATAACATCTTGCTGTCTAAAGCATCTCATAGGTGTTTGGAAACTTAAAACTGTACAGGTCTATTAGCTGTTCCTGTTAATAAGTGCTGGCAGAGAACCCTACCTAATGCTACTGACATGCAGTAAAATGAACAAGTGCAGAAACAAGGTGAGAAAGTCCTGGCCAAGCCCTAGGGACAGCCAAGCTCAGGAAGGGGGCTGAGGTTGAGGATAATGTTAACTTGCTGCTTTGCATTACCACTGAAGTTTAAATGTAGAGTATGGGCAAGCTTGGACACCAAGTCCGGGGGAGAAGTGAGGACTTGACCCATCATGCTAATACCTTTCATTTCTGATTGATACTTTCTCTTGAATTTTGAGTCCCTCACTTGCTCCCAGTCCTGGCAGTGTGCAGCGAAACCGGCAACCACCGTGAACCACTGAGATCCTGGGGAGGGAGGGATGTGCCATCACTGTTGTCACTGCTTGGCTTGGTGGCCCACTGGTGGTGCCTGGTTGTTGGCACTAAGAAGAGACATCTTTGCAATGGAAGTGTTCGTGGGCAGGGGCTTTAGAGAAATGCCATGAATGGCCTCCTGTGCACAAAAAAAAGGCTGAACTCACTTTCATCTACCTACACACACCTTAAAAACCAGCTTCATGAGATTGTACAGAATGTTTTGACATGTTCCTCTGATTTAAGGACATCAAATTCTGTTACTATAAGCTCTAGAGTGGCTGTTTTTGCTATTTCCCTCAGTTCCCAGCAGAAATTAAACACAGGAGCTGGGATGCCAACATTTGGGATTAATGAAATTGTTCAGGTATCGAAGCAATGACAAAATGAAAAGTTCTTCCTAACAGAAAAAGTAATTAGTCCTTTTCAGGTCTTCAGTCTGACACTAGTGTTAGCATCAATTATTCTCTGTTGGGAATATTACATCTCTTAATAAGGTTCATTGTAATATCATCCTTTCTCAGTAGTAATCTGAACAGAGGAGACCTCTTCAAATCATTGTCTTGCTGCCTTGAGATTTTTAACATTTCAGCCTCCCACTTATCAGCTGATACCTTGCACTCACTTCAGCACCTGAACAAATCCAGGAATCTCAAGTGTCTGGAAATCAACTCTCCCCCTGCTTTTTTTGGCAAGAATTTGAACAGAAAAGCAACGATGTTTCCAAACTAAAAAGTGTTGTAACATTTGAAGTTAAAATCCTCAGGGTGGAGAAAACATGTCAAAATAATCTGGCAAATCTTTGAGAATGGGTCTCAGGGAGAGAGGGGAGCTGCTGTGTGTTGATTTCAGCTTAATAAGGAAACAGTGTCAGCTCTGGGGCTCAGCTCCTACTCCCTCAGGTCAAAAAAGCTAAGCATGCCATCCTCCTGTATTTCCAAAGGTGTAAAATTGTCAAACTCCAAAGTGCTCAGGTGCAAAATACGTTGTATTTTTAAGAGCTGAGCTGCTGTCCTAGTGCACACTTCTTTGAGAGTTTATTAAAGCCTGGTGTAGTCAAGGCCATTTGGTTTTCTCAGGTCCAGATAGATCCTTACTTCCTCCATGCCACCATTCATAGTACAACCTCTCAACCAGTTGCCTTCAATGCAGTTTTCACACCAGTGCTTAATTTCTAACTCAGCCTCTCTGGTGCTCTCTCTTCTATTTCTCCATTTATAACTTTCTCTGATTTAACATCTAATGTTTGAAACTGTTGAAACAGGCTGAGGAGATTTAGATGCACAGCTGTGTGACTAAATCCCCTAGATAGTTTTGACAATCAGCCTTTATGCTTAGCTCCCAATTATTTTGAATAGAAGACCATTGAAAATAAACAGAAGAAATAAAATAAATTGCAAGTGACCTTTCCTGTGGCTCCAGATTAGGACATTCTATGAGTAAATAGTCTCTGAATGATGCTGTTCTGAATTAAATAAATCACTGGCTTCAGTGGGTATAATATGAGGCTGGCAATAAGAGCTATTTAAAATCCTGTCAAAATGTTGAAATCCTAATCGAGACTTCATCAGGACTAGTATAAGCTGTTGCCAGTACACCTGTCTGCAAAATCTGCCTCACAGACCAACAGACCCTGGCCCGTTTCTGCCTACCTGGACTTCTCATTCAGATGTCCAGGGCAGATTGCTGGCTCTTTGCTCAAGTGATACCTTGGAAGGTGATGTGGTAGAGTTAAATCACTATTGGGACACAGACATAAAGTGTAATGAGAGGATGGCTGTCCACTGCTTGGACAACATCCAGCTTCAGAATATGGGACATTCAGAAATGCTACAAAGTCAGGCATTTTTGAAGGACTCACAAAAACTGTTAGGTTCAGCAGGAAAGCTGTGCTGCCTTTGCAAAAGCAGAGGGCTACAGCAGAGACATTTGCTACAAGTTGCTAATATACAGCCAGCCCAGATGTCACAGGGCCTTAGCTGGAAATCAAAAGGCACATTTGGAGCCAGTTATGCTGAATACTTCTCTAACTTCATTATTTGAAGCATTTGTAATAACTGTGTTGTAACCCTTATCTTCATTTACATGGTTGGTTTTTTGCAAATTGTTAACAATTGCAGATCACCTTTGAGATGGAAGCATCCTAGCATTTGTTATAAAAGCTTTTCAGAGTAATTCATATCTTATTTACTCTGCCACTAGATCATTTCATGTGCTAATGCACCAGGAATGTCAAACTGTGCTGATAATAGCAGAGTTTTCATTCTACTCTTTTTTATTCCAGTGCAGATATATTTAAAGCAAGAAGTACCTTAGGGGTGCCTAATCACGTACACTAGATTAGCTGCCCCTTTGTCTCCTAAAGCAAACACACCCAGAACTGTAAGGTCTTTGGGAAAGAGCCATGTCTTGTATCTGTTTCTGCAGCACCTTGACCATTTGGGTCACAACCCCTTAGCCTTTGCCTCTGCACTCATTCTGGCCTTTGGCAAGAAGGTGTCTGAGGTGGTTTACCAGGAATGAAACCCATGTCTAATCTTCAGCATGTCAACAGCCCCAGCAACTGCCTCTGAAGGTATTCCCATATTTAATGCTAGGCCTGTACTTAAGACTTTCTGAATTTAGGTTCGTATTGCAGAAAGACTCCAGTTAAACAGACAGGAAGTCTTGGGAAAACTGGAATTTGGGACTTTGCAAGAGATTTTTCCAAAATTTGGGGAAAAATGGAAATCTTTCCACTAGCATCTAAGAGCTTTGGATCAGGCCTGTAAAAGACTATGCAGGGGTGAAAAGAAAAAGGACTTGTGTTTGCATGTCTGTGAACCTGTGACAATAAATATCCCATACAACACAGGTAAGAGTAGGTATCATACACAAGGGCATACTGACAACATCCAAGATGCACAGGAGGACAACCCTGGGATAGACCTATATCTTAAAAGTAAATTTTGTAGGAAGAAGCAATTTGCTAATCTTTCTCTAAAGAGCTACAAGGTGCTAGAAATAGTACATAGGATTTTGATTGTGATGCACCCAGAGGATGAAGTTCACCCATCCACTGAAGGCTTCAGTATGTCACAGACCAGGCACTCTCCTAAAGGGTGAATTTATCCCAGACTCCTCAACAAGCAATTATTTTAGCTTTCTTGCCATACAGGTAGAGTAAGTTAGGCATTGACCCATGCATGCTGAGAACCCCTGCAAAATTGATTGTTTTTAACTAAATACCCAAGAGTGGTTTCAAGTGCCTAATATAAGATCTTTTCAGATAAGGAACCTACAGTAACTTGGGCAAACCACTCATCACTACATCAGTGTCAGACATGGGCATATAACCCAACCCTGTATAATCCATCAGAGTTCATCTATCTCAACTAAAAATGACCTTACGCATGAATATATGAAACTCTAATGCCATCCCATTTTCTAGCTCCTCTGTTCCCATATATTAAATGTGTTCAGTAGAAGACTGGGAATATATAAGTAAAGGGAATCAGCTCTCTGCCCTTTTAGACTGACAAAAAAATTGTAGCAGATTACAACTAAAAAGTAGTCATAATTGTGAGTCACAAAAGACCCTAGGGTGAACTCAATTAGAGAAGGAGAATTAGTGGTATATTGTCTATGTATGTCTGAGTTGCAGGCAGACACTGAAGTGCAGACAACTTGAAGCATGAGAGGTTGCTGTTGTTGCTCAATTTTTTTTCAGACTACTCCAACATCCATGCAAAATAATTTCAACAGCTTCCAGTTCTGAGGAAATGTGTAGCTAAAATTTACTGTTATAAATATTTATTCAAGAGGAGGACAGGTAAATGCTCTGTGCTAATAGTTCCCAGAAGAGAGCTGAATTGTCAGTGTCACTGAATGCTGTACGCAGTGTCTGAAGTACTTTGGTTTTTGCATTGTTATCTATATGGCTTTTTTTTTTTTTTTACATTAGTCTCACAGTTGTAGTGGGATATCAGATACAGTTGTCTTACATCAGCTTCAATGGAACAATGGACTGGAATAACCAGTTAATAGCATAATACTACACAGGGATGTGGGGATGGAGACATGACAAGTCATAGTAAGATCAGTAGTATAGCAACATCATTAACTTTTTTTTTTAGTATCTGCACTAAATTTTCCACAGGAAAGAACATTAATAATCTTAACTTTGATTGAGAACTGCTGTTATCCACTCACAGCATGTGGGAGCACACAGGCACTTGGATAAATCACAGAAAAGAAAACCACTTAGCATGCTGCTTTCCTCAGTAACACCTTTTTCTGAAGGTACAAGGCTGACTGCTTTAGGCAGAGAGTGTGTGAAGAGGAAAGCAAGACTGGAACAGTCTGCTGAAGTGTACTCAAGGCCAACCCCTCTCATGGAAGACTAAGAGGTCACACTTGACTTGGAAGGTATTCTGATATGTTTAAAAAAAATATGTAATTAAATAATTCAGTGAATGAAAGCCATCAGAATTCTAATATAGTGTTAATGGGATCTTTCACAAATTGCAAAGATCAGCTGTAGGAATGACATAACTACAGCCATTAGCAAGCTCATCCAAAAGTAATTGTCCATTAAAGGTGAGTGCCTGCACATCCACATCACCACAACACAGGGGAGCCTGAGAAGCAGCACAGACATTCCTGCCTGCAACCACTGCAAAAGGCATGTGGCACATGTGAATAATTTCCTGAACTGCCTCTTTTTCCTACTGCAGACTATCAGTCCAAGTGTGTGTTTGCCACACCTCAATGGATGAAGTGGCTAGTAGTGAGTCCACCAGAATGAGTGTGCTGCCAACCTCCTGGTAGCAATCACAGCAGGAGATCATCTTCTCCTTAAACAAATCTGCTTCAGCACATCACTAGGTGAGAAGCAAATCACACTGAATTGAAACATGGAGTACCTCTCACACACACATTGAGAGGATGAGTTGCTGAACAGTCTCCACAAAACTGCTATACCATTTTGGATTATATTTGTATTTCCTACCGAGTGCACAGGCAATGCCAACATGACAAAAGGAAACAAGGAATAAGGGCATGCAATAGCTGCTTCTCCACTGCTCATCAGCGTCTCTAGGCCTCACATCCCTGAGATAGCCTTGAGGCAAGAAAATCTAAGAAAAATGTGGTGGGAAGAAGACCATGCCACTCTCCTCATTCAAGGCTGCTAACGTGGTTGGGATAGCCTCCAGTGTAAATTTGCCATTCCTACTAACTCCTACTGGATGTATCTTCTATACCAAGGCCTATGAAAAGGACCTCACAAAACCTGAACCAGCGATTTGGCCCTTCATCTGCTTTGTATAGAATCCAGCAATAAACTATTCTGATATGAAGGTCTAATGGAGTTAATAGAGCATATAAAACTGTCTACTGTGTTTCAGCGTATTTAATTTGCTGCAGCAACCTACAGCTGTTTGTTAGAGCTGTTTCCACCTCTCTTTTACAACCCACTTGTGCTCTGAGAGATGCTTTCCCATGCCACGAGGCCCTGTGTAGCTACTCTAAATCCAACAGAGTGATTCAATGCTATGAAAACATTAAGCTGCTCTTTGTTTTCCAGTACAGTACAGAGTAAGCAGCTCCCTCACTGGAGCCAGGAGAGGCAGGAGGGACCCTGTGGCCTGGCCGTCCCCACAAAGAGCAGGGAAGCAATGCCTGCAGCTGTGGCTCCTCTGGAGCATGAACTTCGGGACTTGTCAGGCTGCACCACAAGTTGGTGCCTCCCTCCAGTGCTTTCTCCAAACATATCCTCCTGTCACATTTTGTGGATTGTTAGGAATATGATTCACTAGCCCAGCAGCCTACTGTGCTGCATGTGCCCCGTGAAAATGTGTAGCATAAGAGCAGTGATTCATGAGTCCCCCCTCCAGCCCACGGCTCTGCGCATGTCCCCAGGAAAATGAGAGTTCTCTTTTCGCAGAGGTGGAGGATCACACCATCCATGCCTCCCAGTCTTTGATCAGATGAACAGGGCATCATGTGCCCCCGCATGTGGGAAGTGGTTGTGGCAAAATGGGGTTTTGGGTGAAGGGAACAGACCTGCCTTTTCCTGATTGGTACAAAGCATGCTGCAGAACCTTTGGTAGCTGCTTTCTCACTTAAATTAGTTGATGACTGTAATTAACATATGAAATATTTTAAACCACTTTAGCTTGCATAAGTTGTGTCTTACAATTATTGCCAGGAGAGCATGTCCTGTAGCCAGCCTTAGATGACAGGCATAATTAGAAACTGTTTGCTGCCCCCTCTGCAACCTCGTCATGAAAGGGGACAGAGATAATACAGAAATGTGCAAAGAAGGGTTGACAATAGTAAATGGGGAGGAGTTAGTGGAAAGACCACAAACTGAGTGAAGCTGCCTCATCTCTGCGTTGTGTGTTCCTTGCAAGGGGTTTGGCTTTGGCTCTGGGCCAAGGATTTAGCCCTTCATTGCAGCTGCCACTGTGAGCTTCCCTGCATTCATGGCATTTGCAGGCTGTACTCTTGGCCATATCGCAGCTGTGCGAAACGCAGTGTCAGGCACTGCAGGATGGACACAGCTCAGGGCCAGCATAGCCATGGAGGCAGCAGCTAGAGATGTCTGCAGTGCCCCATGCTCTAGAACAAGATGGTTTTTGCTGCAGTAAGATTGCACGTTAACTATAATGATAAGTGTATTTGCTCACTTCCATATTTGGCCATTGGTGACACACACAACACACATGATTCCTTCTGGTACTATTAGGAATTGCATAAAAAGTGTCAACTGATATATTATAGAGCTTAAGCTGGATTTTATTTAAACATGCGTAAGAAACTCGGGGTGGGAGGGGAAGGAATGAAGACTTTATCTGCTTTCTGGAGTCTGATCATGAGTCAACTGTCAATGACTGTTATACTAGTTTGGGGGAAAATTATGTATTGGTGGGTTTATGGAGCTACTGCACCATGAAAACAAGATAGTTCTTCAAATTATTTTTTTGTAGTAATGGTCAGAATAAAGCATTCTCATGAGACATCTTACAAGGAACTAGGTACAATCTGGCAGTCAATAGGTGTGAATATATGGAACCAACATGTTTGAGGACATCTAGAAGTTTAATTAATCTCTATTGAGTATTGATAGAGGAAACATGCTTTGTCTGTCATAATTGTAGATATATGTTTGCTTGTGTTCCACTGATCTTTGGTAAAAAAAGATTGACAAAAGCGATAGCACCAGAATATAACAAAAAGATTTCTTTTGTAAGTCAAAGTTTCACACAGCTCTCGCTTGTAATGTCCCAGCACAGTGATATCCACAAGCAGCATTTTAAGGCTGTATTTCATAAATGCAGTCCACTTCTACACAGAGCAGAGAAATGGATATATGATTTCTGTGGTAGAAAAACAAATGGAGGGGAAAGAAAAGCAATGCCAAAATGATACTGAAGATATCTCCTCTGGTATGCTTCTATTATAAATATTTTACTGTGTGCTTCAGTACTGGGTTTTGGTGATGGAGGTGGAGGTTCTGACATATTGATACATATCAGGTAGGTAAGCTGAAGAGATTGTTTTATTTGCACTTTTTCCACTCTGAGTGATTCCTTAACTTTTCAGCGCTGCATTGCACAAAGCACTAGTTCTCTTAAGGGGCAAGAGTCAAGACCAGATTAGGAACACTGTTGATATGAACGAGATCTGATCTCTCAGCTCACAGTTCTCACCCTCTTCAGCTACTCAAACTTAGCCTGTGTGCTGAAAATTCCCATGTTTCAGCCTCAAAGTGACTCTTTGCAAGTCTGAGCAAAAACATCAGCTCCTTTAGTTTTGCAATCAGGGAAAATGTTTTATTTCTCCCATTTGGTGCAAGTGCTACAGTGCTGCACTTGCATAGCTCATAAGTGACTGAAGGCACCAACTTCAGGCTGCTGGGCTCTATTGTCCCTAGAGCAGAAACAAGTTAAGCTGAAAGAAAACAGGTCATTCAGTTCAAAGTGCTTTATAGCTATGGGCACTTGTTTGCCTGCTCACATTGATTTTTTCTGCATGTGTTCTCAGAGGTTCTTGCCATAGGGCAGTCCAGGAGGGCTAAGCATGTGTGGATCCAGATGCCTCATTTCAGGATGCATCAAGTTATTTCTACGTAAGGTGTCTGGTTGGAGAGCAGGCACAAACACACCATTCATTGCAGGAGATGCAATATAAGATCCAAGAAATTTAGAACAAATGAGCCTGACTATAAAGATAGTGAGGATGATGAACTGCAAGTGCTGGCTTTTTATGGTTTCGGTGGTGTCTCTTTCCACATGACTGATGTGCGATGCTCATCTTTTTCCTTAGTGTGGGGTGGTGTTCACCAACCATTTGTCTGTCAGGCAGACCAAGCCTTCTCAGAGTATATAAAGAGAGCGCAGCCAGCAGAGGCAGCCAACAGATGCAGCAGTTTGTGCAGCAGTTCACACAGAAGGGTGCAAAGAAGGTGCCTTCGTCTCCCGTCATAGTAATGTACACTTCCTCAGATATGGTTATGACACGCCACAGAGCACATTCCCCAGTAGCCGTTGGAGTCGCTGCGTCTGCCATGTTGGAGGCTTCCACCCAGACAGATCTTCTGATGGAGGATGCACCTCTGCAGGTCTCAGGCTGCAGGGAGTGCTTGGGGCCTCTCCATGAGGCTGGGACTGACAGTCATCTTTTCTGCAGTAGGTGTGCTGTTGTTGATGAGTTGTGTCACCAGGTCAAGGAGTTACAGGAAGAAGTAAGCAGGCTGTGTAGCATCCGAGAAGATGAGCATGAGATAAGATATTCTCAGAGACCCTACAGCTTCAAGGGTCCCCAGAGCAGTGGAGATGCAGGCAGGCTCTGTGCCATGTGGAACAGTAAGTCATAACTCTGTAGAAGACGAAGGCTGGAAACTGGTCATTTTTCATATGAGGAGAAAGGCTCTTGCTCCTCCTGAAGACTTGCAGTTGATGAACAGATACAGTGCCCTCCAAGCTGAGGAGGAGCTGGGCATGGCTTCAAGGGAAGCAACTGGGCTGACAAACCCTGTGCTGTGCAGAAACACCCAGAAGAAGCAGTGAGTGATTGTTGTGGGTGACTTCCTGCTGCAGGGGACAGAGGCACCCATCTGCTGACCTGATCTCTTGTCTACAGAGGTTTGCTGCCTGCCGGGGGCTCAGATCTGAGATGTCACGGAAAGACTGCCGAAGCTTATACACCTTTCTGCCTATTACCCTCTATTGGTCTTCCACATAGGCACCAATGATACTGCCAAGGGCAACTTGGAAAGTATCAGACGGGATTACAGAGCTCTGGGGACTGTGGTCATTTGTGATGTGGGGGCCCAGGTCATTTTCTCCTCAATTCTGACAGTGAGGGGGAGGTACAGGAGGAGGAATAGACGGATACTCCAAGTAACTGGCTGTACAGCAGCAACAGGGTTTTGGTTCCTATGACCATGGGAACTGTTTGAAGATCGACAACTGATTGGGAGAGATGGGATCCATCTCACTAAACAGGGCACACACATCTTTGCCAACAGGCTGGCCAGCCTGGTAAGAAGGGCTTTAAACTAGGAAAGATGGGTGAAGGGGAGAGTTATAGAGACCATGCAGTCAGTATAACAGGGCTCAAGTGGGGATACCTCAAGCAATTGCATGCAGCTAAGCTGGTACCTACAAGACAAAACTATGGGGAAACCTCTTGCACCCCTTCTGGGAAATCAGCATGCTCAGATACCTCTCTGAAGTGCCAGAAGTGCCTATACACAAATGCACTTAGCATGGGGAATAAACAGGAGGAATTAGAGATCTGTGTGCAGTCGCAGGACTATGATCTCACTGTAGTTATGGAGACATGGTGGGATAGCTCACGTGACTGGAATGCTGTCATGGATGGCTACATGCTCCTTAGGAGGACATCCCAGGAACATGAGGAGGGGGAGTCGCCATTTATATGAAAAAGCAACTGGAACATATGGAGCTCTGCCTAGGGGTAGATGATGAGCAGGTTGAGAGCTTATGAGTAAGGATTAAGGGACAGACTAACTGGGTGATACTGTTGTGGGTGTTTGCTACAGGCCATCTGATCAGGAAGAGGAAGCAGATGAGGCCTTCTATAGACAGGTGGAAGTAGCCTCACGATCCCAGGCCCTGGTTCTCATGGGGGACTTCAACCACCCCGATATCTGCTGGAGGAACAACACAGCTAGGCACAAACAGTCCCGGAGGTTCCTGGAGAGCACTGATGATCACTTTTTGACACAGGTGGTGGAGGAGCCAACGAGGAGAGGTGTGCTGCTGGACCTTGTACTAACAAACAAAGAAGGATTGGTTGAAGATGTGAAGGTTGGGGGCAGCCTTGGCTGCAGTGACCATGAGATGGTGCAGTTCAGGATCCCATGAGGAGAAAGGGGGATCACAACCTTGAACTTCAGAAGAGCAAACTTTGGCCTCTTCAGGGACCTTCTTGGAAGAATCCCATGGGTTAGGGCCCTAGAAGGAAGGGGGGGTCCAAGAGAGCTGGTTAATATTCAAACATCACCTCCTCCAAGTTCAAGAACGGTACATCCCAATGAGCAAGAAGTCAAGAAAAGGGGGCAGAAGAATTTCAAAGATGAACAAGGAGCTCCTGGCAAAACTCTTAACAGAAGAAGGAAGTATACAGAAGGTGGAAAGGGGGACAGGCCATTTGGGAGGAATATAGTGACATTGTCTGAGTATGCAGGAGGTCATGGTCCATTTGGAGTTAAATCTGGCAAGGGATGTCAAGGACAGCAAGAAGGGCTTCTTCAAATACATCAGTAGCAAGAGGAAGACTAGGGAAAATGTGGGCCCATTGCTGAATGGGACAGGGGCCCTGGTGACAAAAGATACAGAAGAAGCTGAGGCACTGGATGACTTCTTTGCCTCAGTCTTTACTGGTAAGACTGGCCCTCAGGAATTCTGGGACCTGGAGACCAGGTAGAATGTCTGGAGAAAGGAAGATTTCCCTTGGTGGAGGAGGATCAGGTTAGGGAACACTTAAGCAAGCTGGACATACACAAGTCCATGGGTCCTGGTGGGATGCACACAGAAGAGCTGAAGAAGCTGGCAGATATCATAACAATCTTTGAAAGGTCATGGTGATCAGGAGAGGAGCCTGAAGCCTGGAAGAAAGCCAATGTCACTCCAGTCTTCAAAAAGGGCAAGAAGGAGGACCCAGGGAACTACAGGCCAGTCAGCCTCATCTCCATCCCTGGAAACGTGATGGAGCAGCTCATCCTGGAGGCCATCTCCAAGAAAGTGGAGGAAAAAAAGGTGATCAGGAGTAGTCAGCATGGCTTCACCAAGGGGAAATCGTGCTTAACCAATCTGATAGCCTTCTATGATGGAATGACTGGCTGGGTAGATGAGGGGAGAGCAGTGGATGTTGTCTACCTTGACTTCAGCAAGGCTTCTGACACTGTCTCCCATAACATCCTCATAGACAAGCTCAGGAAGTGTGGGCTAGATGAGTGGACAGTGAGGTGGATTGAGAACTGGCTGAATGGCAGAGCTCCAAGGGTTGTGATCAGTGGCACAGAGTCTAGTTGGAGGCCTGTAGCTAGCGGTGTGCCCCAGGGGTCAGTACTGGGTCCAGTCTTGTTCAGCTTCTTCATCAATGACCTGGATGAAGGGACAGAGTGCACTCTCAGCAAGTTTGCTGATGGTACAAAACTGGGAGGAGTGGCCGATACACCAGAAGGCTGTGCTGCCATTCAGAGAGACCTGGACAGGCTGGAGAGGTGGGTGGAGAGGAACCTCATGAAGTTCAACAAAGAGAAGTGCAAAGTCCTGCCCCTGGAGAGGAATAACTCCAGGCACCAGGACAGGCTGACCTGCTGGAAAGCAGCTCTGTGGAGAATGACCTAGGAGTCCTGGCAGACAGTCAGTTGACCATGAGGCAGCAATGTGCCCTTGTGGCCAACAAGGCCAATGGTATCCTGGGGTGCATTAGGCAGAGCATTGCCAGTAGGTCAAGGGAGGCGATCCTCCCCCTCTACTCAGCCCTGGTGAGGCCACATCTGGAGTGCTGTGTCCTGTTCTGAGCTCCCCAATACAAGAAAGACATGGAGCTACAGGAGCGTGTGCAGTGAAGGGCTACTAAAATGCTGAAGGGACTGGAGCATCTCTCTTATGAGGAAAGGCTGAGAGAGCTGGGCCTGTTTAGCCTAGAGAAGAGAAGACTGAGAGGGGATTTTATCAGTGTATAAAAATATCTAAAGGGAGGGTGTCAAGAGGATGGGGCCAGACTCTTCTCAGTGGTGCCCAGCAACAGGACACGAGGCAATGGGCACAAACTGAAACACAGGAGGTTCCATCTGAACATGAAATGCTTCTTTCCTGTGAGGGTGACGGAGCACTGGAACAGGTTGCCCAGAGAGGCTGTGGAGTCTCCATCCTTGGAGATATTCAAAAGCCATCTGGACAGGGTCCTGAGCAACCTGCTCTTGCTGAGTCTGCTTGAGCGAGGGAGTTGGACTAGATGATTTCCAGAGGTTCCTTCCAGCCTCAACCATTCTGTGATTCTGTGACACAAAGAAACTGGAATTCATCTCATCACTCATTAGCCATCTGAAAATTAAGAGTCCAGTTTAAAATGCTTGTCCATGCTCCTTCAAGCAGTAGAGAAAGACAGACCTCTCAAGCAGGTGCCTCAGCTAATGCTCAAATGGGGTCTAAGGCAGGAAGTGTAAATTGCCCTCCGGAGGTATCTCTGTCTTTTTGACTATAGAAGGAGCTCAGGTGGCAAGTTTAGACTAGAAAACAGAGCTAGCTAAAGGTTGGTGGGAGGATTCCCATCAAATAGTCGTGATAAGGACTATTCTACGTGCCTGTCAGTAAAGCTTGCTCCATCTTCAGTCCAGTGGCTTTAATGTTCAGAGCAAAAATGCACACTGCATACTTGACGACACAGCTCTCACTGCCAAACTTCCTGGAGGAATGTGATTGTGAAGTGCAGGTAGAGCACTGGATGCAGAAAACCTGGCCTTCCATCCCAGCTCTTGCAGGAGCTCTCTGTGTGACTGGAGAATACCCTTCCTCTCTCTGCCTTTCAGCTTTTCCATCTATAAAAAGAGAACATTGGTACTGTTTTACCCAGCCAGGATCCTCAGAGCAGTCATTCACCTCAGTGATGTAATGAGTGCTGAGGAATGCTTCTGCTCTGTGCTGGGCACCAGAAGACATCTTGCTCTACTTCCTCCCAATCTGAATATGCAGCTTAGTGGAATTTAGTCTTTGGACATCCTAGAAAATTATATGAGAGTGGTGGATACTACAAGACTCACCTATTACCTTAACCTGAAGATGTAGTTGCCCAGACAGACAGAATGGCTTTTTCTTTGCCAGTTAACAGAAATTACACTTAGCACAAGCCAGGAGAAGGTACCAGTGAAATAAATACTTTATCTGAAGAGCCCAAATGCAGGCTGCTTCCTTATAACAGTGACCGAGGTGAGTGAACAGATATGAGAGAAAACTACCTTTTAGCTACCTAGCCCTAGATTTTCTACAGAGGTTTCTCTCACTCTGCATTAGCCGTCTGATTATTAGTTTAGGAAATAAACCGATGCATATATTCTGGAAATCTAGTTCTACAGCTGTAGTTAAGCTGTCATCAAGGATGATTTCTGTTTGGGGAGAGATTCGTCTGTTTATATCTTAAACTTTTCCTTCGGATCTATTCCAATTCAGTGATTTCTGAATTCTGCATTCCTCATGATGATTAGTACCAAGTCAGCTCAGAAATAAACTCATCTAACAGTGACACAAATCACAGCAGCTCCTTCCCTTACCTAAGGTTCTGCTCTGTTGCACTGGTATAACTTCCAAGGTGCTCCACTAAGTCAATGAGGAATACATATCTTGTGCAAGTTTTGACAGTGCAAAATTTGCTCAGATTGGTAGGATTTTAGTATTGTCTCCCAGAAGCTAACTCTCCCTCCATTTAATGCCACTCAGATCAGTATGTTGCTTTGGAGATAGAAAAAGAAAGAAGGTTGCTTTGCATTGCCTGCTGATTGATGTCCCCATTTCACAGGACAGGAGGGGTGTCAGGCCTGACAGCCTCTCTGGAAAGGATTAGCACTGCTGTCTGGATAAATGCTGCCTATGGTCTGGTGTTGTAAGCAATGCTGTAATGGGCATCTGCTGCAAAGCAAGAGCTAGCAAGGCTTCACATGTGAGACAAGGAAGCCTCAGATGCCCAGTGAGGATTGCTCAGCCCTTGCTGGGTGCAGCGGGGTCACTCAATATTCGTTCCTTTGTTTTTGTCATCTCAGAGGCAGGTGAGTCAGCACAATCATGGCATTTGTGATTAGAAATCAAAAATCCTCAGACTTTCAACAAGTGTTTCAGGAATAGTATAACAATCATACAGTTTCATGATATGTTGAAGTTGTATATGCATGCGCACATACATGCACACTTTTAGTTCCTGTACGAGTTTGAGAATATATGCTGTTTGAACTTCATAGAACTGACAAATTTTACAACATTTCCTTTTGTTATATTTAGCTCTGATCCTGTAGTAAGTTCAACACAAGTGAGTACCTGTAGCTTCCAGAAGCAGACATCTGATAAAGAGAAAGTGACACATGCTTTTCCTCTTCTACCACTTCATTATCTCCTTCTTTTTTGAGGCAGAGGAAGTCAAGACTTTGCTTGTGCTGATGATTGAAGTACTCAAGTTTATTCCAGAAATTAATATTGTTCTTAATAAGAAAAATGTATTTGAAATGCTCACAGTAGGTGTGAAACGTATCATGCCTTTAAAATTAGTGTTCTGCCACTGAGACAGGAATGGTGGGGGGAGGGGGGGAGTGCTCTGTTTAATTTGGGGGGTTTTGTGACCCTTCACTTGTTAGCACAATATCAATAGCCTTCATTTGCTATGGCTATTAGCTGCTGCAGCAAAACCCAACCAAGGGCAGGACAAATGCTTGCATTAGCATTTCTGTTTAATAAAGGGGTTTGACATGCTAGTAGTTGTGGGATGTCATTAGTGCAACCCACAGTTTTCTGTGTTCAGCATAACTAATCTACTACAAAGAGGGAAAATGGAAATACGGTGTATATATAGTTGAAAAACATATGACTTTCAGTGGTATTCCACTAATGAATCTCACAGCCAAATACTGTCCTTTCTCTCTCTCTCTCTCTCTCACATACACACAGACTCCTGCTATCATAACATACATTACTTAAGGCAGAGTTTGGTTCATCATATTTTATTACAGCTGTTAAGAGACAGATCAATCCTTACAATATATGGATGAACTTCCATAATTACTCTATATTTATGTTTTGTTTGTGGTGTAATTATATTGTGCTAATGGTTTTTGACAGCTAATTACCACTAATTCAAATAATGACGTCTGAAAAACTTGATATTCAATTGGTTTCATAATGATATATTCTACTTACCTCTTATTTACACCGTATTTGCTCCAGACATGCAGTTACATTGCCAGTTATGTCAGCTTAGATGCAATTAAAAATCTTCAAAGGCAAAAATATGGTTTAATTGTCCTGGATAATAGAAAAAATTAAACATCTTAGTTTGGTGGTAGGTATAATAAGGGCCTCAGAGGAAAGGTATGCCTTCATATGAAAGCTATAGCCAAAACTAGCTGCTAGTAAGGCCCCAAAGAATGTAAAACTGCAGTGTCACAACAGTCACTGTATTATATGGGTAACCAAATAGTTATCCATATGTGCTGCCAGTTCAGCTATTTTCTGACACTGATCTGCTAGTTCCCGTGGCTCTCACTACAAAGAGCAAAGTCTCAGAAATAAAAGCAGTCATTCTCTTCTTCATTTGATTTTTCAGGAACTATTCACCAGGTTTAGTTTGAGATTTTTGTTTTTAACTAAGAGCGTTACTGGGGACAATATTATGAATGCTTTCCCCTTCTGCCAGACTTCAACTCCGTGAATGTACTGCCTCTGATGCAATGTCCCAGAGAAGAGACCCAGGCCCCCGCTGCCCCATGTTTGGAAAATAAGATGAAAACATGCCACCTCCCAAAGGCTGAAGCAGTTGTGTGGATGCTTGCTGCAGCACTGCGCTGCACCATGTACCTCTCTGCCCATGCCCTGCTGATCCCTCTGGGGTGCAGAATGGCTCACAGTGCCTCCCTGCAGATGGCACCAGCAGACGGCACACGTGCACAGGATGGGATTTGTGCAAGAAATGCTTTCTTGAACAAAAAGGGATTTTGCCCTTGAGCATTTCCATTAGGGTGCAGGGCACTGCATGGAATTTCCCATGCTTGCAGCAAGCACACTGGCCAGACGGAAATCCCACGCTCGTAGTCCCCTGCAGCAGTCTCATGCCGCTGGCCTGATGGTTTCACCACCATGAGACATTATTCAGCATGAGTAAGGAACCACAATACCTTCTGCTACTATAAAACTATTTTTTTCAATCATACAATATTTTCCTTTCAAATCAGGTCTAGATACATTGTGTGAGTCATCTGCATTATTTTATCATCTAGAAATTGGACATATATCCATTAGGGCTTAATCTGAAATCTTTTGGCCACAGTGGAAACATTCCTATCGGTTTCAAAGGGTTTTGGATCAAGCTTCAAGGTGTTTAATACACTAGTAAGTTTTAGTCTGTTGAATTTGTTCATTTAGGCTTTTATGAATTACAGAACAGTTGTGTACAGATCCAAGTCATGTGGAGATTAAGTAAATCCCATTGACATCAGTCTCCTGACACAGAATAGCAGCAAGAAACAAATATTGACTTTAAAAACAATGCATGTACAGTGACATTTAGCTTGTATAAAGTGATAGTCTCCATGTAAAAACAAATACCACCATTTCCCCAGAGCTGGATAAATGATATTCATAGGTAAATATTTGTGTGTCTTTGACAAGTCTCTAAGCAGCAAGATGAGAAATTGAAATGGAAAATGTATTCATGGATGAAGATTCAATGTAGATTTTTCTTACAGTTTTCCTCAAAGCATTTAGGAGACCTCAAAAAGCAGATGCTTCCTTTTCTGGTTAGTGCTTTAAACGCAAAGTAACGAAACCATAACACACCATGACATAATAGGCTCCTGCCACTAATTTCTTGACCCTGCCACTCGTGCTGTGCTATGCTGCAAGGCTCCTAGCCTGAAAGCACTCCTCAAAAAGCATACCTGAAGTATCTGAGTAATTTAGGAGCCTCATGTCCATTTTCAGAAAGGATTTGTGCACCCAGAAGCCAATATTTCTTTGTCTTTTAGGGATTCTATGGGCAAGGGTTTTTTTCAGTGGAAGTTAAGTGACCTAAGTATCTTTAATAATGTAACAATGTCTGTATAATGGGTGTTTTCCTCTGTATGAGGAACGATTATACAGACTAGGACTCATCAGGTAGGAAAGAGAAAAGGGAGGGTCTGACTGCTGACAGCAAAGTTTGTTAAAACCACAGACCCAGGTCATCTCAGGTGACCCAGAGAAGGTGGCTAGGAAATAAATGTTCACCATAGCAAACTACTGTTCCTACTGTTTAAGTTCTTTTTAAGAAAAGCCATAAAACAATGAAGATAAAGTAGGATTTCAGCCGTGTGCCTGGAGATGAGCACAGTTCATTGGCAGGTAACACTGTGGATGAATTCCTAGTGCTGCCTCCACATTAGGGGCTGCAGGACAAGTCAGTTCCTTTGTCCCAGGTTGCCCTCTTATTAACACTTTTGGGAGGACAGGCAGTTTAGAAGTGAGGAATCATGCAATACTCCCCACCGGGCCTGTGTGCAGGATAGCAAGTGTTGCGTTTGCAAACTGCTTTGGGATCTTCAACTCAAGTAGAGTAAAAATAAGAATTGCCAGCTGCGGAGAACACCCAACCGTAGTCCATTCAGCGACTTCTTCTAGTCACATTAGAGATAGTCCTCTTATTCTTTGGGGGGATTTTTAAGATGTTGCAGTGAGGTGGCTTAGAAATTGGCAGATGAAATCGATTTCTTTCTAATGAGAGACTGTAAAAAAAAATACTTCCTCTACATAAGATTTTTCTCTAGCAAAATTGGTTTTATTTATAACCATTTCACAAGTTCTACATGACTTTTGTTCCAAAAGGGCTACAGGAGGAGAGTCACAACTAGGCAGTTTTGTTTCTAGCCACAAAACAAACAAAACACTGTTTTAGTCCATAGGTTACTGACTTTCAAAATAACTTGTGTTATTTTAAAAGTTATTATTCCTCATGCTCTATGGAGAGTTCTTCCATTCTCCACATAACTGAAACCTCCAGAGAAGTTAAGAATTACAAAGAAGAGTAAATTATTGAACAAAATAGGTTTTGAATAATATATTTTCTTTCTGTAAGCCCATTTGAAAATGGGAAACAAAGGGGAAACAAAGGGAAAATAAAGATTTCCTATTCAGAGAAACTATGCTGTGACCAAGGGGACACTAAAATATTTTGTCCCTGGATCTATTTTTTGAAGCAAGAGATATTTTTTTAGAAGATAATGGAGCAAACCCAGCTCCTCCCCAAGTCCTCCAGCACCTTATTGGGCCATCCTCTATTTTCTTAACACACCAAGATGGACGCTGTCTATGCAACTCCCCGCTTAGAAAGAAGGATCTCTTCTGCGCTGAACTCCCAGTCCCACTACTGCAGAGCACCTATTCTTAGAATTGCCAGAAATTGTTTGGAGGCAATTACTTTGCAATGACACCTCACCAGCCACCTCCAGTCCCTGGGCCACCGACCAGTCAAGCATCCCGAGCGTTGTCCTCTAAGTAGGTCTATAAATCCAAGCAATGGCATGCTCCTCTTCTCTCTCTTCCCTGTCCTCCCCCTTTATGAATTACACGGAGGGATTTCAGAACTTAGCCGCCAACGTCTAATATGGTATCTTATTATCTGAGCTGTCCTCCCACCTGTATTTTATCTGATTGCAGCTCTTAGTCATACAGTCAACGAATAAATAGTCTGAATGGGATTTTCAACAGTAGGAGGAAAGATTATGGAGGGCTCCGTGGACCCGCCAATACTCAGCATGTGTGCTCTTTTGTTGTGTGCGTGTGCAGATGTGTTTCTAAACCATTCAGTAAAACAAAAGGGAAGTACAGAGCAAAATAACAAGGCCAAAAACAGCAGTAGGTACTGCAGCAGCACAAAACCTATGGCAAATGTCTTCCCTTAAAGTGACTGGCTGTTCCACAGCAAGAGATTTGGTCCGTCCCCACATCTTTAAGGTTTGTACATTTTCCTGAAGCAAATTTCTTATTTGTTATCTTTAACTAGTCAAAACAGGTATCAGTGTCATGGTCAATCTTATAAAAACAACGTAGGTTAAAAAAAATAGAAAACTTAAAAAATTAGTTAAAATCATGAGGAGGGAATGTTGGTAACACGGCATCTTTTAAAGACACACACACAAAGACAGGCAAAACAGAAAATTCAGAGAAAAGGTCTTTTTTAGTGGTGAACAACATTTAGGAATGTGAAGTTCAAGTAAGACAGCAGTCTTAACTATGTTTTCTAAAAAAAACCCAACCTCTCTGCATGAAGGTAGCTGCTATCCGTGAAGATTGCAAGTCAGCAACCTGTGCAGGCTGTATTTTTCTTTCCCAAATGAGAGGTTAAGTGTGTGGGTTACATGTCTGCTGGCTCTAGCTATCTACTAAATTAGGAAAGCAGCAGGGATCAAAAGCCCCTTCTCTGCACAGAGACAAGATCCCTTGACAAGCATGATGCCGAAGCAGCTAAATGCTGCTGTGGGGCAACCGAGACAAGCTTGCATGCTTCTGTTAGCACAGATGTCCTAGGTATCTGTGAAGAGCTAGTCAGCTAGCTTTAATCAAGTTACCTCCATGACAAGGCTGCCTAGCCTCAGAGACAGGGAGCTCCAGTCGGAGAATTACCCTGCTCTCTGGACCGGGCGAATTAACCCCTTCAGCCCTCCATGCTAACATAGCATGACGTTTCTACAACCCAAGCTAGATCGTTTCAATGTTTAGTTAAATGCCGTCTGCAAAATAGGTGGACTACTTTTTTTTTCCTGCACTGCGAGACACAGATTTATCATGGATGGCAGTTTGTAGCTCACTTTCTGTAAATGAGGCATACACCCAAGCATCATGCAAACTGAGTCAAAGCCACCCAGCTGAGAGCCTTTCTCTGCCTGGCTATGTCAGGGCTGCCTCTCGCCGTTTATGCTGACTTCTGCTTCCTCAGCCCTGCTCACCACGCTGAGTTACAATTGCAAGCCTTCATAAGCCACCTCTGGAGAAAGCGGAGGTATGGGGAGAAGGTCCTCCTGCCACAACTTCGTTGGAAAGGCAGCGCTTACACATTTTGACAGAGTAGGGTTGTACGGCTGATTACCATATATTCTGTCTGAGAGGTTGTGATATCCAGCCACCCATGTCTCCTGGCTCCAGGGTATGGAAAAATACAGCCTCCAGTGTTTGTAGGCTAAATGCTTCAGGCATTAAGCTACTGCATGAAAAAGGGAAAGTGAAATGAGCTACATGGAATGAGCTGAACCTTAAAGGAGCATTTTGTGTGATGTGAAACAAAAGGGACTTTTAAAATGTTCAGTGTTAAAGGTCTAGACTGTTATGAGAAGCAATGATAAGTTTTAAAGTTATTTTTAGCTTGATAATCTTTTTAAAGCAAATTATTACAAATGAGCCACCTACTCAAGTTGTTTATTGGAAATCTAGGCATTTTACCATCTCAGAAAATTGTATTCATGTCTAACTAAAGATGGAATGAAATCTGCATTGAATCCTAGTTTATACCAGATTGCAGCTCAACACCATCTGACAAACTTACACTACCTAAGATTTACTAATTCTTTTATTAAAAGCAGGTAAAAATGAGTAATCATCTGTGAATGATATTTATACCACTGCTTGTGGGAGGAAGCATGGTTTGAAGATCATCACTAATTATTGTTTCTTATTTGCATGTGCCAATATCTAACCCAGAAAAGCTTACCTCTGAAGTGTAGTCCTGAAAGTGTTTCTTTAAAAATAGCTTTGCAGATCTCCCTGCATATAGTCTTTCACTAACTCCAGTTTAGATTGATTCAGGCCCAGGTTTGTACTAATTCTGCAAAATGGTGCATTTTTCAAATGATTTAGTTGCACCAATGAAAAAATCATCCTGGAGATTCTGGAATCAGTTTAAAACTGGTATACGTCAATTAAGCTTAAGTAGGTTCCTTACCAGGTAAAAATAAATCAATAAGCCCACCCTAATGTGTTTGACCAGCACTGTGCAGTTTCATATAACCCGAATTTCAGGGTAGAGTATGATTGTTTTCAAATATAATCATCCTGAGTGTTGCTAATATGACATAAGCATTTATGAAGTAGATGAAAACAGTTTCTTAAAAAATGACATACATGTAGCAAACAGCATCATTGTATAATTTTTGTTAGAGAAGGCTGTAACCAGGAGTTTCAGCAACAAAAAAAAATGAAATTTTCCCATTCTAACTAACAACAAACTGCTTTGCTTGCCTAGTCACAGTGACTTACCAGTTAGTGAGAGACATTATCACAAGGCCTAAGCCAAGGTGTTAATTATCTCCTTGACTAGACAGTATTGTCAAGGTATTTAAGGCTAACAAACATTGGAGTCCTCTTTGAGGTTCCTTTTTCTCGCTGAACCACAGTTAAATACATACACAGATTTCTTGGGTTTTATTAGTGGGTTGAAACTACCCACCGTGTGCACCGAAAAAGCAGGCCTGTTGCTTTAGCGCAGAGGCTGGGCTGCATTTGCAAGAGGTGAACGCCCAGACCTTCTCCCTCTTGGGACCCGCGCTAGCTGGGGTCACGTGGCCACAACTTGTTGCTTCCACTGCCAGGCCTCCACGAGGAGAGACTTGTTCCCTGATGCAAATAGGTGCAGAAAAAGACAACGATGGTTTAAAAAGTGTTGTGTGCCAGAAGAGCAGAGTTTAACAGCCTTGTGCGTGTGCTCCGAAGTTAGTGCCTGGCTAGCTTTTGAGCACATGCAGAGCAGGCAACTGGGGCGTATCATGGGAGAGGAGTCTGAGACCTGGCCTCAGCAGGAGCCAGAGCCTCTCCTGCCCCCCCTGAGAAAAGATATTGAGGGGCAGCTGACAGCACCACGTTTTTCTGAGAGGCAGCATCGCCCCAATCACAGCGGTTTTCTCCCAGCCTACTGGAATCACTGACTGTGAAGGAAATCGTCTAAGCTGGCACTGTCCACTGGAAAGTGAGGTTAAGCAATCCTGACAAGTGGGGAAAGATCCATTTTCACATACTGAGATCATTAAAATTTCACCTTAATGCTAGGGTTCATCATAAGCTCTTCAGGAAAAGATCTTGGAGAGCAAAGAAACACATGTGGGACGGTAGCTCTGTGGAACAGATACAACACTGTTAATGCACTGCTTTGGACCTTGCAGTTTTGGAAACACTGTGGACAGTGTTTAAGTTTCAATAAACATTAAGTAGAATCATTAAAGTAAGCACACAAACACACAAAAATGACCTGCATGAATGCACTCATTAGATGAATACCAAATACTTCTTTTCACTCTTTCACAGACAGAAGGAAGCTGTAAGTGCCTCAATATTATTAGGAGGTGGTGGGTGGCTGCCAATGCCATAGGCACCAACATGGTGATATCGGGGTGTGCGATCCACCTGTCCTGGGTGTTCCTGGGCTGGCCAGGGGATGCACCCTGACCCCCCAGGGATCCCGGCCGCAGAGGCAGGTTTGACTCATGTGGTCTATCAGAAAAACAGTTTTAGTTTATTGCCCTGGCTGTGGGGGAGTGATGCGCTGCCTGATGGGTACCCCCGGGTGGCAGTGCTGCATGATTTGCACACCTTCTTATCCCTTTTCCTATTTCTGGGCCCTCCTTTTCACTGCCCTCAGACCTCCCTTTCTCCACCCCAGTCTCCTCCCAAATAGACAACCCTGCCCCAGTTACTTCCAGTTACTGCCCCAGTTTTGGTACATCAGTACCCAAATTTAGTATTTCTGATACTATTACCTAGGCAATCTTAGCCTTATATGCAATTACTAATATGGTCACCTAGGTACTGGGGGTCTTGCAAGGTTGTTCGCCCCAAAAGGTCTCCAGCACTCCCCACCAATTATCTGTGAAGTTTGACTGTTTCTCACTTGACTCTTCCTTAACCACCTGCAATACCCAGCCATCCCTCGGGGCGCTGTCTGTAACTTCTGTCAGGTTCTTACACTGGTCTCATCTGTCTTATCCAGTACGTCCGGCAATTTCTCACATTGTGCCTAGCAGTTTCCCGTGTGCTGTTTAGCCAGCTTATCCTCAGGCCAGGGCTGAGCCAGCAGCCTGGTGGCTTCCTTGCAGCCCTAATAATCTTTGTTACACAAACACACCGGAGAACAGGCTACGGGCTGTTATATCTTTGATTATAATGTACTGGGCTTCAGTTATTTACGTACAGGGTGAGTATATGTATTAGTGTTAGTCAGATATCCCCAGATCTAAATGCACAAATAGATAGCCAGTGCAGCTGCTGGATGTGCCTCCAAGATACTCGCTTAGGTCTGAATTCTTCTGACTTGCCTTTTCATCATGCTGCTCTAGTCACCAGTGTGCGCAGGGAAAATTTAACTTGAAGGTCAAACTCATACCTCAGTTTATACAAACTTCATAGTAATTTCATTCTGAACCTCATTCAGTCTGCATAGGAAAAGATTGCATCCCTAATCTTGAGGCCCCCTAATCCAGCTATGAGTCTCTCAAAGACAGGTTCTTCCAAAATTTCTAGCACAAAAATAGCCATTTCATTTATTATCCTATCTCAATTTGCTCTGTTGTAAGGTAACCCCAACCCACCTTCTGATAGTTTGCCTTCACTTTGCCTACAACACAGATAGCATCAAAATCTCATGCTGTGAGTGTGAATATGAGCTGCCTGGTAACAACAAGATTTTATTTTGCTGACAGTCCTGCCACAACCTGATATGATTCTGATCATCTCCGTTACCTCAGCTTCTGGGTACTGCTTTTCCTGGTATGGCATGTTATGAACAGCATTAAATGCCTATATAAATTGTAGCCAATTAAAACTGCTGCCACATGAACCTCTGCTGCACTGAGATCCACAGAAGACCAAAGGATTCCAGAATACAACATAATACACTTGGAAATCTATAATCTTCAATTTAACTCAGCTCTCTCAGTTGGCTACCAAGGAACCATGAAGCCCCAAAATATGTTTTGATTTTACAAGAGCAGGATGATCTAAAAAGTTATAACAAAAATAATATCAAAATGAATTTAGAGTGAAAGGCCTGAATTTCAGTGCACTGTTTCTGAGCTTGAGAGAACCAACCAATGACTTTGAGCATAACAAGGAAGAATATTGGAAGTTTTAGTATTTTTTCATAGTTTGAAATATCAGCATTATCACAAATGTGCTAAGTAATATTTTCCATAAGCTAACCACCTGTTTCACAAAGCCCACCATGGTTTCCTGCCCTTCACAGCTACAACTATGAAAATGTTGAAAGGGAAAAGTACTCAGACCAATTCAGGTTTTAGCAAATTCAAATTGATTTATTGCTGCTAAGGCCACAAAGATGTATAATTTGCACAGTGCCTTAATTGCTTAAAGGAAATTTAAAACCATGGACATAAAGGAACTGCCCCCACAACATGCACACAGTGTAGACTGGCCTCATTCTCTCCAAGTGATGTTATTCCATTTCTTATGAAATACTGGAAAGTTCACTAGCTGGGGATCTGGAATCAGACCCTCCACCAGAAATTCAGAGTACTCTGCCGCATGATGGTCCTCTGCTGAGAAGGTGGAGATAAATCCTGGCAGGAGCAGACATGAACATTGCTATCTCACAGCATAAAGCTGTCCAGCTGTATTTAAGGAACATTTAATCATCCCTTTCCCCCTTCGTTCCTCCCAGACAGTACACAATGCCATTACCGATAAAGAGCTAATAGGAAATGTGATTGATTCCCGTTCAGAGGAACTCAAATGAGTTTCTCCCATCAAACTGGTAAAATTAGTCCCAATGTGAGATGACTGACAGCCCAGAAGGATACAGCTGCAAAACATAAACATGTCAGTGCTTTTAGTGAGAATACTTTAAATAATATAACTATGTTATTAATGTCTCCTCCAAGAGGTGACTTGGATAAAACCACAATCAATTACTATAGTGGTAGTAATACTATATATAGTGATAGCACACGTGATACTGAAAACCAGCTGTTATTAACTAAAGTTAGTCCAGTTCTCTGTGTTAAAATACTTTGTTTTTCTGCTAAACCCTTTGTAGGTAGTCTCTCTACATATGTATGTCATAAATGATCTAACACTCATACTGTAAATTCTCCAAGACAGTAGTTCCGCAAGACCAAAACAGTTAAATCCTGCCCCATGTTAATAAGCAGGGCTGATCATTGACACCTTCTAGTAAAATCATTTCCCATCATAAAACCCATTTCTCATCTGGGCCAAAGTATTTCATATTGGGTGCCTTATAGTTCAAAAGCAGAGAGATGAAAGCCAGACAAGCAAGGACAGTGAGAAATAGAGTGGAACACAGACATGAGGATGGCTGGACATTAGCCCTGGCCAAGCTATGGGAGGTGGAGGCTGAGACTGCAAGAGAAAGTCAAGTAGTCGCAGCTCGCTGTGGCATAGCAAGAGGTGAGCTGGGAGGTAGTGAGGGATAAGGGACTGCATCTGCTCTTGGACGTAGGAATTGTGATTAGTTCGTACAGAAACAAGGATGCCTCAGAAAGTGTGGGGCAGAAAGGGGAAACAGCCAGAAGAGTTAAAACACCCAGAGAACAGTCCCACCTGGGAGTGTGGAGGGAAACACTATATCCCTGAGTTTATGCTCTTGCTTTCTGCTGTCATCTGTGAATCCAGCTGCAGGGTACTGCTGGTCTATCTTGAAGACAAGAGGTTGCCAGTTCCCCCCCATTGCACCACTACCTCAAGTAATGCTGACCTGGAAAACAACTCCAAACCCTCTGACCCAGCTGAAAACCTGTCTGAGAATCGATACAATCCCGTGTCCCACCATGGAATATTTAGGGGAGGGAATCCTTTTTAGGAATGTTGGAGGTTTTGCACAAAGCACATGGGAAGGCTATTGTTAAGATGGTAAAGCCAAGCACTCCAAAGTGAGGATTTCCCAGGTAAAAGGTTCTGCAGTCCTTATCTCTTCTATTTTCTGTAATGCAGATGTTAGATGCCCTCCTCTCTCATGGAGGCAGAGTGCATCCTGCTTATGTGTGAACTAGATAGGAGCAGCTGATGAGGACTGCAAAGGATGAGCTGCTGGAGAGCTTGGGAAGCTGGGGCATGAGGAAGCTGCTGGAGAAGTCAAGGGTCAGTGAAACTTCGCCTGCCAGTCCCTATGCTATGGCCCTCACTTTCATAATAGCTGCCTTGCCACACTGGGCCCATTTTGCCTTGGGGGCAATTTCACAGAATCACTGAAGTTGGAAGGGACCTCTGGAGATCATCTAGTCCAACCCCCCTGCTCAAGCAGGGTCACCTAGAGCACATTGCACAGGATTGCGTCCAGGCGTGTTTCGAATATCTCCAGAGAAGGAGACTCCACAAACTTTCTGGGCAACCTGTTCCAGTGCTCTGTCACCCTCACAGTGAAGAAGTTTTTCCTCACGTTCAGATGGAACTGTCTGTGTTTCAGTTTGTGCCCGTTGCCTCGTGTCCTGTCGCTGGGCACCACTGAAAAGAGTCTGGCTCCATCCTCTCAACACCCTCCCTTCAGATACTTGTACACATTGATAAGATCCCCTCTCAGTCTTCTCTTCTCCAAGCTAAACAGGCCCAGCTCTCTCAGTCTTTCCTCATAAGAGAGATGCTCCAGTCCCTTCATCATCTTTGTAGCCCTTCGCTGGACTTGCTCCAGTAGTGCCACATCCCTCTTGTACTGGGGAGCCCAGAACTGGACGCAGTACTCCAGATGTGGCCTCCCCAGGGCTGAGTAGAGGGGGAGAATCACCTCCCTCGACCTGCTGGCAACACCCT
This sequence comes from Apteryx mantelli, assembly GCF_036417845.1. Classification (NCBI taxonomy): domain Eukaryota; kingdom Metazoa; phylum Chordata; class Aves; order Apterygiformes; family Apterygidae; genus Apteryx; species Apteryx mantelli. The sequence continues at coordinate 99,110,530 of NC_089980.1, read as the reverse complement.
TCCTGATGCACCCCAGGAGACCATTGGCCTTCTTGGCCACAAGGGCACATTGCTGCCTCATGGTCAACTTGGTGTCCACCAGCACTCCCAGGTCCTTCTCCGCAGAGCTGCTTTCCAGCAGGTCAACCCCCAACCTGTACTGCTGCATGGGGTTATTCCTCCCCAGGTGCAGGACCCTGCACTTGCCTTTGTTGAACTTCATGAGGTTCCTCTCCGCCCACCTCTCCAGCCTGTCCAGGTCTCTCTGAATGGCAGCACAGCCTTCTGGTGTATCGGCCACTCCTCCCAGTTTTGTACCATCAGCAAACTTGCTGAGAGTGCACTCTGTCCCTTCATCCAGGTCATTGATGAAGAAGCTGAACAAGACTGGACCCAGTACTGACCCCTGGGGCACACCGCTAGCTACAGGCCTCCAACTAGACTCTGTGCCACTGATCACAACCCTCGGAGCTCTGCCATTCAGCCAGTTCTCAATCCACCTCACTGTCCACTCATCTAGCCCACACTTCCTGAGCCTGTCTATGAGGATGCTATGGGAGACAGTGTCAAAAGCCTTGCTGAAGTCAAGGTAGACAACATCCACTGCTCTCCCCTCATCTACCCAGCCAGTCATTCCATCATAGAAGGCTATCAGATTGGTTAGGCATGATTTCCCCTTGGTGAAGCCATGCTGACTACTCCTGATCACCTTTTTTTCCTCCACTTTCTTGGAGATGGCCTCCAGGATGAGCTGCTCCATCACGTTTCCAGGGATGGAGATGAGGCTGACTGGCCTGTAGTTCCCCGGCTCCTCCTTCTTGCCCTTTTTGAAGACTGGGGTGACACTGGCTTTCTTCCAGTCTTCAGGCACCTCTCCTGTTCTCCATGACCTTTCAAAGATGATGGAGAGTGGCTTAGCAATAACGTCCGCCAGCTCCCTCAGCACTCGTGGGTGCATCCCATCGGGGCCCATGGATTTGTGGGTGTCAAGTTTGCTTAAATGATCTCTAACCTGATCCTCCTCAACCAAGGGAAAGTCTTCCTTTCTCCAGACTTTCTCTCTTGTCTCCAGGGTCTGGGGTTCCTGAGGGCTGGCCTGAGCAGTAAAGACTGAAGCAGAGAAGGCATTCAGTAACTCTGCCTTCTCTGCATCCTTTGTCACCAGGGCACCCACCCCATTCAGCAAAGGGCCCACATTTTCCCTAGTCTTCCTCTTGCTACTGATGTATTTGAAGAAGCCCTTCTTGTTGTCCTTGACATCTCTTGCCAGATTTAATTCCAAATGGGCCTTAGCCTTCCTGTCACATCCCTGCATACTCTGACAACGTTCCTATATTCCTCCCAAGTGGCCTGTCCCCCTTTCCACTTTCTGTATACTTCCTTCTTCTGGTTGAGTTTTGCCAGGAGCTCCTTGCTCATCCATGCAGGTCCCCTGCCCCCTTTGCTTGACTTCTTACTCACAGGGGTGCACCGATCTTGAGCTTGGAGGAAGTGATGTTTGAATATTAACCAGCTCTCTTGGACCCCTCTTTATTCTAGGGCCCTGACCCGTGGGATTCCTCCAAGTAGGTCCCTGAAGAGGCCAAAGTTTGCTCTCCTGAAGTCCAGGGTTGTGATCCTGCTTTTTTGCCCCGCTTCCTCCTCACGGGATCCTGAACTCACTATCTCATGGTCACTGCAGCCAAGGCTGCCCCCAACCTTCACATCTTCAACCAGTCCTTCTTTGTTTGTTAGTACAAGGTCCAGCAGCACACCTCTCCTCGTTGGCTCCTCCACCACCTGTGTCAAAAAGTGATCATCAGTGCTCTCCAGGAACCTCCGGGACTGTTTGTGCCTAGCTGTGTTGTCTTTCCAGCAGATATCGGGGTGGTTGAAGTCCCCCATGAGAACCAGGGCCTGGGATTGTGAGGCTACTTCCAGCTGTCTGTAGAAGGCCTCATCAACTTCCTCTTCCTGATCAGGTGGCCTGTAGTAAACACCCACAACAGTGTCACCCATGCTAGCCTGCCCTTTAATCCTTATCCATAAGCTCTCGACTCGCTCTTCATCCACCCCTAGGCACAGCTCGATATATTCCAGTTGCTCTCTCACATAAAGAGCAACTCCACCACCTCACTTTCCTGGCCTGTCTTTCCTAAAAAGCACGTAGCTATCCATGACGGCACTCCAGCATGCGAGCTATCCCACCATGTCTCTGTAATTGCAATGAGATCATGGCCCTGCCATTCACATAGACTGCACACAGATCTCTAATTCTTCCTGTTTGTTCCCCATGCTGCGTGCATTGGTGTACAAGCATTTCAGGGAGGTAACTGAGCATGCAGGTTTCCCAGGAGGGGTGCAAGAGGATCCTGCATAGTCATGTCCCGTACACACTTCCTCGGCTGCATGCACCTGCTGGAGGCATCCCGATTTGAGCCGCATTTTGCTGACTACCCTGGCACTATAACTCTCCCCTTCCCCCATCTTTCCTAGTTTAAAGCCCTCCTTACCAGGTTGGCCAACCTGTTGGCAAAGACGCACATGCTCTTCTTAGTGAGGTGGATCCCATCTCTCCCCATCAGTTGTTGATCTTCAAACAGGGTAGCATGGTCGTAGAAACCAAAACCCTGTTGCCAACACCAGCGGCGCAGCCAGTCGTTAACTTGGAAAGTCCGTCTCCTCCTCCTCTCATCCATCCCCCTCACTGGCAGGATTGAGGAGAAGATGACCTGGGCTCCCAGACCCTTGACCACCATCCCCAGAGCTCTGAAATCCTGCTTGATGGTCTCCAGTTTGCCCTTGGTGTCACTGACGCCCACGTGGAAGAGCAGCAGTGGGTAATAGTCCCAAGCGTGGACAAGCCTTGGCAGTCTTTCCATGACATCTCTCACACGAGCCCCTGGCAGGCCACAAACCTCTCTAGACATGAGGTCAGGTCAGCAGATAGATGCCTCCATCCCCTGCAGCAGGAATTTCTCAGATTTGCATCTGATTTGAGCAGGAGCCGTGTCCATACCGTAAGAAGCACTACATAAGGCTGAGCCTGTCGAAAAGTCAGTTTCTAGACACCACAGACCCCACACAGGAAATTAGTGGAGACTTTTCTGACTTAATCTCTGCATCTGTGGTCCCCATCTGTGAAACATGGGCAACAGTCCCCTAGGGACACTGTGAAAAGAAACTCCTTGAGCACTGGGAGATGATAACCACAAGTTCTTGAGAAAGGGAACAGAGCTGTGGTCAGAGCAGGCTGTGACTAGTGTGAAGCACTGAAGGGAGGGGGCCGAATTTGATCAAAAGCAGGAGAAAAGAAATACTGAAAAGCTGCTCAACTTGCATATGAGTGGGGCAGAGGGCCTGTGGTAAAATACAATGTCCACAATTAGTGTTACTAATTAATGTTATAATGCTATTATGTATCACAGTAATGTGTGTAAGGGATGAGAACAGGCACTGATTTAAGCTGTAGAGAAAACCTTCAGCCTGACATTTCCAGACCTTCAAGAATTTAAATATACTTCCTCAATAATGTTGGTTTAATACAGCTCTTGCATGTGGTATTTATTTATATTGACTGAATAGCTAAGGACTCATTTCCTATAACGAGCATGGGAATTAAAACAAAATAACTCCTCACTGATAGATTTTGACGTGAAGCAATGGGAACGCCACTGACCCAGGCTGCCTGCTCTGAGGTACCTACAGGGCAATGTTCTGCAGGGAGGATGCATTGTTTATCTTTTCACCCTGTCTTCAATTATTGCAGTGGTTTCCCAGGGAAAAAATTCAGTCCTGGTGAGCAGTGAGCAGACTTAACCAACTTCCCCTGTGTGATCAGCAGTATCCCTTGTTTTGACAAAAACCTTTGGATTTGAGCCTGTTAAAGTGTGATGGGTTTTATTTAAAGACAAGTTTGTTAAGGGGAGAAAGGATGTATTTTTCAGAGTATGCTTGTGGTGCTGAGAGAGGACAGAGATCCAAAAGGATTTCCCTGGGACTATATCACTGTGAAGGGCCACTTGAGGAGAACCACAGCCATTCAGTTCCTGTTGGGTTAAACATGCACATAGACAGTGCTCAGCAGGGCATATGATGGGGACCGTGCAGAATGGCTCCCTCTCTGAGAGAACCACCAGGAGCCCTAAAACTTCCAGGCTCCCAGGGAAGTGAAGACAAGCAGAAAAAAATGCTTCTTGTATCCAGAAGCACCAGGAGCTCTCTTGTACATGGGCCAGATCAACAGGCGGTTGTAGACGATGTGTGGGTTCCCTGGCATCTTCTAGTCCCTTTGAGTTTGCCTGTGCACCAGGCTGGGTAATTGTGCTGAAGAAAGCATACAAATTGCAATTGTATCTGGGCCATGCCCCAAAAGTGCAGAGAGGTAGAGAAAGCCTCTTTGCTTTATCCCTCTCCTCTGATAAAAAGTCAGACATAATCAGGGTGCAAACTAATGAAGCTGAGATCTGACTTGACAGAGAAGACTCCCATGAACATTTGTGAAGAAGGTTTTACCTGAAGTTTTGGCTTTAGGCTTTAACCACCAACTCAGCATTTTCAGTACAGTCACAACCTCAAGGCTGATACTGAATTTCCATCTGGTTTGTCCACTCCATTTTTAATGAGCAGGCCAGACATTTTCTCCAAAGCTATTCATACTTTAAAGCAATTTATGAAGAGCAGAATATAGTTCAGGGGGTTCCTTTTGCTTTTACTATGAGGAGAATTTAAAACTCCTCATATTTTGACAACTTACAGTCTACGATGATACGGATCTGCTTTCCTAGGGCCTATCTGCAAAGAACAGTTTTTTTATGAAGTTTCTATTTTTGATTGCTCCTCATCCAGCTCATTCAGAAGAAGGCACTCTAATTTCTGAATAAGACCATATGTACACAGAGCTAAGCAGCTGACTAGCTTCAGATTCATAATTCCTCATTCAAATTCTTAGTTCCTCATCAGCTTGCATGTGCAACCTCTCTCTCAGAACCTAATCTAAATCCTACTGATGTCAGTGAGGACAGGTTCTACCTCTCCAATTTAGCCTTCTAAAAATCAGGCATGTGTTCTAAATGCAATTATGAAGGAGCCACTTGTAGTCAAAATAGAGAAAGATCAGCATTTCCAGGAAGTGATTCATACCATCTGCCTTAAAGACTTGTCTTAAGCGGGGACAAATGTATTTCTGGCAGTGACTATCTCATTCCATTGCCTGTTGAGGGCACCTACACAGCTAGCCCAGAGGTTTCCTTTCTCTTAGACAAGTGAAGCCAAGGGAAGGGATCTTTCTGTTTATTTTAATGGCAAAAGGTCCAGGCTTTCTGTTTGCTGAGATAAATTACAAATGAGAAAGCAAGGCTTCAAAGGGTACCTCTAGTTGCATCCCACAGATTGCTAACTCAGTCAGCATTTGGATGTATGGAAAAGACATATCAACTTTCTCAAAATAAACTCGTGAAACAAGATTAAACCTTCTTCTTTTTTTTTTTTAAGTGTTGTTTGTACTTTGCATCATAGTGGCCTGACTGACAGGGAGCACAATTTGATAGAAATCTCAAAGAAAAGGCGAATGCTTTTTGTCTGTCTCTTCCAAAGACACACTCAGTGGGATATGTGAAATGTCAGAAATAATTAGACAAAACTATATAAGCTCCTAGCAACACTAATGTGCTGTGTAAAAGTGAGTATTTGCTACAAAGCTTTAAACATTTGTTTGAAGGCTGCATGTTAAAGGTAACCTGAGTATTTTTTTAAATACTGTTTCCAAGATATTGATTAAGACAGACCTGGATATGAAAAAGCAGTATGGAAAATTATGAAATGCTGCCATGCCTTTGCTGAAATAGGATGCTCTATTTCTTTTTTCCAAAGATGATATATGGAAGTAATCGATCCTTCTTATATAGCAATTACAATGAAAAAGCAGATTTCCTTAGCTCATCATCTGCTGGAGCTTATTTAACAAAGCAGAAGAAGGACTAGCTCCCAGTACCAATAATCAAATAATCAATAAACATAGAAATGTTTGTTGAAAGTGACTTTTGGAGGTCCTTTAGTCCAACTTTCCACTTCAAGTGAGATCTCCAAAGTCAAAGAAAATATACGAGTTTATACCAGAGGGAAATCTGGCCCAAAGTCTTTTTTAGAGGCAAAAAAATAGAAACAGAAACTATGAATGCAAAGAAAAGGGGAAGTAAAGGAGGAGAGGAGAAGAGAAGAAGGAAAAATAGGCCAAGATTTTTATTTGAGGTGGTAGTATTAGAAGTGTAGGATTTCTGCCAAAAAGTGGGATTTTTTTGTAGGTTTGCTAACAGATGTGTTTTTATCTTCTAGGAAAACAATGATCAGGAGAAAACCTGAAAGCTTTGAGCTGCTCTGGTGAATACGAGGATATAAAAAATTTTGCATCTGAAGCACCTCTGTCCCTTTTTCAAATGGATGAGTTCTGAGCGTGGAACTATTAACTACCTAAAGCAGCAACTTCTTCTTTCACTGTGCAACTTGGAGGGGAAAATGAATTTCACAAATTGCACCACTGAAGCCAATGCGGCTGCAAAGCCAAAAACAGTAACTGAAAAGATGCTTGTTACCCTGACCTTGGCCACAATCACAACCCTGACTATGCTGCTGAATTCTGCTGTGATCGCAGCAATCTGCACAACCAAGAAGCTCCACCAGCCAGCAAATTATTTAATATGTTCACTAGCTGTGACAGATTTGCTTGTTGCTGTTCTTGTCATGCCCTTGAGTATCACTTACATAATGATAGATAAATGGACTTTGGGATACTTCATCTGTGAGATCTGGCTCAGTGTCGACATGACCTGTTGCACATGTTCAATTCTTCATCTTTGTGTCATTGCTCTGGATAGGTACTGGGCAATCACAGACGCTATCGAATATGCCAGAAAAAGAACGGCAAAAAGAGCTGGGCTGATGATAGTCACTGTGTGGACTATCTCCATTTTCATATCAATGCCCCCTTTGTTTTGGAGAAATCACCACACTGTCACTGTTCCCAGTGAGTGTCACATTCAACATGATCATGTCATCTACACTATTTATTCCACATTCGGGGCATTTTATATACCCTTGACTTTGATTCTGATCTTGTACTACAGAATTTACCATGCTGCAAAGAGCCTTTACCAAAAACGGGGTTCAAGCCGCCACCTTAGCAACAGGAGCACTGACAGCCAAAACTCTTTTGCCAGCTGCAAGCTCACACAGACATTCTGTGTCTCAGACTTCTCCACGTCCGATCCAACCATGGAGTTTGATAAAATCAATGCATCTGTGAGGATCCCTCCTTTCCAAAATGACCTGGACCTGGCTGGTGACCGGCAGCAGATTTCTACGACACGGGAACGAAAGGCTGCTCGCATTCTGGGACTGATTTTAGGTGCTTTCATTTTGTCTTGGTTGCCATTTTTCATTAAGGAGTTGCTTGTGGGCCTTCATATTTGCACTGTCTCTCCAGAAGTAGCTGACTTCCTGACCTGGCTTGGATATGTCAACTCCCTTATCAACCCTTTGCTGTACACTAGCTTTAATGAAGATTTCAAGCTGGCCTTTAAAAAGCTCATCAGGTGTCGAGAACATACTTAAAAGTACTAGGAGATGATGGTGACATGACTCCTGGCCTTAAGAATGAGTAAAATAATTTGACTCTGTCACCATTTTGCTTGATAAAGGAGATTTTTGTGCTTGCTCATTTGCTTGACTTCTCTTTAGCCTGTAATTCATTCTGCTGTTTTTTACCTCTGGTGTTTTTCATGGTAAAGAGTTTGGAAAAAATTTTGTTCTACAAAGGCACGGATTTTTTAGCAAGAAAAAAAAAAAGAAACTATTAGGTATTCTTGTTTAAGGCATTTTGTCTAATCAATGATTCAAAAAAGAAAACAGTATCCACAATTTGTTTATACGTCTTTCATTTAAGAATCAAATGTCTAATTTAACACGCACTGTAGTAATATAAAGGTTTATAAACTGAATCCCATAAATACTTATTCAAAAATTAATAAGCATTTCATGGTCACAACAGTTAAACAGTAAATCTTTACTGTGGCATTTTGAGAAAATTGTAACAGTCATTTAACACCATTTCCAGCTTAGGTCATGGCAGAATAAACTATTCTGTTCTTTCTATACCTGCAGAAATTTAGAGTAAATGTACCATCATAACAGAAAGCAGAGTTCACTTTTTTCCTTTTAAAAATGGATCCCATTTTGTACTCCATGGTATTTGTTTAAGTGGCTGATTGTGTGTAAGATTCCTGAGAGACATCTGTACAGTTTGTTTGGTATCTGAGAAAACAAAGCTAGCAAGTGTCACATGTGTAAGACCAGCTGCACCGCTGACTGGTTACGTTTTTAATATCACTAAACATATCTCTTCAGGTCTCAGGCCTTGTGCCTTAGTCGGCTGTCCAGTGGAATTATTCAGTTTTTCCACCCTTCAGCTGAACCTTGCACTGCAGAACCCCCTGGATCAACCAGTCTCACCCCACAGGCTTACCTGGACATCTTCTCTGCAGGCCAGCGATATACAGTGCTCAGAACAATCTTCTAAAAAATTATTTTTTGTTTGAACAGCAGCAAAAAAAAATAGGGGAAAGGAATGTTTTAGATGATAGCATTCTACATGTCTGCCTTGCCTTAATGCTACAATTCCCAGTGGCACCCTTGTTAGCTTAACCTATGATCGTGCACCTCTAGCAAGATTTCTTAGATCTTGTTCTGGGATTCCTCCAAAGAGTTACTTCCCTTGTCTTGAGAGAGAGAGACAGAGATAGTCATTATTATCCTGCCTTCTGTGCACATGGAAGTAAAAGTGTCCTGGTTCAAACATTTTGGAAATCAGTCAGGCAAGAGGCAAAAATCAAAGCTAAGAATATGGTATTTTCCATTAGTAACTCCTAAGCACTGTTTAAATATTGACTACTTATCTTGAGCCATTATTTTCCTTCCTGTCCATTTCCCTGAACAAATTCTTGTTAAATTATACTGATATACCATACAGAAAATATCACATACATCAACCTGATGTGTAATAGTGAATTATAGTATGGCAGCTTCCAATCCATCAAAACAAATATTAAAGGTAGCAGAAGTGTTGTAGCAGTGCTGGAAACCAGCTCTGAAAAATGCTTTGAAAATTTTTGACATGACAATCATTTTTCTTATCAGGAGTCAAGGAAGTGTAAGTAATGCACGAGTAATAAACTCCAGATGGAGTTGAGAAATTACATCTTTATTTCTACAAGAAAGCATTCGGCTGGAAAGATGCAGTACTGCAAGCAGAGTGTAAATCAAGTCTGAATGTGACAGAAGTGTGACCTACAGCTTACCCACATGCAGTGGGATTCTGCTTTTAAGGACTACCAGTTTTCTATGCTTGAATTTAGGAGATTTATCACCAGTTGTCCTTCTGAAGTTATTGTCACAGCTGCCTTCCCCAACTGCCTTTAGGTTCCATGCTAGCTAATAATAACATCTACAAAGAGGGGAAAAAACAAATCTTAACCCCTGAAAATGTCTTCTAGTGGGGAAGCTGGGAGATCCATTACAGTTTTCCCTTTTTGCAGCTCGTTGGAGTGGAAACTATCCATGGAAACTGGGGAGGAGTGCCCTGACCATACCTATCTATAAAACTTCCAAAGCAACTTCCCAGAGTACCTATGCTACTAGGAGGAAAAAAAAAAAAGAAAAAAAAAGAATGAAAAAAGACAAGCAATTAAAAGAATAGGAAGTATTCATAAGGACTATTGCAGAACAACTTTATTTTTTCTTTCAGCAAGCTCAATAGAACTGACTAATAAAGGACAAAGACTGTGCATAATTTCCCCAAATAAGGTGATTGCTGCATGGAAGACTGAACATTTGTTGCTAAAAGAGAATAGATTTTAGTGCGTCTTGTGTGGTTCACAGCTCTGCTACAAAGGTACTCAACCACACTACCAATTAGGGAGGGAGAAGTAAATACCCAAGACCGCACTAGCAGGAAGTTTGAGAAAGGCAGTAAGTACAGCAGGACAAAGCACTCAGAAGCCTTCTGATCCATGCTGTGTCTCAGGGGGACCAGGGTACGTCAAATTACGATAAGAGGTAGGGAGGAATAAGGTTCTGCCTCTCTTCACATGAGGCAAGTGATCCTCCTGCTAAGAGCCTGCTGTGGCCCTGACAAAGTAAGCATGGACCTACAGAGAAGACGACACTTCCCGGATTTACAGGCTTCTGGAATGCACAAATGTCACCATTTCAAAATCAGAGCTGAGGGATTTCCTGAGTGACTTTACCCAGAGTGTGTATGTTGTCATGGCTCTTCTGACCAGGAGAGATGGCCAGATTTTCTCTTTCAGGCTTTGTGTCCTTCCTGTTGCACCTCTCCTGCAGGCAGAACTAACCTGAGAGCATCTTCAAGGGTGTAACCATGACCACATACTGGGCCCACAGGATCCAATTCCTGCCTCCTCCAAACAGTGCAGATTTATGGCAATGACACCACAGACTTGCACTTCCACAGAGAGTCAGGGACCTGGAGAAAGGAAGTGAAGGATGCTCACTCTGAGTCACTCTGGCCGACACAAGGGCACAAACTGCGCCCCCAGCCAGACTATGAGTGGTCCCCCCTCAGCATTAGATAGACTGCAGCTCTGCCTGGCAACACAGACTATCATGGCCACACAAAATTACTGATGTTGGATGGGATCTCTGGAGTCCAGCTAGTCCAACTTCCACCCCACCATCCCTCAAAGTGGGGCCAAGCTCACAGCTTGAGTCACATCATGTGTTCCTGCTGCTGACACATGTTGGGCAGAGTTACATCTCTCATGCAACAGGCTCTGTAAAGCAGGTGGCTGATGCCTTTGCTTGTTTAAAGATAGAAGTATGGCTAAAGGGCCAGAAATGATGAACATGATCTCCACAGAAGCTATTGTAGGTAGACAGAAATGCTTCAGAGACAGATATGAGAGCTGTAAAATTGAGGAGCTCCATCATCTTCATTTCTATTAACATTCTTTTTTTCTTTTCTGATCTCCACTACTACCACTCAAGCCACCAGTCAGTGTCAGGTTGAAGACTGTATTTAATTTTAATATTTAGAGGTAATTAACAGGGGAAAAAACAGATGGATGGCTAATTTTTGTGCTTCCCATTCACTGTCAGCTGACTACTGCTTTCCTAATTAAGTCATTAGCTAAACACAGAGCTATGTTTTCTAACAAATACAACTAGACTGATGAAGATGTCCTGTACATTTTCCCCACGCACAGACTCAAAGTTGGGAACAGCTTAAAGGACTGTTTACTTACAACAATTTAATTTGATCAGAAATTACCTGTCAACTGATGGAAATAAAAACTTTCACTAGTCTGGCACTGTTATTTGGCAACTTCATTTTTTCTGTGTTAAACATCTGCTGATTTTACAGAGGGTAATGAGACATTTCCTAAGCTTTGACTTCTTGTCCACAGCAACTGCCCATTCACACCTATCCTGGATCTGCTCCAGCCACGTGGCAGTCTGCAATACAAGCTGTTCCTAGCAAGCACTTAATGACTCACCTGTAGCAAATTCCAAGACCTTCACCATACATCCATCTTCCTTAGCCTCTATGACACATCTTTCCTCCTCAAAGTCTTATTTTCCCTTGATGCTCCCCTTGCTTATTTCTCTTCCTTCCTTTCTTCCTACCTCCCTTGAGAGGTTTCTCCTCCCTCTCTCCCCTCCTCTCTACAGGGGGCTCATACTGACCTGTCTGTTTAGCCCCTCTGCTCTTCCTTTCTACATCTTTTCTGTGTTATTTCTGTGTTAAGTGCTGTTTCCTCCTATACTTACATCCCCAACTCACAATCCAGCCTCTCCGTTTCTGGTTCCCTCTAATCCTTAAATTCAATGTGGTCCTACAGCACTAGTGCTGTAATCAGGATTCTCACGATCATGGACATTCAAGTCTGTCAGGTTTTACTCCCTATCACACGTGCCTAAGTGTCTAGGGCATATCCAGAAGCTTTTCTTTCTGTGTAACCAGCCAGTACGTTGGCATGAGTTCATACATCCCTAGCCCTAAAGACTGCACCCATCTACCAGATAGTCTCCCCCCAACACATAACCTTCAAATGCTATTTTACCTGCTATTTTTATCTGTTACCCTTCTTCTTCACCCTACATTGGTTGTTCCTTTTCTAACACATTAAAATCAATCATATTTTCTCTTTTAGGGACCTGTACTGTCCAGGTAACTGGGTTGCACTCAGCTCCTGCTGGTCTGCCTGTGACAGCTTCAGCTCTCCTATCTGCAAGCTTTCTCTTCATCACCTCCATCATCTCCCCTAGTCCTTGCAGCTGATGGGTTTTTTTTTCCTTCTCAAACCTCCTTCTGCCATGGCTCTTGAAAGAAAAACAGTCAGCAAGGGCAGTGGAGGGAATACTGTGCACACATCATTTGTCCCTTTTCTCCTTAGGTCCTGCCTCTCAGGGCATACCACCTACTGAGCTGAGCTACATCTCTCTAGTGCGTAGCACATCCAGGACACAGCTACAAAATATAAGAGCTAACTGTGTCCTGAGCCACTTAGCTGTGGCTCATCCCATCTTCCCTTTAAAGTCTACGGTTCCCCACTGCAATGACATACTGAGCTGATTACAGCATGTGAGATTACTTTTGTTGATCTTCCCAGATAGAGACAGATGACAAGATCGAACCTTTCCAAAAGAGTTTAAAACAGAGTCCCTATTTCACCAAGTTTACATGATGAAAGGCTGTCACTATTCAGACTTCCCTGCCAGGTATCTCAGCTGTCCAGCTTTCTATAGTTTGTCACCTACTATTTTTCTTTGTTGCCTGCAAACTCTTTTCTTTGCATGTACCAGGAGGGAGAAAAAAGAAAAAAAGTGTGGCTTTACTTGGCACAAGAGGTTAAAAGAACAAGGAAGTCTTTTCTAAGGACTCTATTTACGCCCCTTTGTTTACAGCCTCAGTTATCAAAAAGCAAACAGCATTGCAGTGTTAAGGAGAAATACAGACTTCCAACACAAGTGGAGAGATTGTTCATGCATTTTGTGTAGTCTGTTTAACCACTGCAAATTTCAGTGACAGACAAGCTATTTTATGTTCATATTTTACACACCCAAATGATCTGTAAGAATTATCTTAAATTGCTTTATTGTTTAGGTGGACACAGTAGATATTGCAGTATCTTTTATTGGGCTAGCCAATATATTAAAGTTGTAGGACATAAAAGCCCCACGTAACACATAGTCCCTTTGTAATTGCTACCTGTTCTACTCCTAAGGCTATAAAGAATAAAAAAAATTAAAATTTTTTGAGTTTGGCTAAATGCCAGGTTCATCAGCTGTAAAACCTTTCTTTATAACTCTCTGTTTTAATGGTATGGATGTAATATTGCCAACATTTCCCCCTTCTTCTCTCCCCTCTCCTCCTCCCACTCGAAGATTTTTACTTTTTCATGAACCACATGTAAGTGATCACATGTAGATGATATTTATTATCTGCAGTATGATTAAAATATTCCTTCTCACCCAGGCTAAACTAAACATTTGCTAAATTCATATTAAAATAAACTGCAGATGCTATCCTGTCATGCCTAAGAGCCCTGGAGAACAATTTATAAAATTTCACATGGTTTTATATAGCCCTGCCCAATAATTCTACAATGGATCATCGCTCAGAAAGTATGACTGGAAAGAGTTCCACTAATTTCTTTGAGCACTGAATCAGCCCTTAAAGGTAAACTTTTAGTGTTGCTACTGTAAGTAAAACATGTAAATACAAATGTGGAAAAATATATGCTACCAAATAATATAAGCCCCTGCTCTAAAAGCTAAGTAAGAATGATTTGTTTCCCACTTTCTCCTTCTTAATCTTGTCTTTCTTCCTCATCTCACCATTTCCTGGTCTGCAGCTCCTGTTCATTATTTCTTTTCTCAGTTTCTTCTCTCTCTCTCTCCTTCCTTTCCACTGCATCCTTCCCTAGCATACAGCTGCATGTTAGTAACTTGTACCAAGATGCCACAAGGAGTGTTGGGACACCCCCTGTATTTCACCCTCTTTCGGTTGCTTGGATCACTTTTTTTTTCTTTTTTTTTTAAATTAGCATACAGATCAGTTCTTTCAAGCTTTCATGGATTAATTTCCTGCATGACAAATTCTCAGCCTCATTTCAATCCAGTGCAAGATCCCGTATCACCGGGGTACTAGAATCGTTTTAAGTACTATGCCTTCAATACCCATTTCACACACCACATGACTGCAAATGGACATATTTCTATAAGGTGAGGCATAAAACATTGTCTCCATGCAACTACACTTTATAAAATACACCCTTTTCATCAATTCGGAAACAAAAGGTAACTTTTGGGAAGAGGGAGGACAGAATTCATACTCTTTCGAAAAGTGCTGTTTTGCACATAACTTGAAGTGACTCAACTTCTGGCTATCAATTTTAAAAGAACACTGAGAATCAAATCATGAAATCACAAATGCATGCCTGAATTGCCTGCAACAAGCAGAGTGACCTTCCAGTGGACTTAACAAAAAAAAAAAACAAAAAACTTTTCTTTCCAAAGCCTTCCACAACAACCTTTTCAGGGGAATAGGAAGTTCCACATGAATTACTTTCACTTTTCTGATGCCACTTGAAATTATATCTCAATCGTTTATATGAGATACAGCCTGACAAGCTGTTGGAGTTGTGGGATAATCCTCAACAAACTTATTTCTCCAATAAATAAAAAATAAACCTAATACCTCCAGTTTGAGAGTTATTAAATTGGAGAATTTGACCAATAAAATCAAGTCTATCAGCTAGAGCCTTATTTTTATTTATATGTATTCCAATGTAATTCCTTATTCTTTTATTGCTAAATTGCATATGAGCAATAAAAAGAAGAAATAATTTTAAATTTAGCATAACAAGAATATATTCTTTCTCTTATTTTTGCTGTTCTAGCAAAACATTTCCATGTTATGACCAGACGTTCATTCTGAAACAGGCAGAATGAAAAAATTAACCTAGTTAAGTCAAAGAAGTTCATCTAGAATTGTATAATTTGGTCTGATATTTACACATGCACACATGTCACGCATCATAGTTCCTTAATTTTTTCACTGCAGCAAAACAGGTTATCTGTATTTTTAATACAGGTCAGTAAAAGGTTGTATCCCTCCCTACCATGCATTAAGGGCCAAGAGGCAGAAAGGGACCTAGACCCTGAGTTACAAGGCTGGCGGAAGCTGAGCATCATTTTCCTCTAGCCTGTATGACAAACAACGGCAAAGAAGATATGATGGCAAGGCAGACAGCAGGAACGGCTAAGCCTCATCCCTTGCGGGGTTGTTGTCATGTGTCAGCTCAGGCTAAAGCTTGGGACGCAGCATTGTGACCAGCAGTACTGCAATTAATGCAGCAAGGACGGGCTAGCACATGTCACAGGAATGCCTTCACTTTGCTCAGTTGACCTGCTCTTCATCATCAAACTCTTCCTTGCACTGAGTGGAGTCAGGTACGTAACCCACGGGGGTAATAACAGGCCACCTCATCCAAGTGGGAAAACAGCCACACCAAGAGCAATCTCTAAACCTCCCTGTTCCCTAAAGCAGATGAACAGCTCCACAGAGCTAGACACTAACAGGTGGGAGAGCCTGTACAAACCCACTGTACAAGAAAGTACTGGGATTCTCCATATCCATTGATCCTGACTGGAAACAAGGCATTTGTCTAATACAAATTGTTTGGACTAACAAAGGTACTGACAATGCATAAAAGTATATTAAGGTTACTGAGAATAAACATAGCTCATAAGCACAAATCGAGGCAAATGGTGGCCATGCCAGCTAGTATTGATCATCAAGACCATTAAAAAGTTACACTAACAAAATTAAAGAGGGAACTAATAACACCTGCCACTCCATGACAGCCATTAACACAGAGCACAACAGCTGGGCCTCCAGATAGATTCCACACCGGTGACCAAGATCCACAACAGCAACAGTTGCCAAGGCCGTATCAGTCTTTAAAGGGCCTGTTTTTGTGACATTAGCTTCTCAGCTCAGAAATGCAATAGAGACCAAATGCCCTTCCTCCACCAGGCTGAGGAACAGCATCCTGTTGTTATTGCAGCCTTTAAGCAGCAACAGACCAGTGTCCCTGCTGCTCTCCTCCCTCCAGGTGGGCAGGAATATGAGATAAGGAAATTTCCCTCACAGCTGACTCCTTAGCTCTCCCTTAAATGTGCCACGTGGTAAACACCAAGACCAGCTGTAGCACTCAGCAGCAGGTAGGCACGTAAAAGACAACTGAAATAGCTCACAGGGGGAACAGAGTACACTGAGCAGTTCCTGTTGGTTCTTCCAGCTGATTTACACTATCTCTCCTCCTTCCACATCACTGTTTATTCCTTTTCTTCTCCCTCTTTGGGAAATCAATTGTTATTGATGGGTCCTGATGGAGCCAGAACAATCACCCCAAATCAATGGGGATGACTAACTACACAGAGGCTGGAGACCCACTAGGCCAGTTGCACTCCCTTCAGAGACATTTCTGTATTGTAGAATCAGCCTCTAGGGTACCTCCTGAAGGAGATTGCTCTGAGAGGACAAAGTTTTAAGCAGCTCTGGATCATGGTGATCTGCTAGTCATGTTAATTTTATATATATACACACACATATATATTTTATACATATGCATATATATCATCTTTCTTTCTAAAGAATTTCAACTGATTTTGCAAACTATGGAGAACACAGAGAGAGATGCTTTTATCACTGAGCTAAGGACCTTAATGTAATGTTTGAGAGAAGATACAAATCTGTGCAGAGAAGGCAGGGACAGGGTGAGAAATAATTAGTGTTGACCCTTTTTGGAGAACAGGTTTGCAAACAAGGAGAGTACGTGAACAACAGTTCTCATACAATACATAAAAATACAGTATTGGAGCCCTTGGATCTAGAAAGTTGTTAGTTGTTGCTCACTGATTTCCAATCTAACTAACCATAACAGTTTTCAGTTTTAAATCAATCATGCATAGCTGTAGAGAAGATGAGTCTAAAAAAGATCATTCCAAACTTCACTTACTGTTGTACACATCTGACAGACAATTAAAAACATGCACAACATGTTTTAGATGCATCTCCTTGTGCACACAGCTTAAAGATTTCTGCTCTTGCAAAATAAACAGACATTAAACTATCCATTTTTCTTGCACGCCCATAAAATTTGGTCCTTGATCCAAAGTCACATGAAGTCAGTTGCAGACTTGGTATTGTCTTTACCTGGTGTTGAATCATTCTCTTGATGTGCAAAATTTCATGGTAGTTTTGAAGGTTGCTTGAAAACTTGACTGATAATCTGCCTTTCAGAGTTACAATAACCAACATTGTCTGAATGCCAGTTATTTTAGAAGAGAGATCTTTTCTTCTTTCCATTTCTCTATTTCCTCCCTCTTCCCCAAGTTCTCCCATTATTCTATCAGACTAATACTTCAATGTGGATCATTACCTTAGAGATCCAATAGGTCAGTTCTACTTCATCATCATTATATATGCTAGAATATACTTTTCACAACCTGTTAGCCAAAAGTCACAGAAAATATGAGCGGAAGGATGTGAAACACTGGCCAGAGGCAACATACCAAGAAGGAGGGTTGATTTGCCCTCTTGATTTGCTCTGTACATGTTCTCATTGTGTTTCTCAGCAATTCTGTGTCTCCATAAGAGTATTCTGCACTTTGTGCTATTCTGAGATCAACATTTCTGGCACTGAAATGACAGAAGGAGAGCTAAGAAAACTAAAGAAATGACAGGTAAAAGGTATTATGCTTTTACACACATGCACGCACCATTAGGGACAGAACTACCATCATCAGCATGAAAACCACGAGCTTCTGTCATCTGAGTTAAAAGGCATCCTTTTCTAATAAGATTTGCCTACTTCACAGGCCACCAGCTAGAGGAAGGCATAATTTCATACACCCACACAGATCCCTAGAGCAGAAGGCAGAGGTAGGCTGCCCAGTCCCAGCCCAGGCCCCCAAATTAGGCTGTCACTGAGCAAACAGGCTCTGCGCTGTTACCCCCACAGCAGCTTGTCAGACAGACTCCTCTCACCTTGGGCACTGACATAGCTCAAGTCTGATTTTAATTCATAGTTGTCAAGTACTGCCTTCCCTGCATAGGAATGTGATTGCAGACTGGAGACGGTACCTCGCTGGGAAAGCAGGCGTATGAAACTGAGCCTCCTGCCAAAGCCTGGTCCTCATTCACCCAGCCACGATGGGCTTTGCCAAGAGCCCAGAGGTGCTGGATGTGGGGCTAAGCGTGTTGTTCCCTTGTGTGCCATAAGCTAGAGAAACAACACTTTTATCCAACTTGAGCTTGACCTTGGGTTTCCCTCTTGCAGTTGACATCAGGTATTTTCTGCAAAATCGCTAGAGATAGTTTGATTCGAAAAAGCAGCCAGCGAACAGTCCTGCCAAGCACACCCTACCAGATTCAAAAGCACAGCCACCATCCCCAGGGCCATGCCAGATATCATGAATGGCACAAGCCCTGTGCTAGGGCAAGCAGCGGGAAGGTACCAGCTGCACACCCAGCATGGCCATGAGCAGCAGGAAGCTGAAAACTTCCATTTGTCAGGGTGGCCATGAAACATTCACCTTTGGAAACATTTTTAAATACCCAAAACGCTCTGCAGCACAGAACAAGTGTCTGTGCTGGATATACAGTACCCCAGAGGGAGTTTGGGCTGAAAAAGAAAAGCTAATATTTATTAAGTTAAGAATTAAGTTCTGCTTATTAAGAGGGTTTGTGTCAAAAACAGGCTTCAAATATCACTTGTTAGACATATAACTTGCTAAACATGACTAAAAATTAACATGTACGAGCCTAAAAACCAAGCAAATCTCATTGAAAATGTTCATTGAAATCAGCAAAAAAAATGTTTTTTTTAAAGACTTTTTTGAACCAAGTGGTAGCAAACAGCTTGGACATGGTCTGGAGATGAATCTGTTCCAGTAGCTCTTCACTTATGTTGATGAATTATCTCTATACCCTAACTTTTCCAGTTACTTTACACTGAATATTTTCCAGTGGTACTTTTCAGGCTTTTTACCAACTTAGTGCACACATTGTTTTGACTGTTCATCAGGTGTGTCAGGCACATGGTTTTTCAAGTCAGTCTTTTTATTTTTCCTGGTAAACTGCAATTTCATGATATTTTTTATCTATCTACCATTTTATGTAAGGTGATTGACAAATGATCATCTTAAGTAGCCACATTAGTTAAAGAGCAAAATCCAAAAGCTCCCGTCCTCTGACTGGCTCTACAGCAGCTTTGCCACTTATTTTTCTCATTCCTGACAACATAATTGCTACATTATGCCTTATATGAAGCTCATTTTCCTCCTAGAGCAAGAAAGGTAGCACTTGATTTTGCGGATTATGGACGTTTCAATGATCCAAAGTTTTTTGGTGCCCAACTCATAAACTTACTGTTTTCTGAAGCCAGATATGAAAGTTCTGGTCATTTCATGTGACCCTTTGCTTAAAAAGGAGATGGCATAGATCTGAGTGTCTCTTCACCAGCTGGTGTAAAATGAATTGAAATTTCATATGGTCAAGATCACATTATATCTCAGCCCTACTGCTACTGAGGTGGGTAGCACAAGAGGGATAACGATAAATGTCTGGAATGGGTTAAATGAGATTTGGCTGCAGATGAAGACAACAAAATTTAGATGTCTACTAAGAAATTCTTACATGTGTGCTAGGTCTACAAGCTCCATTACAGGTAAGAGGGATCTTGTCCAACACAGTCTTTGGAGCCTGGGGTTGTGATTCATTTCAGCCTGAAACACACACCTGGGGTCCAGATATGACACAGGCCTTACAGGAGATCTGTGCCTTTCTGAAGGCACAGCCGGAAGCCTTCAGGTCACTGCAGGGCACTTCAAATATTAGATGCCTGGTTCTCTGGCTCCAAAGGGAGCTTGGATTCCTGTCTTATCTGTAGACAACTACATGCATACATTCAAACTCTGAAACTTTGTCATCCAAGAATCAGTTTTCTAGTTTGACCTTTTTAAAATAAAGTCTCTAAAAAACACCCTCAGTGTGAGCAACCCATCTGCTAGAGTGAGACAGTTGTTTTCTTTTTCCCACTTAGCACTTGCTTTGGTCCTTCTCTGAGTCACATAAAAATATTTCCTACCTCACTTCTTCAAAATGGTCATGTGTAGAGCAACAGGCTGCTGGATGCAGCAAGGCTACCCAAGGAAATAAATGTTCAGATGAAGGAAATAAGCCACCTTTTTATGCAGTGAATACATGAGCACGTAGGGAATGCAAATAAAGTCAAGCTTATATGTCACCTAATATCATGCTAAAGACCTGCAAACCTGGAGGTAAAAATATGCTTCTGCACAAAAAAAATAAAAGCTCTGTTCTTGCAGCCAGGGCAGTGCAGTCTTCTCTGCTCACAGGCTCCTCTGCTACATGTGCAAGTGTTACCACAATTTTCCTGGTGGATATCTTTTTAACTGATGGTAACTCTGTTGTTGAAATATTTGCTAACATACTGTATAAAATAAATCCTGGATCTACAGACAGAGAAAGGAGATGCAAATATGTAGCAGAAAAACCTCGCCTTTGCAATAGCTATGAATTGTGTATGACTTGCATCCTCATGCGGCTGTCATTGAGTACAGTCTGGTTTGCACAGCTATGCAAGAGAGAGGCAGAAGTGATGTGAGGAGCAGCATGCTTAGGAGATCAGTCTCCAGGACCATGACTTCACTGCTGTGTCAGGTTGTCCCAAGAATATCAACATTGCTTGACAGCTGGGGCAATATCAGTCACAACAGCTACCCCACAAGCCTTTTTAACACTCTAGCTAGGTTCCCTTCCTCATCTCATCTTTAGTATGAGGCTCATGCCTGCCCCACAGACTCCTAATCCTGCTGTGTCAGTCTCCCACATAGGTCACAAAGGGAGAGAAAAGGGCAGGATTCCTACATAGCCCAGGCATGTAGGGAGCCATGCCACAATGCTGTCATCTATATTGCAAATACCTCAGGAGTATCTTAAGGAGCTGGAGTCCCAGCACTGGCACCAGCAACAGCCCTCTTTCATACATGAAAAGCATGGTCCATTGCTGGGAACTGTTGCTACAATTCATAGACCCACCAAGTCTTGACAGTTATGGACGCATTCCTAGCAACTTTGTGATATTACACTGTCCTCCACTGGTTTGAGGATGTAGATCTTCGTGATCCTGGGCCCGGATCAGCCACTAACTTTGTAGTGGCAGCACACCAATGTCCAGCCCTCAGTCACAGTCCAGATATAGGCAATCATTCTCTTCTGAAAGCTGGTCACAGTTTCCTTGCCCAGGCCCCCAAGATTAGGAGTTCAACATCAGTGAGTTCATGGTGGCCATCCTCATCATGGAGGTCTACAAGCCATATTGCCATCCACTCCCTCTCCTACTCCTTCCCTTCTGTCACAGCCCAAGCCTCCCTACCCTCTTCCATGCAAACAACATGCCTGACTATTTTGGAGACATTGACTGGATACCTATCCCACCCAGTATCCCTCAATGGGAAGCTGTGATTATTGTGATTATAAGAGGAACAATTTCTTCATACACTGAGTCCCCAACAGCCTTTGCCACAACATGAACCTCATTTGCAAATACAATGCTTGCATACTCTGGAATGCTGGTTTCTCTCTAAGATGTGTATTTATACTGACATCTGTGGTGTAATTTTGATGACATTTGCTGACTTTGGCAGCAATAGCACAAACCCATGACTGCCTCTATTTCTGCCATCCCAGCAATCATGATGGTTACCGGGAGACTGACTGCATTTTTACTTCCCGCCAGATGCCTGTGAAGCACATATTCTGGTGACTGAAGGGGAGCTAATACTAGCTATAAAATCAGCCAGTGCAGAGAAGGCCAAATAGACTACTGTGATCAAACTTTTCATTTCATATACTGCATAAAAACAGAGGGAACTAGATGCTGAGTGTATGAAAGTGGAGTGGACACTGTAAAGGGCCCTTGTGCAGGCAACTGACCATCCTGGACACAGCTTTGGTAGATGTGGCTCCTATAAGGAATATACATCACATCACCTGAGGCTCTGTTCAAAAGCCCAGTAAGAGAGGGAAAGTCAGAAACCACAAAGAGCACACTGGGAAATGGTCTTACCGTGCATAGGGCAGCATCAGGAAGTTGCTGTCCATATTACACCACTCAGGCCTTACAAAAAAAAAAAAAAACTCAGGTCTTTAGAAAATGTGGGCACCATATGAGCCACTTTATAATGTTAGAAACCACAAATGTTACACCCATACCTTTTAAAACAGAGTTCCTAAATGCATTCCACAATCCTTCACTTCATTTTAGGATATTAACACCAATTATAATGAAGTGTTAATCTTGTGGCTGTTAGGCTTATTGTGTGTATTTGCAGGGATCTAAACAGTCTAACAAATACATTGGTGTGGTGTTGATGCCGAGAGACTTGTCTGTAGTGAATAATTCATCTCAGACAGTCAGGGAATTAGAAGAGCCTCATGCATCCCCCAAGCTCAATGCAGGGTCACCTACAGCTTTGTCACTTCTGAAAAATGCTTGTTCAATCTGTTCTTAAAGCCCTCCTGTGATGGAGATGCCTTAGTTTCCTCAGACAGCCTACTCCTCTGCTTTGTTTCCTTCACCATAGAAAGTTTTATTCACTATCTAACCTGAATCTCCCTTGCTGCAATTGGAGACAAAGAGGAAAAAACGCACTATTATTGGCAGCAAATACTGAACCTGTATTACTCGACAATTCTTTCTTTTTTTTCTGTTTATGTCATGTCCACAAACAGATTGCAGCTATTTGGAGGTTATAGTCAGAAAACTGTCTCTCAAAGTATCATGTATTTTTAAGGCTTCCAATCTGAAGGCTGCAGCTTAGCTGCAATTACTCACAGACACCCAATACCTCTTCTGCTCAGCTCAGCTGTGCAAAAAGGCACTGATACTTGTATTCCGGTTTCCTCTGAGAATGTTTGCTGACAGCAAATTTCAAATTTGCTTAATATTAACATTTGCTGAGTAAACTTTGGCAGCACAAAAATATATGGGAAGCAAGCCAAAAAATTTGGCTGAGGACAGACATTTGGTGTTCAGTACAAGAAACCACACGCTGCTAACTGAGGTCTGTAAAGCCAATCTTCACCATCTCTTACTTGCGCCCTCACCCAGCTACAGCCTCCTGAGCTGCCGCAGCACTCAGCTTCCTTCCTCTTTGAACTGGCTCTTCCTCCCTTCTACCCTCGAGACCCAGCTGCCACCTCCTCTAAGTACCACCACCTCTTCTTCCTCAGTGTCCACGTCTTTGTCTCAAGCCCCAGCAGTGACACAGCAGAGCCCAAACTAGCAAGCCCCGCACAGCACAGTAGGGCAGGCACTACTCTAGCATCATGACGTATGATGGTGGCAGGACTATGAGAAGCACCTCACTGGTGAGGGATTGGTGCTGTAGTGGTGGGATGCCACTCAAGTGGGGTTTGTTCCACCTAGTTTTTGCCATCCAGAAATGAGGCACCTGAGCTACTCACCTAGTCTTCCCCATTAGACAACATGGAGACAAATCACTCCTGTACAGGGGACTGTCTCTCTCCATCGGTTATAGAGGTAGCCCAAGCATCTAGTTTTTAGTCAGAGGCAAATTAAACAAATGCTATTTACAATGAAAGGAAATATTTTCCATTAGCAATGGCAAAGCATGGGATTTCACATGGTTTCCAACAAAATTCTAACAAGAACCAGAGCTGAACAAAATACGACTGTCTTATACCTAATGCTGAAGAGGTCAAGGTCAATATCAAAGCCTCACTGCACAGGCAATTAGCTTTTCTAAAGATGCTTGTTTTTCTGCAGATCACAAGGAGCCTGAGACCAAAAATTCATAAGCTCCTCTACAGTGAAACTGAGTACCATCAACTTCCTCTGAAATCAATAGGAGTGGAAAGCAACAAGAAGCCAGCCCATATTCAATATGCAACTTAGAATGACACGACTTCTTTTTATTCCTCTTTAGCTAAGTGCCTACCACAAGAAGTACTTATGAGTATGAAATGCTCCATATAGTGTGCATTTAACTATCAAAATACTCTTCAGCAACTTTTATCTCAGGAAAGAAGTATTCCAGGAAACAGACCGCTTAAACAAGCATGTGTTTACCAGAAAAAGAAGTGACCTTTAGCAGCAAGAGAAATCTCTTCTGAAGATCTCTGAGCTACAGGCTTTACAGCTGGTGCTTTTCATGTGTCTCATATACATGCATGAAAAAGTTGCTTTTCATTTAAGTACAAGAACCCTTTAAATAAAATAACTATTTATGTTCATGTGGCATTCTCATATATCTCAGGCAGGAACAAAGGAAGGAGAGCACAAGTGGTTTCTACCTCCTGCCTCCCTGTTCAGCAAACAGATGGGACCACAATCCAGGCACTTAGCAAGTCTAGGACTGACTTTAACAATAGCACTAGCCTTTCTCATTTTAGTCTGTGTACATTCTTGCTTTATGTATGCTGGGTGGCAGAGCCAGTCAGATTCAAGAGAAAGCATATCCACGCATCTAGGACTGGATAGGATTTCCAGGTCTGCCCACGATGTTGTCTCCCAAGTATTGTGTCACGTCGTCTCTTTTACAAACTGATCACACGCCACCTTAGACTAGTTCCCCTGCTACTTTGTCCCCCTTCAGAATAGGAGGCTCTTCCAAAACCTCACTGATTTGACAGTGTGAGCTGGTGGGAACTAAGAGCTCCTCAAACCATGGGCTGGGAGGGGGCCCCTCTTCAGCAGTCATCTTGTGGCATTACAGAACTGGCCTTGCCTTTACATTATGAATTTCTGATCTAGCAAAACCTTACTAAATGGACAAACATGACAGTTCACTCTTCAGTTTCTAGTTCTTCACAGGGCTTGGAGTACTGCAGTGCTTGCTTAAACATAGCCTAAGCAATCACAACTACAGAGAGCATAATGTCACTGGGAAGCTGGGGGACTGAGTGCTCTATGATGCATCCTTCTTCTTCAAATAAATTTAGCACAGTTCCCCCAAATTAACTCCCAGAAATTGGTAGCTAGGCAAGTGAAGACACCTATTGTCCCAAAGTAGCTAAGCCTTCCCTGTACACTGAGCAGCCACTTCTTCACTCCAGACCAGGTACAAACCAAGGCAACTACAAGGTTTTCTGCATCATGCCAGCACACCATGACTTCCGTGGCACTGTGTTCACATATCCCAGGGATCTCTCCCACCTCTGTCCCCCTGTAAGGGACAGTGAAATTCCATCATGTATGCATGTTACAATGGAAAAGACCTGGGTTTGTCTCTCCCCATCCTTGAACCACAGAAGCAACACAGGGAGAAAACTTGGGTGCATTTGCTAGTGATCCAGAGGAAAGTTTGGGTTTGACCACTTTTCAGAGCCTCTTTGCAGAAGTATAAATGAGATCTCAGCATACATGGTAGCAGAGAATCACATCCTTTGTGTTCCCTCTTGTTGCAGAAGAGCAAGAATGTGTCCCTACACCTGCCTCACATAAGATTTACCTGTAATGATCAACACTTAAACTAGCACAAGCTTCAAAAATGTTCCAGATGTTATGAGTCTATCCACACTAACTAGAATTTCTGTTTAAACAGCACCCCACTTTACAGCCCAGCAGTAAATCCCCACTCAATCCCCAGTGTCCTGGGCTTTCTGAATGTAGACACTGAGCATGTTCAGGGCCTCAGAATATCCTGAAGACAGAAGTAACTCTTTTTCCTTATGGATATGAGCAACATGAAGAGAAAAGCTGCCAGTCCCTCTCAGAACGCTCTCCTGATATGCTGCTCACACAACACTGCATTCATACTGGTGGCAGGCCAAGATGAGCCTGCAGAAAGTCCACAAAACAACATTTACTAGAGATAAAATGTTTTCCTTTCTCTTTACCTTTTATCTATTTGTCCTGTCTCATTAATCAAGAGTCTGGAGCAGGGAGAGTTTCTTGTCAGTACAGCACCTAATACATTTGGTTATCACTGACAATAGATTCTACCATAATGGCTGGCAATGGCACTGAATAAGTAAGGCATGCTAAGATTTCATGAGTTGTCCCAAATATACTGTTTAATAAAAATATCCTGTGCATACTTCAGTATGTATTTTAGCTGAAATCTACAATAATAATTACTGTATTTCAGCTGAAATAGGTAAATATGGGTATGTCTATCCATCCCACTTGAACCTACTAATTTAACATACAATGTGAACTTCTCTATAGCTTTTAATGCTGTCATAAAATGCCACTGTGACTGCCAAAATCTCAGCATCAAGAAACCTGTCACCCTCATCCTCTAAATCTCTTACCAGAGACCACTGACTCATTTCTGGTGGTGGATTTAGCTGGAGTAGCTGTAGCCCCTATATGTGGCCCCCACCTCTCTTCTGTAGGTTGCCATCCCTGATGTGGAGAAGGCTTAAGGGGACAAATATCTGCTCTTGCACGGATGCAGTTTACAGTTCAGTAAATTAATAATGTATATCATCTAGCATTAATGCAACTATATACATTTTTCTCTGCTTCCTACATGGCAGCACAGTGCAGTGTCAGTTGCAACTAGTGGCAATTTAAAAGGATATCAAAAACAGCCTAGAATGACCTTGTTTCTTAAAGTCCATTTTCCCCCTTGGAGAAAGAAAACAAAAAGGAATCTATTTCAGGCGATTTTCAATACAAACCAGCAGCATGGCCCTCAGCCAGTCATGCTTTGGGTATTTTGAAACAGCAGCCTTCCCAATTAACCTCAGTGTTAAATTACTAGTGTTTATTTGTCAAATCTTAGCAGTTCCTTGAAAACAGTTTTTGTGAAACAAACGGTAGTGACACTGTGAAAATGTGTTTTCAAAACTGGCAGAGTCCCCAGAAAATCACAGTCCAGGCTTCATTTGTGGCTGCAGCAGCAACAGGAAAGCAAATGACTTCATGAAGTGTCACTTAGAGTTTGGCTTCATTTGCACTGCAGTAGAGCATTGTCAGTGGCATTTGCTGGGAAAGTTCTGCACACAATTTCTAGCCAGGCATATTGATGCACTTTCTAGCAAGGAAGCAGGAAAGGTTTCCTAATTAAAAATTTAGTGGCCAGCCACAAAACAGCAACTTCTCATGCAAGCTCTTCCATCCATCCTTGATGGACTGGCCTCTGATATACTGACCTTCTACAGGGAAAACGTTTCAGCTCTGGATTTCTCTTGACAAAGAAACACAGTGTAAAATGCTGTGGTCCTCTTCTATAGTGGGAAGAGCCTTCCAGAGGGCAATCTGATATGGCTCATTGTCCCATGGAGTTAATTAGGATCAGATCCCTCAAAGTGCTTAGGGTCTGGGATGCTGACCAGTGAAGCACCTAAACTTTGGATGTGGTGGTGCTGCTGCAGACAAATTCACATTACTCACTAGGACACCAACGTCACCAACACACTGTAAGGGGACAGTCAGACCCCAAGACCGGGATGTGCTGCAGCCAGTGATCTGTATCCTGGGCTGCAGCAGGAAAGGACAAAGAAGCCATTGTTTGAAGTTGTGCCTCTCACCTGTTAGCTGCCCAGACCTGAAGCCTTGAAAGTTATAACTTGTAAAACTGATTCACAGGCAGAAACCACCTTTCATAGTTTATAGCCCTAAGCTGGCAGGAAGAAAAGAAACAGAAGCTGCCTTTTTTCACAATGGCTCACTCTTCAGAGTAGTCACGCAGGAACTGAAAGATTTGGGACTAGGCCCTCTTCAACCTACTGAGGCTTACAGCTCCTGTTTCCCAACAGAGTTCCCAGACCTCCAGGGTAGGGCCTTAGCTTTCAGTTTACAGGGTTCAAGCTTATCTGTTCTGCTGGAATGGGATTACTCTGCAGTGCTGGTTTCTCACCCCAGCTACGTAGGCAGATAGAAGAGATAGCAGGAAAAAACTCGGGCTGATTCACCACCACAAGCCTTCAGGAGAACAGATGAGTTGCTTTTTCAAAATGATAAAGCAGAGTATTAAAAAAAAAAAAAAAGACCTATTTTCAGGTCAGTCCACAAAAGAGCAACCAAACCTCCTGAGCTGACTTCATAGGAAGGGTTGGGTTTGTATGGCAGTTTAGGTTCACATGAACAGAACATAAATAAAACTCAAGTGCAACTGAAACAAACTCAGTGAACTCAGTAATCACTTCCTCACAGATTCACAAACTTATTACATCCAAAGGAGACCTCACATGCCTTCTAGGTGATGAAACTACTTTGTAATTGACAGGCAAAGCAGTGGCTTTCCATCCAGGAAGAATGGAAGGAGCACTTGAGCGTAAGTGCTGAAGCAATTACAATCACTGCCAAAAATATTATCTATGCCCAAAGTCAGTCAGGAATGAATGGTATGAATACAACAGTTTTAGGGGAGGCTGACTGAAGATGCAGAGCATTAGGTATAGTTTATTGGAAGGGAGCATGACAGGAGTCCTGGGAGCACAGGTCAAAAAGGTCTGTTCAGCTCCTGGGTGAGTCATGGTCTCATCTGCCCCCCTTTGACGCTGGAGCAAGCCCACTTTGGCCCCCAGCACGAGCAGGCCTAATCTGTTCCCCCTGGTGAGGACGGAGCCTCAGGCTCCTGTGGTAGCCTGTTCCAGCTGCATTTGAAGTTGGAAAGTTTTCTTCCTGATATTAAGTTATTTTTTTCTTGTTCTATCCCACCATCTTTTTCACTGATGTCTGTATAAGAATTTTCTGTTTGCTAGAAAACTATTAAGTTTCCCTCAGTCTTCTCTTTCGTAGGCTAAACAAACCTAAATCCTCCAACTTTATTTCCCAGGTCACGTGTTCTGCACCTCTGATGAGACACACACTGCCCACAAAGACCTCCCCCCAGAGTCAAATAGAACCAAACAAACACATCTTTCTTTTACAGACTCCTTTCCAGATAATTCAGTACATGATGTCATTTCCTTTTTTTGTTACCAATGCTTTTTTTACTCCTGTGCAACCTGTGACAAAAGGCTTCTATTCTTTTTCTGCAATACTTTTACACAGTTATTTTAAATTTTGTGCTACATCATTAGACTTCCTAAGTATTGCACTTTCACTTGTCTTTGTTTTTATTTCCTCTCATTGATTTTGGAACATTTATCCAATTTATTAAAATCACTTTGAATTCTTCTCTCATCCTCCAAAGTACATAAAACCACTGACTGTTTAATGTCATCCACAAACTTTGCAAGTATTCCATCTAGTTTATCATCCAAGTCATTAATAAAAATAATGATTAGAGCTGCTTTCAGCTCTGATCCCATAGGATTCCATTTGCAAAATCCTCCTTTTTGGCAGTGAAGCCTTGATAATTATTTATGAGTGTAGTTTTTCAGCTGGCTGTGCACTCATCTAAGACTGAAGATCTTCTCTGGACCTAGACCTCGTTTGCAAGTAGCATATCTAATAGCCGTGCCAGAGGTTTGACTTAAATGCAATGTAAATTACATTTCTCACTTCCCCTCATACAGTAGGCCATTATACTGTCAAAAATGAAACAAGTTTTCTTTGACATAATTTATTCTCAGCAAATCCTTGCATATTGTTTCTTATCACTTGAGGTGTGTACAAATTGGTTGTTTAAAAGCATGTCCTACATCTTTGCTGGTGTCAAAGTTAGTCCAGCTGGTCTTGCAGAAGGTTTTCCTTTTTTAGGAATGGTATTATTCAAGTACTATTCTAGATGCAAGCACATCAAACCTCCCCACACCCCTTTAATTATCTGTGATAGTTGTTACTAATTCCGAGGTTGCTTTGACTAGTTCTTTTGGTACCTATTTAATCAGATGCAGTTAACTTGAAGACATCAAACTTGCATGTTTTAACCCGTTTTTTGAACTACTTTTGGTCTATTCTTTAGTAATTCTTTCCTTTCTCTGGCCTTGTCTTGGAGAACAAAGGAGAAAGCAGAGAAGAAGCATGGCTGTCTGCCCCTAGTGAACCTGCAGCTCCTCACTTTTGATTACTTTTGATGGCATCTGCTGATGCAGGATGTGCCACTGCAAGTTAGAGAGGAGTCAAAGGACTGTCAGAAGAAATGTTTGCACCATCAGTGACAGAAAAAAAATAAGAAAGAAGATTAAGGGCAGAACCTGCTAAAAAACAGGGTTGGGATGTTTTGTGAGGAAACTGTCTCCTCATAGCTTCCAAGTTTGACTGTTCCTGTGTTACTGGAAACAAAAGTATGACTATGTTAAATGAAAATAAAGATGAACACATCAAACAACTCAGCACTACCCAATTCTCAAATGCTAAGAAAGGTGCTGTGTAGAAACCCTGCAGCAAGGAGGAAAGAAAGAAAATACATCTGTGAGACACTCAGACAGCTAGGTTATCAATGTGGTTGTATAGCACCTTCAAACACCAGAGCTGTGGACTCTAATTTTGCTGGATTGGCAGAAATATGGGTACGACTGCCTAAACTGAGGTAGGCTTTGTCTTGATCTGTGTTGGCTGCTGCTATCACTGCCATCCTGAGCATGGGCAGGCAAACTGGCAAAGACTCCAGGGGTTCAAGCAGGTATAAACACACACAAAAATAGCACCTGTGTCTCTCTGCACTCATTGTAGAAGTCCCATTCCCTGGCTACTTCCTGAATAAAATTCCTATATCCCTCTACTATAAATAAATGACTATGAGCTTCCCAAACAGGTACCATTCTCCCCTCCAAACATATTTTGTGTTCTGCCCTTTCTTGCACTATTGCTTTGCTTCTGTTCTCTCATCATTGCTCTTCTCCTTTGCTCTCCTCCAGTGCCAGGACATTTGAGGCTCCATAGCACCACAGCTAACCCCACAAATGGAGGCAGAAACAGGAGGGAGATGCTGGACCCCCTAGGCAGCCTGGGCATTGGAGGACAGGAGCTGGAAGGACCGTGTACCCTAGAGGAGCACCCTCAGCCCACCGGCCCCAAGGGAAGCTCTGCCTGCCTCCAGCATTCTGGGAGTAGCTCTGCTTGGGTGCCTTCCTCCAAGATGTGGGTGTAAGGGAAAGGCAGGAAAGCTTGAAAATATGATAGGCCATAAAACCAGCAGGCAGATAAATGTACAACCTATTAACGCTAATAATATCATTACTTTAAGCTAGGCTCTTAATTTTTGAGGCTTGACTCATGCTTATTTTTCAGCACTTGGAGAATAGAACTGTTACAAATTCAGCTTCTAAAAGCATTGTGCTCCTTAAGAGACATGACTGCTAAAAGAGAGGGGAGGTCTGCCTCATCAAGAGAAGCGTATGCAGGATCTTCATGAAAAAGGCATGTGGAATACACCTATCAAAGCAAAGGAGAAAGACAAGTAACACCAGCAGAACTGAGTGATACCTATTTCCTGGGATTAGTGTTCAAAAACAGACAGACTTGGAGGGTTAATCCCCAAATGTATGCCATTGTTGTTACAATACCTTCCCTGAAAATTATGCCTGGGGAAGTCACCAGCATTGCTGATCCACATCCCTCTAGATCATTCAAAAACTTCAAACCCTCAGGATGAAATAAAAACATGAGTAGGTACCATTTTGTGCCTCACTGCGGAAACTAAGAATGCCTGAATAGCTGTTAATGCCAAAGCTAAATATAACCATAAACAGCATCTGGGATTCAGGAGATATTTAAGTGAGCACTACATTGTGCTTGAATGCAAAAGGTACAGACACTTGGCACACTAAACAGTACAAGGTCTTGCTCACTGGTCCTGAGGCCAACTGGCATGGTCTGTCCATGTCCAGCCTTGTCCTCCAAAACAGGATGCACACTGGGATAGTCCCTGGTGCTATTTCTTGAACCAGGTCTGCGATTTCCTTGTGCCAGATGGCATAAGCCAGCAGAGAGTCATGGACAATGCTGACAGTTCACCACTATAAGTGATCAAGTACTTGGGAATATTCCCTGGCACTGTTTAACAGTCGCCAGAGAGGCAGGAACTATCAGGTGAAAACAGCATGAATGTCTTCATGCCTGTGCTCAGATCCCTTGCAAGGCGATCGAGGTAGGAGTCTAAGACTGACAAGGGCTGGCCCTCACTGTCAAATTGGTGATCTAGCACCGGGAAGGATATAATCAGTCCCAGGTCAGGATGGAAATGGGAAGTCTTGTGGAAGGGCAAGAAAAACATAGTTTGGCAAGAATCTCACTGAAAAGCAGAGCTGACTGGGCAGAAAAAAATTTAAACAGGAAAATTTGCCCCAAATGACATGTTTAAAAAGGCCAAAAATTAAAGTTTTTCAGAGATACAGAAAGATGCTTTTATTTGTATGAAATAATGAAAAATGAGGGACAGAATTAAAAAAAAATTTTTTGTTTCAGTTTCTGGCCCATTTATCTCTTTCCTTATGTTTCCCTCTTTCAGTATTGCCATAGCAATATTGCAGGGGGTGAGAGTGGAGGTAGAGACTGGGTGAGGGGAGAAAACAGTGGAAATCTGACTTTTTAAATTGTGCTTTAAGAACTCAGCAATGATAACTATTTGAAGAACTGTGATTATTCTGTACATATTTTTAAAATCAAAAACAAATGTTGAAAATATTAGTGTATCTTTTTATTTTCCAAATAAACCTTCTGTTTTTTGGACAAAGTGAATTGACAGAGTTTGAAAAAAGTCCTAAGTGAAAAAGGGCACGTGGTTACCTAGAATGTGTGTGCTATATTTTTAAAATTCTTAAAATTTTGAAGTACTGCAAAACACCTGATAGTGTTTCTGTTGCTCTGAACCCTCATGTTCAATAGATTTTTATGGTTTCTGATTTCACTACAAATAGCCAGGATACAAGAATGATCTACTGTTAATTTACAAATAATTTTATGCATGAAATGCTCCTGGATCGATTCAGTTTACTACCAGGCTGGAAGCTACTCTGACTTCCTACCACTAGATGGCATTCAAGGGCTATAAATACTCCTATGGGGACCAGCAGCAAAAGCAAATGCCTCTTAGAAAAATAAAATACAAAGCATCCAAACCCTTTTGATTCTCAGTAATGCTTCTCTAATATATTCATATTTTTGTAGTTCCAAGGAAATAAATCTGGAAAAATGAAAAACGATTTCTGAGGAGGAAGGAGCTTTTCTCTGAGACGTAACTGAATATGCACATGGGGACGCGGACATGAGATCTGAGGGAATTGGCACCTTCATTCTTCCATGACATGAGTGGGAGTAGTGTTCAAAGTGAAACTGCTCTGGCAGCAGTATTACAATTAGGAGAATTCAACAGTAATATCCGATTGTCTCAGTCTATGTCAGCAGTGGCAGGGGCTGGCAAAAGGCAATTGGATGGGACTTTTTTTTTTCCAGATACAGACACAATGTAGAGAGAAAAGGTGAGATGTATTAACTTGACCATATGTCTGTATAGACATGATATCCCAGCTGTGCAGCACCCACATAGAAGAAAACTCTTTAAAACACTTCTGTGTTTGTCTTCCTTTTTAAAGTTCAGCATCTCCTTACTGGCAGGCAGTACCATTAAAGCAACACGGGATCTCAGAGCTGAGGCTGCTGTGAGCAGGAGCTTGCACTAGGGACCTCCAGAGGTCCCTTCCCACCTGAATCACCCTGTGAGTCTCTGGCCTCATGAAGAATAAAGAAAGACTGCTGCTTCTTTATGGATAAGAAGTGCATCCAGAGTGGTAAAAGTATTATTGGTGTTGTAGCCATGAGGGGCTGAGAGTGCAAGTTAGGTCAACTTTGCAGAGAGAGAGGCAATTGCTTTACAAGCAGCTGACAGAACTGGAAAGGAGGGGTAAGCTTTAGAAAATATAAGCATTTCTTTAGGTCTGAAAAAAAAGAGCAAACTCATTATCTGAGTTCAATCAATTAAATTAGATTAAAGGAAAGGATGGCATGCACCTCTCTAGTACAAAGAAAGGTTTGAAAGAAGAAAGGTGACAGAATTGCAGCTTCTGTTGTGTAGAGAAGGACACGGTAGAAGCAGTGAAAGACTCATCAGGAAAACTGTGATACTCTAGGAAACGAGTGTCTCTGTCGAGTCTTTAATTTTTTTTTAATCAAGCCTTGCTATGAATCTTAGTTCCCTGTTTATTTTTTTTAGGTCTGCCTTGGCAAACCAGTGTTCCTGTCATTTATTGACCATGAGAGCTCATTCCAGGGACTAGTGGTTGCCTGGTTTCACTCACCCAAAGACATCTGGTGCACTGCATTTCTAAGTCTGCATTGCTTGGGATATTTGTTGCAGTGTTTCTAGCAATGTTCTCAGAATTTACTGCTCTAATGCAGTTTAGATCCATTTAGGATACGATGGCTGCAGGATGTTTGCTTCTGGGAAGGATTTTGCCATGACTGGGCAAATTGTTGTCTCAGGGTGAAAAGGGGGGAATCTGAGAAAAGCTAAGTTAAAACGTGATTTTCTCCAGTTACAAGTTGTTATCACTTTGGGGCTTTCTGCATGGGCATATATAGGGCAGTTTGCAACAGGCTGATAGGGTAGGAGAGTGCAGTTGATAGGGCTTTATCTTGGTATTGTAGTAAATGTGTATTCAGTATTCAGGCAGTTCATCAAAAAATGAATATTCATGTCCCTGGAGATGTGTCCTTTGTCCAAAGGAAATCACCCCTGGAGCAAAGAGTATTTTCCTCAGAAGAGGGATGGTGGTAACTTAAAACTCTTTTGCACAGAGTAGCCTTCAGGGGTAATTGGTTGCTGGTATTCTAAAGAGAATCGTGTTGGTCTCTGGGTCTTCAGTATATGACAATTTGTAATTATCTTTCTGCTGTTGATTATGATATCTAGAAAGAAAATGATGGAGTTATAGCAGCATGGTTCAGGGTATAGCTAGTCCGCAAACCATGGGGTTAGAAGGAATGTGTCTGGAAGCTGTAATTCCACAGGGGCCTCCTGCCAACTTTTTTCAACATAAGCAACAGCTGAGGGACAGCACGCTGAACAGGAGGCCCGTGGTCAGCACTGGTGTGGCAGTTCCCAAAATACTGAATGCAGGTGGCAAGAAAGGAATCCCAGGACCTGTCAACTGGTTCAAACAAATATGGATTTAAATCTCAATTCTAATTAGTCACTAATTTCCAGGTGCCTCTCAGTGCTGTGTACTTTGTACTTTCTACAACGTAGACCTATCTATGAAGAATTAGAAACAGTAGTCACACACAGTAGTCACACAGCTGCTTACATTTCTGGAGTCTTTATGAGTTTTTCTAGATGCACAGCACAGAACTTGCAGCCTAGAAGTTAAAATGATGGCTTTAATGGGTAAGGTGAATTTAAGCTAGTTTATACTTATCCAATCCTGGACCATTCCAGATGCTGGAAATCCTTTGTGGAATAATTTAGACACTGCAGCCTTGAAGATAAGGTTACTCTGGGCTGAAGTTCTGCCTGGAGTACCTTTAGTCTTGCACATACAACCTTGTTCTTCCAGCATTTGCACTTTTTTTGGCACCAGGGCTTGAGGGAGAGGAGAGGCTCTCGGGGGAAATCTTCTGGTCCTCTTTTACACTATCTGCTTAGAGGACTGATCAGATACAGAACTTGTCCAAACTCTCTTTCCTGTAAGGCCCATTTTATGTTACCTGAAGAGGCAGGAGTGGGTGCTGTGGTTTCCACTCTTACACTACTGTCTACCATGCACAAGATTTTCTGCCCAGCCCATTGAATTGATGTTTTAAAACAACAAAAGCAGAAAAACACACTTTTTCCTGAATGGGAAACAGCAACAGTTTTACTTGATACTTTATACTACAGTGTAAAATAAAATAGAAGAAATAGGAAATTCCAAGGGCAGAGAATTTTAACTATAAGCATCAAAATAGTGATAGCAAATTGGGTTTTAGGAGCTGCAAAGCACAGTTCAAAGATGTGATCATTTCTCAACAGAGATTCAGTATATAGAATAAGCATTATGTTTTAACACATTCTTCATTCAAGATTCCCAGCATTATCCTTGCCACTTAGCCACTCTCTAATCAGTCAAAAAAGAAAAAAAAAGACTTGATTATTATCTGCACTATGTTCATGGCTGCATGGACACCCAGAATCACATCAGCTAGTAAGAAATATTGTTCCATGATCATCAGCTTCTGCCTATGGAGCCCTAACATCCAGTTTGAAAGTCAGGAATTAGAACTCCTTCCTGAGCTGACCTGTAACACAAACATCTTTTCTGCATTCAAGCACTTCACAGAAATCTATTGCATTCATGACACCAACAACAGGCTGATGATGCCAAAGTATCAGGAAACCACACAGTGCAGGAAGGCTAGTTGTTATAATAAAGCTTTATACTGTCTCCACAGGCTGCTTTATTATCTTGAGCTTTCTGCTATTTTCCAGGCTCCTTTCTCCCTCCCCACTGCCTAAAAATATATTCAAAGCAAGATCATACTTTCTGTTCTGCTTGGCATAGAAAATATTCAATAATATTAGGAAACGAGAAAATATCCCCATTAGGAACCCTGTATCATTAGGAGCCCCTATATTATTACCCCAGCAATGGTTAATGCCTCATGTCCGAGGAGAAGTAAAGGAGAAGTTTAAAAAAAAAGAAAAAGAAAAAGAAAAAAGGCAAGCAAGCCCCATCATGAACAAGTATTTGACCTAGCAAACACACAGTGGAGAAAAATATTGTTTCTAATACCCACAGGGCCAACTTATTTCTTGAAGCACTGGATTTGTTCACATTTGCCAGTACCTTTGCATTCATAGCTACAAACATTACTAATGGCCATGCAGTTACTCATCTCTCTTAAACGTTAATTTAAAGAAGTTTCAGATTGTTAGCTCCAGCCCTTCACTTTAAGGCCCTGTCAGCTGCAACTCTTTCCCTTGGACTTCCAGGCAACTGCTCTCCCTTCAAATCCTGTCAAGAACATGGTTCAATGTTTTAGCCTTTAATGTATTTGGTGACTTTTCAGAATTACTTTGTTGTTGTATTCTTCTCATGGGGATATTCACATGACAAGGAAATTATGAACGTCTCCCTACCATCATGACCTTTCCAAGATAAATCAAGAGTGGGCTCACAATGACATTGGCCAGGTCCCTCAGCACTCGTGGGCCCACGGTCTCATCACGGCCCATTGACTTTGTATGTTCTGTTTAAGTGTTCCCTAAACTGATCCTCCTCCACCAAGGGTAAGTCCTCCTTTCTCCAGACTTCCCCTCTGGTCTCAGGGACCTGTGATTCCTGAAGATCTGTCTTACCACTAAACACTGAGGCAAAGAAAGCACTGAGTACCTCAGCCGTTTCTGTGTTGTCACCAAGGCCCCTGCCCCATTTAGCAGCAGGCCCACATTTTCCCTAGCCTTCCTTTTGCTGCTTATGTACTTGTAGAAGCCCTTCTTGCTGCCCTTCAAGCTCCTCACCAAATTCAACTCCAGATGGGCTTTGTCTTTTCTAACCCTATCCCTGCGTGCTTGGACAGTGTCTCTGTTTATTCCTCCTGGGTCACCTGTCCCTGCTTCCACTTCTTGTACATTTCCTTTTTGCATTTGAATTTAGTCAGGAACTCCTTGTTCATCCATGCAGGTCTTCTGCTACTTTGCTTCATTTCCTGCTTGTCAGGATGAACCATTCTTAAGTTTGGAGAAGGTGATCCCTGAATATCAACCTTGGACCCCTCTTCTCTCCTGTATGGTTTCCCATGGGCTGCTTCCAAGCAGATCCCTAAAGAGGCCAAAGTCTGCTCTCCTGCAGTCCAGGGCTGTGATCCTGCTTTTTTCCTGCTCCCTCCTTGCAAGAACTTAACTCCACCAACTCATGGTGACTGCAGCCAAGGCTGCCCCTGACCTTCACATCCCTGACCAGTTCTTTTTTGTCTGTAAGTATGAGATCCAGCCCAGCCCCTCTCAAAAGGAGTATCTCCTTGGCTCCTGGATCACCTGTGTTATGAAGTTGTTGTCAATGCACTCCAGAAACCTTCTGGATTGCTTGGGACAGCAATGTGAGACAGCTTGAGCTGAACACTAACCTCAGCGTTCTACAATTTTAAACCTTAAAAAATGGAGAAATGCCCAAGTAATGCTGGAGAGTTTTTAAAGAAACTTAAGTTGCCACAGGGTTGCAGGAAAGGCTTCTCTTATGAGCTGAAAGCTGGCTAAAGAATAGGAAACACAAGATAGGGCTTAAAGGGCACTTTTCAGGAAAAGTGTTTAAACAGGTTTTATTCAACATATTCATCAAAGATTTAGAGAAGAGAACCCACAGTGAAATTTGCAGTTTTGCAGATGATACTAAACTCCTACAGGTGACCAAATGGTATGCTGATGGTGAAGAACTCCAGAAGGACCGCACAAAACTAAATGGGCAAAAAGATGTCAGATAAGCTTCAGAGTAAATAAGTGTAAGGTAATGCATCTAGGGAAAGACAATCCAAACCACACCTACATGATGCTGAATACAGAACTGACAGCAGCATCTCAAAAAAAAGATTTTAGAGTCACCATTGACAATTCTCTGAAGTCATCAAAAAAAGCCAAAACAATATCTAGCATTATCAGAAAGGGTACTGAGAACAAGACAGAGGACATCATTTTGCTTCTACATGTAACTTTGGTATAACCACACTTGAGTACAGTTTATGGTCTGCTCTGTGTCTGAGGAAGGATGCAGTGGAGTTAGAGCAGGTACAGAGAAAAACAACTAAAATCATCAAACAGCTGCCTGACAAGGAGAAACTAAAAAATGCTGTGCTGTTTAGCATGGAGAGGAAAAGACTAAGAAAAGAAAAAAAAAAGGGAGAATTACAAAATCATGAAGGCAAGGGATAAGGTGATGACAAAGGCAGAATTGTTCACCAAATCCCATAGTATTAGAACTAGAAGGCATTCAATATAACCAGGAGATCAGTTTAAAACAGATTAAAGGAAGTATTTATTACACTTCTGGAACTTGTTGTGACAGGAGATTATGGAAGCAGATGATACCAGCAGCTTCAGACTAGAACTAGACAAATTCATGAACAAGAGGTCCATACGTAGATACAAAAAGGACAAGGCAGAGTTGTACCCTGTAATACCCCTAATAAAACATCTGTGGATACTGGGGGTGATACAAGGGAAATAGACTGCAAGAAGTGGCCAGACTCTTGTGCTTCCTTAAATAGCATCTGATATTGCCAGTCAGAAGCGGAGTACTGGGCTAGATGGACCATTGCTTTGACCAGAAAGGCAGTTCTTATGCTCTTAGAACAACCAAAGCATGGAGGAGAGAGAGAGATGTTTTTAAAAACAAACTATCAAATAAATAAAAACCAGATTCCCAAGTAATTACACTGAGCTGAAGCTCTCTCCCAAAGCAAGTCCACTGGCTTTTTCATTATTTTTCCTCAACCAAAAGAATACTGGTTTCTTTCATATCTCAGTACACAGGATGGTTTGGTGGGTCAGTAATTGCTAGACTTACTACTTACATGTGTACCTATAATGCACAAGTAAAGATGGCTTCCTACACCAACCTGAACGTGGGCCAATTGCTGGGTTAACATGTGCCAGAGGCTCAGGAAATTACAGAGCAACAAGGAAATCCCTGAAAGTGGAAATCCTCCAGACACTTACGAAAAGTGTAACTGGTAGTTTTATTCCATCACTAAATGTGTTTGCATGTTTCTTAAAGTTTTATATAAATCTCTCCTTCTTCATGGCAACTCTTTTTGACATAACCAAATGGCCTTCTCTCCACTGCATCAGGCTACTGCTATGTATTTATGTATTTAACTGTCTTTCAAATTAGTAAGGAGCAGCCTTCTTTCACAGAGCTGTAAAGGGGAGACATACAGTCTGTAATTAGCCAGCCTAAGTCCTGGGATAAGCTTTTCTTCCCTCCT
This sequence comes from Apteryx mantelli, assembly GCF_036417845.1. Lineage (NCBI taxonomy): Eukaryota > Metazoa > Chordata > Aves > Apterygiformes > Apterygidae > Apteryx > Apteryx mantelli. The sequence continues at coordinate 99,070,646 of NC_089980.1, read as the reverse complement.
CACCACTGTTTAAAATCATTATTTAGGCAAGCTGACAGCATAAGAAAAGGAAGGCTACTACTAATTTGTAACTTCTTAGACTTGCTGAGAATAAGAAGTCTTGTCTGAAATTTAATTTCATTCAAATTTCCAAAGATTGAGAGCTTTACCTTTCTACTGAGAACATATCCCTCCTGACGTGAGTCCACCAGCTGTGGACTGGAAATTGCAACACCTCTGAATCATCAGAAGGATTTTTAGCCTGGCACCTTACAGCAGTGAGGCACTCATGCGATCTGTCTATCTGCATATCTGTCTTGACAGTTGCTCCTCAGTAATTTTTTAACCCTTTGGTCAGCTTCAAGCATTTCTGGGTGATGGGTAATGACCTCAGACCTCTGACAGTCCTACCAGTTTTGTGAAAAATCAACACCTGGTAACAGTAAAAGACAAAATTCGGGGTCCTGTTGAAGAGAAGCTGGTTGCAGCCTATTCCCTGAGAAGAGAAACTGCCAACTGGCCAAACAGCATGGCGGCACTGGCGCTGGCTGACGGCTCAGCACACACACAGCTCTGCACCAGCCACGGCGGAGGCTATTAGATGGCATTGCTGCAAGGAAGAGGGAGGGAGGCTTGCTGAGGACATGGCAAAATGGGTCTTCAGGGATGCAGGACACACACTGTCAGGAAATCAAGTTTCACCAGTTTCTCTGCTCAGGGAATGAATTTGTTGTTAGGACTGTGATGATGTAGGTTTATATAGGTCACTATGACAGTCAAAAACATTTCATTTATATCTTCAGTCTGCTTGATCTTCAGCATTTTTAATCTGCAATATTAGCCTGACTGATTTATTGCTACTTATAAACCACACTTACAAAGACTTTGTTTTCTCTCCATACTCAAACATCCCATGCCTGAAATAAAGAAGATGCACGTTGTTCTATTGGTGTAAACAAGACATTAATCTCTGTTCTGATTTTGTGACATTGTCTCTCGGTGCCTTCTGGAATACATATGACTGATTTAGCCTCTATTTCAGCTATTTTCTATTGTAAGTAAATGATATCATACTTTTAGTTTTTCCATTTCTACTGGAAATCTGGTATTGAATCTCTATAGCTATCAATCTAGACTGCTTTCCAGCATATATTCCCATTCATATCCCAAGCAGCTTCTAAACTACTTATTCTCTATTAGGGTCAGCTGTATTAACTTCCTAATGACATGCAGCACTGTTTTTCCTAGCCCTGACTGTGTTTGAGCTAAGTGATTTAACATTATCACTTATTCTGACTACAGCCTTGTTTTTTTACATTCACATGCATACATAAACAGTTAAATTCTGACCTGATTTGAATAGCTACAGTGTCAAAAACAGTTGTATTGGGGTGTTAAGGATGTAAAGGGTGGCTGCTGAATCCAGCGGACTCCAGGACCCAGGGACTTCTCCTTCCCAGCCGCTGGAACCCAGCCCAGTGTGCCCTGAGGTGCAGGAGGTCTCCTGTCCCCTGGCCGATGGATGTGGCTGCTATTCCTGTGAGCAGGTTTGGCCAGTAGCAAGGCTCAGCACGAATCCCAAGGAGGCACACACGCGTGCACACACACACACACAGAGGACACTAATGTGGCTGGCCACACAAACTACCAGGCAGAGCACTGCCTTTAGCAACACTCACATAAACACCACCAATCCTCACATAAATGTAAATATAGATAGTCCAGGCTTATTCCTCCTCTCCTGCTGATCAGGACTGAAGCTCACTACTGTAAACACACAGGCCCTCACTCTCTAGATTCACAAGCATGCTGACATTCACAGATCCCCTGAACATCAGCAAGGCTTGTAAGTCCATCTAATATACATGCCAGGACCCTGGGCTCCCTTGCCTGGTATGCTGATCTCCTTCTCCTTGCTGGCAAGACCAGCTTGAAGTTCAGTAGCAAAAGATGCATGCACCCACACACTCATCTCACAAGCACCCCCACAATCACAGATCTCTTGAATACTAGCACAGGCTCTCAGTTCACCTAATATCCATGCATAGACCCTAGGCCCCCTTACCCACCACCGGCTCAGACCTTGAGTCTTTCCAGACGCACATCTCCTCCTACTCACCAGTTAGTCCAGCTTGAAGTTCACTAGCAAATTGCATGCATGCATACACACACACACAATTAAATTCACTGGGGAAAAATAAACCACCAGACCCTTTTATCCCCCCTTGTCTCTATTTTCGCATGCTTCTTCCCCCCTAATGCACTCTGATCCCCCTTCCTCCACCTTGGCCTTTCCCCTAAATATCTCATAATACATTTTGCACAGTATCACAAGCCCTGTCCGATATCCCATAACAAGTTTTGCACAGACCCACTAGCCTCCCTCAAATATCCCATAATACTCATGTTAGTCTTGTTTCCCCCTTCTTATCAGCTACAGAGTTCAGACTGACCCTATTCAAGGCTATGCCTGAGTAGTTAGCTTAATGGCCCATCAATCAGTGACTAAACAGCTGTGGTCTTCGTTATTGTCTCTGTTATCACCTGCTTGTTAGGATTGTGTATCTATTTGCTTAATTTATCACTTTCCTTGTTATTTCTTTATATTGTGAACAGTTTTAACCAGAAAACTTAATGAACCAGATGTACTCACATTCTACATATCCTTACAATGTATACTTTGCAAGTTCATGATGCATGGGGTTGCATTAGAGGGGGGAAGGATCTGTAAGTTGAGAAGCCCATGAATAACTGGGTTTGTACAAGCAAGAGGGAACAGCAATTGAGAAAGAGAATGAAAAATAAAATAGACATCTCAGAATGACACACGGCTACAGCATCCCACGTCTTCTTTAAAGTATAGGTTTTACCCTAATTTATTACTGTACAATGAAAATTTTACTTTACAATGCAAAATATGAAAGTTGTTTCAGAAGATGTAAAGAGAAGTTTATCATGTCACCACCCTGCTGTTGTGGGCAGCACAGGAATACACAGTAAAGCAAGTAAAAGATGCTGCCAAAGCAGCTCACTCGAGTAAGAAGCCATCCAAAGAAAAGTTTGGCAGGACAAAAAGGCACAGCTCCACTGCAAGTGAACTTCAGAGAGCATGTTTCCCTGCTCTCCATTTCAGTCCTGTTAGTTATGAGAAAATGTGATACCATTCCCAAAGGTAATCAGCTTTCAGCTTCTGATTGCTCCTTTCTCATTGCCTAGAAATCCCAGGCAGGACCTGGCTTCCTTGCAAAAGTACCTGCATCAATCATGTCTAATAAAACAGCTTGGAGTTGTGAGTCAGCTTTAGGGGCTATGTGAATTATTCCCAATGCCTGTGGTGAGACAGGGAGATGGTTCAGAATGATACCACATGTATTCCCATAATGTCTTGAGTGATGATCCAGAATGAGAAATTAGACTTCTCATTGTGCAAAGCTGTGCTGCAATGTTATTAAACTCATCCTCATGACCCTAGTGGACTGCCTCCCCTTTGACCAGATGTAATGTTGAAGCAAACAAGATTTAGATAAAATAATCAGGAAAAACTTTCCAGAAGAGTGAAACTTTACAGCATGGTAAGAACAGTGATGCAGCTAGATCAGTATCCTTGGCAGATTTCAGAATCCACAACTGGAAGTTTTCAGGAGCAAGTCAGTCAAAACATCTCCCAAGAATGGCAAGTCGTAGCTGATCCTGCCCTGGGACATGGGACTGGACCAGACTGGTGGTTCCCAGGAGAAGAGACTGAATCAGTGGCATAAGGCATGGGGATTAAGTTACTAAGATGTGGACATTTGCTGAATAATGTTTCTCTGAGAATCAGAACTGGACCTCCCGTATCTATGAGAAGAAGTCTTTTCTCTTCCACAAAGCCCCATAATTGCATTCTTAGAAGACAGCACAGAATTTGCATTCCAGTAGATAGAAAGAGTGTATGAATAGTGGATTTAAAATATCAGCAGATCCTGCCAGCCCTGGGCTGCTCCAGGGCGTCATCATAACTTAGCCCTGGAGGTTTGTCTAAACCACTGCAGTCATTTAGTATTGCAATAGACACCAGCTGTGGCTAAGCCCTAAGACAGACTAGCCACCCTCACAGCCTCACCCCAGGCAATCTTCCATGTCCCCATGAGAAGCTCTGCAAAGGTTTCTGAGCGCAGCTAACAGAGGCAGCGAACAGACGCAGCAGTTTGCGCAGCAGTGGTTGGGCTCTGACTAGAACTTGAGGATCTTGTGGAAGTTGTGGGCTTTCTGAGGACCCCCGAGGACCTAGAAGGTGATCGCTGTGAACAGGAAAGGGGAAGCTAGGCAAGGACAACTGCAGGAGGCCTTGACTTCTCCTGGGAAAAGCTCGTGGGAAAAGCTCCAGCTAGGAGTGGCTGCTGCTAACGAGCTCTCTGGGTTGCCCCTGACCAGAGGGGGTTGGGGCCTTTGATCCCAGTGGCCCTTGATTGGGCGGTCAAGCACCCTGTGAGTCAGTGCTAGGGAGAGGCCTATATAAGAGCCAGGCCTAGAGCGCAGCTAACAGAGGCAGCGAACAGATGCAACAGTTTGCGCAGCAGTTTGCGCAGAAGGGCGCGCGAAGGGACGTGTGAAGGGACCTTCATTTCTGTTCCCTGTGGTGTACACTTCCCCAATATGGTCGTGACACGCTGCACAGCACATTCCCCAGTGGCTGTTGGAGTTGCTGTGTCAGAGGCTTGGACCCAGACCGACCCTCTGACAGTAGATGCAGCTCTACAGGTCTCAGGCTGCAGGGAGTGCTTGGGGCCTCTCCGGGAGGCCTGGGCTGGCAGCCAGCTCTCCTGCAGGAGGTGTGCTGCTGTTGACGAGCTGTGTCGTCAGGTAAGGGAGTTACAGGAGGAGGTCAGTAGGCTGCGCAGCATCCGAGAAGCAGAGCAAGAGATAGACAGGGTATTCTCGGAGACTGTACAGCTCCAGGAGTCCCAACCCCCTGCAGCAGTGGAGTTGCCAGAGGGCTCTGTGCCGTGTGAAACGGTACATCATAACATCATAGAAGAAGGCTGGAAACTGGTCACTGCTCGTGGGAGGAGAAAGGCTCCTACTCCTCCTGAAGACTTGCAGCTGAAGAACAGGTTTAGTGCCCTCCAGGATGAGGAGGAGATGGGCATGGCTGCCAGGGAAGTACCTGGGACAACAGACCCTGTGCCCTGCCGGAACGCCCGGAAAAAGCGGCGGGTGATTGTTGTGGGGGACTCCCTGCTGCAGGGGACGGAGGCATCTATCTGCCGACCTGACCTCATGTCTAGAGAGGTTTGTGGCCTGCCGGGGGCTCGTGTGAGAGATGTCATGCAAAGACTGCCAAGGCTCGTCCATTCTTCGGACTATTACCCACTGCTGCTCTTCCATGTGGGCGCCAATGACACCAAGGGCAAACTGCAGACCATCAAGCAGGATTTCAGAGCTCTGGGGATGGTGGTCAAGGGTCTGGGAGCCCAGGTCATCTTCTCCTCAATCCTGCCAGTGAGGGGGATGGATGAGAGGAGGAGAAGACAGACTTTCCAGGTTAACGACTGGCTGCACCGCTGGTGTTGGCAACAGGGTTTTGGTTTCTACGACCATGGGACCCTGTTTGAAGATCGACAACTGATGGCGAGAGATGGGATCCACCTCACGAGGCGGGGCACGCGGGTCTTTGCCAACAGGTTGGCCAACCTGGTAAGGAGGGCTTTAAACTAGGAAAGATGGGGGAAGGGGAGAGTTATAGTGACAGGGTAGCTGGCAAAAGACTGCTCAAGTCAGGATGCCTCCAGCAGGTGAATGCAGCCAGGGAAGTGCGCATGGGATGTGGCTATGGAGGACCCTCTTGTATCCCTCCTGGGAAACCTGCATGCTCGATCACCTCCCTGAAATGCCTGTACACCAATGCACGCAGCTTGGGGAACAAACAGGAAGAACTAGAGATGTGTGTGCGGTTGCAGGGCCATGATCTCATTGCCATTACAGAGACATGGTGGGATAGCTCGCATGACTGGAGTGCTGTCATGGATGGCTACGTACTTTTTAGGAAAGACAGGCCAGGAAAGCGAGGTGGTGGAGTTGCTCTTTATGTGAGAGAGCAACTAGAATGTATTGAGCTGTGCCTAGGGGTGGATGAAGAGCGAGTTGAGAGCTTATGGGTAAGGATCAAAGGGCAGGCTAGCATGGGTGACACTGTTGTGGGTGTTTACTACAGGCCACCTGATCAGGATGAGGAAGTGGATGAGGCCTTCTACAGACAGCTGGAAGTAGCCTCACAATCCCAGGCCCTGGTTCTCATGGGGGACTTCAACCACCCCGATATCTGCTGGAAAGACAACACAGCTAGGCACAAACAGTCCTGGAGATTCCTGCAGAGCATTGGTGACAACTTCTTGACACAGGTGGTGGAGGAGCCAACAAGGAGAGGTGTGCTGCTGGACCTCGTACTAACAAACAAAGAAGGACTGGTGGAAGATGTGAAGGTTGGGGGCTGCCTTGGCTGCAGTGACCATGAGATGGTGGAGTTCAGGATCCTGCGAGGAGGCAGCAGGGCACCAAGTAGGATCGCAACCCTGGACTTCAGGAGAGCAAACTTTGGCCTCTTCAGGGACCTACTTGGAGGAATCCCATGGGTGAGGGCCCTGGAAGGAAGGAGTGTTCAAGAGAGTTGGTTAATATTCAAACATCACTTCCTCCAGGCTCAAGAGCGGTGCATCCCTATGAGTAGGAAGTCAAGCAAAGGAGGTAGGAGACCTGCATGGATGAGCAAGGAGCTCCTGGCAAAACTCAACCAGAAGAAGGAAGTATACAGAAAGTGGAAAGGGGGACAGGCCACTTGGGAGGAATATAGGAATGTTGTCAGAGTATGCAGGGATGCGACGAGGAAGGCTAAGGCCCGTTTGGAATTAAATCTGGCTAGAGATGTCAAGGACAACAAGAAGGGCTTCTTCAAATACATCAGCAGCAAGAGGAAGACTAGGGAAAATGTGGGCCCTTTGCTGAATGGAGTGGGTGCCCTGGTGACGAAGGATGCAGAGAAGGCAGAGTTACTGAATGCCTTCTTTGCTTCAGTCTTTACTGGTCAGGCCAGCCCTCAGGAGCCCCAGACCCTGGAGGCAAGAGAGAAAGTCTGGAGAGAGGAAGACTTTCCCTTGGTGGAGGAGGAGTGGGTTAGAGATCATTTAAGCAAACTTGACACCCACAAATCCATGGGCCCTGATGGGATGCACCCACGAGTGCTGAGGGAGCTGGCGGATGTTATTGCTAAGCCACTCTCCATCATCTTTGAAAGGTCATGGAGAACAGGAGAGGTGCCCGAGGACTGGAAGAAAGCCAATGTCACCCCAGTCTTCCAAAAGGGCAAGAAGGAGGACCCAGGGAACTACAGGCCAGTCAGCCTCACCTCCATCCCTGGAAAGGTGATGGAGCAGCTCATCCTGGAAGCCATCTCCAAGCATGTGGAGGAAAAGAAGGTGATCAGGAGTAGTCAGCATGGCTTCACCAAGGGGAAATCATGCCTAACCAATCTGATAGCCTTCTATGATGGAATGACTGGCTGGGTAGATGAGGGGAGAGCAGTGGATGTTGTCTACCTTGACTTCAGCAAGGCTTTTGACACTGTCTCCCATAGCATCCTCATAGACAAGCTCAGGAAGTGTGGGTTAGATGAGTGGACAGTGAGGTGGATTGAGACCTGGCTGAATGGCAGAGCTCAGAGAGTTGTGATCAGTGGTACAGAGTCTAGTTGGAGGCCTGTAGCTAGCGGTGTGCCCCAGGGGTCAGTACTGGGTCCAGTCTTGTTCAGCTTCTTCATCAATGACCTGGATGAAGGCACAGAGTGCACCCTCAGCAAGTTTGCTGATGATACAAAACTGGGAGGAGTGGCCGATACGCCAGAGGGCTGTGCTGCCATTCAAAGAGACTTGGACAGGCTGGAGAGGTGGGCAGAGAGGAACCTCATGAAATTCAACGAAGGGAAGTGCAGGGTCCTGCACCTGGGGAGGAATAACCCCATGCAGCAGTACAGGTTGGGGGTTGACCTGCTGGAAAGCAGCTCTGCTGAGAAGGACCTGGGAGTGCTGGTGGACACCAAGTTAAGTATGAGGCAGCAATGTGCCCTTGTGGCCAAGAAGGCCAATGGTATCCTGGGGTGCCTCAGAAAGAGTGTTGCCAGCAGGTCGAGGGAGGTGATTCTCCCCCTCTACTCAGCCCTGGTGAGGCCACATCTGGAGTACTGCGTCCAGTTCTGGGCTCCCCAGTACAAGAGGGATGTGGCACTACTGGAGCAAGTCCAGCGAAGGGCCACAAAGATGATTAGGGGACTGGAGCATCTCTCTTATGAGGAAAGGCTGAGAGAGCTGGGCCTGTTTAGCTTGGAGAAGAGAAGGCTGAGAGGAGATCTTATCAATGTGTACAAGTATGTGAAGGGAGGGTGTCGAGAGGATGGGGCCAGACTCTTTTCAGTGGTGCCGAGCGACAGGACGCGAGGCAATGGGCACAAACTGAAACACAGACACTTCCATCTTAACATGAGGAAAAACTTTTTCACTGTGAGGGTGACAGAGCACTGGAACAGGTTGCCCCGAGAGGTGGTGGAGTCTCCTTCTCTGGAGATATTCAAAAGCCGCCTGGATGCAATCCTGTGCAATGTGCTCTAGGTGACCCTGGTGGAGCAGGGGGGTTGGACTAGATGATCTCCAGAGGTCCCTTCCAACCTCAGTGATTCTGTGATTCTGTTTTAGTGCTACCTTCACAGCATCTGCTGTAGGGAACCCTCTTGCAAATATATCTGAGGCTTTTCAGCACAGCACATTTACAATCATAGAAGGACTGATGTTCTCATTCCAGACATCAGGGCTAAGAGAAACAGAACTCATTTACCTCAGGTCCCCTGGGCAGGCTCCAGACTGGCAAACAGTTCCTCCACAGGCACTACTCCAACCCACTACAACTGAGCAAGTGCTATCTCTAAAATCCCAGTTCAAGATTTTAAGGTCATGTCTTCTGAACACATATTCTGAGGTCCACTTCTGGCCTAACATACACCCTCCCTTACACATTTGTATACTTGGAGCTACCAGACTGCATTTGGGACTTAATGAAGCCCTATACCATGCTTCTCAGACATACCTTAAATAGCTAAATAGCTAATAGCACTTCTCTTTTTCACCATTGCCACACCAAATTGTACAAATCCTCTACAGCAACTGATCGTGCATCCATTTATCTATATGGGAGGAGAATAAGTTCAAAGAAAAATAAAAGATGGCATAGAAAGACAGAGCACTGTGAATAGATCATATACCATTAAACTTTCTGCCCACAAGGAAAAGAAAAAATAGGAGAAATGGGAGAAACAAAAATGTGGATCTTCAAAAAAATCTAAACATCACTAAAAGAATAAGAAGAAATTATTGCTTCTTTTTCTGTCCACTTTCCCATTCCTCCCTTCTTCCTTTCCTCCATCTCCTAAAAAAAACAAACTAGAAATTAACTCCAGCAAAATCTTTTCTTTATGTTTTAAGCTATTAAATCATCATTTTTTCTCAAGAAACATTGATGATTTAACTGACAGTTTATTTTAAAAATAGATCAAGCCTTTGGTTGTCATGCAAGTGCTGTATTTTATCCCTAATGGAAATAATTAAACTTACTTAAATGCACGAAGAAGCAAAGAGAAAATAAAACAGCCATCCATCTTATTGGAAGGTCTACTCAATATCTTGACCAGAAAACATAAGATTTTACACAGTAGTGCTATAGAAGCTGAAAAACAAATATTCCATTCACCATTATCCTTGATCATTAATAAAGGGAACGGCTTTAGGATTTATGATAGTAGCAGGTGCTGCAGTGACAATCTGTATGGTTCTCTATCTTCACATTGTCCTTAAGGGTAATCTGAAAAAAAGAAAACACACATGTAACAAATTATTATAATTAGCTACACTGTTAAAACAGCATTCTCAAGAAAAAGATTTCTGAAGCCTTTTTCTTAAACCCAAGCAGCACACAAGCCCTTTGGATATGTGTACTAGAACAGCATCTGAATGCCATTTGGTAGAACTGCATCATCAGTGGCTTTCAGAGCCATAATTAGAAGGGTTTCAATAGTGACCTGCAGTTTGGTGTCCTTAATTTCCTAAAGTGTCTCTTTTTTGAAAGTGTCAAGTACCCAAGCTATAAAAAAATCAGGAATTCTCTTTAGAATTTTTCACGTGGAGACTATGAAAATATTAAAAATGTGAGCCGTTTTTATTTTTAATCTCAACCAAATTCTAGTATTGCCTGAGGGAAAGTATAATGTTGGTGATCTAAAAAAAGAACTATCCACTACTGAGATGAAGATCCAGCATGGGCTGACCTATAGATTAAGATAACCAAACTGTAGGTGTCTACAAGTGAGTCAGGTGTTCAGGTTCTGTTCAGTTGCCAGCACAGAGATGTCGACCGACACCTAGGTGGGCAATCCCACCTAGCCTCCAGCTGCCACTCCAAAAGGTCTTCCACAGGTTCCATGTCTGCCAGCCACATGCAGATGCCTTGAATACCCTAGGGTAGCTCAAATGGCACCAAATCTCTATGAGTGGGTAACTGAACCGAGCCTCTAGCCAATACACTCGATGAGCCTGATTCAGATCACTGTAAGATAGATACCTTAGCTCATATCAACTATCTCACCCTTCCCTACATCAAAGTTAAAGTTTCTTCATCTGTAGCTGAATCACCCCTAAAATAATCAGCTTTAGCAGAATCTCTAGTAGAACATTCCAGATGAGGCTGTTCAATGCTGTAAGTAGTTACATATGTTTATAGTTCCTTCTTGTGTTATACAGTTAAAAGTAAACATAATCCTCCTTAATCTAATGAGTACAGATGGTTTTGGTCCCTCACTCCCAAAAATGTAATTGATAATACTGACCAGTTGCCTTCCCACAGGACCCCTGACTATGCAGGAAAGAAGCAAGGAAAATCACTGATTAAAATCAAACGCAGACTGCATGACATTTAAGGAGAAGGTGCTCATCCAGGAGAGTTAAAAACAACGGAGAACATGTATTTAGCACCAGATCTTCAGGTGATGTGAATCAAAGTAGTTTCACTGAAGTCTATGGCACTGCACTAATCTCCATATCCCAGCTGAATTTCAGACCCTGTACTGGTTGACACTTACATTTCCTCTTTAGAAAAAGAAAAGAACTCAAGTGCAAAGGACATAAATGCCAAGGATGTTTTCCTCAAACAGTTGTTCAGTGTCCTCCAGCAAAACTATGTTGTTTTCTATTCACTGATATAGTTAAATATTGTATCCTACAACTAGCTTAAACTGGTCTTATTCACATCCTTACCTTGGTAAAAGCCTTTGCTACACAGCACGTTGCTTCTGACGTAATGTTCTTTGGAACTAGCATTGTCTTCTTTGACCTCATTGGCGTGGGATAGGCCCGTGAGAAACAACATCCAGTGCACTGGTAAATGGGTGCTCCTGGCTTTGAGAAGAATCTGTTTTCCCCTAGCTTGCACTCTGGACAACCTGCCATAGATACATAAGGAAGAGATTTTTACCTCATCTCTAGCTGTATTTTTATTTCCAAAAAGAAAAGGAAAGGGCAGATGGTAGGAGGAAGTACCAGTCGCGTTCTGCTGCTTGACATTTTCAGAACAGAAAAGAACAGAAACAAAAGCTCTCCTCCTTTTAAGTCCTTGAACTCTGCAACACACACCATTTATAAAATTACTTGGAGAGTGGCTTTCCAGGTAAAGCTCAAGCATTACCGTGTTTTTTTTTTTCTAACTTAATGTTGTTGATAGTTGGTTTTTTTTGTACATCTATTACACTAGCTCTCCCTAAACACTTGCTATTATCTTTAGATAGCTAAATAGCAGCAGCAGTATTTGTAGCACTTCTTAGGCATTGTCTATTTTCAGGCAAGATTCTGTGATCAAGAATTTTAGAAATGACCAGCGATCATGAGATTTTTGTAGCTCAGATTTTTCTATATTCAGTTTGACATTTATTAAAGGAATCCAACTGGCAGAAGGTAAATGCTCAACACCATTGAAAATCAAATCATTTTAAGTGTGAAAACAGGGTTTTAACAGAAGTGTTTACGTGTTAGGTTACATAAGTAAAGGCTAATTACAGTGAACACAGAAACCCAGCAATGATGAGAGGAATGGTGAGAGGCAGAGAAACCCTTCTAACCTGATCAGTGAAAATGGACCACATGACTTCTAAGACCATCAAAGGAGAAGGTTTAGCCTGTTGTCCCTGGTGGGAAGCCACCAAAATGAGACACCCAAACAAGCGTTCTCCCTGCAAAGCTTTGTGGACTGAAAGGGCGATTGCCTAAAGTGGTGAGGGGTTTATTATGGGATGCAGAGGGAAAAGAATTTGAGGATTGTGTAAATCTTGTTATAGAGTGTTTTAAGGGAATTGTGGGAATGTGCAAAACTTCTTTTATGGGATTTTTAGGGGAATGACCAAGGATGGGGAAAGAAAGGGATCAAGGAGGATAGGGGAGGAACAAGCATGGGAAAACAGAAGGAAAAGGGGATAAAAGGGGACAGTTGCATGTAAACAGATTGCTGGTCAGTACACTTGTCTGAGCCCTGTGCTTTATCACCACAGTCTATCATATATTCTTATTAACTCCTATTTCTAACCATCTTTTTTTGTGGTGCACTCTATTTTGAGCCTCTCTGTGTGTGTACCTGCTAGCAAACATCAGGCTGGACTATTGGGCACGTATGAGGAGAGGTCTGAGTGTCAGCCACTGGAGTAACAGGCCATGATCCCAAAGGTCTTGCAGGTCCAGGTGCAACTGGGAGAGACCAGGGTCTTAGGGCCAGCTACTAGACAGAGCTGACTGAGTATCTAGGACTAGCTACTGGATAGACCAATACTGTGTCTGCATGTATGAACACTAGCAGACCTCAATCCTGATCAGCCAGAGGGGAGAAACAGGATCAAGTCATGTTGTTCATATTTATGCGAGTGCTGATGTTTTTTGAGTGGGTGTTGATAAAGGCACTGTTTTCTCTGTGTGTTGATCTGTGTGGCTGGCCTTGTTAGTAAGGAGTGCATGCATGTGCCCTTATTAGGAATACATGCTCAGCCTCACTTCTGGCTGGATCTGGGAACAACGAACTGAAGCAGCCTCACATGTATTGGGTTGGGACAAAAGATATCATCTGTGTCATGAAGTCTGGCTACCTCTAACATCGAGTATATGCTTAACCACTTTACTGAATAGGGATTAATTTAACCAGAACTATGCAGGTGTCTAACTGCATCACTGAAATGTGGCCTCATTAACACAATCACCTTCTCATTCGTAAGTGATGTGGTCACTCCAGAATGAAGTCAAGAAGAGAAGGGGATAAGCTTAAAACTGATCTGAATGAGGCCACTAAGGAGTCAGTGAATCAATGATCATAACATATACATGAAATTCTACCAGCCTTTCTTTATGTGCAGATTTTATGGAAAAAAATATTTGAGAAAAATTGCAGACTTTTACAGCTTTCATAGACAAGATCCAGGAGTAAAGATTTTTGCTGCATCTTTAAGAGCTGCAATATAGAAGTCACAGGGATGGTGTATCAAGGTGCAGGAGAGAAAGGAGTGATCAGCCTGAATTATGGAAATCTCTCCAGTGTGAATTATAGACTGACATACTGCCAGGAATCTCTAGTGAATGCTGTTCCATACTATGACTTTGCCTCAGTATATCCATCCTAGCCCTGACTCCAGCACAAGGGGTCCTTCAGAGCAAAACTTCTCCTTGCAGCAATGTCTGTATTGGGAATTCCTTCTTTGACATAGAATGAAGTTTCTAGGGTCGCACCACAGTGTTCCTACCCTTTAATCCAGTGCAAGGTGCTACAGCAGAAATAAAGGTCATACTTCTTGCTGTATTTATACACATGAGATTAATTTCACAAAACTAAAAAAAAAAAAACACTCAAAGTCCCTCTAAAATGGTTGTAATATGCCTCTTCTGTAGAATGTTACAATGTCAACATCCCACATCCTGGGGTCTATAGCAGAAATATATTCTGAACATTATGAAGAGAAGCTATGGTTCTGCCATTCTTGATGCTACAAAGTTGCCAAGTACAAAAAAAATTAAAACATTTGCATCTGAAAATATTTCAGGGATTAAGATTACCCACATTAACATGAGAGCATTGTCATCTGGGAAAGATTTCTGACCTGCAAAAACCAAGTTTAGAGAAGAAATAGGAAGCATACTTATGGCAAAATTGTCTTGGTTCATTATATCTTCATATCTCAGTGCCAATAAATGCAACTAAATGTTAAGATTTGTTGTGAAAGATTAATTAATGATCTTTATAAAAAATTGTCCTATTTCTGAATGTTGAAAGCAGCTTACCCTGCATGAGGAACTCTCCATCTGGGAAAGAATGAAGAAGATGCAGAAATACAGACAAAATGGCCAAAGTGACAGCTGCATACTTCCCGTAGTAATCCATGATTCTTCTGGAAATACAAATAAACACATTTTTAAAGGACTGTTTTGCATTGGATACAGTACAAGTATCAAAGCTGCATACTGATGCAGCATTCAAAGCAAGTAATGGAGACAATTTAGAACCAGGACCAGAAACCAAAAATGTAGTACACTGATGTGTATTTTACAGCCTCAGAAAATTGTCTTTATCACCATCATAATAAAATGGTGCTTTTCTGAATATTAACATAAACCACAGCACATTAACTTCAAATGCTGTAACTGCCTAATATTTACGGTAGGCTGGATAAAGCCAGCAAATGATTATGGAGAAGGCAAAACAATCTCTAGAATCTGAGCCACGAAAAGACTAATTTCAGGGAAAATATACCATTTTCAGGGAAAATAATTTCACATGGGACATAATATCCTGAGCCAAGAGTCAGATATTTGTCCATACACTGACCTCTTTAGCACCTAAATCCCCATAAAGAGATTTTCACAGTCCTGTCCCTAGGTAGAAGAAAGCTCCTCTGGTCTATGCAATTATAGAAAACCACCCCGCAAGTAACCTTGATCCCATGTGGTGGAATATGTGCCTCTCAGGAAGGCAGCAAGCTCTGGGGCAAGGGGAGAGGCAGAGCATGCTGTGCTGCGGAGGGCCCAAGGAGCAGTGGTGCCAAGGGGCGGCTCAAGAGGGCTTTGAACAGCCCCAGGACACCGGCATCACGCCGAGGCCTTGGCAGGGCAGCGCAGTGGTGGAAGAACCAGAGGACATCCGGAGTCACTGCAAACTTCTGGGCTGGGGTTTCTTTTAGGTTTTGTTTTACTGACACAGTAAATTGGCTTTTGGGTTCCAAGTAACAGATAAGAATACAAAAAGCTGGTCTGGTATAAGCACTCTATTTGGCTCAAATTTTTAAAAATCTTTTCAACAGCCTAATTTTGTGCTGGAGGGCTATATGCTGCACTGTATCATCTGTCCATCTGCAACTACTGCACAAGATGAAGCGGCCATAAATACCATATCACATACTCCCAGGGTAGTTTAACAAAAATGCCATCGCGTGGCTATATTTGATCCAGATCAAATCTGTACCACAGGGTAATGCACATCTCTGATATGAATAACTGCAGGAACCATAACACTGCAGGTACAGAACACAGAAGCCAAGGCTTGGAATATCATTCCAAACTCTCTGCTCATTTTTTTTTTTAATAAATTTACTTTTTATCATTATCATTCACAATAAGAATTCATGGAGGAGGAAATGAAATCTTGGTTCTCTTCCTGTCTGAACTGCAGATGTACTACGTAATTAAAGGCTACATGCAGAGAGGCAAGATGCTTTTTAGAAACTACCACAGGACCTTTTAAATTATTTTGAAGCATTTTGTGCCAGCCTGGTAAGAGGCAGGAGACTGGTCTTAAAGAACTGTTTCTTTTCAGTCAGAGAACTCCTACACTTCTGTGGCATGACTAGGAGGACCTCCCTTTTTGGAAAGCCAGGTGGGATCTGAGTTAGGCTAAAACAACTGTAAAGATGGCACACACTTTTTGAGATTTTCATGTTATGAACATCTCATTAACTAATACTACTTTTAAAAATCCTGAATTAAACCAAACTATGAATACACAAAACAAAATACTGAACCTCACTTCAGATCTTGTTTTAAAAACATGTATCTTAGGCATAAAGCTTGTAACCTTCCTTTTCCAACACTGAGCTTCCTTATTTCACCGGCAATTTTTATGTGCCCAGTCAAAGACAGTTTTGGTCCAGTCTCTCACTCAGAAAACAGAACTTCCCCCTTAAAAAGAGACTTTTCTGGCAATGCATAGACCTCAGCCCTTCCTTTAGAAATTAATAGGAATAATTTATATCCCATGGTGAAGTAATTGGGTCCATGGAGAAAAGTGCTATATAAATGATGCCAAAGTATTAAATTCCACATCCGGGGTGATCTGTGTAGATAATAGAGACAGCTAGCACTCTTTTGTCCAACAAAGCTTGCCTGGGACTCAGTTTGAGGATTTTGTTTCAAGGTCTTTTTATTGCTGAGATACCAAGCGCATTCCAACAGAGGGACCTTTCTTGCCCTTGTAGATTATCCTGTGAGGGACTTGCAGTTCACCACTGTTCGTATTCACCCTGAGGAGAGGGTGTTTTGCTGCTGTGTAACAGCATGTGGTTTACTGGTTGCAGTCGTCCTAGCTGGCTTAAACCAACCACCTCAGGCAGCAGTCACAATCCACCTGCAGCACTGCGGAGCTCGGAGCAGTTAATAGCCAAACTATTTACCTATCTTCTCAGAAAGGCTGTCTGATCATGCAGATCTCCCTACTTCTGTAGTTACACACTTAAGCGGTACCTTAAGCTAACTTAAAACTTGTTTGGGGTATGTCTGAACTGCAGGCAGCACAGACAGCATCTTAAAGCCAAAACCTTGCAACTGGATCCTTTGAATAGTTTCTTCTGTGTCTTCACAGACCACCTGATACGCTGACTTTAAAGACAGAAACTGTAACACAAGAGCACAATGTGCAAAATACTGATGTGCAGGATAAGGCCTCAAGCTGTCAAGATTGATTTGTACATTTTAGATACTGAAAGCTACTGTTTAGCAAGTATTCAGTCTTCTGCTGCTTAAGACCTTCTTTTCTTCCAGCTACACCAGTCAACGCTGCTAATGCATGACAAAGATTCTCCAGGGAGAGATCATCCTGTGGCACCAAATATTTCTAAATATGGGGAGGACAATAACGCCAACAATGAAAAAATTAATCTTGAGATTTGGCATAGAGGTCATTTAAGCATGTGATAGCCATCAGAGAAAACATTCATGTCTCTGACTGAGAAAGACAAAGGGGAAAGTATGATTAAATGAAGATAGCTTTCACATAATGACAACCTACTTCTTTTCAGATCTTGCACCTACCAACCAGAATCCCTGCAACAAGTACCACAATGATGCAAATGTTCAAATAATGCCTGCTCCCATCTGGAGGAAGACAAACCTGAGGTGGTCCAAGCAGTGAAGCTACTTGCCCTGTATGATTTTCTGATGGTGAGTGAACCTGGAGCACTGGGATGTGCGCAAGGAATACATCGATTAGCAGAGGGACACTCCACTGCTTCACAAATTCCCAGAGATACATGGGAACACATGACTGCTACACACAGGTCAGCAGGTATTGGTTCATTGAGCAAACAGATGTACAAAGCAGTCATAAAAGGTAGCAGTTCAGATTATAGTGGCACATAGGCCATACAAGGTAGCTTTGAACTCAGGACAATGATGGAAAGAAAATCAGAGAGAGCTCCAGGTTTGCAGCAATCAGAAAAAGATTATGCCCAAACAGATATGAGGCTGATATCAAAGTCAGGATGAGAAGAACACAGAAAAGGACTCAGCTCCGTGCCTGCCCAGGGTTAGCAAAGTGGAAAGAAATGAGGCTTACGAGCAAGAGAGAGTCACATGATATTCTCCAACAGACTGAAGGCACAAAAGTTGAAACAAGCCCCTTTCTATTTAAGACAGCAAAAACTAGAGGTAAGAGGCTGGTCTGAAGCCCAGCTAAACTGAAAGACAAAAAGGCCAACGAGGCTGCAAAAATGAGCAGCAAAGACCATGCATAGGGGGTTGGGTGCTGAATACAAGTAACTGTTTTCCCCTCCCACCTGCACAGCATATCAGTTCATGCTGGCACAAAACAGCCAAGGTAAGTGAGTTAAAAGCAGCTTGCATAGAATTTGAAGAAAAAACACTGTTAGCAATTGTGGACGCACTGGAAGCATTTGTAAAAGGTATCAAAAAGCCAGTTCAATAAACTTATGCACCTATGCTGTACTTACTCATTCCTGCTAGAGCCTTTACCAAAAACCTAGTTGAGTACAAGAAACACAGTTTTCTGATGCTAGCTAACAGGTGGTACATGAAACTGGAGATGTGCGGAAAAACAAGTGAGCCTGTACGACGCAGCACTGCATCCCAAAGGGCAGCCAGGGCAGGCACTACCCCACCAGGGCTGTGCAAGGCACTTTCTTTGTTGCAGCCTTAAAAATGGGCTTTTACTTTAAAACACCCTGCATTCAGATAGCCAGTTTCTGCCTAGACCTCACGAGGAGGCAAACTTTCTGTTCCCCTTCCTCCTCGCAAATCTTTAGAGCAGACCCGAATCAGCTTAATCTGACTCCAGTGAATTTGAGGTGACTGCGGTGAAAATATGCAGGACAATAAAGAACTGATAATACAATAGTCTCAGGAGTTCCTTCACTAAGCCTCTCAGGTTTCTGGGAAGCAGGCTGCCAGCTCTCTCTGGTTGGCTGCCTTGACAAAAGTAACTCATCTCCCCATTAGAAAGGTGGGCCTTCACAGGGTTTAGATCAGCAGCCTCGTGTGATCCTTCCAAAAGTTTCAGGAACTGAACTGAGTTAGGTCATGTCCACTAAGCTGCACTGAATAATTTGACCAGATCCCTCTCTCCAATGAGTTAGACTTTTTTTTAAGATTATTTACCACAAATACTCTTTTCAGCACCATACGGGTGATGTGATGCTGGCAGAATTGCCTATATTGGGACAAAATCACAGAGTTTAACCTCAAGTCCTTTTCCACCCAAGGGCTCAGAGCTGACTAACGCATGCCCCAGAGTAAAGGAGGCAGCTGGAAGGGTTCATTTACCAGCAGGATAAGACTGACAGCCTTTTCCAAACACCCTGATTCTGCACCAGCCTGAGCCTTTTGATAATCTGGATGATCCAACGGCTCTCTAATAAGATGTCACCCACAATAATAACACTGCAGCCCTTGACTGATTATTCTGTGATCTCACGCTCTTTGCTGAAGGCATGGTGGTACTCACTATCCTTTCCCCCCCCCCCAAAAAAAAACACATAATGTTATACTTTGGTATATTGTAAGAGTTTGAGGCAATTCCACAGAGAAGCTGTTTAAACTACATTAGCCAAAAGGGGAATTGAAATTGCAGTTTTGCACTTCTTCCATTGGGTCAGACTGTCAGTTTCATACTAAAAACACCAAAGATACCTGTCAACAAAACCCAGATGTGATCTTCTCTACTCTTCTAATGTGATAGTGATTTTGGCTGATGGTCTTATGAATATGCTCTTCAATGCCTTTGGTTTTCTGACAGTGCCCATGATGCTAACCCAGTTAATATCCACACTAGTTCCTAACTTCACCGTTAAATCAAAGGAAGCTTTTACATTGCTCTATTAGTTGTTATCATCTTTCTTAAGCTATTGGAACATTATATAATGCATGAATTTTAGCAGATCTTTGAAAAGATGGTACTTTTAAATCTTCCCTAGCCCCTAAAGTCTCATCTCACTAGCTAAAATATTTTTCCTTTCTTTTTCTGTAAGTAAGTTATCATATTATCAGTTATCATAATAAAGACAGCTGATCATATTTATTTGCAAACAGGTCATCTTGTCATGTACACTTGAGACTTTGCGGGTGTTTTTACATTTATGTCAAACTCCACTGTATCAGAATCCTTAGTCAAATTCTGCAGTCTGCCTTTTTACAGACATG
This sequence comes from Apteryx mantelli, assembly GCF_036417845.1. Classification (NCBI taxonomy): domain Eukaryota; kingdom Metazoa; phylum Chordata; class Aves; order Apterygiformes; family Apterygidae; genus Apteryx; species Apteryx mantelli. The sequence continues at coordinate 99,050,649 of NC_089980.1, read as the reverse complement.
CCAGCAAACTTTATTATATGGGCATCCTTTGTATTGACTGTATGAAATAATCTAATGTATTCAGTATAACCTTGGGACGACCCTGCATACTCTTCTATACGGTGGCTCTGATGAAGTCATACTCCACAACAGTTAAATATTTTGCATATTCTGTTCATTCCTTTCTAGAATATTTAGCAGTGATGTATAGCTCTGCCACAGCAACAATGAACAAAAAGTGCCAGTGCTTTGCTTATGGCCCTATGTCATGTACACAGTAACCTGTTGGCAAAACACTGAAGACTGAGAAATCTTTTTTTTTTTTTTCCCCCCGTAACATATTTAATCATGACTGGCAATTTAAAGACTCTAAAACATGCATTAGTACCACGGATTGTTTAACATTTGACATTAGGCAGAAATACTGTTGGCCTGGAGAAAAACACAAGGTTACTGATGAAGCATTATTGAACCCAAGCAGAAATCACAAAAATATCATTATTTAGCTGTAAACATTTTATAGAATTCTAGAACCTAGCATTTCTTTTATTTACAAAACCAGTTCAACCCCAAGCACAGATGTTTTAGTCCCAACGCAACCTTTTAGTTTAACTTGCAAAGTAAAAACTTTGAAAGGCAGGAGAAGAAAATTTTGGAGAGAAGTGGAAAAGAACAGAGAAAAAAAAGAAATTGATCCTCTTCAACAGCAAAGAGAATTTTAAAAGATATTACCTTCCTTGTTCAATGAGAATAAATCAGACAGTTGAGAATCTGAAGGATGGCTTTAGAACGAGAGCTGTCCTTGAAGCTTAGACGTATGTTCCCAAAAACTGAAGCATGAAAAAGTCGTATCTTTCTTTTATACCAGTAAAGTTAGATCATATTCCTCGCCCACATCTAAGCCATAGGATCAACTGTACATTTGTCTAATGATTGAACATTACTTTATGTAATTACCAGTCCACCATGTTGATCTTATCTTCTATGTGACCTTCATAAAGATCACTTTTTTCTTATATAATGAAAGAAAGGTCAGCTTGTGAGCACAAATTCAATGTTGTAAGAGTTTCCTGGGGAACTCAAATATCTAGCATCTAGTAATTTGCTGCAGTTTTCAGTGAACAGAATCTCATTTTAAAAAAGGAAGAGTTACAAAGGTTTCCTAATGCTTCTTAAACTTGATAACTTCTTTTTTTTAAGAACATAACACATTTCCAAAGCAAGGCATTATTTTAGCAGAGAATAAAAAATAAAGAACAGCAGAGATCTATACAAACATTTAAAAGAATAATCTCCATTTGAATTAAATGCCAAGAGAATGAACGCCTGGATAAATATAGAAGGATTACCTCTTTTAAAAGATAAGAATTTCTGCAGAATCTCATATTCTTTTCAAAATAAAGTCAGTACAATGTAGGCACTTTTGAAATTGCACCAGGGTTCACATTTTTAAGGCTTAGGGACTTGAAGTCCTAATTTCCAAGTGACAAAGGCTGTGTCAATGCTGGCTAAGTAAGACAGGTCACACGCTGCCTTCTGGCATGGAGGTGAAGCAGCATGGCAGAGCTTGCAGCCACTCAGCTCTTTCCTTTCCCTTCCCAAGCAAGGTGCCTACATCCAAACGCCAGCTGGGAACACACCCTGGCAGCCCTGGGTCCGCACTCAGGGTCATTCCTGCAAGCCGGTTTTGTTTTCTAGTCATGGAGACTTGAGGGAGATTCATTTCACATCACTTCAGATGTCTAAAAGTTAACTGCCTAAATCTGAGTTAGTCACTCCAGGCTGCCTTTATAGTCAATGGAGAGACACAGGCCTAAACAGAAGGCATAAACACCTATTTCAGTATGAGATTAAGTCACTTTTTCAGACAGCCTATTTTTCACCATTGAAAGTCTAGAGTAACTAGCTTGGACTACTAACTTTCAGATGCCTTTATTAAGTGAATTAATTCCTACCCTTAGAAACTTACAAATATTTTATAACTTTAGGAAACCCCTAAATATTTAAAGACTTAAAATTACTTTTTGCACATCTACTTTTGGTCACTGTTGGAGACAGGATATTGAAACAGACCAGTATAGCTTATCCTGTTCTTATGAAAATGAGACTTTGGTTCTTGATTCAATTAGTCTCTTTCAAAATTTTAGTGTACAGTTGGATTTGTTGAATTGCATGCATTTGGATTTCTGCTATTCAATTTTCTTGTCCCTTGCCTTGACTCTCTCATCAAATGTCAGGCCACAATCACACAACCACTTCAGCCTGGCAGAAGCCTGAAGGGCTGTCAGGGTGCTCAGTCCTGCCTTTCTGTCAAGCGCTGTCTTCTCACCCCCCTTTCAGCTGTGCCTCACAGAGCTGCACACTGGGCCAGACCAGCAAAGGCACCTAGCTAGATCTCACAGCAGAAAAAAAGGCTACTTTTTAGCCAAATCCATTCCCTGATCTGGCTCACCAGATGATCACACTGGTGTTTACACCGGCCCAAGTCAGGCAGTGAGAACGAGCACCCACTGCGAGAATCACAGAACAACTGAGGTTGGAAGGGACCTCTGGAGATCATCTAGTCCAACTCCCCTGTTCAAGCAGCATCACCTAGAGCACGTTGCCCAGGACCCTGTCCAGATGGCTTTTGAATATCTCCAAGGATGGAGACTCCACAGCCTCTCAAGGCAACCTGTTTCAGTGTTCTGACAACAGAGAAAGCTGAACCACCACCTTTGGTGGCAGTCCAGAGTCATGCCCAGCTAACAGGCCCATGTGGCTGCTGGTTTAAATTCAACAGCTCCACACTCAGATTTTTTCCTCAAACTCTGCTTACAGTAAAACCCCTTGCTGTTCCCATCTCTCATCAACACATCTGCCTCTCTATATTCCACCAGGACTAACAACCTTATCATCTCTGCCTTCACTTAACCACCTTACCTGCTTCAAGGTGTCAGATATCTTTTTCTCCTCTATTTGTCCAACTCATCTCTATAACAAAGTTAAACTCAAAACAATTGTCCCTGGCCTATATTTGACCTGAAATTGGCTTCTGTTTCAAAACTGAAGATGGGTTTCTGTACCTGCAAGCTTGTCTGTTTTTTATCCAATGATATCAGTTTGTCTAATAAAAGATGCTCTCTCCCCCCTACAACCTTGCATTATTTAATAACAAAAGCATGTTAAAATATGAAAGCTGGTTGAAATATGAAAGCTACTGGTAAAAAAAAAAAAAAAAATTACTGAGAAACATTCCCCTGAAAGACAGAAGTTTAATATTTCTTGTCATTCAAAGCAAAAAAAAATAAAAACTGCTGAAATTTACAGAGTACATCTGACTTGACCCTGTCCTGTTCCTTTCATACTCTAACTCAGCTTGTAGTCTTTATGGGAAACCTAATCTGACTTGTGATGCTTTACAAAAACCAGAAAACTATCCTCATCATCAGAAAAATAAGTAGTGACTGTATTATGTATTCTTATTTGGTACTTATTTACTTACGTATTGTAGTGTATCATCAACTAGTAAAAAGGAAGAGTTACACAAAACAGTTCCTTTATTAGAACAATTTAAGTACAGTGATAGCATTACCCACACAGCATAAAGAAAAATAAAAATGCCCACAACCTGATACTCCTTTCATATCAGAATGTATTAGGAAGAAACCTTGGGAAGTCAGTGGAATTACACTGGTATAAAAGATAGTTTAAAAAAAGCCCCTATTTTTATTAAGAGGATTTCTTACTTTAGCTGCTCCAAATCTCTAACTAAAAATAACTGGTCAAATCTGTCTTAATGTGTGACTGAATAAGAAATGAGAGAATGTAGCTCACTATTTTAGGAATAAAACAACTTTAATTTATTAAATATCATTCTGGGTTTTTTTTGTTTGTTTGTTTTTGCTCTCTGATATTATGGTGTTATGGCCTATATAAGTATATAGATGAAAAGACAGGTAAGCATATATGTCAAATTGGACCAAACATGCTTTGTCAAGATCAGCATTTTGTTTTCTAGGTCTAATAGCAGAAAAAGTCATTCTGAGGTGGAAAAGGGCAAAAAACTGCTAAAATTGTCAAGTTTCTTTGATGCCACTATGTTCCTGAATTAGACTGAGACTCTATTAAGGAGCTCAAATTAAACTAACACTCTAAGGTTAGAAAAATCAGTGTGAGCTCAGCACCTAAATGTTATGGAGTTTCAGAACTTTTGGCTCTTCTAGGGGCTGGATCTCTACAAGTCCTTCTCTGGCTTTCTCTGGAAAGGAGGGTTCATTTCGCTTCCCTTCCTCTGCCAGATGCTCTCTCAGGGTATCTGTCCTACTTCCCTACTTAGCAGTATCTGCTTATCTAGAGGCTGTTTCCTGATGCTGCCTCTTCCCCACTAGATGAAAGCTTTTCTTCTCTGCTGCTCAGCAGAGTTGCAGGGCATCCCCCAGTACTGGCAGTAAAAGAATAGGAAAGGGCTCCTTTGCTTCAGAAAATAAACTCTTCTGTTCAGAAATAACAACTCCACAGCACTAATAAATAGAACCCAATCCCAAAACAAAAGTGTGGTCAAAGATAAGCAATACTAAGCAGAATCTACCCAGTTCTAATAAGGGCAATACAAAGTTGCTATGTCTTACTACCCAGCAGAAAGGACAGTACTGAGCACACTCACTTTTCTTATTTCTCATTGTCATATTCACCAGAACCATTCCTGCCTTCTTTCTTGGTTTTGGGGTTTCTTTTTTTGTTTTTTGGGTTTGGGGTTTTGTTTTTTCTTGGGGGGGGGGGGAAGACTAGCAAATGAGAACAAACACCCATTAAAATGCACTTTTGATAGGATTTTTGTTTAGGATGGATAAACAGGTTGAGTTCTGGAGCACTTTTTTAATAACAATTAAATCATATTTCAGAACTTGCTCTAAATGCAATCAAAAACCACCCTTCATAATTTGTGTAAATTCAGAAAACAAGACTTCCTTCTGAGAATGGAAGCTATGACAGATGCTTGCAGTACACCAGAAACTCTTCTTTCCTTCTCCCTTGCAATCTTCTAATATGTCCTTGGCTTCTTTGTCCAGATTCGTAGCCCTGTCCTACAAGCTGACACAGTAGCCACAGGTCTGAGCCTGCACCAGATTCTGCATCAGCGCAGAATCTAGGAGCACTGGTAGCATCTCTGGCACTTTGGGTATTGTGTTTCTGGGGTGATCTTCCAAGAGTCGACAGAAGCTCCCAAATACTGCAAGCTGCTCTGGACTGACACAGACAAATTATCAGAATTGCTGAAAACAAATAACAATGAAAGGTCCCAACAGAATGATCAAGAGCATCTCATGCTATACTGGAGAGAGAAGAGATTTGCTGGGGATTCAAGAACAACAAAAAAAAGGTAACTGAGTGTTAAACAAAAAATCTGGTTGTAAAAGGGTCTGAAAATATGCCAGTATTTCAATCTTTCACCGAGTCTCCCAACTCCTTTCAAGTTTGCTCACAACTATTCCAGTTGCTGTTTCTCTATTCTCAGAGATGGTAACATCAGCTCAGTAGATATACATTTAAACAAGACTCTCCAAGGAAATGGAAAATGCAGACATAAAGCATTCTAAAATAAACAGCTACTGTCTGCTGAAATATTTCATACAGTATTATACAGATAATGAAAGGTAAGTTTTTTGTTATTTTACCGATGCTTTCAAAAGATTGTCTAAAATTATCTCACAAAGCAACACTTCTTGGCCTCATCCTACTTCATGTAAAAATCAATAGGAGTTCTGCCATTATTTCAAATGAAACTGGATCAGGACTTTTAAGATTAGCTATTAGTGTTCTCAAGCTTCAGCCAAACATTGATTATTCTGAGATAATAAGGCTTTCAGTACTTCATGCACATAAATAATTGACTGTAAAGCCTCTTCTACTCTAAAACCATAGCATAAAGAGGGCTTCCTAATATGCATTTCTTTGTTTTTTAAAGGAATTAATATTACAGACTATGGCACTACCGAAATATGTGCAATAATCTTTATTTTACTAAAGTGAACTGAAAACTAAAAACCTAAAAATTCTGCTTCTGAAGAGAAAGAAGAAGATTATAAGGAATACCTACATCTTTTTCCTTTTTTACTGTAACTTGTCAAGGTCAAAATGTTTAATCATGGCACATTATTAGACAACTTATGGTTACTAACAGGATGATCACTTCTATTTAGCTCTGTTTTCATGTTTCTTTTTGGAACAGGGTTATTTGAAATCCAATTCCTTTAAGCAGAATTAGAATAGATAATATTACAACTGCCAGACTATTGGGGAACAACAAGCAAAATGTCATTAACATGTGTAGGTTTGACCTCAAGGGCTTTAAATATTGTATTTCAATATTCTTTTTCTCTACTTTTAATTAATAAAAGTAACTGCACTTCCTATAATGATTAATTCAGCTCACAAGGTCAGGAAGCTATTCCTTCTATGTATAACATTGTTCAGTTAAAGTAACTAGGTATGTTAGACATCTGAAATATTAAGTGCTTATTAACAGACAGAGGTAAAATACTCAACTAAATAGACTATTGATCTAACTGATTATGTCAGTGGCTATATTCCTGCACCATAAGGGTAGTCCACGAGAGATAGATAATATGGGTTCACTTTAAACATACTATAGTATTTAGCCTTTTTAATGCAAAACTGTATTTAGCGTATGAATGGATCATTGCATGTCAGGTTTAGATCTCATAAATAGCCATGTCAAAGGGAAATGTATACTTCCAGTCCAGTTAAAACAAAGAAGCCTGATCAATAATGCAGGATGTCTCATTTATACAACTAGCAATTTCAGCAGCTCTCATTATCCAATACAGAAATAATCATTCATACAATTAGCTATTTACTTTCTCCAGTCCCAAATCTGAATACTTGCAAATGCTGGCTCACCTCTTTTTTAGTAGAGATTTCTACTGTCAATTGCTTTCACATTTCATAGAACTGTATTTCTTTATTTTTACAGATGAAAGCAGAAAAAACACTTAAGTTCATCAAATTCTAATGCAATTGCTGCAAGCAAGAAGTACCCTACAGTGCACATAGTAAAAAAATGCGCACTGGAAAATAACTGAAAATACTAAAAAACAGGTACTGGATACAACTGGAAAATGGATTCTGAAGAAAACAGTTTATTTCTGTCACATTAGCAAAAGGCTTGTTACTAGGTTGCTGTTACCCTCTCTACTGTCACTGCATAGAGAAACCTGACTGTCAGGTCATTCAGCTGAGTACAGCTCACTCACCACACTTCTTATCTGTATTCCAGTAGCACTTAAGAAACCCACACTGAGACCTAACAGTCACGGTCCTGCCAGGCATTGCCCAAGATAGCAGCAGACTGTTCTTAATGATCCTGAATATCTGATCATGCTCCTATGCCCAAAAGCAATGAAAAGATCGTCCCCTACCCCCAAGAATTCATGGTCTGATACAGGGTTTGGAGAAGCGGGGTCATTTCCTCCAGCCTCTCCTCTTCCACCCAGGTGCAGGTGATAACTGGGTATTTTTCTGAGGACATCAGATCTCAAACTGATGTTCTGGGCTTCATTAACATTTCTGGATGAGGTGCTAGGCCTATGTTATGCAGAAAGTCAGATTCTATACTCACAATGGTCTCTTTTGATCAACAAATCTAAGTGATCTTCTTATATACCCACCTACCCCTCTTGAGGAATTGTACATAGCATATGCTTCATATTTGTGAAAAACATTCAGAGTAACAAATGAATGGAATTATGGAAGTTTACAACGTGGTATTTGATTATCACTGTTAGTGATTCAGAACATGGAAAATGGGCTAGCGCATTATAACTAATTTCAGACTGGAAAGTAAAGCCTACCAATGCTGCCCACCTCCCTAAAATTACTTTTTTGGAATAAATATGGCTTACATAATAACATCTCAACATAGATCTTAAGGTGCTTTGAAAGCTGGATATAGAAAGCTGATTTCCCATGTCATTGAAATTTAGCCACCAGCAAGAGTTAGTAGCCAGCCTCCTCCAGCAACACTACATGGCTGTTGTTACAGGGCCAGCAATGAATAGTAATAACATCCCAAAGTTAAATTAAATGTCTATGTAAGTAGACTGTAAAGTTCTAAGCTGTAAATTTGGGGGGAGCGAGAGGACAGCAAAGGAAGTCTGGAAAACCAATAAAAATTTAAAAGATGCTATTTTACATTATTTTATGGTCCAGCCTATTTCTTACACCAGGCTCAGAACATAAAATGAAAGAGCTAAGAAAAGATTAAATAAAAGCTCCGAGTTCAAATGGCCAAGATCGAGCATGTGTCCTCTTTCCAGCTACAAAAGAGACATGGGGAAACGCTTCAGTGCACTGCACCCAGCTTCAACACTCAGGAATTATTTTATTCATGCAAATTTCTGTGGGTGCTTCAGTAATAAATTTTGTTGTCAGGAAAGCCTAAAACAGTCTCTGGTTTGAAACAGGTGTTTTACTGGGCTAAGTCAGAGCCATAATGAGTTTACACCAATCTGCAGCCATTTAGGCTTTTCAGTTCTGTTAAATTTATCTTTCAGCCAAAAAGGACTGTTATCATATGTTTCATTGCATGCATGCACAGTGTATGCTATTTGCCAAGAAATATAGGTTCAGGTTCTATTCGACCCTTGCACAATGCACAGAAGGAGAAAAGATACCACGGTGGGATTCAGTTCCCCCACCTTTAGACATCTGCAGTATACATGGGGTACATCTAAGTTGGTTGTCCAGGCTACCTCTGCGTTCAGTGGAAAGAAACGGACATGTTCAGGGCAATTCATCAATTCATCTAATCTATTTTAGCACCCTCTTCAGAATGGACTGAATGATGCCCTGCAATTGCTTATTTCTCTCCACTGAGTACAGAGGGAGTCAGGAAAAATGACCTAGTTATATTTACTTTTTAGATGTCCACACTTGACCAGGTGAATCCAGCCCACAGCGTCTTTCATCTTATGACTAATATGCAAGGAATGGCTACAATCACGCTTTTACACTTAGACAAGCTGAGGTCCTTGCTCTTTCCCAAGTTTTTTGGGCTACAGCCCATCCCAGAAGACTAGGAAGAGGAAGAAGTTGAAGTTTGATCTTAATAGTATTAATTGCCTCCTATGTTCTTTCCCTTTGTCTGTGTTCATCTATCATCTCTTGTCTTATTTGGTATTTATCTGAAACAAGACTAACTGCTTACTCAAACTGTTTTTATCTATGATTAGGACTCCTAGACAATATAGTATTAAATACTAATACTCAGCTTTCTTGATGTTAAGAACACACCACATCCTTTTAAAGGATGTTGCTGCAAATGCAGTTTCTGTTATGATGGTAAGCATGCTTTCAAAAGTGTAATAGCCTTCCCGGACCTATTCCCAGGTAGGGATGACTTCACAGAGACCTAGAGCCTAATAGGCACAGAGGAGTTCACAAACTAATACAAAATGCATTTAGCAGTACTTGTTTGGATTTCACAGAAATATGGATTGAGCTTCTTCAGCTTTTAGAGCCTTTGGCACAGGCAGATACTCAGAAACTGGTGAAAAATGATTCTGATGAGTGCCACACAAGTTTCTTCAAGTAAATCCTCAGTTGCAACTCCAGGATGATGATTTCTTTTCCAGGAGCACACTACACATTATTCCAATAAAGTAGCCAGAACAGCTGGTTAGCAAGCTAATAGAAACATTTCAGCACCACCATTTGTTAACTGAATGCATTTTTTCCATGGGAATACCCTTTAGGGTTTTTTGGTATTTCTTAACATTTAAAATGCCAAATCTAAATGTTAGGTGGGAAATTCAGAGATAGCATTACTTTGGTATACTACCTATTGGCTAGTACCACATACTACCAAATACAGTATCAGTACATAACAAATGTTAATTTTTTGGTTTGCCTTATCAAGCTTAAACATACCTATGAATTTTTTGCTTTCAACAGAGCTTCACTGCAACATGGAAGCAGTAGAGTGCACTGGCCAGTTAAACAAGATTTGCCACTGATATGCTGCTGAACATGGCAATACAACTGACTCACTGAAGCAAACAAGGTTGCTAGTTTGCCATTGATTTATTGGTTTAAAGGGTCACAGGCGTGAAATCAGCTCTCTCAGACAGGGAAAAGAGGGGTTGAGTAAAGCTCAATGCCAGTGTCTTTGAGCTTTAACAGCTTCAGCTCTTCCACCCATGTTACCTTAATGTGCAGTGAAACAGAGGAAGCAACATGCTTGGGAGCTTTTTCAGCCCTGATGCTTGTAGTAATGTACTTTAAAAAGCATTGGTGGCTGGATTAAACAAACTACTAATTAGGACTCATAGTCATACAATCAGTATTCCTGAGAGCACAGCTCACAGAATCGTTCTGTGCAAACTAGCTGGACAGGGAAAGCAGTGAGTGACTGGTTCAGTTTCCTGGGATGTACCAATGGCCCTGCAAAACGTTCTCTGAGCCTGCCTTCAACTTACATTAGAGTTATTTATCCTGTTGTCTGTGAATCACTGGTGGGTCACAAGGTATCCAGAAGGTGGTCTATGAAATGATTGAAAAAAAGAGTTTAAATGCTATGCACATGCTTCCCCTCCCGCTCAAGCAAGCCCTAAATACAAAGTTGCAATCAGCAGCTTCTGCAAATGAGGAATGAGCAAGCACTAACCATGGAGAAAGTGATTCATCAGTCTAGCAAATCAGAGTCTAACAAAATAAAATTGAAGGCAGATGAAAGACCAGGGAAGAGAAATGAGAAGAAAGCAATCATGGATATGCACTGATACTTTCATTATTTACCCTTATATGGTGTGTATTCTTGAAGGTAGAGCTACACATTCAGCAAAGCTTACCTGCAGAAGTCTGAGATTTCTCTGACCAAATGTAGACAACTGCAATGCAATACAGACACCTGAGCTGGCTGTCTAGATTCCCTCAGAATCAACACAGAAGAAAAGCATTTTTAGACCTAGTTTTGACTAGACAGATGCTCAGATGTAGATATCTACAACTGCAGTGTAAATGCCTACATTCAGCCTGATGAAGCTCACAGAAAGCCCCAAAAGCTCAAGAACTCACTTTTTAGCAGCTTACCTAAATTCATTACATCTATTCTTTCTCTATTTCAACCACTTGCAACTTTTCTTGGTACAGTACTACTGCACACCAAGACTGTGAAAGCAGGTTACAAAAAGAGCACGTGAACTCAGAGCAATGAAGCAGAATCTAGAGACACTTTGCTAGCACTGCACTGAGCTCATGTATCTACCTGGCGTAGCACAGCCCCATGCAAACACATCAGCTTGGTCCCAAAAGAAGTACAGACACAACAGCATGCTGCCACATCTGAGTTACTAATTCAGCTGAGAAGCAAGGCTTATTAGCAGAGACATAGAGGTGTCCTGGAGCAACTGTATTGCTTTCGTATGTGGAACCAACACAGTCTCTATTAGCTTAGGTGTCTCTGCACATGCTTTGCTACTCAGTGTGGAGCTCACCTGACAAATCGGTCCAAGGCCTAACACACAGACCAAGTGCTTGAGGGTAGGTTGATATATATCCTGATTTAACATTTCTACACACAACCTGCTCACACCCAGCAGTGACCACACTCACTTCTGCCCTCCTTCCCCACCAGTGTGCTCTTGCCTGATATCCAGGCAAGTAGAGAGAGAAATAATTTCCTAAAACAAAACATTCAAATATAATTTAGGGCATGGGATTGCACTAGGTACCTGATTTAGCAGTCTGTGGTTGTTTGCAGAGGAGTCACTAATGTTAAGTTTCAATAACTTCAATAATGTAGTAAGTCCCAGTGATTTCAGAAGCATTTAAGCATGTACTTACATGTTGGTTGAGCAGGGGTGTACATAAGCACGCGTGCTTTGCCAATTACCACAGGTTTTTTTGACACTGAGCATACACTCCAGAATCAGGCTAGTGCTGTCAGGGTCATCAAGCATAAGCTTAGAACCCTACCCTGATCCTATGATACTAATACCATGATACTAAGTTAGAGGTGTTTAAGTTAGTGGGCTTTGACACAATTCACTATAAATGTCCAGAGAATTAGCTGAAGTAACCTTTGAATCATTAACAATCATTTTCAAGAAATAACAGTGAATGGGGAAGGTCCTCAAATCCTAGAAAAGTATTAATTCAATACTTACTTTTAAAATAGAGGCTAGAGGACGTGCAGTATTTTATACCTGTCAACCTAACCTTTATCCCTTGAAATAGAACAAATTATTAAATAAAGATTTTGTAAATACCTGGAAGATGATGATAATAATTTTAAAAAGTCAAAATGGGTTTGTCAAGAGAAGAATTATATCAATTGAAGCTAATCTCCCTCTCTGACAGGATAATTGCTCTAGCAAATAAGTGGGAAACAGCAGATATGATGTATCTTGACAATGATGAGCTTTTGACACTGTCCCACACAGCATTTTCATAAGTAAGCTAAGACAGTATGTTCCAGAGGTAATTAGCAAACTGGTAGGTGCTCAACATTTGAAAATTTCTTCTCATAGTCCAGTAACCAATGATTTGCTGTCAATCTGAGAAGGTTTCTCTAGAGGAGACACCCAGGAGTTTGTCCCAGGGCCAGTTTTATTGGCCACTTCATTGACAGCTTGGATGGTGAAACACAGAGTGTGCTTCTACAGTTTGATGATGATGTCAGGTTGGGGAAAGTTGCAAAGCACTTTCAAGGATGAAAATAACCTTAAAAATAAGCTTCAAGAATTCCAGAAGTAGACCAAAATTAACCAGACAAAATACAAAAGAGACAATTACGAAGTGGTATGCTTTGGAAAGAGAAATCTAATGAGGGAATAAAGTTAAATATAGATTAGGAAATGTCTGTGTAGGCAGAAAACCATGTGGGACATCACAAACTAAAGAGTCAACAACGTAGTATGTGACACAAAGTAATTATTCCACTTTACTTAGGTCTGGCAAAGCCCCAGCAAGATTACTGTGTTCCAGACTGGTCACTGTACTTTAAGAAAGATAATGACAATCCACTAGGGTGGAAGCACAACAGCAAGAAGAGTTTAGGAAACAGGATCTGTGAGAAAAGCTGAAGAAATTGGGCTTATACAGCTTAGAAACAAAGGAGTAAATTTAGAAATGAGGAGATCAAGGAGGAACATTATAGCAGCATTCCAAAATGTAGAAAGTTGCCATAAAAGATTTGGTGGCCATTGTTCTGCCATGACAATTAAAGGAAGAACAAAGATCAGCCAAAACTGCAGCAGAGATTCAAGTTGGATTTTATGGATGCATTCAGTTAGGATTGCAAAACACTGAAACAGGCCATTTCAGAGGCTGTGAAACATCCTCTACAGAAGCCTTTATCCTGCTTCTTTTGAAACAGGGCACAGATCAGCCAAGCAACTTTGTTAATAAACAATATTAAAGGTCTATGTAAAAATACAGTCATTTGTGAGTTTGAAAGGTCTATTTGGCCTCTATAAGTGATAAGTTACTCAGCTTGTAATAACTTTACATTTTAACGATTCTATGTTTCTGTAAGCATGGACTTGCATGGCAACAGGATCAGACCTACATTTTTCCTTACACAACTGTGCCTAAGTAATGGAAAGCATGTCTCAGATCTTTTAATGTAACATAATTTAATGCAGTTTTTGTATTTGAATAGTATGCATAAATCACTGCAAAAGAATTGCTATCTCAGGGCAAGAAGAGAGCTACTAAATTGTGTGTCCTAGACAAAGGAAATATTTTTCAAGTGGTTTGCCTCAGGGGGGATTTAAAGGAGGAAGTTAATGCATTCCAGCAAGAATCTCCATCACTATAATACCAGTGGATTAATTGTAAGTAAAGCTAAAGCTGTGAGTGAGGAAAATTTGCAGCATTAGGAATGTTGATGCAAAGTGCTGGATGGCTATTGAAGATAAATATATAATTTGTAATGAATTTTATTAAAAAATGATTATATTCTCACAGCATTGTTATTCCCATGACTAACCCTCAGCCATGTTATAGGAATCACTTTTTCATTTTATTCCAATAAATCACTTTTGAATCAAGAATTTTATTACATTTCCATCTTTTCATTTTCGCTGCAGTGGTTTCTTTCTCAATGCAATGATTTTATCATCTGATTGCAATCAATATTGCTATAACAGGCAGTACATGTAGTTCATCATCAGTCAGAGAATGGTAAGGGATTAGAGAGCTTTTACACTTCCCATGTTTAAAATCCATCCCTCTACCTCCCTCCTCCTGCCCTTTGCAGGCTGTACTTTTTTTCCTTCTATTGACACTTGAATCTATATTACACCAAAGGCTTTCACTTTTCAGTATTAATTTGCTGAAAAATTCAAAGACTTGTTCCCTTTTAAAATAAATACGTTGCTATGCTTTAATGCAGTGAAGAGCTATGTGTCACTACTAGGTAATAAAATGATTATAAAAGAGCTAAATTGCAGAGGACAAGAAATGCAGAAGGCAGATCATAAGGAGGGGAGTGGAGAGAAAACAAAACAAAACAACAACAACAACGAAGGACCTCACACCTACCAGCAAGTGCTTCCTTCACATTTAATAGAATTTTGACAGACATTTTAAACGCCACCCCCACAAAAAATTTGTCAAGAACTGCCCTACCCTGATGCCCATATGAGCTTTCTTTCCTTCTTACACATAAAATAAAAAAAAAAAAGCATTTCTGCAGAGGCCTCCTGATTTAAACAAGTATCTTGCCAAACAGGGAAGGAATGAAGAAAAGAGTGCAGTGATGGAAAAACATACCAGTCTGCAAGAAACCCTTTCTTACTCACTTTCAATAACTTTTTTAAAGCACAACTAGACCTCCATTAGATTCTCTCACTAGAACAGCAAGAATATAAATATTGAGCCTGCAGATAGTGCACATTAGGAAGTGAACATAGGAAAACGATAAACAGAAAAGATGATGAAAAGGTAGGAAGGCATCATAAATTACAAGTAATAGTATTGTGGTTTGTATTTAATTATATAAAATTAGAATGTAACCACTGCCTTTGTTCTAAAATAGCTCTGAAACTCTTTTGCGAGATTCCCTTTCGAGAAAACAATTGTCTTGAAGGTTCAATCCACGATCTGGGCTGTATTTTTTAAAGGTGCTGTCCTTCCTCATCAATTTGCTCCCTCTGGAATAGAAAGGTTCTCTACATAATTTGAAGGAGCATGTTGAGAAAAGTGTCTCCTTTCCTCCTCCCTGCTGAGAGAGATTGCTCACCTAGAAGACAACCTGCAGACCACACTCTTCTTTTCCGGCGAGAGACATTTAAACTACTTCAATTACTGAGGGATATATAGACCTACAGAAATGATTTTGACTACAGGTGAGAATATCCTCAGCCTTGACTGGGGCCAGTGGCATCGATAAGAAAGATGGGAATACAAGAGACTAATTTTCTTCCCTCTTTTGCAGCTCATTTTTCATTTGCAATCAATTTTCATCATCAGATCCTCTACTGCTGCCTTGCACAAGTCTACCATTTTGCAATTTTTAAGAAGTTTCTTTTGCAACATTGTAGAGGCTCATATAAGTGCCCTAGAAATAATACTATTTATTCTTTAACATAATACAGTTATGTCTGTTTCAATCTAAATGTATTCAACAATCAGTTAACACCAATTTTTCTTCAGCCAGCTTCTTCAGCTTTTATAGCTTGAATAACTTTGTCTCCCATGCTTACTCCTCTTAGTGTTTACAGACTGAAAGCATACCCCTTGCCACCTTGTTTCACTAAGCTAAATGAACCATTTTTATTCTCCTCTCATAAACCAGATTCTCCAGTCTACTGATCATCCTTAGAGCCCTTCTCTGCACCTCCTGCACTGTGATTTAATCTTTTCTGAACAATAGTGACCAGAATTGCACACATTGTTTCAGATGAGCTCAGACCAATGTTTTATCCACAGTATCTACTGGAAATATCTGACCTGTCATGTCCTATGATTTCAATAACTTTTTTTTTTTTGCAGCTGGATCATATAATTTAGTCATCTTCAACTAACACAATAAGGACTTTCTACCCCATTGTCACTTTCAACTGATGAGCGTTCCCTTCTAGCAGAAAGTACTATCAGTCTCCTTGCACTTTACGTTATTAAAAATTAATCCCATTGTATTATTTAGGTTCTCAAGGTCATCCAGTCTTGATCCATCTCTTATTGAAAATGTCTCACTATTTTGTGTCATCAGCAAATTTCATTATTACAACTCAGGTTTTTGTACCTACATCATTAATGGAAATTCCTGGCTGAATAAAGATCTTCTGATGTTTCTGATGGGTATACAATAAGTTTTTTGCTCCACCTCATATGTGGCAACTTTCATGTTCATATCTTCTTTCTCATTAAACACTGCTTTAATTTCCTTTGTAAGGAAACTCAGCTGGACTTCTGACAATTCTCACTTTATTCCTACACTTCTTAATATTTAAGCAATCATTTTCTTCAATTCCTTTCAAGCTTTTGTTTGTTCCCAACACCCCTTTTGAAGTGCTCTTTATCCAGCTGGGACTGACTGTCTCTCTTGTTTGAGATACAAATTCCAGATATATTTTTGTAGATAGCTTTAAATAAATGCCAAGCCTTTTCCACATACAAGTCCTCGACCACCTAAATGCAGCTGTCATCACTAACTAGAGTTCCCTTGATTTCTCAGTTTGACCTTTGAAATTAAAAACTTATCATCTTTATTAGAAAAATACTGCTTGGAGCAAATTATCTTACAAAAACATGTTTCTCTCCAGATTTGAACACCAAAGTCTCTAGCAGGTCCTCACGCTCTCTAACAGAAGTTCTTTGCCATCTTCCCCAACATTGATTAAACAAGTTTTTCTTTACCCTTCCTATCACTTTCTCTCTTTGCTATTTATCACACTGCAAATCCTAATGCTCCATCAATCCTTTTTTCCTCCCAAACATCACAACTGCTTTAATATTTGTGTTCCTGTCCTACTTTCTGTTCCATCACATTTCCTATTATCTCTGAAGGATCTAGTTTAAGAACTAGTTTTAGTCACTCTAATTTTGTTGCTTGGGCTCCAATGATATACAAACAAAATCACAGTTGTTTCCTATTAACACAGCATTCAGCCTGGAAGAGGTAGAGTCCTCCTTTTAATTATCAGCTACATATAGTCTCTGAGAGCAACAGTCTCATTAATATTCCAGACTTTTCTCCGTGCTTTCCCTGCCCTGACCTCTGGTGTTCCTGTTCCTATTTACCTGATCTTTCTCTTCCAGTATCTTAAAACCAACAGTGAGATATTGCATAAGCATTTCCCAAACTTGTTTCTTATTTTAAAACTATTCCAGACATTGATAGCTAAATATCCCATGTACTTATGTGGGAGCTTAGATCAGGAAGAGTCCTTTTCGTCTTATCTATCACTAGCCAGGCCTAGCATTCCAAAATGTACAAACAAAGTATCTGAAGAGCCATACAATATTCTGCCACTTAATGACACAGGTTGATCTGAGACATGAGAATTGAAGTGTGGAACTAAGAACACACCACAGTACAGAAACACTAGGTCAGTCAAGGAAGCGGCAAGAATAAGAGAGCGGGAGTATATCTGAACCCCAAAGGAATTTTTGATGATGAGGAATCTTTACAGCCACAAGCCCTTATCTTAAACTTTTATTCCTGACACACCCCAGTAATAAGCCAGTCAATTCCTCTTAACAAGAAATTCCATCTTTTTACTGGTGTGAACTTCACGTTGTTCCCCTTTCAGTCTCCATCTTTTTTTTTCCTCCTCTTGAACTCTCTCACCTTTTTTTTTTTCTTGTGGGATTCTTTGTCTTTCCCCCTGCCCCCACTTCTTCCTGATCTTCTATTTCCGTTTGTTTCTCCTCTGTATTTTCCAGCATAGCAAATGTCTTTCTTGACTATATTTTCCCTGCAATAGCCAGTCTCCCCTGTCTTATATTCGCATTCTTTCACTGCCTAGTAGTCTGCCCCACAAGTCCCTGGAAGTAACAAATATCTGAAAAGCTTGTCTTCCCTATGCAATCTCTTTCTCTCCTGTCACCTCTGTCTCTGAGAGCTCTATCTACCACTTTGCAGTTTCTGTCAGGATTCAAGATGAGATGAATCCCACGGCTTTTGTATCTGGTCACGCCCAGCACTTTTTTCTGTTCGTTAGGTCACTGCTACACTTGCCTCAGTAGCTGTCATCATATTCTCATTGTTGCCAAGGAAAAAAAAAAGGGGGGGGGACCCTTAAGATACTGCTGTTTGCCGTCTTTCCTTCCAGCTACTAACTCCGTTTTTTGCATGTCTCTTACGTTTAAGCTTAGTAATTAACTGCCTGTTAACTGTGATTAAAAACGGGAATCCTCCCTTGCATAATGCCCTGCAGGCCTTAGTGCAAGGCCTCTTCAGGATAGGACAGCTGAAGGACAGGCTCCTTTCCGTTTGATCCTGATGAGAACAAAACAAACAACCCTTACTCTAACATCTCTGAGCACCAATCTTTTGTATAAGCAAAAAACTCATGTTCCCTGTTTCTCCTTCCTTCCTGGCCTGGGCTCAATTCAGAAAACCCTCTGGGCAAGGAGGAAACAAGACAGCAAGCTAAAACAATGACAGACCATGAATATGAATTTGGCTATTGTGGTTTACCCTTAAGTGAAAATAATTATAAATAACACAATACAGGACTGAAAGAGTTATCCAGAGGAGATGCTATTTTAGCTCATACAGATAAACTAAGTGATTTAGAAAGACCGAACAGGTCTTTGTTTATACAGTTGTTTCTAGTATTTGCATCGTTCATTAGTACTGGTGTAGCAGGCAGCAAGGAGGCACATTTGGTAGCGAGGAATACATGCAACCTGTTAGGTATTTCTGGTACTCTATTAAGCCTAAGAGGAGAAAGCTGAAAAAAAGTTCTCTGCTTCTACTTGTGACAGAAGAGGCTTCACATGTACTAAAAATTAAAAATTTAAAAGGTTTTAGGCTTACAACAGCAAATAAGGTATTTACTTGATTACTTCCATGGGAAGCTAAAGGCATACCTCTTCAGGCTTAGTGTTATGACCAGGCCCCCAGCTGTGTCTCCATATTTTTGCATATTCAGTGCTGTCACTATGAATATCTACACTTGCAGAAACAGCTCTGCCACCACAGAGAAACCTTTTTTCTTTCACATTCCAATTAGTGTCTATTCCATCACACACCTAAGCTTTCAACAGTACACAAGAAACAGGTAGTGCCACTTTTCCTTCACCACAAGAAAAGACAGCATAATCATCAAATCAGTTCAATGGTCATACTTGTTAGTGGGTGTAGAGTATCATATTAAACCTGGGCCTGAGCAAGACTGAATGAAACACTTTGAGGAGTATGCAGCTATAGTCTTTTCCAGACAAAGATATATATTATACCTGATTTAAATTAGGAATGTTCAGGAACTGTGCACTAGTCTTTCAGATGATGGGAAATGCCCAGATTAATTCAGTGCACCTCCTCTCCATGCTGGCTGGCTAAGAGAAATCATCCAGTCCTGACAGACTGTGATCTCACTACAGTAACATGTTTCTCTCCTACTTCCTTGCTGAAGGGGTGCAATGCAACAAAAGGCACATGAAGTCATCAACCTGTGGGAAAAATCACAGAGGACTGCAAAACATGTCTTATGTACCTAAGACAATTCAATGCCCACCACACCCATCATTTCCTCCTCTTCAGATTCAATGCCTCAGGCCAATCTTCAATCTTTCTGATACTCATGAGAGATGGAAGATGCCCCTTAGCCTCTCAGGTGACACAGGGAAGGTCAATTCTGGTCCATGGAGCTCTCCACCACGCTGAGGACACTCACCAGCGCACAAGAGAGGGCCCTGCCCAGGCCTAGGGCCAGGCAGCAGCAAAGCCCTCTAGAGCATCTAAATCTCAACCGCTTCACCCAAAGAGCAAAGCCGTATTTCTCACTTCCACTTATAGCCACAGACACCAAAGGCCCGGCGGCACCGGCCCCCACAGGCCTAGCCACACTCAGCGCCACCAAAACACAAGGCGGCCTCAGGGCAAAACCAGGCACAAACTACCCAGCCCGGGCACCCGGGGAAAGCAGCAGCTCAGCTCTCCGCAACGACGGCCGGCGAGGGGGAAGCAGCTCGTGTAGAGCCCGGCCAGGGCCCAAGGGAAGGAGAGCACGCCGCCTCCACCATCTGCCGCCAAAACCCCTCGGCTCGGCAAGACGCCGGAGAGGGCGGTCACGTGGCAGCGCGGCCTCCGGGCGCGTGGCGTCGCGTCACGTGACGTGACAGAGAGGCACCCCCCCCCCTTCCCCTTCCCCTTCCCCCTCCCGCTCCCGCCCCTCCCCAGCCGAGTCCTCCGGCGCCGCGGCCGGGGCAGGCGCGCGCGCGCGCGCGCGCTCCCTGTTTTCTCCCGCACGTGACCCCTCCCCGGAACGTGGCATTGTGTAATCACGTGACCTGGAACGGAGCGGGGGGGGGCCGGGAGGCGGGGGGGGGGGGGCTGCGTACGCGACGGAGCGGGGTGCGAAGATGGCGGACGAGGAGGCCGAGCAGGAGAGCGGTAGCCTAGGTGGCGAGCTCCTGGAGCTGCGGCGCCTGCGGGAGCGGCTGCTGGAGCTAGAGACGGGGCTGCGGGAGAGCGCCGAGCCCGCTGTGCAAGCGGCTACCGAGTACTGCAAGCAGCTCTGCCAGGTCAGGCCGGTCTTCCCTTCCCTTCCCTTCCCCCCCCCCCCCGCCCGTCCTCTCCCCTCCCCCGCGGGTTGTGTGTGTGTCTGTGTTAGTGTGTGTGAGGGAGTGTGAGAGGCAGCGCGGGGGGCGGGCGGGAGCAGCGCCGCCCCCGCCGATGTGTAGTGGGGGAGCGACGGTTGGCGGCGGAACGGGAGCCAACGGCCCGCTGCGGCGGCGGCGGCGGGGGGGGGGGGCGCTCGGACTTAGTGCTCCGGGCCGGGCCCGGCTCTCGGTGCCGCGGGCGGACTGACGCCGCCGCTCATTGTGGGCTGCGATCAGGCGGCCCGCCCCCCTGCGCCGGGCGCTGCTCCGGCCGGCCTGTAATCCCCTTCCCCCGCCTCCCCGGCGGCCGCCCCGGTTCTCGCGGTCTCTAGGCCCCTTTGTTGTGCTCTGCGGCTCGGCTTATCGAAGGGCCCTTTGTTCCTGGCGGCGACGGACTGAGGTCCCCCCCCTGCCGTCCTCTCCTCTCCCCGGCACCCCGCCTCCCCCGGCGGCGAAGCGCGGGGCGAGCGCAGGGAGATGCGGCTCCGCTCGCCGCCGTGGGGCCGGGGGAGGAGCTGAAAGTCCGTCCCGGGTCCCCTCTGCGCGCTGGCTCCCGGCTCCGCTCGAGTTTGCCGTGCGGAGCCTGGCCTGGGGAGCCGAGAGGCGCCCCCTCCTCTCTTCGCCTTTCCCTTCCCTATCTCGTACCCTGGGGCGATACCGGAGTTTTTACCATCCTGGGAAAGAGAAGGTGGCGGAGCGAAGAGTGCAGTTTAGACTCCAGTGGTGGTAGAGGGAGAGACTTTTAGGTCTGTGGTGCTGCTCGCAGTTTTCTCTCCCTGTCAAGAGAGCAGAATCGCACCTCTGCGAGGGGACCCGCGAGCTGGAACTGTTTGAAGCACCATTGCGTGTGATTATTCTCGCTGTGACTCTGCCATCAGGAAGACGCCTACTTCCCGGGGGTCTGGGCTAGTCCTGAAGCAGGGATGTATGCAGGTGTTCGGGTTTTTTTTCTTTTTTTTCTTCCTGAACTGCTGACCCTGCTGAGTATCTCTTTCTAAATACACTTTTCTGTAATAGCTCTACAGTTAAAATAAACGCTATGTTTTAGTCACTCGTGTTGCTATACAGGCCTATATATTGCTCTGATTTTTCTTATGTGGCCTTTCTTGACTAACACTGGGTATGACACAATGTATAAAACAGTTCCCAAATATTTTATGCTCAGGCCACAGAAATTTGCAGAAATCACTTCCATAGCTTTAATATGAATTTAATAATAAGTAGATCTGGTAAAAGTAGTAACGTTTGTTTATACATTGTTGCCGATTATTTGTGGAACAGACACATTTTTAAAAGGTGAAATGGTTAGAAATGAATCAAATGGGTTGGTTTTAGTTGTGTTTTATTTGTGATTTTGTAACTGTTTTCTTAAAGAGTTGATTCTTAGCAATAGCCATTGTAGCATGCTAATTTGCATATGTCTGTCATTTGTGGATAAAACTGGGTTGCACGTCTTACTAACCAGGAAGATTCACTACTAAATGCTTTAAACATATTCCTTTTTCATATTTTATTTCATTTAAACAGGAATTTGTATTTTGGGTTCTTTTTCTTTGATCAAAATTTGTGATACTGTATTTGGATGGAATGACCCCATAGATTCACAGAAACAAGATTGGTTCATGTAGGTTCAGATCACTGTGCTCTTAGTCAACTTAGTCTTTGTGCCTCCTTTCTTAAATTCATACCCTGGCAGATGGCAGTCTGGCTTTTTTTGGCTCCAACCCGACTTTTGACTTTTGAATGAACGGTTCATTGAGCAGAAGTAGTTGGGTAAGTGGGAATGAAAACAACATCCTCAACATGTACAGAGTAAATCACTGCTGTCAAAAGCAGGTTTATCACTTAAATTATGGTTCTGTGTACTCAGTGAGTGACTTTAGCAGTTATTTTATTGATTTAAAGTTTAGCAAAACTAATATTCTGATTATTTTAATGTTTCTTATCAAAATCCATGTTAAGGCCTAAACTTACTAATTCCTTGTTAAACATACAGCTTTTAAAAACAAGACTGATGGGGGGGGGGAAGTTGTTTACAAATGGACTTAGATATGAATTCATAGTCTTTCAAAATGGGCTTCTGTCGTTTCTGTACCAAGATTCATAGAAAGACTGTATCTGTTTTTACAGTCTGGAGACTATTAGATGCATAATAGCAGAATTTGAGACATGCCACTCAATATTAAAAGGCCTTGCTTTTCAAATTTTAAGCTGAGGTCTAAACAGATGCTTAATGCAATAAATAGTAATGTTGTTGGGTGGGGTATTTTTTTTGTACCAGTTCAACAGAGATCTTCTAATCTGTTCATCTGTACTGGTGGTGCCAAAATAGTTGTACAACTTCATCTACAATTTTAATCCTTTACTGGGGCTAAAAAAATAACATTCATGAGTAGGATTAGCTACTTAACTTTCACTGCATTACAGAGGCAAAAGAAAATTCATATAGCAATAAAAGTGATTTCAGAAATCTGTATTTTAAATAACATTTTAAAGGCATCTGCCATGATTTCTAGAGTAAAGTCTTTGAATATGTATGCGTTAAAGAACAATTTGACTGGTCACATATTCAAAACTGACAGTCTTATTTACATTCTAAATCTGGAAGTGCAGTACTGAAGAAATATTTTGGTGTTTATCTCAGTATGATTACACCTGCATTTTTTGTGCATAGCTTCTAAGCACGCAATAACTACACAAAACTTGGAAACTCTTGTTTTCTTATTTTATTTTGCCAGGTAGTAATTCCAGAGCCCAGCAACTGCATAGTTTGTAGCCATAAATTGATTAATTTATTTTAAGTGAAGTGGGTAGCATAATGTTTGAAGAAATAAGTGTGCTTTCATACTGAAAGAAACTATAGTGCCTTAGAGCACTGAAAGATTCTTAGGTTCAAAGGTGAATATGGGATTTAAGTATTCCACTCTCATTAAATCAAGTGGGAATTGTACAGACAAATCCCTTAGCTGGTTTTGAAAAATCTCAGTTTGAACTATTTCAGATTATAATCCAACAGTGTAGAATAATTGTTGCAAACACAGAAAAACATGAACCCTTGTACCTCAACAGAAAATAATGTTGTTATTGCAAGAATAATGAAGTTTACTTTGCTTTATTTTATGTGCAGCATTACATTAGCTATAAATATTTTTATATTTTGTCTTCATTGTTGTTGCGCTCTGAAATGTTACAATTATTCTTAAATTTTAAGTGGATTATAGACTGAACCTTAATCTTGTACAGTATCTACATAAATGTACTTGTCCTCCGCTGTCAGTGTGCAACAGAAAGCATTTTTTTAATTGTTGTCCAGTAAAATTCACATCAGTATGGATATATGTAAAATGACTTTTTAATTGTAATTTATACCTTTCTATAGCTATTTGGTAATTAGAAAATCCATGACAAAGTTATTTTGTCATGAGCAATATGTGTGCAGACATGGGCAGACAAAATGAGCATCTTCAACTTAATGAAGATAAATTGAAAACGAATTTTGCAAGAATTCAGAATGATCCAAAGAGAAATAGTTGTTCTTGTTGCTGTGTGGTGGCTGGTTAGATTTTTTTCAAAGTTTGGTCTTAAAGGTAATCTGTAGGTTATGTTCAGTTAAAAAAGACCAAACTAATATTTTTTCTGAGATCTGGATGAATGCAGGTGGGTTTATCAGAGCTCTTTAATATAGGATGTATTCCCTTACCATTGTAACCCTTATTTTCTCAAATACCAGATTGAATGCTGGTAACATAATTTCTTTTGGAGCTAGTTACTTGTGTAATCTTTATGGTAGTATACTTATTCTTGAATATTCTTCAGTGGTTTATACATTTTATCTTTGATCTTATTAGTCTTTGCTCCATTGTTATTTTTGACTTTTCATCTCTTGTAAATTTGTATCTTAGTCTTGTCTTCTGCTGTACTTGATGTGTGATGCAAACTCTCAAACCGTAAGGCTGTCTCTTCTGTTATACTGCCTTACTAGTTGCCAACAGAAAAATAGTGAGTTATATCACATCTGAAAATACTTGTCACGTCGTCCTTCCTTAGTCACTTTGCTAGTACTTCTTGTCTGATCTGTTGGTTGTCTTGTCACTGTCTGCCTGTTCTGGGAAAACTGTGTGTTGAAACATGTTAAGTGTGTTTAGCCATTAATATGAAACATTTATATCCTTTAAGTGTAGACAGTTTAATCAGTGTTACCAATTAACCTAGGATTTTCCTAACACCAGTATCATAAGTGTAATGCTGATGGAAAAACATGTAAAGCGTGCAGTTTTAGGTCTTTAGCTACTTATCAAAACTTTTTTTAAGCATATTTTTCACTCACATAATTGCTCCCTATGAGTGTATGGAGTTCATTCCTGCTTTTTTTTTAAGTGATTTTTTTGTTTTGTTGTGTATTGAGGTACTAGAGTTGTATTAATTAGGGACCATATGCATATTGGTCCTGCCGTAACACATTAAAGTCCTACCCTAATCTTCCCCCCACACACCCCCCTCACCCCCCAAAGTTCTGACATGCTAGAGTAGATCTCAAAATGTTGGGGAATATATGTCATCCTAACTTGAAAGGCAAATGACCTTGAGTTTAAGATGACCCTCCTAAAACAAAAAAGCTTTTTTATTACATAACTGTAATGAATATACAAAAAAGATATGAACTTTTCACTAATGATTTGCCTCTATTAAAGATTAGTCTTATCTTCTCTTGTACCTTGTTACTGTTTCCTTTCAGTCTTCACACCTCAGTCTCTGCAACTTTCTAATGCTGTCACTCTGCTCACTGTCGTCTTCCTCACTTTTGGAGTCTTCTGTTTTCTCAACTTCCTCTTCAGACTCAAGATGACAGAAATCATCTTCAGTTCTTCACAGAATTTGAAATACTGCATTTCTTAAACCCTTTAGCTACAAACTCTGGATTTATCCAAACCCAGTCTGTCTTAATCCAGTGACAAAGGAATGTTTCAGTAGGCTTTATTTTTCCTGTAGGAGTTGAGTATGATGCCTTGCCAAGAGGGATTCTGAGTATAAGGACCTCAAATAGTCTTTGAAGAGCTTGTTCACTATTTCATGAGGCACTTGCAGTTGTGGTGTCTTTCCATCTGATATGACCATAAGGCCTGTATTCATTGGCGGTGAAAAGTGCCATCAGCAAAATGCAAGGTGCACTTTTAATGCAACTAGAAGAAGCGTTCCTCTTTTTCTTGATAGTACACCTGGTTTCCAGACAATGTTCACCAAATTTTTCATTAAGTGTATAGACATCCCTCCTTGATTTTAACACCTAATAATTAGTCTAGTAGGCTGCTGGTCCTTCAGCGTGGTTTAAGATCACATTGACTTCAAGATGACATTCGGTTGCAGTTTTAAACCATCTGCTGATGCTACCAATGTTACTGGAACATGCAGTTTTCCTTTCCTGAAGTTTTTGTGGTCAAGGATTTTGTGCCTGTTCCTTCAATGGTGTAACTGAATGACATGTCAAAATAAACTATATCATCTGCATTGCCCATTTGGCTCAATAGCTGGTCATGATCTTCACGTAATATAGTCACATACTGCTGGAATACAGTGAGTTTTTTGGTGAAGTCAGAAGGTGAATGTTGGCAAGGTGAAGCTTTTCACTGTAGGCAATATCCATTAAGATGCTTTTTTTTACACATCAACCATCAATGGCCTAGAATCTTTCTGTGGAATATTTTGTGCTCATGCTATTTCTTGAGCTTTCAGTTTAATAATTTCCTGTTTAACTGGGTTTCTGTCTCTTCTTTTGAGTATGCATAAATTCTTCAACTCTTTCTTCTACTTTGTGAAGTAGAAGGTATTCTCTTTTGAGTCAAATGAGTGCTTTCTGCATTGAGCTAACCCTTAAAAGCTTCTGTTTTCATGTTTCCATTTCATGATTTGCCTCTGTCACATCATTTCAACCTGGTCTTACAGTTGTGTTTTTTTTCCTGCATACAGTACCATCATGAGTTTAAGATTTGCATCATAACTTCTTGTGGCTTTTCATTTTGTACTCATACCTGTGATCTCCAGATGATCTGCCTTTCAGGGAGACTTGTAAATCTGCTCAAAGTTATGATGGAATCTTCTAAGCTAGTACAGCATGCAGCTGCTCAAGTGTGTTAAGAAAAACAGCTGTAACCACTTTGTCCTCTCATTCAAACTTTGAGCTATGTCAGGCCATATTTGTGTTCCTTCATCACTACAGGTTTGCCGTATCTCACACATTACATTATTAACCTGAAACAAAGACAACCCCTGATTTTTAAGTTAAATTACTTGGGGTGGGGAGGAAGGGGGAATCTTCTTTCAGATAAATATAGTATGTATGCATATCCGTGTATAATGTATATGTATTTAGAAAAAACACCCTCACTGTTCAGGGTAAGTCTAACCAATGAACAGAATTGTTCTTGTCCTCAGTAATGACAAAACTACTTAGTGTAATATTAGATTGGAACTTGTTTGCTTTAGAACTTTGGGGTTCTGTAGTATAAAATTTTAGTAACACAATTTTTCTTCTGTCAGAGTAAGTGGATGTTACTTGAAATAATTTTTTCTATCTGCATATCTCTGAAAATCAGAATCTCATTGATTTACTTTTCTAATCATGCTGATGTCTAAGCTTTCTGCCATTATATCAGTCCTTTTCTTGTTAGTCTTGATAATTCCAGTCAAATATCTGTCTCAGCATAGAAAATACCAAGATGTGATACATGTGGGGGGTTTTTTGAGAAATAGCCAGTGTGTACAGGCAGTACATGTGTTTAGCTCATGTCTTACTAACTCCAATCACCTTACAAAATGTTATTTTCTGTAGGTTGAATTATTATCCAGTTACTGATTAGCTTACTTGGATAATGGAATCTGTACAGTTAAAATACTAGTTTTACATGTTTCCTCTATAACTTATTTACAAAAACCACCAAATCTTTAAAAGCAGCCTTTTAATATTAATTCTGGACAGGGGAGGGCAATCTCTAAACTCATGTTTGTGACAGTTTTGAGATAAAGATTTGCCGTAATGGAAACTAACAGTATTTTCATGCATACATTGCAGTCAGTGTAAAAACAGTTTTATTCTTCATTTTGAATAATTTCTCTTCTGTACTGAAAACTCCTTAAATAGTGGTAGAGATTTAGAAAAGAGCAGTCATAATAACATTTGTTTTTAAGTGTTTTAGTTTTCAGAATTTTCCTTTTGAACTAGTTGGGTTTGCCAGTATTTTCCCCCATATGGAAAATGCATCTGGAAGAGATCTCAATCATCTAGGCCATGGTTCTGAAGCAGGACTGGTTATTGGTAAGCTGTAGGTAAAAATGCTTGTTTAACCTGTTCTCAAAAATTTCTGGTAAGAGGGATTCCAAGAACTTCCTAGATCATATATTTTAGTTAAAAGTTATCCTTGCCTTTAAAGACTCCCCCATCACACCCCATTGTCTAACTTAATCTCTAATCTGTTGCTGCAAGTTAAGATTATTTTTACCCTATCCCAATAGACATGGAAAGTAGCATATTCTGCCTTTATTTGAAGCACCATTTAAACTTTCAAGGCTATTTCTCAGTCTTCCTCCAGTTTCCGCTTTTCTGAACAAACCCAGTCTTTGCAGTCTTTTATTTTTCTCTACATTTGTTTTTGTTACCTTTTTCAGACTTCATTAAATTCATCCATATTCTTGTAATATCAAGCCAGGAATTTTACTGAATTGTGGTGTCCCTGTCAGTACTGCAGCTGAGGCCTCACTGGTATTGAAGGCAATGAAGGGAATAGTCCTGCCTGCTTAGACTCCTGTTTCTGCAGAAAAGTGTAACATTTTTCTGCGTTCAGTTTGTCAGCTGCTTTGGTTCTATTTTCACTTTTTGCTCCCAAGCATGTTCTAAGTATGTTTGTCTGCCATGGCTATATACTTGACAGGTAAGATAGTTAAGAAGATGACAAAATTTAGTTTGAGGGGTTAACATTTTTTTAAAAACTTCAGACCTTTTACCAGCCTCAGCTTTTTATTTAAGGTGCTGTATATGGTACTAAAATTAAATGTTTCTCTTAGCTACTGTGGGAAAGAAAAAAATCTTTAAGCTTAGAAGATCAACATTTACTTTCTCTGTTATCCTGATACCCATTGTTTGATGGGCAAAAGTTTTTTTGATATTTTACTAAAGTTATTAAGAAAACTCCTCCTATCAGCAAACTACCATTTCTCTAAAAAGATATACTTTTAACCAAAAGTTAATAGTTAGAGGGTATGAAGTGTGACTACGATTAGTTTTGCATAAGATCTTTGATTCTTATTGCTCATTTAAAAGTTAGGGCATTTTGCTTTATCCATCCTTTCAGCTGTTTAAAGAAAAATCTGAAGACCTTTGTGTAGACTTTAGTTTACCTATAGTATTTGGCTGTAACAATACTTTCATACATATGCTTGTATAACTTTACTTACTAGGTACTTGCCAAACTGATAAATAGGTTCTTCCCTTCACCTTTTCCCACAAATCCAAACTTTTTTTTTCCATTTGGAAGTATCACTTATGTCTAGTTTGCTTTCTAAAAGGACAGTTATTTAAGGTTCACTGTTTAAAGAACATAAAATACTGACCATGGAAAACGTCCTTATTATTCTTCAGGACATCTACAAGGAAGTTTATTTTTTTAATGCTCATATTCTGTAAGGCATATCATTGTATCAAAAACATCCACATTTTCTCTCTTGGCTTGCTGATAAGGAAGGTGCATATGTCTGAATGTTCAGGCCATTTGCTGTCGCTCTCTCTTTAAAGGTTTTCTGGATTATCTTGTTAGAGAATGAATGACTCATGACCACAGATCTTCAGGGAAAGCAGCAGAAAATGGGATATTCTGGAGAATCTTTATTTCCATTGTCACTAAGAGTGAGGCAATTTCATGTGGTTCTTATCCATTTACTTTGCCACTTTAATTTTGTAGGCTTTTTGCTCTAGACGTCATGCCTACACACTGTATTACTAGGTGACGCTACCTAAGACATGCCTAAATTAGGGATCAAACTGGAATCATTAGAAGGAGACATCAACGCATCATGTTTCTTCAAAGTGATATGTTCGCTAAACTGCTGCACAGCCACAGAAAACATTTCAAATTCATATACATATGGAGCATATCTTCAGGAGATGGTGCTCCAGGCATTGATTTATATCTATCAAAAACTTCCTTTACTGCAGCTTCGTTTGTAAAGGCCTCTATTTAAGGCCTCCATTTAAATCCTTGAGTACTTACAGTACAGCTTGTATAATTCTTTAGTTTTCATGAGGAAAGCAGCATGACATTTCTATGCCATCAGCTTTTCTAAAATAGAGGTGTATAACCACTTGCAAATTTAAATTTAAATAATAGGTAAATAATATGACTTGAAACTACATTTTGAAATAGTAGTCCTCATTTTGTTAGGTCTGGGCCTTTGGCATATATTAAGAACTTAGTGTTTTCCATTTTAAGAAGTGTGTAGGTGTTTTTCTGAGGTTTTGAACATTTTTTTTTTCTATTTGTCTTTCCAAATATGCCTTAAAGACATCTCCATGGTATTATTTCTGGGATCTTTCCTCTAACCGGATAAACTGCACTGCTTTCATTTGAGAAGAATTAATCTAATAATACTTGGCAAAACAAAGACATTCAGAAGGCAGGTGTATGTATAACATCAAAAAGGCAATGGAGCTTTATAACATTATTCTATTAAAATAGGTCTGATCATATAGGAAACTGGACTAAACTTGCAAAAAAAAAAAGTGGCTGTAGTTTTTGGTAAGACCTGTTTTATCTTAATTTCTTCTCCATCTCCTCATCTGTCACAGGTGCGCAGTCTTCTAGTATGTAATATTTCTGGCTCTGTGATTCCCTGTATGAGGCTAAAACAAATTAATCTTTCATCAGAGAATTGGGAAGATCCTATACTAATATAGTTCCTGCTTGATTATTTTGGTATTACTGTGAACTGGTGATAATTCTTTGCCCTCATAGAGACTCATTTAACATGGAAAACTTCTGTCAAAGCTGCCCCCCCAGTTTCAGACGCTGACTTCTAATGTGCTCTTGCTCCTAACTGTTGGACAGGTGCATTTGCCTCTTTGCGAAACTTAACTATCTGGAGTAAAATTCTTCAGGATTCAGGATGCATTGCCAGTGGATTAAAGCCCACTCTTTGGATATCACTCTTCATTTGTCTTTTTGGTTGAATATAGGGTTTACATTGCTATAAATTTCTTTTTGAGCTGATAGCATGTATAGCATTGCTTTCTCAGTCTCTTGTATATCATAAGGAACACAATTTGGTAGGACTCTTTATCTTCTGTTATTCAGAATGTTGGAGAGAATTGATTCTGATGAATAGATTAATTTTGTTTGATACTTGGGGATATAATGCACTGAATAATGTTTTGATGAATCAGAAAAGTACATTCAGTGATCGGGCATTAAATCAAATTAGGAGTATGGAGCTCCACAGTCTTGTGATTCATACTTTTCTCAGGAACTGGTGACAGTACATTATTTTATAACAGAATGAACACAAGGAAGAGGACAAGAAGAGATTAAGTGTTTAGGATCACAGAAGATGTAATCTGAATTTCTTAAATCATTGAAGGGTAGCTCTTATAAATAGAACAGTTAGGATTAAAAAGTAACTTCCCATTGTGAAACCATAATAGTGAAGATGATAAAACTTAGATGTCCAAATCCTACAGACCTATAACTTACCTAATGATCAAGTTGAAACTGACACGAGTATTGGATATTGGATACCATACTCTTGGACACCCAGCCAGACTTCATGAACGGTATCAGCATGATGGCAGCAGCTCCAGTTCTGGCCCTGGGTTGTTCTCATATTCAGGAGAAAGCATAATTTTGGCTCCTCTCCTTCCCTTCGCATGTACACAGTGGCAGTAGCTTGGCACTGGCATAAGGACACATTTGGTTATTAGACTGTGTGAGCTGGATAGCCATTGCCTCTTTCTTCTACAAGAAATGTAGTTCAGGTGGAAACATCCTTTGGGATGCCAGTGTGATTGTGCTGAATGCACAAGCTTAAAATGACAATTATATAACCTTTTTTTTACTGAGGAAGAAGGTTTTCAATTAGGTTCTTATCAGAACTAACAAGTTTTGAAGTAGCACTGGGAGAAGTTTGAGTTCAGCTGGTAAAGACAGCTAATAAGAATGTGTAGTGCAGATGAACTGCAGAAATATTTATAATTACTCATTTTATTTGACCAAGAGAGCAGGTTCAAGTCACCTATATTCCAAGAAATGCACATGCAGTTATTTTTGGCTATCATCCTATTTTTAATCTGCCCATATGCCAGTCTGATGATTAAAAGAATAGGTAAATCAGATTTCCTGGCAATGGATAAAAGTTTACTATAATGAGCATCCCACCACATTCCTGAAATGCCTGTTTAATAGCCAACTGCTGAATATTGTTTTTAACTAAACAGACTAAAACATGAAGATTGGGATGACAACATTATTTGAGACTAGAATGAAGACTTGAATGGAGAGAAATATAGCCTAGAACTATAACAAATTAGCTTCTTATATAAGTATACAAGAGAAAAATTTTATACTGCTGACAAGATTAGAAAGGGCATATTGAATGCAAAATGTTAAAAGATCAAAGGCAAGTCTGAAGAAGGATAATTTTTACTACTGTGTGACAAAGCATGAGGCTTAATGAAGTCATTTCCTAGTATTTTACATAATTACTCTTTGAAACAGTTTATGGATGTAAGCAGAGACTGTCTGTTTTTGTAGGTAATCCTAGTTCTGCTTCTAAAACTAGCTATATTTTAAGATTAAGTAAAATAGTGACTGAAGAATAATGAGAGGAATAGTCCCAAGGTAATTTCTCCTTTATTTTGCCCACTCTCAATTTAACAGTTAGCAATCTGAACTCATCCAGCATGTTCACCATGCCCATACAAAAAACATACAAATTGCTTGCACTTTTTGACATAAATGTGGGGGGAAGAGACATCTGTTTATGTTTTGCTAATTAACTTTCCAGAGTCAGTGTTCTATGTTTCTTGCTGTCTTTTCTTGGTGACTGTGGGAGACCTAATTATTCCTCTGAGAGCTGTAGTAGCCTTGAGGCCCAATAGCCTTTCTTCTGTTTCTGCGTCCATACAATTTGAGGTGC
Organism: Apteryx mantelli; assembly: GCF_036417845.1. Taxonomy (NCBI): domain Eukaryota; kingdom Metazoa; phylum Chordata; class Aves; order Apterygiformes; family Apterygidae; genus Apteryx; species Apteryx mantelli. The sequence continues at coordinate 99,017,715 of NC_089980.1, read as the reverse complement.
TACTTTCAAACTCTGCTCAGATGTAGACTCTGACTTAGGAACGTAAATGTATCTTTGATCAACACAGTTAGTCTTTGTCTTGGTTTCATATCAGTAAATAGGGAGTGGTGGTACTTCCCTGCTGTCTAGGTACATGCATTAGAAGACTTGCTCGGATTTTTTCACTTGTTATTTTATCTGCTTAGTCTAGTAGAAGCAGTTGGATTAGAGGCATGGTCAACTTTACATGTTTGTGTGCTGAAGAGTCAGGGCACTAGTGTCCTTAGAAATTGAATTATAACTTTTTGAAGATTTTTATTTATCATTAATCTTAAGGTGCTTCTCTAGGTTGTAGATTGTTCATTACATGGATTGTTCCTGCAATTAGTCCAAAGTGTCTTCTCCAAAGATGTGGAACCTTGAGATTGTGATTTATGATGAAATACCTGTAAAGTACTATCAGGATCACTAAAGCCTTACATGATGCAAATAAATATAGAGTGAGGAGGGGGAAGTTTAAATAATTAATATATTCTGCATCTTTAGAAATATTGAAATCCATTTATTCATTATATATTCATGGTAACTAGAGCTGTTGTGAGACTTTATAAAAGATTTGCATGAAGTAGACTTAGAGACAGGGATATCTTGGGGAATCATTTTAGGCAAGAGCCAAAGCCAAAAAATAACTAACGATTGTTATTAATTTCCAATCTTTTCCCCTAACTTCTGTGTTTTGTGATTTTCATGGAACGATATTCACTTTGCATAATAAACCATCATAAGTATTGATGGATGAATTTGTTGTGGCTGAACAGAATGAGGAAATGAATCATGTTAGTTGCAGAGTAGCTGGTCACTTTGACTGGATTTCAAGTGTTTTCTTATTTAAGAGTTGACAAAAGATACCTAATTTTTCTTTTTTTCTTTTTCCCCTAGAATTGACAGATCTGGAAGGTATTTATTTGAACCTGCAGAGTCTAATTCTTTTATTGCATCAAAATTAATTAAAAGTTAATATCAATTCTTTAGCAATTATCTTTTTGGGGAAATAAATACAGTGATTTCTCCAAATTTATTTATTGCTATCTCTGAAAATCTCCAAAAGGGCAGTCTTCCTTCAGCTAGCAGTATGGATATGCTAATGACTTACTGCAAGATAAATATAAGGGACTTTTTATTTCTTGCTGTTTCTGTTCATCTCCTTTTCACTTTATAGTAAGGCTCAAGCATAAATCTCACATCTCTTTCTCTACCTTTGCATTTCTGTCACTAGAAAATTTTGCAGTTGTTATGCAGTTTAGTGTTTGTGTTTTGGTTTGATAGACAACATCCCAGCTTTACATGGTTGTTCTGAAAACTCAGACTGAAGAGGAAATGAAGAGGATGGTGAGAGGAAAATGTTTATTTAAAAATTGCCTGAAGCTTGTGGATGGGTAGAATTTTGCAAGACTGCTGTACAGATTACCTTTAAAGCTGTTCAGAAAACTAGTACTTCAGAGTACTTCAGCTAGTGGTTTTCTGTTTAGATAACACCTAAAAATATTAGTTTCTAGTGATGGTTATCTGTATTGGAGTGTGGCTACCTATGTGTCTGGGTACAGCAGGTATAATAAAATTCAGTGCCGTCATATTGGTAGTACTTCACCCTGAGTACAAAATGGCGCTACTTTTTTTTTTTTAACAGTTGAAGGGAAAACTGTAATAGAGACTGGAGTATATTAACATACATGCTTGTACAGTATAATAAAACTATTAGAAAAATCTGTGTTCGATAGGTGAACAAGAAAGTAACTGTTTGGAAGAACAGTTTTCAGATAACATAGCATGTCTGTAAAAGTTAGACGTCTGCCAAAACAGTGCATGGAACCAGGTGAAAACTAGTCCAAAGTAAGAGAGATGTGATGGATACAGGATGGATGTGGGTACTCGCCACCAGCTCTTCTGTTGTACAAATCCACTCCTTATGCAGTGCATTGCACTGAAGTGCTATAGTCATTGAGAGCTTTTTGTGGACTGGCATTTATTTGCAAGCTGAAGTGGTGTGTAGTTCTAAAATTTTGGGTTTGAACTTCATCTCTGAGTCTGTCTTGACTTTGTGAGTAGTTCTTGGACAAGTATTTGGTATTGGCTAATCTTGACTTTTCTTTGGTTTTAACTGCAGGATAGAGCAGCCGGTGTTCTGTCTGATGACAGTTGTAGTGGAGAGACTTCAAATATCCATGCTTTTCTACCTCATTTTTATTCTAGTCAACATCACATTGCATATAGAGCATCCCAACTCAAAAAGCAAAATGGAAATAGGCTGTTTATGCTTCAGCTTCTGTGTTGGAGACAAAGCTGAAAGGGAAATAAAGATGGATTACATTTATGGTGGTAGGGAAAAATGTCTTGATCAGAAGAAGGCTGACATATCGCAGAGAAAAGAATAGAAACTCACCCATTTTTTTCTTCTGTTTTTTAAAATAGGCAACGTGATGGGGGGATGCTCATACAGTATACGGACATTTGGCTTACCCTTTAAAACACGTAGATAACTAAGTCATAGTACTTAGAATGTCTTAAGTACTGAAGTTTCATGGGAGATCTGAGGTAGACTTGGTTTAAAATTGACATTGTTTTAGGATGTTTTTAAATATGCAGAATTTAAAAAACTTGACTATTCCATTTGATTGACATCTCCTGGGTTAGTAGTCTGTCCTCATACAAACTGTGGGCATAAATGCTGGCTGCAACCTAACTGTTCCTTAGCTGCTTGCCTCTTATAGCTGTGAACCCAAATTAAAGTGCCTTACATGGGACTCTTGAATTTTTGGTTTTGAAAGAGCCTACTTATTTCTCTGTGTCCAAAGTTGCAGGTTACAGAAATGTTTCAACGCTCATCAAGAGACTCCTGCTTTCTATGTGATGAAAGACTTGTTCTTCATCTGGTAAAACACTGAACAGCAAGGAGGAAAGAAAACAGAGTTCACAAAATAAAAGGTCTTCAGTTCTAAGAACTATAGATCTTTGAGGCTGAGAAAAATGGTATCTCAAGGCCTATAAAGATTCTTTTGGTGCCCCTTTACAATTCAAGTGTGCTGTGGGACGTCACAAAGAGATCATCTGGTACTGATGTTTCAGTACCAAAGCGTCTTGAGTCCTGTGATGTCTAGACTGGAGTAGCTAATATATCTTCAGGTATCCTAACACTGACTACTTGATTAAAAAGAAAACATTTTAAATCTGTTCCCTGCTAGTAAGTCCCTTTTCCTGAAGGTACAGAGGAAAGGCATCACAGGCTGTGTTGCTGAGCTGACTTATTCAGGTTCTTTTGGCCTGGAAATGGTTCTTGGACCAACACCCTCTTAGATGCTATGGGTCTTTGAGGACCTCACTGCCCAGAGTATCTCCTTTTAGTCATCAGTCTTTCATGCCTACTAGCATCCTAGTCATGTTCTAATTTACAGAGCACTTAAAGGAGGGGAAAGAATTCAGCATCAGAAACCAGGATTAGTGTTTCTCTTTCAAAAGGGGAGACTTGTTCATTTGCCTACAAGTTTATGGTTTTATCGTACCAGTGCAGTTCCATGACTGATTCTTCATTTGATTCTGTAACAACAGGGGCCCTGGGAAGGGATGGTACACGTGGCTGGAGCTGCAGAGAAGGGTCAAGGTCAGAAGTTCAGTTTAGTTTGTAAGCTATCGTAGAATTGTGCCTTAAAAGCAGACTGTTACCTGCTTTCCAGGAATTTGAGCAATGCTATCCTCATGATATGCTTGGCTATTTAATGGTTGCAGCAGCCAGTGAGAGTATGCTTCAGGCTTGCACAGTTTTACTCTGAAAAACACAGCCCTCAAAAGTGAACTTCACTTGAATGATGATGAATATTCTGGGTTTATATGCATATCCTGTAGATCTTCCACTAGTGAATCTATTAGTAATAGCAGGCATCAGCATTATTTATTTTGTTAAGAAACATGTACATCTCGGGTACTTTTAAGGCAACCATATAAACCTGTATCCATAAATTCATGAGACCTATAGTTTTTGAAGCTTCTAAATTTGATGGCCTGTCTGCCAAAATTATACTTCAGTTGACAATTTCCTGAGATCTCAAAATATTTTGGTGTCCCTAGTATCAGGATATGTGCATGTGCTTGGTGTGAGTGTATCTAGAAGAACTTAAACTGTAAAGTTACATTCTCTGCTGTTTTGTCCGTGCACAGTTACCTTTCATGCTTCTGTCTTGAAGTGCTGCACATCAGAGATGTAGCTGAGATGTATCAGTATCTCTCCTTTAAGGTGTTGGTCCAGAATGCAAGAGCTTTCAGTGAGCATGTGTACCCTGTAGATGTAGCTGTCAGACTCTGTAAGTCTGAATGCATAAGAGTTGTGTCATGGGCATGTTTCAGTACTGATGAACGATACATCTTGCCGAAGCGTGGATACCGTAAGAACTTTACTGGTTTAACAAATATTCCATAATGCCCTTAAAGTCCTAATGGAGAAATACTTTTATTTTGGAAGTGTTGTCATTTTATCTAGGAAAGGAAAGCTCATACTCTAAACAACTGTTTATAACATCATGCTATTTTCTGAATAATAGTTAAACATAAGCAATTAGTTGCAACTCATGATTTGCCATACCTAAAGAGTAGTCAACAATGTGAAGCATGTCCTTAGAAAGGAGAAGATAGGTTTTGCTTGTTGGGAGTGAAAACTGACTTAAAAGTTTGCAGACCCTTCAGGGTAGTACTGGGGGCTGTTTTTGTTAGAGAATCAGAGGTATAATCCCTTTATTGGAGCAGGAAGACAACAGAGAAAAGTGATCTAGGCCTCTTAGTCTGACTTTAAATCCTTACAAGATATGAAGATAAATGAAAAAGACAATAAAATGAAATATAGATTTATGAAAGGGAGAAGAAATGTTTTGACAAGGGAAATGCAGGAAACCTCATTTGTCTGAACTTCATTGAAATTACTTTTGAAATGTCAACTTAAAAGCAGAAAGATGGCAGCACACGAATGAGAAAGTTGGGAGGATACTAGATATTCGGGATACAGCAGCTGATATTTCCCTTTTCATTTTCTTTGAAATTCTGATAAAAGTCTTATAACTTGCTTTCAGGACTAATTTTTAATTTTGTCATACAAAAAGGAATGTGCTAGTAATACAAAATTATGAGGCATCATCAGTTCTGTTGTTCCGTTTTCTTCACAGGTGAATATAGCTGCATTGTCACTGCTCTTCACATTCAGCAGTAATCAGTTAGCATAGGAAGACTCTAAATAGGTATGGCAAGCATTTTCATATCCTTACAGCTTGCCTGTCTGACTTCGCCTAGTTAACCTGGCACATCATTGCATACTTCAGTAATTTGAACAGCGACAAGCAGGAGGTGTCTTAGCTTACTGTTGTGCATTACATTCTTAAAATACCACTCTGTATGTTCCAAAGCCAGTTCTTGCTCATCTAAACAATTGCACGAGACATTTTAGGAAACAAGAGCTGAAATTATTGCAAGCAGATAGTAACATGAAACTTTTAGAGACTAATAAATTTAAAACTCTGACCTTTTCTGTGCCATTCAGTAGCTGACCAGCGGCAATATATTTTCTGACCAAAGGAAATAAATATATAGTCTTAGATTTTCCCAGCTTTGTGTGGAAAAAGAAAATTACACAGGTGATGAGTACCACTTCAGCACTTATGTTGAGCAAACAGTTCATGGTACTACAAATTCTACTCCTTTTCACCTCTGTTGTACGTGTTTTCCAGATATTGTCTCTGTGCCAATAGATTTGAGTTTATAACAAGATGTAATATAGATGACAGCTGTTTCCAAAGAACATCTAATTAAATCATATCACATTGCATGTCTAGCTCTTCTTGGCTTATAGTAAGGTAATAGCATCACCACAGTAAGATGATATATTCCTTCAAATAAAAGTGTCTTTCAGGATACAGACTGATCATTTACATGTTTTTATATGATGCACATAGCTCTGGCATTCCAAGCTGACTTAAGAGGATTGTCTGTTTTTCTCAGTGTCTCAGAAGTTACTTAGGATTTTGACAAGAAACATCTCTTTGTGTACTTTTTTAGAAAAGGAAAAATAAAGATTTTGACAGTTGATGTTTTTGAACTTACTCTCTTTAGGAAGAATAATGATTTGAGGTTTTCTCCATAGCAGTCCTATAAACTGGAAAAATCTTAAATAGGCAACTTTGGAGATTCAAATGTAGAGCAAAATAATGGATATGTCTTTTTCCCATCTGCCTTCCCGCCCTTTTTAATCTCTGCTCCCTAGGTTATAATCTACTAGGAGAGAAAAAATCCTACAGTTCAATGTTATGTATTGTTCACTAAATCAAGAATAATGAAACTTTTATCAAAGCTGTTTGAATGTAACACTTTCAGTACAGGATTGATTTGAAAATTGAGAAATAAAGCAATTGCAACAAAAGGACCATACAAAAAAAGAGGAGGGAGCTATCTAGGACGATGAGAGTAATTCTTCAGAGTTTGTATCTAGTCTCGTCACTTTGCAAGCGATGCCTGGAAGAGTTGCTTGGGATAGCATGAAATTTCTGCAAGAGAACCAGCAACTGTGTCTTGTCTTTAGCTGAGCTCTGTAGTAACGTAGTGAGGCTGTAAAGGAACACAGAAGTGAATTTAGAAAATCAACCCAAAGAGACTTAAGAAAAGAAAGCAAAGGGGAGAATTTCAACTGTATAGTTGTTGAAAATTTTGTATTTTAATTGCTAGTCATACTCAATTCATAAATTAGCTATATGAAACATTTATGGCTAGTTCTTAATTTTCATACTGTTATAGAGAAAATTCTGATTTCTTATTTCAAAAAATGCATTAAACAAAATGGATCTGAGCTGCATGTGTTACAATTATTAGTGTATAAAGGATAAAATTAGGGAACATAGGAAGCAGTGCATGTGTCCTGCAAGGCAGTTATCCTGAAAGTCATTGCTTGTTAGTTGATATTAGTGTTGTTCAAAGCAGAAATCAGATAAATCTGCTCATGTTGTCTCACTGACTTCATGCAATAGTTTGAGAAGAGTCTTAAGACAACATTTTCCCCAAAAGAAATAATCATGCTTTCCTTGCCTTGTGCTGGCACAAGCATTTTAGTCTACACACTGAACTTTTGGGGGGAGCTGATAGGAATTAAAACTTGTTTTGTTTCTTTGTTGATTGAGGATTAACACTGATCATAGATTTTCTCAGGGTCCAAATAGCCGTTACTCTGTAAATGTTAGTTACAAGATGATAACAAAAACTAGAACGGTAAGTGGCTATATAGAGTGCAAGTGAAGCTAGTAGGAAACACAGAATTACAAATTTTTAAACTATCAGTAGTGTCAGTAATGCTTAAAAAAGGAAAGAAAATATTACACTCTTTATGGGAGTTTGATGCAGACTTTATAGGTGAAGATGGAGTTCAGGATTTTGGACTACTGCAACTCACTGGAATGGTATAAGCCATTTTCCTTATTGGAAGCACTGGATAAAATCCTCCTAACTTATTTTCAATCCTTGTCCTTTAAGGGATATTAAAGAACTTACACAACAGAATGAAATTGAAGAAGCTGTTCCTTCTCATTTTATTTAAACCTGAGGAAAAACTGCACTTTCCCCCATGCCATTGCATGTGGAGCAACAAAAAAACAAAGATGTTAACTATACCCTTAAGTTGGAGACAGAAAGATGGAGTGGTAACTTGGGACCATCTCTGCTCTGTGTATCTTGGTCTGTTGTGGGAGCTGGCAACAACCTTGTTTTTTTTCCCTATGGAGAGTTGGAAGCTGTAAGCAGTAAGGGTTGTGGTATTTGTCTATGCAAGAAACTAGAACTATTGATTTAAATTTATAGGGTTCTCTATACTGTGTTTCTTCTTCCTGCTGCTTCTAAGGTTTTCTATTTGGAAACAGCGTCGGCATCTCTCAGCAGTAGCAGGGCACTGGACTCATTGAATTCATGCCTCAAGCATGTGGATCAGAACCGGTGTTTGGGGGAGAGGGGTGGGTTGTGTGCCGTTTGAAGAGCTGGATGGCTATCATTTTTAGCTAACATTGGGGGAAGAAGTACCCAAGAGCTGGAAATAGTTTTCTTTTGACTAAAAGCTGAGACTTTTGATCTGCGGGCTGTAGACTCTGCTCCAGAGTTAATTTTGTGGCCTGGATCAGCGTACTGGAAGCTAGTTTTGGCTATGTTTCTGTGTGCATGTATATACCGTGGGATGTTAACATCCTCTTCAATGCAAAGTTAGCTCTTTTCTACTTGTAATATGGCGCTATATGTAACTAACTGATAGCTATGTCTTGGAAAATCCTTACTGTATTGCAAACACTGAACCTTACAAAGGTTGCTTGGAACCTTAGAGATTTTATTATAAATTAAATCAACTGTATACCTATCAGCAGAGTGCTGAGGAATCCCATGTTTAAAAAAAAAAGTATCAATCCCTCTTTCTGAGGTACCCTGTTTTTCCGGTGATCATAAGCCTCTGTTCCAAGTCTAGAACTTCAAGATAATGTAGGCAATGACAAAATAAGTATTTTTACAAGCTGCTAATTCTGAAACCAAAGCATGTTTTAATGAAGATTTAAAATAAGTGTTGTGGTAATGGGTGTTGCAGGAGGTTGGAAATTCATGAGAAAGCCAACCAAAAAAAATTTTTAAGTATGAAGTACTATGATATCAAGAATTAAATGCTAAATATTCACATTTTAAAATAATGTGTATCTCACATTCACACAGGAGCAAATTGTGTGAAGTAAGCTATCAAAACTCCTATAATCTTAGTGGAGCTAGTACTTACTATGCCTGGAGGTTCTATTCCTGTACTGAGATACTTGGTGGTCACATTGCCGGGTGAAAAAATGTCTAGCTTAAAATTAAAAAATACAGATGAGTGTTGATTCCAGGCAGTTTAAAGTGAAAGGTTTTGAACTTGGCTTAGCTGGTTTGCTGATATGCTAGGTATTTAACTGTATTTGAACAGAAATGAAGACAGTATCAAAACTTAACAAAATGTGTCGCTGAACACCAAAAGGTGTCACAACCCTCCTGATCTTGATAATTATTTCAGCAATTACGTAATATTATTTAGCTAAGCTATTTAGATGATGTGTGGTTTAGGTAGAGTTTGTCTTGTTTAAGAGTGAAGGTGTCATGTTCATATTCTATGGTGATGCCTGTGTGTTTCCTACCCTACACACACACAATAAATGTGGGGAATCTTGCTTCTTTTTTGTCAGGGTTTCAGTTCTCTTATTTTCTATGTCATTGAGGGGAAACACAACAGTCTTAATCTGAGAAAGCAGGAACACTGGCATAGCTACTCAAATATGAAACATGATCTTTGTTTTTATTCATATAAGAGATGGGCAAGAATTCCCTTGCATTCTATGTAGCGTGTTTTCAGAACATGCCAAATTCAAGATTCCATGAAAGAAACTACAACTTGCAAATTATCTCATGCTATTTAAGTGTTTTATTCTTATTGTCCCCACCACCAATAGACATCTCAAGTCCTCCTCCTCCAAACGTGTACCTACTTTTTCAGATGATACGACTCTGATTTGCCTTACTCAGTATTGCTAAACGTAAACTTCTTATACACCATAGAGCATAGAATTTTGCTGTATAAAATTTTCAGATGACATGAAGCTTAGTTTTGAACTTTATTCAGCTGGTGTATGAGCCAAAAAAGTTCAGATGTGGTTGTCTTGGCTTTTCTGAATAATTGATAATGTTGGATTTAGAAATAGAGGAATAGTTTGCTTATGGAAGAACCATAAGACTCAAATCTTTTGAGTTGCTACAGAAATACTTTATAGACAACACACCTAAAGAGTTTCATCTTTGAAATTATGTTAATTGCTTAAATGTACCTATATTTGATTTGGTTATGTAGCTTATCTGGCTAATTTATTTTTTTCAGGTTACAAAAATATACTTTTTTTTATTGAGAACAGCAAAAAAATTCTTAGCCCCAGAGGAAGAAAAATGTGACCAAAAAGAGATTTGTTTTAATATGGTAGCCCATGTATGTATTCACACTGTGGATTATACATAATTTGTGACACTAGATGGAGAAACTTCTTTACCCTTGCAGTGTTCCTAGAGGTTATGCCCCTGTCCTGGACTTCTTCAGTATTTGGGTATGTAAAGGAGAGTTCAGCTAGTCTTGTTTTTTCTAAGAGCTTTGTCAAGACAAAGTGCTCTGCCTTCATTGTTGCCATACCTTAGTTTCTTTGCTCAAACTACTGCATCTTTCATCACAACTGGAGATCTCTGTTGATGTTCAGTTCTTGGCGTTTTTCTCTAACAAGCCCCAAGTTGATGGACTTTTCTACCCAGAGGTGGAAAGTGAAACCTAATGGACCTTGACCACACACCTGTAGTTGTGGCATGCTGCCCTGGTGAGATTTTGCGTGGCCATCCTTGAGCACGTGGTTGATGTAGGTGTTCTTTGTATGCGAGTCTTGTAGCTCACTACCTGCACTTTGCAGGTGGTCTCCCATTCAAAATGTTCCTTGTTCTGGTGTCATAATGTCTATTACCTCTGTGGAACACCTTTCACGCTCTCTACAGATCCATTTATGGCTGCACGTTGTTCCTGGCGTGGCATATTAAATCACATTACCGCAATAGCGTTTGGGAGACCTAATCTGCCATGCTGCAGTCCATCTGCTGGGATTGTGGACATCCTAAGGCATTTATCAGAGTTAAACAAGCAATGTCATCTTCTTGTTCTCCTGAGTTTGTCTTTAGGATGTGTTTGTTCCTGGTCAAACTGACTGGTACATCTCTTCCCTTCAGTCTCTCTAATTCTAAGCATCCAACACAAAGTAAGGCAAGAGGAGTCGCTGGAACCTGATGTGACTGAAGTAGTTATGGTGTCAGGCTCTCTTACCTTTCATTAGGGAGTACAAGGTCTCTCTACCTCTTCCTATATGTGACGACATCAAACTCGGGATCCTCCATGCATTTTAATATGTTTGTGATCCATCTAATGATACAAGTTCTCAGTGGCTCCAGTCATTAGAACATACCTGCCTTCTTCACAGGGGGAGAATCTGGAGCCAGGAAAAAGGTTCTTAAATTATGCGCCTGGTTGATACAGGGCATCTACTTCACTAATTTTCTTACTTTATCACCTTCATTGACTAAGGCCTTAGTTTTTTTCTGAAATTTCCATTGCTGTTAACAGAATTGTAGCCACCTGTTACCACCTTTGAATGAAAATGGACTTTGTTGAATCAGGCCTTTTTGACATTTCCTCTGAAAATAGCTGCTCTTTTGGATCAGTCAGTTATGGACGTGTACTGTAGGAGTGAATGGTAGGGTTATGCCAACCGAAGGTGAGCCATGCCTTTGTGGGAATGTGCTCCACCAGAACAGAGCAGCAAAGTGATCTCACTGAGAAATGTAGCTTCTGAACCTGCGTGTTCACCTGGAGCTTTTTCATTACTTTTCATTACTTCTGCCAGTGCAGAAGCTGACTTGATAGAGAGCAGTCCTGCAGGGAATGACCCCCACAGGGACACCTCCAAATAACCAGATTATATCAGGCTTGTTGCGTGGACTCTTCTCTGGTGTGGATGTGCGTGAGGATAGTCACTCAAATAGTGAGTTACTGGAATGACTCAAGAGATAAGGTTTACCTGTCTATCCACTGTGTGTCATTCCCTGTCTCATAGTCCCTTGTGCTTGAAAGGGAATGGAAATAACAGGTTCAGGCATATTCTAACACATTCATGTGTTCAAGTAAGCATGCTTTTATCCAGTTACCTACAAGGGCAAGAATCTGATTTTAAGAGGTGAGAAACATTTAGGTGTGGACTGTATATGTGAAATTCCACTCAATAGTAAATAATCCCTGCATTTAATATGAAACAATTTCAACACTGCCTTGGTATTGTAGCACTAGTTTTAGCAAAGAATGTTGCTCTGTGTGACTTTTGAAAGTAGAAAAGCATCATCCTTTGGGTGCGCTGTTACTGCAAACATTCATATAAGCATTCTGACTAAAAGATTGAAGGAGATAGAATGTGTTGTCTGAACATTACCCATGGCTAAATATTTTCCACAGTTTAAATTGCGTATATAATACATATTGATTTTTATTGTACAAATTCACATGATTCCATATTTGAGCATTCTTCACTTTGTAAACTGCAGCTGAAATAAAATGCAATTTTAATCTCAAAGATAAACAAAATTTTGTTTCTGTGCTCCAAATACAGTACTTGGCTTGATTAACAAGCATGTCCTGACTAGGGAGATAAATAACTTAATGAGGACCAGGGCTGGGGGTAAAATTCTTTCTCTTTATGATTGTAAATGGAGCACAACAATGATTCATTAAGCAAAGAAGAATGAATTTGATTTTCTTTGTATGGTGGCAATGCTATATGCACAGTTTGGGGACATCCAGACAAGCAAGTCTGTTGCACTGAGGAATACTTTCAAAGGGTGTGGTGGGAGTAAGCACTTAATATAGTTCATGTAATGACTTGGAAGTGGCTGATCTATATATACGAGATAAAAATAGTGCTATTTAGTGCTGCAATTAGTGGCACTGTGTTACAGGGCAAACCTCTCTGTATGCTTTATACAATGTGTTTGCATCCGTAGATGCTCCTTTTAAAGGGCGTTATCAGTAGTAACAATTCACCAACATACCAAATAATTTTTGTTAGGTGGATTCTGAGAATTCGCCAGTTTATTGATTGTATCTATTTTGTTTTTTGTTAACTACTCCTAAACCTCATATTTTCAAAATTGAACTTCATTTGTTTCAATTTATCTTTGTTAGTCTGGACTTGGATTGGAATAGTGTTGGCTGGGTTTTCATAGGTTCAGCAAGTGCTTTTTATAATTCCTCCTCAGTTCAACTTTTTGGTACTTACCATATGACTCTGTGATATTTCTGTAAATTTCTTTTTACAGAAAAGAAATTCCACTGGGAGAATTCCTGGGAGAATTCCACTAGGGTTCTGCCTTCCTGGGCCTGTGGTCTTCAGTCTCCTCCCTCTGATGAGTCTGTGGTACTGACTATTTGGGGCTTTTCCAGCTTGCCAACTCCTTGTAAGCTCTCTGTTTGCTCCCCACAAAACAGATCTTCTGACCCAGTTTTTATAGGTCTCCACCAACACTTTTTATGGCGTATTTTCTGAATCGCTGGCTCTACTGGGGCAGTTAGTTTCTTCTTCATGTTCTAGGTGTTGCTTTCTGTCCTTGCAAGAATCCTTTTTTATAATTCTTTAGTCATGCTGCTCAAGATGACCCATTGCCGCGTTTCCTTCTCCTTCCTCACCCCCTTTTTTCTTCCCTTCCCAGCTCAACTTAACACTTTGCAACTTGAAGGATGTGTTGTCTTGGTTTGGTAGCTGACTTTGAAATGTCCTTCGCTATGTCAAAACTTGCATTAATCTTGCTGCTTTATGTGGGCTTCTGAAAAGGACAGGAGTAAAGGCAGATGAGCCATGCATTCAAAATGGGATTTACATTAAGTCATTAACAGATAAACCTGGTGTGTTTCTGATGTTAAACAGGATTCATGACTTGATGTATCGGCTTCCTAAATATATACTTATCTTACTGACAGAAGCTTTTTGGCAGATTTATGGTGACCAAGTCAGCTCTGGTGGTTTTGGACAATCAGCTAGACAAAACTAAATGGCAATTTATGAAACTTGTTACTGCCTTGGTCTGGTATGTTAACTACTATTTGTCTTTTTTAAAAAAAATATTTAGTCTAAAATGAGAAGTACATTGTTTCAAATTAATCAAAAAGGGAAAGTCATTTGTGATGACAACATTATCTTTAAATATCCATCTCAAATTAGATGAAGCTCACTCACTGTTTTAGCTAGGTAGCATTCCATACGCATGCAAAGAATTTTCCTGTCTTATTTAAGAATCCATATGAACAGTAAACTACACTGAATGTTTTATTACCATGTTTATCCCTCTTCTACTGATAATGTCACCAGCAGCTTGCTTTCATATTTTCACCTTGGAGGGAGAATTGTTTCTTTCAAGCGAGTATGAAGTTAATAAAGCTGGGATGTTGATCTGTAACAAAAAGTGATTGTGTGTTGTTTTCTCCAGTGCAAAAATAAAAGTCACATCTGAGCACTTAAGAGAAAAAAAGTTTATCCTTTAGAGAAAAAGAATTAAGCAATTATGTTTTTTATTTAAAATATTATATGCTATTATTCTGTGAAAGGTGCTGCACTGATTGTTTTGCTGTATTCCTAACAAGAAGTGAACAGCATCAAGTTAATGAGAAGTGGTTTGTTGTGCAAGACTGTGGCATTTGTGTAAAGCTAAAGCTTTTCCTTTGCATTCTTTTAACATGAATACTTTTATCAGCTAGACTGGGGGAAGAAAACGTTGGCTGTTCTGCTCAAACAATTGCTGCTTGACCCAAAGAGTGAAGGATGTAAGGTATACTTTTATACACTGTTTTGTTCTTCAGCTTTGCTGCTTTACCTCTGGCATCCTTAAACATGTCATTTATGGCAAAAACAATAATAGAAATCATAGTACATCTAGTTATGTGAGTATTTGGGAAGAGGGAGGCTTTTCACTGAAGCTGCTTTTGAGATTCTGTGAAACAGACTGCTTTGTTCTGATCTGATTATTCTAGCATATTGATCAAAATTGCCAAGGACACAAAAATAGATGTTTGTTAACACATTTGTTTGCCCACTCCTCCTTTGCCAACTCTTCTTTCATGCTTCTGCTGAATTTTGTTGTTCTTTGGTTGCTCTACCATGATCTGTGGTGCTTTCCTACTACTGTTAGAAGAGGATCGTGTTGCTATAGTAAAACAGACAATATCTCAATCAGATTCAAAGTTCCAGTAGGGAGCGTTAGATGCTGCAGAAGCTGTCTTCTACAGCAGCAGAAAGGTGGAGTATATAACTTTTTTTAAAAAAACTGGGTGTGTGTTAAGACCTCCTTTTAAACTAAAATCTGTTTTAATGTAACTAGTTGCCAAAAACTGCATATTGCTTCCCTGCTATGTCCTTGACTGGGATACCCTTAGTCTGCGTTTTGTCTGTGCTGTAACCTGGCTGCAGTATTGTGACTGAGAGTAACCACATTAAACAGTTTTCTGGTTCAGCATAATATGGTTGAAATTTTGATTGAGGGTGTTTATTTTGGTCACGGCCAAATGTGAGAATTTTAAGTACGCTCTTAGGTCTGCTAGCTAACTCAGTGCAGATACTATCATAGGTGAGGCAGTATACAGTTTAACATATGCTAAACTTAGTAGAGTTGAAGACTGGAATAAAAATAGTTTTATCTTGTCTTTTAATGTGAGTGTCTTGTCCTTCCTGAAGAGTTAATATTCTTTTGCTTATATTTTCCAATACATAAACCCAGAGACAACTTGCTTAAGGTCTGACTTTATAGTTTGAGTTGCATTATATCCCAGACATAACATGTTCATTAAGAATGTTATATTTGCATATTAAAAATAAAAAATTACATATTAAAATGAGTTTATAACCACTTGGTTTTGGTTTTTGTTTGTGTATGAGGAAATTCTGTAGTAGTGGAGCTTTATTCTCCAGAGGGCTCTGAGAGAATTCTAATTTTCCTGACTGGAACAAGCTCTGTCGGAATTGAACCAGTATTGTCAAAATTGTTTTTATTACAGCTAAAGTTAATAAAAAGGAGAAATATAAGTTTCGCTAAGTGGCCTTGACAGTATGAGCTATGTAAAATGCTTTCACATTGACCAACTTGATTGCCTTCTGTGATGAAATAGCTGGTTCTGTGGATGAGGGGAGAGCAGCAGATGTTGTTTACCTGACTTTAGCAAGGCCCTGAAGATGGTCTCGGGTAGTATCCTTATAGACAAATTCATGAAATAGTCAACTTATCCAGGCAGTATAAGGTGGCTAGACCATGGGGCTCAAAGACTTGTGATCAGTAGTATGAAGTCCAGATGGTGGCTGACTATTTGTGGCATCCTTTAGGGACTGATACTGGGACACTCTCCAACTTCTTTATTAGTGAGCTGCATTAAGGGACCGAGTGCACCCTCAGCGAGTTTGTAGATGATACCAGGTTGGTGGGAACAGTCAGTATGCTCAAGGGCAGGGCTCAAGGGCTATTCAGAGGGACCTCAACAGCCTGGAGGAATGGGCTGACATGAAGTTCATCTAAGGCAAATGCAAAGTCCTGCATGTGAGAGGTGATAGCCCGATGCAGCAGTAGAGGCTGGGAGCTGACCAGCTGGGGAGCAGCTCTGCAGAAAAAAAAACCAGTTGTCCTGGTGGACAAAAAGGTGAACATGAGTCAGCAGTGTGCCCTTGCAGCAAAGAGGGCCAAGGACACCCTGAGCTGTATCAGCAAGAGTGTAGCCTGCAGGTGGAGGGAAATGTTTATTCCCCTTTATTGGGCACTTGTGGGACTGCATTGACATGCTGAAGTGAATGCAGTTGGGCGCCAGCAAGATGATTAGGGGTTTGGAGCACAGGTACAAGGAGAGGCTGAGAGAGTGGGGTTCAGCATTAAGAAGAGAAGGCTTTGGGTGGGAATTGTATTGCTATCTTCATGCATTTTACAGGTGTATGGGTATAGAGAAGACAGAGCCAGACTCTTGGAGGTGCACATGACAGGACAAGCAGCAATGGACATGAGTTTGAAGACAGGAAATTTGGATTAGATATTAGGGGGGGGAAAATCACAATCAATGGTAGTCAAACACAGGAACAGGTTACCACAGAGGTGGTGGAATCTCCATCCTTCGAGATACTCACAACTCCACGGGACATCACTTCAAACAGCTTCTTCTGATGGCCCAACTTGGAGCAGGATGTTGGACAAGCTATTTCAGAGATCCCTTCCAACCTAAACTACTGTCTGTTACTCTGAGTTTTCTACTTGTTATTCCCATAAGAAGCAAACAGCAAAATTGGCAGTCTTAATATGACAGGCTGTAAACTGGCAGTGTAGGAGTTGGTTTACAAGCTGTTAAGTTGCCCCAGGGTTCAGAGCAGAGCTCTCAGAGGGACATGTTCTGCATGGTGGCACGAGAACCTTCCTAGCTACTGCTTAATGTATGTATCTGCATCTGAATCCCCCGGACCTGACTGAAATGAATGGGAGCCTTTTGTACCTTTGGTTGGTGGTAGTGATTTCATCTCTACAGAGTTGGGTATGCATCACTGTAATTAGTTTTATTTCTATATCATTGTTTTTAGGTATTGCTGTATCAAGTAGGAAAGCACCTTTTTGACTGGTGTGTTCTGGGTGTTTATATGCTCTCTTTAAAATATTTAGTTCATATTCCTTTCAGGGCAGATCGTTTAAACAGACCGTTTATACCTTGAAGATACCTGTAGTGGCAAGAAGGCAAAAGAGAGGAAATGTAAAATAGTTCCTGAAAGTAGAGAAATGAAAACAGAGACTAATACTTTCAAATTTACTTGCTTTAGAAGCTGAACTGTAGAGATGAGCGTCTAAAGAAATGAATTTTCAGTCCCTTAATTATGCATTTCTGAAGAAAAAATGCTAAGTATTTATGTTCCCAGAGATGTTCTTCAGGCTTCTAAATTTGGAAAATGTGAACACAAACTCCATGATATGCTGATATGACTGGGGAGAAGTGTCAGTCATAACATTTTTATATGATCAGAGAAGAATTTTTAGTGGGTTAAATTTCAGACTAAAACAACTAATTTCAGACTGAAACAACTAATTTTAAGGAAAAAAGGCACATTTGGGGAACATATAATTAACTTTGAGGAGATGGATGGAATTGTTAAGAAGGATAGTCTATTAGAGAGGAGTGTACAATTAAGAACTTAAATTTATTCTTGAATTTTGGGTTTGTTTGTTCCTCTTTCCATACAGACTTTGCTGGAATATGCAGAAAAGTGGAAAACATCAGAAGATCCTCTGCCATTGTTAGAGGTGTACACAGTGGCTATCCGAAGTTATGTTAAAGCACGACCTTATCTTACCTCTGAGTGTGAAAATGTAGCCTTTGTGCTTGAACGTTTAGCACTGTGAGTATGTTTTTCAGTTCCTAAAAAGAATCTTATATGGCATTAACTTTCCATTGCCTAAATGCTTTCTCAATTGAGTTCACAATCTATAAAAATTCTAAATAAGCTGGAATACACTTTCTTTCCTCATGGTGAACTGCTGTCTGAGAAATTCTTTCTTTGGTTGTTGGAAATGAAGCAATCTTTCCAAGGGTTCCTCTATTCTGGATCAAGCCAACATCCCTATTTTGAAATGGTGAGCTACTATTCATCTTCATGCAATCTGAAAGTGCGTTTATTACACAGGCTGCTATAGGGTTGGACTTCAAAGGAAAATCCATTTTTTTGTTGGAATTAGTGTTTTGTAGAGAGCTTGCTTTTATAGTTTCTGCAAGAGTGTCTAGTATTTCTTTTCTTCATATGTTTAAAAGAAACAAACTGTTTTGTGACTTTTTGTGATTTCAAACAAATTACTATTTTGATACTAGAATAAAGAGCTGTATATTATACATCTTAAAAAAAAAAAAAGTTGCCTGAAATACTGTTCTCATTTGCCTTCTAGAAGCTGTATTGAACTTCTACTGTGTCTGCCTCTTGATTTACCTGAAAGTAAATGGGAAGAATTTCAGGCTTTTGTACAGGTGAGTTTGTTTCATGAAATGAAGACTTAACAGCTTTTACGAAAGGTTTGGAAACTTGGGGGTGTTAAGTATGTAGTCTATCCAAAGACTTGTTTCCTACTAAGTGATAAAGATCAAGCCCTTCAGCTGGAAATTCTGTGTACTCTGAAGTAATTAAGTTGTCGGTCAAATCGCTTGTCTATGCAGTCATATAGCAGCTGTGGAGAAGGAATATGTTAAGGTACTTGAAAATAAGCTAATGTTTTTAAAAATAGTTGTCTATTAATACTGTTAGAAATGAAATAATATCGTATGAGTCATTCTTTGATATTTACTGTTTGTACGTTGGAGGTTAAATATGAATGAAAACAACTTTTGGTACTGCAGGATCTCCCAGAGGGCACTAATAGGTTAAGGATTAGTGTTCCGCTTTAGAGAAGGATGCGGAACAAGTTCTGTTCCTCAGTATTTATCAGAAATAATGTAGTGTGAGGTCCTGCCTAGAGTTTAAAAAAAAAAAAAAAAAAAGTGTGTGTGCACAGTGGGGAGGAATAACTGAAGAAGACCAGATACAATTGCCTAAGTATTCTCAGCCTACGTTAAGTGTATGAAAATCCAGGGGTGATTTTTAGAGTAAATTTTTACTAGCAACTGCCTGTTATAAATTAACTCTGAAGAGATGTGCTTTGTGCTGGGAGGTTCCACATCCTTCAGGGCAAATGCAAGAGTACAAAAAAAAAAGTGAAGAGACTTAGATGATCCCTTCCTTTTTTCAGGGCCAGTGTTAGTTGTGGATTACTATTTAAGCAACAGAATTTTCAAGGTAATTAGTTTGCTTCCAAACATCCCTCTGCTTCCAGAAACTATCTTGGTTTCTAAGTGCAGTGGAAATTATTTTAACTGATTTGGAGACTTCTGTCTGCCTTCATCATAGTTGCATATAACGATCAGGTGAGCTGTTACAGCTTAAATCTTTTGCCTTTAGTAAGAGTTTAGTCTGCTGGTGTCAGCCCATTATGTGGACCACAGTCTTTTCTCATCCTTCATTTTAAAAGGGAGGCTTATTTCAAAATTCAGTTTCAGAAGTTTAAGAAATGGCTCAATTAATAAATCTCAAGGTTTGGGACACTCAATCTTTGTGGTTTCTTTGCCTACATCTCTGGAAGCAGAGGCAGAGATAACACCTATACAGACTGAACATCAAGGTGTTTTTGATGTACATTTTACTCTTCATCTGGGTTATTCTATCTTGACATAAGGTATAAAGATCATATGTTCTTACAATTTTCTGTTGTTTTTTTACCATACTTTGTTTTATAAAATGTATCCTTCAGGTGGCTCATAAAAACTTGATGGAAAATGGCAGCCGGGAACTGCATATTTTAACTACACTTACTCAAGAGAAGGGAGTGTGGAACAGCCCAGTGTTGTGTGGTATTCTTTCCCAGGAACAGTTGGATCCAGATAAAGGTAAAATTTAAAACAATGTATGGGAAAAATATGCCTCATTATGATCATATATTGAAATATTATTATGATAGATAAGAATATTATGTTAAATATATTTTATGTGATAAATTTATAAAGTATATAAATAAAATATACCTGTAGAGTTTTCTTAATTATTAAAATAGTGTGTTCCTAAGAATATACAAATAATTTAATGTTAGTAATTTGCATAAAACATAATCATAACTGGAGATATTTTGTCATTTTCTTTATAAGCCCTGCAAAGGGAGATGACATACAGGCTTTTTTATGATAAGATGAGATTCAGTAAGGACTTACAAAAAATATTTAACGTAAAACAAAAAATAAAAGATATATATTTAAAAAATATATTAGTATGGCATTTACTCAACTGTGAAATGCAAATAGGATCATTACCGAAGATTCATTTAGATCAGAGTTCTGAGAATGGCTAACAGCAGTTGCATGGGGAAGAGTATGTGAGCAGCACAGATGTACAGTGATATTTTCCTGGTGTATTATTTCATCTACTAATGATCTGCAGTTCAGAACTGATGTCCTTGTGTTAACAGGCCTTGGCAGATTTTTTTCTTATGTGAGGATGTCTAATTGGTTTTTGAATCTATATGAGCTGTCACATCTAAGCATCTGTGGCAGTGATTTCCACAGTTTTTACATCAAGTAAAGTAGTTCCTCTTACTGTCTACCTCCTTTTAGCCTCATGCCTACTTATTTTGTTTGATGCCCTCTGCTTATTAAAAAGAGAATTATTACTCCCATCTTCTAATGAATGCATCTTCTCGGTAAGGCATGATTCATTAGACTGCTATCATATCCCTACGTTTGTCTCTTCTGTAGTGTCTTTAGTCTGTTTAACTGTTCCTCACACAAAGATTTTCCATACCTTCTTCTAGCTTTCCTGTCCCATTTCTGATATGGGGAACCAAAGGCTTATTCAGCAGTCAACATGTAGATGTACTCATTTTCCACTTTATTCTATACTCCTTTCATAATATTTCCTAACATTAGACTTTTTGACTGAGTATTGAACCAGTGTTTTCTTAAAATTGTCTGTTATAGTCCCAATTTGCCTCCCGAGTAGTATTTCACAGCCTGTTTTTGTGCATATAAAGTTAGGATTGTGTTGTTTTTCCCATGAACATAATTTTTGGATTTTTATCAACCTTTGAATTTCATCTGTTATGTCACTTTATGGTGTGAAGTCCTCTTCAGTCCTTTACAATTGGCTTTTTTTTTTTTTTTTTTTTTTTTTGAACTACCCTGCTTTATCAATATGTTTTGTCACCTTGTTCTCTACCCCTTTTCCAAATATTTATAAAAAAGCTGGATGGAAGAGTCCTAGTACAGGTCCTCAGGGAACCTACTGAGACTTTATTTTCCTTTTTCCTTCTTTTTTAACTGATTTTTATCCATATATGGGTCATCTTTCTAATACCAAGATAGCTTGGTATCTTTAAGAGCTTTTGAGGGACTTAATTTAAGGCCTTTAGAAAATTAATTGCATCTCCCTTATCCACATTCTCATAACTCCCTCAGATGAGTCCAATAAATGTGTAATACTTTTTTTTTTTTTTTTTTTTGCAAAAGTCATGCTTACTCTTCCGCAAGATTTGCATTTTGACACTTCTTTTAATAATTTTTTGTGTATCTAAGGAGGACCTGGGAGTGCTGGTGGACATGAAGTTAAGCATGAGGCAGCAACGTGCCCTTGTGGCCAAGAAGGCCAATGGTATCCTGGGGTGCAACAGGAAGAGTGTTGCCAGCAGGTCGAGGGAGGTGATTCTCCCTCTCTACTCAGCCCTGGGGAGGCCACATCTGGAGTGCTGTGTCCAGTTCTGGACTCCCCAGTACAAGAGGGATGTGGCACTACTGGAGCAAGTCCAGCGAAGGGCTACAAAGATGATGAGGGGACTGGAACATCTCTCTTATGAGGAAAGGCTGAGAGAGCTGGGCCTGTTTAGCCTAGAGAAGAGGAGGCTGAGAGGAGATCTTATTAATGTGTACAAGTATCTTAAGCGATGGTGTCAAGAGGATAGAGCCAGACTCTTTTCAGTGGTGCCCAGTGACAGGACGCGAGGCAACAGGCACAAACTGAAACACAGGCAGTTCCATCTGAACATGAGGAAATACTTCTTCACTGTGAGGGTGACAGAGCCCTGGAACAGGTTGCCCCGAGAGGTTGTGGAGTCTCCTTCTCTGGAGATATTCAAAAGTCGCCTGGACGCGATCCTGTGCAACGTGCTCTAGGTGATCCTGCTTGAGCAGGGGGGGTTGGACTAGATGATCTGCAGAGGTCCCTTCCAACCTCAACCATTCTGTGATTCTGTGTGATTCTGTGTAATACAGACATCGGATTTATTAATATGCAGTTCTCAGAATCCCCCTGAATACTGTTTCTAATTTAGCTTCATATCTGCTGCCTTTTAGTCCTCTTAACATTAAGGTACTTCTAAGAGAGAGGTTGAATTAATATTTTGGTTGCCTTATGTTTTAGTTTATTTAGAACTTCCTTGGGAATCTGGTCATCATGACTATGCATTTTGTCTGTGTTTTCCGATAGCATCTTTTATTGACAGTTCAGGATTGCTTTTAGTCCTGAATGTTGTTTACTCAAAGATGCTTCTGCCTTGTAGTGACAGCTCTTACAAGTGACTCCTGTTACAGTTATTACTTGTCTTAAGGGTAAAAAATGCTACTTTTCTAAGTTGCACAAGATTACACATCCTGATAAAATGTTTTCAAAAGTAGAGCTACCACTTTTGCCAAGTGCCAGTTTACTTAATATTCAGGAGGAAGAGACTGCTAAAGGCACTGACCAGTGCCTTGACTGAGTGTGCTGTTTGCTGGAATATTGATAATGAAGCCACCAATATTGGTGTGCTTGGTGCCGGTGAGTTTTTCTGACTTCACCGGAAGCCACGTATGCCCCCTCATCCAGGTAACAATGGCAATGGGCAAACCACTTTTGACATCTGTACCAATAGTTTTCATACTTTTGAGATGCAACAAGCCTGGATCTAATTTTACTTCTGGTACTTAGTTTAACTAATTTTCAAGGAGTTAGCTCCCTAGGTGTTCTTCGTTAATCTCACTGGGACCAGTGCTGACCCCATATAGTTACTGGGGCACTTTAAGGGAAGAATTGATGCTGTTAACAGAAAAACAAAATGTTTCTATGTATTAGAACTGCTATAGCTTGCTGCCTAACTCTTAGAAGAGAGGACCACACAAAGAAGTGTTCATCTTTTTGAGGAAGGATGAGCATTCTCTTTAACAAAAGAGGGAACTGTCAGTATATTCGGGATTTTCTCATTGTAACCTTATTCTGTTCAACTTTAGAGTCCAGGTTGGTGGCTTAGGAGATGTTTCCAGTTTGGAGATTGTTAGTCATAGCCTTCCATCACTTTCAATTTTATACTATATTCTCATCTATTCAACTAACGTGAATCATTTGGCTGGGGTTTTTTCCTTCCTCTGGATAGGGTTTTTTTTTTTCTTTGTATCAATGACAGGATTTTCATATTACATTTCCATATTTTTTTACTTAGTTGATAAGCTGTTCTCTAGCCAGTGCTATCCTCTGTAATGTTGCATTGTTTTCTGTCATCATCTTGCTAATTTGTAGAATATTTTAATAACACCAAAATTACAAAGCCCAGAGAGCTTGCTTTCTTGTCTGTAATCCATCACTCCCACAGGCTCTTACTGTAGCCCTCTTTCAGTGAATGTCTGTCTCTCAGCAGGTTGCAACATTAACTCTCATATACTTCAGAATATTTGTAAACTTTGCTTAAAGGATTTTGATTTTGTTTTTAGTGTTGCCTTTACCATTTGCTGTTACAGAAGTTCCCAACTATTTAAGTAGTCAGCTTGTTGCACTGGGTGGTTGTCATTTGTCAGATTTGATCAATTCAGTCTTTTAGTAATGATTAGTGTAGTGTTCGTCTGTTGGGGTTGAAACAGTTGAGACTGGAGATATTTTTACCTTGCACCATGCTCTGAGTTTTTTGTTGACTATTTTTTCAGTTATTTCTTCATCTTTATTTTATTCCTGTCTTGGCAGTTTTCTTTAGAACAGAACCAAATCGATTATAACCTATACAGCCTATACAGAATCTTTGATACAACTGGATATCTGCTGAACATTGGGTCAGTGACTCTCTCTTCTTGAAGGCCTCTGTTGTTGGCTCCTGAAAGTCACTTTGTCTTTTTGCATCTCCTGCAGGAAGCACAACTAGGTGTCTATTTCATTTCAGAGACAGATCCTTTTAAATTGTTTTATTTTCAAATTATTCGAACCTTGAACATATTGAAAGAGACCAGTTCAATTTCACTGACCACACAACACAGTTGGTTTGGTTTCTGATTATTGTCCTTCAGCAAATGCTGGCTTGTCTATACTGGACTATTCTTTCCCTGTCCCAGCGTTGAGAATGGATTGTTGTATGGGTTTCACCTAAAATATGAGCAGGAAGTACCCATTTCCTAAGATATTAGGGAGACTGTTCTCTGAGCACCCAGTCAGTAAGTGCAGTTTTCCTTACTCCTGGCTCCATTGGGCGCAGCTCAATTTTCTGATGAATGTCAGTAGGTCAGGATTCATGAACTAAGGAGCTCAAAAAAAAAATAGAGGAAATACTCGTAGATGTTTGGAGCACTGACAAGGACAGCATGCCTGTCACTGATTTCTTTGATGATGATGGATGCTGTTGCATTACTACAGGATGTTCATACAGTGCTATGAAATCTTTGCTTATATATGTACCCACACACAAATCTATACACATATATGTATGTATGTGTTTATGTATATACACATATAAAATCCTTTCACACTGGAAATATTCTCAAGCCACTTGATTTGTCACCTATTTGAGTCCTAATATCTAGCCAAACATTGGCAATGCCCTTGCTATTAGTCTCTCTCTGACAGTGGAGGTTAAGAAATCTGACTTAAGTTATCAGATTCTGTGCAGCAGGTGTCGCAGAATAAAAGAGAATCTCATCTTTGAGAACTGTTTTAATACTAATACGCCACAAACTTGTTTCTGAAGAAAATCAATCTTTCTCTCCCCACAAGTGGAATGTCAGCACTGTCATCTTGAGTTCTGTTTATTCCTACAACCTCAGCCAATATTAGTCTTTCTGGTTATGGAGGATTAGCCTGGAAATGGGATTTTGGGTGCATAACTTCTATCATCAGCTTCACTGTGCTTTCCCCCCGCCCCTTTTTTTTCCCTCCAGATAATAAGCGGTCAATTTGCTATCCAAATAAACTCTTTTCTCCTCCCCCTCACATTCTTCCCACCCCTCCCCAAAGTCCCTTTCAGTCCTTGCACTTTCCCTCTCCAAGTGTACCAAGTTGATTTCAAATGTCTTGTTTACCTATTCTGGTAACAGGTTACTGAAGGTCTTCCATGAATTAGTACTCTTTATCTCATGCCTTTCTTTCTTTCTTAGTTCTTCTTTCATCTCCATCACTACAAAAGCAAAAAATGAGGAAAAGAGATTTGACTCTTTGGATAAGCATATTTTATTTTTCAGTATTGCTAAGTTTAATTGCCACATAATTATGAGCTTTGATTCCTAATGAGTGGAGGGATATATTTTTTTTGGTAATTCATGACTGGTGAATGTAAAGAGAGTTTATTTGCAGAAACCGAATTGCCAGCAAGATCTTCAGATGTCATTTATAAGCCTTCTAGGTAGACACTGAGAGCTGCTAGCACTCCTGTAGGCTGCCATCTGAGAGATTTCCTGACAGATGCTAACAGTTGTGCATACTTCACCTTTGGATTTTCTGAATCTGTTTTGTACTGTGTCATGAATCTACATTCATTTGAAGAATGCCTACATGATCTTCTGCTCCCTCAGAGCAGTTTCAGTAAGAAAAAGAGGAGTTTTTCCCCCAGTTTGACACAGATCTTATTATTTATTAGTTCTGTTGCTCTTTGCCCATGTCTTTACCCAACAGGACCTGCAACAGTTATGTGACTGGGCCTGCAACTTCTTGATTCAGATCCTGGTTCCTAGACAGGATCCTTAAACGTGTGCTCAGGAGCTGCAAACTACTTTGTTCTTGTGAATTTTCTTCTCCTTTTTCCAACTAAACCTGTGTCTCCTGTGTCCTTAAAGATTTTGAGTTTTGGTTATATAGCATCATGGACATTTTGGACTTAAGAGATCACCCAAAGTTACATGATCCAGTTGGGTCATGAAGCAAAGGTTGATAGCAAAGTATCAACCTTCTCATATAACTTTTCATAGATCCATTATGAATACGTTGGTAACAAATTCTTTGCTCTGGAGTACCAGCAAACCAGTTTGCATGGATCTCAGATAGTGGGAACAACCAGTCCCATTACCAAAGCAGAAAGAAGTTGGAAAGATGTCCTAGACATTTGAAAACAGAGTATCTCATCCACATCATTAAATTCAAGATGGCAGTATCAGCCATGGTTATTGATTGATCTGAAAGTAAACAATTCCCATGCCTTAGCACTCAGCACCTGTTTTCACATTGCTGTCAGATACTGCATTGCATTTTTGTGTTGATTGGTCCTGCTACTACTTCGGGTTCCAGCTGCATGGCTATTTTTTCCCTGAGATTGCAGTCAGAACACTGATGAACAGCTATAGCTTGTAAAGAAAGAAGAATTTTCCATGTTTCCCTGCTTCATTGATTGGTTAGGGGAGGAAACCTTAGTAAGACCATGTCTTAATTCTTCAAATTACAGCAGGCCTTTTGTCTTATTTGGCCTTCTGCTTGAAGTACTAGATATCTTAGTTTGAGGTCAGCACTGACGTAGGTAATCTGAATTCACTGACACCCAGAATTTACCATTCTTGAAGCTGTGTGGCAAACCTGGTCAGCCTCATTGCTTAGTGCCCCTAAGACTGAAAATTAAAGTAAGCCTAAGTGTTTTGGGATATGCAATAGCCTGTACCATGGTAACATGGTATACTTTTGCACTTCTACCTTCAGTTTCTGTCAGCATGGCTTGTGCTCTTCACCATGAATCTGTTTTTCCATCCTGGAGATTGTCATTTCCTTGCAGTGATGGTGAAATCCTCCAAAACCTAAGCCTATGCTGTAGCTGATACCTACTCAGGTTGTACTGAGGGGGAGTGGAAGAACTGTGTGGAGGAAGAGGATGTGAGACAATCCTACAAAAAGCCGGAATACTTATTTTCTTTTAAATCTGATTCTGATTGCCTTTAGAGATTTAAACTCAGAACAAAGTTCTTGAATTTTTCATAGGTTTGAATGTAGTGGACAGTCTCCTGAGTATGTCTCTTTGAAGAGATGTTCAGAGATACAGCTATCACTATTCAGAGATCATCAAGGTGGATAACAGACAGGTTTGAACTTAAATAGCCACCTTGGAAGTATTTTAATTAGAGCACCATCCACCAGAGGTCAGATGATACCAGCAGCCTCGCTTAAAAGTGTTTTCATTCTGGGTATATGCAAAGCAGCCACCTGGAACTTCTTTTGCCCTTTCACCAGACAGTATGCCATCGTAGAAGCATCCAGGATTTGGTGCTGTATTCAGCAGAATTGTGCTGAGATGTTGTTTGCATGAAGGATTCTGAGACCCAGCTCCAGGTAAATATGAAAGTATTGAGTACAGTTCAGAGTCACCCACAGTGTGAACGCACATGTGGACTAACACTTGAAGATGAATAAAGAGGTTACTTACTAGTAACTGAAGTTCTTTGAGATGGATAGTCCACATGTACATTCACCTCCTACCTCCATCCTCCTTGGTCAGAGTAAGGTTGAGAGGAAATAAAGGTCTGTGGTACATTAAACTATACCTACCCAAGAATTGGCAAAGGGTAGAGTAGTAGGATTATGAGTTCTTTGACTAAGGCAAAAATTCTTTGCTTTGTGCTCTACAAGGCCTCCAGTCAGCCAAAGTATAACATACAAGTGGACTGTCCACCTTAAAGATCTTACTACCAGACTTGCTCACAGCTTATTCATGCTCATGTGTGCTACTAATCTAAGGATTACCTTTTCTGTTTTTAATCCATGTATGCTATAAGCGTTACCTGTAATAAAAGTTCATAGTAATTCTTGCTGACTTGATATGGAGTCACTTGGTAATATGACCTAAGACTCAAACTGTGGGATTTAAGGGAATAATGGGGAATCTGAATCTAAAAGACTAGAACTACAGAGAACTGTATTCCAGTATTTCCCAGGTTATTCCACTGAGTTACCAGATCTTAGTACAATCTGTCATAAGGCATCTGCTAACCTTTTATTTCTCTTGTATTAGTTCAAAAATTTTGTATGAATTTTGCACATGGAGTAGTTGGTGAATCTTAATGAATGGTGGCACTTTGCACAAAAACTGCATTTAATAGTTCTTCAAAGAATCAGGCTATTGACTAACTATCATTCTCATTAAATACATCAGTTTTTGTGTTCCTAGAGGTAAACTGACTTGTGCTGAAAAGCTGTACATTTTCAAGGTGTTTTTATGAAGTTATATTTGTTATGGTAAACTAAGTAAGAATTTGTCTGCAATAACTTTTTTAATAGACATCAAATTATAAAATACATTTATAAAAAGTAAAAACATACAGAAACAACCTTATCCTAAAGATTTCCCATACATACATACATACATAATGGACTTGTTTGCTCAATCTTGGCGCCATTTTTTGTCTTAAAATATACTATATAGTTCAATTATGAAATGTAATTAAAACTTGTATTTTGAGTGAGCTTTCAAATATTAACTGTAGTGAGTGTAATCACTTGGATTAGAATAAAGACTTACAAGCTAACGTGTAGCTTTAACCCTGAGGTCTTTCTATATCTTAATGAGGAGATAACAGAAAATGTTCTGATGATTATCTAAGGTAGGCTACTAAAGCAGTAAACACCAAAGGAAAGGATTACTGAGAACTTGTAGATAGAACAATGTCTCTAAAATATTAAATGTAGTAATTGTAATATTAAATCAGAGTAAAATCTCATAGGTTACCAATATAGCTTAAAATCTAAGGTCTTCCTGTATCATATTACAGAAATACAGTAAAATGTTCCAATGTTGTTCCATGCACACTAGCTGAGAGAGTAAACACTGTGGGTGAAAGGATTACGGGTAGCTGGTAGGTAGAAAAGCAAGGCTAAAACTGTTAAATGTAATTAATGACTGGGTCATTTGTGGGTTGAAAAGAGTACAAATGTTTTTGGTAAGATACTGGAAAAGATGCTGAATGAACATTTCTGCTACTTAAAAGGAAGATGTCCTACAAAAAACGGTTACCATCTACCAAGTGTCTGTTAGTGCGCTGTGGTTTTCCTTTGTTCCTATGTGAATAAAAAACTGGTTATGGCCCCATCGACATGGAGAGAGGAAGAAAGACCTCTTATTTGAGTGAATGTTCTTATACATCAGTGAGCTGTGGAGGATCATTGTAATAGTGCACAAGAGTGCACTATATTGGACAAATAACCAGCAAGTTGGTTGAAATGATAATTGAACCATAAATCTTAAAATGCATGAAAGATACTGATGGGTTCTAACAGGCCTGCTTTCTGCAAAAGGCAGTATTTTCTATCCTAAAATTCTGTGTGCTAAAATGATAAAAAAAGAAAACGGCTGACCTAATTTAGATTGTGGAATAGTCTTTTAGTAATATCCTGCATAAATAGTTACAGAAGGAGAAATCATGAGATAAAATGAAAGACAGTCATGAATCAAAAATGAACTGGGGTGAAGGGAAGCAAAGAAAAAAATGAAATGATCTTTTTTTTCCCCTTTCAATAAACCTCATGTTCAGTATACTAATGTTCCAGATACTAGACTGAGGTAATTAATTTTACAGATGATGAAATTACTTAATTATTTCATCAAGACCAAACAGGACTTTGAAAGTCAAGGAAATACAAAATAGGTGAACGGGCATCATGATCTAAATGAAATTCAGTGCGAGTAAATGCAGAAGAATATAATGACTGTTTCTACCAAGGTATATCAAAAAGTGAGAACTGCAAGTCCCCAGAAGGTTTCAGGAAGGGTGATTAGAATAGTGAAGAGCTGGAAAAAAATCTCCTTTAAAAAAAGAGCAAGATTTTACTGTAAGGCTGAAAGGATATCATGAGTCTGTTGTTTACACGAAAGAATGGCAGAGAGAAGGTAGAGAAGGAAAGCAGTAGAAATTTCTCTTGGGTTTAAAAAATGAGGCAATGTTTCATGAAATTAAGATCTGGAAAAACCAACAAAGATTTTTCACGCAATGTAAAACTCGCTTGTGGAAATGGTCGTCACAGGGAGCAGTTGATGTCAAAAGGATTAAACAAAAGTGATTCACTCAGTGTCTATCTAGTTTAAATAATTAACTGTAAATATTTTGGAGATAGTACTAAACCTCATGCTTCATAACTGAAGTAACTTTAATCCTGAAGATCTGGGTGAGACCTCTGAGATGTGTACATAGAAGTGGAAATGTTAAGCTGTGCTTGCCTTTTCTGTAGGACTCTTACGTTTTCCACTGAAGTACCTAGTGTTGGGATGTTAGACTAGACAGCAGAGTTTTAACACTTGTAGCAGCATATCTACAGAATGCAGTTGAACAAAATATAGCCATTCCTGTGTCTTTGAGTTTTGAACTATACACAGTCAAAGGTATATGAGACAAGCCTCTTTTTGTGAGAACATTTACTTCAGTTGAAGAACTTTTAAAGGAATTTGACTGCACTATATGAATGCATAATACTGAATATTTAATACCAAAACAAAGAAGTTTAGCTATATCTACACTTGTCGCATTCATCTTTCCATGGCAAGGTCTTTAAAAGGCAACTGTTACCAAAGGCATAGCAAAAAAACCTAAAGAAGGATGTAGGAATAGTGGCTTTGTGTTATACGTCTTTTTATAGAACTGTAATTAAATAGTATCTAAACATTTTAATGTTTATTTGCTCTGTAAATCTCAGTTTTGTGCACAGCTATTTTGCAAAGAAATTGGAATGAATGAAAACCAGGAAGTAGATAGAAGGTCTCCTGTAGCAAGGAGTCCTGATAAAACACAAGTACACTTCTCAAAGACTCTTTTTACCCTCTATGCTTTATACCTTTTCTACCTTTTTTGATTTGTATAAATTTTATGAGTTAACCTTGAATGAGTAAATGTCATCTGTTAATTCTGTAACCCTCTGCAAAATGAGTACATAATATTTTGGCTTGTTTTTCTTTGAAGTGAATGAATTTTTAGTGTTTGAAGGCCCTGTCCTGCTGGATATGCGTATTAAGCACCTAATGAAAACAAAGCAATTAACGCAAGCTACTGCCCTGGCAAAATTGTGCTCTGACCATCCAGAAATAAGTGCAAAAGGCAATTTCAAGCAAACCTACCTGGTCTGTCTGTGTTCAGGATCACCAAATGAAAAACTAATGGAAGAAGTAAGTAAAAAATAAAGAAATTTTTTAGACTTCTTTCTTTAAATAAGAATAAAGACACTAGTCATGATTAGGCTATTTTTGTTTAGAAAAGGGTTTGCTTTAAAATACTATTTAAAATACTTTCATTATCTTTTTTTCTTTAAGGCTCTCTTAAACTGATTAATAATGACTCTTGATTAAAACACTTGTGGAAGTGTAATATTAGGTTGCTAATAGGCATTTTCGGGCTCTACCACAGCATTACATTTGATTTTGCTCAAAGTATTTTCTGTCTCTGCCTCAGTTTCTGTCCGTAAAATGGAGATAATGGTTTTTCCACTGTTATTATTTGAACCGTAAATTTTGTATACTAATTAGTACATGGAATGTGGTGTTTTAGGTACTACTTTCAATACAGGGCATAAATGTAGCCTTTTTTGACCCAAGTGCCTACGTCAGGAAATCACATTTAACTTCTATTAGGAGGTAAAATTGAAGATATAATCAGGTATTTTGTCTAGTTAGAAATATGAAATTCTTCTTACTTAAATATGAGAGTCAAGAGATGACAACTTTGCTCTTCTGCATTCCTCCAGCTGGCATCTTCATAGCTCACACCACCCCAAAATTTTACCTGAGCTTTTTTCCTTTTTATGATGCTATGCTTCTGCAATTGTCAGTTTGCTTGACTGTATGCATCACTCTGCTGTTTCTTTGTTTCTGTCATTTTATGTTCATAATAAATAAGCAATTAAGCATGCTGAAATTGCTCTTTAAGAGTTAGAAGGATGGAAATTACACAATGATTGTTAGAAAAGCTTCCTACTATCTATTTAAATTTGGCCAGATTCACAGCTGTTGTGAGTATGCACAAGTTGTATTT
The DNA here is from genome assembly GCF_036417845.1 of Apteryx mantelli. Taxonomy (NCBI): domain Eukaryota; kingdom Metazoa; phylum Chordata; class Aves; order Apterygiformes; family Apterygidae; genus Apteryx; species Apteryx mantelli. The sequence continues at coordinate 98,985,311 of NC_089980.1, read as the reverse complement.
TTTCCCACTGGAGACATTCTGGATGTAGATTAAATGCTAAGATTACCCTTCACACTGGACATGCTCTTGTAAAGCTGAGTCAGGTCAGCTCAGGCTGCTCTAGGCCCTGCCAGAACAGGCAGAGGAATCCTAGCAGGAACTCCACAGGAGAAGCTGTGACTGGACCTGTGCAACCTTGTGCTCCTTTACTAAATACTCTCATTGGAAGTGGAAATTTCTGGCCCTGCAAACATGCTTCCTTCATTACTCATCCCTATCATGTTCCCAAAATACTATGGGCTTGATCAGTGAATGAATCTTGGATCCCGTAGAGAAAAGGAATGAGTAGCCATGTTTCTTAGTATGTCACAACACACAGTAAAGCTGGAATTGAGTTATCACAGATAACCTAGTTCAGGTATTCCCCAGTCTTAGATTGCTTGGCTTTGCAGCCTCAACTGAAGAATTGTTTGCAGTATTACTAATTATCCTGGAAAGTTTATAAATCACAAACCGAAGGCAGATACACAGTTAACATCTCAAAGTAGACTTCTGAACTGAAAAGGATAGCCACTTCATAGTGTGAGAACAGTGAGAAAATGGGAAATAAAAGTAAGTACAAGAAGTACACCTCACTCCTTAGTGGTATGGAAATTTTGATATCCATTCAGAATAGGCAGAAAAGTAGTATTTGAGCTCACTTTCAGCTTGGATTAGGCAATAATTAACTTCAAAAATGTGAAGAATTCAAATCTGCAGTATGTGAAATGCCTAGACTGACAGACTTGATGGCTGGACCTGTACAGACCTTTGCTGCAAACTGGGTCCCTTAGAAACTCTTAAGAGGCTGGAAGAACATCTCAGAAAAAAGTATCCCTTTATTATAAGGCTGAGTTCTCATATTCTTTCTTAAGCTTTTAACTAACGGTCCCTGTCTGAGACAGGGTGCTGAGCAGTGCAGACATTTGGTCTAATTACTGTGGCAGTTATGTTTATCCATCCTCTTTGAGGACTTAAGAATTGCAGTTTTCTTTAGAAGGTGGCTTTGAGATTATTAAATCTCAAATGATGTTTAGTGAAGGGTTATTAGTAAAGTAACAAAGTGTAAATTCAGGGCCTGAGTTGCTGTACTCTTCAAAACTGTAGTTTGATTGCTGCATCAATAGCTGGATACCATGGTGCTAAATCAGACTGTACTGCTGCCTTATCCAAGTACTAAAGTGTCTGGTTATTTGGATTGGGGTTTCTGTTTCTAACTTTGGGTTTTATTACAGTTTCTCAAGAGACTTTTAACAGTGTTGTTGGAATAGTTGTTATTCAACTGCCAGTGTCAAAGAATAAGTGCAGGCTTGTCCTGCCACATGTGCTAACTGATGTAATCAAACCAGTCTGCTGAGAGGCAAAATAGACAGTAGTTAATATATTAACGATGCTCTTTCAGTGCTAATACTACTGTCCAATACTACTGGGTGTCTGTGGTTTTTCCATTGTTTTGCTACAAAACTAAGTGCTTAAAATGTGGCTTGAACAAATAAGTTATGCTACAGAGATAGTAATATTCTTCTAGAAAAGCATTCAGTTGATCTACTTCTTGCTATACAGCTTCTTTTGTCTTTTAATCTTTTTATTGATTTTTATTGATTTTTGGAAAAAATCAATTTATTGGAAAAAAATCTATTTATTTGTCTTTTTATTGATTTTTTTGAAAATACTGGAACATTCATGTTAATAGTCATTAATCGTCCAGCTGTTGTATTAGAGAAGTAGTAACATCAGTGACTACTAAACTGAGTTAGATGGGGAAATTGAGGTAAAAGTCTTTCTGTGTTAGGCTGCAATTTAAAGTTCTGTATCTGCTTGTTGCATTTGTCATGTGTGCGTAGTATATAAGAATGATTAATGCTGTACTTTAAAATGTTTAGGTGAGTGGGACAGTAGACACAAGTCTAATGTCTTTGAGACACAGGCTTTTATATTCACTTTACAAAAGTTTTTTTTTTTGGTGGCATAATCAATTTTGACACTCAGTTATCTAGAAAAGCACTGATCAAGAGATAAGCTTGAAAATGTTCACTAAATTCTAAATTACTGTCTTTTTATAAAGGATCAGATTAACGTTTGACTGCAAGTGAAACCACTTGCTTAGTCTCAATCTTGTTTTCTTTCCTCCCTTCCAGATTGCAGAAGTAGATTGCAAAGATGCTCTAGAAATGATTTGTAACCTAGAATCTGACGGAGATGAAAAAAGTGCTCTAATTTTATGTGCAGCATTTTTATCTCGCCAGCTGCAGCAAGGAGAGATGTACTGTGCCTGGTGAGTTTGTTTTTTGCTAATGGAAATAAAATTAGTTTTGGCAACATATAGCTGATACATAAGCTGTAAGTTAACATTCTTTATTCTTTAAAATCTATGGGCTAAACAGGAAGGAGATCAGGCTCTTGGAAAGCTTAAAAAGAAAAAGTATTTGATATGATTAGCTTTTTATGGGAGTTTGAAGGCAGCACCGTATGATGAGGCATTAACAAACAACAGGAGCTGTTTAATAGTTTTTCTTGACAATAATATTATGCTGTAGAAATGAGGAATTTAATATCTGCAGGCAGCTAGTCAGCATTATGATGAATTTCTGCACTGGGAACAGAATGCTAGCATTGGAAAAATAGATTTTTGCATAAGATACTTTTCCCTACTGTCCTTATTTTGTAACACAAAATTCTTTCCTCTGAGAAACTTCTGGAAAGGAAGTTACAACAAAAGTAATAAGCTTGCTAAAATTACTTGTTGTTTAAGACTTGATTTCCCTGCTCTGGGAACAAATAATGGGTCTTTGTTGAGAGATATTTGAGCTGTTAGACACTGAACTTCCAACTGCTAACAGTTCAGTTGGGCTTCCAAACCTGTACAATTCCTGACAGATCTGCAGTGCTCTTCTATGTGTGCAGCAGCAGTAGGACGTCTAATGCAGGGCTTTGCGTTAACAGATTCTGCTTAAGTTTGGGGTTTACATCATCCCACAATATTTTAAACACTCTTGACTATTTACACCTAAGGAGGGCCTAGCATTTGGGAAACTACTAATAACTTGGAATTAAGTGGTAAGTTAATATAGATAGAGTAGTAGTATTTGTCTTTTGGGACTAATTTCACACTAAATCACAGTTAGATTCAGCTCTTAGAGCAGCTGAAGAAAAATGTATCTACTACAGAGAAAAGCTATCCCACTGGAGCTGTTGGTAATTACCAGGAATTCAGAAACGTAAAATTCAAGTCTGTGGAGTAAAGCGTAAACTACTTGGTAAGATTTTTTTCAATAGAGAATCATGTGTCTGTAAATTTTGTAGTATAATTTGTCACAGTACTGATTTTATTCTGATCTATTCTTCTAGAATTGAGTCATTGAGATAATTTTGAAAATTAGATATTAATAATGAGGGTATATTCTTAAAGAACTTATATCTATAAAAGAAGGTATGAAGAAATTCAGATTTTTCTTCTCCAAGGGGCAAAATAGAAACTCTTCTCAACCGTGCATTTCTTGTGATTAGATTTTGTGGTAGCATTGCTGTTCTTGAAATATTTTTCTCTTTTTCTAGGGAACTGACTCTTTTCTGGAGTAAACTGCAGCAAAGGGTAGAGCCTTCTGTTCCAGTGTATCTAGAGAGATGTCGTCAACTTTCTGTATTAACTAAGACTGTTTATCACATTTTCTTCCTGATTAAAGTAATTAATTCAGAGGTAAGGAAACTCCTGAAAGAACTTTTTTTTATTACACTTTTTATGGAACTCTAAACAGGAAGACTTATTAAAGCTGCTTAGACATTCGGTTTCTGAGTGTAGAATCAGCTTTGGGGCAATCATAATTGGTTTTAAGAAAGACCTTTGCAGCTTCCTCCTGTAGGCAAACTATAAGCTGATTCATTTTAAGTCATTCCAACTTTTATGCTCCTTTGGAAAAAAAAAAAAAAGGGGGGGGGAGGGGGGAGTAAACAGAAGAGCTGGATGCCACTACTGAGATGAAGGAAAAATCTAAAGGTGAGGTTTATAGCCTCCTACTGTTGTCCATGTCCTCTAAATGAGATAGTTTCTATTAGGAGATCCTAATATTCCTCTTCGTTATTTTTAGTATTTCAAATATTACAGAAAATGGCAAGGGAAAGCTTGTGAGGAGAGGAAATGAAGGCTGTATATTAACATATAAACAAACTATAAAAAGCAAAAACAAATCCTTTTTGATCTGCCCCTAAGAATACAATTTGTTTTGATAAATGAAATGCTTTCCTTTTGTGGACTTAGATCTTATGTTGTATTCTAAACTCAGTTCATATATCTCAGCTAACCTTGTCATCAAATTTTCCTAGTCTCCTCTCATTAGTAGTTGTGCTATTTAACATTTATAGTTTTAAATCTAGCTCTTTCTTAACCTTTCAATTTGAGGAATTTTGTAGTTTTATATATTTATTCTAAGAATAAAAATTGTTCTTACGTGATGTTCTGGTATGGCTAAGCACTGGCTTCCAATCTTAAAGATGATTTTTTCAAGGATCTGAACTAAATTGGAGAGAGGAGGGGGGAGGAAAACAATTTCACAGAGGATTGTGATATTAAGAGCTCTGTCTGCTCCATGTCATACTGATTTTTCCTCAGTGAGCAGTAGATCATTTTACTGATGCAGAAATTTGATACCGTATGGGTAGTAGTGTTGTGCATTTGTAAATACCCTGGACTTTATTTTCATGTATACCAAAGCCTCTCTGCTCTTCCTTGGCAGCATAAAGGGACTGTAAAGTGAACGTAAACGTAACTTACTTTGTCAGGGATATAAATGAGAAAAGGCTATCTACATGACCTTTGAAATCCTTAAGTGATGGAACATTTAACTATACAATATTTTCAGTTGGAATAAAGCCTTGTGTTCAAAGTCATTAGACTTTGAAGTGGCATAATCTTTAAAAATAAAAATAAACCTTTACACTTCAAGTAAGTGATGCTCGGATTATGGGGCTTTTTGAAAATCATATGCTTCTCTTACTTTACCTGTAAGACTGTCTATCATTTCAATTCTACCTAGTGTTAACTTAATGCCCAGTAGAAACTCATCTCAAATAATTTTGACGTACTTGGCCGGCTTTATTTGGTGCAAAAGGCTCAATGTTGCTCTAATATAAACTCTGAACAACTCTAGCATGCAATCCTAAAGTCATCAAACCAAACAGAACATGGAGTTAATTCATATTTAAGTTGTATGTAAACTTTTAAATTTTTTTAGTAGCATGAAGACAAATTATGCAACTTAAGGAACAGCATTTAAAGACCAGTCACTATGCTTCTTAAAATGCATGTTATAAAACTCCAGGTGTATTTTTCTGACACTTAGGATTGAATAATGATACCTTGTATTTACAGATACAAAAAGGGTTATGATAGGCTGAGTTACTGAATTTAGTCCTGCTTTACAGATCGATAGTGCTGGACTTGCAACCTGCATTGAACTGTGTGTGAAAGCATTGCGCTTGGAATCCAGTGAAAATACAGATGTCAAGATATCTATTTGCAAGACTATCTCCTGCTTGCTTCCAGATGATTTGGAGGTTAAACGTGCTTGTCAGCTGAGTGAATTTCTTCTTGAACCTACTGTGGATGCATATTATGCTGTTGAAATGCTATATAATCAGCCTGACCAGAAGTATGATGAAGAGAATCTTCCAATACCAAATTCATTGCGCTGTGAGCTCTTACTTGTACTGAAAACTCAGTGGCCTTTTGATCCAGAATTCTGGGACTGGAAAACTCTAAAGCGTCAGTGTCTCGCATTGATGGGGGAGGAGGCATCCATCGTGTCTTCAATAGATGAACTAAATGACAGCGAAGTTTATGAGAAGGTTGAGGATTGCCAAGAAGACAATAAAGAAACTTCCATGAATGGGCTTGCTGGCAGTTTTGATGAAGCTACAAGTCTTCTTAAAGGTATCAGAGATGAAAAGCAGAAAAAGAGAGAAATTAAAAAACTCAGAGAGAGGGGGTTCATATCAGCTAGATTTAGGAACTGGCAAGCTTATATGCAGTATTGCGTGTTATGCGACAAAGAATTCCTAGGTCATAGAATAGTTAGACATGCACAGAAACATTATAAAGATGGAATTTACAGTTGCCCTATTTGTGCCCAAAATTTTAATTCTAAAGAAAGCTTTGTTCCCCATGTAACTTTGCATGTTAAAAAATCCAGCAAAGAGAGATTGGCTGCTATGAAACCACTGAGAAGACTGGGAAGACCTCCTAAAATAGTAACTGCCAATGAGGATCAGAAAACTGATTCCATATCAAAACAGGAACAGCGGCCCATTAAGAAGAACAGTCTGTATTCAACAGACTTCATTGTATTTAATGATAACGATGGCTCAGATGATGAAAATGATGATAAAGATAAACCTTATGTACCAGAGATAGTGCCAGTTCAAAAGACACTACCTATTAATGAATTCACCTGCCCTGTAACATTTTGTAAAAAAGGCTTTAAATATTTTAAAAATCTAATAGCACATGCAAAGGGGCATAAAGACAATGAAGAAGCTAAACGTTTTCTTGAAATGCAAAGCAAAAAAGTGATTTGCCAGTACTGTAGACGACATTTCGTAAGTGTTACTCACCTGAACGATCACCTACAAATGCACTGTGGCAGCAAGCCTTATATCTGCATACAAATGAAATGTAAGGCTGGTTTTAACAGTTATGCTGAGCTGCTGACTCATAGGAAAGAGCATCAAGTCTTTAGAGCAAAGTGTATGTTTCCTAAATGTGGCAGAGTGTTTTCTGAAGCATATTTACTCTATGATCATGAAGCACAACACTATAATACTTACACCTGCAAATTCACTGGCTGTGGAAAAGTGTACCGTTCTCAGAACGAACTGGAAAAGCATGTTGAAGATCACAACAAGCAGCCTGAAAAAGTGCAACAGCCTGAAGGCCAGACTAATCAAACTGATCTTAGTCAACCTTCTAAAGTTAATGAAAATACTGATGGCATTTCTGTTAAAGAAGAATTGACATCTCCTCCAGCTGACAATCAAAGTAGTTTTACCGAAGGAGAAAACCATGTCTGGGATCAAGTCAAAGCAGCACCAGTAGGGACTGAAAGCGCAAATGTATCAGCAAGCTTACTGAGGCAAAGCGATTCCTTGCCAAATGTTGGTTCAGAGCAGTCTACTACAGGTTCAGTGAAGACAGAAGCAGCAATTCCAGCAAGCAGTGTTAAGCTGCCTGCTGTTAACCAGAAGGTCCGAGATGATAACTTTGTAAAACGAGGTAAATTGGCAACTACTACTGATAAAGTAGATACCAGTAAATCTGGAACCCAGCAGTTGTGCTCATCAGTTGATTCTTGTCTTCCAGTTTTCCAAGAGAGAAAGGAAGAAGGCTGTCTCAGTCAGTCCCAGAATATTCAAAATATTTCTGTGAGTTCAGAAGCACTAAAACCAGAAGCTCTTGAATCAAAAAGCTTAGAAAGACAAGTGAGTGTTGTAAATCCATTCAGCACGCAGAATCAAACAGGATATCGAAACAGCGTACCCATTTCCAAACTTGAAATTGAAGACAGTATTAAGGCTGCAGCTAATCTGTATAACCTGCCTTTAAAGACTTTAGAGAGTATTACATTTATTCCATCACAGCCTAGCATAAATAGTTCTTTAGTTCCAGCTGTGTCAGCAGCAGCCCCAATTCAGAAATTTAATTGTCAAGTTGAAGGGTGTACTCGAACATACAACTCATCACAGAGCATTGGCAAACATATGAAGGCAGCACACCCTGATCAATATGCTGCATTTAAAATGCAACGTAAAAATAAGAAACCTCGAAAATCCAGCAGTTTGCAAAATATGCCAAATGATGGAAAGATTGTGTATTTTATGCCATCACAAGTGGGCAATCCGAGTAGTGCTGCTTTTACTGCACAAAACAAAACTAGTTTGAATCCCACCTGTTCCAGTCAAGTGCAACATATCTCGAGTACGCTTTTCCCAGCCCACCTGGAAAAATTGACTAATCCTGTGTTGCCTACAGTGGAAAGTGTCATAAATCCAAGTTTGTCTACTCGTATTAAAAGTGAGCCTGAGAGTGTTTTATGTTCCCAAATGGAAAATTTGTCTGGTGCAACTTTACCTACCCAGTTGGAAGATCTGGCAAAAACAGTTATGCCTTTGAATATTGATGGCAGTTCAGATCCTTTTCTTCCTTTGCCTGTGGAAAACGGTCCAATGTCTCTCTTTCCTTCAACAGGAGAGAATGCTCCAAATTCAGTCTTCTCACAACTGGAAAATAATACAAATAACTTTTCATCACACCTAGAAGGAAACACTAGTTCTGTTTTCCCAAAAGAGGAAACTGTTGATCAAATATTTCCCTCACGAGTGAGTAGTGAAAATAGCTTCAACGAAACTAGTTTGCAACATCCAACTTCAGAAAAGGTGAAAAAAGATCATGGCCGGGGTCCAAATGGGAAAGAAAGGAAGCCAAAGCACAACAAGCGGGCAAAATGGCCAGCAATAATTCGGGATGGCAAATTTATCTGTAGCAGGTGTTTCAGAGTTTTTACTAATCCTAGATCACTTGGTGGTCACTTATCGAAGAGGTCATATTGTAAGCCTCTTGAAGGATCAGAAATTTCTTCAGAAGCTCTGCAAGCTAATGGACAGTCTTTGCTTGCCAGTATGATTCTTTCTTCAAATTCATTAAATTTGCAGCAACCGCAGGAGTCTACCTTCAATCCAGAATCGTGTTTTAAAGATCCATCATTCCTGCAGTTGCTTGCAACTGAAAATCGTTCCACAGCCTTACTGCAGACTATGTTTCCTCGGGCCAATGTGACTAACTTTAATACCAGTGGGAATGAGGAAGGAAATCAAATTATAAAACAAGCCTTGGAAACTGCAGGCATCCCAAGTACCTTTGATAACACAGAAGTACTTCCACATGTAGTTACAACAAGTTGCACCACTGGTACGACTCAAATAAATGCAGCTGTTCTCCCCAGTTCAACTGTGTCACCTCTGTTGCAGACAGTTTGTAGCCCAAATACCCTGCTAACAGACCAAAACAGGACCCTAAATGCCAAAATTCCTTCAATAAATGAATGCAAGACTTTGCCTGTTTTTGCAACAGATGATTTAATGCTAAAGACTATTGAAAATAGCTTATGTTCTAGCTCATTTTCTAATACTGTTGCAGCAGCACAAAATTTTGCAGGGAATAGTTCACGAGTTTCAGTTATAAGTAGTCCCAAGAATACAGGATCAAGTAACTTGAATAAGAAGGGAACCAGTGCTTCAAAGAGGAAGAGAAAAGCAACCACGCCCTTGCTTGCACCTAACACATCACAGAAAGTAATAGTAAATAATGTAACAACGATAGGACTTCTACCCAAAAGCACTGAAGCAAATGTGCAAATACAGGGAGATAATTTTCAGTCAAACTTGCTGGCAAATTGTGATTCTCAAGCGGCAGTGGAAAATCTCACACAGAAACTAAATAATGTTGACAATCAATTATTCATGGCCAGTATCAAAGAGAATTTCAAAACGGATCTTGAGACTCATACAACGTTAACCCCTTTAACAGTAAAAACTGAAAATGGAGATTCCCAAATGATGGCTGTAAATCCTTGCGTACAAGCAAATCCTGACGAACAGATTTCAGAAGACAATGTTATTCAGAACTTTGAAAAAACTCTTGAAATAATTAAAACTGCCATGAACTCACAAATACTTGAAGTAAAAACTGAAATTCAGGATACCGTCGCAGCTTCAGCACAGAACTCACAAGTAAATAATGGACAGACCTCTTCAGCAAGTTCTTCGCTTAATGTAAAATTACCCACTCACGCGCAGTTTGCAGTGCATGCAGGGAGTGTCACCACTGCAAAGAGTAACTCTACTCAGTCTGAAACATCTCAAAAGGACGATACTCAAATATTGGAAATTTTGGAGGGCTTGCAGAAATTGAAACTAGAAAATGATTCATCCATTCAGATCTCTGAGAATGTTTCCCAGTGCCCTCCAGCAGATACACTAGCACCAGCACTTCCTGTTGTATCAACCGAAAATAAACCCCTCATCCAGACACCTTCAGAGACAAGTAACATTCAGTTTAGTGACAAAGTTCATAAGCCTTTTGTATGTCAGGATCAAGGCTGCAATTACAGTGCTATGACAAAAGATGCATTATTTAAACACTATGGCAAGGTTCATCAGTACACTGCAGAAATGATACTAGAAATTAAGAAACATCAACTGAAGTATGCCCCATTTAAATGTGTTGTAACTACCTGTCCAAAAACATTCACAAGAAACTCTAATCTCCGAGCACACTGTCAGCTTGTGCATCACTTTACAACAGAGGAGATGGTAAAATTAAAAATTAAAAGACCTTATGGCAGAAGATCTCAAAATGAAACTGTAAACACAGCCCCACGACCTGTTGAAATAAAGAATTTGCAGACACTAATAATGGAAGATAAAATTGCAGCTCCATTGGTCAAAGAAGCTCAGATAAAGGAAGCTGTAGAGCCTGTAAAAGTCTTAGAAAAACTACTACCAGAAAAAAATATTCCTGAAAGACTGGAAAAGCCTCCCCAAGTGGTTTCCCTTCCGCCAGACCAACATAATGCAGCATTGCTTGGTAATATACAGACACAACCAAAAGTACGCAAAGTTAGGAGGTACAGAAAGGAAAAAGAGGAAAGAAAACGTAGGAAGCCTGTAACAAAATCTCTAGAGTTTTCTACTAGATACAGCCCGTACAGACCATATCGATGTGTCCATCAGGGCTGCTTTGCAGCTTTTACAATACAACAGAATTTGATTCTTCATTATCAAGCTGTGCACAAATCAGACCTTCCTGCATTCTCTGCCGAGGTGGAGGAAGAGAACGAGGCAAGTAAGGAAGAACACAATGAGGCTGAAACTAAACCCACTGTTAGAGAGTTCAGGTGTGAGGTGAGTGACTGCTCGCGAATATTTCAGGAGGTTACTAGCTTGATACAGCATTATATGAAGCTTCATGACATGACCCCTGAGGAAATTGGAAACATGAAATCAGCCCTAGATGGAGGAAGGTTTTCTTGTGATCAGTCTCACTGTAAGTCTTCGTTTACGGCATATTTTAACTACATTATACATCTTGAGACAGATCATAATATTAAGATCAGGCCAAACAAAGTAGAAGAAGATGGCATATTCAAGTGCGACTGTGAAGGCTGTGACCGTATTTATGCTACTAGATCTAACCTCCTAAGGCATATTTTTAATAAACATAATGACAAGCATAAAGATCATCTAATAAGACCCAGGAGACTGACACCAGGTCAGGAAAACATTTCAAGTAAGGCAAATCAGGAGAAACCATTGAAGTCTAAACAGAGAGGATTGAAACACCGATCAGGAAAAGAAGGTAACAGGCTGTCAGTGAAAACAAAACGAAAGAAAAGTGTTAACTTGGAAAGCAAAAATTCAAAAGCAATGCAAATTCAAGAAAGTAAGGCTTATTCACTGAAATGTGGAAAGCACGTGTATTCAATAAAGGCTAGAAATGATGCTTTATCTGAATGTACAAGCAGATTTGTAACACAGTATCCATGTATGATAAAGGGATGTTCATCAGTAGTTACAAGTGAAAGTAACATTATAAGACATTATAAATGTCACAAGTTGTCCAAGGCATTTACTTCACAACACAGAAATCTCCTTATTGTATCTAAAAAGCACTCTGTGTCACAAGTAAAGGAAGCATCCTGTGAGCAAGAGGAGACTAATAAAAAAAGTGATGTGAAAGAGCCTGAACCAACCTTGTTAGCGAGCAGTAATGATTCAAGTACATCTACGTTACTACAAAATGAAACTGAAAAAGGTGAGAAGGATGAAGTGGATGAACTTACAGAACTATTCATTACTAAACTGATTAATGAGGATTGCTCAAGTGCTGAAAATCAAGCAAAAATCTCTTCCAGTGTAAATAATGACTTGCAGGAAAACAGCTCCTGCCACTCAGAAAAGCAAAAATCAAACAACTTAAAAAGAGCAAACAAAGAAAAAAATGTGTCTCAGAATAAAAGGAGGAGAACTGAGAAAACTGAGGAGATGCATCCCATTGAATTGAGTAGCATGCCTAGGGAGGAAGAGACTGCTGTTGCTATTCAAACGGCTGAAGAGCAACCTGCAGCATTTGACTGGAGTTCATTTAAGCCCATGGGTTTTGAAGTCTCATTCCTCAAGTTTCTCGAAGAGTCTGCTGTGAAGCAAAAGAAAAACACAGAAAGAGACTACCATAGCAGTGGAACCAAAAAAGGATCTCATTCGAACTCGCGAAAAACCAACGAGAAAACCTCCTTAGCAAGTAATAATGTCACTTGGTCATGTTCTGAAACTGAAACCCTGGTACAGTTTGCCAATCCATCACAACTTCAGTGTAGTGATAATGTAAAAATAGTTTTAGACAAGACTCTTAAAGACTGCACTGAGCTTGTGTTGAAGCAACTTCAGGAAATGAAACCTACCGTCAGTTTGAAAAAACTTGAAGGACATTGGGGGGATAATCCAGAGGCTACAGCTACAAAAGAAATTGTTATGGATAACGAGGAAGGGGAATCAAAATACTGAAAACCTAATGTGTTTAACCATGACCTGTAATACATCTTTATTTTGAATAGGAAGCCATCAAGCATGCTAGTAACTGTGGAGCTCTTTTATTTTGAAGTGATTTAATCTAGCAAAAAACATGACATCAGTCATGTAAATTTCTTATTTGTTTTTATCCCTATGGGACTTGAAGAACAGAATAATTGCTTCAGTTTTGTAAATACTTGATCAAAACCTCAACTTTCTATCAAATTGTCCTTTCCATGAACTAAATCTTTGTGAATTGTCTGTGATTGGTATCTCTCACCAGGTCACTGCTCATGTATAACAGTACTCTTTATTTGTAGATACATCTTTTTGTATATATTTATTATTGTAAATCATTTGCTGCCACCAGCAGTCTGTAAGTCTAAACTATTAAATGACACATTTATATTCGGAATTTTAATTTGTAACTAAGTGACCGAGTTTTTAAAACTGTCCTTTAATCATTTTAAATTAAGAACTTTTGAACTAAAACTAGATAAGTCTGCCATATCCAGTTTATTTTGCATAAAGCATTTATTTACAGGAGAGGAGCTGGATGAGATCACATTTCATAGATTAAACATGTACTGACACTCTCATTTTTGTAAATTTTAACATCCAGTATCTTTGGATGATATTCATATGTAGTTAACTCATAAATATAATAGTTTTCTTATAGCTACATTTTTCATTGCTTTTAATTGGATACAAAGCATTTATGATTCCATAATAAAAATGGAAATGTGAATAAAAATAGTTTGCTACATTGAAGATTTAAAACAATATTTGGTATTAAAGATCCGTTGTGAATGTGATAGAAAATTAGTAGTGTGGAGCAGTGTATATATTTGAGGTGGTGATTTGTGAAGTAGCCCAGTATTGCCTTAAATAAAATCACATTTCATTTCTTGTTTTATACATGTGATCTTATAAAGGTTATTTTTGTTTCTGTAACTTAGATTGGTGTATAGCTTAATTTTTGTTAAAAAAAAACAAAAAACAAAAAACTCAGAAACCGTTTTTGTAAATAGTGAGTTTATAAAACAGATGGTTTATTTTGATAATACCAATTTGGTATCTATCTATAAAATACATGAGTCCTTATGCCATACCGTTTAAAACTGAATAAACAGGGCACTTTCTGAAAGGGAAGTGAGATTGTGATCTTAAAGATAAACTAATCGGTTGTATTCTGTTGATGGTATAGGTTCTCTCTGCACTCTTTTTCCTCTTGCTGACTGTATTTGGCAACACTTTTGCCGCCTCTGTATTTTCCACACTGGAATGAGCCTCAGAAGCAGTGCCACTTGTAGTAACTGGGATTTGAGTGATTTCTCTGTATGCTGCTAACTGAAATGACAGGTATCCAGTTTGTTTAGTAACCAAAAGAATAAATACATTAGTAGGAGCTGTCAGTATCCAAGAATCTACAATGTTGTTTTTAAATTTAATATATGATTATGCTCAACTCAAACAGGACAAGCCAGCTGGATTGTGTGGTATCAAAAACTTTACTTGGATTCTTCTCATTACTGGATGTGACCTACCTTCAGTAGCATAAAATAGTCTTTATTTTGGGAGAGATTGGCTTGATTTTTTCTATTAACTTGTCTTGCCATGTAAACCTTTGCATTAAAAGCTACATTTGATTGCTTTTAAACTATCCACCTGTAATCTTTGACAGTTTACTTGAATATTAATTCAGAGAGCGCATTCATACAACAAAATGAAGTGACCTTTTTTGAGAGTGAAGATTATGTATGAAAAGGCTGAAGGAAAACAGCATTTCAACTTTGAGAACAGTCTTTTTTGCTACATGGTCTTAAATTGCATACTTCCTCACAAAATGACATGCGTCTATTTGAACTGAGTTCTTAAGCTGCTGTAACTTTTCTTCTGAGTGACTAAACTGTTAATTCTGTGAAGCAAAGGTGTGATCTGAAAATGATAAATGCAAAACAAATGCCAACATTTTAAAACTAGGAGGAATCATTATAATTATATGATGCTATGTTCTACGTAACGGAGACCACCTGGTTTTCCTTGCATGAATTCCTTTTAGATGTCAACAGCCATGATTGTAGGGAGGGTTGAGGGCGGACAACCTCATCTGGAAAGGATCCAGAAACCCCACCTGAAATCTGTTGTTTTCGGATGCACCTAACTATTACAGTCATTGTCAACAGACCTCACAATTTTTTTTTTTTAAGATCTGTTAATACCTTTTTTGTTATGTAAATTAAATAGTCTCAACATTAACATTCCCAATTATATATATTGCAACATTTGCACTTTTTAGACTAAATGAGAATAGCATACAAATATTAGGTACACAGTGCTATACTAGGATGCTATTAAAAAAAAGGGGGGGGGAATCTCTTGTCATAAACATTCAGGAAATAATTTCTGTTTGGGATCTGAATTTCTGAGAAAGAAAATTTTAACATTCCATCATTATTCTTATCCCAATTAATCCAATTTTAATTTGTGAATATCAGTGGGGGTGCTGTACCAGTATAGTCACTGTCCTTCATTGCACATTCCCTGTTAGATGGATACTGACAGCCTGTTCAACAGATAATCCACTAGGGGTTTTTGTTTTTCTTCTAAAAAAAAAAAAAACTATTTTAAACTCAAAATTGACAGAAGGAATGTTAAGTGGGTTTGACTTAAGATGTCATGTGCTGCAGAGGGTATTTTAGTTTGGTGAAGCAACCGACAAAAAGTTCCTGATGTAATAGACTACTTCGGTATTTTCATTTAGATATCTTTACCTTGAGTGATGTATATGCTGCGTGACATAATTCTGGAGGTGTGCCTGAGCTGGCAGCTGATTGGGAGCCTGCGGGCAGCTCGGTTTTGCCCTTACTTAGTTGCCCCTACGAGGGTGGCACATCGCAGTGCTTGGTGGCCCTGCACGGCCACACAGCCTCTGGGGCTGCCCGCACCTGGGGCAGCCAGCCCAAGCCCTGTGCACACAGCTGCCCTCTCGCCTTCTCCCTCCCTCTCTCTTTCTCCCTCTCCCCCTTTTTCCTTCTCCTCCCTCTTTCTGCCTCTCCACCTTTTTCCCTCCCTCTTCCCCCTTCTCCCTTTAAACTGTGGTACTTCTGAGCAAAGACACTTTCTTTAAAACCTCTAGTCACCAACAGGAATGTGCTGACAAAAATAAAAGTTGTTGATTTGGAAACGCAGCTTCCAAATGGAGGAGTCTAGATTTATAGTACAGACTGTTTTTTATAACTGATAGATCTCACTTTAAACTGTCAATTAGCACCGCTTGTGGTTAATGATGTTCATAAGGAGTTGTCTTATAGCTGAGCCCAATGTAGTATGAATAGGAGCGGTGGGTTTGTCTTCACTTATTTTGGGGTCATCATTCTTGGGTGTGGGGGGGACGTTGGTTGTACAGAATTCTGATGGGATTTGTTGTCTAGAGCCATTATACTGTGAGGGAAAGATGCTTTAAAAGGTAGTACTAAAACCAGTCATCAGCTCAGGTAAGAAAAAATAGTTGGTTATATGCTTGCAATAAATTTCTGTGCCAAAGAATGTGTTTGGTTTGGGCTCCTGGGTGCACAAGCAGGGCTATGTTGCAGTGAGGCTCTGTGTAGGCCACAGGGAAGAAGGAGACTCTTGCAAGTAAGAGTTGTGGAAGTAGCTGCTGCTCCAGCCAGCCTCCACCGTGCCCCGGTCTGGCTCGGCTCGTGCCTCATGCCGTGGCCTGGCCCTGCTCACACAGTGACCCGGCTCGCCCCTTGCACCATGGCCCAGCCTGGCCTGGCCCGAATCAAAGAAGCGGCAGCTACCCTCAGTACTGAGTAGCTGATCCCGTTAAAGGGATGGGAAAAGGGGATGGGGGGCACTGGGGATGGAGATAGAGAGAAAACTGTCTACGAGGAAATAGAGCAATCTTTTTTTCCATTACTTTTTTTCAAATTTAAGCCGTCCTGAGGCAAGAAGAGGGGTTACTTGGGTTTTGAAGAAAACTAGGGTTTGGGTAAGGCTTGAGCTTTTTAATGTTTGCAGAGATATTTTAAAATAGGAACAAGGTAAATACTTCTATATGAATGTACATGGAGTGATTGTTATTTTTCCTTTACAGTAAGGACTTAAATCAGCTTTGTACCAATTGCTGTGTGTTTAAGGAGACAGTACTTTTATCCTTAAGAAAAAAAAAACAAACTAGAATTTGAATTTAAAACTTTTGGATTTTGTCTGTTTAGGTGACTCTGAAGTAGAGAAGAATACATTAAAAAATCCTTCAACCTTTAGTTTAGAGACCAAGTCTACAAATTCATTTGAACCAAAAATTTAAGAATGAACAACTTCAGAGATAGATGGGTGAATGAAGTTTAAACTGGAGAACAAAAGAACATGAAGGTAGGAGGAAGGAAATGATAAAAAAGCAGAAGCTGGCCAAGAGCAGGGGCTGAGACAGTGGAAAAGTTCATTTCTGTCCTTTCAGGTCAGGAAATCTCTGACAGAGCCAGCTTGTGTGATGCTTGTTTCCTTTTTATTAGTGACTCTGCTAAATGCTCCTCTAATTTTGCCGCAAATGAGGTAGAAGCCACTTGCATATGAGTCAGGAGTTACGCACTAGATTAGAGTTGGTTCATAATAATTTTTCAGAGTATTTCTCATGTAAGACTTTGTCAAAACTGGAACTTGCTCCACAACTTAGAACATTTTGGAGTTATATTTATCATTTCGTGACTGTTGAAGACATGAAGTAGTGAGGAACATATATTCTGAAAAAATAAAGGTCTTGTTTCACAGGAAATTTTTTGGCCTAATCAGGATGCTCTGAGCAGCTACAGAACTTTCAGTGGTGGTCTAAAAACCTCCAAGCCCTGGATTAACATATTTTTTCCATCAGAGAGCAGCTAGTGCACAGATTTAATCAGAAGCCTGTGTTGGTGATAAACTATGTTTGCTTTTCTTCTCTTTCTCTCAAATAAACCCTTCTTTAAAATAAGTTAATAAATACTTTTTCATTAATGTGCTGTCTTAAAATCTGTCCTTGATAATTACAAAATAGCCATTTTTGAAGTAAATATTTTGGTAATGTTGCCACTGTCTTAAAAATGGTGTGTTAGGATATAAAAGCCACAAGATAAGTTTGGTTTTCTTTCTCAATTACTCAAATTGTGAAGTAACAGTTACGTTGATCTGATGGGCAATGGTTTCGCTTCATGCAGCGCTTGACGCGGCTTGTGCAGGAGCTGTGAAAGTTTCTAACTAAATGTCTTTCATGTGCCACATTTTGTGTATGTAGAGATTTAAGAGAAAAATGTTCAGAATTTTGTAAGCACATTTTCTTCATACACACATCGATTCAGTGTCATTAAAGATGTAAAACTTTAACTGGCCACAAGCTGGCAAGCTAGTATCTGAGAGAGACAGCCGCTGCTATTAAGTTCAGCGGCAACAAATATATTTTCACCTTTTCTAAAAGCAGGTATATTTTAGCAAAAAAGCCAACTTTTATGAGCTTGAAAATCTCAGTTAAAGTACATAGTTTTTTCATTAGCTCTCAGAATTAATTCTGTAATTGCTACCACAGTATTCCTTAAAGTAAGGCTTTATAACTGAAGCTGGTTTTTGGACTGAAAAGATAGTTAACAGGTTTTTGCTTCTGTTCCCTCCTCTTTATCCTGGCACAAATAATAAAATCAGCTCAGGATTCAGGCAGAACCACTCATTCCAGGCAGTGTTTTTCTCTAAAAGCGTGTATTTTCATCAGACTGAGCACTGATGTCAGGAGGTCTTTCTTCACAACAATGGAAAGAGAATATTATCCTGAAATAGATCTTTTTAGGCACTAATTTCTGTTATCTCAGAACTTTATTAGGTTCAACAAAAGATACTTCTTTGCTAATTTCTATCGCTTTCCTTTTAGCCCAAGTTACATATATAACAAGGAGCAAAGATGCATAGAGTTCAAGAGATCACAGATCACAGGTTTCTACAGATTAAGAAGAAATACAATCTGAAATTTTAGGGGGGAAAGGTCATTCTTTTTTACTTTGTTTCTAGTGGAGGTTTAGTATCTTTAGATTTCCCAGGTTCTTCAATAGCAGGGAATTCTACAGAAGGACCTACTCTTGTTAGCAGTATTTTCAGCCTTACTAAAGGGATTAGCACTGCCTGTGCAAGGTTGGGCAAGCACTTTTCCTTGATATAATACTTTCTTATAGGATGGGTTGTGATGATAAATACCCTAAAAATTGTGAAGGGCTCAAATATCTACAGAAGGAGGTATATAGCCAAATAATTAGATCTGTCTTTATCACCATGGGCTTAGTTACAGTTAAAAACGTCTATTTTTTTTTTCTTCTTTTTTGAGATGTTTCATAGTATGCCAGTGGAGTGGGCTTGTGATCATCAAGCTCACTTTGAGATACTAGTAGTTGTTGTCCACTAACACTTTCTGGTCGCTATTTCAACTCTTATCAGATCCACCCAACTGAGAAAGGCTATAAATCCCCTTTCCATTCAAGGTTCCCTTCAGGGTAATCAGTCCCAGGTTCTTCCAGCTCTGAACATTAAAAACCTCCTTTTGCTTGTACCAAAGCAATTGTGCAGAATATTCAAAATGCAGCTGCCGGAGCAATTGTTTCAGCACAATTTATCATAATCATCTACATTTATTTTACAAATTCATGAAAATGTCAGGCTTCTGCACCTTGTTTCAACATGAACAGATCTAGATAATTCTATGTATGATGTATATAATACAAGTGAATTTATCTGTGCAAGTAAAGGAGAAAAAAGCTAATAGAGAAAGGATATTTGCTAGATAACAATCTAAATATTTTCACTGCCCTTTCAATGCAGTGAAGCATTGATCAGAACATAGAAATTGGTCAAACATAGCTTGCGTAGTAGAAGGGTATTCTCTAGCCTTCTCGCAAGTCAGTGGGCAGCATTTTTTTCAAGTTTATCTTGTATATTAAGAAGCACAGATGGGGAGTTGTGAACCTGTCTTGCAGTTGCTGTTCTGCTGTGACCAAT
The DNA here is from genome assembly GCF_036417845.1 of Apteryx mantelli. Lineage (NCBI taxonomy): Eukaryota > Metazoa > Chordata > Aves > Apterygiformes > Apterygidae > Apteryx > Apteryx mantelli. Next base: position 98,965,664 of record NC_089980.1, on the reverse strand, counting down.
AGTTCTTAATTTGTGGCAATCGCTTTCTGAGCTTTGTTGTTTCTTGATGTACCTCTTCAGATAACATTTTATGGAGTATCTGAAAATGAGATAACTCAATTCACTTAAATTTAATACAATGCACAGACCTGAAGTTGCCACCAGAAAATAGAGGAAAATCATCTTCTCTGTGGGTTTGGAAATATAACAGTCTACAGCAGTAGGACATGGTTTCATGTCACATTTCACAAGATGTGGTACTTTGAATCCATTGTACAATTTGTAGAACAGAACGAGAAAAACTATTTCAAATCCTGTTTTTAAAATGAGGCTAACGAGGTAAGTGCACAGCAATCCGCCATCTATCTTTCCTGGACTTTTGTAAAGTTTCTGGTTGTGTCGTTTCTCCCTAGTCTCTCGATAGGCAACATGAAAAACAACCAAGAGTGAAGGAGTGGAGACTATGATTAACTGCAAAGCCCAAAGCCTGATCTGGGAGACAGGGAAAAGATGGTCAAAGCAGACATTTTCACAGCCAGGCTGCTTGGTATTGCATTCAAATTCATTGTGTTCATATTTCCAGACATTTTCTGCTGCTACAGCATAAACAAGTAGGCGGAATATGAATACAATTGCTATCCAAATTCTTCCAATTCCCGTTGAATATTTATTCACTCCACTCAGCAGATCTCGTAGGAATCCCCAGCTCATTTCTTCTCCTCAAGGAAGGATGGAAATGCTGTATCAAAGAAAAACAAGATCAGAGAGATACTTCCTCTTGGGTGAAGAGAAATGAGTACATCCAAGGTGAAATATAACCAGTAGCTGAAGCAATTTAAAATGATTAAGGACTTAAAAAAAAGTTCATCCTTAGTTCTGATAATTTGTACCTTCTCAGGCTATTATACAAAATTTATTTGTTGTTAAAATAGGTTTTGATAGGTTTTGTCAATGGCTGAAGCCTCATTATTCTGTTAAACTGTCCTCTGAAAAATAGAGGGTTGGTTCCTTAGCGACATATCTGTAGATAATGTTCAAACTTTCTCTAAACTATTACTGAAAAAAAAAATAAAAACTACTTTTACCAACATCAGGTAAAAAACATTACAAGCTTGCAGTTCCAGATTACCTTTGGATCTGAGGGTCTCCCAGATTTTAAGTTAGCACATTAGAGATTGTAACAACCCTTTTAAAGCACAATGTTTAGGATTTAACTCCATTGTTATGAATAGTAAGGTGGCATTGATTAATATGACAGAAATGAACATTGATAGTTCGCCCGTGTCTACGTATCTTCAGAGGTGCCATACTTCAATTAAGAGCCACAGCAATTGCTTGGCATTAAAAAATAATGTGTTACCAGAAGTCATTGTTATAAATAGTGGAGACTGTATGACAGTATTACCTGTACACACTTTGATAATGGGTGATGGATATATAACAAAAAAAATGGACTAAATCTCATTCCAGCTGATAGAAGCTTTTGTTTCATAGTTTAGAAGGGAAATTTCTGTAGACCAAACCAATGAAAATAGAAAGATGTTCTCAGCAAGTCTCTCTCTTGTGCACATGGCTGGAAAATCTTGTCTTACATCCCATCTCATCTCGCTTTCGCCTCTGTGATTTCTATTTTCATTTTTTAGTGGGTGCCTCACAAACAGAAGTAAGGACAACTGCATGGCCCTTCTGCCTCCAGTCCATCTCCCTTGAGACTACAGAGCTAGGTTGAAAAAGATTGTTGCAGACTGACAGAAAACAGTGGCAAAAGAGTTGGAGATTATTTGACAGCTGACAGAGATTTAAGTATTAGCATGAGTAAAAGTCTGGCCCCACCATAATCAGTTACATGTTTGCTCATTGATTTCAGAGAGGAAAGAAGGATTTTGTAGACTATCCGCCTAAGGAATGAGTGCAAATCCAGTAACATTTGATTGTCAATAACTAATTGATCCAGCTGTATATTTATATACTTCTCTCATCATTTCAGATAGGGGTGGGTATTCATTCAAAAATAAAAGTCAGAAAACCTTCTTAAAGGTTAGGGTTAGTAAGAATGATTAAAATAAGGAAAGGTGTAAAATCAGGTTAACTTTCACCATTTTGAGTACGATCTGATGCATTTGCCCGTATTAGGCAAGAGCAAAGCCATAAACCTTTCACTCAAAAGACTTTGAAGCCCTCTAAGCAATTCTGAAATAAGTTGCATCCATTAGAATATTTCAGTTTTCCTGACAGACTTTAGATAATCAGTAAATGTAGTGTAAGCTGTACAAGAGCACTTATATATGTATGTTTGTGGTCATGGTAACTTTTTAAATTACAACAGTAAATGAACATATACCAACCATTTTGGGAGGTGGAGGGAGGAGAGAGGGATGTTGCTTTCCTTTGCTCAGAAGGAAAAAAAAAACCAGCCTCTCACTTCACATTCATGTTATAAGTAAACGTGCATGCATATTATTTCTGTTTTGCCAAAGGATTTCTTGAGCAGCACATAAAACTTTCTCTGGCTAGTTCAGACTCTATTCTACCACCAAGGTACACTCAACTTAGCACTGTCAGTTATGCAAATACTAAGCATAATCAAATCAAATTTCACATTCAAATTTATGTGTAGGAGCCAAGTGTCCCATAATAAATTGACTACCAAAATTCAAACTATTTTCTTTTGTCTGCTGTCTAACTTCTCAGTAAATTTATGCTATATTTTAAATCCTATACTGCTTCTCTGGATAATTGTATTTATTCTACTTCTTATCATTTGAGATAAGAAATAAATTTTATTCCAGGAATGATTTTATTTTGTAGTTCCTTTTCCATAAGTCTTCCCCTGCCTTAGCTCTGAAACCCTTTTTTTTGAGAAGAGCTGCTTAAGGAGCCCTTGGCAGCAAGGCTCTCATCAAAGTCAAAAGAGGATTTAAGATAACCACTAAGAGCAAATTAGTCACCCTCTCACTTGGGCCCACCTCTGAGTTCTGCATGGATCTTGGAGGATACCAAACTCCCTTGCTCTGTAAGAGAAAAAACAGATATATTCCCAGGAGATATGATGGCTAGGAAATATAATGAAGAAAATCTGAGAAGTTTTCAGATCTGTATGTTGTAGTTTCTAATGTCCTCACCCCACCTCGTACTCCTGCTAGCTCTGTTGTGTCAACACAACAATGAAGAAATAGGATGGACTCTCATCTGTCTCCTGCTTCATCAGCAGGATCTCCCAATAAACTCTGCTTAGCTAAGTCTGATCATATGTTAAAGAGAAAATGAACCTCTCTGTGGCTGCAGAGGAACATGCAAATCCTATAGCTATGCCTGTAGCTGCAGTTAATACTGATGTATGAGCAAGCTCATCAACTGGTAAGTCTGAGTACTAGTAATCAGGCCACAGCAACACAAAGCTCAACACAGGCTAAAAACTGAATAGTGGTTTTGCTCCCACTTGATTCTGCAGTCCATAATGACCTCTGTGTCAGGGTAGACTGGAAAGTGAGGTTGCTTATTTGGGTATCTCTATTCTGCTACAATTAGAGCTGGTGAACTGGTGACTTACGTGAGGACCTAAGGTATAGCCACAGAAATGAATATATTGCTGACTTACACTGGTAACGATGTTGAAAAAGATATTCTTGAGAGTAATCATTGCCAAACTACTCCTTTATGCCAGGTAAAAAGAATAAGAGGGGGATAACGGTTTGCTTATATCCTATCAGTCATATGCTTTTAAGTATATTTGGCAGACTGGTGACTTTGTCATTAAAGGACTATTTCTGCCCTCCATATCCGCAATTAGAGCTCAAGCAGATGTTTAAACCAAGCTCTTTTGCAGGCATAAGCACTGTGGCTTTAAAGATTTCTAAATGATAAGTAATATACAGTCAACATGTCATCAGCCTCAAAGGAGCTGAACAGCGAAGCATGAAGATATTTCTGTGTAATAAAGTGCAGGCAAGGAGGAGAAACACTTGCCAAGTATTGTCCTTTTTTAGTGTTATGTAATTCTTATTCTAGTACTGAAAATCCAGATATGAACAAGCATGAATATTAACAGCTATGAATGAAGACTGTGAATGAGCTGTTCTCTGGAAGAGTTTTCTTATTGAAGGAAAACCTCAAAGGCCTTTTCTAGGATTTTATGATGTGTACAGACACTAGAAGGGAAGGCTGGATTTCATTATTCCATGGAAAATCAGTACAGCTGTGAATGGGCTTTTGCTAATGGCCATAACAACTGTGATCATCCCTTTCTAATGTAAAAAGCCCCATGTTACTTATCAAATCATGTTTACAGGCACCTAAGAAGTGACTGGAATATCATCAGTTCTGAGCATCCAGCTGAACAAGTTGGGTCAGAAGTTAAAGATATGCTGGGTCTCCACTAGTAGGCACTAGTATCAGTGAGAACCAAAACTAGTGGGAATCAGGCAATGGAGATACCTAAATATAGATTGAGAAATTCACCTTTAGGTCTCCTTTCCCAGAGCTGGGCTGATACTTCCTTGCCAGGAGCTGCCTCAGCAGAAAGATGGATTAGAAAAGAATAACTTCATCCTTTATACCTGCTGTTGCCAATCCCATGCTGAGAAGAAGGATGTGAAGGGGAAAAGAAAGGCCTGACAAAAAAGCTTTGACAAAAATCTCAAGTAGGTCTTGAGCAGTGGGTAAATTCTAGCCAGCCAGAATACAAAGATTGGAAGGATGAAATTCCTGGGAAGCTATTGCAAAATACAACAAAATGGAAATCTAGCACTGAGGCAGTGGAGATTTCACAAAACTAAAAATAGCTCCTGTTTTAAGTGGTCTGTTGGGTGAGAAATGGAAAGGTATTGAAGGACTGCAGGTCCTGTGGCCAGAGGAGCTCTTGCAGCCAGAACTTTGTAGAACTTCACTGACATTTTTCCACCTGCAGCTTCCACTTAATGCTGAGAAATGGTTGTGTAGAACAATCTTCATCTGCAAGCCTGAAGGGCCACAGAACCGGTTTCGTGGCATTCCTTGGATTGTAACCAGCACAGCTACTCTGTTCAAATGAGCTGCAAACGTATCTTTCAAAGGATATGTTTGCTTTATGCGCCATTGTTGCTACAGAAGATCATGGAGTGTAACTGATGCTTCTGGTTTCGTTGAAAATACAATTAATTCTCTGAAGCATTGCTAAGAACATACGGAAAGGATCACTTGTTTAAAAAATAAAGTGGACTTCAAAGATAAGGAGTTATTTAACAGGTGAAGAGGAGATAATTTACTTCATGGTACAGCCCAGGCAAACACAGATGAGAGGTTACATTAGCTCTGGCTAGAGAAGATGAAGACATTATACAGGCTATATGAAATTCAGCACAACTGAAGGATTCAGAAATACAACAAAAAAAGAGAAATGAAATCTTCAAGTGAGAACAAAATTGCAGTAGGAAAAACATAGTTGTGCAGGGTTTTGGAACACTGTTCCAGAAGTAGCAATACACATTGAAGCAGATGTAAAGAGTAGTATCAGGGCACACCACCTTAGCAAAATTATATTCTGACTAAAGTAAGGGCAAGAGAGTAAAAAATGTGTGCCAAATCCTTGTAGCCAAAGGGAGATTTCAACACAGAGCATTTGGAGGAGGTTTATTTTGTACAGAATGAACCAAAGGGAGTCAAGAAGGGAAGCTGGCTAAAGAAAGAGAATAGATTATGGAAAATGTATATGACATCATTTTGCATCAAGGTAATGTCCAATATTGAGGCTAACAATGAAATGACTCTAAGGTTTAAGAAAGAAAGCAACAAAAATGTCAAAGGTGGATCCATTTGGCACTATGGAAATAGACTCCAAAAAGATTTAGCCTCTACTGAAAATTACAAAGGGGGCACTAGAAGGCCTTAAGTGGTAGAAGAAGGATCATTTGCTCCAAGTGCTCAAGAAAATGCTGAAGGGAAGAAAAAATCAATAGCAGGAATTAGAGGTTAGATTTACATCAACCCCCCTGCTCAACACATGCATACCAACTTGGACAGAAAGTTAAAAGCTGGAGATACCTTGATTTGCTATACTCATTTCTTGCTAACATGAGCACCAAAACGAATGCCTGAGCTGCTTCTACTGCCAGCCAGGAGCAGGTAATCCCTCCTTCTCTTCACATACATTATTTGTTCCCTAGATGTAACTTGGAACTGCCCTAACCCCCCAAACTATTCATTAAAGACACAAGTGATTAGAAGACCCTCAACACACTCTTTATTTCCCTCACACACATAAATGACTTGGATTCCTCCCTTAAGTCTGCACCCATGGTCTGCTGAGCAAACTGAGCTACCTGTATGCACCATTAATTTCTGAGTGTGTTGAATGTAATTTATTGAGTGAAGTGTTTGAATAATGCTATTGTTGCTGAATATATTCATCAAATAATCATTTCTATTGTTCAATGAGGTCTATAGAAGGTTGGCTAATGTGCATTGAATAATGTGTCCACTGAAAAGCATAGTGTTTAGATAATTAGTTCATCTAGATTTCAATCAGCTTTGCTAATTTAATTACCTTAAAAGCAGAAAAGGTATCTTTGTGAAAAGGAAAATGGAAAAAAAAGTAAGAAAATACAAAGACAACCTACTAAGAGAGGGAGTGGGGAATGTGACCACACTGTCAGGGGCACAAAGGGGTCTAGAGTTGCTGTCATGGGGAAGACAGGTAAGAGTGAGAAGACAGATTATAGGAAAAACGCTGTATTAGTGAAAACGAAGATGGGATGGTGAGAAAGAGAACATGCGCCTGGGAACTGTGGATCTGTGAATTCTGTACAAGCAAACTGAACTGGTCTCATAGGCTGAGAGATGGAAAATTGCTTTCTTTTTCTGATATAAACACTGCTAATGGGAGATTTTTGTTGCACCTAAGACTTCCATTTTTTCTTAGGATAGGAAAAGAAGGAGAACCAAAAAGAGTGGCAAAGATGCTAAAGCAGAGAGCTGAAGTAGAGAATCACAGAGGAGGATATAGGATCATTAAAAAACAGAGTTGGAAATAATCTTGAGAGGTTATCTTTTTTTTTTTTGTAATTTAAACAAAAGATCATCTCAACTTTTTTGTCTTTTTTTTTGAAACACCAAGGATCAGCTCAGTATTTTAAGAAAAAAATATGTTGGCACAGTGGTTTCCCCAATAATTAATAATTTATTTATGAAGCATTAATAATTTATTTATGAAGCTTAATTTCAGATGCTTGTTTGGTAACTGCATTTTCCCCTTATTTTCTTCATTTGCTGATATAAGGAAGTCTTTGTCTGTTTTATTGTTGCTGGGTCTTTGCATTTGTTTCATGGACTACCCTCTGCTTCTTTACTGACTATCAGTGGTCTGAGGTCCATAGGCTGAGAAACACAGATTTACTTCATTCTCTGGCCCAGGAAGGCTCGGTCATGCCTGTGCTGCTTCTGCCACGTGTTTGTTCAGCCTGTTCTCCAGTTCACAGAAGCTCCACTAGCTCCTGCGGTCTATACTAGTGCTCCGCTGTAGAAGAGGCAGCGGGAAATCTCCTGGAACACAAAGATACCAAGATCCAGTGTAAACCCAATCAAAGCTACCCTCCTAAGCTGTGCATGCACCAGCTATTCAAACTGTTGAGGATCTGCAATAGGAGCTGAGGAACTACTGCTACAAGTCACTAACCTTGCAATGGTTTTGATTCTTGCTCAACAGTAAGAGTGCCAATGTAACTTGATTTCCAGGTCCTTATGAAAGAAACAATAAGAGAATATAAAGAAGTCAGAAAATTAACCTAATACTGTTCAGACAACCTGTCTTCTATCATAAAATGAATAAAGCTGTAACATTAACATTGTATTCATACTCTTTGCTTTTTAGGACTCTTAAGAAAAAAGACAGTTAAGGCATTTAATTTTGACCATCTGCATTCTGGCCAAGTTGTTCACTTCTGCAACTGCTGCTGCTAGTTGCAGTGCAGCAGTTGATGGTTCTCAGACTGATGCAAGCCAAAGGTTTCCCACCAATTTCATTTTGCATACCCTTCCAGTGGAAGTGGAGACCCCCAAATGGTAAACGTAAAATTTTTGGCAATAGCTTATCCTCACAGATCTGCTAAAAGTAATCCACAGACTCTTTAGTTTGAACAGCATTGGTGTAAACCCTTCACTAACATTTAATAAGAAATTGAATGCTCTTCTCAAAATATCAACAATCTAGGCAGAGAAGACACATGCTGTGGAGGAGGAGATGTCCATAAGAGAGGTGAAGTTGTTTATCCAGCATCCCTCAGCACATCAAAGGCAGAGCTAAAAAAAGCCCTGGTCTTTCAAACCCCAGTCCATTGCCTTCATCTTCCTTAGCTTACTGATTTTAACCTCTCGTTATTTCATGTTCATTACTAGCTTTTAAGCTCCTCACAGCAAGAAATATGGCCTTTTGTACATTGAGAGGTAAACCTCCGGGTGTTGTGATAGGTGATATTACAAGTAGAATTCCATAAACAATTAAAGAGTGCTTAAAATATAAGTGCAGTGTGTAAAACCAGCCTAGATACTTTGCCAATCATCTTTCAGAAGCAGCAAGACAGACTAGATGGAAGAGACTTCATTGGGTCATTTAGCACTAGACTGGAATTTGTTTGCTTGAGTTTTATACCTGACTTTGGTATAGGCTTTCTGAATGGCTTGGGACAAACCTCTTTCCTCTCTGGGCTTCAGTACCTTAGCTGCCAAATAGTCACTTCTCTGAAAATATCATTTATAAACTACATCTTTAATAGAAATAGACACTGTAACCTTAATCATTCATGGCATTTTATATAGCTTGTCATTGCAATATCCCATCTCATTTTATATTTAGGAAAAACACAAACACTACTTAATAATCCAGTAGCTGTTGGATGTGTTTTGCCAGCTGCTAATTGCTGTAGTCTCTCCTCCATAGTAGATAACTAGTTTTTGAGTGAGGGCAGAGAGAGTTCACTGTTTTCTCTGTTGCTTTGGTAAATTATGTAATTAAATAAAAATTAAACTTGGAAGTACCTAGAATTACTTTAAAAAATCTTTTTAGTCATGATGTCTGTATTTCATCCACACAACTACCACTTCATTTCTCATCAACTTCATGCCAAACTCATCTCTTCCATGCTCTCCTGCTCTCCTGATGTAAACAAAAACTCCCTCTGTAGCAACTGGTCTTCAACGTTAATGAGCATCGCTGCTTCATTTAGGCTACTTTTGTAATGCTTTTGTCAACTCTTTTAAAGTGAATTGACAAAGGCAAAAGATTTCCAATATAGAATGAGCAATAAAAATGAAAGCAGAATATCAGTGAAGGCTACATTACAGTTTGTAATTCTGTAACAGTTATAAAGTGCTGCAACAGTGCAATGAAAACAGGTTTATATCCATGTTTTACGCTGGCTGATGGGACACTTTCATGAGGCTCCTATCAAGCCTGACTGATGTTAGAAAAACAATTTCTAACTCAGTAAAACCATATTTTGTAACAAGAAACTCTGACTTACCTGTGTAGCAGTGATTACAACTGAACCCCAGTTTTCTAGTGGCATTAACAATCAATGATTCACTTCCGAGAAAGGGAGTTACTGCTTTAAGCCTTGAAAATGGAACCTGCCTGTCTCCTAGGTAATATCAACTAAACAAGTGAAACCTGATCATCTCTTCTGGCACACTATTCAAATGAGAACCATAATGTCTGGGATCATTGGAAAGACATGAGAAAATGAAGACATTTGTTTAAAGTCACAGACTTTTTTTGCATCTCTTGAGTGCTCATCGGCATCAGCTCTAATGTTACATACTTTGTGGTTTTACATTAGCACAGAGGCAACCTGAAGACACGTACACTGGAGGGTCCAAAGCAGTGGGCAATGATCAGCAACAGTCTGAGACACATGTACCCTGTGTACTTGCAAACAAACAAGTACTTTGACCACATCAATCTTGCATGTACACACAAACACACACACAAAAGACTAACTACAACAAGTCTGCCTTTCACATGCAATTCCTAAAAGAAATAACTAAAAGATCCAGCTATTTTGCCACTCCAGATGCTGTTTAGTTACTAACTTTTGTCTCATCTAACTTATGCTGCCTCTTCAATACTGACTTTACTGAAAGATCAAAATAGCAAGAAAGGCCATCATGAAACACTTCTCAGTTCTTAACACCCTTTCTTAGTAAAGTTTTCTGGGTTTTTTGATTTTTTTTGAGAAGACTTTTCTGCATGTGAAAAACTTTACACTACTGTATGGAATTAAGGTAAACGTTCTGAAAGCATTTAAATGACCTAAGTGCCTTCAGTCTCACAGTCTTTGCTCTTCAACTTTTTATGTCAGATTTGCATTTTGGATTCTCTTGTGCAAGTAAATTCTGCCTCGTTATCAAAGCCAAATATTCTGTTAGGGACACAGCACTCAATAATAGATTACACAAACATTCAGACATGTCTTCCTATTAAAATTTTAAATTACAGTGTTTTTCCCAGGTAACTGGTTTTGGACTGTTGGAAAACTGTTTTCCAAGAAACCAGTTTTTGTTATTAAAATATACTTTGGCTACTGTGCAAGATAATGAATTCCCTGTTTGGACTAGGCGGCTGAGCCACTCTCCAACAGAAAGCCCATAACTTTATTTTCTGATAAATAAGCAATCAAATAAGTGTATATGACCTGTCCTAATGCATCTTATCAAGCATCAGTTCCTTGTCCTATTCTGTTAGGCCATTTTTATGTGGGATGTGGTTATACTGCTAAATAACATTACAAAAAAGCAGAAAGTCTGAACTCGTTGCTTGTTAAAAGAATTCTTCATGATATAATTCATTTATCTTAAACTTACCGTGTTTTTTATCTGGGAATTTTATGTGAATGTTCAGTAGTTTTTATGCAGAGGAGGGTATCGCACAGCCTCATATATGTGCCTGCATTAGGAGCTTGGCACCCTCCAGAGAGAAGCTGATGCCTCCGGAGGGTGACTAAAGGTACAAGAGCTTGGAGCTCAAAGATGGTTCACTCAGATTCTCCAGCTGCAGGGAGCTACCTGCGGGGCGAGTGCCTTCCTCTGAGCGCTGCTGCTGAATGCCCAGATAAAAGCTACATTCTGCTGAAAAAGGATAGATTCACAGCAGCAATTTAAAGGCCAAAATCATTTTAGGAAAATTGTGATTACCCGAAGGGCAATCACTATAGCATTGAGAAAGGTAAGATTTAACTTAAAATAAATCAAAATTTTACTATAGCATTAAAAGGCTTGTGAGCAATTGTAAATGTCCTATAGAGAAAGAAAAGAACACTGAAAAAAAGCCCCAACAGCCCATTTTTTATTAATCACAACTGCCTGGTTAATATCAGGTAGCTTAAAGGTTAAAGTGTTTTAAGTGTCTTCATGACATTCACAGTTATATCTCCAACTTGTCAATATATAAATGTTTGACATGCCACTCCCCAGTGTATTTTGTTAAGTGGTAGTATTTGTATATTAAAACACAAATGCAAGGTGCAGAAAGTCTGAAGAGCTTATAACAAGGTACTCCTGGCCTATGCCCTCGCTTCCACTGCCTTCCCAGCCTTAGCAATAACCACTGCACAGCTCTGCACAATCAGATTTTCTCACTGTTCCAACTAAAAAAATTGCCTTTTTTCTTCTTTTTCTTTTCTGGCATTGTTAGTTTTCAGAGGACTAGGAGGCAAAATCAGCATATTCTAGGGCTGAGCAATTGTGAAGGCTTATGCAAGGAAGGCCGCAGCAACCACAAGGGAGAACGGGTCTCCCCATGCCCCACACACTTTCTGGAGGAAGTGAAGTCTTAGATTAGCTCAAGTTTGCCATAAAACCCCACTCTTAGGTGCCTGGCTGAGAAAATCGTTTTGGTTTGTTGCAGTGAGCAATAAAGGAAATTCAGTGCTGTAGACGTTTGTCTCCTCTTCCTTTTCAGGAGAAACTGGATTTTTCATTCTGGGGGATGCTTTGCATTTTGGTATTATTCTGTTCCAATTACATTGTTGAATTGGGCAAATAAAACATGTGACATTCATTAATGAAAGAAGAACCAAAGTACTCTTTCTCTTCCATTATAAAATTGAGTTAAAAAGATTTATGAGCTTGTTCAGTATTTGAAGAAAAACAATTGCTCTAATCTTTGTTGGAAAGCATGCCTGGGTGATCAGTCTGTTTCTCAGAGACAAAGCTGGTTAACAACAAATGTTATAGGAGAAATATATTTAACGTTATGAAACAAAAAAGACTCACTTCCAACAGGTTTACATTTTTAAAATGTTTATTGGCTTAAAACTATTTTGGATCATCAGCGGGGGGGTCCCAATAAGCACAAACCTGCTGTCTTAAAACTCTGCTTTCTTTCAACAAGAACTACACAGATGAGCAATAGCAGCTGAAAAGCAGCATATGGGCTTTTGAGACCGGCACAAACTGAGCAACAAAGATATAAAAAGCTCTCTACAGCACCTCTGTCTAGTTGGAGGTTCGTTAATTTCTCCTTCTGCATTTATTTCCTTAATATGGCAATACTGTTTACATGCCTCAGTCCTTTCTCCATTAACTGTGAATAAGGTGGAGGAAAAACTCAAAATTCGTAATTTTTGCTTTCCTTTCTCACCTTTTGCCCCGAGCTGTTCAGGTCTTTCTGCAAACAGAATATGTCCCAATAGTTGATATGGGAATAGAAACTAATTAAAATATTGTTACATTCACGGTGTATAAAAGATTGCAAAAAGCAGGCAAACCAGGAATGTAAATACACAATACACATGTATGAAAATTGTAACAAATATGTGATGGAAGATGCCTCTCTCACTGCAACTCATACCAGTGCTGAAGTCTCAATGTTTACACAAAAAAAAAGATTTTTGTGTCCCCACAGATCTGTGACTGGTGTCTCTATAATAGGGATAAGCTTATCAGTAGCTTGAGGTGTCCTATCTTTATTTTGAAGACACTGTGAAGCTCTCTTCTTGTGTGGTATTTGAAATAAGCAGGAGCTGTGAGGTGAATGAACAAAGATGCAGAGGCACAGTCCTATTCCTAGTACTGCATTACTCTGGCTTTCGCATGCTAACGATGTCTGCGGGATAGAATATCAGATTTGTTCTGTTCTCTACAGCGACTCTCCTGCAGCTCAAATGATAAGGGGATGTGAATCTTAAGAACAGTGGAAGCTGCTATTAAGTTCCGAATGGCCACAGCATATAGCACAATACTGAATGTGGAATCCCAAATGAATTTATTTAAAAGGAAAATAAATCTCAGTAACAGTGTTAGGTTTGTAAAGGGAAGGGGGTTTTTGTGTTTACTTCTCAGGAGAGGGACTCAGATATTAAGATGATGGGTGACTTTGTAAAAACTCAGAAAGACCACAGATGTTTACAATGCTACCATTTATAGAGTATCTTCTATAAAAAGATGCCAGACAACTTAATAAGCATTAATGAACTGAGCTCTTCCACATCCTGTTAGGTCAGATAGCAAAATAATTTTCACATTAAAGGTAAAATAAGACACTTTCCTGCAGTCATGAAGCAAAACAAGAAACATTAAGCAGTCCAAGCTTTTTTTTACTGCCGAGTTGATCTGGATATTTGGCACTTACTTAGCTTATGCAGAGTACCAGCACCCTACTCCATTTCTAAGTTCCTCTCTGCTTCTCCTCCCTCTATGTATAAGGCCTTATCGCACACTACTTCACACGGAGTATATTTTTTCTCTAGTCAGTGGTATTCTTTGAACTGTGTGCAATTTCTTTCCCAAAGAGGCTGTGTGTGGGACTTAACTGTCCTTTACGGAAAGTACCAGAGAATTACCAGCAGTCTAACAATTTTTGCCAATGTCCTTATGGCAAAGTGGTTGCATTATCAGGCACATGTGTTCTGGTTTAAACCCATTACACCACAACCCCTGTGAAATATTACTCTGGTCCGAAGTCAGAAGTTTTGTCTGTATGGATGGGATAACAACAGTTAACGGCATTAACAGGTGGGAAGAGGTGCAAGAGCTGTTAAGTGAGTGCACTTCCCAGTGCAGTGATATTACCCTTTCAGATCTTCACACAAAATGTGTCAGTTCCTTGGGATGCAGAATGTTTTCTGCAGTAAAAATCTCCCTTCCCTCAAGAAAACAAGATGCCTGCCCAAAAACCAAGCCTCATGCAGAAACCTTACATCAGCTTCTTTAAATTACACAAACATCAAAATAAATGAGAGCAGTAATGTTCACTCAGAAGTTACTCTTTCTTTGCTACTAAATGGATTCTATACAAAACTCAGCTGTGTAGCATATGCTGCCAAAACAATAGCTACTAGCTTAACAGACGGGACACTGTGAATTAAATACTGACACAAAACACAGATATACAACTCAATTTTTTCTTGATACCAAAACTTATTTCCTTTTTTTTTTTCTTTCCTCATGATATTTACACATAACAAAAAATCTTTAGATATTTGATCAGAATTTAGAAGGGACAAGTTAACCTGTAGTATCTTATTATTCTGCTATCTTTTTAAAAAGTATGCAGTTTGATTATTGCAAAAGAAAACATGGAACAAGTGCCTCTGGGAGCCTGGATACCTATACATTTATGTTTGTCTGCTGTGGCTCCACAACTCTAATAACCAGAAGCTCCAACAGAGCTCTTATACATCCTCCAGATAAAGAAAAGTGTGAGCTGGGGTTAGTCCAGAACTATCTGTCTGCTAACTCACCATCTGGCTGTAGCTTAATCTTATGATTTTACATATACTTTCTATTCTGCCTGCCTGTTCCCCAAAGGAGGGCTAATGTGGGTCTTTCTCCACTATCCAGATACTGTTTTTTCCAAAGTTTCAAATTTCTACCCTTCTTTATAATGTAGTTGAAACTACCCAATGGCATCAAAGTCAGTAGAGACAGAAAGTGGGCACCAGCCGACAGATGGTGTGATTGCATGTGCTTCATTCCCTCTGGAAATTAGGTTAAAAAAAAAACAAACTATTTTAGGCAATTATAATAATTTTACTCTTTACAAATAATAGAAAACAAACACCACAACAAAGTGGCAACCGAGAATTTTCAGATGCCTGAAACCTAGAATTCAGATCCAATTACCAGAAATTGGATGTTTAGATCAAAACATGTTCTTCTGTTCTAACAGACTGCACTTCCATAGACATGTGTCTTTGTGCAGTATCTGTTAGTGATCCCATGTACTTGGGATCAACAAACGGGAATTTCTTTGGTTCTCTTTTTACTTTCCTTTTTCCTTAAGACTTGCTGCGAGTTTATGTGTGAATTCACACCAACAGGAATAATCTAGCACATCTCTTAGAGGTTCTATGGAGATGCAAAAACAGTTTCAGGCCCCCAAAACCCCCATCTCAGCCCAGCCCGGGGCCGTCAGTCGCCACGGCCCGGCCCTGGCTCGGCCCCGCGGCGGTGTCCGACGCTCCCGGGGCTGCCATCACCAGTCGCTCTCTGCCTCTTTTCTTTAGTTAATTCCTTCTACTTTGAATAAACTGGCTCCCTCCCCCAGCTCCCGCTTGCCCCGCTCCGCCCCCCGCTCCGCCCCGCTTTCCCTCCCCCGCAACGGCCGGCCCTGCCCGCCCCTCCGCCCCGCAACGGCCCGCAGCCGGCGCCTCTCAGCCCTCCCGCGGCGTCTCTCCACACAAGCACCAGCCCCCTAGGTGGGGCGGCGGAGGGGGAGGGGAAGGGGGCTTATATTTTTGGAGGTTTATTTGGGGAGGAAGAAGACGAAAACGGTCAATGCGGCCGCACCCAACCAGCACCCGACCCCCCCCGCTGCCGCGCCGGCGGCCTCCGCCCAGGAGGGGGCGCGCGCTCGTAGCCCGCCCCGCCCCGCCCCCCGCGCCGCGCCGCGCACCGGCAGCCCGAGGCCCGGCTCGCGGCACGGGTGAGTGGCGGCGGGGGAGCGGGGAAGAGGGCGCCCGGGGAGCGGGGCGGAGCGGGGCGGGGCGTGGGGCGGTGGCGCGTTAACGGTTCCCCGCCCCCCGCCCGCGCAGCCGTTGGTGGCTCTTCGCGGGTCTTGCGCGTTACGCCTCGTTCGGGCCTTCCGCACCGGGCCAAGCTTGTTCCCTGCGAAACTGCCCCCCTCCTCCCAAATGTAAAGCCACGAGTGGCGCCTGGAGGGCAGCGGCAGCCCACAGGGAGCCCCCCAGCGCTACAGCCCCCTGCTCAGGTGGAGGGTTTCTGCCCTTTCCTGTTTTCCCTCAAGCTTGTTGCTGCTTAAGGGCAGGACAAGGGAGTCAGGCTGAACTGCTGGGCATTTACGCTTCATGTGTGGTGGCAGGCTGCCCTAAGCCTGAAGTGCCGTGTGCCCGTGTCGTCCTTTGACTGACCCTGGTGCTGACCTGACCTCCCTGCTGTGCCTAGGGCCTTGTGCAGCAGGGCCCTCTTTCTCATCTGCACCCCAGTAAGCACGGTTAACGAAAGACTTGGTTTGTTCACATTTGTTCAGGTGGCATCTCGTTTGTGTGGGCATCTCTTTTGTGTGATGTGCTCTTTTTGTGTGAAAATGAGATTGACGTTTGGGACAACTATGGGGGCAATGACCACACTACCATGAGGCATGGGCTGCCCTGTCACATCTGAGATTAAAAAAAATAAGAATGTGCTCTGGTACATTTCTCGTGGCATTGTTTGCTCAGCAGTGTAGACTGCTGTTAGGTCCACAGACAGCTTAAGCATCAGCCAAATTCAAGTAAGAAGAACAAGCCCATGATCAGTAGGCTTACATTTGCTCAATAAAGATCTTCATCTCCAAAGGTTCATTTTAGGATGCACAAAATTGAAAAGATTTGAAAACCAGTGTGCTTAAAGTGGAAAAGTTAGATAACACCAAAGGCAATAGTTATTATATACACAAATTCATGCTGGAAGAACAAAAGCTGAGTCAACTCAGATTCACTGAATGTAGTTTGTTTGTTTTAAGAAAATGACCTCTATTTTTCATTTTGTTTTTAGGAAGTATTCAGAATTAATTAAAATGTCTTCCACCAAACCTCCGAATGAAAATGAAACACCCAAAGAGAGAATTCCAGGATTGAGGGGTGCTCGAACAACCACACTCTTCCGAGCTGTGAACCCAGAGCTTTTCATTAAACCTGTAAGAGGCTCATTCAAGAGCAGCTAAATATGCTTAGAGAGACACGGTTGCTTTAAAGTAATAATCACAATTCAGCGTGCATTATATAACCATCTCCTGTTATGCAAACCACCCAGCAGTGTAACTAAAAATATTTTTGTTTTTTTCCAGTCTGATTGTTAAGTGCCCAGAACATTATATTGTTTATACCCAATTTTTATTCCACCATTATATTGTCTGATTCTTTTGTATCTAATTTAATTACTTTCAGAAAGACTGCTTACAGGCATATTATCCTTCTGATTTGACAGGCTGAGTAATGGCAGTCCTCTTAAATATTTAAAAGGGAACAAATTCTAAAATGCATGTTCTTAATAATAAAGAATGGCATTTTTTGGCAGCTTTTAAATATTTTGGAGAGTTTTCTTTTTCTCTCTGTCCCTCTCTCTTTAATATACCCAAAGTTTTAGGAATCCTTAAAAATTTTGGTGTACTTCCTTGTATCCTTTACAGAACTGCAGCGTGCTTGCTCGCTCATGCTCTGTCTCTGTCTGACTATCTGTCTGTCTGTCTCTCTTTATATATGCATGTATGTACAACTATTGTCTTGTTTATTAAATGAGTTAATTTAATAGCTGTTAAAAAACAGTTTCATCTTGCTTGATAGCAGGTAGTATAAGTTATTCAGCACGTTTCATTGAACTGAGGCACCTGATTCCATGCTGTTAGAAAACCCACCAGTATTGTTAGCTCTGGCACCAATAGTCTGTTAACATTCATAAGGTGGTAACTCAAAAAGCAAAAAGTTAATAGAAAAATATTGAGGCAATATTTGCCTACTATTTCTGATGCAGAGTTTTTTAAAAATTGTGATGAAGGAGAGTGACATGACAGAGTACTTTAAATAGACTTTTATATAGGATAGCAGTGTGATTTAAACATATCAGCCAATATTCTTTGTTACAATATTTGCTTTTATAATTAAATTGGTGATACTCTGGTTTTATTT
This sequence comes from Apteryx mantelli, assembly GCF_036417845.1. NCBI lineage: Eukaryota > Metazoa > Chordata > Aves > Apterygiformes > Apterygidae > Apteryx > Apteryx mantelli. Next base: position 98,947,593 of record NC_089980.1, on the reverse strand, counting down.
ACACCTACAGAACTCAGTGGCATCAGCAAGACTGGATCAAATTCTGTGTATATAATAAAAGTAGACTTTGTGACAACAATACATGATCTGTTTCAGAGAAATAAAGTTACTTGGCAGGAGCGTAGTGCATTGTCCCAGTAGTACATGCAGATGAATTTTGTTAGAAGTTTGTAACAGCTACCTGTAGTAATTGATTTTGGCCAGTTCATTCATGCTCAAACAGCATTTGTGACCAGCAAAGGACAGCACGCTGGGCCATATGATGTTCTGTCTCCAGAAAAGGAGAGCCCTCCTTTTCAGAGGGAACTCCTTTTGCTATCACAAAGTCAGGTCTCCCTTCTTGCTGCTTATCAAAGTCATTTGGATCAGTCTACAAAAAAGGCAATGATGATTTTTTCAAATGTCAAAATAGACTACTGTTCACTTTCTAATCTATGACTGAAAAATAAAATGTTTGTGATGAAGGAGAAAAAGTTTTGAGTACAAATGCATACTAATCTTTTTTTTTTTTGACAGAACAAACCTGTGATGGCATTTGGGCTTGTAGGAATTACCCTCTGTGTGGCCTACCTTGGTTATTTGCATGCAACAGTAGAGAATAAAAAGGACCTCTATGAAGCAATTGACAGTGAAGGGTCCAGATATATGCGGAGGAAAACTTCCAAGTGGGACTGAAGAAGGAAGGAAGGAAATCTGCAAATCAATCACAGAGTTTTTCAAGGCAACTACTATTTTTTTCTTTGTCCATTGAAATAATGGATGTCTCTCTTGCCATTTAATCCAATTTAAGTCCCAGTATAAATTTCATGCCTATAAAAATAAATTGTAATTGAGATATATACAAACAGTAAAGTGATTTTAAGAATCGTTGCCTGGGATCTTCACAGCATGTCAGAAGAGACACAATTGACTCTGATGTGCAGACTAGACTGGTAAATGCCCATAGAAATGTATATGATAGTTCAACTCATTCCTCTGATTAAGATGAAAATGAGGGTTTGTCTTTTATTTTTTTTACAGGAGGTGTATTACATGGTCTGTGAAAAGATAAAGTTGATCTCTTGTTCTGTTGAAAGTTGACAATTACAATTTTGCAAGTAAAATATTTTTTAAGATAATGTTAGATCTGATAAAGGAGTTGCTGAAGGATTTTATTTAATGAAGGAAATTGTAAAATACAGACCAAAATGATCCTTGGATTATTCCTTACTATTATTGGACATCCTTTCTTACTCTTTTAAACTACTTTTTCCCTGACTTCCTGAGGAAATGAGACTTGTGTAATTACTTTATCCATGTATTTATCAGTTGTCTCAGCTCTCATCAAAATGTGTGAACCTTTTATTTAACTTCAGTTGAATTTGAAAAATTTCAAACAAGAATACATCCGAAGAAGTTTTGTTAAAAAATAAATAGCCAGATAGAGGAGAAAAAGTTAAATAAGTGCTCCTGCCAAGAAAAAGTCAGGAAGAACTCAGTCATTGCCTGTCCTTTTTGGCATCAGAGGGCAGACCAGTGAACATACTGGTATCAGCTTGCCAATCAGTGTGTATAACTCCAGGTTAGCCAGCACTTGCATGGTGTTTGTGTCTGGTCAGCAGGACAAAAAATAGAGTGCTGGGGAGGGGGTGGGTATACCAGAGAATAAAAAGTATGGGACCCTGGTGTTATTACAGAGTGCTGCAGCCTAGGGGCATTTTCTGTCTGAATATGAGGAAAAACTTCTTCACTGTGAAGGTGACAGAGCACTGGAACAGGTTGCCCAGAGAGGTTGTGACGTATCCTTCTCTGGAAATACTCAAAACCTGCCTGGACATGATCCTGTCCAGTGTGCTCTAGATGACCCTGCTTGAGCAGGGGGATTGGACTAGATGATCTCCAGAGCTCCCTTCCAACCTCAACCATTCTGTGATTCTGTGAAAGTTCTGGGGTGTAATGGATAGTGCCATGAGGGCTAAGCAAAAAAATCTGGGATTTTGAAAGAGAAAAGGTATAAGTAGGAGGAAACTCAAATTCGTAAGAAGTCAAGCGTTGTTAATTCCTGTGCTCGTGTAACATTTTGTTTCTAAGTTGCATTTCAAAAACTACATTTCTCTATATTGCGAAGTACATTATATAACATTAATTTATTATAAGTCACTGAACTCAAAATAAATTAAAGATGGAAAGTCTAAAATCATCAGGTTCTTAGGGACACAGAGGGAAAAGAATTCATCAACATGAGCAAGCTCAGTCTCTGCACGTGGGTTGGAGGTGACCCCTTGGCTGTGGGCATGGCAGGGGGCAATTGGATGTTGTGGCATTTACTTAGGGCATGAGGTGGTCCGCACTTGAGCCTTCCGGCTTCACTTTGCCTTGAGCAAACCATGCAGGTGGGTACTTTCCTGTTCCAGCACTGGGGCCTTATCCTATGAGTGAGCATTTCCAGCTGTTTCTGTGTGTCCACCATTTCCTAGACGGTACCCCAACAGCCAAACTCCAAAACACGTGGTGAGAGGGCGCATACCAGGCTGTGCTCTTTTTTCCACCAAAGACCCTGCAACATTCTAGTTGCATTTTTCTGTTCACCTCCTCATATTTACACCTCCATTAAATGCCCCCAAGAAGTTGAACAACCTCTTTATTAACCTGCTTCTGGCCACGGTGGCTTTCTGTCAAGCCCAAGAAGGAAGAACGTGTGAAGGGCATCTGCTCTGCAGCTCTAGGAATTGTTTGGGTTTTTGTTATCAAGAGGATGAAAAAGGTGGCTTTGGAATGACTGCCTTAAGGGACAGTAATTGCTCAATGGGATTTCTCTGCATGTCCCTCTAAATCCTGTGTTTTGAACCTGTGATTTTCCTCCTGTCCATGTTTTATAATTACCTGTACCCAAAATTCAGCTGGGCTTTGGTTTGGCCACCTTCCCCTTGAGAAGGGAAGTGAGCTTTGATGGAGCTATATCAAATAGTAGCATCTTCACAGCCTTTAAAGCATATTCCCCTCTGTGAGCCTAGGTGCCTCACAACAGCAAGGTCTTGGGGCAAATCTAAAAGCTTGCAAGAGACTGCCTTTGGAAAGGTGAAAGAATTCTCAGGTTAATTAATAAAATACTCACAATCATCAGATGCTCTGTTTATCCTATAGGATATATTTTGTTTCATAGGATATGAAGGATCTTCAGAATTAATCTTTTCTTTTAAAAAGGGTTATGCAGGATTTTAGCTCCATATTCTTCAGTTTATTAAAATGCATTAACTTCTATGTTTGCATGGACTTGACTAAATGATGCCAAAAACAGTGCTACATGCAGGTATTTTAACCTGTTTTTCATGGAGTTCTTTTAATAAATGCATTGATCCTGATACAAGCAGATGCTTCAAAATGAGCAAGCCCAATCAGTCATTTTCACATATTTGGGAATACTGTGGGGTTTGGGTTTTTAAATGTTGAGTTTTGTTTTGTGAAGTGAATATGGATCTGGAAGTTACTGGGAAAAAAAGGGGAAGGGAAGGAGAAAGGTCTAGAACTAATCTGGGCAGAGTCTAGGTGATGCACATACCAATGGGACTTCATAAAAAAGGTGTCTGAGATGGGACCTGTTATCCGTTGAATAGAGTAATGTCTCATTGACCAGGCTAATCCAGAACAGTCCTGACTGAAGGAAGAGTGAATGTTTACACTTGTTCTTATTTTTAAGATTCTCCATATTTATTTGTGGGAACTGCTGCACAGGTAGCTCTCTTAATACTACAGAAATTATCTATAAAAAGATTATTCTCAAATATAATACAAGTACAAATGCAGAGAAGAATGTAGTAAATTAATGGACACAAGTACTAATACTGGAATTTGTACTTTTAAGTACCTGATTTTATATACATAAAAACCGTGTATTGAGATTAAAGCAGAAATCCCCACCCAAACAAAACTATGTCAATAACAAAACTTGTTCATTGGACTCTGGAAGCAGAGCTCCCCTTATGCATACAGAGGATAAGCAAACAACAGCAATACAATTTATTTTATCCTGTTTCTCTCAATTTCATTTTCAATATAGTAATAAATGCTTATGATGGATGATAGCTGGCTTGACAGAAACTGTAAGTCAAAATGATTTCCTGGGCAGGGACTTTTTTCAGTTTTTTGCCAATTCCTCATTGGCAAAAAATCCTGCTGGCATACACGTCTTTACCAACAACAGCAACAAAATGCTGTGATTCAAATATCTGAAACAGTAGCTATTGCCCTGTACTTAAAATCTCCATCGACTACATGCCTTGAATAGGAATTATTGACATTCAGCAAAAAAATGCAATAAAAGCCCAAAGCCTGCTGCGATGCTGCTTACCTCTATTATCGTTGAAAGTTCTTTGTGAGCAAAGCTAGTCCTGCCTAGTAACAGTTGCCATGTAGGAAGTTGTACTAAGGCTGAAAGGGGTCAGTTTATACAAACCTCCCTCATCATCTGCCTACAGCATGTGACTGAGCTGTCAGCATGTGTGAATCTTAATCCAAAGGCAAACGTTTTAGATAACATGGTAAAAAATGATTAATGATTTTTCTCTCTGCACTGGCTTGCATGTTTTCTGTAGCAACAATAAGCAGTTTGCCTGCAAGCAAGAGGTCTATCCAGAATATAGCTCTGACATTTTAGTAACTGTGTTACAGAAAAAGACTAGAATACCACAATGATTAGAAATCCAGATTTCGACTCCTTTGTTTGCTGTGCTTTCTGTTCAAAAATAATATCACCACCACCTTCCCCTGCTACTTTTGATCGGATTCGGGAGTATAAGCCTTTCAAAATATGGTATTACACTCATCAGGATATACTAGGTAAGTTTCTGAAATCCTTTCCTTGCAAATTGAGATTTAGGAATACTCAAAAGGCTGCTATATCCCTTTGTTTTTGAGAGTCATGAAAGCATTCACATTTTGGTAAGAAAGAACTGCACTTGCCTTCTGAATATTAACAAATCCTGCACATTCAGTGGGGGAACAGGGCCAGCTATCCTACGGCACATGAAGGCATTCAGATTTGCATGTGCTGAAGCACAAAAGAGAATTAGCCTTAAGAACATTAGCAAATGTTTTCTAAGGCTCATGTAGATTGCCAAGAACTAGACTGGACTAAAATTTATGAGCATCATCCCCTCATCCTGCAGCAGGACCCAGCTGGGATACTTCATCCTGGATCCTACCCTCTCCTATCTGATCCTGGCCAGTGACCTTATCTTGAAATTCTGTCAGGGCCTGGTACAAATCTATTTAAGTCAACAGAGTTTTCCTTTGGTATCAGGAGCCTTGATATCAAGAAAGTAAGTTTTTCTTTCTATGTTAGTTTAAGCACAGTTACCATCTCAAGTCTCTGTGTTACAGCTGTGTTGAGCATAACTTTAAAAAAAAAAAATTAAACATAGTTAGTACCATCATTGTGGGAAAAGGCTAAACAAACAGCTGACAAACTGCTCTGAAGAGTGATTTGACATACTGATATAAACACTCTGCAAAGCTGAGGTTTGTTTTTTCTAGTATACCACAGTTGTAACTTAAATGATGAAGGAAAACATATGGTAGCATTCATATGTTTGAGGATCTAGCTAGAGTATGAAGTAATTTTATATGCTATGCCTAATTATCATAGAGGTTGCTGATCAGCAGTATGAAGTTCTGTTGAAATCGCACTGTGCATTTTAATTAATGCTCACTGCAAGAGGGGTGTGTTTGGTTCCTATTTTAAACAATATCAAGGCTATTGAAAGCACAGTAACAGGATGAATGCTGTGCGCATCTCATAACACAAGGCCTCAGGACTTTGTTGATATAAACAATGTAAAACACATTCAGAAGGCCTTAGAAAGCCTCCCTTTAAATTATTTTCTCTTTACTTAATATAATGGACTGGGGACAAGCTTACTCAATCAGGGCACAAAATGTTTGTGGTTAAGATTTATGCACAGTGGACTTCTGTTTATTTTGCTTATTTAAATCAGTTCACCCCTTTGTCTCATCCTGCTATCCCTTCCCAGGTACTTCATTCAGGTTAGCTCCATGAAAGGACTTTGTCCTCCTATGTGGAGTAGGAAGAAACCTGGAGTGAAAGAATGGGACTTAATCCTCCAGTTGCTATTTCAAGTTAGTTCTCTTGTGGTTGTATTCCTTTTGCATTTTTCTAATAACACAGAGTGAGAATACATGACTCCTCAGTCCTACAGGGAATAATTAAGGATCTGAAGCAGTGCTCAGGCTAGGCAGGAAGCCACTGGGTAGGAAAGGTAAGGGGAAAGATCTGAAATTCCACTCTTTTGTGGGGTTTTTAAGCTGTAGAAAGGTATCTCTGTCCACGTCTCTCTGCAGTGGCTTCTCCTCTTCTGGGCCACCCCTGGTGCGAAGGCCATTCAAACACCTCAGCAGGGCAATCTATTTACTTTCACAGCATTTCCACAGGAAGAGATGGTGCCACCAGGATTTTTTTTCAACTGCATCCACATTGCTAATGGCATCTGCTCCAGGGAGCAACCCCTGGCCGAGGCCCCACGGCACGGCATGGCTCACTGCCACACTGCTTCGGCCCCTCTTTTTGGAAGGGAATAGCTGCACTCCTGTCATGCCGGCCTGGGCCTTTCTTGGGCCCCAGACAGTCCACAGCAGGCCAGAGACCAGGGAACTGTTTTTTATGTGTATGTTCTCCTCCAAATACCTATTATATTCTGCCTTAGCCACCTGAGAATATTTGTTGTGTGCCCCAAAAGTGGCATGAAAGCATCTAGGGGTATCTTGGGGCAAGAGACCTTGCTGAAAGCCTTGGAAGGCTGTAGGGCCCAGGGAGCCAAAGGTGGCCCTCTCTCACCCATAGCGTCTTAAGGGGAGCAAAGTATTCCCAGAGCTGCAGTGGGGTGCAGTCACAGGCAGAACTGGACAAATCATTCCCAAGAAAGCTCAGAAGTGGCCTATTGCTTGTGCAGTGTGGATGACCAAGGGGATGAGGAGTCAGGAGTGACACCCATAATGCCCTATTTTTCAACCTTGCCCAGAAGGTGAGAGACCTGGGTTCAGTACCTTCTTCAGCTTTGAAGGTTCAAATTTGCACCTTACAGAAGAGAATTTAATTACTCTTAAGTCCTGTACCAGACACCTGAGTCTTTCCATGGATCCCACCCTAACTCCATGGATAGGGCCCTTTTTTAAAGCCTGACATGTACCATTACATTTATGGAACTGCATAAGCAATAATATTTATGTGTACCTATATGTAAATATAAGTAAAGTAAGGATGCATACTTGTTTAGCTTTTTGGTTTTTAATTTAGCGATGGAACTAAGCAAAGGAGTCAGGAGACTGTTACAATTTTCTGCATTCTAGTTGTTTGCTGTGCATGATCCATTTATGTTGATTGTACGGAGATTGGAGCAAGCATTCAACAAGAACTACATAATAAGAAGGAAGCAGAGATACAAGAGCGTATTGAAAAAATGAAAGCTGAACTTTGGTCACAGGTAAATTAAATTACACTACTGTCATTTAAATGATGATGATTCTTTGGAATATTCATTGTAGCATAAAGAGGGGATAAAGAACTTTGAGGTTATTGCTATGGAGCTGCTATTAATTTCAGCTTATCCTTTATTCATAGATTTGTATGTGCACAGATTTCCCCAGTTTCTGATATCAACAAAGCATACTTTGAATTAATAACAAATTTTATATCTGTTCAGAAAATGGCCTCTAAAGCACACAAAAGTTAACAGCTGGTAAAGCTGTTCCACACAGTGCTCTGTAAGATTCTGAAACTGCCCTTTATATTACGTATACAAACAGTGGTTACAACTGTGGCAGCTCAGTGCTATTGTGTGACCACATTTTACATTTTAACAGGAATCACTGTAATAATATTGTCAAATGGGCCAAAAAGCATTTGGTCCTCTGCATTTAAATTTAACTTGCTCTGATTTTTAAATGGAAAACAGAAGAACTATTGGATACATAACCTTTGCTTCATCTTAATAGTATGTTAGTAGAATGTTAGCAACTATATTCAAATAATTACTTGTTTTAAAGGCCGATACGCACACAGAAGATGCAGTGGAGAAAGCTCTTAAAGAGGCAGCAGCTAACCACAATGCATTTGTTCAAGACCTTAAACAAAAACATGGAAAGGAATTAAGGGTATGAATTAGTTTGCTCTCATTACTGTGGAAATAGCCAGCATGACAGAATTATCTTTTCAACAATCCAGATTGTCATCTTTAAAAATATATATTTTTTTATGTTTGCACATAACCATGTTCTTCATTCATCTGGGATTTGAACTCTAGTATCAGGTGAAGCAGATGGCCTGAAAAATTTACACCAGTGGGTTTTTTCCTTGTGCCAGATAGGATGTGACCTTGATCTACCTAGTTTTCTAATTCGCTTTCAGAATGTTTCACATTTTCTTATTGAATGAAATTTGGTTACATTTTGGAAAATTCACCGTAAAGCCTTAATTCAGCCAGCCACTTAACCTGATTAAGTGCATTTCTTAAGGACAGTTAAATATATGGGCTTAACTTTAAATTTGTTCTCAAGTTTCATGTACATCAAAGCTAGGCAGATGTTTAACTGATTTGTGGAACCTGAAGCCTGAATGGGATGGAGTTGAAGGAAAAATGCCAACATACACATATTTCTAAATTAAGCACATCAACTTTATCTTTTTATTTCTATGTATACTCAGCACATGCTTTACATGGCTGTTTGAATATCTGAGAAAAGACTCAAAGACACATACAAAGAGAAAGGAAGGTAACTGCATTCTGGAACTGAACCTTCTTGCTTTCTGCACTGTTTCACAGGTTTTTTTAGCACTACAGCATCTGAGCAGTCTTCAGTCAGGCATTAAGCAGTACGTCTAACACCTGTCATCTTTAGTCTTGCAGCCTCCCACCAGAGTTTGAAGTGCACACAGAGAATTGCTGGAGTGTTTTGCTTTGGAATTTTATTTTATACAAGTTCCTAAATAGCTATCTGTTTATACTGCCAAACAGTCAAAGCAATGTGCTTGGCATTTCAAGAGAAAAAGCAGTGAGGTTTACAGTCGTCTTAAGTTTCTGGCAGAGTCCATTCCATTATATGGAGCTGTTTTCCAAGAAAGCTCTGTCTTTTGCTGTCATAGCATCTGCCGAGGATAGTTGGTAGAACATAATTCCTCTTGTTTAACCATTGGATTACTTGCCATAAGCCTGTTATATATTTCTGTAGACCTCACTGCTCAGGATTTAGACACACACTATTTATACAGATCAAATTAGCTCTAGTAACTGAGGACAAAAGAACAGATACGAAATTCAGCAGCTGAAACAAAAGAAAAAGCAGATATAACTAAAGTAGTTACAAGATGTTTCAGGTTTGGCAGTTTGTGTTTCTTGAAGTTCATTTAAGAAATTTGCTAACAGTGAGCTAACTGCTTGTAGTTTAATCACTGAGCAAGTGATTAAAGTGTTTTCACTTGTAGGCTAGATCAGAGACAAGTGCTTTCAGCAGATAGCCTCAGGAATGGCTTTTTGCAGCAATGCTGATGTGGCTGTTCCACCACTACTAATGGTCAAAGGGTTTTCACCTTCTGGTAGGCAGCTCCTATTTTTTGCCACTCCACTTGTCAGCTTTAAGCAAACTACCAGTATCTACAGAACTTCAGAATACAGGGCTTGTTGGTGGGTATACAAAAGATTTACAGCAGACCTCATGTAACTCTGCTTGTCCTGTATGAGAAAACCCACAAAGATCTAAGCAGCTGGAGCTTTCCCAATAAAATCTTGCCACTTCCATGGAAGATGTGCTTGGCACGGGTCTTGGAAAGAACCGTGAATAGTGGCAAAGTAGCCTAGATCACTGGGCAGCAAGCTAAGAGGGTTGGATTGCTTTGCTGGAAGATAAGGCTTTGCATGGATTTGACATGGCCTACAATGGGAACAGAGGTATACTGTGATATACTGAGTTTTCTGATAACCCACAGATGTATATGTCCATCCAGACCACTTAAGATTAGTGTTGTCACATCTTCGCTTACAAACCCTATCAATATCTTGCTGACAAACATATTAAGGACATGTTCTCTTATCCGTCTCACTCTAAAACCATGTCACCAAGCATTGGAACCTGTGAGGAGAAAGGTGCAACTATATCAGGGAACTTTTTGTGCCTGTGTAGAAAACATGGATGATGTGCAATGCTGTTTTTAAGGTCAGAGCAGGGAGGTTAGTGTCTTGTCTGCTGGACACCAAAGATGCAGAAAAGCCTCAAGTAATGCAAAGCAAGGCCTATGCACAAAGGCCTTATGCAGTCATTTAATGGGATTAGTGGTGTGGAGGACCATGTGGAAGCAGAAAGGATGCAACTAAGAAGCTTGGGGAAAGCATGGTACTAAAATTGCTGTTTTCACTACCAGAACTGGCATCATGCAATCACAAAGATACTAGAGTTCTTACAGGCATTTTAAAAATAGTTTTAAAATTTTATTTGGAACATACAAAGGACAGTGTGTTAATTACTGTGGATATCCCCATACAAAATTCCCAGTTGATGACATCAGTCACCTCTGTTATGTTACGATACTGAGCTGCTGACTATGTTCTGGCCACTCTTAATCTAAGACCCTAAAATAAGACACTGTAATTGCCCTTAATATATTGTTGAAGTCTATTGTTCTGCTGGCCTTTGCCAGGGATTGTTTAAAGACAACTGAAGAGTAAGTTGTTACCGCTCTTTACATCTACTTTTAACATTGCTCAAGGAAGCAGTGAGGAAGGCAAAGACAGAGATGCAGCAGTCCATGACGGATGAGCAGAAGAGAGAAATTGAAGCTGTAGAGCAGCGCATGGCTCACAGGCTTCAGCGTGCCCTCCTGGAGTGTGCCCACAAGAAGGTGCAAGCCATAGCTGAAGCCAGGAGGCAGGAGAGGGAAGCGCCACTGAACGAAACAGCCAGGCAGCAAAGGTGCTCTGAATGTTTCCTATGACTTGGCTTGTAAACATATTGTGCTAATGAAAACCACCAGACTTGCACAGCAGCATTGATCAGGGGCTGGTCTTCTAGGAAAAGATGGATAGACTCTTTAGAAAAACTGGTTTTTGAAATATAAAGTGATCAGCAAGAGTTCCAGGCTCCCTCTCTCACTGACTCCACATGTAGAAGTAAAACATATTTTGTTCCTAAATGCCAATATCACAAATCTAACCAAGGATCCAAAAGTTTTATTTTTTATGGCTGATTTACTGTATTCAGAAATAAAGATCTCATGAGCTTATTGTGCCCTTCGTGACATTTATGCAAAACCTAAAGAAATGTGTTTATATGGAGAACTGGAGGATGGGGGAGAATCTAGTTATATAAAGCTTTGTTAATTAAACAGCTTTGATTTCATAAAAATCACACACCCTTCTTCCTTAAGAGTAGAACACATTTTATTTTTGACAGTACAGCTAGCAAAATAAGACTGTAGTGTCACAATGAAAAGATTGATTCTTCAGGAATGTTCCTGATTGTTTGTTTTTTTTTCTGAACAGAGTCACACTTCAGTTTTGATCCATTACGTACCTTCATTTTTACTATTAAAACATACCCTTTCTGACAGAGATAAATCACATTCCACATAAACTTAGCCGGTCTCCTTAGCTTCTCCTGTTAGCAGAGTTCTGCAAAAAATAACACTTTGCCAGCAAAGTGGAGAGAACAGTGACAGAGGGCAGAGATTGTCTTCTCTACATTGAACTATTTGTCTCAGTAGCCTTAATGGATGCCTAATACATCATTCTTTACTTGTCTCTGAGCCAAATCTGGTAAACAATACCCATAATGTTTGGGCTATATAACATAAACTATATGTTTTATTAATGACCTGCTACACAAAGATGTTCTCAGTACAACTTAAAATTACAGATTTGTCTGTAATCCAGAAATCAGTACTTAGATTTCAATTCAAGACAGCGTTTTTACTTGGTGCAGAATTGTTCAAAGTCTATTTGAACTTAAGTGAGTACTTAATAGCTTGCTCAAAGAGAGGCCTGAATGAAGAGTGAAAAACTAATCCTTTACATTACATTTTTTCATTCAGAAGCAAGCATCATTAAAATATCATCATGGAGAAACATGCAGAAATGAAATCTTTTGCAACTGGATACCCAGCTATCTTTTTCTATGTCATTGGTAGCCTTCTATGCTATTTAATTTCTGTGGTCTTACAGCAAGTTCTGATTTCATGTATATTGGTAGTTGAATAAGAAAAGTTTTTACAATAACCTGAATAGACTTGAATTTTTTTTTTAATAATATTTGCTAACAGGTGTTCCCCACAAATCTGTTTTTCTTTTTCTTTTGAAAACAGAAGGCATTCAGACCAACTCAAAGAAGCGGGTATTCTAGCTGAGGAACTATGTCATAAGAATATAGAGCAATTAAAGAAAGAAAAAAGTCAGGAGATGAATATTGCCCTGGGTATCATACAAAGAAAGAATCAGTGTGAAACTGAAAAACAGCTCAGAGAAGCAGAGACCCTACATCATCAAGAGCTGGAAAAAGTGATGATTACTCTGGAAGCAGCAGAAGACCAGGTGAAGACTCTCATCCAAAAACTGGAAAAGATGACAGCTTGGAAGGACAGCCTGGAAACTGAAATACAAGCAACAAGACAAGCTTTTCAAAAGTATATTGATGCCACATTTCCTAACCTGTCTCCAGGACAAGCAGATTTTATTCTGCCACTCAGAAAAGCATTTCAACAGAAGGACACCCCAAAAGAAGCAGAGAGTGACAAAGAATATAAGAGAGCTGGTACTTGAAGCGCAATATTCACTGCAAAGGTTAACTAGAATTACAAATAGGTAATGCTGAAAAAATAAATTCATTTCTGTTCACTGAATTATATGCCTGTGGTTAGAAAGAGACAGAGAAAAATAATCACTGCTATATTAAATAATTAAATGATGAGCCATGCTTAGAAATTATCCATTAATCTTTCTCTTACAAATGCTAGGGCAGAGATTGGAACATATAGCACTTGAAGAGGATCCCATTCTTGAACCCTTCTTTCCTGAGGAGGGTTCAGAAAATCTGTCTCACAGTGAAGCATCAGTGCCTGGACTGTAAGGACTGTTGGCTGTGCCCCTGGATACTCCAGTATGCAGTTAGATACACAGGCTCTAAACACCTCTGACTTGGGTTCTGAGGCTTACAGGGTAGTAAGATTTTATTCAATGCCATTTTAATGAAAAACGCTAATTTTTTCTCAGCCTATTCATGTCTGGTCATTTGGAGGTGTAATAACTGCTTGTGCCAGTTCACTATGAGAATTTTCAAGAACAAACAGAAAGGATAATGGATAACTTTGTTCTTATCTGATAATTTTCTGTGATTAATCATACAAGATAACCCAGCCTATGCTTCTTTTAGAAACTGTAGTCCATTCAAGTGGATTATTACATAACTTTTGAACTGTTACTTAGAGCAAAATGAGATAGAACAGGTCTGGAACTGGCCTCAAGAAGGAAAAGACAGAACTATGACTGACAGTCATAGTCTTAAAAAAATATTATTATAAAGAAGGCAAAGATAAATTTTCCATTCACCCTCTTTTGTCCAAATTTGAAACATCAATGTTGCATTAACTTATTTTTTCTGATGCTTTTCTTCCTTCCAGTTTTTAAATTAAATAAAATTTCTAATCAGAGCACGTAAGATTTTCTAGCAGGGTTCTCCAAATCTCCAGAGTGCTGTGGATATTTTACATTATCAACAGTTCTAAAGCAGTTTATGTTTATGCATGTGAAGTCTTCTACCATTAAAAATAAGGTTCAACAATAAGGGCCAGACAGAAAAATAGGTCTGTCTACAGGCAGGAAAAAGAATTTTGTCAAGTCACTATTTCTACGCTGATACGTACAATCTGCAGCTTGAAAGTTGAGCTGTCTTTGAGAAATAATTTCAGGGCCATATGTAGTATTTGTGGAATAGGAAACAGGGAATCAACTGTTCCCTAACAGGATTTTTTATTCAATGTTTTGTCTGGAAACAGAAAGAGCTGAGTGTTAGGTGACCAAATCTAGATTTCTGCAGATCTTTAGCAGTCTTGGGAGATCCATGTAGGATTTAGCCAACCTCCAGCAAGCACCTGAGTCCAGTAGCCTCAGGAAAATGCAATGCTGGACCCACCACCTGTACTCACTAGAGGAGGTGGCCTTGGCCAGCTGCAATTTGAAACAGGCAGTGAGGGCAGTGCTGGTCTCCTCCCCCAGCGACAGCGTCACACCCAGGCAGGACATGACCACCTCCAGGACATCCTGGGGACATCTCACCAGGAGCAATTAGAGGCTTTGGGGGTGGGAAAGAGCAGTAAGGGGAAACACAGAACAAGAGACCTTTGCAGGGAGCACTGTCCCCTCTAGAGACCACAGGGAAAGCTCCATAGGCTGGGCTTTGATTCTATAACATCTGCATGGGGGATTTTCACATCCCAGTGCTGTCTCACAGTCCCTTCCCTAGGCTGCTTGGGGGCCAAAGCATTGTCCTCTCGAGTAAAGGGTTACTGCTGCCTAACTCCAGGCGTTTCCCTTGTGCTGACTCCAGCTACTTTCTGCCCTGACACCATCAGCTTGCAAGGCTGTTGCGTGCCTTCCTGATTTCAGACTGGCTGGCCCCAAAAGTGCTCCTCATGCTCTATGGTGCCAAGGTTTTCCCCTCCCAGTGAGTGGAGAGCATCTCATGATACTTTGCTCCTCGCTGGCTGGAGGATACAGCTGGGCCTGCATCTTCCAGAGCAATGAGAGTTTGGCCATATGTTTGCTTCAAGCAAGATCTTTTGGGTTCTTAGATGCTGAGCTGCTGCTGCTTCCCCAGGTCCATTAGTTCTGAAAGCAAGGTACATGCTCTGAAATCACATCTTGCTTGAGGGACACCTTCTAGGCAAAAAGTGTGTGCCAGCAAGGCTGCAAAACAACTTTCCTGTGGGACAACTCAAGTTTATCTATTCATACGTGCTTGAAGCCTGGGCTGCTTCAGACTATTCCCTAGTGGCAATATTGGATCTGAGATTCAGCCTGCCTAAATGTCTGATTTGCCTTCATTGTGTAATGCTTTTTTTTTTTTAATAGTATTTTGCTTAATATTTTCTAAAGCACATTTGTTACTTGTTAATATGAAAACACTGTATAACATTTTGAGTATGAGCTCAGGGGTGTAAAGGAGCTTGTCTTTCCCTTTACTGTAGGTCATATAAAGTCTAACATGTTAAAGGAAACTGTCTGTATGCATCTTGTTTAGAGGAACTTTTAAAAGTGTAATCTGTGCAATCTGTTTTCCTCATGCTTGAAAAAATCCAGAAAACAAAAAGTGAAAACCATCTCATAGAGATCCATCACTCTACGAAACTAAGAACGGAAGACAAGTGAAGTCACAGATTTCTTATGGAACAGTTTAATTCATATAAAATACTTCAAACAGATGTTTGGCATGCTCTGGCACTATTTCTGACATAAATGTCTGCAAAAACTTAACCTCACTAAATTGTGGAAGCTTCTTCTGTACAGCTAATGCTCTGTGCTCATCCCCCCTCTTATAATCCAAATGAAAAGAATTTGAACTTCATTTTCACAGTTTAATCAAATGCATAAACTGCACAGAGCCCAAGACAAAAATCCTGCTTACGTCCTGAAGTTCTATAGCCTGAAACACTTCGTAAGCTCTCTAAAACCACTTTAAAAAGATCTTTACATGTGGGTTAAGCATTAAAGTCTTTGGAAATGACACCAACAAAATACTGGAACTAAAGTACTAGCAGCTGCGTCCTGAAATGCCTAAAGCTGCTGAGTGCTCTCTCTTAGGTTATGGGATAAAAGGTTTGTCTCCATGCACGTGGAGGAGCACAGAGGCACGCTGGCAGGAGGGGACCTCCAGTAACCCACCTGGAGAACAGAGGCAGCACAGGACACATTACAGGATGCAGGGAAGAGCATCGTGGGATTGCACAAGACTTATTTTGGGATGTTTCAGGGAGGAACCAAAGGTGGGGAAGGGGAGAAATCAAGGTGGGCTGGGGAGGAACAAGAGGGGGAAAATAGAGGGATAAGGGGCTAAAAGGGGCTGGTTGCAAGTAACCAGGCTGCTGGTCAGTACGCTTGTCTGGCCATGCCCTGCGCCTGATCCCCCCCAGCCTGTCCTGTCTTCTCATTAAACTCTGTTTCTACTTGTTTTCCTGGGTGTGGGGCTCTCTCCTGTGTGCATGTGTGTCTGGAGGTCTAAGTGCCAGCCACTGGCATGGGGGACCATGGGTCAAAGGGGCCCGTGTGCCTGGGGCGCCCACCACCAGAGAGACGGGGTGAGCGAGGGGTCTGTATGTGCCAGCCCCTGGCCAGGGGCCATGAGCCCAGAGTGCCAGCAGCTGGAGAGCCTGGAGGAAGCGTGTGTTGTGTGGCACGTGCGTCAGCGTGTGAGCGCTAGCAAACACCGAGCCAGGCTGGCCGACGAGTAGGATAAATGGCTTGGGAGCCAGGTATCGAAGCAGCTGTAGATCTGGGCCAGGTACTGCGAGAGCAGAGGGCCTGTGAGTGGCTCCCAGAGGGTCCAGGAGGTGCAGCCAGCTACCGGGGGGACCGCGGGGCCTGGGGGTTGGCAACTGGTGGAGCCATAAGTCTGGACCAGCTACCAGAGATCCACCTGTCTGCGGGTCTGTGCGTGAGGCACAGAGAGACCAGTGGTCCGGGGCAGCTACTGCGTAACTGAGTGTCCATAGCCAGCGACTGGAGGGATCCATATTTGTTTATATATATATATATATATACATATATGTATTTATATATATTTTCCACTGACGGGCTTTCATCCTGATCAACCAGAGAGAGGAACAGGATGAGGCACAGGATGCTGCTGTGTTTGCATGAGTGCTGTTTTCAATCTGTGATGGTCTGTATGGCTGGCTGTGTGTATATGTATATATGCACTCTGTGTGTGTGTCTGTTGGGAATACATGCTCAGCCTCACTACCGGCTGGACACGAGGACACGGAGCTGCAGCAGGCTTGCCTCAGTTGGGCTACAGGATTCGGTAACTTCTAACACTCAGTAAAAACAAGTATTCTGCAACTTGCATGCCGGAGAACCAAGCTGAGGATGAAGCGCTTCAACCCCTCACGAACAAACATTTCATGTCCTCTTATGGCAACAGAAAAGTAGAGTTTTTTTTCTTTTCCAGTGGGAAGGGTAGAATATAGTCATCATATATACCTGCAATGCCTTGTTGTTAGCATTTCTTTCAGAAAAAGAGAAGTCACCCTGTCTTATAGGGTAAGCCCACCTTTTATCTGGGATTCAGTGGTACTCTAACTGGTAGCTACTATGGCTGTCTGCACTGTGGGGCCTACAAGCTTGGGGGCACGTTGGGAGACACGTGGCATGGGGTCAGGATGCGGTCAGCTGTGTACAGGTCTGCAGGCACTCTCCGGGGAGGCTTTACTCCTAGTGGTATGCACAGCATTTAACAATTTGTAGAACAGCCGTGTTGCTTCTTGTTGCCCTTTGGGAAAGGAAAGATTTTTTCGTTTACTGCTCCCAAGCATCAAGCTGAAATTGTGTTGGCTTTGCTCAGAAATGACATGTCCTCTTAAGCCTGTGTGCTTGGCTTTGCAGGGCTGAAAGGAGCCACAGCTTGGCATAAGTGGGTAGCTTTGCAATATAAATAGATAGACAAGATAGCAAGCAGTAGTATCGCTTTTGGACCTGGGGAACCATTTACCATGAACATTGTTTATTTTAAGGAAATATTTTAGAAAGTAAAGTACCTAGCTAAGCCTGAGGTAAGGATTTTTTGTTTCCATTCTAGTTGTACTCACTGCACAGTATTAATCATGGCTGATGTGAACAAAAAAACCCAAAACTTTTCCATATTCTGTAGGTTTCTGCATGTCAGATACTTAACTGTAATGAAATCTGTGAGTGCATGAGCTGTTGGTAGCTAACAAAAATTGGGACTTCACACATACAAGCAATCCTTTCATTGCATGAAGCAGAGACAACATATGTTTGTTGGCCTGATTTTGCTTCTGTTTGTGAAGGATTACTGCATGAGGTACACTACCCACTTCACTTGCACTCTGAATCAGAGCAAGCGTGAATACATGCTTTTTGAATGTTTGTTTGAAGGATGCAAATGAAGAAGCTTTCAGATAACATCTGGACGCTAGGGTACTGGTGATGGCACATATTGACAGCTGAGTGTATGAAACAAAACCCAGAATGGGGAGCTGTAATGCTGTAACAGGTAATGCAGGAAGCAGGATATCTCTATTAGGCATTCAGGATATGTTTAAAATTACCAGAATGTACCATAGTTTTTGTGTCTCAGGAATAGCAAAACCTTCTGTCTAAGGCAATGTTATAAAAGACTGAAAAGTGGGTTGTCTAATTACTGTAGCTGAGCAGCTGAACTAATAGGGAGCTGCAGAGTGTGGCTGATAAGCAGCTAATTAATAAACTAGAGACATCTTGCTCGTTAGTGCCTCAAAAGTCTGCAGAAGAGATCTGTAGTGTCTTAAAAGGAGGATAAGCAGATTGTCAGATGTCTGACTGAACAACAGTTCAGTGTTATGTTTGCTGCTAGTGAAAATATGGTGGAGTAAGGAAACATTAGTGACTAATAATAAACTGCATCAAGTGACTGGTGGGAGATGCAGATGCTGGTACAACTAGTATTAATATAGCATTAATAGTATTAATATTAATAATATTAATGCTGACTAGCACATAAATTACATGCGTGTTCTTGTGATATCTAGGAAAGGGTTTTGCCTGCGGAAGTGAGAGGAGTGGCCAGAGGGAAGGACAAATCCTAGAAGAAAGAACAGGCCAGCAACACTGATAAAAACATACTGAGGAGTGAAGAAACCCATGTCTTCTCCAGTGCAAGATGCTGAGACTAGCAGTTAACACATTACCTTAGCTTTCTTTGGTCCAGTGAGATAACCAAGAGTTAGACAAACAGCTTAAGTAACAAAAGCTAGCAAACTAATTCCAAGTAGAAAGGTAAATAAAACAGCTGTATCCCAGCTGTGGTATGGCCTGTCCAAATCTTGAGTCTTTTGTAGCTGAACATTGACAGTTTTTCTTGATCTTTCCTAAACCTGTTTCTAGCACTCACTTAGTTTTGGCTTCTCTTAAAGGTATGGCTACCTTGTGCTTGTTATTGGATTATGCCTTTGTTTCATAAACTTGGATTCTTCCAAAATACAGCTGCAGCCCTCTATTATGTTTGTCCTAAAACGTCAACTTCTTGACTGACTAGAGAAAAATCCTATCCATCAAGGTGTCTGAACACCATAGTTTTCCTTTTTTTTTTTCTTAAGATTATACACTCCCCTCCTCTTACAAATTTTCCAAAAGGCACAAACACCTTTTGTTTGCTTATCTGAAAATTCAAACCACATTATAAAGGGAATATTGCTGGCCAAAGTTCATCTCCACTTCATTCTGGCATCTCTTCCTGGGAACTCAGACCTCTGATACCACATTAGCTGCACGGCTCTGGGTACCATTGCTGCTTGCCACAAAAGGTGCAGTCCCTTCCCTGTGCTGCTATGGGATCCCACAATGGTTCTTGACTGTTGGGTTTGGGGTTTTGTGTTTTTTTTTTCTCTCAGCATGTACTGGAAATAGTAGGTTTTGGAAAAGAGTGGTCCAACTCTGAGGCTAGGATCTGAGCTACTTTGGCTCTATACCTAAAAAGTTAACCATCTTTGCACCTTTGTAAGCTTCTGATAGCCCCTCTTTAATGGGATGTTTATAATCCTAATTTATACCCAGTTCTGATTTTCAATGTGGATTTAAAAACCACTGATTTGGACATTCAACGTTAAGCTTCATCTTGAAGAATCTTACAATTTCATTATATCTGTAAGAATCTGTTGCTGAGACAATTAGCTCTTCTAGTGAGCATCTGAAGCCTTTCTGTGACATTCCCTCTAAAATACCAAGTCTGTCTGCAATAAATGCTTATTTCTGGGCCAACTGACTAGATGATTCCATGATGTCCATGAAACCTGTTTGCTGCTGTCTTGCTTTCTAGTTGAACAATCTCACCATTCACATGGTGACTTTTCAAGTGTTGCATCTCATTTCTTAGGTACAAAGGGCACTTCAGAGCAATATTAATCTCTAATAGAATGTATCCTTTCCTATATTTTGAGGAAACTGACTTTCTGAATACTGTTATATTATAAAGACTTCGTTCCTATATAGGAGGGAAATCTGGAAGCCTTTGCAATTATTGTCCATTTTAATGGAAATGAGTTGAATTCTTAGAACAGTAACCTGGACACTCAATTGCATTGAACCTTTAGAGGTGGCTGTCATGAGAAAATTACTCTCAAAATTTTGTTCAGCAGGATACATGTTATCCTATATTCCCAGCCTGACTTCATAAATGATCTGCACGAGCTGTTGTTTACAGATTTAGCTTTAAAAAGCCCTGGAAAGTGTCTCCTAAAGGTACCAAAGCTCTTCCTTTAAGGTCTGCCTTCTGACTGCCAAATAGTTGCTCTTCCTGGCTTCAGCTTACTGTCACTTATTGTAAGGATGGAAGTATCAAGAAGTTAGCTCTTGTTAATTTAAGCAGGCCAGTTAAAAGGTGTCCCCGACCATCTTTTCTACATTCAAAGTTTAACTCAGTGGTGTTCAGCAGGGGTTCATGGAACATGAATTCAAACAGAAGCGTTCTTAGATAGTGTGAGTAATTCGTATGTGAGTAAATGCATTACTGCTTTGCTTGTGCCCCACTTTAACCTGACTTTTAAATACTGTTACAATGAGGTGAAAATTCATTTTTTCCCAGGTACATTTGGGGAAGAGAGAAGAAAGGGGAGGAGGAGCAACTCTTGCATACTTCTTTATGTAACACATCAAAAAAAAAAAAATCACTTCTTTCCCTTTGGCTATGCCTGCAGATGGCATTATGCCATGCAGCACCTAAGATAACTCATCCAGAGCTATTTTAGATACCAAGTTGGAGAACTGTAATAGAATGACTGAGATTTGTGTGAACATAGAATGAAGGGTAACATCTGGGTGTGGAAGCGCCAGAAGGAACAAAGGCAGGAGCAGGGCTATAAGAATGGCATGTGCTGGTGGCAGGTCATCAAGATGCTAGCACATATCAACTTGTAGCTTCTCAGGACACCAAGACTGGGAAGAAAAGGACAGTGAATAAATTCTGATGACTCACAGAGGTGGGACAGGCTAGAGCAACTAACCACTGTCAGCTCCTTCAGGGTTCAGAAAGACATATCCAGACTAGCACAAGGTTATCAACCCAAGAAGAGCCCAGGAGATGTGGTGAGGACTTGATAGGCAGTGTCCTTTGTCTTCTGTGTCATTGCAGTGAATCCTGGGCAGACCACCTGGATACAAGCATCTTCTTACTTGTAAATATGTGGTTATGCAAATGTGAGCAAAATCAATTTTGTTTTAAATCAAATTTGCCTATGGAATACAATACATAAGAAATGAGTCCTGTATAACTTTTTGTTTGAGGAGGAGGAAGGTATAATATTAAAAAGGTATTACAAAGGGAAATCATAATGCTACTTTGAGTCTTTCCACTGGTTTATCATTAAGTAGAAACCAAACCATAACACAGAGGGTTTTGACAAACTGCACCCTCAAAGCCAATATTCTCTCAATTCTTTTTTTAGCTTGATAAAAAAGGTAGAACTTTATCTTTTGGGCACTGACTTACAGCATATTTAAGGTGTTCTATGGCTGAGATACTTCGCAGTCTTTATAGTAACACAGGTAGGTGCAGACTAATGCATTGGAAATGAATAATCTATATAGCTCACCTACTACTTCAGCAGAGAAAGCATGAAAAATCTATTGCAGAAACTTGTGGAGGTTCTTGCCGAGGTATAGTAGGAGATGTCATGGATGAGCATGCATGCAAGTCATCTGAAGATGGGCAGTCCTAGAAAAAGGAAAATGTAACCTTTATGGCACTTCTGAAGAGTTGCTTTATGAAGTGTTGCTGGCAAACACTAGAGGAAAGTATCAGAAAATCTGAGGCCTGCAAACTCACTAACTCAAAAGAGGCAGGGTGCACATGTCTCAAGTATGTCAGAGCACTAACCTGTGCATGGAAACTTCATCAGCACATTCCCAACATTGGTAAACCCGCTGTCTCAATGCTAGCTAAGGCAGCACAGAAACTCAGGCGTCAATGTTCTTCAAGGGACTGCGGGGCTAAAAGTGAGCATTTTGGGTAGGGTCATTTGCGGATATCTCTTAGTCTCTCCCCATTTGTACAAAAGGAGGGTTTCCTCATTAAAACTGGAAAATTGCTCTGGGCTGGGAGCTGCATATTGAAAACAGACGTTCCCTTTCACTTTCTGAATCAGGTAATAAACGCACCCCCTTCCCTGCTAAACAGTGATTAGCATTATCTTGAAGTAAGGCCATGTTTTCACAACATAAAGTGTCTATGGTAAAACTGAACTAAAGTATTGTCTTCCCCACCCGCTTCTTTTATACTGGCCCAACTGTTTGCTGCAGTGTTGTGAACTGCATCAAGGACCTGGTTCTGCTTCAAAAGGGAGGAGTTGAGAGTTGAGACAACACAAATATATGAAGATCTGTTACAAAACAGGACCTTTGCTCTTGTATCAATAGAGAAGAGGGCAACTGCTAAGCTGGCAAGTTGAATGTGTTATTGTCAATCAATCACGTGGAATGCAGAGGAGAAGCTGGCCACTGCTGTACTGTTTGTGTTGAGCCCTTCCTAAAAACTCCTTCCTACCCATGACTGACTCCATTTTTTTTACAAAACTTGCTTCTCAGCGAGGCCCTAGAAGTCACACTACTGATCACTTGTCAGTAATAACGTGGATGAGTCTAGATTTAAAGTCAACTACCTTAGGAATGTTTCTTTAAAGGGCAACTATCAAATTCCACAAAAGAAGGTGAAGCAAACTGTAAATGTGTTTGGCTTCTGATTTTATTCTATAGACATGCTGAACCCAAACATTGCATCCTTGTGCTGATGCATGAGAACCAGAAACTGAAGATGACAGACTCCATCATTGTGGCAAGGAAAAGTAGACTGTTCAAAGAAATAAAAAAATAGCTGTCTCTCCCATTCCTTAATGAATTCAGTCAGTACCAGAAAACAACTCTTAAACCATTATTCTTGTAGCCTGTCTATATTAGTTACCAGTTCCATTCAGGGACTGATTAAATATAAATAGCAATTTGTCTATAGATAATTGAGAATGGAAACTGAATAATATCCAAGAATACACATACATTCAATATTATCAAGCTCTTGTTTATTAAAGAGATACCACTTTATACAAAACTTTCTGGCCTCTCTGGACAAAGACTCCTTTGGTTTGGAATACCCTGTTTGCTGATGAGAAGAATCTAATCTGCATCATGAACTGGACCGATACTTTCTTCTTCTATTGCAAAGCATGTTAGATGAAAGTGATTGCTGAGTCAAGAATATAAGCTTGCGATATGATCTCACACAGCATGTGAAAGAAAGTGCGTTGCAAAGCATGACTCTATGGAGAGTCATATGAAAAACACTGTAATATTCATTTCAGTTCAGTAAACTGAACTTTGTAACTGAAAGCTCAGAATTACTAATATAACTTCCAAGGAAAAGTTCTTATGCCCTTAATTCTGCTGCAAAAATGGGATGTTTTGGCAGGCTACTAGAGAGTTCCTGGCTGACTTTGCTGAAAACCTTAAAATGTTATAGAAGTACCAGCCACCTAATGTGCTGCATATGAGGCATGCACTGTAATTCACTGACAATATTATTACCAGCCAATTAGAGATGCAAGTATGTGACGGAGACCTTCATCTGTGTCTGTGCTGTGCAGACTGACACACGCTCTTGCATGCCTGCCCGTTCTGAACTGAACCCCCTGGCGACTCCTGCGAGTGCTTTCACTGGGGACAATGAAGAGTTGGATTCCTTTCATAGTATGACGTGGGACCACTTTGATCTTCATCCCTCCAGAGAATTCCTGGAAAGTTGCCAAAATGACAGGTAAAACTCTTTCATTCCATTCAGAAGGGAAATAACCTGAGATTCTCTATGCACACCAGCAGAAGTCTTTCAGTATAAACCCCCAAATTTTGTAGCTTTAAATTCAAGGTTAGGATGTTGGAACGTACACTGTTCAAAGACCCTCCTGAACAAAAAGCTTCTAATACTGTAAAATCCTGAAAGACTTAGATTTGCCTCTTCCAGTGCTTGCTTCTGTCTATTGAGTGACTTGTTAATGGCTCTTGAAAGTCTGGAGGATGGATGAAGAAGAAGACAATCAGGATGTTGAAAGACTGCTTTAAAGACCTGAGCTCTTTTGGGAAGTGAATTATATGGGTTCAACTCTATAAGCAGTTTCTAAAGTCTCTGCTGCTCACTTTTTTTTTCTTTAGTAAAACTGTTTTTCCTAATAGAAAACTAAAACTGCATATCTTTTTTTTTTTCCTCTAGTAAAAAAATCGTTTTTTGGTTACTGTCATCTGGAACATATAATCAATATGCATCTTATTTTAATTGCCTTACAATCTTACTTAGGATGAAAAGATCTGAACTTCTGCAAATTACTGGTCTGTTCTCACCCAAATATCAGTGCAGGAAGTAGACTGGAGAACCTGAGAGATACATTACTCTCTAAGCCCCAGGGGAAGAGCAAGAACAATTACAACCCCACAGGAAGAATGGCAGCTGCTGCTTGGTGGTGGCTTTTTCCTGAATTTCAATATGTTCCTGTCAGGTTTTTTTCCTCTCACGCACCAAATGTTTTTGGTAAATCCCATCTGTGGCCTTAAGGAGTGTCTGAGCTTAAACATGCTCTGCAGGTTTGTCCCTGTATCCAATGCTCACCAGTGCTGCTGCAGATCTCTTGTCAGAATTCTTAGCACTAGTGCTCTTACAGCACCTTCTAGTGACTTATCTTTTTAACAGTGGAAATCGTGCTTCCTGTAGAAAATCTTGAAGGCATGGTAATAATCAAAATGTGCTGGCAAAGCTGAACGTCAGCTGGTATCAGTGTGACTTTATACTGAGGTTGGCAAAGCTCTTCACCTTTTCCCTTTCCCTGCAAGTTATCTGGATGAATCTGATGTGCGTGGACTAGAGAAGTGGTGAGCTGAGACTATCAAAAGGATTGGCAACAGTTTAAGAGCCACCCTCTTTAATATATACTTGAGGCAGGAACTTCTTGAATATTTGGTAGCAGTTTCTTTCTCCCTTCCCCTAGAAGGGACTGTCCTGTGGTGTCAGAGTGTGTATGTGCACACACAGTATGCTCGCAGAGGGCAGAAACCACACACTTTTTAAAAGTATTTCAGTGGCTGTGACAAATCTGCTGAAGTCAAGGGAAACTGGCACCGGCACAGAGGAGAAAGGTCAAAGCTGGCAATCTAGCATCTTTGAGGAATAACAATATGCATATACACTCATCTCTCAGCTTTATTCCCCTCCCAATTGTATGTGTAGCCCATTTCTCTTACCTTTATATTTTCCTCTTCCTTTCCTGGCTCCAAATGATGGAGTTTTTCACTCTGCTACTGACAATACTAAGAAGAAGGAAACATCTTTTCACTATCTGCAGCCCTTTAGCTAGACTGCAGGATTTGGGGGCTGATGATGGAAAGAGCTTTTGCCTTCATGATCTGGTCAGAAGCTGCTTCTGCATCTCATTCATGGCTGCTCTGAGTTGCCAGGGTAGGGAATTCAAACCACTGCCTCACCCCACAGGTAGCCACAGTTGTGGGTGCTAGGAATGTTTTTCTCTATCAGAAGTAGGAGATGCAGTACAGGAACAAAGCAGGAGGCAATTTCATGCCTGCTCTGAGTACAATAACATTCCTGTCTGGTATAGTGTAAATGTTTGATCTGTCTTCATATTTTAAGGTGTGGCGTTGGCAGCTTCTACCTGGCTGGGACATAAACAGGCTTATCGTTAGATATGCCTGTTGATATGTAGTTATTAACTCAAGCCTTTGGTCAAGTTTCATGCTGTAGGTGTTTTTCAGGCACTTCTAGAAGAATTCTGATATAGAGAGGATTCAGATCTTAGCAGGCTGTAAACTTACATAAGTTCCTTTGATATTCTATATTTATTTGCCCCTTTAAATGTCCATTATCTAGAGTGCCGTGAAGCTTTCAGGGTAAGCAAGAGGCCAAAGTAATGACCAGTGATCTTTCAGCAAAACATGCTTGCAGAGTTTCACAGGTACTTATGAGAGCTTCAGGGACTTACCATTCAGGATTATCCACATAACTTAGAAATAAGGTACCTCCAATGCTAGTGAGAGATTCCTTTAAAAATTCTTACTTTAGGAGGAAGAGAGTATTCTTCAGCATGAAGAAAAACAGGATATTCTTTTGCAGAGTGGTACAGCTTGCTGGAAGGACAAAAAGTCTTCTGAAGTAAAGAATCTCATCAAGTATAGCCGTCAGGCTTGGAACTGACATGAAAATCCTTGCTTTGCCCAAAGTGTCCATTTTTAGGAATATATAAATTACTACTTTTTGACAGCACAGGTCAAATTTCAATCCTGAGTTCTGTCTTTGTGCTATACACTTGTGCTGACACTTAACGTGTGTTAACTTTTAAATCTCAACCCAGAGGCTACTTTCATTTTTAATTGATCCTTTCCCTAATTTAACTTTGTAAAGAAGTTGTGAAACTTGAAGTTGCATGCTTACATTTAAATCCTAAATTGTCTTCAGGTTATAGCTTCCAACAAACATGCAGATAAAATCTCTGGACGTTCTCAGCCTGGTGTATATAAGCTTCTCTTCTCTGCCAGTACCATAAAAAAGGGAAACACAGATGACTTTTAGTCTTTCAAAAACTGTAAAGCAAGACTTGCACAATCAGATTAAGTTGATAGTTGGGAGGTTAAAGGAACTGTACTCAAGAATAGAGAAACTACATGAATTTGAGCTAGGAGCAGCATTTCAAGAAAATCACCATTACTTAAACTTCAGCAATAGGGTGAAAGATGAAGTTCAAAAAGATGAGCAAAGCCTAGCTAGAGAGAAAGCCCACAGAACACTAACTAAAACCACAGAAGAACAGTAAAACAACGATTTCCTTGTCTATATGGAAAAATCCTACAAAGCTAGTCATATCCAGCATGGGTTACCTCAACTGTTTGCAGAAACAAAGCATCCCTTGGCTACATTATTGCTTTGTTTTCCAAAGACATTTAAATACCTACTAGGAACTCTGGGAGTTGTGAATTAGACTGCTCTGGGATTAAAGATATTTCTTACAGCAGCTCTCCACTCTTTCTTGGTTGAGGTTTCAGACCAAGGGATGACTATTAGCATGCTATGTCTCTCACGCGCAGGTACCCATGCATGCAGGCCAAGACTTATTAATTATCTTCCTCCTAGGCACAACACTTCTAGGAGAAATTCTGATTAAAATGAGACTAAATGCTGACAAAGCACTTTAGTCTGAAACTTTGCTTGGAAAGTTCATGACTAGTGCAGGTCTCTCCACCAGCAACATGGCAGGATGTGGGTTATGGAAGGAATCTCCTTTGAAACCCTGAGGACACATCACACAGCAGTTTACTAGGATATAGGTCAGGCTTTGAAAAGGTTAGGGTTGTTGTCACCAAGAAAGAGAAATATGTAGCTGGATAAGAATGAGCTGAAAGAGAAGTTAACTTACAAACTGTGGAATAGTCACATTCCCATAATCAGTACTACATCTGTTTTTTTTCTCTCTCTCCTCTAAAGGAGTCAGAGGCATAGCAAAATCCTTCCTATAAGGAAATTCTGAAGCATTCTCTCCTTCATCTGCAAACTTCATAGCTCTGTTTCTATAGTTTGGAAGAAGTTCCTATTGCCTGAACTGAGAAGAAAGTCCCCAGTTCTTCATCAGCTGATAATATCACCAGTGTGGGATGCTGTCCAGCAGCAGTTTCTTATACTTATTCAGCTCATGGGGAAATTACTGCATCACATTTTTTTTGCTTTTGTATACTGATTAGATTTGGGGCTGTTGAAATGACTGATCTTAGCATTGCACAAGAATGTGGTTTCCTCTAAAAAGAGTATTAACATTTCTGAATTTTTATTGGCTATACAGACATGAGGACACCCATGAAAATACCACTGTGTGCTTCTAGCCAAACTGCAGCTCTTTTGAAACATAACTCAGAATGTATAGATGGGATCTACTTGATCTCTAGCAAGTAGTGTTTCACTGATGAGTTCCAGGCCTAATTTTCAGCAGCTTTTTTGTTTGTTTTTTGAGTGATGATTAATGTAGAAAGCTCTTGATCTGTGTTATTTTTATTAATGCCTTTGACTGAAATGTTAATGTAAATGATGTTTAGGAGCCTTAAGTAGTGATTCACCTCGATACAGCTGAATAATGCATCTTTTTTCTGGAGTTTCCAGTTGAGGCATTTAGCGACGGTATGTCTGGAATCTCTCCCTCCCTCTGCACAGCGAATGCCGGGCTCGGAGGGTTTAAAGGACAAATAATTCCCTTCCCCACCCTTGTCTGTAACCTGGCAAATACAGTGCATCCATTGTGCTTGATAAAAGACCCAGGCTGACAATGGCACATTTGTTAACTGGATGCTCTGCATCACCGCTTTTTTTTCCAGAAATGGTCAAATTCAGGTAAGCCTGCTGTGCTGTGCTATCTGTGAGTGAAGTCTGGGAGGATTTTTTTGATTGCTAAGTTCAAAGCCAAACTGGAGCTCTTTGATCAGCAAAATCTTGCTGCCATGCACTTTTACACTTTCCTCATGGGGTCAACTGTGAGCTTTCCTGACCGGAGTACCCTGCACAGTGTGGGAGAGCAATCCTAAGCTCCTTGCTCCATGTGCCTGTAGTGAAAGTTTGATATAGTGAGAACTGGGGGGAGACACAGCGCTAGCATACCCAGACATTTCTTTAGTGCAGCAAAACAATGGAGCTGAAAGAAGAAAACAAGAGTAGGCTAATGTTCCTTGACAATATTTTAATAGGGAGGCTCAAACCCTTAATGATACCTTAAATAATTGCTGCAGGTGTCATCTGGGATTCCTTTATGTGCAATAGTGTATACTTTGCCTCAGCGAGCCTCAGATGAACCTGTACCTACCACAGCTGTTCAGGAAAGCCCTGCAAACTTCAGCAGTGCTGCCCGCTCTTTTGTGAACGTGTCCTTAGAGACGAGCAGGTTGCGCTGGCTGCCGGCGCCGCACGGTGCCTAGAGCAACCACAGCGCCATGCACAGAGGCCTCTGACGGCCGATGCTCGGGCTTGAGGGGAAGAAAGAATAACAATTCTTGCACAGGAGGCCACCAAAAATGTTCTCAGTTTCAAAAATCAGCTTTATTGTGCCACTGACAGACTTAGATGAACTGAAGGTGATGTGACACTTCTGCCTTCCCAATTTCTGAGTGTGATTTCAGCATGACTCCCTTTTGCAAGTAGTAACAGCCAGATATACGGAGTGTATTTCCTTCTTAAGAAACAGACTTTTCATTCTCGTGGGAATACAGGCTGTCCTCACACCACTGCTTTGGAAGGACCAAGTATCACCAAGTTTACATTAGCTTCTGCTCCAAGGTACAGTGCTCAGGCCAGGCCCCTACATTTGCTCATTGGGGCTTGTTTCCCCTCCAGCTCTGTGGTGCAAGAAAAACCCAGCTGTAACTGTGTCTTGGGACTGGTAAAATGAGGGGATGTGTTCAGGCCTGAACAGCTGTAGCAAGTAAATTCGGTCTTCTGGATATACTTGGAGAAAGAGGTGAATTTCTAAATGGGATCGCCAGGGTAATGTAGGCTTGTCAAATAGGGGATGTACTTTTCCTTGAACAGAGACTATGGTGTCAACCTTTAGAGTAATTTTAAAGCTATTATGCTATTTTTAATGAGTCCAAACTAACTTTTAAAATTGTTAACTATCACGAACCCAAGAGTCTTTTTACTGTGTGTCACTGTCAGTTTTATTGGAAGTAAATGCCTCAGATATACCACTAGGGGGAATATTTTATCTATATTTCAAGTTGGTACAAAACAGACTATGAAGCTGTATTTTGAGGATTTTTGAGGAAAGGAAGAGAAGGGTCTTTAATTCTAGTTACAGGAACACTGGATAAACTCTGCCTCCATTCCCAGAAACTGTGCTTGAAACCAAAAGTTAACACTAACTGTAGGGGAGAAATCCAGATGTTTTGATTATGAAACAGTGTTCTGCAACCTAAACATTTCAGTAGCTTACCAAAAAGTTAAATGAATCTTTGTGGTCTAACACAGACTGCAAACCTCCCTTCCCCCTGAAACCAGGGTTTTCTTTGGTAAATGCATAAGCAGCTATGTTTTGTTTTGTTTTGTTTTGTTTTGTTTTGTTTTGTTTTAAGAAAACTGCTGACAGTTTGTAACTCTTCAATTCTAGTACCATCTGAAATACTGCTCAGTACTACCAAAATACTTAGAACAATGACAGAGCTTAAGTTCTTAGCAAGCTAAGCTGCAAACATACTGCTCTGACTTTCTTTCTTCCAACCTGCAGCCCGAAAGTGTGCAGGAAGCTGGATGCCTTACCGGGATTTCTGGGTGGGAGCTAGCTCTATCGCTGGCTTTGCAGAAGTTCCATATCATGTTGGAAAGGCGAAAATCTCCAACCTAAATGTGGGCAACAAAGCAAGAAATGCTGCTTGGCTAAACAGATGGCCTCCTACACTCCTTTCAACATGAATTATTTTATGATTCTGTGATGTACATAAAGACAATTAGCTTTTTATAAAAAAAGAAAACTCAGCATTTCTTTAGTGAACTGGAAATGGTTGGGAATAGTAGAGGAGAAGAATGAAGCATCTATAACCGTGCTTATATTCTACAAGTAAGAATATGTAGTCTACTTTCAGTACGTGTGTGAAAAATGAATGTGGCCTTTTTAACTCCTGCAAAAGGACTGCAGTAACACTGCAATAGAGTCACTCATAATACTTATTCCCAGTGTTTTGTCTTCTGAATCAAGTGGTCTTTGGATTGCAGATGTCCTACTGACAACAGCAAAACTGAGTTTATCAAAGAATGTCAGTCATTTCAATCAAAGAAAGATGTTCTTATATCTCACTATGACTCCAGGAAATTTAACAGTCAAGCAAGCAGATGATCGTGAATGCTGCTAACTCTAAAGGGGTGTGTGTGTGTGTCTGGGTGTGTGTGTGTGTTTTATTTTGGACCCCGACTGTGTTTACAGAGAAAATCTCTTGATAGTCCTTACCTGTGCTCAGATTTTACTGCGGAGCCGTCTTTGAGCATGTGAACTGGATTTCTTTTGGGTGAAATTGCACTTGAAGGCGTGCTCTAGCGTGTGCCGAATGCGCTCTGGCCACAAAAAGACGTGCAATCCCCGGGCTCGGACGAAAGCTGGTCAGAAGTGACGATCCCCCGACGAGTGGAGGGAGCGGGCGGCCGGTCGGTCCTCAGCCCGGCCGCTGTGCTCCGCAGAGTTTGCGCTGCTTGCAAACGTAGCCACAGCCATAAGATACCAAAAGGAAAGTGAATTAACTCAAAGGATGCTCTTTGCATTGTCAAGCCAAAACTGCACAATTATAAAGGCTCTGCATACATGCTAAATACCTGGACAAATCCTAACCATGGCGTCCTGCTCTCCCCGAAAGCATTTTTGCCCCTCACGCCTCCCCGCCTCAACCCACCACCGCAGAACAGTTAATGTGCTCGTGTGATTTACCAGCAAGTGCAGAGGGGAATCTGTGAGCTTAAGCTCTCCCTGACATTGAGATGTTTGTGTGCTGGGAAGAGCAACAAAAGCATCGTGTCCCGTAATGTTTGGAAAAAGCCATCCTGTAGCTTTGGGTTCTCTCTTGGTAAATGTCTTAATTGCTAAACTTAAAAGTATTGATTTTTAAAACAGGAATTGTAGAAGACATTAAGAAGTCCCATTAACTGTGCTGCTAGAGTTAAACCTAAGATCTTGGAACAACTCTGCACGTTTGTTTCTATTCCTGCACCACAAACTTTCCCAAAACATTTCCCACAGGTGATGCTGGGATTCATTGCACTGCATTACAGACAGAACATGTATGTAATCCTGCCATTAGTTGTCAAATAGCAAAGTATTGTCTTAATTTCACTGTTAAGTGACTTGTCTGAGGTCACGCAGGAAAAATGTCATTTTTGCCTCTCATCACAATTCTAAGCAGGTTACTCTGTGTCTGAGGCTTTAAAATGAGGGGAAAAAATTAAATCAGCCGAAAACTGGCGTATATTGTCAGCTCTTGTTCCTGCATACCATGTACCATTGAAGGTTACTTGATTGCCTTTTAGGGACACGGCTTTTAAATTGAATCAACCTGCTGTTACTTTTTCCTCTATCTGTCATGGAAAAGCTCACATTAAGTGAGTGTTGACTGACTGAGCTGGTTACAGCAAGGCCTTGCAGTCACCCAGCAGGCGCGCTCAGGGGTGTGCGCAAGACCTCAGGAGGACCGTGGGGTTACAGGGCTGCCGCTGGCTGTCTGTGCACCCCTGCGGCACCCGTGGGAAGCGGCTGGGCCGTGCGCTGAGCATGCACAGGAACCGCTTCAGCAGCGAGCCCGGGGCCGGCACGCAGGGTCTGCATTGCTGCTCGTGCTGCCTCAGCCGCCAGCACTCGCTCTCTACCATATATATGTGTGTGTGTGTGTGTATACACACATACACGTATACACAAACACACACATATAGGTACCTGTTTTGTATATACATGCATATCTATGCATATCTATGTATGTATATGTATACATATATTTATACAATGAATTACAAATCTGTGCCTGCCACTCTTTCTGCTGACCCTACCCCCACAATCTCTTTTGAAATATGTTTCATGTATATATGTGTATTGTATGTATGTGCACATATATATGCATATGTATGTGTGTTGTATAAAATACTGTGTGTGCATATATCTATATACAGATATAGATATAAATAAATCACAGATCTGTGCCTGCCACTCTTCTTGTCTCCTACTACACTCACAATCTCTTTTGGAAAATATGTATATATGTGTTGTATATACATATATAGAGAGTGTGTGTTTTGTATATACATATACACATTTTGTATATACAGATACATGCTTATATATATTTATGCATATATACCGCTACCTCTATATATGTCAGGTTTATATGTATTTATACATATATACCTATATCTCTCTCTATATATACACACACCTATGTACTTATGTTTTGCATATATACTTATGCATATACAGGTATATATTAATCTACATATAACTATATATTGTGTATGTTTATACATACAGATGTATGTTTCCGCATACGCATATATGTTTTGTATATACACAAACATCCAAATATATATATACACACACACACACATCTATATCTATATCATCTATAGCTATATCTATACACACACCCACATCCATGCACACACGCACGTTTTGCACGCACACACGCACACCCGCCTCCGCCTTCCGCCGCGCGCGCGCACTGGCTGCCGGCGGGGCCGACACGCGGCGGGGCGTGGCCGGGGCTCGGGGCCCGGGGGCGGGGCCTCGGCGCCATGGCAACGGGCGGGCGCTGCCGCCGCCGGGCGGGCCGCAGCGGCAGGTGAGTGCGGGGCGCTGCCGCTCCGCGGGGCCGCGTCGGCACCGCCAGGAGCGGCGGGGGCGGCGGCCGATGCGAGCCGGGGCAGGACGAGGCGGCGGCGACACGAGACCCCAGCGGCGCGGCGCGGCGGGCCAGGCCTCCTGCGGCCCCGCCGCTCCCGGCCAGACCCAGCACAGCCGCTTGCTGGTTTCGATCCGGAGCGTTGAAGCTCGCAGGGCCTCGTCCGCAAAGAGGCCTCTGCGATCCCACAAGCAGCAGCACCGCGTTATCCTGAGGGCCTCAAACCAGGCCGAGGCGGGGAGGGAGCAGGCGGCCCGCAGCGCCGCGCAGCGGGGGCGAGGCTGGGCGAGCGGAGGGGCCCGGGCGGCGGGCGCCCAAGGGGCGTCGCGGTCAGCGCGGCGGGGCTGAAGCGGCCGAAGCGGGGCCGCCCCAAGCACAGGCGCGAAAATAAGGACGTGCCTGCAGGGCTGCACTGTGGGGAAGCCCCGGTGCTCTTTGTGGGAAACCAGCCGTCTCGGGCACGTGCTGATTAACGGCGTCATTAATGACCTGGGTGGCAGGACAGAGTGCACCCTCGAGTCTGCTGATGATACCAAGCTGGCAGGAGCGGCTGATACCCCAGAGGGTTGTGCTGCCACTCAGAGGGACCTGGACAGGCTGGAGAGCTGGACTGACGGGAGCTTCGTGGAGTTCAGCAACAGGAAGTGCCCTGTCCTGCCCCTGGAAGGAGTAGCCCCAGGCACCAGGGGCTGACAGGCTGGGAAGCAGCTCTGCGGAGCAGGACCTGGGCATCCTGGTGGACAAGTTGACCATGAGCCAGCAACACACCGCCACAGCAAAGAAGGCCAACAGCCTCCTGGGCTGCATTGGGCAGAGCGTTGCCACGGGTCGAGGGAGGTGATCATTCTCCTCTACTCGGCCCTGGTGAGGCCACACCTGCAGTGCTGGGTCCAGTCCTGGGCCCCCCAGTAGAAGAGAGCATAGACATACTGGAACGAGTCCAGTGAAGAGCCACAAAGATGTTTAAGGGTCTGGAGCATCTCTCATATAAGCAGAGGCTGAGTGAGTTGGGCCTGTTTGGGCCTGGAGAAGAGAAGGCTCAGGGAGGATCTCACCAGTGTGTATAAATATCTGACGGGAGGGTGTAAAGAAGGTGGAGACAGACTCCTCTCAGCAGTGCCCAGTGACAGGACAAGAGAAACTGGGCACAAATTAAACACAGGAAATTCTGCCTGAGCATAAGAAAACACCTATTTACTGTGAGGGTGGTCAAATACTAGATAGAACAGGTTGCCTAGAGTGGCTGTGGAGTCTCTGTGCTTGGAGATATTCAAAATCCATCTGGACACGGCCCTGGGCAATCTGCTCTAGCTGATCTTGCTTGAGCGGGGGTCTTGGATTAACTCTTTCCAGAGGACCCTTTCAACCCCAAATATTCTGTGATTTTGTGATTCTTGTCAATGCCTGTGTTATGTCTAGTAGGCGTTTGTAGGAATGAAAACCTCGCATTGGCTTTCAGTTGCGTTTGGAAATAGCATTTTGTTCCTATAGAACTGTCGTTTTTTTTCATTCACCTCTTGTCAGTTGCTGAATTAATCTTAATCACTTCATGAGAAATATTCCATATGTCAAACAAAGACTACCTGGAGTAATATTTTTATAATCAGCTTTCATTTTTCTTCCTGTTGATCTTGTTTTGCATTAAGTTCTTATTACTTGGAAATACTTATGTCGGCTATGGTCCATCCAGCCATAAATCATCTCTGCCAACTTTAGCTGAGTGGTTTCTGAAAATATGAAAGCCTGAGAGGCTTTGCAGAAAATACGTACTGTTGCTGCTGCTAGTAAATAGTACAGTGGGGAAAAGAAACCCTGAAAGACAAATCTAAAAGATATGATGATAAATCTCAAGCCTATCATTGTGTTGTTTATTCAGGATGTCTTGCCATCAAACTGAAAATGTCATAAAGAAAATTGTTTGTGAAATAGGCCAAGAATGTGCCAGCAAGGGACAAACTGTTTCTGAAACCTTGGTAGCTTTCATGGTAAGAATAAATTAAATATATTAGGGTTTTTTTATTCATTCACCTGATTTTTTTTTTCTAATAATGTTCAAATTCTTTTATGGTCAATAAAATATTAACAAATAAATATATTTTAATAACAGAGCATATGGATCAGAATTTTCAAACCTGGGTGCTTTTAGCTTGGCAGTTCAAACCTGTTTCTAAGACTTTCATGGTATAAAGACTTAATTTTATGCAGTGTGAATAGTTCCCCTGAAGTCGATGACACTATTCAGAATGAATGATGTGAAGCAAGGACGTAAATCATTCTTTTGGTGTTAAAGATCAATAAACTTCAAATGTCAAGTTCATGTCACAGTGCCAAAGCTGGAATGGCTGCAGCTGAGGCTTTCGGAAGTGACTTGAACTTTGAAATATCTCAGTTTCTGATTGCCCGAGTTGAGAAGTTTTAAAGGGACATTCATTGATATTCAGTATGGAGTCTTAAAAACCTAAGAAAATATCTCATTCTTCAGAATGAGGTCCTGAGTCCTTGGAATTCTTTAATTTCAGAATGAGAGTTCTCTCTCAATTTTCTTCTATAGGCTGATAAAACATTTTGGGTTTTTTGTTTGTTTGTTTTGTTTTTGAAAACAAATCAATCTCAATGTTGTCCTTGGTAGACAACTTTATGTATGCTAAAAACATTATACACACAGCAGCATTGCAAAATGTAGCCTAAATGCACCTGCAAAACTTTGTGTGTAGAAAGATGGAGCTTCTTTCTTTTGGATGTCATAAGAACAGAATTGATAAGCTCCTGATAAGCTTTTATAAGAGCGTAAATGATTCGCAGCAGTATTGTTAGTCTTTTTTTTTCGTAGATGAAGAGGACACTGTGCCTTTAAAAAATACACGAGGCTCAAAAGCAGTATTAATTAAGCATGAAAAAATCTTATGAATGAAAAACTTTCTCATGTGGCTGGCAAAATACCCCCAAGCAGGCAAATATGCAAAAACACTATGAAATTTTTATCTAAATTGTATTTTTTATATGTGCATGTATAGTTGTGCATATAACACCAATCTAGAAGTGTGTAAACAGGCGTGATGGATTTTTATAAAATTTTACTTAGAAAAACATTTTTCCAGGAAACTTTTAAAGGAGCTGTATTTGAATATTTCTGTGCAGTGTTTGCATCCCACGTAGTTAGATTTTTTTTTTCTACTTATGTTGGAGAACTGAAATTGAAACTGGCAACACATGAAATGCAGTAACTTTGTCTCATTATCGAAGATTGACATGGAAAAAAGAATAGTAAAGATAATATTTGCTTTTAAATTTTTAATCAAGTAATTATTTGCACAACTGAATAATCTGAAGTAATATTAGTAATCTTCCAGATGGGAAAATTTGTAACTTTCCACTATTTCTTTTAAACCATAGCTCTGTCACAGTTCCTTTTGTTCAATAAATGTAGAAAGAAATTCTTATGCATTGCACTCTCCAGCTGTTGGTCCCAGTCATTGTAAACCATTGTTCCTACAAACCTATTAACTCCATCAGAAAGTATCATGAATATGTGTCACTCTGGATTGCAGTAAAGGAGAGTGATTACAGGGACATTGAGCTGTTTATAATTCACAAGGGTAACTGAAGTAAAAATGGGAGGAATTGGTTTCAATTGTTTCTTTTTAAGCTAAAGAAATATTGTCTGCCTCTGAGATTTTTTAGGAAGATAAAAGGTTAGTCCAAGAGTGTATCTGTTGAGATATAAATTAATAGCTTTCTTTTGGCAATCTCCAGGTGAAAGCTGTTGTTCTAGATCCAAGAAATGACTTTAATGTGGATCGAATCCTTACAAAACAAGATGTGCAAAATCTTATCCAGGTAATTCCGGCATGATGTTGAATTCCCTGTCAGTACTCAGCTAAGACTATAGCATTATTTGCTACTTGTTCCTGAAACTAAAATGCCATTTTAGTTTGATATGTAAATTTTCAAACCTCTAATGATATTTATTCTCATGGTTCTGTAGCTGAAGACTGGACTATGTGTTCCCTCATGTTAATAATACCTTACACTTTGTAGTATTCACTGTGTGTTGGGAGAATGGACGGAAGGGGGCTTTCTTACTGTTGTGAAACCTGTAGCATAGTCATTGACAGTTCGGAAATTTCTCCAGTGATTTGAAATAATTCGTTTATTCTGTCTCTCTTCTTAGCTCTGTGTTACTAGACTGCTTGACACAACAAACCCATCCCTGGACACAATTAAGATGCAAGTCTTCTTTGATATGAATTATGCAAACCGAGGTAATTTCAATACAAATAAACTATTTAACAGAAGAAATTGACTCTGAGTTTAGCATTTAATATATTTCTGTAGGGATAATAATGACTCCTGTTAAATGACTGCTGGCAGTAAAGCAAAATAAAAATCCCTGGATAGGTGTACTGCATGGAAGTATGGTATTTCAGTGTGGATATAGGAGGGAAAAAATGTGCATTAGATTTGAGGGTACACTCATCCGGTCTGAGAGATTTACTGAATGGAAGGTGTTAGATTCCTTGAGATCAGTTATGCTTTCAGTTGCACTGGCTTGCTGTGTCCAGCTGAGCCACCCAGCACTGCCCCAGTGTATCTGAAAGAGAACCACTACCCAGAAGTGCACAAATGTATCTGAAAGAGAATTTGATGTTTTATCAGTTTCCATAATTGAGAGATATGAGCAGTCTTGAACAATCAGTTATTGTTTTAAAAAGATTGAATTTATCTGATTCAGAGATTTTAGTAAATGAGAGTGTTTAAAACCTCATGAATTAATCACATATTACATATTGTCAAAGGCGAGTATGGTTTGGTCTGGCCAATGGTAACTTCACACAGTCTCAGAATGGGAATGTGGAAGTGGAAAAAAAATGGGAAAGGGAGAATGTCTCTGCTGTTACTTAACTTTAAATCTTAACAGGACAGGGAAGGCTGGGACACAAAAGACATTCAGAACAAGAGAATAAACTTTTATTTGGAGGGAGGTCATGAAAATGTTGTTTTATTATTATGGATTAAAAACAAAAACTAGCAAAACTAGTGGGCAGCTCCAAAGCCTTTTGGACTGAGCTCAGTAAGTTCAGGAAAAAATTTCTGAGACTGTGGGTAGTGTTCAGATTTGGGCATGCAACTTTAGGTGTGTGCAGATACGTGTGTGTGTGTGTGCGCGAGTGTTAGGTCCTGCTACAGTCATTGGAGTCCAGAGAGTCAGAGAGTTGCTGACTGGGCCAAATAGTTCTCTGGACTCTACTGACGTTAATTATGTTAGTTATGCTCATGTTAAACTCTACTACTGTGCATTATAATGGTCTAGTACCTTGGACATCTCGTTCACATATCTACGCTTCAGAAACCTTGCGTAGGCTGTCTGACTCTGGAAATGAATTGCACCCTCTATATATGCCATATTGCAATGAATTCACATAGCACTTACTAACAGTCCTTCTTTCCTAGCTGAATTACTGAGTGAGCAACATCGTGTTCTGGAGGGAAGGCTGGCCCCCGTGGTCAGAGATATCACAGATAGTCGTCCTCGTGCAAAAGAAGAAATGGAGAATGTGTATCGAACAATTGTGAGCTACGTGCTGCTGAGCTCTGGCCTTGGATCCCCAACAGATATTGAGGTTGTC
This sequence comes from Apteryx mantelli, assembly GCF_036417845.1. Classification (NCBI taxonomy): domain Eukaryota; kingdom Metazoa; phylum Chordata; class Aves; order Apterygiformes; family Apterygidae; genus Apteryx; species Apteryx mantelli. The sequence continues at coordinate 98,908,286 of NC_089980.1, read as the reverse complement.
AGGGAGGTAACAGGTCAGTAAACTCTCAGTAGTGAAATGGGGCTTTTCTTACTGAAAAATAAAATTTTACCTTCTCTTTGCTGATCTTTAGATACAGATGTGGTGAACTGTGATGAATGGTGAGTATCCAGACTGCCACTGCCCAGCCTTGAAGTCAAAATCTACCATACGCTTTCCACAGTTACTTTCCACAGTTGTTCAGGAGAGGGTATTTTTTGTTTGTTTAATGATTTTCTTTTCTGTTCCCTCAAATTGAGGGTTTTTTTCACCTTCTGTAATCCTTCTAGCTGCCTTGCAGAGTGTATTGCCTCAGACAGAGCTGGCTACTTTCATCTCGCTCAGTAAGAAGAACAAAGAGCAACAGCTGAAAACTCTTACCATGCTCGTCACAGGAATTCGGTTGTACAACAAGGAACGTGGGAAGGGAGGAAACAGTATTGATGATTGTAAGTATACAACGGTACTTTGGTTATGAATTCCCAATTAATTCTTCCTGGCCTTCTTTACTAGTGTAGTTCCAATGATATCCCATCTCTCTAGCTAAACAGCTTCGAATCTGAAGAAGTACATGTTTTGTATCTGAGTATAGGTTTCCAGGTAGACTCCTGTTTAGCTAAGAGTGAGCCCTAGATGGTCGATGTGGAAGGGTTGTCTGTGTTAACTTCATGCACTACTTTACCTCATAACTTGTTCCCTGATCCCTTGCCACTAAGTGAATGAAATGTGTAATGTTTGCCTTAAAAACAGTGAATTAAAATCTCAAAAGGATGCTGTCAGTCCAGTTACAATTTTCAGTGGAGTATGTGTAATGAAAAGTGATAAAAGTTGATGGGGCATTATCTGTATTCTGATGATTTAGAGAAACTTCTTCAGATTCTTACCATGTTCTCAAAAATTTTGAATCCTTTTGCTTGTTTAATAAGCAAAAGAAAAAAAAAGCCAATGGTTATCCTGAAATTTTGCAAAAGCGTTGTTCCGAGTAGGACAAAACTTTCCCATTGCTCTTATTTTTAAAGTTTTCCTTTCTCCCCCAAAAGTCAACATTAGTTCTGGTAAGTTTACAATTAATAATCAAATAAACGGCTGTTCAGTGCAAATTTTTTTGAGAATATGCATATAGTATGGAATGTAGTTCAGTGTGGGGACTTCTTTGTAAGAAAGGTCTGCAGCTCAGTTTTAGGACAAAAACTTTTTATTTTAAAAGACCAAAGTTTCTGGAATAAAGGCTACAGCATGTCTCTCTGCTGCTGAGAAAATTGTACTTTACTGAAAAGCAAAGCACTTGCTTAGCTAGACAGTATTTTAATTAAAGTAGTGTAAGTAGGAAAATGTATACCTACCACATCCAAGAAAGAAGAAGGTGATTTTCTAGATTTTGATGATACGTTTTTCTCAACTCTTATGCAAAGTATTTTTATTTTTCTATTTTTATAATACAGGCTTTCCCACAAATGCCACCTTTCTGTGTTGTGGTTGGCTCTATTCTAAGTTCTCAGGGCCTTGGTTACAGTGTGACTGGATATTCAGCTATTGTGGTTATATAATAGGTGCGATTTACAACATGTTGTGGCCTTTGTCACTGTAATATCTGTGTTTCTGTGACTGATTAAAATAGATAATATGTTTGTTGATCCTGTTACCCTTGTTAGCTTACTATATTATGGACTTCTATTGTATTGGCCTGTTTACGCGTCATTTGAATGTTTGGAAATGCATGAATATCAGGATAAAATTTAGAAATCAGAATTTTGTTGGAAGATGGCTTTGCTCATAAAACTGTATTGTAATCATTTGCTAATGAATTAAATCTTTTTTTTTTAATAAGTATCTCTCATTTATTCTGTCTAAACAGTGCCAGCCATTCTGAATGAAGCTGTTCCGTCAGCTACGCGGGCTCTTGATGAAGCTCTTAATACTTGCCATACGCTAGCCCCCTGTTACACAGCTCTGTTGGAATCAATGCATGAAGACCGTCATAGATATATGCAGCTTAGTTCTTTTAAATTAAAAGAAGCACTGTTCAATGTGCGACAATACGAAGCCTTCCTTTGCATCCTCCTGGTGAGATATCATCATGTTGTATCCTGTTTTTATTGCAGATGGGATGTATTCAAGTTACTTGTTTGTACAGGATATAAAGTGAGGGGCCTGATTCAGAAACCATTGAAATCAGATTTATCTCAGTACATGAGAACTTACATAATCTGTCATGCTGAACTTTGTAACTAACTTGCTGGTTTTGGCTACTGTCAGATAAAAGGCAAAGCAGATTGTTTGATCCATTGTGACCGTGTTTCCATTTCCTTTTTGGAGGTTTTCTTTTTTTCTGGTTTAACTTCATTAGCAAAGGATTTAAAAAGTAGGATTTTTTCTTCTTTGTGTACTGATACCTAGTCTGCTTGGACACTCTGTGATGACTGGAGAATAATAAGTTGAATTCTGTCATAAAATATCTAGTAAGAAAAGCCATATTACCTGAAACAAGAAATTAGATTTCTTAAAACCTGAAATTTGAAGAACAAAAAAGTTGAACAAGAAGACTTGTTTCTGTTAATAGCTATCCTGCAAAAATGCATGAAAGAAAATTTCTCCTTGTTCAATGTGTATATCAGCTCAATTTTGATCTAAAAACGCCCCCAACACATACTGAGTGATCAGAAGTCTTTTAGGAATACCACTTAAATTCTTGATAAAGAATTCTTATATAGAATTTATAAAGACCATTTTATTTGTCTTTTGAGAAACTGCAGGCTTTTTATTACTTTCCTCTGTATCATAAAGCTGTGAAAAATATTTCTCTTTTTATTTTTTTTTCAGTTCTCTTTATTGTAAAAGTGTGGAGGTTTTATATAAAAAATACTAATATATGTTTGAGAAAAGTGGAGCCTGGTTTTATACCTGAATACTTAAGGAATAATGTATTTAATTGAAAGTTAGGATGCATTTCATTCCTTAAAATAGTTATCTGAAAATAGTTGATTGAAGAGATCTAAATGAATATTTATTACCAAATACTTAATTTTTTTGACTGTCATAGTTCTTACCTGAAGAGTGTTCTCTTTCCAGTCTGAGGTAATTACAAGTGCTCGAGAAGTTGAAGTGATGAACATGCAGTTTGCAGCAACAATGGAGCAGTTAAAAAACACAGTTCAGAATAAGGTTTCTGTGGGTACCACAGAAGTTTTTGTAAGTATTTTGAGTGGAAAACCTATTTCTTCTTAATTACAAAAGATCAGAAAACTACTATGAAATAGTTCATCAGTGTATTTTTGGATAGCTTGTGTTAAGAAAAAGGCTACCTTACTTTTTCTCTATTATAACAGTAATTTCAAGTGATCTTTGAAGGGGCAACTAAAATAAAGATTGGATCTCAAGGTAGAAGAAAACGGGGTGCAGAAAGGGAGAGAAGGAATTAAATGGTATTTTATTGTAAGTGTCTTGAGTCATTTGTCAGTATTTGTAGATTTACTGTCATATTTTCTTGTTTTGTATAAATACTCTCTCCTGTTTCTTGCAGAAATGGCAAGAACAAAATAATAATAGATAACAGCACATGTTTCTTTTAAAGTCCTTTCAGATAGCAATATCCTGTAATTACAGTATGACTCCTGGATAACATTTTTCTAAAGAATGTAGGTTTCTAGCTAGGGTTTTCAGTCTCTCTGGCCCTCCCAAGAGCTTCTGGACCTGTTGGCCAGCTTCAGTCAAATTTGCTGGAGATACCAAAATAATTCAGTTTCTGCAAGTTTTGTGAAAAATAAGCAACTGGACAGACATAGTTAGAGCCCTCCTAAGATGAAGTCAGCAATGGGAGTGCCACAGTTAACATGTCCCACCAGCCAGCCCTTCCAGCTGGTCGCTTTGTGTGTGCTGCCTGGCCAGTGAGCAGACAGGTAGCTCTGTACCGTCCTTACTCTGTGCTGTTTCATCCTTAGTTGATAGTTACAGGACGCGGGAGGAAGATGTGGGAGGACGAGGGAACGAGTAATGGAAACTAGAAGTATTGTAAAGGTGGGTGCCTGACAACGCTGTGAAGACCTGGGGTTATTACAGTGGCACAATGCAATGGAAGTGGGACAGAAATCTGACAGAAACCACGCTTCATTAAATTTGCTTTTCATGGATGAGCTTAATTCCTTGTATCTAGCTACTGAACTAGCATGCAATTAATGCAAATTTAGGTTATATTTCATCCTTCAAAACAAATGATTAGATAGCAAAATAAAGTCTAACATGGAGTGGGGGGAGGGAGATCATGCCCCTCTACCTACTCAGAGAATTTTTTATGCTTTCCTTAAAGGCATCTGTGCTGCAAATTCATGAGTGGCACTTTGACTGAGGTACATCTCAGGCATAACCTGACACTCCAGTTTATACATGCTTGTGATTTTATAAGCCAGATCCTTCTCATTTTGGAGAACATTTTCCCCTTTGTCCAGCTGCTCAAATCAGTTCTTTCTCTTTTTCTCCATCTTTGTGGGGTTTAAGTGCCAGGTGTGCACTGTAAAATAGTCATAAAGGCACAGGAGTGAGGAGAGTGAATAGGTGAATGGGCTTCTCTCAAGGGCAGGTCAGAGAAGGAAGCCAGGTCTCTGTTCTTTGACTTGCTCTAGAGAAGTCTGTCTCTTCCCCTGGGTGACTGAAGGAGCCTGTGAAGATTCAGTTCACTAACCTGAATTTAACCTTTTTGAATACACATTTCCCTAGAAGCTGTTTGCACTTCTCTGCTTCCTTCCTAGATTTTCTTCTCTCTTCAGGTTGGCTTACTGTTTTTTCTTCTCTGCTGGCGACAGAATATGTAAGGTCATTTGATTTCAGGTCTTTTGCAGGTAGAGATTTTGCTATGACAGAACCCTTTAAATAATTCTTGTTGTCTTCAAGTAGTTGCTGAGAAGCTGCATCCTGCAGGAGTGTAGAGAAGCAGAACATTCTACAATTTAAAAATTGTAGGATAGGCCCATATTTTTAGTAAGCATTTGTTACAGGAAACATAATAGACTTTGTTCATATTCTTTTGTTTATTCTAACAAGAATAATTTTGATCTTGCTTCCTTTCCTTTAATTTCTTCCATTTTTTGTAACCATAATATTTCCACAGTGTTAGTGATACTGATGAATTCCAGGGCTAACTCAGTTGGCTGTTCTTAAAATAATGTTAATGTGCATATAATATGACATTGTTCACACGTTTCGGGTTCATTGGATCTCTTCTAAACACTCTGTGAGTTTAGCTGTAACAGGGCACATTTTCTGTCACTATTACTGAAATCAACATTTATCCTGAAAGCTCATGAGTTTTTTCTACGTGTGTGTGCACATACATGTCAGCATCACTGCTGGGAATGGCAGCTTCCAGTTTTGTCCTGAACGTTGTACCCTCTGAAGCTTGCACAACGTTATTTGGGCACGTGCCATGGCTTGGGAGTTGTGATACTAGATCAGCTGTGAAGCAGGGGAAACAAAATAATATAGCCTGATATTTTTTACATATGGGTGTGTTCTTACTTCATTTGGTAGTTAACCAGTTGCATTTTTTCTGCTTCTTACACAGAAATTTCTCTGCCCCATCTTATTCTTGTATGCCTTATTTTCAGTTAATAAACTATACTGGCAGTGAAGCTCTCAATTCAAAGTATGGCCTCGGGGTAGCCTATTCTGGAAAGACTTTGGAGTTAAATGAATACAAACAGTCGTTCTGTCTCTGGGGTTTGAACATGCATGCTGGAAGTTCACTTCGAAAGCCCAAGAATTACCCTGAATTTCTGGATGCCAAAGGCTTTGTAGATCAGGCCTGCTTCATTCATAGCTGGGAGCACAGCTGTTGAGCACAGCGTTTGGGTTATGTTACAGGCATATACAATTATGGATTCAGATCATTTTCTTTTATTTTCTAGCCTCTCTTTGTTGCACTTTCAAACCTATGGACCAGCTTTCAGAATGAGATACTGCTGCTAAGTTTCCTCACAAATATGACTAATAATCTGCAACAGTTCTTGGAAACCCAATCACAGCTTTTTCCTGAGGAAGTGCTCACATCTCTTCTTGAAGCAGTGACTGTGAAAAGTGATGAGGAAAGGATAAAAGAAACCATGGGTACTAAAAGTTATTACTTTTTATTTTTCTTCACTTTCTCAGCCCTTGCAAAGTTTTATAATTTAAATTCTATTTGAAGAAGGTGCTACACGTTCATTTTAATAACTGGAGTTTGCACAGAGGTTAATAAAATGAAGTCTTAGTAATGTATGGTTTTATTTTTTATGTAGTGTAGTTCAGGCTTTTATTTTTATATATATTTTATATATTTTTATATATATTTTATTTATATATATATTTTTATATATAAAATTAAAATGTATCTCCTTACCAGATACAAACAATACCATATAAAAATGGCAGAATGATCAGAGAAGAATATTTCTAAAATTACTTTTAAGTTTCTAAAGATGGTCTATATCTTTTTATACTTTCTGGAACTTCTAGAATTGGAGGGGTGGAGGGGAATAAAAAAGCTAATTTAATGGGGCTTTGGGTACTAGAAATATTTCTTTGTAAGATGATTTCCCTAATAACCAAGTTTTACTCTGGGATATTTGCAATGTGTGAGTGGGTGAAAACTAAACAGAATCATATTATCTTCCTCTTGTAATCCCCTGTTTCCAGAGAAAATTGATATTAAGAAAGGACCCTGAAGTTAAATGAAACTTTTTTCGGAAGGATCTCCTAAGGCACTTCAGGCCATCCTGTGAAGATAATGGGAGTCCAATCACCCTGTAACATTATTATATTTTAACATGAGATTTTTTTTACTGCCATCCTTCCTTTGTTAAACCTTTTTCCAGGAACCAGAGTAAATGTTTCTGATTTCAAGAACCAAGAATGGCTTTTTCCAGAGACTACCGCTAATTTTGATCAGTTGCTAATCCAGTACCACGGTTTCTGTGCATATGCAATAGGTGAGAAAGGCCTCATCCTTCCAGGTATGCTTTGCAGTTAGATCTTTTTCTTACTTTTTAAGTACACAAGTACCAGTGAAAATGTAAAGTAGTGATCCGAATGCTTCCTTTTGTGCCGAAGCAGGACTACTGTATTTTCATGTGTATAATTTCCACCCTGATAAACCTTTAAAAATATTTTTCTTTAAAAAATACTCAGATAAACTGCCTAAAATAGAGTGTAGGAGAGTTTCAAGAGAAAGTAGGCTCAGTCAAGAAGAAGTAGATACAAGATGCGATGATTAAATGTTTCCTTTGCTACCTGTGCATCTGTATAACCTACATGGCAGCTGAATGCAGTTTTTTTGAGTTTTGTTGTTAATGTATTTTTAACACAGAATAACATTAGTCGTTCCTTCTGTTTTGTATATCGGTGTGTTGCAAACACAACCATGTGATCCTGAATCATATGTGTTTTTAAACAGTGGCTAAAAAGTACTAAAAATCTTCTCTGAAGAGAATGCAAAATTGCATTCAGTGGTCAACTAGTCATAGGATTTTTTGGTCTGGTATAGGGTCACTTGTTTTGAAAGCAAATCCTATTCCAGCTATGCCATCCGTTCATGTTGTCTCCCTTTCCTTTATAGAACCTATCCGTATAGAATTTCTAAACCTACAGCTAGTTTTAGGGAGTTAGAAGGAAAATATTGCCATTTTTTTGGCCATATTAAAAAATATGTATTTTAATGGTAGTGTAATTTACTTGCACTTACTTAGTATTGCACATGAGAACAGCTGTCCCAGGTCAGATTGAGGGTCTCTCTAGCTCTGTGTCCCATTTCTGGCTGTGGTCAGTCATGGACACTTGAAGATCATGAGAAATCAAGCAGGAATGATCCTTCCTTAATTATATCCTTCTCTATTCTAGTAGTCAGTGGTTGTGGGATTTCCTCAGATAAATGTTGTGTCTGGACCATTATGATGAATAATCCTTGGTGGAATTTTTTCATTTATCTAATTGCTTTTTGAATCCATTTAGACTTTGCCATGGGATGTTCTTATTGTCAAGCGAATCCCACAATTATAATTATGTGTAGTATGAAGACATATTTCTTTTTGAGAAGGTTTTAAACTATGGCTTGGTAATTTTATGAAAAGCCTGGTAGATATTCTGCTGGAAAATTAATGAATAGTCATTTTGTATCAGTTCTGCATGCCATTCATGGTTTTAGAACCCTGTACCATATTCTTTTTCAGCAGTTGTCTCTTTTTCATGTTGAAGAGGCCTTTTCCTTTAGCCTCTCCTTCTATGAAAAGTTTTCCATGCCTCTGATCGCTCCTGACTCCCTTGTTTTACTTTTTCTTCTACTGTGCTGGAACAAAATGCAGTATTCCAAATGTGGCATATAGGTAGTTATAATGGCATAATGGTATTTTTTGTTTTTCTCACCCTCTGTTTGTGTCCTAATACTTACTGACATTCTTTTTGCTTTTTTCATTGCCACTGAGTAATGCAACTAAACATTTTCAAGGCACTGTCTGTGATGATTCTAGGTCTTTCCTGGGCAATAACATCTGAAGCAGAGCCTGTCAGTGTCCTTGAGCTTAGGCTGTGTTTACCTATATTTGTTATTCAGCCTTTATTGACATTTAAATCTCCTGTTATGTTATTGTCCAGCTTCTCAGTTGCTTCATCTGTTTCTTCAGATAATTTCAGCGTTATGCCCCTTGGTATAAATGGGCTGCTGAGCTGCAATCAAATATTTGTTGGAGATTGTAAGGCAAACATTTGTGGGTATGAGCAACATATATAGGAGGGAGTGCGTGTTTACTTATGCCCTTGCTATAGGAGTTCTATCTGTTGTTTTTCTTGACTCAGACATGCTGGATGTAACCTTACCAAAAGCAGTTGTGCTGGCCTGCAGAAATACATAGTTCTGTATTTAAAAGTTTACATTCAGGGATTTATTCTGATTGCAAACAGAAAAAGAACTGAAACTGACTTGAGGGAAACATGAAATCATAACTACAAGTGCTATTTCAATTTATATATTATACTGGTTCACTACATTATTTTGTTTTTTAGGAAACCCTGCTATTGGAATTTTGAAGCACAAAGACAGATGTTACGTTTTCAGTTCCAAAGAATCTGCATACATTTTTGCTCAAAATCCAGATAAATTCATTCAGCTGAATACAGAAAAGGCAAAAGAACATGCAGAACTAATTCAGCTGCTCGAGCTTCACCATCAGTTTGAATACCTTGCTCCATATGCGCAGGTAGACGTTGCCCATGCCTCTTGCTGGGTCACTGATCTGTCTGTCCTTTTTGCAACATGAAGAGAACAGATGATACCCATCTTCAGAAAAGAAGTATAATCATCTGCCTATCATACAGAATGTCTGAAAGTCCATCTCTTCAGATCTTTAGGGTGTAGATAAGGAACATTTCCTTTTCATGTTGTTTGCACATGATCTCTGCCTGGTAGGATATGGAGAGCCAAAGGATTGTAGCAGTGATAAAAGTTTTTGTCCTTAGCCTAGGAAAATTCTGTGGCTGATGTTCCTTTTCCTCATTTTGCAAAAGTAGCTTGAAGGAACTGTAAATAAATGCAACAGAAGATGATGAGCCAGATAGCATGTTAACTGGAGCTTCCGCTCAGTTCATCAGTATGTATTGGTGCAGTTGTAGTGATATCTGGGGACAGGAGTTACAGGACAGATAACAATATTAAAGAGGGCTCATTTTTAATGAATGTGACAATACTACCATGTGAAATCCAAAGCTTTGATTTGGATGCATAGGCTTTTTCTGATACATTGAGAATTCTAGCTACCTAATGATGCAAAGAATGTGGCCTTGAAGTCGCCACTGGTGAGAAAGATATGTCTTATATCCCAACCCTGGCAGAGATACAAGCTCTTCTCTTAATTAAGATTCGTGATTTTGAGCCTATTCCTGGAAATAAACTGAGATGCCTGCCTCATAAAATACATCTGCTGGTGGTGAGGTTCCTTTTTGTCAAAATCCAATGATTAAGCACTCATCCAGGATGTGGGAGGATGAAATTCAGCTCTGACCTCTGTCTAAAGGGTTTTCTGTCTGAATTTAACTGTATCAAATACTTTTTTTTTTTTTTCTGGGGAGAGTGCAGAGCAGACAAAAGCACTGTTGACTGTAAAAAACATTATTCACTTGCTATTCTCAGACTTGTTGTTCTCTCACTTGCTTTTAAAAAGTGTCACATCAATACAACATTTTACTGAAATGTCTGTATTCTTCTAATAAATGCCTTGCCTTTTTTTTTTTTTTTTTTTAACCAGGCCAGAAGTGGAGATGAATGTTTGATGAAACCAATCACAAAATGTGACAGTAGTACTCAAACTGATACTCATATCTTGCCCCCAACTATTGTGACATCCTATGAATGGAATGAATGGGAACTGAGAAGAAAAGCTATAAAACTGGTTTGTACTGTTATTACCAGATTTTCATGTGTGGGATACCAAAGTTCAAATTAAATTATTGTAAATTGTTGTTCCTTTCAACATAAATGTATTCCACATATCTAAATGTATCCAAAGATAAACACTTATAACTGGTTCAGTCTTTTTTTTTCAGGTATTTTCTATCCTTGTTTTCAGACTTTCCTTCTCACTCTCCCAATTTTTCTATATTTTTTCTCCAAACAGTTTTTCAGAAGTCCCGCTTGTGCTGTCTATTCATTCTAAATTCTTTAGTTGCCATAAGTGATGAATCTCTTGATTAGCAGTGAATTTTAAAGCTCTCTCTCTACACCGAAATAACGTTAACAGTTTAAAGATAACGCTACATACTTTTGTTGTAGAGAAATGTTATAGTAGGGTTTGGGTCAGGCAAAACTTCATTGCACGTTGAGTGATTTATATTAATATTGTAAAATTGTAGTAAGTGGCAGATAGAATGGTTAGGAATACCTTTGGTTATGTTTGACCCTGCAGAAAGCTTTTGCAAAGCTACCTTATCCATCTTGGAAGATATCAAAGAATGAGGCCTTTATTTTTTGCATAATGAAATATTTTTAATTTTATCCAAATTCCTCATGTTTGCTAAAACCAATTCTGCTTTTTTGAAAATTTTGTCTCCCTCTTTCATGTAGAACCAGTTAGGAGAGGTGAGACAGAGAGCAATAAGGCTTACCATAGGATACAGAACCAAAAGGAAATGTTTGTTATACAATCATGGTGAAAATCTGTTAGACTGGAAACCACAGTATGTCCATATGTCACATACACAAAGGCTTTTAAAGTAACAGTAGCTTTTTAAAAAGCTGCTTTTTCGGGCTTGTTAGCATGTGCAGTTGTTAAGGTATAGCACTTGATTTTCACCATTCAATCAAAATGAACTTGATAGTGTAGGGAACAGTTAGTTACTAGTAATAGTTACTAATAATAGCTGGGCACAGAATACTGCTCTTACATTTTTGTGAACGGTACAGTTTGGAGCCTTGTGGTGTCCCCTGCAGCCTATTTCCTTTCTGCTGTTCTTTTTGCTCTTTTGCCATGAACTCTCCAACATTTTATAGGGAAAACACAACTTTGGAGTGAGAATTCTTGACAGTGTTAACTTGTTTATAAAAGCTTTTAGTAATAGTTGTTATTGAGGTATATAAATAAAAGATGATTAAGGTTACAAGATGCCTAGCTAAAAGCTGTTTGCTTCTCTAATAGTATGTGCTGTAGCATAAATAAGTGTAAGACACATGCATTCAATGATTTATCTTCAGCATAAGCAAAGGAGTATGTTTTCTAATAGTTGAGCACAAAGAGGCTACACAAGTCACTTTGTAGCTCATGAGCTTGAAATGTTTAGAGACTAAGGGTGTTTCAGTATCAGCTGTACATATGAGACATTAGTGATACTGAGCTGACACAAAACATTCCAAGATCCATGCAGAATTATTTGTCTACACTGACTGTGCTGAATTTGTAATATAAAGGTGATAAAATATTTAAAATTAAAGTGCTTAACTAATAGAAGTAGGTTATCACCTCGTCTGTAAATTGGGGAGAAAAAGACACATTTGTGGATTTTGTTAGAGGATAAGCTCAGATGCCTGTTTTTTTTTTTTCTCTTGTTCATACTGCACCAGAAAACTTGCACTAATATGAAGCATTAAAATCTGACTTTGTTATAACATTTATTTGATGTTGGAAAGTAAAATTTTCTATTTACATCTGTTTCTCTGTCCAAGCATATAGTATTTCTTGCAATAGCATTCATTCAGTTCTTGAGAGGGATGAGCTTAATAGAGAAACAGTATTTCATGCCCAGTCTTGCTTTGATTGTCAGTAAATACCTTTCTCAGATTAAAAGGCGAAAATATCTTTCTTTACATGCCATCTTTTCTGTAAATTCATTATTACTCTTCCTGCTGAATTTTTCTTGATGACACTGTGCATAAAATTTAGCCGCAGATTAAGATACCAATATATGTCTACACATAGGAATTTCAACTTCCATTACAGTCAATAGAGAGCTAGTTAGTGGAGTCTGGAAAGTATTTTGGTTTATTCTGATATGAATGCCTGAATTTGGCCAATTTAATCACTTTCCAGCCTCCACGGACTTTGACTCCAATCTCCACTGACTGGCCTGGACTCTAGGGACTTTCTCTCTTACATGTAAGTGCATGAACCCCACCACATGAGACTGTATTGTGTATAGTTCAATGAGAACATTATGTTAGATGTTTTGCATTCTTTTGCATCATTGCTGACGTGAAAAGCTCATTGGAAGAAGGAACATACATTTGGTGTTTTAAGTGCTGATTTTGTAATATTGACACTTCCTAAGAAGTGTTTTTGTAGTCGTATCTACAGCAGCTGCTATGATTAAACAGGGCTTTATTCTTGCAATCATAAATTACCTTACATTTTGCTCCTTGCCAAGGAGATGATGAAGAATGTCTGGAAGGGAGTCATTTTTCCCTTTTATCTGATGCTTTGTGGCACAATCTCCCAAATCATTTGACAGAAACCAGCCAAAGGCTTAATCTTCTAGTTTAGTTAGCCTCAATATTTGGGATCCTCAAACTTGTCTTAGGTTGCAGGTGCCCAAAGAGATTTATCTGCATGCTGTCACATTCAGGCTGCTTCCAGATTGATTCAAATGAATTTGAAACACTGGAAGAACTTAACATGAAAACAGAACATTTTATTCTAACAAAACAAAGTCTTCAGCATTAAAAAAATAAAAAATAAAAGAAACAGTTACCAAAGAAAAACACAAAAGCGGTAGGAGGCTGACTTAAAATTGTGCCAGCTGTATATGCTGCTGTTCACACATATTCTTTAGTTTCAAGAGTTATCAAATCACAGTTGCAAGAGTGTTTTGATGCTAGGGTGAACTGTGCCATGTTATGGATTTTGTGAAGCCCATAGATGTAAAATATGCAAATGAATAATGTATAACACTTAAGTATACACTAGGCCTAAAATGTTCAAAGAAAATTTTGCTTAATCTGATTTTTTTTTGTGTGTGTGTGTGTTTAGGCCAATTTGCGTCGCAAATTAACTCATGCCATGCAGACTAATCTCAGCCATATGAGAAGAGAGAACTCTACCCAAGTGTACTTGCCAAAAGATGTTGGCACCCAAACTAAGCGTGAGAACTCAAGCAATGTACCCAGACCACAGATTTTCTTGGAAGGTCTCCGAGGTGGATCATCACCTACAACTCATATGGTCAAAGTAGACTTAACAAGAGCAGTAGATGAAACCTAGCTGAAAATGAGAAAGCTAAAGAAATACAGTAAATGTATGTATAAAATTCCCAATGTGTTTCCGAATTAAAATACAGCAGATTTTACTGTGTCTGTTGATTCCAGGAGCAGGTTGTTTTATTTGTCGTATTTGTTAGGGCCTGCTGAATGGCATTAAGTGATAGTAATGATAAGCCTGAAACACCCAGATTTTAAAAAGCAGTTTAGAATCAAGGCATGTCTGAAGATTCTGACTTAAACTAACATTTTAATGGGAAGTGTGTGTTTGGGGAATTTGTATTTAATACAATGATTGTTTGCTGCAACACTATCCTTAAGAGTCACATCTTTGAATGGTACATAAAAGGTATAATGTAAGACAAATAGCTGTTAAGAGATACAAGGCCAATCCTGCAATTGCTACTGAGGCATAACTCTCATTGATGGGAAGTAAGAATAAATCCCAGGACGGTCATCCAAACATCACATCTTTACCCTTAGAGCAGCAGCATCAAGAAGGTAAAAGCAGCAAAAGGAAATCAGTCTAGGTCCTTGAGCCTGCTCATTTGTACTGTTGATAATACAGATGTCTTTCCACGGTGATATGCTTTAGAAGTATAGGCTAAGGCAGGGAGGTCTAGAGGAGGGAACGATCTTGGATGGCTCTGGCAGTCGTTTTAGATCTCTAGCAGTTTCTCTGCGCATTGGCTAAATAGTGTGCTGGTGAGCGCATTAGAAACAATAGGGACTAGACTTCAGGACACCTTTTTTAAAGTGCTGCTTTACTTGTGTTTAAAAAAAACAACAAAGCAAAACAGGAAAAGATTGTTAGTTTTATTTCATTGCGGCAGTGAAATATGCTCCAGGCCTGATGAACTCAACTGCAGCAGGTATTTCTGTTTGTGAAAAACAGAACCATTTGAGCTTTAGATGAAACATCTTTTTTCAAGGTAAGGAGTAATGAAACAAAGAAACTTCTCCCAACAGCAAACAAGTCCAAAATGTAGTTTCTGGAAAATGTCTTGGTATGCATGTGTGATTGTGTCAGATGTTTTCTAACTCTCTTTTTGGTCAGGTGCAACACGATGCATCATAATTTCTTGGTTCATTGTTATACAAAATCTGTGATAATGAAGTTAGAGGATTCAAGCTGCCAGGTGTCTTTTTTGTGATGTTTTCCAGCATTCTTTACTTAACTGTCTCCAAGGTATCTGGCCTCACTTTTTAAAGATATACAGCTGGAACAAGTCTACAAGGTATTAAGAAAAAGGAGCAGGCGTGGAGCACAGAAAAAAACGTAGCTAAGTAGTGTCCTAGTATGTTTTTTCTCCTTTGTTTAAAAAAAAAATTCATTAGTAGCAGTCAGATGTGCTGCTCCTCTGTGTTTTTCAATGCTGGCACTGTTTTTTAGATTAATAAAAACATGAATGATGTTACCAGTTGCAGCTTTTTTATTCAGAAAAAATAACCTACTGCTGAGCTGCTTTTTAATGCAATACTTCATTGTTATTATCTCCATATATTTTTATCTTCATTTACTTTGAATATTTTACGTTTAAGTCCTTACTTTGAACCAACAAACAGGTATTTTAAGAATACATAACTATATTTATTTAAAAGAAAACTGATGATTGAAAATCCTTTTTATCCTGCCTATTAGTTCTTTGTTTTCCATTCTGAGAAGCTACTGTAGTACTGCAAAATACCAGGGAATACAGTTGTAATCATTTCAGTTTTAACAAGGCAGATAGATATATGTGAGTGAGTTTACTATTGGCAATGAAAAGTATGTGTGAGATTATATAACTTCCTGGATGTTTAATACAAATAAAATAGTTTGGGAAAAAAGGGAGAGATTATTTTTCAAAATGACTTTACTCATGTGAAAGCAGAAAGTTTTGAATCTGATGACCATTTAAACTTTGCCTTTATCTGAATCTCTGGTACTTCTGTTCTTTTCAATAGCTTTTGCTTGTGCAGTATCAAGTGTACTCAGGATGGAAAGATCGCCCAAAACATACCTTTGCTTTTACTTTATAACTGGTAATGAATTGTAAAGCTTGGAATTGTCAGGTTTTGAGGTTATTCAAAGGATAGCTTATCATAGCTCATTGGAGTCCTTTGTATTTACAGCTAGTTTTGGGGGTCTGGCATTTTTTTTTCCTTTTTAGGTTTTGTTATTTGGGAAGCACAGGACAGAGGAAGAGATACATAAGATTGTAGCATAATACTTCATTTGAATTCCCTGAACTTTATTCAATAACTTGCATGTATCAGTTCAGTCATTAAGTGACCTGGTGCTTTTATGAATTATCTGTGTTGCTGCACAGCTTAAAATATCATGTCCTTTTTATATCCTGTAAGTCTCCTCAGTCTCCAAAGCAATGCATCTTATATGGCCTCTATTCTTTTAATTGAATTGTGTTTAATCACAGGTTACCACTCTATATTGTAAGACTCATCTATGATCTGAATGAGGAATCTGCTAAGCAGTATCCCTTATAAAGCTGGGAATGTGCACTGTTCTAAAATAGAGCGTAGCTTCTCGTTATTATTTGGTCTGTGTCCTTCCAAATACTTTCCCTTGTGCCTTCATAGTACAGAAGCAAATCAACTGAATAAAGGTTATGAGGGGAAGTAAATATGTAAATTAAAGTGTGTATGTTCAATCAGTACAAATCAGAAAAAAAAAATACTGTTCATGTTGTAATAATCTCGTTAATAAAAATTCTATCTTAGTCCTAGTTCTGGCTTTCCTCTTAAATCCTAAATCGCAAATCATATTTAAACCTTTTGGGAAGAAAATATGGAAATGCCCCTACTATGTATCTTTCAGCATCTAATCTTTGTTTTGAAGTTCTCTTTTAAGATAAAAGGTTGTCTTGGTATAAAGCAGTGCAAATCTGTTAAAGATAGGAATTCTATCCAGTTATTCCGGAGATGAAATAAGCCTTTGCATTTGATCTTCAATCTAATGTTGCTTTGAGATTACTTTCAATGTAACATTACCTTCACCTTGAGATATGTGCACTGTACTGACTTACAGTTCATATCCTTTTGACAAATGTGTTCTAAACAGGTTAACACTAGGGTATTTTTTATTTAAGGTGTAAAATAGGTAAATGCTGCAAATAAGCAGGTCTGAGTATAATTGTTGCTCAGAATCTCTAAAAATGAGCACACCACTGACAGATTTTTTCCTTTAATGCTTATTAATACAATAACTCAGTAGAGTAAGAAGACTTAGACATGGCTAATACAAATATTCTCATTTCTGCTTTTTATAGCCACACCTAATGGTGTCTCTTCTGTGATATTCTTTTGCTTGGAATAACTCATATTAATAATTCTTATTAATATCTTATATTTTCTCTCTTTTCTCCTTGTTCTGACATCCAAATTTAAGAATAGAAATGGAAAATAAAGTAAGGCATTTCTTAGTAGGCACTGTTATCATCTAAGCCAAAAATAACCTTTTCTCTTTACAGCAATAGATCTTTGTCAGTTATGATTAAAAAAAAAAATTATGTAGCTAACTCCTTCCTAAAAACACATTCTTTTTTCCTCAAGGAAAGAGGAGTACAGGCAGCGCTGTGCTGATGCCGAAACTAATACAAGCCTGGGGCTTTTTGACGCTTGTTTGAAATCATCATCAAATCTGTGTAGTCCTAACGTGTCTTTTCTTCCCTT
Source organism: Apteryx mantelli (assembly GCF_036417845.1). NCBI lineage: Eukaryota > Metazoa > Chordata > Aves > Apterygiformes > Apterygidae > Apteryx > Apteryx mantelli. Next base: position 98,890,921 of record NC_089980.1, on the reverse strand, counting down.
TTTTAATTGGAGAGTTTCCTCAATGGATTGTACGGCCCTTCAAAAAATATTCACGCTTGCTCTGTTGACCGTTTGGGTCTCACACGCCCTTTAAGGGTGCTTGGGTGTACCTGCAGGGTCTCCAGCCTCCTCGGCAGCGCCCAGAGCCCTGGCTGGGCCGACTTGGTACCTTCTCGCTTGAAATGAGAAGAGGGAAAAAGAAATAAACGCTGGTATCTGTCAGCAGTCGCCCCCCAGGCCCCAGAACGAGCAGTCCCTCAGAGGGCTGCGGTTATCTTACTTTGTCAGCCCCAGCGCCAACCCTTAAGCACTCGGCAACCCCCCCCCCCCCCCCAGCGGCGCGGTGGGACCTACAATGCCTCCTCGCCCCCGCCACCAGCGGCGCTCGAAGACGCGTCTGGGGAAGCCGCGGCTGATGCTTCTCCCCGAGCAAAACTCTAAATAAAACCCGGTCTCGTATCTGCGCTCCGCTCAGCACCGCCGACCCTCGCGCCCCGGCCCGGCCCGGCCCGGCGCCGCTGCCCGCGGCTCAACGCGCAGCCCCACGACGACGCCGGCCCGCGCACGCCATGGCGGCGGTCTCAACGGACAACCAGCGCAGCACGCTCTGGGCCCCGCGGGCCTCAGACTCTATGGTGAAAGAGGGGGCGGGGCGCTCTAGCCGGTGCCGCCGCTCTCTATGGTGCGCGGGGAGGCGCGGCGGAGCACGGCTCCGGCTCCGGCTCCGGCTGCGGTGGCGGCGCCGCGGTCGTGACACCCTCCCTCTCCCGGCACGATGTCGCCCCCGAAAGGTGAGCGGGGCGGGCAGCGGCGGGTGGGCGTGAGCGCGGGTGCGAGTGCGGAGGAGAAGGGGGCCAGTTCCGCCCACCCCCAAGACGAAACGCGACCTGAGCGCCGCCGACTCCCCCCGCCTCACACGCAGGGAATGGAACCGCCCTGGCCGCGGGGGGCGGCCGCGCCGGGCGCGACCACCGCGGGGGAGGACGCGCGGGGGAGGGCGCGCGGAGGAGCGGCAACCCCGCCCGTTCCGCGCGCCGCTTCCCGCCTCTTGTAACGGCTTTCGCCGCCGCGCACTGAGTCGTTGCGGTTACGTGCGGGGCCGCCGCGCCGGGCGCCGCTGGTAGCCGGGCGCCGCCGCGGAGCGGTACTGACGGCGGCGGCGCCCCCGCGGGGACGGTGCGGGCGGTACTGACGGAGGCGGCGCCCCCGCGGGGACGGGTTGGGCGGTGCGGCGGCCGCGGGCTGCTCCGCTGCGAGGCCCGGCTCAGCTCCCCGCCGTGTAGCGCCCCGGGTGTCTTTGCCCCTCCCGTAGCGCTGCGTGTCAGCGCTGCTGCCGGGGGCCGAGCCGCGGCGGTGCTGAAGGGGCCCCCTGGAAGCAGCCCACCCTCTGCCTCGGCTCGGCGGTGCCCTGGGCAGGCTTATACCGCTGAGGAAAGCGGTGCCTGCCCTCCTGTCGGCTTCCCCCATGAATGGCCCTGTGTAGGGCTCTTCAGTTCTGTGAAAGAGGCTCCTTCTTGAGGAAGAAGAAAAGGAGGAACTCTAGGAAGAAGGTGGCCAGGAGAAGGAGGGAGGGGGGTTTCTTGCAGCGTGTGCAACGCTAGACGGATCTAAGGTGTCCGCTGCCTCAGTTGTGTTTGGCAGGCTGCTCGGCTGTACTTTGCAAGCCTGATTTGGCCCCAGGTTGCTACTTAAAGGGTCCTGGCAGCATGGTTAGATTGCCTATGAGATACGTAGGAGGCCCACATTTATATCCTAAGGTTTTTGGCCTTTTTGGTGCCTTTTGCTGGAAATTGTTTCAATCAAATGTGATTTACTTAAGCCTGGGAGAGAAACATGGGTAGAAAAACAACAGTTTAGTTTGTGCTTCCACCTCCTCTTTTTTTTTTAAGCTGGTATAAGTTTGGGCTGTCAGCAAAAGAGATGTGCTCCCCAGTTGTGCTTTCCTTCTGTCCCCCAGTGCTGCACTGGTATTGATGCAGACATGCTGTGACCCAGGCTGAGGGAATGATCTGGTTGAAAACTAACTAAAAATAGCTTTTACCATACTGCTAGAACTCTCTGTGGTAGTTACTGGTTTCATTATCATGTCCTGGTGTATTGAGTTTACTCAAATTTGTGAATTTTGCTGAATTGAGGCTTTTAAAAAAAACCTTTTTTATATGAGCAGTTAGTGGACAAGCATTAAACTTAATTTCGTAGTTCAGTACTGAATAGACATAAAATCTTAATGTATAATAACTAAGGGACATTGTTGATGCTCTTTTAGTGCTGACAGAAACAATATTGTGAATTGTATTTTTTATTATCTAGATATTTGTATTTGTTTTGTATGTCACTTTCTTTAAGTAAAACTGGACTGGGTTCATTCTATTTCCTGGTTGTTATGCCTTTGGATTGCCCCTGCCCCCACAATGCAATCCAAACTTAATTTTAAAATGGCTTATAACTTGTAAGTCTCTTCTAAACATTGCTCGTCCAAAACCTAATTAGCTTTACCTTTTAAAAGTGGTTACTGACGTGGATAAGATTTTTATCTACAAGGAAGTAGCTAATTTAAATAATTACAGCAGCAGGATGTATTAACTGTACCTTGCAGAAATGTTATGCAATGGAAGACTTCACTGACTTGAAAGAAAAATGAACTGAATCATTACATACTGGATTCAGCAATTCATACCCATATTAAATGAACAAAGTTATTATCTATCTGCCTAGAGTAACATACTGTTAGCTCATCTCTGAATCAACAGAGGAACATAAACTTATGCCAATTAAATTATGTTTCTTTAGAGTATTCAGAACATGACAGATAATGCCATAAAAGATGTTACTGAACAACCAACATCCATCCACCAGATGCCATATGTAACAAAGAATACTTCACTAATTTCAAAAAAGGCTTTGTAGACACTACTCACCAAGTTATACTACGTGTTCACAGATTTCTCATGTTATAGGTGATGCTTTTATGCAAATAAGTTGTGTTTAGTCATGCACTGTTTTGTTTACTAGTATAGATGTAGTCTTTGCCACTCTCTGACACTGTGGCCAGACTGTGCCAGTTGGCTTCACCTATACTATGAAACTCTCAGGCTTTAGAGTGGGGTGGCTGTACCCAAACTGTCTATAGATAACATAGATGGTATGTAGTCCTTGAATTGTTTAATTTACTTGAATACCTTAGTATTTCTACAGGGAATAATTTTTCAAGAAAGGCTGGTTTATGTGAAGTTCCATCACCATTCTGATGGAATTTCTCTTTTCATGCTAACTTCAGTGAAAAATAAGGCTGAGGAAAATGCTGCCTTATCTATTAAGATTTGCTGGATTGATTCCCTTCATGCTAACACTGAACTTTCCTCTCTCTTTGCTTTAACTAGTCTGACTGTTCATGTCAGACTTTAGTGTACTATATAGAGAGGATTGACTGCTGTTTCAGACTGAGATCATGAAAGCACAGGAAGACTTTTTGATTCCTGTTAGAGATATATTAGTTTATGATTAATTTTTCTATAACACAGAATTCTTAGGACACAACGGCCTCTTATTATCAAATGTATCTAGAATTCTTATACAATCTTCTTTGAGAAAAATCTTTAAAATTTAACTTAGAATCTTTATAGGAAATATTTCACAACATTGAAACTATTATACACTATCGTGATAGTATTTGATATAATCATAGAGCTGGAGGACACCCCATTTCAATTCATAAATTAAAACAAAGGGCATGCTGAGTTGTTGTCTCTGTCTTCTTTCAGAAAATGTCAGCTTGCTGTTCAAGTTGTACTGCCTCACAGTGATGACCCTAGTTGCTGCAACATACACAGTAGCATTGCGGTACACACGGACAGTGGAAACAGAACTCTACTTTTCAACTACAGCTGTGTGCATCACTGAAGTTATCAAGTTATTCTTAAGTGTGGGCATCTTGGCGAAGTAAGTATGTGAATGCTAATTAGTATTTTGAAAATGAATCCCTACTTCTAGCCTCAGACTCTCAGATATCTGAGGTGCAGGTACATTTGCATACATAACTGGAGAATCATGCTGTGGAGGAGTCATTTTAGAGCAAGTCACAGAGCTTGTGAAACCTCCTCAACTGAAACTGCTATGTAAACAGCACAATATTCAGGTGTGTCCTTTCTGCATATTTTCTATGTTCACATGCCTTGGAATAGGTCCAGAATGTCAGCATGGATTATCAGTGGTGTCCTGGGTTTTTAGAATACTAGTGTACATGAAAGCTTGACTGAGGGCTATGGCCTGCAAAATTACATAAAATTGGAATGTTCCTACTAATAAATTTCCCCGAACAATATTACAGACAGATATTTTGCTGCCACCATTGACTTCTCGGGTTAAAGTTGAAAGACTGTAGTAACTCTTAAGAGTTTCTGTAATCCAGAATGCCACTAAGGACTAGAAGTTGTGTCCCCATATGAACACCTGAAGAAATATGGAGGCCATCAGTCAGCTGTCTTGCTTCTCGTTTTCCCTAAGTTACATCCTTCCATGGAAGCATCTTTATACTCTGGACATTTCCGAATCCCAATTCTTACTATTTTGCTGGAGTTTGTTCTTTTAGGGTCTCTACCTATCTCTTTGTGACTTTTGGTACATCAGAAGGCCTGGCTGTTTTGTGATAGAGGATCATGAACTCACATGGCGCCAGATCTTTTCTTCTTAACATCAAAGTGGTATTTTACTTGCTTTAGAAAGCTGTGGCAAACAGCTTTTTTTTAAAAAAAAAAACCTTTGTTGAATATAATGCATTAGAAAAGGCAAATGTGACTGGTGCCAGTTTTGGAAGAGCGGTTTTGTATTTTTTTTATGCATCCTAGGCTCCTCACTCTGTCTACACAGAATATTATCAGATGTGTCTCTGCTGATGAATGGTTGCACTGTGGTTCTCACAATGTTGTGGCCAATGTGGATCCAGTGATCCTGATCCAGCCTGCTTTCTGGAGACTTCAGCAGCCAAGGTCTCTGAATAGCGAAGGACCTGTGGGTGGGATTTGGTAGCCATACCTTCATGTGTAATTTCCCAAATCTGTTCTTGTGTACATGGGACCCAGACTGTCTACAGTATCCCCAAGAGGCCTAGTTGCAGCAGGGTAAGTAACCTGTCTTTTGTTAAGGGTCAAAAATATTTTGTTTCGTTAAAAGTATGAATTGTCTTTTTGACTGAAATAATTTAAAAGGCAATTACTTTTAACATAGGAGCCTGCTATACTTGTTAGAACAGCCCTGCACAGGCAAAATTCCATGTAGCTCTCCATCCTCCCTTTAATAGTAGCCAGTAGTGGATGCTTGGGAAAGGAGTATAAGCAATAGGGCAAGCACAAAATGACTTTTCCTTAGCTGGTGGCAGTCAGATGCTTATGGATTTCTCAGCCTGAAGGCTGTGTAGGTGCACACTGTGGCTGTAGCCCCTAATGATCCTATCCACTGAGAGACTGTCCAATTTCTTTTTGAACTGTTAGTCCCTATAACACTGGTGAAACGAGTTCTGCAGTATAATTATACAGTATATGAAAAGTACTTTTATATAAAGCAATTTACTTAATAATTTCACTGGATGCTCTCTTCTGTTAAAAGACATAATGAATAGTTTTTGCCTCTTCATATTTATCATTTTTATTTTTGTATTTCTACAGATCTGTATTGTATTTTCATCGTTCACCTCTCTTCCCAGCTAAGGAGTCCTAGTCTAATTTCTCTGTGATCATTCTTGTATCCTTCTCATCAGGCTTTCCAGTATTGTTACATCCCTTTTGAAATAGGATCTAGAGTTGCATGCAGCATTCAGGATGGGAACATACTGTGACATTATGCAGAGGAGTAAAGATGCTTTCTATCTTGGTCTCAGTTCCTTTCTTAAGAATTCATAACACTCTGTTCATTTCTCTGAATACAGCTGGGCCTTGAGCTGACACTTTTGAAGTATTCACATCTTTTTCCCATGGGTCAATAACTAGTTTAGAGCTGATAGCAACCCCAAAATAGAGCAATCTCCTGTGATTATTTCTTGTGTATTGACACTGGGTTTCATTTGCCATTTTAGAGTCCAATCACTTAAAACAGGATTAATCTGACTAGCCTATCTTTTTGAAGGTTATATATATATCTATTTTGATCTGGTCAGCTAGTCTTTTTTTCTATAGTTGAGAGAGAGAGAGAGAGAGAGAGAGATGGTCACCACCAGACAGCTATTCATCAGGTCTTTCTCACCTCTTTTGGTAGGATGTCTCACTTGCTGGTGGGTCTGAATTCCTTCTTTTACTGCCTAGATGACTAGAAAGCTGTTTCTCAGATGGCAAAAGATCAGGTGAATTCTACTTGATGTAGCAAGAGACCCTTTGCAATTATTCAAAATTTCCTTTTTCATATCGTGTATAATTTAGTATAAACAGCAAAATTTGCCAGTTTGCTAGTAATCTCCCATTTTGGGTCAGTTATGAATATTTTAACAGTGTAAGTTCCAGCATAGTTTCTTGCAGTGTCTGACAGCTTCCTTTTAAATTTCTAACCGTTTACTTTGTCTCGTGTGAGAGGAGGTACCTTGGTAGTTTAATAACCAATTAAAAGATAGAAGACAATCTGTTCGTTCAGTACTGTTGGATACATTTAGGTACCTTTTTATTGCTGAAACAGCCAGTATTATTACGGCAATATACAGGATACTGAAGTAGTTTGATTCTCAAATTGTTCTGGTTACAGAATTTTTCTTAGGCATTCTTACATGACGCCTTTGCTGTGTTTACTTTTTGGGTTTCTCCTGTAGAGCATATTGAATGAATGAATGAACGTCAAAAGATTGTCCTTCAAATGGGAAGGTTACGATAGTTTTAAGCTGTGTAATTATTTATTCAACTGGATGTTAAGGGAAAAGACTCAACTTCTCATATTTATTTAAAGTTTAGTTGACCATTTAGTAATCATGCTTTTTTAGTTCTTAGATGATGCGTTATTTCTTAGCAATGGATCAAGAAAAGCAGAGCTGATTTGCAAACTCTAGTTTTAACTTCAGCTTTTTAAACAAATGTATATTTAAGTTACAGAACTGATTGCTATCGGTATCTCTTACATATTCAGACCTATGAAGAAAACTGAATCAATTTTCCAAGTCAAATATAAAGAAACATCAAGAAAGTTCAATTCAAGCCAAATCATTTTTACTTCCTCATTTTGGTTTTGCAGCGTACATCTTTGGGCACCTTATTTTGTATTATAAGCCATATGCCGAGAAGATTTTTTTTAATTCTTTTTTGTATAGATTTAAACTGATCTAAACATGATCTTTGTACTGAATTCAACTTACAGTTAGAAATTCTTGGTAAGTACATGCTCCAGAAAGCAAACCCACTGCAAAGATGAGCTATTAGGTAGTTCATCTTCTTGTTCCCCCAAACTGAAGTGAAAATGGTGCTTACTGAGCACTAGCTATTCTTCATTGATGAAATTCCATGACAGAAGTCAAAAGTAGACATAAACAGCTATTACTGCTGTGGTTTGAGTTTGAATGTGTGATCAGTTAATTCACTGAGCATGGTTTGGAAAAGAAGTAGGTATAGTTTAAATATTATTTTCTTGTTCAACAGACATTTGAAATAGATGGTACTTGGGTTCTCAAGCTGTACTTGGGTTATTATCAGGGATTCTAGGTTTTCTTCTAGATCTTCATCTCCCAGTGCCAAGTAAGATGAGAAATTAATTGAGGAATAAATAAACTGATACTTTTTTCTATAATGTAGGTGACTCATAACATTTTATGCACTTCCATATCTAGTGCAATCAACAGTGGTCATCTGTAGCATGAACTCTTCCTCCTCCTTGTATTGCACTACTTCTTTGCAGATTTTTGTATCTGGGACTGTCCCCTGTAAACCAGACATGTCTTGCAGAAAACAGATAAATGATATGCTCAGTGTGCGGCAAATCTGGCCCCATGCAAAATTTCCCCTTAAGTTAGGAAAGGGCTTTGCATGTGGTTTTGCTTGTACAGTGGGAAGTGCAGGAAACTGTACTCTCCTCTGGTAAATGTGCTGCAACTGACATTGGTTTTTGTGGCTGCTCTCTGCAGCTGCCTGTATCCAGTAAAGACTGCTCCAGCCTAGCTCTCACTAAAAAAGGAGGATAAAAGGAGATGTATCCTGGGTGTCAGACATGGAATAAAGCAAGAGAGGACAGAAAGTTGGATGGAAGGATCAGATGATGACAGAGCCCATAAATCTTTGGAGGGGCAAAGTTTAAGAATCTGTAGCATGGAGTCAGGAGGAATCAGGAATAGAAAATATGCAGGAACTAGGTAGTTTGCAAAGGAGCCTTGAAGCCTGGGGCATTGAAAGATTGCTAATTTTGCATATTAGGAGTTTGGGGCAGGTAGATAAATGTGTATTTGTAGGAAGAAAGAAGGTAGCACGAGTGAAGTGTGTGGAACTGGGCTCCCAGGGCTCTGAGGAGGATGTGAGCCATGTGTTTATATACATGGGTGGGGGAAGCATAATGAGTGTTCAATTTAAGAGTGGTAGAGGAATGCAGTTGAGAGGCCTGTAGTGTCATTGGGAGGAGACAGAAGTGATTTTGGATGTTGGTGTTCTTTGTCAATGGCCAAGCAAGAGAAAAATGGAAAGGGGGAATATGGGTATAAGGGAGTGCTGGGAGAGCTGGGAAGGGAATTTGAGGACTCTGGTAGCAGGGACAAGGAAACAAGAGATGTTGGGTTGGTGTATGAATAGTAAGGGAGGACTAGTGATGCAGAGGTCAGATTTTAATAAGCTGAGGAATAAGCTGCAGAAGAGGGCAAGGAGCAAGAACTGACATTCTTCCCCATTGCCTGCTCTCTCTCACACACACTGTACAGGCATACCTTGTTTTATTGCACTTTGCAGATACTGCGTTTTTTACAAATTGAAGGTTTGTAGCAACCTGTGTCAAGCAAGTTTATCAGTGCCATTTTTCCAACAGCATGTGCTTACTTCGTGGCTCTGTGTCACATTTTGGTAATTCTTGCAATATTTCAAACTTTTTCATTATTATTATATCTGTTATGGTGATCTGTGATCAGTGAGCTTTGATGTTACTACTGTAATTGTGTTGGGGCGCCACAAACCGCACCTGTATAAGACAGCGAACTTAATCGATAAACGTTGTGTTCTGACTGCTCCACCAACCGGCCATTCCCCCGTCTCTCTCCCTCTCCTCAGGCCTCCCTATTCCCTGGGACACAACAATATTGAAATTAGGGCAGTTAATAACCCTACAATGGCCTCTAAGTGTTCAAGTGAAAGGAAGAGTCGCACATCTCTCACTTTAAATCAAAAGCTAGAAACAATGAAGCTTAGTGAGGAAGGCATGTCGAAAGCTGAATAGGCTGAAAGCTCGGCCTCTTGCGCCAAGCAGTTAGCCAAGCTGTGAAGGCAAAGGAAAAGGTCTTGAAGGAAACTAAAAGTGCTACTCCAGGGAACACACGAATGATAAGAAAGCAAAACAGCCTTATTGCTGATATGGAGAAAGGTTTAGTGGTCCGGCTAGAAGATCAAACCAGCCACAACATTCCCTTAAGCCAAAGCCTAATGCAGAGCAAGGCCCGCACTCTCTTCAGTTCTGTGAAGGCTGAGAGAGGTGAGGAAGCTGCAGAAGAGAAGTTTGAAGCTAGCAGAGGTTGGTTCATGATGTTTAAGGAAAAAAGCAGTCTCCACAACATATAAGTGCAAGGTGGAGCAGCAAGGGCTGATGCAGAAGCTGCAGCAAGTTATCCAGAAGATCTAGCTAGGAGAATTAATGGAGGTGGCTACATTAAACAACAGATTTTCAATGTAGACGAAACAGCCCTATATTGGAAGGAGATGCCATCTAGAACTTTCCTAGCTAGAGAGGAGAAGTCAATGCCCGGCTTCAAAGCTTCAAAGGACAGCCTGACTCTCTTGTTTGGGGCTAATGCAGCTGGTGACCTTAAGTTGAAGCCAATGCTCATTTACCATTCCGAAAATCCTAGGACCCTTAGGCAGAGTAGATTTAGCATAATTCTTGTGCTCTATAAATGGAACAACAAAGCCTGGATGATAGCACCTCTGTTTACAGCATGGTTTACTGAATATTTTAAGCCCACTTTTGAGACCTACTGCTCAGAAAGAAAGATTCCTTTCAAAATATTACTGCTCATTGACAAGGCACCTGGTCACCCAAGAGCTCTGATGGAGAGGTGTGCAACGAGATTAATGTTGTTTTCATGCCTGCTAACACAACATCCATTCTGCAGCCCATGGATCAAGGATTAATTTCAAATTTAAAGTCTTATTATTTAAGAAATACCTTTTATAAGGCTATAGCTGCCATAGATAGTGATTCCTCTGATGGATCTGGGCAAAGTAAATTGAAAACTTTCTAGAAAGGATTCACCATTCTAGATGCCATTAAGAACATTTGTGATTCATGGGAGAAAGTCAAAATATCAACATTAACAGGAGTTTGGAAGAAGTTGATTCCAACTCTCATGGATGACTTTGAGGTGTTCAAAACTTCAGTAGAGGAAGTAACTGCAGATGTGGTGAAAATAGCAAGAGAAGTTGAATTAGATGTGACTGAATTGCTGTAATCTCATGATAAAACTTTAACGGATGAGGAGTGGCTTCTTATGGATGAGCAAAGAAAGTGGTTTCTTGAGATGGAATCTACTCCTGGTGAAGATGCTGTGAACATTGTTGAAATGACAACAAAGGATTTAAAATATTACATAAAGTTAGTTGTTAAAACAACAGCAGGGCTTGAGAGGACTGACTCCAATTTTGAAAGAAGTTCTATTGTGGGTAAAATGCTATCAAACAGCATTGCATGCTACAGAGAAATCCTTTGTGAAAGGAAGAGTCAGTCGATGTGGCAAACTTCATTGCTGTCTTATTTTAAGAAATTTCCACAGCCACCCCAGCTTTCAGCAACCACCACCCAGATCAGTCAGCAGCCATCAGCATTGAGGCAAGACCCTCCATCAGCAAAAAGATTATGACTTGCTGAAGGCTCAGATGATGGTTAGCATTTTTTAGCAATAAATTATTTTTTTAATTAAGGTATGTACATTGGTTTTTTTAGACATAATGCTGTTGCACACTTAATAGACTACAGTATAGTGTAAACTTAACTTTTATATGCACTGGGAAACCAAAAAATTCGTATGACTTGCTTTATTGTGATACTCGCCTTATTGCGGTGGTCTGGAACCGAACCCGCAATATCTCTGAGGTGTGCCTGTAATTGCATGGCGGAGACATGCAAAGATGCAAGGGGACAGGTGGCTGCAACATGCACTGCCCAACCTCTTTGTACGTGTCTGCTGCGGGCTCAGCTTCCTGGGGCTGGCTTAAAGGTGGGAAGTGTTTCAGACTCAGTAGAGTGCAAGGGTATAGTCTTTATTTATTTATTTATTTTTCTCCTGTACTGCAAGGGCCATGGCAGCACCACAGGCAGGAATTTCACTTGTAGTTTAAAGAGGAGCAGGCATTTGACATAAGACACAACTATTAGGAGCCAAAAAAAAAAAAAAAAAAGCAGGCAACCTTCAGTCCCACTCCCTGTATACTTAGCTACTTATTCCACTGTTTGCAGTGTTTATGGTTGTTGAATTTGTTACACAGTAACGCATCTTAGCTCCCAATTCCAGAATGTCTTTTTCCCCTTGAGTGGATTATACTTGTTGAGAACCTCACTGTTTTTTCCAGTTAATTTTTCCTTTAACGAGCAGAAAGTATAACTGATTATTAAGAACAAATTTTCAGCCTTCCCAAAGGATTCACTGACTTGATTTCTGTTTTCAAATACCAGGGAAAGAGGGCCTCCAGTTATATTAATATTTTATTTTGCAGAGAAACTGGAAGTCTGGCAAGGTTAATAACATCTTTAAAAGAAAATGTATTAGGAAGTCCTAAGGAATTACTAAAATTAAGTGTTCCATCTTTGGTGTATGCGCTCCAAAACAATATGGCTTTTGTGGCTCTTAGCAATTTGGATGCAGCAGTCTACCAGGTAATTGGTCTTTTTTTACGTAACTGATCTGTAAATATGTTTCTCTTTACTGTTTCATGAGGCATGCATATTAGGTATCTGTCTGCCTAACACACAGTACTCTCTTCAGCCTTAGTGTAAAAGCCAAATGGTGCTTTGTTATATGCAGAGCATGTTGCTCTGGTTTTCTGAGCTCACCCACTCACTGCTAGAGATTTAAAATTCACATTGTTATAATTGAAAATGGCAAAGATAAAGAAGGATCTATAGGAAATCAATGAATATAAAATTTTATTTGTCATTCTGTAGTTGAATTCACTATTTTATTTTCTCACATTGGAGGAGTTCATAAAACCAAATACTGTATGCTATATTCCCTTTTTCTTTAGGTGACATACCAGTTGAAGATCCCTTGTACAGCTTTATGTACAGTCTTAATGCTAAGCCGTTCCCTTAGTAAATTGCAGTGGTTCTCTGTCTTTATGCTGTGTGGTGGTGTAACACTTGTGCAGTGGAAGCCTGCTCAGGCTACAAAAGTACAGGTAAGAGTTTACCTTTCACCATTTCATGACAAAGAATAAGCTGCCTCAAGCCTTGTATTCACTTCACAGTAGCTGGGGAATAAGGTAATGTCTCTCTCATTGCACACAGCAGTATCCATTTCCTATTTCCAGCCACTTCATTTACAACAGAAACATTAGCTTGATCGTTTACTTTCAAATTTATTGTACACCAATTCAGACAGGCTTGCGGTATTGCTCTAGTCTCATTTGAAAGGCAACTGATTGCTACAATTAGTATAAATTACCGCAGTCGTTGTAATCAGTCTAATGGCAATGCAATATCATAGGAATATCTGAGTAATATATTACTTCCAGCAGTTGGCCTTGGTAGCATTGTAATTGTTGGAGCAGAAAACTTGGAATCGAAGCACTTGCGGAATTAGAAATTAAGCTCCAGTGACTTTGTGGGCATGGACATGTCATTTAAGCACACCCTTTTAGGGACATTGACCTATTCCCATTCTAGGAAAAAAAACCAAGTGTCTTCTGTTTCTTAGGTTTTAGTTGCTGGTCATCACCATTAATAGGAAAGGAAGGTCATGCAGCTGGAAAGACTGGCCACAGCTAAGCAGACAGTGCCTCTGAGCACAGCAAAGACTGGTAAAAAGTACATGTGGAAAATGAACCACCACACTTAACAGTCATGACTCTACTGAGCTAGTCTGCAGGGCAGCTGTAGCTAACCAAATACATTTTATACTGTATGAAAGGATAGTAATTTCGATGTATTTAAAGTAGCTCTGGAATTGATTTTTGTAAATTACTGAAGTGTTGCATCTTTTTAAATTAACGGTTGATGTTGCAGGTGGAGCAGAATCCATGGCTAGGGTTTGGAGCAATTGCTGTTGCTGTATTATGTTCAGGATTTGCAGGTAAAGTATTATTTCAGTATGCAGCTCATATCAAGAGGACTGGGTCATTCACAACATGTAAAATATAAAATTTTACAATAGTTAACTATCTTTATTGATTAGCAAGATAAATAAGGACTTCATCCCCTTTGCCCATAATTACCTTCTACTTGAGGTAACTATAAACCAGACTTTTGACCTACTTACGAAACAAATGACTAGGAGCATGTACTGTTGGTTTTACATGATGCAACTCAGAAGGCTGGTTTGCAAGTGGAAGAATCTTTCAAATCCTTAGAGTAAGACTAAGGGGAACCTCTGTAATGACTTGCCCAGTACAGCTTATTATTAGTGTATATTCATTTTATGAAGTTGGCTTCACAGTGAATAGTTCTCTCATGGTGATGATCGCACGAAAAACTTGCATTTTTTAGGAGGGGAACTAAACTCACTTTTTTTTTTTTCTTTTTTTTTTGGTCCTTGATCAGCCTCCAAAATACACATTGCCAGAGTCTTGTAGGTGGTAAATCTAACTGAGATATGGGGGGCCGTAAGTAAGGTAGGGAGGAAGATGAGTAGTAAGAAGCCTAGATGCACTGCATAAAGCATTTCTTTGCAAACAGCATTTCCCCTTAGAGTAGTTTTTCTCTCTCTTGCTTCTGCAGAAGGAGACAAGAACTTGAGGACAAGTGAGCTGGTGCTCAAAAATAAGGAAATGCAATTACTACTTAATTTGAAATTTGACTTACAGAATTCTGGGACATTTTTTTCTGGCTGTAAACTAGACTTTCTCCCCCCCCCCGCAAGAAAACAAGGTATTATCACCCACCTCTAGCACCATACAATTCTGCAAGAGTCATCTTGTGCTGTGCATACATGCTCCTTGTTACTCATGGAAAACACTGGTTAGCAGGGAGAGAAGGGAGGAAGGATTGGTTTTTCTTTGGCTTTTTTTTTTACCTGAAATGGCCACTTTGAAGTAAAAACAGTAAAAAAGACCATGTAGAGCTCTCACAACTTTTCCTGGAAGGAACAAAATTTACTAATTCTCTCAGGTGTTCCTAAGCCATGAGACAAAATACAGCATTCACAGTGAAGCCTGCTGAGTCTCCTAAAGCTCTCTAGATTTCTCTGATAATGTAGGTGGATAGCTGTGCCTGTAAAGGTCAGCAAATTCAGACCTTTTAAAGGAATGATGAGGGCTGCTCTAGAAGTATGAGACACATACAGCTTTCTTCTCCAGCAAAAGGATTACAGCTTGGGTTTTTCCTGTCAGCTGTAGCTTTGAGGCAGCTAGGAAGACAGAGTCTCATCCACAGAGCTCCTTGTGCCCTTGGAGCTTTACATGTTGAAAACATAAGTCCTATTCAGCTCATTTCCTCCTCCTCCTCCTTCCCCACCCACAATATGAAGAAGTTATTTTGGCATCAAAACTTCAGTTTCTGGACTGACCATGTTAAGCGTTTTATATAATTCCAACTAAGTCCAAAAAGTTATGTGTTTTTGTTCCTCAGAGATGGAAAATAATCTTCCTTCAAACTGCTGATCCTCTGATGATTTCCAAGTATCTGAGGGCCCAGCAATGAAGTGTTTTGGACAAATACAGAATGACAGATCCCTTGTGACTTGAAACAGTACTGAAGAATAATTTCTCTTAATCATCATCCACCTTTTCCTACATCTTGCCTAATATAGTGATTTTTATGTACTTACTCTTAGAAATCTGAAAACATCATTTCATTGGCTTAGTTATTGTTTTCATACTTTATACAATTTACAAGTATGGTTCATGCTCAAGCTGAATTCCTGGTAAAATGAATGAATCTGGTTGTGTTCTATAAGTCCTCCCAGTAGGCAGAAAACCCAAGACAGACCCCTGTGGATTTTTAAAGTGCTACAGTTATTAACAAGACTAGGGGTTTTTTGATACTGTTTAGACTTTCAAAAATGTATTCATATGAGATAATATCCTATTTCTTTGTTTAGCTTTTTGTGTTTAAAGATCTGAACTATGAATCTGTTCTCTAGCTACTTTATTCACTAAATGTCTTTAATACATATTGTATTAAATTATGAACTGTGTTTTTAATGAGTTTCACAGAATCGCTGAGGTTGGAAGGGACCTCTGGAGATCATCTAGTCCAACCCCCCTGCTCAGCAGGGTCACCTAGAGCACATTGCACAGGATTGCATCCAGGCGGCTTTTGAATATCTCCAGAGAAGGAGACTCCACCACCTCTCTGGGCAACCTGTTCCAGTGCTCTGTCACCCTCACAGTGAAAAAGTTTTTCCTCATGTTAAGATGGAAGTGTCTGTGTTTCAGTTTGTGCCCATTGCCTCGCGTCCTGTCGCTCGGCACCACTGAAAAGAGTCTGGCCCCATCCTCTCGACACCCTCCCTTCAGATACTTGTACACATTGATAAGATCTCCTCTCAGCCTTCTCTTCTCCAAGCTAAACAGGCCAAGCTCTCTCAGCCTTTCCTCATAAGAGAGATGCTCCAGTCCCCTAATCATCTTTGTGGCCCTTCGCTGGACTTGCTCCAGTAGTGCCACATCCCTCTTGTACTGGGGAGCCCAGAACTGGACACAGTACTCCAGATGTGGCCTCCCCAGGGCTGAGTAGAGGGGGAGAATCACCTCCCTCGACCTGCTGGCAACACTCTTCCTGATGCACCCCAGGATACCATTGGCCTTCTTGGCCACAAGGGCACATTGCTGCCTCATGCTTAACTTGGTGTCCACCAGCACTCCCAGGTCCTTCTCTGCAGAGCTGCTTTCCAGCAGGTCAACCCCCAACCTGTACTGGTGACTGGGGTTATTCCTCCCCAGGTGCAGGACCCTGCACTTCCCTTTGTTGAACTTCATGAGGTTCCTCTCTGCCCACCTCTCCAGCCTGTCCAAGTCTCTTTGAATGGCAGCACAGCCCTCTGGTGTATCAGCCACTCCTCCCAGTTTTGTATCGTCAGCAAACTTGCTGAGGGTGCACTCTGTGCCTTCATCCAGGTCATTGATGAAGAAGTTGAACAAGACTGGACCCAGTACTGACCCCTGGGGCACACCGCTAGCTACAGGCCTCCAACTAGACTCTGTGCCACTGATCACAACTCTCTGAGCTCTGCCATTCAGCCAGGTCTCAATCCACCTCACTGTCCACTCATCTAACCCACACTTCCTGAGCTTGTCTATGAGGATGCTATGGGAGACAGTGTCAAAAGCCTTGCTGAAGTCTAGGTAGACAACATCCACTGCTCTCCCCTCATCTACCCAGCCAGTCATTCCATCATAGAAGGCTATCAGATTGGTTAGGCATGATTTCCCCTTGGTGAAGCCATGTTGACTACTCCTGATCACCTTCTTTTCCTCCGCATACTTGGAGATGGCCTCCAGGATGAGCTGCTCCATCACCTTTCCAGGGATGGAGGTGAGGCTGACTGGCCTGTAGTTCCCTGGGTCCTCCTTCTTGCCCTTTTTGAAGACTGGGGTGACATTGGCTTTCTTCCAGTCTTCAGGCACCTCTCCTGTTCTCCATGACCTTTCAAAGATGATGGAGAGTGGCTTAGCAATAATGTCCGCCAGCTCCCTCAGCACTCGTGGGTGCATTCCATCAGGGCCCATGGATTTGTGGGTGTCAAGTTTGCTTAAATGATCTCTAACCCACTCCTCCTCCACCAAGGGAAAGTCTTCCTCTCTCCAGACTTTCTCTCTTGCCTCCAGGGTCTGGGGTTCCTGAGGGCTGGCCTGAGCAGTAAAGACTGAAGCAAAGAAGGCATTCAGTAACTCTGCCTTCTCTGCATCCTTCGTCACCAGGGCACCCACCCCATTCAGCAAAGGGTTTAAGAGCAGCAAGACTTTCCTTGAAACGAACTCAGTGATTTTTGGGAGGACTGTGTGTCTAGGACTTCTAACACTTAGGCCTGATCTCTGTGCTGCTCTGTTCAGTAGTAAAGCTAACAGTTGGGGATGAATAATATTGATAAATTCAGTCAAATTAATAATTAATATGTATTAAATTCCTAAGAACAACTATTGACAGAGGCAGTCATGTGAACTTATTGTCTCTGAACTTTATTAGGACCAGAGGAATACATGGTAATTATATGGGCCTGTGACCAGATGGAGTGGTAGAATTGTTGATGCTGAATATTTGTTCAGAATGGGGAACAAAACAATTTCATATACTTTTCTTACATCATATGAAGGCTCTTGGGCAAAGTTAATTACCAATGAACATCTAATCAATAGGACTCACACCAGAAGGTCATAGAAATGACTGAGGAGATCTCAGGGTCCTGCAAATTGTTGTATACATTTTGAAATGCAGAGGAAATTCCAGAGATTAGGAGAGTCCTGGTGTTAGCAGCAGTAGTTAAATGGTAGCTAGTGATGATATGGTCAAATACAGGCCTGTTTGTTAGTCTGACATACACATCCCGAGCTGAATAATGAAAAGGTAGATAGGGAGTTTAAATAATGCAGAATATAAAGATAAATTCTTTATTTGCTGTTGTAATCCTTTGAAGTTGTGGTTGCAGAATGTGCCTCCACTATGCACTTTCTAAGCACAAGGTTTCAAAGGAATTTACAGTCTCAGTACTGATGTAATATAATTCCCCTTTTGTGAAGGTTTTGATTTGATACTGCTAAATATCCTGATGGGGAAAAAAATCATTCTACATCATACTGAAATACATAAATACCATCTTGAGAATAAGATACCAGGTGCCAAGGTAAAAGGCTTTTTCTAGTGCACGAAGGCACAGAAAAGACTTTGCTGGAATCAGAGGCCTGGCAAATCCAAATAGAACTGAGAAGTAGTTTTAACAATGAAGCCAACTGACAATTGAAACAACTGTAAAAGGAAATAGTCCAACTTTTGATGTTATGTAAAATGTATTATGTTTTGATATATGTAAAATGATTCTGTCCTGAAAGACATACATTTGTGGGACATGTTGGGCCTTCTGCATTGTACAAACTTGTGTGAAACCTAACAGTCTGTAGAATAAGATGAGTCAATAATCCTGTCTGGCTTTAAAACATCTTTACTGAAAAGATCTTTACTTTTTTTTTAAGGAGTTTATTTTGAGAAGGTATTAAAGAGTTCAGATACTTCCTTATGGGTGAGGAATATTCAGCTGTACTTATCTGGGATTGTGGTGACTTTATTTGGTGTCTACATGTCAGAGGGAGCCCAAGTTCTTGAGAAAGGATTTTTCTATGGCTATACATACTGCGTCTGGTTTGTCATATGTAAGTATCTTGTGGTTTTAGGCTCTTGTTACATTGTTTTGCTTTTTTAACCTATAGTATAAGTGATTGAACCTGCAAACTCAGTCTCGCCCACTGTTTTTTCCTGTTTTGAGAGACTGTTGAATTATTATTTTCTTTGGAATTATTTACTTGTTCAATTTAAAAGTGTGCTGAAACAGCACAGAGTAGCAAGTAGATCATCTGTACGTGAGTCATATTTTATCTACTAGATGTCAAATAGGCACACAGTTTTGCTGTGTGTTGCTTTAAATCACCTATTAGGGCTACATAGTCCAAGCAAGGAATATATTAATGGAATAAAATCTATCACTTTCTGTTATCTATCTACAGCTACTTTACTAATAGAAACATGTTATCTGCTTTCCAGTTCTTGCCAGTGTAGGTGGCCTCTACACTTCTGTTGTTGTTAAGTACACAGATAACATTATGAAAGGCTTTTCTGCAGCAGCAGCCATTGTTCTTTCTACCGTTGCATCAGTCATCCTCTTTGGTCTCCAGATAAGTAAGTAGCTTTTGGCCATTTGATCTTATACGCGTGTTTCCTTCCTGGTTGGCAGGCTGTATACGCTTCATACCAAGGCACTCATTTGTGCCTCCTTAAAAAATCAGAAACTTTCAAACTTGAGAAGTCTCCTCCCAGGAATTGTATGCACTAATGCATTATTTGTGTTGTAAATGTTATATAAGGTACTTGATGATTCTGTGCTACCAAAGGGATTAATGATCTGTTTTCAGATTCATTGTACAATTTCAAATGGGAGAGTTCTTCCCAATTTAAATAGTTTACCAATTTATATAGCTTTGTTCACAAATCACTTTCTGATGTAGTTCAGTATGCAAATTGATCTAGCTGTATAACTGAGGCTGCTGTTGGTAAGTTATCCTTGTTTGTTGGCTTTAGTACAGCCAGGGCCAAATTAATGTCTTGGCTGTTTCTGCTGGGGCATTACCACATCCCTGTTAAGTGATACCCCCTGCAGATCTAACTTTTACCTTCCTGTTTGCTGTGCCCATCAATGCACGAGAGAGTATCTCAAACGATGACTGGGATCATGATTTATATAGTGAATATTTTTGAGAGGAAATAGCTGATTACTTTGGACTGTCCTGCAGCTTCAAAGGATTTTCTCCCTGTTCAGTTCCATGTCTGATATCCAGTAGCTCCTGCTCAGTCCTTCACTGTTTTTTGACTTTTCTGCCATAACCCAAAATTGTATGGTGTAATGCTGGAAGAACTAACTCTCTGATATGGTATCAGTGAGGTGAAACTTAACAAAAGTTTGCATAAAGAGATGAGCTTCACAGTTTTGCTGGAAAATAGCACCTTAAATCAAGTGAAGAAAAATACAACCAGTTTTAAAAACTTACCTGGACTGAAAATTTTCTTGTTGGTTGACACAAATCAAGCATGGATTGATGGTCTTTCTGTGAAAGCCTCATTTAAAATACTTTTCAAATGTGTCTAGATTTGCAAAGGCAAACAGAATGCCTTATCACAGACTACTTTTATCCCATCATGTGCTTATCATGAGGTTATTGTAATATAAGTCTGTCAGAGCACATCTGGAGCTGCAAGATGTGTTTTATACTTATTTTTCTGACCGTCACCATATTCTTGCTGATATGTGACTAACTGAAATGGCATAGGGATTGTAAATATTCAAGAGTTTCAGTGACAGAGTGTGATTCCAGATTTTACAGATTAGTATTAACAGCTAATTTTCCTGTTTAGTTCCAAGTAATTTAAATACTGTTATTCAGACTTCATCCCTAATTTATATGGCTTAGTCTTCTGAATGTTTCATTGTACAGGGAGGTGTTTATTTAAACTGTTTTGTCTCTTTTCAGCTGTTACCTTTTCCCTGGGTGCTCTCCTGGTGTGTATTTCTATTTACCTCTATGGATTACCTCGACAAGACACTACAAAAATCCAGCCATCAGAGACTAAGAGTTCCAAAGAGAGACTTGTTACTGTGTGACATTGTCCATAACAAATGGACGCAGACAATAGAAAAAATGGACTGGAAAAAACCTGCATTTTTTTAAAAATTAGCCTTAAGCTAGTCATGAGACAGTTTAAGTGGGATAGAATAAAAGCAGAAGTTAGTTCTGTTTTACATGTGAAGTTTTCAGTGGCTGATGCTGAGGCTACATTAATGCCAAGGATCTGGACGAGTATTTTGTTAAAGGTATTCTTCATTCATGTTGGACAATGAAGAGTCCCATTTACAAGGAAAGCAGAATGAAGGAACTGAACATCAGTTGTATATAATGTACATAATGGAGGGAAATTTGGTTCTTACTGTGTATTTGATAAAATGTCTTGCCATTTGAGGGCAGAAATGCCCAAAAGCTTCAAAGAATTCTATTAAAAAGAGCACTTACTGCCAGCATTTTCTTTTAAACCATTTGGCAATTGCAGTTTGATTAATCACAGGAAAAGTTTGTCTTCTAGGTAATACAGATCAGATTAACAGAGTATTTCACTAGTGTTTTCATTAATAGTATTTTTTTAAATGCAGCCAAGTCTGGCTGTCCTTTCACATCTTCACTAGTAGCAACCATGTTCATGCATCGTTTACCTAGAAGTAATTTGAAGTAGCCCTTGCTAAACAAGAGCTTTAGAAAATAATTTTTAAATGATTTTAAAAGTTATAATGAAAAACTGATGTTACTCTTTAAAAAAATCATTTAAAAAGTGAATGCAACTTCCTACCTGCTGCTACTATTAGAGGAGTGTTTTTTTATGTGCTACTTATCAAACAAATCCCAGTTGTACAGAGGAACATCAAGATGTAGGTAAATGTTCTCATATCTCCAGCTTAGTAAGAAGAAATCAAGTCAAGGCATTAGACTGGTTGATTTTTATCTGTCTTTCAAAGTCTTTTTGTGCATTACAAAGTAATGGTTGAAAACAATTCCTGTAATGTAAGTAAGTTAGGCTTTGATTTAATTAATGAGTGCCAAATGTATAATTTCAAAGCCCTCCCTAATTTTGAGGCCTCACTCAGTTCAACCTTTCCATAAAATCTAACTGCATGTAGGGAAAACTGACTTTGGTGCATTTAAGCAACTTGTTTAAATTCAGAGTGGATTCAAAAGTCTGACCATGTTTATAGCCTGTTTTGATTCCTTCAGATATGAGTTAAACCATCTGAATTTAATTTAAAGTGGGGCATGTTAAACGCGGCAGTAACAAACATGCTTAAATTTCATTCCAGTGGGAAAGGATGCTCCTCTCTGCATTCTGCAAACTGTTCCGTGCATACAGAAGACAGGGTGCCATCAAAGTGGCACTGTGGTGAGTCAAGGCTGTGGTGGGGAGGGCTGGGGTATTGTCAGGCATTGCAGAGGCTGGAACAGCTATCAGCATTATCTTATACATGATGCTCCCCCTCTTCCCAGCAGTGTCCTGGCTCTAGCCTGCGTGTGTACTGTGATGAGGGAGTAGTGTGGTTCCAACCAGCTCAGCAGCAGAACAGCTTTTCCTCAGTCATTGCGAGTGTCAGTTTAACAGGGCAATGGGAAAGAGCAGGTCTTACAGATTCGGCTGTTGATCTTGGCTAACATTACTGAAGGGAGGGTAGAATACAACACAGGCATAAAACCTCTGAAATCCCACAGCTAGGGTAACTAGGCACAGGTCTGACTGACTGACTCAATTTGTAACATAAAAACAGCTATTGTACCATTACCTCTAAGTAAACAATGGCAATTAAAAAGAGGAGAAAACTTTCATTATATAGAACAGCACAGTGTAATGGCATTTCCTTTACCAAAAGGATGTGCTGCATTTGCAGAGCTAAATACAGAACATTTCTCTTTTATGGGAAATACTAAGTACACTAGTGTCTAAGTACACTACTAATACTAAATGTCTGGGAGAAAGTGATTATGACAACTGTGGCCTGCCATGCATGCAGTATGATGCAGCATACAAATCTCTAAGAGCAGACAGAGAGCTTCCAGACTGTGTTAACAATGACTCACAGGAGCATATTTATATCCTCTTGAAAAAAATCTTTTTACTAAGATATTTGACTTTACATTACATACACCTTTATTACATTTGAGTTACAGGTGTAATGCCAAGAAGTTTCATTCCATTAGCTAGAACCAAGCGTACAGCTTGAAAGAGGCAGAGCCTTGCCTGCAAAATAAAAATATCAAGTCACTTATTGTTATGTAATTGGACATAGTTCTCAGGACAGCAGTTAGAAGCAGTCTGTTAAAAGCTAAGAGCACTATGCCCATTTTCTGTCCCCATGTAGAGCACTGAGATTCACACACATATTCTGAGTGCTGAGTAACAGTTATGCTGGTAGAATTTACATTAGCTGTTCAGAGGCCATTCCAGTGTCAACAAAAGCCTGAGAAAGTGGTATCCAGCTCAGTCTAATAATGACATTTAGACATACAGAACAAAACAAATGAAACCCTGCACCCTCAGAGCAGTGACCAGAAAGGATGCCTGCAGAAGAGCTACTGACTACTAAAAAGTGAAAAGCTTTTATACATTGCACAACTGACACTGGTGGCCACGGCACAGGCTTTTAGAGGCTGAAGATATAGCTGAAATCCCTCCTCCCACTATGCCTGGATTAGATACATCGAACAGCTATGGGATGCTCTGGAAATTCCACTCTTCATTGTCAATGTCTGCTTAGCTGTTACACAACTGGCTTTTTGGGAAGGGTGCTATCAAACTTCATCCCCCAAAATCGTTCTTGAAAGCTGTCACATTGTGAGACAGTTAGAAGGAATTTTCCTTGTCGCTTGGACTTTCTTAGCTCATCTTCCCAAGAATACATGGAACTATCTCCAAAGGCAGTACTATCTATAGTATCTAAGCTCAACTAAAGTGTGCAGCTTCATCATTTTCACTTATTCCCTCCCCCACCAATATGGCTTAATGCTTAAGAATAATTTCTTACCAAAAGCAGATAGGTAATTGCTTTTGAAATAAATAAAAGAAAATAAAAAAAAGACTGTATATTTTTTCCTGAGCAATTAAGGGATCAAACATCTCCTGAGAGATTTGCAGAAATTAATTTGCATCTCTTTGGAACTGCACATTAACAGTTTTCAGCCCAAGTGCTCTAGCTAGAATGGCAATATAGACAATTTGGGATAGGTAGGTGGGAAGAGGGAGGAGAAATTCAGTCATCTCCTAATTCTCTGCCTTCCCACATAAAAGCTAAAGGAAAATGTGAGAAATTAACCAGCAAGTTAAATACTCAAATATTTGCTTAAAAACCAGTTCAGAGGGAAGGGTGATGCAAAGGAAAAAGTTTCTTTGGATTTGGAGCAGTTCTCCTTATTGAGCATTCTGTTTTAGGAAAGTCAGGCAGAGCAGCCCTCTCCAGAAGGCACAGGCGTGAACAGCTCCTGCCTTCCCAAAGTGCTGCCACAAGGCAAGCCTGCCCCTCAGATCGTTAGCCTGAAGGTGTAGATTTTCCCAAGTAGTTCCAAAGCTGGGCTCACAGAGCTGTAATGTATCATTCCTTGGGTGCCCTACACAGACTCTAGCCGTATAACAACACTGTGCCATACCTGGGCTAGTTCAGGGGCGCTGCCTTTCACAAGAAGGGTTTTATGTGCCACAGCTGCAAGATGGCTGAAATGGAAAGCACAGTGAGAACAAGCAAGTCCCTTTACAAGAGCAGTGCTGTGGGCTACAGAAACAGAACCGGAAGAGCCACAACTGCAGCATGCCATAGATGATTGTTATTTCCTACAGCCCGTTTTACCCGCTTAAGGGAGGATGTGGTTTTCTCTAGCCTGCATGTTGTCAGAGCATGCCATCAACAAAGTAATGCTTTTAAAAACGACAAACAAAACACCAAACAAAACAGAACTGGAAATACTCAAGAGCCATGTAGCCTGCCCTGTCATTCCTGAGATGTGTGATTCCTTACACAGATTCGTCTAACTTCTTAAAGACTTCCCCAAGCACAGACTCTACAGCTTCCTCCAGCAAGTCTACTGCAGTGTTTCACTGTTCTGGTAAGTCCGACAGTGCCCCCTATGGGGACGACTCCCTATGGAGGTCACATACTCAGTTTGACTTACAGCAATAACATGCTTTGTCCATCTCAACATGTAGGTTTAGATCAGTGTTTAAAAGGTTTCTGGACAAAAATCTCCTAGTTGAGGTTGAGATCTTATTATCAGCTCAGAGCCACTCTTTAAGACATGATTAGTGCTGCATAATTTCAGGGCCAGGTGCTAAGTTGCAGCCAAGTGATGATTTTGGCCAGAAAGCAATTAGTTTTTGAGGAGGCTCCTGACTCCTTTGTTCCTGGTTCCAAGCTTGATCTCTACTATTTATAGTATTATTTGCTATCTTGCTTTATACTGTTCCTGCACCAAAGAGGCTGGCCCACAAATTTACATCTTCTTACCACTGTTTTAACTCTTCGCAGCAGTGCAGATGGGAGGTCTGCAAAGCCAGGTCAGGAAGAGAAGCACTGCCTGTGCTTACCCAAGAGGTATGCCAGGACCAGCAGTCACCTTACCTAAGTGTGAGGAGATAGCTGACAATGTGCTTGGGTTGCAGATCCTGAGAAGATCTATACAGGACCTCATCATACCTGGGAAGAGAGAAAAGGACTGTTTGATGCTACAGGGGAAGGAAGCTGTGGTCTCAGGCTCATCGGACTTGCTTAAAATCAGAACAAACACACAATCACAACTGCAGAATTAACAGTATTCTTCTGAACCAGGCCTAAGCCATGCAATTAGCACACAATTATTTCCTTCTCCCCATTCACTTATTGTTGGAAGGAGGTTGCTGCTACTCCTCATCATGTAAACACTGTAGACGCCAGAGCTCAAAGTTGCATGCTATGGCGAAGAAAACATAAAAGCTGTATTTGATCCTGGAACACTATGTCTGGTTTTACATTTTACATTTACATGATTCTAAGTTCCAAGGAGCAAAAAACATATATTAAACAACTAAGGTAGTCAAAAGTAGTCCCTTAAAAGATGTTGCCTTTTAATAACTGCAGCTTAGAATTTTAAGTAGCCAAAGGGGATCTTGTAACATTAGAAGAGACAAAACAATATGGGTTTGCATAATCCTGAAATAAAATCTGCTTGTGTAAGACAGCATTAAGCTGGAAAATACATGCAGATTCATGGAGATTCATGGTTCTTCTTCATGTGTCCTGCTACTTGTGCACATGCTCTTTTTCACAGCCTGTACAAAGTTACCCAACATCTCTGGGGCTGAATAACTTTCAAATTCAAAGCTAGGAAGTGGGGAAATGGACTTCCTGGTCTTTGCTTAGCTCCCAAGCCCACCCCTGCCAGCATACCCAAGCTGAACTTCTCTGGGATCTTCCTCCTTTAAAGGCAAGTTGCAGTAGAACCGGAGAGCAGGCTCTGATAATACGGGCTCAGTGGTCACGTGGAGCTGTAACACCAGGGAGGGAGAGTTCCCCATTACCCGCAATGGGTAAACCATAAAAATGTCTCTTATATGTGCACTCAGAAGCTCCCCTTAGCCAGCACATCCCAGGTGGCCACAGTTCAAACAGGGAAGGTTGCTCCCATTATACCACTTGAACAGATGTGGTGAGACAAAATCAGGGAAACATATGCATCATCTCAGGGACAACCTAGATATCGGCAGCTGTTAACCATCAGAGACAGTGACATAGTTTAACCAGCACTACCCAAATGGCCATTAATAAAGCTTCGTGAAGCAACAAAGCTAGTATCAAATGAAGGGCACACCTGCCATATTAGTGTTGGCCTGTAACAACTTGTTAGATTATTTATTTATCAGTAAATAAGTCCCATTTCTGCAGGGGCATACGTGCTACCTTTCATCTACTATTCATTGGTCTGCACGGTTAATGAGCAAGAACCTCTGCTTGAAAGCGGACAGGTGTCAGGTATGCAGCAGTCCCTGCAGAACAGCCTGAAGTACATTAACTCTGTCAGTTTCCACACAGAAGACGGGCAGCTATGCGCTAATCCAATAAAAACTGAGAAACAATCCACAAGTTTTCTGTGAAATACAATTGCTCTGGATAAATAAGACTGTCGGTCTCATCCAGTCAGAGTGTTGGCTGGTCAGTGAAGTCATGGCTGGTCTTGCTATTGCTCAAGAGAGCATAGAGCATAAGATAAATGGAAGGCAGGCATTCTGAGGCAATGACAGTGAATGGCAGGACTCTGCAACCTACAGTCTCAGGTGGTAGGAAGAAGCCAGCTGGGACTCTGACATGAGCAATGAGTTTTGGAGGTCCAAATTTTAGAAGGGTGCCCTCAAGAAAGCCTTACTGTGGCCAAAGGAGTCTTTGGCACTGCACAGGGTGCAAAGCAGCCAACAAGACCTTTACTAGGAATTCTGAAAGCCTCAATTATTTTCAACTCCAACACGGGCTGTGTGACATGGACAACTCCCCTAGTCTTTGTACTTTAATTTTACACAAAATAGTGACAACAGCAACTGCTCAACTTGAAGACTGAGTTAATGAAGAACATTACTGTTATTAACAGGTATTAATTGTGCACATCCTTCACAGCTACTGAGTGTGTACATACATATTCCATTTCACCTCACCCAGGAGCACTCCCTCTCTCTTTTCCACATGACCAAAATAGAACAAGAGAATCCAAGTGAATCTGCAGCTAATGTTATACAGGGTTTAGGATATTTTTGTGAAGACAAGAAATAATTAAGAGACTCAGTTACATAGAGTATGCTCAAAATACCACTTTCTCAACTCATATGGTTTCTAAAGTCTACATATTCACTTATGCAGATCTTTCAAGGAAGGGTTACTGTTGCAGTCAGTACGGTCCAATGGACAAGCCATTGCCTAAAATACCACTGTTCTCTTATGATTGTGCAATCTGTGCCTGCTCAACAGGCTAGCAGCAAATCTCATAAGTCTATTTTAAGGGAACTGGTATTTGGAAAGAAAATTAGACAAACCTGAGAAGATGCTGAAGAACTGAGATAGCCTCTGGCTCTTGCAAGCATGCCACATTAACATCAGTCAGCTGCTCATTCCCATGCATCTGCTCTAAACTAGAAGACATAAGAATCAAAAACAAATGCTGGATGAAAAACCCTTGTTAGCCAAGCTGAACAGAAAGTAACAATAATTTGTATTTTGAAAAGAAAGTGGAGGCATCTTTTGCTCAAGCTGAATAAAACATTTGAGACAGGCTAGCTGATTTCAGTCCAAGATAAAAAGTCATTTAAAATTTGTGCTAGACATTCAGTTTCAACAAGTTTTAAAAAGAGATTAGACACATGGCATGGTGTAGAGGTTGATGCTACAAGGACTAGGGAGGTACTCAACATCCCTATTACAACAGCTGCGCATGCTAAGGGAGGACAAGAGGAATGGACTACAGAAAGGGATTGGGCTTGCATGCGCTCCCTAAATAGCATCTTTTATTACCACTGTCTCAGACAGAATACCAGGCTGGATGGACCATTGGTCTGATTCAAGAGGGTATCTCACACGCTCTTATGAAAATACATTTCCATGTCTGCATTAGAAATGCTCTGAAAGAACACTGAAAGTGACAAAACTGTTCAAATTGACCTCCTGAAATTCTTAAAAAATAAAATAAAAAATTAAATTAAAAAAATTAAACTCCTCTCAGATGTTTGACCTGGGTCAACAAGAAGGGTTCTACTTTTAACCTTGGGTTAGCAACAGTAGGAAATAACAGCATGTGAGATAACACTAGCTACAGTGGCAACCAAAAACCATCTAAGTCCTGTAACTTGGTATATTTTGCAAATTCAGGCACACTGATTTTTGGATCATTGATTCCCAGGTCCTAGGGCCAGGATTCTTCATCACTGACACCAACCACACACAGAAGCTGTCCCTAAAACTGTGTAAGTAGAGGGGTCGGCTTAGCTCAGCCCTATGGAGATGAGGTAGAAATTTCATTTTAATTGGTTTACTCTTCTGGGAAGTCTCATGAATTCCTATTGTAAACTCACACATCAGATGAAGGAGTAAACATTGTATTTACAGAAGATTCTTTTCTTCCAGTAGTAAGTTAGTGAAGCTAAAATACGTGTCAAACAGTGCACTCGTGCATACAAATGTTCCTCTTACCTGTGGAGTCTGGCATGTGTGTACTGCAAGAACACACCTGTATCTCCCCGACTTTGAAGAGCTCGATCCCAGCTAAACTGATAATCAGAAGACAGAAGGCCCTGAAAGTCCTAGAACAATAACTCAAATCAATGTCAGCTAGATATAGCTCCATGTCTCAAACTTACAACCTCTCACAAAAGATGCTAACACCACAGAAGCAGCTCAGACTCACCTGAATTATTAGTGCTGCAAGACCAATCTTCTCTGCTGTCTCCACAGGGTTTTCTATCTCTTTGGTTGCTGAATAGAAAGAAAAACAAAATTTTAGGTCTGTAATAGTACAACTCCCTCACTCAGACCTGGAGATGCCAATGAAGCAGCATATCTTGCAAAATTGTTAACTGGCAACACAGAAATTGTCAGGATGCACACAGCAAGAAGTCCAGGATATAAATCTTTCTTAGAAGTTAAAAATACAGCTTTTTCAGACTTGCTTTTTTTTCCTTCCCTTAATACGTGTGATACAGATTTTACGGTCAGAAGGGTCCATTACAGCAGCCTAGATTACATGGACTTTCTCTTCATGATTCAGACAGCCAATCTCTAACACCAAGAAGAGAATGATAAAGGAATTCAGTCTTCATTTAAAAGCTCCAAGTGATAGACCTAAACAATCCAAGAAAAATTGTTCCAATGGTTAATGACTCATACTCAGAAGTGCATTTACGGAGTATTCACACCATCTGCTGCAGGCATCTAAAATGACTATGGTATCTAACTAGGCATCTAAACCAAACCTACACTGGGGGGCCAGATTTCTCCATTGAGCCAAAGGGAAGAAACTAGTTTTACCCACAGATTGGCTGAGTAAAGGCAATCTAGGGCATCCAAGTCTAAAGAAGCCTAAAATTAGAGTGTGTGAATATTGCCTTATTTCAGCTCTAAGTTCACCTAACTTTACCTTCTTTCACTAAACATTATTAGTTCTTTGATTAAAACCCCTCTTCTGTCAGGAGTCTTCTCCCTGGGTATAGACATGGTGAGAGCCTCTCCAAAGCTTTTCTAATTAAACATACTGAAGTCTATCACTACAAAAACTAATTATTCTGAAACAGTCTAAGAGAGAATGCCCTCACAACAGCTGCAGAGACATGTCTGCAAAGCTATTTCCAGCTTTTTCACAACTCAGTGATATTCTTCAGCAGATAAGCAGCACACTGATGTGTACAGAAGTTCACTGAAGGGCCTGTTCACTCCCTGTCTCACAGGGAAGTTCACAGGGCTAAGCTGGCACAACAGCTCATCAGAAGTACAGTAAACTTGCCTGCATCAACAGCACTTTAGATGTTGGATCTTCACAGAAATCAATTACTTGTGTCTGGACACAGTGACCTTGCCTAGTGAAAAGGTGCTGCTTTTGACATACATAAGGCTTTCTGTTTTTAAGCTCAGATCACAGCGCTCTCTGTCAGGGTCTCCCCCTCTTCCTATTTGTGTCTTCTGGAGAAAAATGAGAATTCATAGTTGCCTTTACAAGGAGCAAGTCTGCTCCTCTTTAGCAGGGCCCATAGTGTATTTTTTAATTGTGGTCTATGAGTTAAATTTGCAGAGTTCAGGCTATAATTTGCTGTCCCAGCTGATCTTTCACTAACAGTAGAAGATGGAAAATACAGCCGTTATCTTAAGGCATGATTTAGGTGGACACAATTTTATAGTACAGTTTTAGTACATGTAAATCCCTGCTCAGCTATTTCTTCAATCCAGGTCTGCAAAACCAACGGAGAAATTTTTGAATAGTTTCTTCTATTCATGCCTTTGCTATTTACAAAATTCTGAAAGAACTAAGCTTGAAACGTGTGGGGACAGCTTATAGCCCTGAGAAGTCTCAGGCTGTCTATTCACTTACTGGACAAATATGCTCAGATTATGTTATGTTTCATAACAGAGACTTATTTCAAAGCAAACAAAACAACTACCTCAGAGTTCTGGCTTTTTTGTTGTTTTTGTTCTTAAAGATGAAAACTAACATTCTGCAAAACTGAGTCAGCAGTGGGTACTAGATTTAAAAATATTGTGCTATTTGGCCAAAGGAAATCCTTCCTCGTGGCACTGTTAGATGAGATGCTAGATGGGACATAGACAAAAGTATCTACAAAAAAGTAAAGAAGCAAAGAAATGGTATTACAGAGAGGGCTTATGTGGACAGCAGGGCTCATTAAGATGAGTAAAAAGAAAAAAGAATGCCAGTAATGAAAACTTAAATAGCAGAACCATGCACAACTAATAGCAAAGACAGAGTTTATGCAAAGGTATTTGACTAACCAGCTACACACAGGCATGACTTTTAAAGCTAGCATTGGCTGGTAGATGCTCAGCTCCCAAAGCCTCTCCAATGACAGTCAGGCATCTTGGTGTCACACATACTTATAATATCTTCCACTGCATATCTAATGCTTTGCAAACACTGAAGACATCACTGTGAATCAGGAACTTGTGGTTCCCATTTTAGGAAAGGGGAAGCAAGGCAGGAATTCAAACATAAGGGGGAAAACTTTCACAAGCATGGGTATGATTTAGGATCTAATGGACAAACTCTGGGGAATGCTACAGTGTCATCTGAACTCACTGCTTCCTTTGGCTGTTCTCCTGCTTATTGCTCATGCATGTTAGTTCAGTCTGGCATAAAAATAATTCGCCTTTGTGCTCAGCTATGATACTGAGCTTTAAACTGAAGCTCTAGCTCCTTTCCTCTCTGCAGTAATACTGGTTTGAATAGTGGGTCACCCTTCTATCATTCTGCCTGCCTCTCTTCTCCTTGTTCAATCTACGAGCAAAGTTATCTGGATTTAAAATGCTGAAGAGGCAGAGCAGGGAATGTGGGCATTACTTAACCTGATCAGTTCATTATTTCAGTTCAGCATGTAATCCCTGAAAGCACAAGAGAGGGGGCAGCACTTCACTGAGAACTGCTTAAATCATCTTTGTTTCAAGAGAAAGCAGCTCTAGAACCGCAGCCTGAAGTGCAGGCAAACATCCCCTTCTGCAGATTCTGCAGCAGGGACGTGACCTGCTGGGGACTCAGGAGACAGGCTGGGAGGATGACAAGACAGTCGAGTCTCAGAGAAACTACAGTTAATCTTGCCAGAGAAATCTGTTAGAGCTACTGGTCCCTTGGCTGAAAGCTGACTGTGCCCTGAACTTCAGTCCCAACTCCACTATTGGCTAGTTTTTCCCTCCTGGAAAAGGCAACTGTTGTCTCCCCAGGAGTAGGTACTTCCTTTCCAGTGCAAGAGCATGGTAAAATAATTTTACTGAATGTTAAGATTTGCAAATCTGTAATTTAGGGAAGTTCACAGAGGTGCAAAGGATTATTTTAACATCGTTTATATAATGGGAGATGGAAAAAGTACAAAGATGAGAGTGTATCACTGATTGGTCTGATTCAGGGGAGAGTGAATGGTAGAAAAGATGACAGGGTTTTGATCAACGCAGAACATCAAATGAAATGAATAAGATCTGAAATAGCTAACTTTTTGCAGAGGCCATGTTTTGTAACATCCTTGAGCGAGCTTCATCTAAAACATCTTCCAGGAAAATAACTTCTCCTCTCCGAGTCTTCATTCCTTGAACTAACCCAAAAGACACATGCTGACACCTGTGTTGAAAAGCAGCAGGACCTAAAATTACATTTTAATCAATAGAAAGGTTTGCAGTGTTTGTTCAGAGCTGGATTTCAACCAGCAAACAGCAATAACAGCTGAATAAACAATGCTTCAACGTGGGAAGCTTGGTGATATAATCAGTAACTCTTATTTCAGGAACCAAAGCTCCATACGTATTATATAATGGGAAAGTTATGATCAGAATTATGATAACCTGGTCATCTGTGTGCTCTTGGGAACCTCTCTTGCTACTAGCTCTAATACAGAGGGCTCAATGCAATAAATTGAGGAGAGGCAAGATGTAGACAGATCAAATTAATGTGGCAACACAAATCTCTAATAACATCAGAAAGAGAGTCATAATAACTTTATTGTGGCTACATTAAACTAAAAGTGTAATTAGTCATTACTACTAACAAAACATTCACTATTTCTGCTCACAATAATCTCAAACACTAGTCTGGACCCATAACCAAAGGTAATTTTAGTGCAACTTTAAGGGCAGTGAAAGTAGGCAGACTAATATTCCTGAAGGCTAAAATCCTATCTTTAACTGTAAAAGACATGCAGTCTCTCTGAGAAAGGAATATGATTTAGTCTCCAGATCCATTACTGACCTTTGCTCAGATTGCCAAGAAGGTTGATGATTACAATGAATAACAGTGGGGATACTTATCCCCACTAAATATTTCAACTCTGAAGTATAAGGAATTCAGATCTTTGCGAAAATGTACTCCAAGTATTCTTCTAACACACATCACCCCAAAGGCTATATGCCATAAAATCTGAAAAGTTGCTTTCCTTTTTCCCCACTTTTACAGTAAGAAGTCATGAAAGGCCCATTAAATGACTGACAGGGCTACTTTTTTGTCCCTTCCTAAAAAAATGGCAATGTCTCCATTTGCAAGTAAAGTAGACCACGAGGAGCAAACCTGTAGAGTGAAACAGTTGGTGCAGAGTACATGACACCCCCATTGCAAGCAATTCTGGGGGTATTGTTTTTTTTTTCCCCCCTCCTCATTGGACTAGTAGTACTTGAGTCCTGGAGGCAGAATGTTTGCTTACCCTGTGGTTCATTAGTTGCATATTTACAGCACATCTTGTAGCTTAGTTTCATTCAAAATGAATCAGTTCACGTACTCTGAAATGCCTATGTGATGTGCTACAGCACAGTAGGTGGGAACAATTATGAGAGTCTCTTCAAAAGTACACTCAACTGAAATGCTAATGTATATGCACCCATTCTTAACCCCAAAAGAAGTATAAAATTAAGCTCCATATATACATACCTTTCTGCCCAGTCATAACCCATTAGCTTCAGTATTTGGAACAAATGTTGAAAGTGATTACTTTGACTTTTATCTGTCTGAAGAATAAAATTGATGCATATTAGAAGACAGTCCAGGTTAGATAAGTATTAGCTTTTAACATGCAAACACACAACACCACAGATACTGTGTCATTATGTCATTGCAAGCAGAATTAAGACCTCTGAAGGCAGACAAGACCTGAAAAATATTTGAAAATATTTGGAATATTGAAATACTTGGAAACAGCATCTTTTCAGAAAAAGTAATCTACCTCTTTGAAACTGATTATTCCTAGGTCCTAAATACAAAGCCATAAATAGAAATGAAACTTTGATGTTCTTATTTTCCCATAATCTGTCAGCTGCCCATCAGATAAGAAGCCTCCATTTTCACTTCAGAGCCTTGCTGCTTTTGATATGTTTCCATGTTTTACATGACCAAACCTCATGAGCTTCCTTTGGCTTAGAGACAGAAAACCCCTTAAAGTCTATCAATAATATAACTGACATAATGATATACCTATCAGTGACGTACCCGCATAGGCTGACGTGGTTTCTAATGAAAGTCAAAAGCCTTTCTAATGAAAGGCTTTCATTGGGCTAAACTCACTGTCTCCAGAACCCATTAGTTTCTGTTGTCTCCCATGTGACTTGTGGGGCTTTACATACAAGTCAGGTACATAATTAAAAAGTACCAATGATCACATTTCCATATTAATGATGCATCTTTTGCGCCCTTCAGCTTTCAGTTGCTCTCTCCCATGACTCAAGGCAGTTTCTACTGGAATTTCCTTATATCTAACAATGATCTTTCTTTATGTGTTTCCAGCCACTATTGTTGCTGCAAAGTTCATATTCCTACCTAGTGACTACATCATTCAGACTCTTCCATATCCCTCATTAAAAAGGAAAAAAGACAACACTGGAGTCATCTTTAAATAAACAGTATTTCCTCCTTTGCTGGTGTTTTGGGACAATGAGTGAGCAATGAGTGAAGTGCTTATCTGTGTTTCTTAACTCGACCACTGCATCAAGCCTAAAGCATCTGCCTCCATTTTCATAGTTTCTCAAAACGTATTCTTTTTCTATGTATCACCTTTCACTGTGCAGATCTACGAACAAGGCTGATAAACGAACAGCAGTTGTCAGCAATTCAAATGAGTTCTTCCAAGCTCTTTTCCATGCACCTCACATGTGGGAGAAGCTCTCTGTAACCACTGCAAAGCCAGCTCTCTTCTGCTAAAATATCTAACAATAAACTTTATGAAGTTTAGATTAAGTCCAGCTCATTGTATCGGCCAGCGCTGCCTTGCTGTTTCCTTTGCTCCCCACCATGTCTGCACTTAACTCTTTTCTCATGTTTTAGGAGAGATTGTAAATGCTGTGACAGGAACTGGTTTTGTATCGTGTGTACACAGCACCTCCCTCAGCACACACGTGGACCATGGTCACAGTGCAGAGTTTTCAGCTAAAACTAACCCAAAAGCTGACTTCAGTTTGTAATTGCCTGTCTGAACAGTGTACATAGGAATAGTATACAGAAGAATATTTAAAATTATTAAAAGACAATAATAAAAAAAAGTCTAGTAGATTATTTTTAGAATCCTATAAATTCTCAAGGAAATAAGGGCATTAAAGCTGAGGCCAAGTTGAGAATACCCATCAGGCAGTACAAGCTAAATTCCAGGTTTCAAATGGCCACCTGAAAACTAAGCATCAGTCCCATTTTGGATGCTGTGTGATATCATAAGCAGCATAGTAATGGGTGCTATTTATAGCTGAAGTTAAAATTGTGTGAAATCCAAAATTGTTAAGAAGGATGGAAATAAACAGTAGTACCACACAACTTCATCTCTGCCTAAAAGTAATACTCAAAAAGTGGATGTGTAAGTAGGGGGGGAAAAAAAAAGGATGAATTTGAAGACACTACAGTTTCATAAAATACTATATTTTTTGCACAGCTTCATAGCATGACAAACATAAAACAAATGCTTAAAAGAAGCTTCATATGATGAATAGCCATGTTTTCCTTATGGGCCCCAAAAGTATATATATCCAAATACATAGCCTAAGCAGCCTAAATAGTTACCTTTACAGGAGAAGTTTGCAGACTGACAGTGGGGATTATACTTCATTTTTCATGCATAAAAAGAGTTTCCAGTTCCTGCTTTAAGTGCAACATTCAGCTGAATCTTAGAAGCTCTTTAATACATGTCATGCATTTTATAACCTTTTTGGATCTTGCTCATATCACTGCATTTTTATGAATTAAGTAGGGATTTTTAATATAAATCAGTATATGCACTGATTTACAGCACTACAACTGATAAACCAATTTAATGTTCTTTTAAACAAGTTTCAGTGATCTTATGAAATCTCAGAAGCCTCTAAATAAATTTCTTATAGCAAGATATTAAGTATGAGGATTCTGAAGTACATCTGTATTTAATAATTAAAGACTAAAGTCATCAGTGTTCTCCCTTAAACCTGTGAAGCTCTCCCCTCTGATAATACTGAACATAATCCTAATCCACTAAAAAGCACTGCCATAAAAGCAGCAGCAAGGCTAAGTCCCACTCATCAGGCAGTCTGTCCTCCAAACTCTAGTAACAGTTTATGCTCTCTCTCTCTCTATGACCCACTTTATTGGCTCTCACAAAGTCAGGAATGACAGAAATACTAACCATGTTATCCAAAATCCATGCAGCCTTAGCAAGTTTGAGAGAACAGGACTAGACGGCCTAGTTTGTCATCGCCAACTTGAATGCGACGTAGATTATAATGGCCACATCAATCACATGACAGGATAGTTTTGCTGCATATTTTGTTTGGACTAGGAGTAGATCAAAGAGGTCCAGACAGGGAAGTGAAGAGTTATTAGAGTTCTGCTACGATCAGCCAGCCAACTTAAGACCACTGCTTCCACACTTGTTCATTCTATTAGCCTAGCATTCAGTCCACATCCTAACTCGTGCAAAATGCCTAGTTATTTTCTTTCTTTCTAATTATTTCCTTTTCCTTGGTCCCGGGTACCTCATGGCATAATAAATACAAATAGAGATAACTACCTGCACACATGAACTAGGAGAGAAGCTTCCTTAGCTCCTAATGCACTGCACTTTCATAGCCACACTGCTCTCTGATGACAGTGAATCTAGTATCTTGCAGTCAGTAGAGACCAAAAGAAAAAGGAAAAAAAAGGGGGGGGGAGAAACCCCACACATCTGTGTTCTGTGAACACATGTGGAAATGACTGTTTTCCTGAAGATTGAAAACAAAAGGAGGAATGCAACTTAACCAAAAGTTAAACTTTAAAGAATCTAGGTATTCAATTTTATGCTTAGTGATCTCCCCTCTTCCCAGAATCACAGTATTTGTAACATTGTATGGGCTTACAAAAGAGCTGTACCAGAGAAGATAGACAGGTAGTACCAAATATTTCACAAAGCACATGACAGAAACCTGCGAATTTTTTCCACAAGTCATTAACTGACTTCTCGTAATAGAATATGGTTTTGAAATTTTTTTTTTTCCTAAATCTGGAAAAAGAAAGTGTAAAAGCATCATATTATATGTCCTTGATGGTTCTAAAGCAAAGAAGTTTCAAACAAGTGAGGAGATAATCCTGCTATTCATTACTGCTATTGTTGGAATTGTTAAAAAACAAAACCACCAACCTAGAAATATAAAAAGACTCCCTGTTTGCAACTGCTTTGTCCAGATTGATTAAATAGGACTTTATGTGCAATTCCTAGTTAATGAACCTGATGTACTGATCAGAGCTATAAAAATCTACATTACATATAACATCAGGACTTTAAAGTATTCTTAGATTCATTTTAGAACATTCATGCTAGGAGTTCAGCTAATATTTTTAAGGCTGAACAAGAGGTTATTGTGCAAGATATTGAAACAACCTGATCTTTTGAAAGATACATCTGATGACTCTATACACTGAGGCTTTAGCTGTTAAATACTAAGTAAATGCTGTGATTTGAACACATGTTGTGATTAGAGATGCATCCATTTAGGAATCTCTTTCTGCCCACCCTACACTTTTCTTCCTTTTTTTCCCTTTAGCATTAAGATACATAATAAACTTCCTTTATTGACTTGTGTAGTAATTTTTTTTTTTTTTAATTCCTCAGGAACTCCTATAAACATTGAATTTTACATTTCTCCCTATCAAGTTTTGGAAGCAGAACTAAACCCTGGTAAAGCTAGAAATGCAGAAATAATTAAATATTGCAATAACTTTTTCAACACTGCATGTTTCATTAACCAAAAGGTCATTAACAAGACTCAGAAATATGCCTGAAATTTTACTACAGTCATACTTCATACTTTATAACATTTTGTATCTCCTTATAGCACTAACAGCTTTTTCTAGCTTGGTTAAATATTAATTACAACGTTTATATAGAAAATGCAATGTCAATTGAGTAAAAGTTCCTTTAAAACAAATTGCAGTGAATTTTAAAGACAGAGAGTGACTCCAGAGACGATTTTTCAACCATTTTGTGGGTCATGAACTGAAAGAGAATCAAGAAACACTGCCACATTAAGGCACAGCTGCTGTTCAGTAAGGACAGTCTATTTCAGTGCCAAAAATACCATGTGCTAAAGTCATACTGGGAACAAGAGGCCCCCTGGATTATTGGAGAAAGTCAGGCTCAGTGTTCAGTGAATCTAGAATTACTTACCACATACATCATAGTATCACAGTTATGTTTATTCATTCGATCTATAGCAGCAGCAAGATCTCTGGAAGAGATAATGGGAAACTATTTGGACTTTCATTTAAACGAAGCATACCTCATTATTTGCTGCCTGGGAAAATTAGTCTGGCAGTTCTCTCCCCTCCATAAGAGTAGATAGAGGGATCCATGTATGCCTTACACACACACAAACACACACAAAAAAGGACATCTATACTTTGCTCACTACATGTGTTGGCAACGTTTTTTTCAAACCATTAGCTATGACAATTACTCAGGAAAGAGTTCTTATGTACAGAGTAAGTCTGGTCTCTGTCTGCCTACTGGGACAATCAATCAACTGGGAGACAGGAGAGAAACAACCCTTTCCTAGAAAACTAAGCTAGTGCTCAGTGTTAGGTTATGTGATAAAAAGCTTGTCCTCACACACACAAAGCAGCACAGAGGAATCACAGAATCACAGAATCACTGAGGTTGGAAGGGACCTCTGGAGATCATCTAGTCCAACCCCCCTGCTCAAGCAGGGTCACCTAGAGCATATTGCACAGGATCGCGTCCAGGCAGGTTTTGAATATCTCCAGAGAAGGAGACTCCACAACAATGGAACTCCACAACAAGGAACAATGGCAGGTGGGGGAACCCCAGTAACCCTGTCAGAGAAATGAGTCCCTGCCCCAGCCCCCACCAGGGCTGTTCTAGGAGAGCCATAAGCCCCACTGTCCAGGTGCAAAACCCAGCAACATGAGTCAATGGGAGTGGCTCTCCAGACCACCTTATAGACTGAGGAGGGTTGCTGCCTGGGGGTATGGGACACATTATGGGATGCAAGGAAAAAGCAGTTTGGGACTGTACAAGCCTTATTATGGAATGTTTAGGGGAGGGACCAAAGGCAGGAAAAGGGAGGGATCAAGATGGTTTGGGAAGGAACAAATGTGGCAAAATAGAGGGATAGGGGATAAAGGGAGCTGGTCCCCTGTTAACAGGGCTGGTCAGTATGCTCATCTGGCCATGTCCTGCGCTCAACCAGTGCAGTCTGTCCCGTCTTCTTATTAAATTCCATTTCTGACTGTTCTCCTGGGTGAGGAATTCTCTCTTCTGTGTGCGTGTTTGTGTGGAGGTCTAAGTGCTAGCCACTCGATTTGGGAACCACAAGCTGTAGGGGCCCGTGTGCCCAAGATGCCTGCCACTGGAGAGACTGGAGCGAGTGAAATTAAGTACTAGCAACCGGAGTCAGACCACAGATCATAGGGACCCAAATGTCAGTGGCCCCAGCAACTGGAGTATGCATGTCGTGTGTGATCACCAGTGAACATCAAGCGACACTGTAGGTCAGGTGCCTTGGGAGCCAGGATTTTGTGTGCGTGTGTGTGTGTCTGAGGGTGGGACACCTGGAAGAGTTGGCTACCAGAGGGACCATGGGGTCCAGGCCAACTGTTAGAGGGACCATAAGGTATGGTGCTTGACTGAGACCCATTTGTCTATATTTGTCTCTGTGTGGGAGGCAACTGGGGAGAGCAGGGATCCAGGACCAGCTACTGAAGGGACTGTGTGACTAAGCTCAGTTCCTGCAGGCAGGCAGAGGCAGAGAGTGTGTGTGTGTGTGTGTGTGTCCAAGTAAGTGGAGTGGGGCTGTAGACCTTGGGGGCTCACACGCCCTGGTGCCAGCAGGTGATCCAGGGCCCAGCTACTGGGCAGACTGAGTGTCTAAGCCCAGCTACTGGAAGGATCCACATTGTATATATGTAAATATTTCACATTAATGCACCCTCATCCTGATCAGCCAGACAGGGGAACAAGATGAGACTGACTGTGTTTGGGTGAGTGCTGAGTGTTTCCGTCCACATTGTTCTGTGTGGCCAGCTGTGTGTCTATGCATATTGTATACCTGTGTTTGTCTGTGTGCCTACTGGTAATACATGCTCAGTCTCACTACTGGTTGGACCTGGGGCATGGAGCTATGGCAGCCTCACCTCTATTGGGCTACTATATCCAGCAGCTCCCTGACACTCAGCATTGACTGCAGCATATCTCTAATACCCTCACCCTGAAAAGTTGTTCACACAGTTTACCCTGAGGGATAGCCATTTGATTTATTGATATTACTTGTTAAGACTTTCTCGATGAAATTCCAAGAGGAATTTTAGGCTACTGATGAAAAGACAGGAATATAGTGATAAAACTGATGATACTGTGCAGCCGTTGGTTTCTGCATCACACGCTGTTATTAAACATTTTAAGCAAAGGTCCTTCTAAAACCCTCACTATTGGCAATCATTTGTTAAGTGAAGAGAAGCCGGCTTACTGTTTGAGGGGAGGAGAAGTATTTAAAAAGCAGTTTTTTTCCTAAGCCATTTCTGTTCTGTCATAGCTACATTGCCAGCTTCAGTTACAACTACTCACTAGTCAAAGTGCCCCATCCCAGAAATAAAATGCTTCAAAATCTGTACTATCAGTTACAAATGTACTTGTGCACAAGAGTTTACTAATGAAATAAACCTCAATAAGCACAAAGGGACTTACTTACCTTGTTATATACAGAGATGTCCCATCACTACGCATGACAGTGGAAAACGACGAGAGGTCTTTCTTTTCTGAGAGATCCACAATTCCTGTCCCTTTCCTGTAATTTGAGAGAAAACACTGAAGTAACTGCAAGCCAGATCTGAAATATAGGTAATTCTGGGAAGATGGAGGTCAAAAACAAAACAAGATACCTCTGGTCATGTCACCCCAATAACTTTGAGCAATCTCATTCTTTTTCTTGAATGACTGTCTCCTTTAAGTCTTTTTTAAAACCATTTCTTTAAGTTTGTTCTGCTGATGTCAGAGAGCTGCCTGCACACATTCTGGTGCACTCTATGAATATAGCTTCTATCCCAGTTAAGACAGGCAGCACTTCAGAGCAAAGATCTCATCTAATTGTGATTGTGAAATGGCACATGCAGCTACCAACCAATCAACAGCCTACCAGGCCATTAGGAGTTGACCACTGTCATTGAACCCAATTTGGCATTGCCAGGCTTCTGTGCTAGTCACA
Source organism: Apteryx mantelli (assembly GCF_036417845.1). NCBI lineage: Eukaryota > Metazoa > Chordata > Aves > Apterygiformes > Apterygidae > Apteryx > Apteryx mantelli. Next base: position 98,849,424 of record NC_089980.1, on the reverse strand, counting down.
AGAAAACCACAAACTTAATTTTTTTAGCTGTTATTGCACAAATCATGTTGGTCTTCTATGAGAACAGCTACTGAAACCATCTAAAGAAAACACATGCCTTCAGATTACATTACACACATACCTCATTCATCACCTCTCATTTAAAATACAACTGAAATGTTAAGTAAAACACATGAATAGACTGAATAATCAGGTCATACATTGTTTTCTGAAGGAGTCCTTTTTCCTCCAACATCTTCAGAACTTCCTGGGACTTCTCTTGGTAAAATGATTCTCCAGAATATTCATCAAAGTGCACTCCTAGTCGCTGAAAGGAAAGAATATCAAAGACAACAAACACTGTTAGACTGAGGCTAATCATTTCTTCAAGTTAAGTCAGATGACATGTCTGTGTCAGAAGTCAGATAGAGAGAGCAAAGATGGATTTTATTCCAGGAAATGTTACTGTGTTGTTAAAAAGAAAGGATGTTTGGATTTTGACTTAATCTGATTTTGCGTTACAGTTAACCTCCCCGAGTTGAATATAGCATTAGATATACTGTTACATGAAAAATTAGGAGTAAACTGAGGACAGCACTCAGTACAAAAATTCTGAGGTAGTGCATTAACTGGCTGAAAGGGAGAAAACAAACAGCAGGCTGCACTGCAGGTGAAACCAGTGAGCTGCAGAGAAGTTATTTGGTCCTGAAACTAGTCCTATTTTAAAATGATACTAAAATAAAAATGAAAAAAAACCTGCTCATAAACTTTGCTCAGCACATAGAAATCACCATTACTAGGAGGGCTGAGTGTACATCTAGGAGTGATAGGTTAACCTTAACTGCTGAAACATGGTGAAATGTAATGGTACAAAGGTCAATATTTTTAACTGAGGACAACAGAACTGTCAATCCATCAGCCAGACACTTATTAGCTGGAAAAGAAATTGGGAGAAATCTGGCTGCATTAGTTATCTTGTGATTAATGATGAGTGACCATCATGCCGCAGCTGCACATACAGACCAATACTTCAGTTAGCCTAAGAGGTCAGGTTTCCACTAGAATTATCAAGAATGTGTCTCACTTAGGAGACCTTAACTTGGAGCACTTGGCATGAATTCAGTGATATGTTTCAGGAAAGAAATTAAAACACAGCCAGGCTACTTATTCAAGCAGGGGGAACCACTTCTATTTTAACCTTGCAAAACAAGGATGAAAGAAGACATGACCACTTTCTATAAATACATAAAATGGAGGGAGATGGGGAAATACTATTTGAAGTAAAGAATAATGCTAGCAGAATTAGGTGGTATAAAATTAGTCATGAATTCTTTGAAGCTGAAAATCAGCAAAAAAAAATGTCTAAACCCATCAAAGCTGGGCATCCATTCCAGAATCTCATTGCAAGAATGTGGGAAAGCAAAACTCTAGCTGGTTGTCAGATGGGCCTCAGATGGTTCTTATGATTTTATAGTATTAATACCGAGAGACTGGTTTCAATGGCAGAAGGTGCATGTCCGTCCTATTTCCCAAATCACAGCACTCATTCTGTGGCCAGTAGCACAAACCGCTTCCATGAAGCAGTGCACAGCTCCATTAATGAGATTAGAGTATACAACAGATGGTTGTATATTAGTTGAACTCTACCTGCAGATAACTTATGCACTGATTACTACTGTAAATTTCAGTTGCTGTAATTTCTTACACTCAGTTTGATGTGCAACATATACAGCTCTGCATTATAACATTAGATCAGAAATGTGAAAACAGAGTTATCTCCCAATAAAATTTATAACATAGAAACTGTTAAACTTAGTGGGTTGCTGCTGACTTGAAACATAAAACAGAACTGAGCAATATTTATCTGACATCGATTTGCTTTGTTGCTCAGCACCAAACTCCCAGCTTCAGGGATCTGGAGAAGGTAGAGTTAGTCAAATGGCCAATAAGATGGACTCCATTAAATAAAATTTATCTACGTTCCTAGTAACTAAGGTGATACTATGCTTGGATGTTAAACAAACTACCATGCTTTTCCCAAACAGGGCCATGAGCTGGCTTATTTAGAAGTATCTCCTCCACAACATTGTGAGTTTACTGTAAAGACAATGAACTGAAAACACTATAGTAGCCTCTATTCCTGAGCTGGTTCACTGCTTGGCACTCTCTTGGATGAAAAAGTGCTATGCAATGTCAATCATGAGACTGATGGAGCAACAAATAGAAGGTGATCATTTTACCAATGAGACAGAAAAAGCAGTGGATGATTTGCACCTTATATATCCGGATGTATTCTTCAATACTGAAGCTTCTAAATTGTTTCCAAAGTGACAATGTCTGCTCGTCATGTTCTTCCAGTTTTCTAAAGAAATCCTTAGCCAGCTTTTTTGTGTTTTCCTCTTCTGCTGCTTTATTAATCTGTACATATACCTAAAATATAATAGCATCAAAATGTTGTAGAAGTATAATCCTCTCCTTAAATAAAAATAAGCAGAACAAGTTCTACAAGAACAGTACAAATAGGTTTAAAGATGACATTTTAAATCTCAAAAATGTAAAGCTGTTTAAAGGAAGACATATCCTATTTAAAGGATGAATGAATAGTTCAAACTCCAATATGAAAACGTGCAGCTTATCCTGAAAAAAGACAGTTATGCCATTTCTTACTAGTGTTGCTATCATTCTCCTCTTGACCTTGAAAAAAGTGCAGCAGCAGAATATAGAACTAATATGCATAGATGGAAAACCATCACAGAGTTTTAAACCAGAGACTCACACCACAAGACCACAATGTTGGTATATATAACTGCACAGTCTAGAAATGGGCTGCAATTGAAGCATCAAGAACCTAGATGGATCCAACTTTATAGAAGTTCCAAAAAAACAGTTCTGATACAAAAGCCATTTATACTTGTCTGCACTCAAAATATACATGCTGCCTCTGTATGGCTGGGGTCAAGCATATGAATATCAGCATATGACTAGAAACACATACATGAATTGTCAGTTTGCTAGAAGCATTACAAACAATTGTATTAGCCAACCTTACACGTATACATTGAATTTGGCTCTCCTGTTCATTAACAAATTCCTTTACACCCTAGAAGGCCAAATGTTTGCCCAGATTGTGATTCCTTTCTTTTCAGATGTAGTATTCTGAAAGCCCACAGAAAAGTTTTTAAAAATTTAAAGGACTATGTAAAAATAATTAAATTAATTAGTGTTTACACTAGGTATTTAGACCCAAATAGTTCAACGCTAATTAACTTTTAAGTCTTTGTAAGAGAATTTTGGTCCCCAAATCAGTGCAATCTTAATAGAAAATAAAAACATCCTGCAATCTTCAGACAATCAGTTAGCTAACAATACCAAATGCCAGCTCTAATGGGTTCAGCCTATAAGCAGCTAAGCACTCTTGAACTTTAACTTTTCCCCTTCCTTTTGCAACCCAAGATTTTCAGAGATGGAGCTTAACAGACAGTACTGCTGACAAGCCTCAAAGATTAAATGTTTGTTTAGTTCTGCCATGAAAAAGAAACTTAAGTACAGGAAGAATTCAGCTCTTTCCAAGAACAATTCTCCCCCTCCTTCAAATGATAGCTTCACATATTCCAACACCTCCTTCCCCAATCATTAATTTTATAAAGCAAAAATAATGCCAGAGACATACTTGCACGTGACTCCTGACCAGAATGGAAGGTGCAAAGTTGATTAGAAAAGTACATTCACCCATATGTTATATATTCCCAATTTTTAACTATTTGTTCAATTGTGTTCCTGATTAATATTAAATACTGACATGAATTTCAAAGTGGTGTCTTTCTGCTGTTGTGTGAAACTAATCTCTCCTACAGTTTGTTTAACAAGAAAAATTCCATTGAAAAGTTTTAATGTAAATAGTTAAAAATTGGGAATATAAGAAATTGTTCTTTATTCTCAAACAACTACCTTATTAGAATCTATAACAGCTAGACTGAACACTGCTCTCTAAATCTGAAGGTACTTTTTTTTTTAGGTCATAAACCTACATGTTGAGATAGATGGTATTTTAAAGTTTTAGTGCAAAATTCAAGTACTTGAGTTTTAAAATCATAAGAACAGACTGAATTTACAAATGAAAATTAAATAATACGCAGCAATGCATAACCACAAAAATATGACTACAACGAACATACCAATTCACTTGGAGGACAGATGGGAGGGGGAAAAAAAAATTGTAAGTGCATCATTTTTTGTTGTCTCTTGAAATCAATCCCACAGTTCTAAACACCTGCAAGCTGAGAATCTGTTGATTTCCTTGAGCAGGCCTCCAGGATGATGGAGCAAGCAAACAAAAGTTATCTACGTCAAAGAAGCTGACAGACTCAGAAGTAGCTATTCTGTCATATGAACAATCTGCCTAATACATATTTAATTGTAGTATATCTGAGCATTCAAACACACTTTGTTCCTGAGCCAATAATGGATTTATATGAAACAGTTACCTTGTGACTTAGTATTCAAATGCCAGCATTACTAATAGCTCCCAGATCCAGCTCAGAGAGTAAAGCATAGCTTGGCTTTGTACTAGAGAACACCTGATAGTGCCTCACAACAACCTTGGACAAGCCTTACAATATTTGAAATGCTTTCTTTTGAAGGATGAGGGCTGGAACATTAGCCACGCAGAAAGTTTTTTCCACCTGTCTTCACAATGGCTGGATTTGTACAGGTAAGTGTCATAATCCATGTTCTTTCACTTCTGACAACATACTATATACGTGTTATAGCCAACATGTATTGTCAACCAAAGATCACTTACAAGCATCAAAAGATTCACCAAAGCTTTTTGCTCATTGCACTATATGAAACAAGAAGTGTTCTACATAGTGACAGAGAAGGGGAAATAAATACTAACTCATATGATCTAGGCATATTTGGATGGAGCGAATCAACATCCAGAACCCCATTATCGCTGAATAAACAAGACTTGCTCAACAGCCACAAGCTTTCTTGCAAATCTGGAGAACCCAGTGGGTCAGTTTTGTTCCCTGATGCAGAGAGATGCAATCTGTAACACTTGCCCCATGCTATCCCGGAGAGCAACCTCCTGCAAGAAAACAGTCTTTCCTGCTGTCAGAAGGAATCTCCTGAATATCTGTCAGCATAAGTTGCATCTTCTATTGGTCTTGGCTCTCTTTTACACCCTTGAAAGAAAGAAGATCATTCTGCAGAGCCAGAACAGCATTCTGAAAAATGACAGCCACTCCTTGTTACCTGTGTATGTTAAGACTCCGTATTAGATACAAAACATTTTGAAGATCCTTTTCCCCTACCACAGCAGATGGTGTATTCAGCAATGGAAATTAAATATTACTTATTCTAAAATACTGTCAACGAGAAGATTTTACATCATGGTGGAACTGGATACAGCTGCTTACTACAGCATTAGATGCAAGACTTCATTTCCATTGCAGCTACCACAGTGACCTCAGTGGTCACCTAAACCCAGCTAAGGTAGTTGATGTACTGGCATGGGTCTAGCTGCCTGTGGCAGAAGCAGACAACCAATACAGGCTAAATATCCACACAGTTACCTGCCTCTTGGGGCGTGTTTTTCAACCTACTGCAGTCTCTCTCTACTGCCATGGCCCAGATTATCACTGGTCTTTAAACAAAGTAGTTTAAATCCAACTTGAGTGTCTAATCACGACCCTGCAGACATAGTATTCTCTACAAAGTTAACAGCTAAGTTAAATGGACTGTCCTCTTAGGCCCTTAGAGGATCTTCTCTGAACTTACCTCAAAAAGGTGTTGTAAAGGACTGGATTTTAGCTTTTCTTTGTTGCCAAACTGTTGGAAACCAACACCCAGTAAGCCTTAAACAACAAGTAAACACAGAGTTAGACAATACCAAGAGTGTATTGCTCTCATGATTAAATTGTCATCATAAGCAAGTCTTAACACTGTACACAATAAAACAAACACCTTACACACTTAAGCAGTATCATAGTGCCTGCTATAAAAACAAATCAAAAGCATAACCTATTATTCCAGTGCATGAAAAAAACTATAACTAGTTAGAAACTAGTATGAAATACTATGTTGATTTTCCAGTTTCTCTCATCATAAATGCTGGAATTCATGCTACTGGACAAATACAGAAAATTATCTTTTACATAGCAACCAGCCATAAATGTGAAACCACACAGCAGAATCTGTCCAGCAATGGAACACACTTCCGAAGTCCCTTCTTTTGCTTCCTCCCTTAGGAATTACCATTTCAAGGACAGCAGAAACTGAGACAGAACAGGGTATTCCACATACCACTCATGCAGTATTTTCAAGGGAACACTTTGCTGCAGGCTTAGAATGTGCAGCATTTTTAATATATCTGATTTGGCTTCAACACTTCCCAAAAGCCATCTGAAAGAGCAAGAAATCCAAATCCTAGTCCTACTTTCTAAATCAAAAGAGCCCATTAACCCATTTAGTAGTCTATCAATATTAACTCCATAGCCTCTCAGATTATTTGAGGCTTCTTTTAAGGCCGTCTCTTTCCTCTGAGATGACAAGGACCAGGACTGATGTGAAAACGGAATTCAACGAATGCTATGCAGGCATCCCTTTGAAAAGGCCTCTGTAGCTAAACAAATAACACTGTCTCAAGAACTCATCTGTTCCATCTTGGAAACAGATTGACCAAATTAGACAAGAAAAACAAGCTAGGATTTAGGAAATAAAATGAGTCTGATCTTATTCAAATGGAGTTTCTCTAAGGGTAACTTCTTCTGTCAGCAATCGGAGCTTGATTTCCTAATAATTCATCTTAGGTATTAGTGCATACATATATCTCCCTTTTCAAGGCTGACTCCAAGCTCCAACTTCCCACAATACTTCCAGTTTTACCTCAATCCAGACACATCCTTCCACATGTTTCTATACTTCCCCAAATACCCCCAGCCCCTTGCTATACTTACCAATTATTGGCAAGATACTGCATGTGTTGGGACTGATTCTGACTTATATTTGCCGACTGCTTAGCTGGCAGGCTAAACACAGAAGTTAACTTTCTCTCCCAGAGGTCACTATCTTATTCCTACCCTGCTGCTAATGATGACAAAACTAAGAGAAATTTGTTCTCCAAGACATTTCTCTTTGTCAGATGTGGCTGAAGTTTGCCAACAGTTTATTAGGAGCAAAAATTTATTAGCAGCAAAAATTTATTAGCAGCAGAATGACAGAAAGACAGATGGACAGACAGAATGACTGCATAAGCTTTGTTACCTTAAGAAACCTGCCCAAAATCTGCTTCAGGGTTGAAAACGCCTTTGCCACATTTCAGCAGAACACAATTTCAACTATTATGTTTTAAAGCCTTTGACAATAGTAGCTTTAATAGAAATGCTGACAGATCACTAATTATAGTGGCGCTTCTGGGAAAGGACCATTATAATAATATTCCTATGCTATAATTTTGTGAAGTATGTCTATATTAATTGTTATAAAACCTGTCAGATATTTTAGCTGAGCCAGCACATATAAGGAGGGGAGCATCCATTTTGAAAGCAACAGTTGAAACAACTGGTATGATTATAACAGCTGTGCTGTGCATAACAGTCACATGTAAATAACATTCCTTGTCATCTTTATACTTTCAGGAAACTTTGCATTGCAACATACAAAAATTCCTGATATTCAGACTTACGAGTATAAATTAGTATTATGAGTATAATTTAGTATCTTCAAATCCACAGAGTGGATGAGGTCAGTTGAGAAGTCCTTTAACTACATTGTATTTCGTTGCTTAATTGTCATTGCCACATTCACTATACAAAACCATGTGATAAAACTATGTCTATGGGACAAAAATAAATGAATGAAATACGCAATGATGAAATTCATTTAATTTTAGGCAAAATCATCCTATAATCAATTCCTATGAAACAAATCCTAAGTGGAGTGAAGCTGTGCTAAAAATTAATGTTTGATGAGAAACAGAATCGGGAATGAAGGAGCTATGGAGGAAGTAAATTGACAAAGGAAAAAACATAACCTATTGCTGCTCTCACAGTCATAAAAATGTTCGATTCAACTGTCTAAAAGGCAGGAATTTACTTTAGAATGGAAGATGAGTAGAACTGAATACATTTTAGTTATATTATATATAGCTGAATCTGAATACACAAATGGAGCAGAAGTAGGGTATTTCTCCTAAATTTTTCACCCAGCTCAGTTCTCAAAGCTCATTCTTTGGCATCCCCATAAACAGTTGTACCAGCACAACTGAAGGGGGCAGTATAACGGTTGGAATAAGCAAAAGTTACTGCTTGATATAGATTTGGCTTTGTTTGCCATTTAAAAATGAATATATTGACACTGTTTTCATAACCCATTGAAAAAGAAGTGGGGAAGTTTTATAGTTACCACGGGTATATCAGCTTTCAAGAACAAGGAAGTGAGCATGATTATATCTTTTATAAATGCCAAAGATATTTCAAAATCAGCTTTTGGGGGGAAAATTAGAAGTGAAGAAGGGAACATGGGTCAACGTAAAATTAACAACAGACTTTAACAAATGAATCCTACAGATGGGTCAACTGCCATTTAAAAGGAATATTTACAAATCTAGTAATCAGACATAAATGCTCTCTGGTCAGGGAATAAACATTGACCCATTCTGGGTTGCAGATAAGAGGATTTTTCAGTTCTCACTTATCTGACAGACATTTCAGAGGGGGTAGGAATGTATGTGTGTATGAGCATGTGTACGCAAGCACACCTGCATGCAAGAGTGAGAGATGACAGTCTTCTAGGGCTTATTCATTTGCGTCTTCTCCCCCCTACACACCTTTCTCTTGAAACATTTTAAAGGGGGAAACTGAATATTTTGGGGAAGTTTTTGTGTATCTTTAATGATGTAAACTCCCTGGGCCTGAATGTGCCAAAATACAGTTTCTGTGCAAGTCAGTTATGAATAATGACTTACAGTTTCCAGAGGGAACAAACGAACAACAACAAACCCCACAACACACAAAAAAGTAACCAAATATAGAATAAGAATATACATTTCTTTACAATTATTTTATTGTTATGTGTACAGGTGTGGCATAGGTTACTATTCCACAATTGTTACATATGCAAAATATGAATAAGAAAGACTATCACAGTAGACATGCAACAGACATGACTGTATGTTCAGCATTTTATCTAGAGGCAGCAACACTAGCCCATTGAGCTACTAGGTCTTCACAGGTGTAACTAGCACTCTTAGAAAATATTTATACTGCCCTTTAAAAATAAACCTCATAACTCACAGGAAATCACAGAGAGGAGCTACTGTGGAATAGGGGGCCTGCTGGGTAAATTTCTCCCTGTATTGCTTGCACAGTAGTATAGCTCATACTGCTGATGAATCAGTATGGATTGTTTTGCTCATATTTTGAGAAGACTAACTATGTTACATGCATTGAAACACAGTATTTTTCTTTATGAGCCCAGGGTAAACCCAATTTGTCTGCAAAAAATTAAGGTGGAAACCTAGACCATGTCATCAGTAGAAAAGGGAACACAAGAAATCAAAATCAAAACATACCAAACTGCATGCCCCAGTCACCAAGGTAATTTATTCTTGTTACTTGATGTCCCAATGCAGCTTTGAGATTTGCTATAAAATTTCCTGGTAAGGAATCAAAATTAGTATTACTTTTCAAAGTAGTAGATACTCTCTCATCCCAACAGATTGGTTTTCTGTTTTTGTTTGATCTGCTTCTGCTTTCCCTCTTCATTTTAAATACAGTCAGATTAATTACACCACAGAACATTCTAGAATTCTTCAAAACTAAAGGTAACAATCTTTTGAGTGGGAGAAGGGCTGTGCGTTTCAAAGGTGCTGTAAAGTATCTCATACAGTGGTGATACAAACATACATGTGCATATGTGTATGCACACATTGCAAAGCATATGAACATGGAAAAAACTTTTTATAGTCTCCCTGTATCCTCACAAGAAGTGTGGTAGTATACAAAATTCCTCTTTTATAGTCAGGCAACTTCATATGAGGAGGTTAAGTAAGTACTCAAATTCACAAACTACTGTTAACTGTGAAGCTAAACAGAGAACATTATGTCCTGGATCTCTGTATAATGTTGGAGCAGTACTGAACTCTGCATTTAATGCACCGCATGCTTGATATGGTCCAAACTTACTATAACCTATGAGCATTTCTTAGTTTGAACTTTTATTACAACAAAACCCCTCCATCGTTCTCCTCAGCTTAGCTGTATCACAAAAGTACAAAGAAGAAATAACCACATTCCTTCTCCTGTTCTCCTATGCTTCAAGGGTACTATTTAACTGTAATACTGATGTAGAAAAGTGCAGAAAACTTTCTCTTCTTCTGTTATTGTAATACGACATTATAGCTTGCAATCACTTTCTGTTTCATTCACGATATTAACACCATAGATGCTTTTAGCATCTTCTGCCAATAACCTACTACTTTTTACAATGAAAGATGGAAAGTCCAGGGAGAAGGGAGAACTAATGTTTTCCATATGCCATTAGAGTACTGAACAGTAAACTAATTAATTATTCCATTAGAGATGACAGTCCCCGTGTTAGTAATACTGGCATAAAGTACTTAAAATATAAAAGCAAACTTTTAACAATACAACTGCTAAAACGTAACAACCTGACTGCTCTGCAGTCCATTGCAAACTAGAAATTTAAAATTCAAAGGACTCTCAGAACACCTCAGTGAAAACTGCCATAGGTGTCTTTAAATGAAGCAGTATAAAATTGTTCAACAATGTTCGCAGTCATAAAACTATATTGTGTGTGACTTAATAAATCTGCCAGCAACAAATCACGGTCTTTTCTTCACTGCTTAATGAGTAAAAGGTTTTTAATTAGCAAGTTGAACCTGACATGGCCCTCCCACTAGGAGAAGGAAAGGTCAGCAGTGTTCCCGTCAAGTTAAACATGAAGACAGAAAAAGCCCTTTTAGGTCACAGTTAAATGCTTACTTACCTATTATTGTGGAACGCAAGTGTCCTATGTGAAACTTTTTGGCAATATTAGGGGAGCTGTAACAAATTTCCACAAATAATGTTTGTTCAGTGTACAAAGTAAGATTGCCAGATCAAAAGATTCAGTCAAAGGATTTCAACTCGTGTACAGCAAAAGAACTGAAATAAAATCACAGTTTTGAATATTCCTTTAAAACTCCCTGATTAGCTTCTGTTCCAAAGAGCAAAGCTTCCTATCCAAACAACTCTTCCTCCTGTTTGAGTTAATAGTCAGTGTTACTTTGGATGAAACAGACAGATAAACAAACAAAAATCTATGCAGGTAACAAAAGACTTGCACTATCTTCTCACTTCCTACATGTTTTGGCAAAATAGATTATCATCCTCATACCTTCACTGGAGATAAATCTGATACCAGAACATGGGACTTTGTATACAAGAATCAGTAACTACAGTCAAGTATTCTTCAACCAACAGTGTTCTCTTCAGAGCTTGTAAATAGCATATCTTCATGCCAAACTCTAACATTGCTTTTTAATCTGAACACGTTTTGTTTAGTTTATTGTTTGTATTTTGGTTCAGTTTAAATTTACTCCTACTGGTATATTATTAGTCTTAAGCATTTACCTGAAAAGTCTTGCAAAATAGTTGAGCTAGATCTACAGATTATAGTTTCTTCTTTATTGACCAAAGGAAAAAAAAAAATATTCCCTCCACAATTGTTTGTCCCTGACAATAAAATGGAGGTTCAACTATAAACATTCAGCTCACAAATTAAAGCCAAGTGCTTACTTTCTGTGACTCAGGAAGCCTACAGAGGCTTCTGCAGTAGACAAAAATATTTATACATAAAGAGGTTTGAGTCAGCTGCTTTTCTTTCCAGGAGCATGTGAATGCAAACAAAATGGCACTATCCAGAAACAGCACTGGGCCAGCAATCTAGAGGATTTAGCAAGATAAATGCCTGGTTATTTTAGCAAGTCAGGGAGGTAGGTATTAAAGAAACCTAAGCAGCAGGGTTGGAAAACAAACTGAAGCCCAGGTGGAAAAAGAAGTAGGCTACTGGCTGAAAATTTACATGATGTTTGTTGATAAAATAAAATAATAAAAGAAGCCTACTTACAAAGTAAAAGCTATTATCCACTAAATGAGAATATTCTTAGTGGATGGCAGTGTGAGGCCTGAACTCTTTAAACACCAAAAAGGCAAATATGTCAGAATATTAAATACAGATGAATATAATACTATAAATATGGTTTAACTTCACAGGCATCATACATTACAACAATGAATATCAACCACCAGATAAGGCAATCTTCTCAAAGGACTCATCACGTGTGCTTACCTGAACTCAATCACTGCCTTCTGTCTAGGCACTGTAGAGAAGAGTTCACTTTTTATTCCATATTCTGAGCTATCTTTCAACACCTGCTGCAACACAGTCTAAAGCGCAACAAAGAAAATGGGAGGAAAATATGTTTCAACAACAGAAAGTGGAATCAGAAAAACTGTTTACCAATCACTCAAGAGTCAATCCTACAGTCTTTATTCACATAAGCAATTAGATTGCTAGTTTGCCAAGGAAACAAGATCTCATGTGCAGATGGAAATACCATTAACTTTTGAAAGTTACATCTGGTCAACTAAAAAAAGAGAAAAATTCCAAGCAGAGATGAGGCTGATTTTGTTGAAAACTTGAAAGGTTGGGGAAAGCCTCATGTTCTTCAAGATCATTGTTTAGTTAGGTAATATGAAGGATCAAAAGGGTAATCTGTAGTTAATTAGCATGCAGGAAGGGAGAGTCAGTCCAAGAACACAGGTAGGGCAGTGACCTCTGTAAAGTGAGGGAGTCCTCATGCAAAGAAGAGTCTCATCTTACTCTAACCAGGACCCTCACCTCTCCTTATTCAGATAACACATTTTAAAATAAAGGCTATCCTGTAGAACTAGACCACAGATTTGGATGAAAAAGTAGGACAGCCTATAAGTAGGCCTGACTAGAAAATTTACCTCACTGTGCAGCCAAATTTTCTCAGCAGGCTTTTTTTTTAAATAATAATAGAAAAGCTACATAACATACATCTGGGCTTCCTGAAAAGTGTCCTCTTCCCAAGAACAAATCTTACCAAGGAACACTTTGCAGAGTTTGGCCACTTGCCTGAAATTCCTAAGAGTCTTGTCCTAGATCCAAGGCTTTAGTCAAGGTGTGAACATTTAGAATGCAGGGGATACCCACAGGACAGGACATGGCACAGCCAGATCACATAGGCCCAACCCATTTGGGACACATGAGACTTCCCCCAGACTCCTTGTGTTTGAGGGTCTGCAAAGAATCCAGTGTGCTCTTGACTGCATGAGCATTACCAGGTGTATACAGCTCACCTGAATAGCACATGAGCACTCTTCTCTCTATCTCCAGGAAATCTCAGAAATATGAGAGTTCTAGTCTTCATGATTATCAATAAAGCCACTCTAACAGACGAAACAACCACTGCAGTATCCTCTCCCTCACTTTACTGCAGGTAGACCGAAACAACAGCTCATGGAAGGTACCTTACGAGTTGATCATTATTATACTAAATTATTATACTAAAGGGATATTTAAACATTAACCAATGGTTTAAGTGAAGATAAAACAGAGACAAAAGAGGCTTAGCCATTTCTAATTTGGGTAGTCTAAATATAAATTGCTTTTGTTAGGTTATGTGATTAAAAAAAAACTCATCCTCATGCACAAAAAGAAGCGCAGAGGAACAATGGCAGGTGGGGGAACCCCAGTAACCCTGTCAGAGAAATGAGTCCCTGCCCCAGCCCCCACCAGGGCTGTTCTAGGAGAGCCATAAGCCCCACTGTCCAGGTGCAAAACCCAGCAACATGAGTCAATGGGAGTGGCTCTCCAGACCACCTTATAGACTGAGGAGGGTTGCTGCCTGGGGGTATGGGACACATTATGGGATGCAAGGAAAAAGCAGTTTGGGACTGTACAAGCCTTATTATGGAATGTTTAGGGGAGGGACCAAAGGCAGGAAAAGGGAGGGATCAAGATGGTTTGGGAAGGAACAAATGTGGCAAAATAGAGGGATAGGGGATAAAGGGAGCTGGTCCCCTGTTAACAGGGCTGGTCAGTATGCTCATCTGGCCATGTCCTGCACTCGACCAGTGCAGTCTGTCCCATCTTCTTATTAAATTCCATTTGACTGTTCTCCTGGGTGAGAACAGTGTGCGTGTGTGTGTGTGTGTGTGTAGAGATCTAAGTGCCAGCAACTGGAGTGGGACCACAGACCAGAGGGCCTGCTTGTCTGTGGTGTCAGCAACTGGAGCCAGTGAAGGTATCCATGTCAGTGTGCAATCACCAGTAACTAGAAAGCTGGACTAGCTAGTGAGTAGGTTAAGTGGCCTGGGAGCCAGGTATGCGTGTGTGTGTCTCTATCGGGTAGACCACAGGGGCAGTGGGCTACTGGGGGGACCAGGGGACTTCCAGCCAACTGCCAGAGGGGCTGTGGGGTTTGGTGTCGATTAAGACCTGCGTGTGTGTGTGTGTGTGTGTGTGCGCGCGCATCTCTACAGGAAAGAGAACAGGAGCAGCTGGCTACCAGATTTGTCTCTCTGTCTCTTTCATTGCCCATCCTAGAACACAAGACAGATGACTGTTTCTACCTTTTTTCCAGTTACATCACTGCTCATGTTTAGTATTGCTTCATTAGTTCTTTTTAGGAGTAACATCTGCCTAATATTCTTCCCCCTTCCTTTTGGAAGGCAGTGTGCATATACAATGGGAAGACAGAAAAACTGGAGACTTGCACAAGAATTCAAGTCTCCTCAGGACTATCAGGTCACTTCAACTTAAGTTCACAACAGGAAGAGGAAAAAACCCCATGTACATGCTACTAAAAAACACATGCACATGCTACTAAAACAGCTGGGTCTTTCTAGGCACCAAAAGCCATCCTGCTTTTTATCCTTAAGCACCAAAGAAGGCCTACTATTTAATCCTCATGTATCCAAACACCCCTTCCTCCCTTCCCCACACCTGCAAGTGTGTAAGGCCACTACAAATGGTCTGTACAAAAATATGCCTACTTTGAAAGTACAGAGACTGGCTAAAATGCATTAAAATATTTCCAGAAAACATTGAATGCTGTTTGTGAAAAGAAGAATTCTATGCTGACTATATTATCAATAATGCATTTATACAGTAAATAAGTTCCTGTACACGTCTTGTATACTTCTGTTTGCCACACAGATGCCAATGCACTACAAAACCTAATATATGAAGCTGTATTGGACAAACTCATTGAAGAATATAGAGGCCTTTAACCACATGAACTAAAGTGGAATTTTCTTTCATTCGGTGGAATGAGATTTTTTCCAAAATAGCCTCAAAATTCTTCTGCAATAGTTACTGGAGAAATAGAAGAAAGAACTGCTCCTGTAGAGGAACCTTTAATTTTATTAGTATAATGGCACCTAATAAGATAAGCCACACACACAGATCATGAAATTTTTCATAGACCTGTTCTCCTTACCAGTGAGAGTCACAGCTAGATCTTACCTCCTCCTCTCCCCTTAGTGGCTTAATGCACTGTTTTCCAGCATTTTTTTTTCCTGAGGCCACATAGTTCTGCTTGAATTCTAATGCTGACTAGAGCCCCTAAAAGGAGGAAGCCTTGTGAAACCCTGCCCATGAATAAAATTTAATACTGAAACTACTCTCAGTGAGCAGTCAGCTGCTATGTTCTTATCAAGATGGATTATAAATAGCCAATGCAAAATTAAAGGAGTTTTTTTAGGCAATAAATGAAGCAACTAATTGATAGGAATGCCTAAGCATTAACAATTCATAAGAAGGAAGAACTTTATCAGTCAGAAAAAGATGACTACAAGCATAAGTGAATCAGTAAAAGTCCTTGCAGAAAGAGGGCTTCACCAGTATTAGTTAGGGCCTGATTTCCTGCCCCCAATTCATGTGCAATCACTTTTCCAAGACCACAATGTCATTTGCCACAAGCATTGCCTGGCCTATATAGTAACGCTTTGAACAACATCACAATGCAGTTTGCTCCACAAGTTTGCTGAACCGGCTTAGCAAAGCTTTCATCCAGTCCAAGTTTAACACAAGAACTCCAGTCTATCAGTATCAGCCATCCACCTATCTTCCCAAAGCTCTTGCAAACAATCCAGAGTGCAATCGAGACAGTACTCTTACAGATTGAGTGGTATCTTCCTTTCACCATGTTATTGCTTTAACAAATGAAGCTTTCAATTTCGGTCAGACAGTGGGCTTTGAGGAGTACAGCTTCCTTTTGTTTTGTAGCAAAGTATGCAATGGTAAAACTGTGTGGAAGAATGGTTAAGTGAAAAGGGGCATGATCTCTTAGAAGTGAGCAATCCTGTCTTCACAATAGAGGGAGGATCCCACGGCTCTGTGAACTGTCCTTGAGCATTCCTAGACCATTACAGAAGGGGAAGGCAAGTAGTGGTAAACAAGTCAAGGAGGGGGCCGACAAGCCCCTCCACGTGAACAGCAACTTTGCACCAATCGTGTATTTGCTTTAGGCGCGTGAACAGAGACTGTAAACCAATCATACAGCTATTGCTAGCGCATGCTTATTGCTTGTCTATATATACTCTGTGTAAGCTCTAATAAAGGGAGAACGATCATACTCATATTGAGACTCATCGTTACTCCGGGTCCGTCTCCCACTCCGACAAAACTGCAGTCAGTATTTTCAGATATCTTTCTATCATCCTTCTCCATTTAAAACAAGAGTCTTTACATGCAAGATTAAAATTTGAGTTTATACTTTAGAAACTCAAAGCACATGCCAAGTCTACCTTTTAAAGGGAGAAGAGGGAGGAAAAAAGGAGAGTTATAATCATCAGCTAAAGGTAGATACATTGTTTCCTTGCATATTTTTAAAGAATAAACTACTGTGACCTTCATCCCAAATTCTGGGGCTACATAAAAAAGCAGTAACAGGAGAACTCGGGAATTTTCTATGTAAAACTGTTTGTCTTTCATTTCTAAGACAACAGTAAGTATTTTTCAGGTTTGTACTGAAGAATTTATTTTTACCTTAGTGCACCTGAAATATTAACAGTACTTACCTTTGCTAATAATTCCCTGTTTATCGTAAAGTTCACTGTTCCCGGACCAGTGCTGATTTCACTCACTACAGCATCACATTTTAGCTAAAACAAAAGCAAAATCCCATCATGAAAACAGGTAAATTGAAAAAAAAAAACAAAAAACAAAACTTTATTAATTCAATCCATTATAAGTATTAAACAATTTAATAGATTGGAAGCAATAGCAAATGGATCATTTAATCCATCCTGTACAGAAAGGGAAGATTTTATTATTTCCAATCTATGCTTAATAGTTCTGAATGTAGCTCAGCCCTAAATGTTGTACGTTCTTTTTGCTTCAGTCCCTGCATATATCCAATCTGCATTTATTTCTTTGACTGGAAGCAACAGTTGATCTCTTTGTATACACAGAAGCTGAGATATATTTGACAGTTTACACTGTATATGACAGCACATAAAAAACAATCAAGATCAACCTCTTAAAGAAAACCTGAGACAGAAGTTCAGGCTGCTGTTTCTTTAAGCTCTCGACTTTTATGACAAATAACATTCTGCAGCATCCAATGATATAAAATAAAGACGTTAAAGGCCAGTATGTTAAAAACTGCATTTAAAATTTCCATAAGGCACATGTTTTGAAAATTCTGAACCCATGAGGAATATTTGGGCACCAAGGCTCTAATGTCAACCTCCTCCTTGCACAAATTTTGGTCTCCTCCTAGGCTGACAGTTTTAGCCTCTTTCTTATTAAACTGGCTGCCTTTCATAGGCAAGAAACCTCAAAAAAAAAGAAAAAAAAAGATGCAAAGCATATAAAAGACAACACAAATCACTTTATCGCTTGCTTATTATCTTTGACAGAGGCAAGCCATATGTTCTTACAGAAGAACATAAGCATGAAAAATAAATTCTGTCTCCATGTTAGGTCTCATGCTTAGATATTAATTCAAACATGCAATGAAATCATGGTTAGCCTTCAAGTTCCTCAGCCTTCAGAAGCTCCAATAGAAACAAATGCCATTGTTTAATCACAGGCTATATGAAAAAGTATTTCTTGTATTGATTCTGAATTTCCCACCTGTTCATTTTATTAAAGGTCTTTTTAAATTTATGTTATGGGACAGAAAAAAAACGGAAATTCCCACTGGACTTTGTCCATATTGTATGTTCTGCTAAACATTTTCCAAATACACTGTCATTTGAATCTCAGTGTTTTTCATCTCTCTAATATGAGTGCTCATCTGGTCTCTCTAGAGCTTTACCAGCCTTTTCTCCAAACATCCTATGGTTCTGTAGTAACTAGATCTCCTCACGCCTAAGGCTTGGACTAGAATGCCACTATGCTGTACGAAGGCATAAAAATTGAAGTCCCCTCAGCAAAGAACTAACAGTCCAAAGATGAGACAAGAATCAGCCAGCCAGAGAAAATCAAAAGCATGTGGAAATGAGACAATTACAACCTTTCTGACAGACGGTTCTTAGCACACCACAGCACATTATGCTTCATTCAGCAACATGTTACTATATTATTTAGGCCTTTTCAGTCAACAAGAAGAATTTCAGGTGCTTCTGCCTAACCTAAATCTCTATTTTCAAATACTGCGACCTATTTCCTCATTTCCTATGTGACTTGAGAACATACTATTAAATCTTGAGGCACTCCATCAATGGCCTATCACAATAAAAAAAAACTTATCACTGCCTACTTTTTGCTATCTCTCCAGTACTTTTCAATATAGAATGATATTACATTGATTTCTACATTACTTACCTTCTTTGTGGATGACACAATAAGTCTAAATAAATTATAACGTGCTCTAAGGGAGCAAACACTCTAAGGGATTACCAGTATTTTTTCCTTTGTTTAACCATCACGGTCCACTCAATTTTGGGGCTTATATTGATAATATCTTCTTTACTGTTGTAACTGTTGTTCCACATAAAGATCTGAGGCTCAGTGGCCACAGTTTCTTTAATGACCCACAATCAATGAAAGAGAGAGACATAATATTTGTAGCTTTCAAATCACTGGGAAAAGCAGCTGCTTTTGAACTGAGAGATTTGACACAAGCTAAAATTCTGGAACAGATTGTCCATGGATGCTGCCATGTCCCCTGAGCAACCTTGTCCAAAAGCCTGGAACAACCTGCTTTGAGGAGGTCGGAATGGATGACTTTCTGAGGTCCTTTCCAACCTGAATTATCCTATGATTATAGGACATCCTGAAGTTGTTTCAGAACTTCTGGTTGTACATGTGTACCTGGAGAGCAAACATAGCTTTGACAATCTGCACCATTGGCTCTTATTTCACCCGAGTCAGAATATTCATCTGTTACAAGAATGGGTCCAAGGCATGGATCTCCTCAACATCTCAGCAGTAAAGAATGAAATGGAGAAATAATATAGCTTCTCAGTAATATTCTAGCTGTCTTTATTTCTCCTCTTTAACTCTTGATCATATAGCAAGCCCACTGATTCTTTCTCAGACTTATTTTTTCCGATGTAGATGAAGAATTTTGCTTGTATTTTCATTATTCGATCTATTTACTCTTTGTAACTATGGCACAACTTCCTAGTTTATACTCCTCTTCATTAGCATCACTAAGACAGTTTTAGATAGGAAGGATTTTTTTCCAGCTCAAATGATCCCTCAGCCACAGTGATTTACTCCTCACCTTCTAATCCCAGAAATAATGGCTAATAGATACAAAAAGGTCTTATTTTGAGAAGATCTCCTATATTCAGTAGTCTTTTGTACAGTCAAATTTCCCCCAAGCCAGGTAATTTTTCAGATGCCGCCTCAAAAAATGAAGCACAGAGTTTGTGCATTGCTGTCCTGAAAACAGGAGCACTGGGGAGCTCTGCATTGCTGCAAAATCAAGTGCAAAGATTTCTGCCATTAGGAAGATACAGAAGAGGCTCTGGCCTTAGCTATAGCAGTTCTGTACAGTGAGAACTGTATAGAACTGGAAAGTGGCAATGATGGCCATCGAATACGGCAAATTTTCAGTCTGATTGTTTGCCTTGTTAGTTTTGTCATCATTCTCTTGTCTATCTCATTCTAGCATGGCCAGAGAGGTGGAAGAAACTGTAATGACTTTTTTTCAACCACTTCTTTTCAAGTTTATATATGCCACACTTCTCAGAATTTACTATTTTAAAACAATACTTTCTTAGGAAATTATCTAATAATCTTATCTAATCCTACTTCTCTAATTCCCTGTGAAGATTCTGTGTACAGTTATACTAGGTGCAGTCATCAAGCTACTCTGACTCAAACAGATGCTTGAAGAAAAAAAAAACAATTAGCTTTATGATGGCTGTTACATCTCTAGTCTGTAAGTTCATTATTGCAAATATATGAGATTAACATATTAGTGTACCTTCTCCGCTAACGTCTGAGCTCGAAGCTGAAGATCTTGTGCTGAGTGATCACTAGAACTGTCTTCTGTTATGGAATCAATGGAAAGCTGGAAATCAGCAATTTGTCTGAAAAAAGGAGAACAGACAAAAATCAAGAGAAAACTTGTTAAAGTGATGGGGAGATTTGGTAGAGCCAAGCTGACTCTGTGTATGCCATGTTTAGTCAGCAAGCATAAGCTAGTCACAGATACCTGAAAGGTCACTACTCATGAATAAATGAAATTTACTTGTTAATATCATTATAGGTCTCAAGCATGACACTGAAAAAAAAAAATCTATAGCTTTGCATGGGTTCTAGGCAATTTCACATTCAGACCCTAAAGGCTGTAACATTTGCCGTACAATCTCTGACTATTATTTTTACAGTTTTTAGAGCAGTTATGTTTATTTTGAGCTTTCTTGAAAAAACAGAGTGATTTAATTAGATTTAAGTATCTTCTTACAATTGGACTGGTATATTAGCTGAGGTTTGCTTTTCTGTATTTATTTTCTCATGAAGTCCTGTTAAGTGCCTGCAATAATAAGCACAACAGAAAATAATATAACGTAGCATAATATGTAACATAAAATGAAAACACTACCGTTTTTTGGAGACAGGAACTGCAGAAATGGACTTTATTAAATTTTCTGGTGGCAGATCCAAAATTTTTGAAAGCTGAATTTGAAAAACAGAACAAAGTTGTATATAGTTAGATACAGAGTTTTATATATATAGTTATAATTTGAAATGAATTTCCACACAGGTAAAAAAAAAAAAAATACTTATTAACTAATGTTATTTTAAGCCCACTGCTTTAAAGTATGCGACACAAAGCTAACAAATAGTAAGGTGTCCTAGACAAGGCTGGACAAAACACCATACATAGTTTCTTTTTTTTCCCTTGAGGAACCCGATTATTCCCTTAAATGCGCTTTTCTACCTACCCAGGTTCTCTATCTCACTTAGCTTATCAGGTACGTAGTAAGTAGTGGACTAAGAGTCCCGTACCATGCATGAGCATCATTTTTATATAAACTACCTGTGCCTGGATTATTGACAAAATGAAAAGTCTCTTGCTCAATGCCTCATGAGCTTAAGTCTATGCGGAAGAGAACGGAGTCAAAGCCTGAGTCACCGCTGCACGCCTGATCCTTGAGGGGAGCCCTAAAAAAGGGACCTAAGGTGAAAATGAGGGGGCGGGAGGGAGGGGCAGGGAGCACCTCTGCACCAACCGCCACCGCGCTCGCGCGGAGGAGGGGGCGTTGCCACGGGAGCCCCCCCCCGCCCAGGCGCTACAAGGGGGCGGGGCAGGGGCGGCTGCGCCGCGCCAGTAGGCAGCCGGTCGGGACCAACTGTGAGACTCCCAGAAAGGGTGCTGGGGGTAAAGGGGGCGTCCCGGTCCTGATCTCGGCGCTCCTCTCCTCCCCGGAAGGGCAGGCCCTGCGGGAGGGAGCGGCGTACCTGGGAAGCGATACTCCTCCGAAAGGAGCAGGCTGCCATCGCTGCGTAGAGAGGCGGAAGGTCATAGTCGTCCCACCCCCCCTGTTCCTCTAGCCCAGGGGCGGGACGGATTGCACCATTCTCAGGGCGGGGGGGGAAGGCAGAGGCCATCCGCTCCCCTTTGCTTTGAATGGTGGAGAGGGGATAGGGACGGGCATAAGGAGAGCCGGCCGTTCCATTATGCAGGGAAAAGGGGGAGAACAGCAAAAGGAAAGCAGCAGGTTTCTAGCGTTTCACGGATAAAACAGGGGTATCCTTCTCAAAGTGCGCGTGCGCCGCATGTCTCCACCTCCCTTTGCCCCCCCTCCCCCCCCCGTTCCATTCCCCGCGGGTGGTTTGGCCGTTACCGCCTGGAACTGGGAGCGCGAGAGGGGCGACATGAGCACGTGCTCCGTCTCCAAGGTGAGCGGGGGGGAGCGGGGGCACACGACGCCCTCAACCGCCGCTTTCCAACCGCCGCTCCTGGCGCGCGGGGCCGCGGAGCGCGGGTGCGGGGGGGGGGGTTCGCCGACTGCTCCTCGGCGTTGCGCAAGGGGTGGCGGCGGGGGACAGCTTGGGGCCTTGGACCGCGGCGGGCGGAGCGACCGAGCCCTGCCCTCGGGGGCAGCCTCCAGCTGCCAGCAGTGCGCCACCGGCCTTGCTCCGTGTGCCGGCTCTCCAGCTTTCACAGGAAATGAAATTTTACAAGTAGCAGTCTGTGCTGAGCTGTCTGCGCGCCCCCTCGGAGCTGTGTCTGCTGTGCACTGAGCGCGGCCGGGCTCCCCTGGGAGAAATAGTGTGCAGTTGTGCACATGCTGAAGGTAGCTGGCCTGAAAAATTGCATGGGCAGTCTCCGTTTTGTTATCTTCTGTTTTCTCTTTTTTTTTCTTTTTTTCCTTCACCCAAGTGCTTCCTATGGTAGCCTCTGTTGTAGTATATTTTTATTATCTCTGTTTTTAAAAAGAAATTGGAGAAAAAAATCACTAAGTTGTATCTCTTACATCACACTGACATCAGCATGTTTTACTGGGAGGGACGGTGTTTATGTTGCCCTCACAAACCCTGCCGCTTAAATACCACTACGATGGAAGTGATTATTAAAAGTGATTCTTTTCTGCCCCATCCTCTCTAATGTGTATAGTCCTGTTCTCCTTTTGCTAGTCCTTGCCCCATGCTGATACCTGTGCTACTAGGAGACTCTAGAGCTTTCGTTCCAGCCCGAGTTGCTCTGTATAATTAGACCTCATCTGTTGCTCTGAGTTCCCTTGCCTAAACTTGGCTCGTGTCCCATGTCTAGTCTTCTTTATATTTTCATCCAGTGCTGTTTCCATGGCTACTTGTTCCCCCATTCCGTTGTTTTTTTCCCTTTCCTTGCAATGTCCAGTCCAGGTCTCTCTTCATCAAATCCCTGCCTTTGCCCTGACTTGCACCCAGTCCTACTTTACCCAAGGCATTTTGGCTTCTCAAAATATGTATGTGTTTCCCCTCTGCCACTTCTGCCTTGCTCCTCTGTTTCTTCTGTTAGCATACAAAAAGCACTTGCAGTTGAAGTAAAATTCACATGCAGCTGAATTGAGCAGTAGGTTTATGGCTGCACGTTTTGCCACTTTTAGCTGAAATAACATTGATATCACTTGGTGTTACTTTTGCAACATTTGTTGCATATTTCCCCTGAAACTAATTTTAATGGTGAAATATAAATAAAACAGTATTTGCTGACACTTATATGTAATGTTAAATTTCTATTTTTGCCTTGAAAAAAATTTTTTTGAGTTGAAAGTTTATATTTGGCCTGTAGTTAGGATTGGCTGTAGGGGAAGTACGTTCATTAGAGTGTTAACGTAGAGGGAGACTTAAAATGTTGTATTGGAACACTAAACTCCTTATTTCCTGTCCTGCCTGATTGTACAGTGAACAACAGCTGTGCTTCGCAGCAGACTGGAATGCATTTTTTTTCGCAGGAAGACTCCTTTTCTTTATATTGTTTTTCTTTGATTTGTGATGTGCTTCTGGATCCTTCAGTGTGGCAGTCACTGTGTGTTTTTACTGTCAGGGGTAAAGGGAAGTACTTCCAAACAAAGTTAAAACTTAATCCAAAACAAGCAGATTTCCACTTCAAAAATGGCTGTTATTTTAAGTAGTTTTGTAGTGAGAAGTCCCTCACTTGTGTCCTGTGTCTTACATGTGACACTTCTTTCCCATTTTATAGCGTGGTCTCTACTATGTCGAGTGGTGTAGGAAAATCTGACACTTGCAAAGCACGAAAAAAAGGACATTTATATTTCATTTGATTTAAGCATATATTGCTGCTTCTTACATGTGCGTGGATTATACAGTTATTTTGGCTTATTCCAGTTACGCTGTCATGAATTACTATTCTGACATAATGTGTGTACTGCAGTATAAGTGAGATTCTAGATGAGCTTTTCATAATGAATTGTTCCAGAACATTTAAAATATGTAGAATAACCACAACCTTTCTCCAGCAATTTTTAGATGGTTGTTAATATATGTGGTAAAATAGAAGATATCCAAAGAAGTACACAAATGTAGTTACGATGTCAATCCTCATAATTGTTTAATACGTTCAATGCATTGAACACACAAAATGTAACAAGTGGATTGCCTTTTGTGCTGTGCATACTTAAATTGTTGCTTTGTTAATGTAATGCCATCTCTTTTTGTAGGTACAAAAGAGGCTTTTTGGGGGGGGTAGATTTTACATTATTATGTTTTGAACTGCTTCTTATTTTAGAAATCGGAAATAGTAATATTTAGAAAAGCTTTGATCTCCGGTTCATAAAGCTCTTTTTCAGAGGAGGACAGTATTGTTATCGATGTTCTGCTTCAGTTTCCTCATTTATATCGGAAGGGAAAGGACTTGTCCAAAGTCGCTCAACAGACAGTGATCAAAATTGAACGCATCTCTGGGTTTTATTTCCACTAGATCATTCTTACAATAGCAGTTGAGCTATTTTAGGCTGAGTTTAGTAATTTTTGCTTATATAAGCATCTCTGTTGGGAAACATGGGATTGAATCTGTCAGCTTATGCACCTTGGACACTTGTATGTTTCTTCCCCTCCTGCATGACCACCTCACAGTGAGAGCTGAGGAAAGCATATAATTTCTGATCTACAGGAGATTATGATTCTTCCAAAAAGATGGGTTGGGGAGGGGAGAAATTTCAAAACTTCTAGAGGAAAATGAAAAAAATCTTCCAGAAGAAGAATACCCCTGAATATTTGTGTTTGATTTCCTTTTCCCTGATGAAGCAGAGATCTAAGTGGGACATGGCTTCTGTTTGGCAGACTACCTTGGAGGCAGGGTCTTCATTTGTCTGAATGCTTTTCCAAACTATTTGTCATCCTGCTTCTACCCATCTTTATTTCTTTAAAAACTTACTTAAGTTGGGATGCGCATGTTGCTCTTGGTAGTAAAGCAGTGTCATTTGCTTTTACAAGTGACTTAACATTCATTGTATTATTCTGGATTTCCTTTTCTGTGTATCCCAGCCTCTTACCCCTCCCCCCCCTTTTTTTTTTTAAAGCTGAAGCTCTACTGAGAACTTTATTGAGATGTCCTCGGGGGATCCTTTTCCTGTAAATTCCAAATCTAGTGAAGGTGTATGAAAAGTTTAAAGATTCTTCTCTGATGTCATTCAGTTGGTAGATGAATTGAAAGACGTAATGGAAAGGTGGAAAAGCCCCTCTCAAGTGTACTGGGAAACTGCTTTCACTAGTTTCGCGGCTTGAAGTTGGAAAGTAAAGGAACAGTATGGAAAGTTAGTCCGTCTGGAACTGATGTCCTTAAGACATTGGCAAATTGGTTTAACTTGTTGGTTTAATGGAACACTGAGGTTAAAGGAGAATAAAGTTACTCCTCTTGCCTCAGGGGCCCTGGTCAGATTGATGCTCATCTTGAAGTTTATATTTTTCTTGCTATTCTCTAGGGCTGCTTTGTGTTTAAACCAAGTCCCAAGAAGAGAAGGGTATCTCCAAAAACAGGTTAGTGCATTTTGGTATATGTTGCTATGCTTTAGAAGGGTTAATCCTGCAAGCTTCAGTTCTGATTGAATTCTGTGATAGCTGTGTGAGGATTTCTGTTGCTCCTTGATGTCAGTATTGCTGCAAGCTGTCATTTCTCAGCAAGTTGTTGGCTAGTGTGAATATTTTTTCAACTGCAGCAATCAAGAGAGCGTTGCTACCATTGTCTTTGCAAAAAAAAAAAAAAAATGTTAAGAGAATTCTTTTCCATGCTACCATAAATAAACTATCAGTAAACTATCTGAAGAGGCTGAGTAAGCCCCTTCCAAGCTGTGATAGTCAGAAACGATAACCCATTCAGAAAACTGATCATATTTTGGATGGCTTGCCTAAGTCTCTTCAGGAAAAGAATACAGAAAAGCCATTTGTGAAGATCCCATGGCTTCTATTAACTAGTCTTTGTTGTATGGACTGGAGGAAAGAAAGTATGTATGCTGTGTATACGAGTCTTTTTTCCATCTGAGAAAGACTGAACAGGAGCGAACCTTGCTGGAGCTACAAATAATGCTGCTTAAATAGTTGTTGTTTGAGAATTGCTCAGGAGACTTACTGTTCTTATTCCCAGGTTAAACTTTTTTTGGCAGCATCAGAGCTGTCAAAAGCTGTATCCACTTGTTTATAAAGGAGAAGGGGGGGAAGTAATTAAGCCAGATCTTTTTGAAATCACCACAGGGTCATTCATTACCAGAGGGACTTACTACAACACCTGCTTTAAAATTAATCCAGAATTGTTTTTCCATGAGAGTTGGCACATCTGTAGCTCAAGGAATAAGAGGTAGGGAAATATAACCCAGCCGGTCACCACAAATCATTGCAAGATAAATAAACCGACAACCAGGACCTATGCACTTAAACCATGTTGGAATTTTACCCTTTACTGAATACTGTGTTTTTGTTTTTGCAAGATTAATAATGCTTGGATAAATCCTGTTAAATGTATTTTTCCAATAAGCAAACACTTTGTGATAGAAAAGTGGATTTGAATGAACTACTCCTGAAAGACAGGCAGAGGTGAGCTGATTTGACTACTAACAAGTAGCTGTTTAGAATGATATTCTAAATAGGCATTCCTTTAATGTGCCTGTGTCCAGTTTGGAAGTCCAAACCTGGCAAGTGTGACGTTTTAGTTGTGTTTGGTAATACTTTTGCACCCCACAAAGGCCTTTTGCACCTTTTATGCCTGTTGTCTGAATTTTGATAGCATAAAAAGAACATTATTCTTTGGTGTAATACATAAATGGTATGGTTTGGGTTTTTTCTTTTTTTTTTTTTGTTTTGTTTTGCTAAAAGCCTAAGGCCTGTGTAATCAAAGTGTTATGTATTTAAGTGATTTTCTTAGGGATAAAAATGTGATGGTTGTTTTGGGGGAGACAAAATGGAGAAAGAGGGAGGGCCCTTGTTCATCATTTACAATTTTTTTTTGAATGTTATTTGCTCATCAGCTGGTTCTTTTCTACAGATCAGACTGCAGCTGATACTCCACTGAATAGCTAGTAAATGAACCTTTTTATAATTTTTTTTTGTTTGCCTGTTTTTATAAGTAGAAAAACCTAATGGCTAAGTTTATTGCTACCTTCAGCAACATTTAGCAGGTTGGTTACTTAACCTTCAGGCCTTCTGTCCTGTTAGCCAGTTAGTTAGTTAGTGTTAGCCAAACCTTAACAGCTATACAAGACCTGCTAAATGTATGCTGGGAGTGTAGAAAGATGGTTCCAAGCCTTACGCGCCCCCCCCCCCCCCCCCACACACACACTGCTAAGAGGAAATGTAGGCTGCTGGAATGTGTGAGGGGGAAAAACACAATGAGCAAAATCTCACTCAGTTATTTTATTTTCTATTCAGTCTTCCATTTCCCTTCCAGCCTGGCCTTTGCTTCTTAGTTGGAGCAGATGGAGAGGTTCTGTACTCATCATTTCTCTGAGACAGAGCAGCACCTGGGAAGCCAGATACATTCAGAAGATGTGCCTAGACACTGTTATCAAAAAGGATCTGATTTTAAAGGCTTGATGGCTTTTTAGGTGAAGCTCAGACGTTTTGCATCTCCTTTTCTTTTTCATAAGGAGCCTGCATAGAAGTGAGAAATGATTTAGAGATGAACCAGAAATGTAGATGTGGTTTGTGCTTAAAAGCTTTGCTAGCATAGTTATGCTCGTTAAGATAATGTATTTAAAAAAAAAAAAAAAGACACCCATATCTCACATAAGGTATACTGGAAAAGGACTGTTAGGTTATTATTTTCAGGAAGTTGATATTAGCTGTATCTTGGGAAAGAAAATGGATTTTTTAATATGTTTATCCTGCCAAGCCCTTTCTGCTTCATATTTGACTATAATAGTGATGGAGAGACAGACCCACAAAGTTTTTGCCAGGGAAAGAGATTTTTTTAATTTGTTTTAATAATGACTTGTTTGCCCTGATTTAGCCTTTAGTTCATCTGAGACTTGAGGTGAAGCCAGCTCTTACCTTTTACTTGCACGCTTGGGTAATAAATTCTGCTTATTTTCTCACTTATTCTACCAGATACCTGCAGTTAATTGGTTAAGAGAAATCATCTCCCTGGATATATTTAAAGATAATGTTCTTCTTTCAGTCAGGTGCTTCAATTTATTCTCAAGAAAAAATGTTTTGTTTTCATAATCTTATTTGCGCTTGTCTTTGCTTTTTGTCTTTCCAGCTGACTATTTCAGAGAAGGAAACAATGATTCTGAGGATAGTGGGCTACGATTTGCTACTTGTCAGTCATTATGGAAACAGATCAAATCCGAAACGGAGGTGAGTCTTGCTGGTAATACTAAAACAGCAGTTTGCATTTGTAACACTGGTGCTTGCTTGCTTCTGGAGATCTTTCTTTCACATGCTTAAAAGAGCAGTTCATTAAAGCAATAAGAGGGCCAGAAATATTAACTGAGACTGAAATTGCTGTCCATTTAAAAAAAAACAAAAAAACAGTTAGACATTGTTGTTAATCACAGAGCTACATGCTTTTGGCGCTTCAAGCTGCTTCCAAGCTTCTATTTTTACTGATTGCCATTTTTATTAATTCCTGGCATATTGCTGTTTTCTACCTCTAATTCAGTTGTGTGCTTGCCAGCCCTGCAAGGATTTTAGGCTGCTCTTGACCTCAGTGTTTGTTACAGAGTTTATAGCAGCCCAGGATTCACAATGTGACTACATTTTATGTGACAACAACTGCATGGACATCGAATACTGAATGACACAACTGCAAGCTTAGTTTATTGACTTAGTATGGACAGTGTCAATGGGCTTGTCTGGCAGGAACGAGAGTTTCTTTCATGCTGAACTGTGGCCTACTCATTATTGTGTGTTAGATGGAATGCTGTTGTTGTGTCCATATAGCCAGCTGGCTTATGTTACAGTATGAATAATTGCTTCCGTATAGCAAGGATTTCCTCCTCTATTCAAAGTCAAGGATTCTGGGCAAGTATTCTGTATTCCTCTGCCTGTTCTTGGGCACTAGGCATTACGAGAATTTTTTTCCCCAAGTTTGTTTTGGGATATACAGTGGAAGCCAGCTGGATGCAGCTTACAATCTGGACCTTTGGGCTAAATTCAAAAACTTCTCTAATTCTGTTCCTACCATTTCACAATCCAACTCACTTTAACTAATCAGCACCCTTTCAAACCATTTCTAACCAGGATGTGCAAAACAGTGCACCACATCATAGTGCTGATTATGGAGAATACACAGAAGTTTGTGGAGTTGTGTTTGATATCTTCCAGCCAACTGCTTCAGTTTGCTAGGTTAGTCACCAGTTTTAGCGATACTGTTGGCAGCTGCTCCAGGTACTGCTTTGTCAGCTACACAATGGGACTACAAGGAAGAGGATGTACCACAGCAACTTCTGGAAGATCTTCTTTCTTTGGCACAGTGTTGCGTGAAGGTCTTTTAAACAGTGCTTCTAGACAGCCAACAGTGGCTTCAGGATTTTCAGGCTGACGATGTGCTTTTTCCTAGAGTTCTCTAAGGACTTGTCCCAGAGCAGCAGGCATGGCCTGTGTATGTGAGAGCCTCCTTAACTGCTCAGAAGCACAGGGTCATTGCCACCTGGAGAATCATCTTTCCTGTCTTAATTCTTCTACCCTTGTTTTCTTTAACGCTGCTAGGAGTTTGCCAGACATGTTCTTCTGTTCTGCCTCCTCCTGATGGACAAACTGTTCATCCTACATTAGCAAATTGACATGGGCTTTGTCATGATAGTTTGGTTTATCCAAGGGCAAATTGCATGCAGTTATTTTTGCTGCTTTATGTGGAATTTTCTTCATCCAGCTTCCGGGGTACCTGTGACATTTCTCTATTAAGTTTTGAGTTACCATCCTCTTATCCCAGCGTTGGCGGGCTGGAGGTGTAAATTTGTTTTGTTAGAATCGTGTGATAACTCAGGTTGAAAGCGACCTGAGGAGGTCTGTAGTCCAAACTCCTGCTTGAAGCAGGGTCATCTGTGAGGTCAGACAAGGTTGCTTGGGGCTTCAGACAGACAGGATTTTTTCTTATGTGCCTTCAAACCCTGGTGTAGTGAACCTGATCCAAGGTAGAATATCATGAGAAGTGTATGGCTTGCTGGTTGGGACTGTTATTCTAGCGGTTCCAGTAGTGTGCTAATGGAGCCAGCAAGATGTTTGCTGAATTTTTTTGTTGGAATAGTGCTACTCGATGGTTTGTTGGTAGGCTGTGTGGTTGTGCTGGTGTTTTTTCAGTTTTCTTGGGCATCTGCTGTCTACCTGGGGTCTTGAATAGTAAAAAGGTTTTGACTTTCAAGTACTTAGTAAGGCTAAGAGTGCTTTGCAACAGACAGACCGTGTCTATAACAAAATGTGTTGCAGTGGTGGCGTCTAGTGAGGACAACCTTGCTGGCTTTTTACAACATGAACAGGGGGAGAAGTACTGCAGGAATTCTGCTCTTGTCTTTGATTTTTGGACCTTTTTTTGTTTCAGTGTTGTGGGGTATCCGAGTTGTAATCCCCACATTGCTGTCCTTTCAGCAACAGCCTTGTAAATGTTCTTAATAACATACATCTCCTTGAGAGCATTCAGAAACATTCCCTTCCTGTAAGGTGAGGAATTCAAGAAGCACTACAAGGATTAGGTAGAAGGACCAAGCCTGAATGCAGGGCTGTAGTATGGTAATTTTAGCTCTAATGTGGAGCTACTGATTTGCAGACCATACAACGGATAATCATGACGAAACCTAGATAGGTGTCAGTATTAGCAGGGGTTGAACTTCCAGTTAATAAAATTTTTCCAGAGTAAGCATGGTCATGCAAGTAAATCGGGTGATCACCTTGAGATGCAGAACAGTTTAGTATTGTTTCTGGCAGAGTGTCAAAGAAGTGCAAACTAAGACTGCAAAAATCATGCCCTGAATGCTTGCATTCATTCAAATGGCCCATGCACACGAATCCTTTATGGAATCTTTTTATGTTAAGAACAGTTAATGTAAACACAGATTGTGCCATTGTGCAGAAGACGAGGTTACTTCTCATCTCTAATTGGTGAGGCTCTTTCGAATCTTTAGTGAATATGTCACAATGATAACCACTTAAAATGAGTGGCTGATCTTTATAGTAATTAAAGGTTTTTCCTCAAATGAAACAATATAAGATTAGAAATAAAAGGCTTTTTAATAATTTAATGTTGTCAAATTAAGTAGATGCTTGGGTAGATAACTTCCCCACCTGATGGCTGTTGGTTTTTTTATTTTATTTTTTTTACGCAAAGCTGTATGTGAAAGTCTGGACTCTGAACTTGACTCTGGAAACACAAAGCAACTTCATACCTTTCTTTTAAATAAATTAGAGTTTGTCCTCATACAGCTAATTTTTCTCATCTCTTCGCACTGGAGTTATTCCTATGGGTTTCTGTCATCAAGTTTACTTACCAGAATGAGAGAGTAAATACTACTAGAAGGAATTTTTGACTGTAATTTGAAAAGGTCAGTACAAAGTACCTCATAGGGACCCATTGCTGAAGCAAAGTGGCTGTATTTCAAAAAAATAATGTGCTGCTATGGATTAGTAACTAATCAGGACAACGGAACAGGAGGGAATGGTCATCTTACAAAATAACAGCCACCTACTAGTACTATGCCCTGTAAAAATCTTAGGACCACTTTTAGTTAACATTATTGAATGACAGTATAAAGCTTGATTACTAAGACTAAAATTTGCAAAAAAGACCCATAAAATTGCTTTGACAAGAAAAGACTGAGGGATTTGAAGCTAAGTAAATGTGTAGTGTTATAACAGACTGAATTCCGTATTCACAAATGCGTGTTGGAAGAAATATACTGTAACCATGCAAAGTAAGGATTCAGGATCTTTTTAGACTGGCTCAGTGAAAATTTCTTGTACAATAATGTTTCAAAACTCAAGGTAAAGATATCTAAGGATTGTTACGGGATGTATGGTAATACAGAAGCTATTATGATACTGTTATAAACTGGTAGCACAAACTCTTCTTTCTAAAATGTCATGTAAAATTCTATTTATGACAACTCCAAAAAAGTATCAGTTGTGAATTCACAGATGGGCAATGAACATCAAAAAGGCCAGAAGAATATTTTGAATCAGTAGAGGGTGAAAAAGAGTAAGATTATTTTTGTTTACAGTTGTATCGGTTATTGACGAGAGCAGACCGGGAGCTGTGATCTTAACTCCTTTGATAGCTGCTTCATCCATACTGTTAGGGACAACCTTTGCAACCTCATTTAGAGTCAGGTTCACAGCTGCGTATGTGCATTCTTGTTTCTGACATCTATGTTCTAGAGCACAGATTGATATCCTGAGCTTCAGAGTGCAATTTCCTTGTCTGTCCTAATAGAAGGGATATTTTGATTTGGAAACAGAACTTAAAATGCACATACAAAATAAAAGAAATAGATAATTCTGCCAGTGTATATCTACCTTTAGGAGTAGTATCTCTTCCCCCTCTCTGCTCCTTCCTCCCCCCCACTATATTCTTGTATGGAGATCATCCTGAAGAGCAAAGGATAGTGTAGCAAATGAGGCAGTTGTGTAGTTTAATATTTTTTTTTTCCTATGGTATATACCTAGTGCTTTCCTTTATCATTGTGTTTGCTTGTTTGTTCGTTTTTCCCATTTTGAATTACAGGACCTGACTGTTTGCAGGTGTTTTGTAAGCCAAGAGGAAGTAAAGGGAGTTTGCATGAACGCTCTTCCAGAAACTGTGTATTGTTTTTTATTCGTGTGGTCACTTACACTTTGTCAGTATGGGTTTTTTTTTGTCCTTTGAAACCTGTTGTGTGACAATGCAGTACAGCAGTGATGCGCTTGCTCTCTGAGTTATTGTCAAGGAATTTGTCCAAAAGTTCCAAGGTAGCAGGAAATGTCTATGCTTGCTGCATAGTGAATAAATTAGCGTATTTATAGTTTACAGGTAACCACAGTGTTGTTTAAAATGTTACCTGCGAGTTTTAATTCTTCAAAGTCATGCAGGAAAGGGGTGGGAAAAGAAAGATATTCTTGTGTTTCCGCATTTGTATTAATACAAACTCTCTGTTTACAGCAAATACAAGAAGAATTGAATAAACAGTTATTTGATAACCTAGTAAGTTTTCTAAGACGGTCTCATTCTGAGTTCCAGGAAAAGACAACAGAATGGACTTGTCGGATGAAGTCCAGAGAAATCCCTACTGCAGCTCTTGTTTTAGGTAAATTCTTTAAAGGTGTTTTGTGTTATGTCCATCAGCTCTCTTAGAGTTGCTTAATGTTGACACAGGCATAAAAGGAAATTATATCGCTGACTTGCAGCAACATCAGCTTCAGAAACATTAACAGAAGAGATTGGTGGGCTCAGAGTAGGAAGCAGGATTTGACTTACTTCTCTTTTGTCTATATGCATAATGGTGCTATAAGGGAACACTTTCCCTAAAGGGCTGTCTTAGGCAGCTGATAGTGATTTGTTTGTTGTCCTAATGGACTGGAGATACTTTGGTTCTATTGCCATTTTTGTCACTAACTTCCTTAGTGGTTTCTATGACTAACTGAGATTATACAGCTTCTGTATTTCTGATATATGTTAATAAGTTGATTCTTGCCATTCCTCTTAGATGTAGGAAAGCAGTATCCTTATCTTGGAAAAGAAAAAGCAGAGTGTGAGAGAGGTAGCTGAAGATCTTACTCTGAAGTTGTTTTCTCTCTGTTCATCTGTCCTTCCATCTGTCCATCCTTTAAATAGTTGGCACTGTAATCCCAAACCTGGTTCAAGGCGACCTGATTGCAGTTTCACTATCCTTTTAGGGAACCTAAGATCAGGCCTGTGCTGCAGATTTAACAGTTGACCACTAAGAAAGCCTAGGAGGTTAGTCTCCTTCTGTAGTTAGTGGAGAGAGAGGTTCCTACTCTGAATGACTTTGTGGAAGAAGCTGTGTGTTGCTCTCTGGAGGGGCCTGTCCTTTTCTTGGTTGACTAAGGATATTAACAAAGGGAGTAAATGCTGAGTAACTCATGATAAATTTAGACTGTTGTTAGTACTAACTCATAGTAATTTTCCTCCCTACATAAACCTTGTGAGGATCTAGGTCTCAGGTGTCCGAATTGCATTGCTTTTAGAGCAGATGACTTTCAGCTTCTTGTCTGCAGGCCTTAGATGACTGTGAATAACTTCTGAGGGAATGAGTGGCAGGAAAGTTAGAAAAGAAATACTGTTCCCTGTAGATTTGCACCCCTTTCCTACAAAAAGAAAACTACTAGAAGAGTGATCTTGACAGTTTCCTGGTTCCTTTAAATCAGCTAGTATTAATGTGTACGTCTGAACTTGTGCCTTTTTTTTTTTTGATCTTTTCTCATATATGATTTTTGACTCCTTCCTTGAATATTTGTGGTATCCTCTGTTTTGTCTGCTGTTCAATTTATCATTCAGTGACTGTAGTCACAAGTTGCAGGAAAAACACTTCATTTCTTTTTCTTCTAGGTGTAAATGTTACAGATCATGATTTGACATTTAAAAGCCTCTCAGAAGTCCTTCAGAATAATATTACTCCTTATGTAGCCTTGCTGCAAGCCAAAGATTGCCCAGGTAAATACTGCAATAGCTTTGCTTCTTCATCTGAATATGCTGTCAATTAACTAGAAATTCTAACTTTTGTCACTATATCTAAGAATAATGGGATGGAGGGATCTTGAAAACCTTCTGAAGATTTGCTCAATCCCATATTTATGTAGTAGCAATGCCTGCTGTATTTTAAGAGATGTCCAGTTCTGTTTTAAAATAATGAAATTTAAAATACTACTTAGTTTTAGTATAAATGTCAAGATCATGCTGCGTAATGTATTGCATGTTGATGTTGCAGATTGGCTTGCCTCTTGTTTGATCAGACAATATTTGTATGCACTCCACTTTTTAAATGCTTACAGTCACTTTATTTCAGGAAAGGAATAGGTAGAATAACATCTCCCCCATACACACACCCCCAGTTCCTTTTTATTATTTAAATAAAAAGATGAAAATCAGTCGTGGTGGCATCCCCCAACCTCTTGATTGGCCTTCTCATTTTTAGGTCACTGGACCTATTTTTAGGTAAATGGCCCACATCTTATCCTGAATTGGTGCTATCTTGGCAAATTGATAGGATAATTATTTTAAATTTTTATTATATGCTTTCAAGGTTCATGAAGCATATGACATGAGTGTTCTTGAGAGAAAAAGAGAATAAAGGGAAAAATAGGAAGTAATAACTTGGGGGAATTTTCTGCAGAATGGGTTTGGAGAATATTTATGATTCTAGGTAGCTGAGCAAATTCTCTTCACTGTGTGTCTACAAATGTGTTGTGAAGGCATAAAAAATCTGATGCAGAAGTTGATGGGGCAGCTGATGAACTGCTATATAGATGTGGACTCATCGGATGAGGAGGACTGTGTTCAGGTTTCCCAGAACAGAATACGTTGTTCGATGGCTTCTCTTATCAGCTGGTATGAGAATATAACAAAGGTATGGTTTTTGTATCGCTGGTTTACAAAAGTGACCTTTAGATTCTTCTAGAAAAGAAACTGAATAACTCAAGTTTATATGCACTAATGAAAGAAATGCCAAAGGTAGCCTTTTCATTTAATACTATGAAACAACTGAGGTCGTTTGAATATAAAAATATCTGTAACAAATTTGGAGTTAGTTTCTGAGGTATGCATGTCTGCTGTTTTGTCACAATTCTGAAAAACAGACAAAAAGTAGTATTTTATGTTACGTTTCCATTGGAACGAGAAGCTTAAAATGCAGTGTCAACATCATGCCAGATGCTCTTCTCCCAGCAGTGCTGAGATGTTCTGTTCATCAAAACAAAATTTTAAGAACAGCCATCCAGGGGAAAGGCACCATATTAGTGTTAATGTACCAGTATGACATCTGCAGCCTCTACTACATTGACAGGGAGTGCGAAGATGATTTCTAAATGTCTTTTATGTATTTTTACGTAATAAAGCTAATGAATGCTGTTTTAAGTTTTGTTTCAATGTCAAATAAAAACTAGAACTGATTTTATGACTTCATTGGAGCAGTGTGCCGAAGAAAAATTCAGTTAGTACATGCTCTAACTATACTGGATAAACCAGAATGTTCTGTGTTCCCAACTACAAATCTACCCCCTTAGTCACAACAGAATTTCACCAGTTCTCTCCCACAGAGCTGTCTTTGTCCTTGTTGGAATGAGTTTGTTTGTTTGTTTTTAATCTGTTTATTCTCTGCACTTCCCGCTATGCAAGATAGAGGAAAAAAAATTATAACTCTATATGTTAATTACAAATACAATCATAGCAAAAAGTCAGTTGTGTAGCTTTGGAGCATTATAATGTTAGAGACATGTGGTTCAATCTTTTTATTTTTTTATTTCTTCTGTTTTATAATGTATAACCAATAACTTTAAAGAAAACAGATTCTGAAACTCCAAGCAAAAAAAGAACTTCTTCCAGACACTTGCAGTCTCCTCCAGTTGTGGTTATCTTCAAAGATATGGAAAGTTTCACCACAAAAGTACTTCAAGACTTCCTAGTCATCAGCAGGTAATGTGATCTGAGGTTTTGTTCTTCTATTCTTTTGTTCATTTTCTAGTTGCAGCTATTTTGAAGTATAATAATGAGAGGACTCTGTCAGTGGAGAGCTGGAATCAAATATTGCTGCTGCTTATTTACAGCATTGACCAACTTTTTGTTAAGTTTTGGGGATAAATTAGCCTAAAGCTAATTTGGGACTCTGAAACAAAGTGCCTGAGGGCAGGGTTGATACACTGGGTGGCTAATAAACTGTTTACATAAGAGGATTTATTGGTACTAGTTTTTACAAAATTTGTGATTGTGAGTCTAATTTTCTAAGATGCTCAGGTCTTTTGTCTGTAGACTTTTTAAACTTTTTTTCTAGATCCAAGTATATTTTTGTATAACTATTGATGTAATGCTGTAAAAAGGTTACTTGAAAAATTAAATAGCTTACTAATAGAGGTATACAAAACTTGCCCAGAGAGTTTCTGAATGTTGGCCAGGACCTGTAGTGAATAGTTGACCACTTCAAGTGCTCCTGTGCTTTTGTCCTTCCTTAATAGTATCTTCCTTTATATTCTATTGAGCCTTCCAATCAAGAACCCATGCTGGTCTCCAGAAAGAATGCCTTATACTCAGGGTTGGCACTGCTCTTGCAGCAGGATCCATGCTGCAGTCTTAGAGTTAGTTCTGCTGCAGTGTGCACACATAACATTACCCTTAAACAGGCTGAGCAATTTCTCTTGCTGTGAGACCCACAATAAAAATCTTTCCTACTTCAAATTTGGCAGATGGGTTCCCTGGAGTACATTTTAACTGTAAAATCTGATTTACTTCTTATCTGAAAAAAATTAGGCTGTAGGGCAGGAGGAAACAAGGTATTAATTGTTTTTAAATGTTATCTTTTGTTTTGCTTTTTGTGGCAAGGATAAATGCCTAATCATGAGCATGTGGAGTGTAGATGAAGTGCAGTTCAGGTCTGTCACAGTCTACTATTTGAAAATATACTTTTTAAATAGACTGTCTCTATTAAAAAAAGAAAAGTCTAGAAGATTCCAATGACTTTGTAACTAAAGGTTGTCTTAATTAAAATGAAACAGAAGATGGATAGAACAGAAGCTAGGCAGGGCTGCATAGTACTTTGAAAAAGATATTGGGGAAATTCCTAGAGATCAGATTTATTTCCTGCATTTCAGTGTAAAATGTGCTATTTTAAATAATAAAGATGAAGTGGATAAATATGAGAGGTTTTTCTGTTTTCTTAATATTAAGATTCAGTTTCTCTCTGTTGGAATTCTTTGAGGTTACCAACAGTGGATAGTAATAATACATGAAGTTTATTGGTTTTTATGTTTAAGTCTCTAGCAACGATTTTGAGGAGTTAAGAGAAATGAAGTAATTGTAGGATGACAGTTGAAACACTTAAAGTCAAAAACTGACTGTGGTGAAAACAAAGAAAAAAAGGAACAAATTGTCAGCTTTAATCTAGAAGAGATTGAAGTTAGCAGAAGTTGTATTTCCTTGAAACTCCAGTAAAAAAAAAAAGGAAAATAATGCTGAAAATACTGAACTTTGCATAAAGATGTTGTATGCTGTTCCAGATGAATGCACCATTCAGTCGTGGTTATCAGTTCTCAAAGCATATGCTAAAATTATCTGAAGAGGAAGATTGAATCTGAAGTTAAAAATTTTAAGTAAAAGGGGAAACACAGAACTTTAGAAGGTTTTTTGTATCTCTTTTACATTGAATAAATGGTGTAAATTTTGTAAATATTCTTGAGACCATTAGCTGTTTATACTTAAGTCTCTAAGATATATTTTTTAAAATTAATTGATAAAATCCAGTTCTCTGAATACAGATTTTTTGGCAAGATGAGACCATTAAAATACTGTAACTGAAAGATGTTTCTCATGCCACTTCCTGAAATTTGAATTCTAAAAGATACAGTTTCATTTGCTTTTCTACTTTAGTGCTTTATATAGCTTCCATTCTTTTTCATTTTACCCCACCTAAAAAATCATTACTCCCAGCAATTCTTTTACCTTACCATTTTCTGCAGCTAAATTGTTTGATGATTCCCTGATGTTCTTATTACAGCATTGAGCTCAGACAAAGTAACATAACTATTATCTTTTTCTCTCTCCTCTCCCCATGGTCTAGTCAGCATATCCGTGAATTACCTCTAATACTGATTTTTGGAATTGCTACATCTCCAATGATCATCCACAGCTTACTTCCTCACTCTGTTTCTTCTCTGCTGTGCATAGAGCTTTTCCAGTCCCTTTCCTGTAAGGAGCACCTGTCTACTATAATTGACAAGGTAATTCCCTTTCTGCATAGAGGAAGGAGTGTGTGTATTCAAGCACAATGTACATGGATGGCCTTTAAAAGTACGTTTATCTGTAGTTTCTGAAATGGAATCTCTTTCTGAGAGCTGTGTATTTTGGATATTTCTACTCAAAACTGCAGAGTAACTTAACAGTGAGAGCTTCCTCTTCATGCATTGAGACACATTCACACACCTGCTTTCTTCTTTCATTTGCATTGACATGTATGCATATATCTTCGGACAATTACACTTTGTCATTCCCACCTCTTCATTAAAGTGGTGTTTTGATCTAAGCTTCACTCTGTTCCAGAAGAGGATAGCTTTATACAATGAAAAATTCAGTGATAGCTTTAAACATAGACAAATTCAGTTCAGCCTGAATTCTGCTGCTTGTCAGAAATAGCAGTTATCCAAATAGCAGTTATCCAAATGGTCAAGTAATGTGGACACTGTGCCTGTGTGGTGGAGTTTTTTGTTTTGTTTTGTTTTTGGTACACTTCTTTCTGCAGGATTTCCAAAATCACTGTCATATATGCAGACAGTAGTAGCATTCCTGTTATGACAATTTCTGTTCTACTGTTTTAGAACGGTAGAAAGAAGTAGAAAGAAAATACAAAAATAGGGTTAAGTGACTTCAAACACTATAATTAGTAAAAAGTACTTACAAAAACATGGTGAAATAAGCTGAAAATGAATCTTTGCTCAGGTACTTTATTAGAACTAAACATTGTTTTTGGACGTTGTCAGTGTATTTAGTATCTCATTCAGTTGAATGTCAACATATACTGAAGGTTGTACCAAATTGCATACATGGATTTTGCTGAATTTGAATTTGTGAAGGACTTCCTGCTATGGCTACTTTTTTTTTCTTTTTGTCTCCCTTAGCTACTTCTAACAACTCAGTTTGCCTTTAAACTGAGTGAGAAAGTTCTGCAGGTTCTCATCAACATATTCTTGTACCATGATTTCTCTGTCCAGAATTTCATCAAAGGATTTCAGGTAGGCAATGGTAAAAAGAACTTGAATTATGGTTGCTGAAAAAGAAGTGTGACTACTGGACACTGAGCGATTTCTTCT
The DNA here is from genome assembly GCF_036417845.1 of Apteryx mantelli. Classification (NCBI taxonomy): domain Eukaryota; kingdom Metazoa; phylum Chordata; class Aves; order Apterygiformes; family Apterygidae; genus Apteryx; species Apteryx mantelli. The sequence goes on along the minus strand of NC_089980.1, from coordinate 98,809,008 downwards.
ATCCTAATCTTGCTGTAATTTGATTTGATGGAAAAATGACCTTTGAAAACAGCTCATGTCTGTGAACAGGTGGTGTTTCTTTCTTAAAGTTTTAAAGGAAAACTTGTAGGACAGGTCATAAGCATTTAAAAGTCATCTTATTCTGCTGCAAAAACTATTTAAAAGTTACTTTTAAAAGGAGAACCTTCCTTATAGGGTAGAAATATAAATATTTTCTCTGTATTAATTTGTAGCTTTTAAGAGCCTTGGTAGAGCTCCCCCACCTGGACGTGTACCATGTTGCTGCTCTGATCCTCTGTACCAGATCTTTGTGATCTGAACTGAGTTTCTTGAGGTATGAGTAATGTGTACAGCAGTGTCTCTTCCCCACTTTCCCACATGATAACGTGTGGCCTGGAGAGATACCCCTGCTGTAGTACCTCTTCCTGCAGACAGACCTGCCAGGGCCGCTCTCATTTGAAAAAGTTGCCAGAATTTAATGATTCTCCATTGACCTGATGTGGAAACAAAAGTCCTGGCTCTGACAGCCTGTGGCTGTCGCCTTGTGCATTAGACTATTCAATGATGAAGTGATTTCAGAAGTTCAGAATTTGTAAGCAATACATAAGAGGTCACCGTCTTAATTATGTCCAGGAGTGATGTTAACGTTTCTGACAGAGTGTGGCTTTCCACTGACAGTGTTTGTTTTAAGTTATTAGTGAGATGTTGTGGGCTGTTGTTTTTTTCCAACTGAAATCAGCAATAAAGCATGTCTGTACATGTGCGAAGTAAGAGCTTAGCAGTGTATTTCTGTGTATGTGAAACACAAACTGAAATGAGGACATGTGATAAGTTTGCTTTTGTACTATAGTTGCTTTTCATATCTTGAAAGATATTCTTTCCTATTTGTGAATATTGGAGCTGAATCTAAATCTAAAGAATGCAGTATTTTTCATAAGTGAATATAAAAATATTTGACAAGGTATAGTTATTGTTATGTAAGAGGGTAAAAAATGAGGTACTGAATAGTGCATACATTATAGCAAAAAAGGTAATTATGTGACTGTATTTAAAACTGAATAATCAGTATCCTGTAGTGACTGGTAGAATATCTGTGAACTGTAATTAAGATTGTTTTTATATGCTACAATAGTAGTAATGACATTCCTTTACACTTCAGTAACAAGAAAGCCTTAAAGGGTAGATATGGCAAGGGAGATGAATTTTCGTAAACATCACTGGTTCTTGCTTTCTTTTTCAGCTCTGTATTGTGGAACACTTCTGTTCCCAACCCCTTAGTGTACTGTGTTGTCGACTGGTAGAAGCTAAGAAGAGAGTAAATTCTTTATCACATAGTCAGTGTGAAAATGTTCGAAGACTGCCCTCTTTTAGAAGGTAAAAGGGGAAGTAAGTTCTTTTGACCAGTCTTGTACTCAGTCAGCTTTAAAAAATGGTAAAGGAATCTGTAAATTTAACACCGTGGAAAACGTAGACCACTTGTGCATATGTTTCTGTAGCAAAGGTAAATCCATCAAAAGGAGGACAGTTCTAAGTAATTTCAGGAACCCTTAATCTCTTGGTCAAGAGAATGTACTTCTGTGGTGTGTAATTTGCTACATCACTTGAACTCCCCCCCATCCCATCCTTAGTACAGAAACAGACTATTTTGACAAATTGCCACAAATCACTTCTCAGCTTGTTAAGCTGACTTGGAGCATATCTCTTAGGTTTTTTTGTGGCCTTACAACTTGCTGGATTTGACTATTCCTTTCTGAATCCTTCTGAGTAAATACTTACAGCAGCATAAACCTTTCAAACTTGTTAATCCTATAATTTTTAAGGGTATTTTACAATATAATTTGTGTGGGGGGGGTTGTTTGTTTTTTTTCTTGTGATCAGGTATGTGGAAAGCCAGGTATCAGAGAAACAGATTGCACTGCTGACAGCAGATAACTTCTTAAAGGTAGGTGAAACTTAAAACGCCATCTTTGGAGAGCAAAAATAACTTGCAAAATATTAGTTTCATGTGGAAAATGATAAAATACAAGACAAAGATGTGTAGTTCTGTATAACATCTTTCATAAAGTAGGTACTCTACATCCAGGAGTGGAGAAATGGGATCTACAGGTCAAAACTCCTAGTTCACTAAGCTTGCTGGGTGTACCTTTATAACAAGCTGCACAGTTTTTCTAGCATCAACTTTTAGCTGTGTGTACAGATATAACTGTTTAAAAAGAAGGCTTATTTATGGCCTGGTCTTTTAAAGCTTACTCAACCTGACTTTCCAAGAAAGTTACTGAAGTGTTTGTAGAATGCGTAAGTACTCTTAGAGGTTAACTCATAAGCCCTTAATTCTCCATACCCTCTGTTCAGTTTCCAGTTGGAATCAGTAGGACAGCCTGGGTGCATGTTCACACTAGACATTGTGCAGGATTAATACTTTAATTTATTATGTTAGATGTTTATCTGAAGGTTTATAAAGTGATTAAAGTCAGGCTACTTGTATTGTGAGCACTTTAGGAATTCATAATGCGGTGAATGAAAGATCAGTTGGTTATTTTCACGAACTGAACGTTCCCAGCAGAAGCATCCCTCAGGATAAAGGTTTTCTCCTAACTCCTCATCTCAGATATAGCTGACCTGTCATGACAAATTGTATTACCAGAGATGAAACAATTAAAAGGTATCCTAGCAGAGCTTCCTGGTCTGTAAGGTCTTCTCCAAGTATGAAGAACAATGTTAATGGTTGGAAGAGAAGTTGGTAGCGCACAAGTTTGCAAATGCAATGCAGTTGTATTAGTCATTTAAAGATGATTTGTATGTGGTTTTATGATCCAGGGTCTTTAATGGCAATAATAGCTTAAGCTATTGCTCTTCCCTTGCTGTTTAATCACACCTCAGCAGATGTGCTGGCACAGCTGCTTGTGTGGCTGTGCTGCGAATGGGATCAGGGAAACAACCCAACTTAATGTAACCTGACCGAAAAAGAAAAGACGTGGGAATTCTTGCTGGGTTGTTTCTGTAGAATGAGTTCTCTGACCTAGTTTGCTCCACGGGTGCATAAATGCTAGTGTTGGGACAGTAGGAAGAGGGAAGGGATAGGAATGAGAAGCTGGAGCTCTGCAAGGAAGGGTCATCCTCCTTTTTTTTCCTGTAGTGATGACATACTACATGGGTGTCAAACTTAGCAGGTCATTGGATAAATTGATATAGACTGGATATATAAAGAATAATACTGCAAATATTATAATGGCTATTTAAATCAGTGATACTGCCATTAATTGGATAGTTTGTTTTGTGTTATCATATATTGGGAAAAAATTGAAATAATAAGTAGAGGCAATATATGAAGATGCAAAAAAAAATGTATGGATTTGGTAAGAATTGTATCAAAGGAGTGAGTGAGAAGGCTGTGCCTGCTCAGGTGAGGAAAAAATGAGTTTCAGGAAGGTGACAGAATTACACAAAGTACAAGTAGTCTGAAGAAAATAAATCCTCTGTTATCACAACATGAGAGCAGAGACATTGAATTAAATTGAAAAGATATTTAAAATGAATAGAAAGATACTGTTTTTACACAGTTCTCTTATCTAAGCTCTGAAAAATGTGCCATGTATTGTAACCTCTAAAAATTATTTTCAAATGGATCAAGAAAGTAAATGCAAGTTGTATTCGATTTTTTGAGAGAATGTTTTCTAGGAGCATTAAAAGACAAATTTTAGAACTAAGACTCTTGTGTATGTACACAGGATATTTGTTTTTGATTTCATCATCCATCTAATGCAGCTAGTACCACTCATTAGTGAATGTTGATATTGGGCTAAACAGATCATTGACCTGTTATGGCAGTTGCAGTGTCGTCTCTACAGGCTTTTGTAAGTTCTGGACTATTTTGTTATTTATAGTTCTGTTGATAAAGATGACATAACCAGAGAGACAGATAACTTTTATAATACTGAGAGATACCTCTCTTAGCAGCTATGAATATAGTTATCAACTAAAATTAAAAGTTTTCCACTCCACCCCCTCCTGGCATAGCATTAATGAAGGAATGAAGGATTTTTTTATATTATTTTTTTTTGTGGTGGTGGTTTTACCTAAGCAGTCCTGTTAATATTTCTGGTTATTTTAAAACAAACAAACAAAAACCCCCAAGGTTTCATGAGTTTTCTAATAGACCTACCTGAACACAGTTGCTTAAGCAAGCAATAGGTGGTTGCTTGATGAGAATGTTACATACAGTATGTACTGAAGTGTCAAATGTAATCTCTTAATGAGAAATAAACCAAATATTTTCTAATGGGAGGTTTGTCCCTTTTAGATATTTTTGTCTGCCTGTTCATATACAGATCAGAAGTTTATTGACAATTGTGAAGATGTCTGAAGGAATATGATAAAATACAAAAAGTCTTGAAATATTCCTGATTTCCAGGTTCTCAGTCAAGGCAAATTGTTTGACTTACTTAACAGGAAGACTGTAGTTTACACATAGTCTTTGAAGGAATGAAGCCTCTGTGTTCAGGATTGACCGGTGCTGGCTTTTTTTGTTTTTTGTTTGTTTTCTTTCTTTATTTCCTGGAATCTGGCAGTGCAGTGCTTCCAGGGATGAGAGTTCACTCTTACTTCAGTGATTGTAGTGGCCTTAGTAGGAATCAGGAGCTGGGGGACCTTGACAAGTGCCAGGGGAGGGTGCTGTAGAATAATGAAAGTAGGGGGACCTCATTAGAGACTCCTGCAAAGACAGGGAGTCTCAAAAGTTTTTAAAATGGCTCCCCCAATAATGCCATTACACTGTCCTGGAATAAAAGGGCTTCCTAAAATTCTTTTAACCTACAATTATTTGAGTTTTTCTTTCTCCTCTGGGAAGAGCTATAGATAACTAAGCATAAGTAGTTTTTGCACTCCATTTTCTCTAGTTTAGGAAATGTAAGTCTTGGGTATAACTAGATCCAATGCTTTCTTTAAAGCAATATCCTATTTTATTTGCTTTGCCTTTATTGTATGTTTGTTTGGCCATGGAATCAAGAGATTGTTGCAGACCTTGTGACAGTAGGTCTTGTACAGAGGCCAAAACAAAAGGGGGAAAACACTATCTCCAAAAGGTGATGGTCTGTGGATATGAGAAGTCAGTTGGATACCATCAGCTAAGATCATAAAAGGAGATAGTATGTAAGCATTAGGATATAGAGTGATCTCGGAGTATTTGCCTCTTCTCCCAAGGCTTTTGCAAAGGAGAGGTTTCTGTAGATTAAGGGCACTGATGCTGTAGCTCTGTAGGCATTTGTGAAGAGTCCTTCCCAGTCACCTAAGGCAGAGTTACCCGTTATGCACTGCACTCCCCAGCACTATGTTGCAGCCCTGTCTTTACCACCACTGAATGACCCATCATGCCAGGTGTGTATCCACCTGACACATAACACTCACTCTTGCATGCTGGCAAGAGTGTATAGGAGAGACCTGTTCAAACCATAGACCACAGTGCTTTGGAGATTTGAATTGCAGCCCGGGATGTCCCTTCATGTCTGAAGTGCATCCAAACGGGAAAGGAAGTAAGGAGATTTCTGTTCATTGAAACTGATGCGCTTCTGATCACACTTACTTCCAACATATTTGGATACTTTGATTTAAATCCTTGTGTTCTTAAAATCATTACCTGTTTTATCACAACAACAGATTAGATTCTTAGAGCCTGCCTTTCCATCCTTTTTGTGTTGCCTTTATAAAATTTTCAGAAATTGTTCTCCAAGAGATTGCTCACTATGGAATTGAGTAGGTGAACTGTGATATTGGGGCTTTACACTCCTTAATTTCAGCATATCCGGTTTATTTTGTATTTACTGTTTCTTATCCTTTGGCCATGAGATAGGATATGCATCTCTAAAATAAATATCTCCGAGTGAGAGATTGGTCCAGGATTTGACTTGCTATAAGAGTATTCTCTGAGAGATATCCTGCAAAATAAGTCTTGATTTTGGTAGTTGGGTGTATATGATAAGCAGCAGTAGGTTAAAAAGGGGATGGAAAAATTATTATGGAACTCCTTTTGAGTCATTATATTGTTCAGTCTTCTTGGAAGAGTATAGCTTTTTCTCTTCCTGATTTCTCCTCCACACACTTTCAAGATATGAAGTTAAACATTCACAAAAAGATAAAAATATTGAGGTCGTACTTATATATGTAAGATTGCAATAAGTCTGAATTCAGTGATCTGAATGTTATTTCTTTATGTTTAAACTTCAAAGGCGATGTAATGGGCTGCTACTTTGAAAGCTGAATACTCATCATTATGTCAGTAAACATAATCCCTTATTTCAGAAGCCCACCACCACCCTGGAAGTTTGGGAAGGAAACATCCTGAATTTTACTACTTGTGCTTATGTGCATATGGTATTTCTGACAAGTTTTACCTTCAGGCACCTGTTCTAATCTCTACAATAGGGGCAGGATTGTTATTGCATTGCCGGACTGGCAGTGTATTCTACTTGAGGGAAAGATGCTACTTCTGCATTAATGAGCTGCTGTTTGTTCTGTACGTCTCACTCATCTACAGCATCAATCCTAATTTTGGAAATACTTTCAAAGATGTTATGGTATTACTTGTAAATTTACCATTCAGGACAAGGTAGACTTACTCTTTAGGCTCAGCCCCTAAAATTGCAATATCTTTTGTTAGCTGCTTTATATCTTCTATATTATCTTTTTTTTGGTAACTGTGGGAGGACTTCCACCTATGTATAATCATCAGCTTTAAATGTATTTTCTCTTGGCAGTTTTACATCCTAATTAATTACGGCTTAGTTTGAAAGGTTTCATGGCAAATTTCATTTTCATTATGTAAATATGTTGATTTGCATTTTTAGGAAGAATATTATGTGTTCTTTTAATAATATTTTCAACCTCTTCTAAAACAGAATTAAGGAGAGAAACAATATGCCCTTCAACCTTATTTGGCAAATTACATAGTCCTACTGCATTTCAATTTATATTTTTATATATATTTATGTATGTATATATTTATAAACTACATCAGTCTTGATCTGGGAAACAAGATAAGTTACAGATAAGATACAGTTGCTTTAATGCACTGGCTTTGGGAGAATGAGTTTGCTTTGGCAGCATTAAACAGAACTTGTTTTCTTCTTTCAGCTTTTTCATAGTGTGGATAACCTTTCCCCCCCACCCCCCCAATGATCCTGCTTAAAATTAAAATATGAACATATGAGTGTCTATCCTAGGATCTTGGAAATCATTTAAATAAGCTATATCAGTGACCCTTAAATTTTAATGAATAAAAAGGCTATGAGGAGAAATAGCTTTAATATTTTAAATCATCTCAAACTTTAACATATCAGAAAGCTCTCTACGGAATTAAGTATCTCTATTACTTTCAGTCTGTGCAGTCTGAGTAACAATTTAAGTGATATCTACATTTTTTCCACATGTCAGTACTTCTTTTTATAGCTTGCAGACAAGGTTGTGCTTTTTATCTTTGATGCCCTTAGTTTCAGTTTAACTTTAGAGGACTCGAGTGGCTTGTGTTTTCACAGAATCACAGAATCACTGAGGTTGGAAGGGACCTCTGGAGATCATCTAGTCCAACCCCCCTGCTCAAGCAGGGTCACCTAGAGCACATTGCACAGGATTGCATCCAGGCGGCTTTTGAATATCTCCAGAGAAGGAGACTCCACCACCTCTCGGGGCAACCTGTTCCAGTGCTCTGTCACCCTCACAGTGAAAAAGTTTTTCCTCATGTTAAGATGGAAGTGTCTGTGTTTCAGTTTGTGCCCATTGCCTCGCGTCCTGTCGCTCGGCACCACTGAAAAGAGTCTGGCCCCATCCTCTCAACACCCTCCCTTCACATACTTGTACACATTGATAAGATCTCCTCTCAGCCTTCTCTTCTCCAAGCTAAACAGGCCAAGCTCTCTCAGCCTTTCCTCATAAGAGAGATGCTCCAGTCCCCTAATCATCTTTGTGGCCCTTCGCTGGACTTGCTCCAGTAGTGCCACATCCCTCTTGTACTGGGGAGCCCAGAACTGGACGCAGTACTCCAGATGTGGCCTCACCAGGGCTGAGTAGAGGGGGAGAATCACCTCCCTCGACCTGCTGGCAACACTCTTTCTGATGCAGCCCAGGATACCATTGGCCTTCTTGGCAACAAGGGCACATTGCTGCCTCATACTTAACTTGGTGTCCACCAGCACTCCCAGGTCCTTCTCAGCAGAGCTGCTTTCCAGCAGGTCAACCCCCAGCCTGTACTGGTGACTGGGGTTATTCCTCCCCAGGTGCAGGACCCTGCACTTCCCTTTGTTGAATTTCATGAGGTTCCTCTCTGCCCACCTCTCCAGCCTGTCCAAGTCTCTTTGAATGGCAGCACAGCCCTCTGGCGTATCGGCCACTCCTCCCAGTTTTGTATCATCAGCAAACTTGCTGAGGGTGCACTCTGTGCCTTCATCCAGGTCATTGATGAAGAAGTTGAACAAGACTGGACCCAGTACTGACCCCTGGGGGACACCGCTAGCTACAGGCCTCCAACTAGACTCTGTGCCACTGATCACAACTCTCTGAGCTCTGCCATTCAGCCAGGTCTCAATCCACCTCACTGTCCACTCATCTAACCCACACTTCCTGAGCTTGTCTATGAGGATGCTATGGGAGACAGTGTCAAAAGCCTTGCTGAAGTCAAGGCAGACAACATCCACTGCTCTCCCCTCATCTACCCAGCCAGTCATTCCATCATAGAAGGCTATCAGATTGGTTAGGCATGATTTCCCCTTGGTGAAGCCATGCTGACTACTCCTGATCACCTTCTTTTCCTCCACATGCGTGGAGATGGCTTCCAGGATGAGCTGCTCCATCACCTTTCCAGGGATGGAGGTGAGGCTGACTGGCCTGTAGTTCCCTGGGTCCTCCTTCTTGCCCTTTTTGAAGACTGGGGTGACATTGGCTTTCTTCCAGTCCTCGGGCACCTCTCCTGTTCTCCATGACCTTTCAAAGATGATGGAGAGTGGCTTAGCAATAACATCCGCCAGCTCCCTCAGCACTCGTGGGTGCATCCCATCAGGGCCCATGGATTTGTGGGTGTCAAGTTTGCTTAAATGATCTCTAACCCACTCCTCCTCCACCAAGGGAAAGTCTTCCTCTCTCCAGACTTTCTCTCTTGCCTCCAGGGTCTGGGGTTCCTGAGGGCTGGCCTGACCAGTAAAGACTGAAGCAAAGAAGGCATTCAGTAACTCTGCCTTCTCTGCATCCTTCGTCACCAGGGCACCCACTCCATTCAGCAAAGGGCCCACATTTTCCCTAGTCTTCCTCTTGCTGCTGATGTATTTGAAGAAGCCCTTCTTGTTGTCCTTGACATCTCTAGCCAGATTTAATTCCAAACGGGCCTTAGCCTTCCTCGTCACATCCCTGCATACTCTGACAACATTCCTATATTCCTCCCAAGTGGCCTGTCCCCCTTTCCACTTTCTGTATACTTCCTTCTTCTGGTTGAGTTTTGCCAGGAGCTCCTTGCTCATCCATGCAGGTCTCCTACCTCCTTTGCTTGACTTCCTACTCATAGGGATGCACCGCTCTTGAGCCTGGAGGAAGTGATGTTTGAATATTAACCAACTCTCTTGAACACTCCTTCCTTCCAGGGCCCTCACCCATGGGATTCCTCCAAGTAGGTCCCTGAAGAGGACAAAGTTTGCTCTCCTGAAGTCCAGGGTTGCGATCCTACTTGGTGCCCTGCTGCCTCCTTGCAGGATCCTGAACTCCACCATCTCATGGTCACTGCAGCCAAGGCTGCCCCCAACCTTCACATCTTCCACCAGTCCTTCTTTGTTTTGTTTTTCTCTCTCCATTTGGACCAATTTGCTCAGAGCTGACAAAATGGCAGTTAAAAATGTAGAAAATCCTGTTTTCATCTCTCAATCTTTGATTAAAGTCAGGTGAGAGATGATCTGATTCAGAAACTTAAATGCACTGAGCCCAAAATACTTTAATACATTAAAATACCTAAAGATACTAATAATTTCTAATGGGATTTTTCCTGAAGTGTGTTACATATGCTTCCTTTGAAATCTGTGGGAGGCCCATGATAATGAGATGCAATCATGTAAATTCAGTAGCAACGGTTAATAATTTTTTCTAATATATGATTTTTTTATTTTTTTTTTGCTTAAGTTCTCAAATGTGAGCAAATACAAGTCAAATTAAGGGTGCATAAAAGCGGCAACTAATTTTTTTGTATGAACTGGTCTTTTTATGTACGCTTTTAACTAATAAAAACAGCAGTTGTTCACAATATAAGAAGTATTTTTTAAATGCATTTGTAATATAAAAATGCAAATAAAAGATTTGAATAAATGTAGCTATAGAATTCCTCAATACATATCAGAGGTGTGGTCTGTCATCTTATTTTTAGAAATACCAAATGCAAAGGCTAAATACAGTTGAAAATAATAATACTAATGAATGACAATTTTCCAGTAAGATAGAGGAAGAAAGTAAAGTTAAAAAATATGTAATATGTTTACAGTGAACTGTTGAAATAAAGCTTTTCTGCATAGTAGTCTTAAATTCACACTAGTAATTTAAATCACAGCACACCAGATAGAACTTCAGAGTCATTTTAGGTACTGTGTGATAATTTTAAGTAAATGAATGTCAGAATGACTTAAAACAATTCTGTTACCATAGGAAGTAATACAGAAGTTACTGGAGGACTTGCATGTTTACCATGAAAATTATGTTCCAGTTCTGAGGTGCCTTCATGTTTTCACATCTTCTCTTCCAAAGTATCCTTTGGGCAAACAGGTGAAGTATTGTTACTCCATTTGAGTGAAGCATGGATTTTTGTTTCAGAGTATGACATCTCAGTACTCTTTTTCTACTGTTCTGCTGCTTGTTCCCTACCTCCCAAATAGAGGCAGATGTATTCTTATTATGGGCAGGGGAACAGCATGAGTTTCTTCAGTGGCATGGATCGTACCTTGTTCTCATTCAGTCGCAGAGAATTTGTAGGAGGCAGCAGATGCACAGATCAGCAAGAGTTTCTGCAGGTTGACTTTCCCATATCTGGAATTTTCTGAATGCATTGCAGACTACCTATACCCTTACTACCACCTATCAGCTTGTTAGTCAAATTCAGATGATGAGACTGAGATTCAGCAACCTTCTATACAGAATAAAATGATAGTAAGGGAACAGTGATAATTGCTCTTGATAGCCAGATTGCTCTTAGGTCATTAAATCCACCTTCTCATACTAAGCAATTTCTTCTTCCATTAACAGAACAGTATATTCTATGCCTGTTCACTTGTCTGTTAATTTTCAATGTATTACACACTGTTATTAGAGTTTGTCCCTAACTGTAAAATCAGTGTGAACTGTGCAGTATTTGAGAATAAAAAGGTGTCTGAATTGGGGCTTTTGATTTGAGTTATTTTCTGGCCTTTGAATTTATCTTCATCTGAGTGTCCATTATTTGAAACCTGGTGCAGAGCAACACAACCAATCCAGCTACATTGAGAATTCAGTTCAGCAAGATACTAAATGTTCTCAATTTCTATTGCAGTCATTCTGCATCTCTAGGAAACAAGCTCCAAAGGAATTGCTTATTACTTTGAAAAGCTTTTTGTTAAGAGTTGCCCATTGCTTTGTTTGTAAAAACATGTTGTCCTTTCTTTACCTGCTGGGTAACAGATCAGGGAGCTGCACTGTGCATGTTTGGAAAACAGAGTGTGGGAGACAGAGGAATATGAGTCATCTCTTCAGCTAGCAAGGTGAATCTTTTTTTTTTTTTTTCTTCACTTTTCCATTTTATTTTAATACTACTGTAGGCAGGTAGAATATCAGTCATCTGTTGTTCTAGAACTTTAAAGTGAAAACACTGTCTGTTTGGAAGCTTTGCAGCTAATTGTAGGATTGTTTGCAAGTATAATTGACTGCTGTTTTTATTTGTATTTCAACTCTTTTCAGTGGAACCCAACCAGATTCTAATATCTCTTATGCCCTGATTAATTCTGTTGAAACCATTGAGGTTGTTTTGCCTGAGTGAGAACATCAGTTGGACTTTGGCAAACTGCTTTAAAAAACAATTCTTAAATATCTTTTAAAATGTGATTATGTTAGCACAAAAATATATAAAATGAAAGAAGATCTGTGTTTTTATAAAACCCTTTTTATTAACAGTTTATCAGTCAAATTATTAGTTCTTGTTGGCCTAAATTTTGCCCTGTTTTGAAAATTATAATCTGTTCCAAATGAATAGCTGAGGTCTTATTTATTTTACTGTCCTTTTTGTTTTATTTTTTTCTCTACAAACTTGCCTACCGGTACGTACCACGGTGGGTTAATTGCTGCTGCTATTGTGAGCTTAGGACTTTAGGAGAACCTACACTAGTGTTGTCTGTCAGTGTTAAAATATAAAAGTCATCTCAGACAATTTTCTTAACGGAAAACCCTTCAATTGTAATGTTACAGCTACAAACTTTAACACATGCTTTATCATGACAGATGACTACTTCATGCATCCATTCAAATAATACATTGGTTCTGGCATACAAAGAGCTGATACAACAGCATTACAGTAACTGCCTCTTCAGTCTCTGAGTATGTGAGGTTTAATGTCTCTGACAGTAAAATTGAATGGAAAAAACATGTCCATGGAAGGAGGAGGATGACCTTCTGGGCTCTCATACATAAGGAAACATATTCCCCAAACTGTACCTTTGTCATACGGAGTTGTTCTCCTGTACTGCCACGTCACCTTTTTTTTTTTTCTTTTCTTCTTTTTTTTTTTTTTAACATTCATCCCTGTAAAAGGGTTACTTTCTTGAATTGTCATTTCTGCATCATTTCTTCTGAGTTCTTTTTTACTCTCCTGAATCTTGACATCACTCAATCACCCATCAGCCCTTGCCCACAAATGTGTCATTGTGCTTTCCTGCGCTGTCTGTTCTACCATCTCTAATAACTCTCAGGCACTTTTTCCTCTCCTTTTGCTTCTCCTATGTTCGTTTAACTTTCTTCCGCTCTGAACCCTTATACTTCTCCTATCTCAAGGTTAATGCTACCATTAACTTCTGTCTTGACTCCCCCTTTATTCTTCTTGTCTGTTCATCTCCTTGCTTTTTTTCTTGTACTGACTTGCACTGCAGGGAACTTCTGGTAAAAAGCCAGTGACCAGGGTGATTTCTTTAATAGATAACTCTTCCCCCCCCTCCTTCCCAGTGACCCCATCACCAATTGATACTCGTTATGCTCATCCTTCCCCTTCCCCCCCCCCTTTTTTTTTTTTAACTGGAGTCCCTCTTTTTCCTTGTATTTAAGAAGTAAAAAAAGAAAAAAGAAAAGCTCCTGATCAGCTTATTTCTCCTTTTTTATTTTTTTTAACTGATTCTTCTGCCTTTCATGAATTAGGTTTGAACATGATGTTTACAGTTGTTGACAAGAGTTCCTTTCTTTTAGTTTACCTCAGCTTTTCCTTGGACTGCCTTTTATCCCTTGTACTCTGCTAAAAGAGCTCTCTCCGAAGATGGTGTTTCAGCTGATCTAACTTGGGCTTCCTAAAAAAGTAGTTATTCTACTTTAAGCTAGCTGTGTAGGGTCTAAAAAGTATTATGGGGAGGGGGAGGGTGTATGAGCTTTAAAGGGCAATTAATCTGATCGTAAGATAGATGTTTAGTTAATGACAGCAAGGAAAAAGATATTTCAGCAAGACTTAATGCTTGAAGAAATCTTGGAGGTTATTTTCTCTTTTTAAAGGGAGTTTTTCAAATTATTAAAACTTTTTTTTTTCCTGCTAAGCATTTCAAAAAATACTATATTTCATCTTCAGCCAACAATTGTGTTTTTTAGGATGTTGAATAAGTCTGACTTGGTAACCATGCTTCAAAAGTGTGTGGAGATTTTTGCATCATCTTCTGGAAAAGAATTTGATAAGGTAGTAGAGAAGTTGAAGGAGTTCTTGACCCAGTTTCAGAAACTGGAAGGTAAGTGTGTGTTATCATACAACCCATTATAAAACAGCTTTAAAATAATCTGCAATCTGACCAATGGATATCACTTTCCCTATCAAAAAAATCTAAGGGTTTTATTGACCCTTCGATATTTCAAGATTGTCTTTAAGTACATGCACAAAACCAGGAAATGCTTATATGCTTTACTGATACATGGTTCATGCTTTTTCTAGTACAGAAGACTAATGTAAGACAAGAAATTGGACAGATCAGCAAACGTTACCTACTAATTCTGTCATACGTTATTTTTGAGCATTTTACCAGATGCTGCAATCATTAAAAATATGTAACAAATAAAAACAGATCTTGAAATATTAATAGGAGCAGACTTTCTTATGATATTGAATCTGAATGTATATAAAGATTTTCACCTGTACCTTCAGTCAGATTCAGCTAAGAGTTAGGACCCCCTAGCTCTCAAGGATTCTGTGCAACAGCTGTGCTGTGGCAACTGACTGTTAGAAAGTAAAGCATACTTGTATAAATCCTGAAGCTGTTTAAGCTACGCTTAATATGTGCTAAGAGTGCACACACAACATCACTTGTCAGAGCTCTGCTGACATGCTGTGACTTGTTAAACCACTGTAGGGGATGAATTGGAAAGTTTTAAGAAAGCAGAAGAGCAACAGCCTTTATTACTTTCAGTGGCTGGTTTACAGAAACAGCCATATTTCTTTTGAAAGTGACTTCCCTTGGATTAAGTGCTGCCCCGCCTTTATATTTTGAAAACAAAGTAGCTATCACCTGGTCTGATTTATGTGTATTAAATGAAGTTCATTGTTGGCTGTGGTTGCTAGCCTATATTTAGACAAGTAGGCAATAAGCCACCAAATGCAGTCTGGTATTAAAAGTAGTCATGTAGCACTCTGGGATAATTGAGGCTTATTTAGAAGAATTCCTTACAACTTGAATCACTATATAACTTCAGTAACAGAAAGCAAGCGAGATAGCTGTTAGGTAGTATAAATCTATAGAACAAATGATATTGTTACTTATCTGTACTACGTATCTGTAAACAGATGTAGTAATATCACCACCGTGGTACAGGAACATGGTGATTGCTTTGAAAAGGCTATATATGTCAGCAAAGATACCAGTACTGAAGAATCTGAACTATGATGGAAAACCTTTTTAAAAAAGTTAGTGACATGCAGAACTACAAAACAAAAAAGGCAGTACTCATTTTAAATTAGGATTTTGAGGATGTTTGTTAAAGCAAAGAAGGCCAAGTGATTTCATGAATGATTTTAGTCTGTTTTCAGAGGGACTTGAGGGTGTAATGAAAAAGTAAGAAGGAAAAATTAAGATAAAATTTAAATGAATAGATTGCTGAGTGAAGTGACTTCTTCCTGTATGTTTCTGTTGTTGTGTTGACCTTTAGCGGAAGTTTTCAGAAGTCTGTGGAAAAAATGTTATGTACCAAAATCTCCTTCAGAACCCCTTAGAGTAAAGGGATAGCCCAAAATCTGCTTTTCAAACTTAAAACAAAAACCTTCCCAAGAATGCCTAATAAATTAAAGAAATCAAAACATGGAGCTTGGGGAAGCAAAATATGCTTAATATGCTTCTGTTGAGTGTGGTGTGAGCTGAAGGATTTGATTTAAAACATCTCAAGTTACATGTATCAGTGTAATATTGGAGAGAGGAAAGTTCTCTCGTTTGAAAACTTTAATATGATTATAAATGTTAGATGCATTTTTCAGTTTTAATCTGCTTAGCTAGTTATTAAATCTTCATCATTCATTCATATTGAGATCTTTAAAACCTTGTTTCAATTCAACATTGGAATTGCTCTGACAGCATCAGGTTCTTTTACTCTTTCACAACAGTGAATGTGTTGGCAAAAGGTCTTTATTAATAAAGACTTGTGCTGTCGTGTGTGTGTGCACGCATACTGTTGACAACATCAAATATTTGAAAATTGTGAATAGGAGCAAAAATGAGGTTGCCTTTGTATATTTAAAGATGTTGAGTCTTGTTTTAGTACTGTTTAAGAGCTTTTAGGGTGGACTTACTTCATATTGTGGACTAGAACATAATATTTTCCTATTTTTCAATAAAAGCTGAAGTTATCCTACAGTTAGGGTTTTTTTCCTCTAGATTTGGGAATTACTAAAATGAATCAAGACTGCAAGGTCGTAATAAAATCAGGATTGTGCTACATTGAAGCTAGGCAACAGTTTTCAGTCCTACGCTATTCACTGATATATTTTGAAATACCAATGATAGAATAGAAAGGGATAATTTTGTTGCCATTTTCTGCTAGATCTTTGCTGTTCACACTGAAATTGAATTGCATGGATGATTTTCAGTGGTGATGACACCTGTACACAGAGCACTAGACTGAAAATGTCTGCTCATTCTGTATAGGTCAACAAACAGCTTTCATATATTGTGATTGTTTCTGCTGATCAGAGCTTTACCTGTGCTCTGTAGATGGAATCTCCATCTTATTATCTTCATAAGTAAGGCAAGAAGTCTAGTTACTTTTTGTTCTGATTTTGATTAGGAAACGGTCTTTATCACTCAGCTTAGCACTGATTGTGCTTTGGGGGGTTTTGTTTATTTCTTTATACTTAGTGATTTTTAAGTATTGGTGTCGTAATTGACCAACAAACTATATGGCTATGAAAATAAAAATTTTGGTATAAATTAAGCTGAGAATAAAACTGGGCAATTAAATAGTGTAGCAGACTTTTGGTCTGTTCTTGTTCTTTTTTTTTTTTTTTTAATGAAATAAATTGTACATGTGACTTCTTGAATACTCACAAAGCATCAATATCATCTGGTACTAATCTGCAAATATACAAATGTTGAGAATATGACCCAGGATGACATAAGTGGAATTCAAGTGATGTGCAGGGCTAGTGCTGGATCTTTGCTCATGTGTGAATTGCTTCAGTTATTTAATTACTGGTTTGTTTGTTGTTTGTTTATTTTAAAGCTACTCTTGGTTTGTGCGGGGGGGTTGTTTGTTTATTTTTAGCAATCATTTATCTGCTTAATAGCAGCCTGTGCTTGGATATTCATCCTGTGTGAACAAGTAACTGAACAGTTCTCAGTTTCCTTGGGTTAATGGGTTTATATAGGTACTCGGGAAAAGTTTATTCCACATAGCAAACATGAGTTTTATTCTAGTAGCAGGAGCTTGCCAAGAACGAGGTGAATCCGTATCGTCACAAAAGGAGCTCCAGAAGAAGACAGACCTTTATCACCTTCAGAAGGTCAGGCTTGTGTAGGCTTTACAGCTGTCCATGGTTAGGTCTTCCCTGCTTGCTGGAGTTCTGAATAAAGGATGTGTATAAGTAACTCATCCTAAAAATGAATGAATAAATACCACGTATGCATGTCAGGCCCACCTGACACACAGAAAATGATAGAAAATAACTGAAATAAACTAGGATTTCAAAATGCAGATTAGGAGCTTTCTTCTTATGTAACTTGCAAATTACACATCCTGCCTAATTCTTATTTCTCCAAGCCTGAGGCTCAAAGAATTTCCCTAACTCCTACCAGTTTGAGGACTGAAAACACTGGCCTAAATAGAAATAACTGCAAAATCACAGCTTCCAACATCATCAGGGAAGGCATGCCAGGAAAAAATAATTATTCATATTAAACATATAGCTTGTGTTCTCCAAAGAATAACTACCTCCCATGTAGCTTTATGCACCACTTTTTTTTAAAGACCTTGTTGGAGTTGAAGGAATCAAGGCGATCTAAGAAACTGACAAAGTTTGAAATGCTTCGTTTTGAAGTTGTTGACTTTATAGACAATCTTGTAAGGTGAGCGTTCCTGTTTTATATTTCTCCGTTAGTCTGATACTACACCATAAGCTGCTAACAAGTTAATATGGGGAAGAAATCTTGTCAAAGTTGTCAGTCCTTAGAGTATGAAGCATACTTTTCTCCTTCCTATTCCTTCTTGGATGAGACCTCTAAAAATAATAATCTCTCTTCCATAGATTAATACAAGCAATTGGCACATAAATTGACCTATTTATTTTGGTTACGGAATAAAGTTGAGGGAGGATTGAGTGTGTGTGGTGAAATAAAGTCAGAGTTTTTACCCTAATCTTTGCTGATCTATTTTGATTATGAAACTGTATAGATGTCAAGTGCGATATCCATTTTGGGAACTGTTTGAGCAAGCAAGGCATAGCAGATAGGGTTTTGGAAGCAGCTCTGCCAAAGAAAATTTGAAGACTTGGCAGGGGGTGGGGGGGGGGGAAGGGATGAAGACACTTCTTAAATATATGGCCTTGGGGTGATCTTGAAAGTGTGGAACAGAATGGGAGGGTAGGGGCAGAAAAGCTGACAGAACCATGATTGTGCCAAGAAGGAAGCTTCAAATATGAAGACAAAGATGAGCAGAGACTCATTAGGAGACTTCAAGAAGAATAAATAAGATCTGTTGAGTAGAGGAAATTGACTGGTGTTAGTGTTTCAGCTTGCTGCCCCTATTTTCAAATTTGTCACTGGCCCAACTAGAGCTCTAAGTTAAATCCGTAAGAGGTAGAGTTGATGATCACTAACTTCCCTGCTTAGAAGCTGATTTCAGCGCTGTTTATCTGTTTTCTAGAGATTTGTCTGCACTGGTTGAGAAACATAACATTCTTGCAGTCTTCTCGCTGCAGTACAGTACTGTTATTTTCCTTAAGGTAATGCTTGTGTCTTGTATCCCCTTCCTCTCCCCCCATCCCCCATGTTGCTTTTTCAGAAATTACCTTGTTCCTGCAGACCACAAGACTCTGCATGAGATAATGTATTTCAACACAGCCAGTGCTCTCCGTGAGCACTTGAATGCTGCCCCAAGGATTGCACTTCACACAGCTTTGAATAACCCATACTGCTACTTGAAGGTAAGAAACAAGTGAATTGTTTGTGGTGCTGGAGCAGTTCCTTAAGGCTGCACATGAGGATGATATGCCTGTCTTCGTTTTGCTGTTTCATGAAGCTTGGCACACATTCAACTGTTTTGCAGGGAACCAGCAAGTTGCTGTTGATAAGCAACTGGGGACTTTGTGAAGAGCTAGTCTGGCTGCAAGGAAGAAGCTGATTATGGAAAGAGTTTTGGATGGGAAAGCTGTTTTCCAGAGCTTGTTCTAGTTGTGATCTCCTCCCCCCCCCCCCCCGCCCCTTTCTGTAGACATAGCAGAAAAGCCTTTTTGTCTTCCATTATGAACGGGATGACTGTGTTGACAGGGTGGGGGGTGGGGGGAAAAAAGTGTCTATGGCTCTTTTCAGGGACTTTACCTTTACAGGACTGGTGTTTAGTCCTCACTGTGTGGACTTGTATGGTGGAGGCTCTGTTCAGGCAGAGTGGTGAAACTTGCAATAAATTAAAAACAAGCATATTTAAATGAAGGTGTGTTTTGTTGGGGGGGGGGGCGCTAAACATTTATTTTAATATCTGTGTCTTGACATCCTGTCCTTTCTTAGTCCAAGAAAAGGACTGTCATTGATTCTGTTAGTTTGACCTGTACCTTATCTAGAAGCAGGGGGAGCAGACCTTTTTCTACTTCTTGCATATATCAAATTCTCAGGATGTCTGGAAAAAAAGAAAGGAATGGAGCAGGATTTAGAAGAAGTGAACATACATTTCTGTTTTGTCCTTGATAGTAGATGCTACTTGGAGTCATCCTTATGCCCTAATACTTCCCTTAATAGCGTGACCATACTTTTGAAGAAAATTTTGGTTATAGCTGTGTGTGAGTTTGAGTCAAAGCCAACATTTAATTATCAGGAACCATACTTGATAAAGATCAGTCTTTGCAATCTACATCCCAATTTGTATTGGGTTTGTTGGTATCATGCCTCCTCTCTTTATTTGAATGAGGGTTGTCAGTTTTGGTGTGTATAGGCATAATTTCTAAAAACCACTTGAAGTGAAGAGCTTATTTGTAAAAACAGTAGTTATTTAGCAGGCTACCGTTAAATTGACCTAATATGAAGCTCAGTAATTTATCTTTTATGAAACCTGTAAAGATATCGTTTAGGAGAACTAGCAAAATCTAGCTACTAACGTGTTTAGTGAGTATTCTCTTTAACAAGTTGACTTAAAGCCCTTTATCTCTGTCATCCTTCACTTTGTTCTTTGACTTCTTTTAACATGGTTCTGATGCTATTTGAGTAAATGCTGGAGGTTTTGGCATAGTTTCTAATAGCAGCAGTACTTTGCTAGCATTTTAATCCACATGAGTCAAAGAAATATTTTTCTGAACAGTATCCATGACTTCTGCATGGCTTGTGCTTTCCTGGGACGTGACCAGAACAAAGTTCTCTGGAGCTATTCCTACCAGAAGGCTGGGGTAGAAAAGGATCTGCTTCAGTGGAGTACCAGCAAATGATTAAACATGTGATTCACTTCTCAGGGGAAACTAGCCCAGTTATTTATTTAGCAGCCTGTGAACAAGGATGATACTGAAAAAAATGCCTACAAAAAAGGCAATTCTGTATTTGCTGATCCCTTGAAAAATCCAGGAAACTGTAACTTGGTATATTAGCTAGGCACTGCTTAGTATTGCCTTCAGCACAAAGAAATCTGAATCTTGGATCTTCCTGAGGTTTAGATGGTAGTGTGAGTGGTGTTCTTATCCTTGGGTAGAAAAGTTTCTTGAGCTCAAGAAATGAGCCCTACTGTCCATGAAGATGTTTTCACTGATACAAAACAAAAATCTTTGAGTTGCAATTAAGCTCTCATATCGGGGAAAGGAGATACCAGTGTTTGTTCCTCTAGGAAAGATAATAGTGTTGAATCCTGAGCAACATATGTCCTCTGCCTAGCCTTTTTTTTTTTTTGGGGGGGGGGTGGAATGGGAGCAAGGGAGAGAGAAAGAAACCCATCATGGACAGATTTTAGGTTGTTCCCATTCACTTCTCTTTCTGAAACAGCACCTCTGTGCTGTATAGGTGGTTTCACAACTGACTGTTCTAGAGCAACTTCCCACTCCCCGGCATAGCTATTTCCTGCTGGGGCAGCTCATGTGCTGCTGCCGCCGGAAGCTGAGGTTTCGCTACACGCAGCTGCAGCTCCTTCAGGGCAGGCTGTAAAGACTTGGCCTCGTTATCACTGGTGAGCCTGAATTCTTTCAGATGCTGGCAGAGACCCTGCAGTGCCAATCAGTAATATTTTTCTTGGATAATTCTCAGCATCCGCGTGTGGTCTAGCTATATATTAATTTCTATGGCCTAACCTGTTCCAGGAGAATGCAGTTGCACTTTAAGTTTTCTCCCTTAACTTTGATAACTGATCTGGCCTTGAAGGCAAGGCATGGTTAGGGTGAAGCATCTTGTTATATGTTGGGCAGCTCTGACAGCTTGCTGCCTCAGAAAAGGGGAAAGTCATGGTCCCTCTATCTTTCTTCCCTTAATGTCTTGCTGGACCCTCTGTTAAGCCAATTCAGCTTGTTAATTGACAAGTTAAGTTTTGTTTAAAAAAAAAAAAAAAAAAAAAAAGCCTTATAGTGGGCAATCTTAGACAATCATTTGTCAGAGTGCCAGTGCCAGAGTTAGTGCAAGGGTGAGTGGTAGGAAGCCACAGAGTCAAGAGAATTAGCAGAGCAGAGAAGAGAAAGCAGGGCATGCACAGCTACCCCTTTGGGCAGTGGTGAGCCATTAGATCAGCCAGAATGTGTAACTTCATCTGTACTAACTGGTTGCACAGTGGTATATGAAATTATAGTCTGGTAGATGGATGTCTGGATTGTGACATCTTGAGGATTTATCTATGTTACTGTGAATTTCTGGAGACTATCTGAACTGAACTGACAGACATTAACCTAATGTCTGCAGCTTTGTGTTCCTTGCACAGAATAAATAAACTTGCAAGTTGTTAGACTGAGTTTCTGAAAACTGTGTCTTGTAAGTGCTAGAGTCCAAACATGAATCTCAATCTCACAATTTGCAGGAATTGATGTATATAAAAGGTAAACTAGAGATTCTGTGAACAAAGTTGAGTTCTTTGCCCAACCTGCTTTCCTATGTTGAAACACTTTACTACTTGTAATGGTATCCATGCTAGGGCTTTATTGACTCCCTAAAAATAACTGATATATTTTACTAGCATGTAAAAACCATATTAGCAAGAACTTGTAGCAACTGAAAGCAATGACTAGTGGTTGTTTTCATGTTAAGAGAGTTGGCTTCTTAGAGTGAAGGAAACTGAAAACTGTGAACAGAATTATGAACTGATGTCAAATGTCATAAATTGCTGCGGCAATACAGAGACTTTTGCTTCTAGCTCAAGTGGTTTTTTTACTTCTCAAGTAAATGGTGCAGTGCTGATGACTTGGATTTCCTGATACAGAGAATAATGTGGGAAAAATCAGATTTTTGCCTTATAGGTGCTGGTTTTCAAGCCAGAGAGAAATGATTTTTACACTTTTAAAAATGAAACTCTGAAGTGAGAGAAGCAATTACACTTTTTAGTACATGTTACAGATCTATGCTAACACTTCCTCTTTCCTTTTGTGGGGGGAGGGAAACAACACACTCTTCTGTTTGCTCTGTAGTAAAGGCAGAGACAAAATCATGATTGGCTTCTTTTCTTGAATCTGTAGAACAGAATATTTCTCTCTGATACATAAATAGAACTAGCAAGGAAAATGGGAAAAGCCTAATCAGAAAAGCACTACCACTAGAACAGAGAATGCTTAAAATGTAGAATAGAAATATAGAATAGAAAAATAGAAAAAATGCAGAATAGAGAAGCTTAAATAGTACAAGGAAAACTAGGACTGAAGTAGCTGTGTTTTTCTTCTTTTTAATGATATACTTTATTTTTTTGCTGGTGATTGTGGTGGGTTTTTTTCTTTGAACCATCAACTTGCCATTAAACATACAAACAGTAAATATTTGGTTGCAAAACTAGCTGTGAATTTCCTGAAGTAATGTGATATCTAGCCCTAGAGATTGTTCAAGATTAAAAACTGATCAAAATTACTGCCTTTGTGTTCTGTCTTTTCATCAGAATCGAGCTTTGAAAAGTGATGGAGGAACCATTTCTAATAAAGCCCCTGACATATGCATAGTGTATAAGCTTCACCTGGAGTGTGGCAGATTGATTAATCTGGTTGATTGGTTAGAGGTATGTGACAATACAAACAGTGCCTATACTGCTTTCAGTATTTCACTGACTTATTTTTTTGCTGCATGTCTGCTTTTCTTCATTGCCCCTTTGGACAGCTGAAGTCATTGCATATCTCAGTCCCTCCCACACAAGAACACACAGTATCTCCAGACCACCAGCCTATAGTCTTCCTGTGGCTACTGTGAATCATTTATTACTCGCATTATTACTCTGTGATGGAGATCTTTGCTTCTGCCTTTATCTCACTTGTATTCAGTGCAGATCAGATTTTATGCTTCACAAAGCTACCTTTTTCCCCTTTACTTTAACTCTTGTGTGACAAACAGGCAAGTGCTGTTGCTGAAGTGGGGCTCTTGGGCAGAATGCTTCTGCTAGGGAAGAGCAAAGTCCTTCTAGCCCAGTATCCTGTCTCTATCTGCTTTTGGTCACAGTAAGAGTATAAGAACAGGATATGCACATATATGATACATTCTGCAAATACTCCTCAGCTAACCAACCATGTTTTAGGTCTAAAAATTCCTAAATTGGAATAGTTTCTCTGTATTTTGTAGGCATAACTGCATTACATTGCCAATGTAATTTTTTAGCAACCACAGCATCCTGTGGGAAGGAATTCTGTAGCTTAATTACATGCAGTGCAGAGGACCCTCTCCTTTTCCTCGTTCTGAATATGCTTCATTGCTGCCTTGTTTGTGTATTGTAAAAGAAAGTGGACAGTGGATCCCTCTCCAGCCTCTTCATGTCACTCAGAATTTTATAGGCCTCTTCACAGACTGCTTACCATCTTCAGACTAAACAGTCTCACTTTGCAAACATTTTTCAGCTCTATATTCCTCCTGAGAACAGGTCAGGGAACAGAACTGTATCAGCATTTAAAATGCAGGCACATAAAGAAAGAACGTTGCTCCATGAACTCGTCCATTCTGTACTCTTGCCCTGGCAATATCTAACCTTGCTTGCTCTTTTGACTGCTGTTGAACTGATGTTCTCATGGAGCTAACATCATTCTAAGATCTCATTCTTCCTAAGTGATAATGATCAGCTTGGAGCTCATCATTTTATATGCAGCTCTGTTTATGAAATGTATTAAATCTGTCTTGCTTTTCCCTTTCTAGGCCTTCTCAACTGTGGTGATGGCAGTTGAGGGACCAAATGCAGCTGCCTCAGACCAGGTGGATGACATCATCCAGTATCCTTTCTTATTTCATTCTTAAATGTATTTATCATTCAAATGCTTACAGGATTAGTGAACCAGGATTTTTAAAATGCATCTTCCTGTGCATTGAGAACTAACTAACTCCAGCAATAATAGTATTGCTGCCACAGAGAAGAGCTGAATAGTTGTAACAAAAGGAGGTTTAACTACAGGAAGAATATTTATATACTATATGGCTAAAGCTAATTTTTCCTTTAGTATAAGGCCTTTCACTTTTTACAGGTTCTGCTTGTAGTTAACACAAAACTAAATGATCTCTTTAACTCACAGATACATAGCTGTGTGTGAGGAATGCAGTAAGAGAGGTACAGTGAATAGTGAGTAAATCGAATGTGGCAGTGTTTATGAAACCTCAAAATGTGTATAATTATCTCTTCCCATTTTCTTGTCAAGGGACCTGTATTCAGGTAGCAGAAGAAATATTGATTAGGTTGAATACTAGTGTTTCTGTAGGCTGCAAGCCATGCTCTGTCCTTATTTCGAATGTTTTTTTAATGTTCGACTCAACATTTTGTGCAACCTGTAGCCACCAGACTTCCCTCCTAGAGAGAATGGTGTTTTCGTCAATTTATGTCATAAAATGCATACGCAGTTTCCTTTACTGAAGTCTCCAGTGCTCGTTTTATTCGAGCTGTTTCAGAACTGGAACTCCTAGGCTTCATAAAGCCCAGCAAACAGAAAACTGATCATGTGGCAAGGTTGACATGGGGAGGCTGTTAAGCGGCCAAGTTAATGAAGGAAGACTACAGAGATGTTATGTGTGCCTCCAAAATTTTAATAAACAGGTTCTTTACAACATGGTGCAATGGCTTTGTTCTTACTAAACTAGTTTTTAGTAACATTGGTTTTTTTGACTCAGTATGCAAACATGGCTGCATGTTGCAAGATATATTCTGATTTCCTTGATGAACTGTTAACAAAATGCTACCTCTTTTTTTGTAAAACAGCCTCCATATACAATGTACTGCTCTGTTAGTACTGATGTTACAAATACTGCTTGCTGTACCAGTTTTAATCTTTGATGTGTGGTAGTTAAGACTATATTGATATAATTCAGGCTACCAAGCCAAAATGAGAACATTGGACATAAAATACAGAAATGATGAAGCAATGATGTTGTTAATTTGTGCATAATCTGATGGGGTTTGAGTCATCATTACAAAATGCCTTCCAGATAAGGATTTAAAAATAAATCAACCTACTGTGCTAAAAAGGATAGTAAGTTTCCATGTTCAGCAGCAACAGCATACTCTTCAAAGCAACTAGTGTTTTATACACAGACCAGACCTGGTCACAGAACCCTGAAAGGCTTGTTCAGGAGGAGAAAGGGACAATAATTTTGAAGATAGATTTATGCCCTTTGCTTTTGCTCTTCTCAAACTGTTTAAACTGTTCCCTTTTTATAGTTAGCTAGTTAGTACTAGCCACATTTGCTGTCAGTGGAATTTATGTCAGCATAGGCTAGCACTCGAGCACTGGAAGAAGGTAATAAAATCTGTATGTAAGGTTTAAACTATGGCTTCTCTGTTTCAGGATGAGTATTGTACAATAGGACAAAGGGAACAGTTATGCGAGAATAATGCAATTGTTGGTTGACAGTGTTAAAACACTACTTATCTAACAGCTCTTAGGTGATGGACAGAATCTTTTGATGGACAGAATCTTCTAAGCCATTTGTGCCCTGTGCACACTGCGAGCTCCTTCCAGCTGAGTTTATATGGAGCATTGTCTGTACCTGAGGTTACCAGTTCTGTACTGTTTGTAGGAACAGGACTGGAATGGCTCACAGCTGCTCATAACTGCAGTCATGAAATGGGTGTTTAGTCAGGAAGGAGCCAACGATCTGCTGCTATTCCTTGTCTACTGTCTGCCAAGGATCACTTCCTGATACTGTAACAAAGCAAAGTGCTGTGCAAAAGAGCTGGAAAATCCACAGGCATCCCTGGAGTACTGGGTTCCCAAGGACACAGAGGCTGTGTTAAGAAAAGTCTACACCTGATTCCAGGAAGCAGAAGAACATGGCTGCATTATAACAACTAGCTTGTTTGTTTTAAACTGACATTTAAAAGCTACGCTGCAGCTTTTAAATACATTTGCTCTGTATGTTGATGACCTATGTTCATGTTTTCCAGCCCTGGGAAAAGCTGTATTCCCTCCAGAACAATGTATATATCTGTCATACTTTGATAAACTGCCTTGAGGGCTGCAAGATGTGTATTTCAGCAGGGTGGGTGTGTGGGGACTTAAGTCAGTCTTATCACTTAGTAAATGGTTGCAGTTAAAGAAAAGTAAAGCCTACTTGAAGAAAAAACAAATACTAATTGCTCACAGTTTACTCTAGAAGACTGTTTACCTCCAGAAAAACTCCCAGACTGCCTCAGCTGAGTATAAGACTATTACAGACTTTCCTGAGGGAAATGGTCTGTTTTGTGCAGGTGTTGCTAGAATCCAGATGCTTCTGCTTAGTTGCATTGGCACAGCTGTCCCCAACTTCAGACTTACTCCTCATAAAACACTAAAAAACACAGCAGAAAACTGCAGCCTGGAGCTCCAAATGGTGAATCAGTTATTACAGCACATCTGCTTTATATAGGACATGGGTAAGTCCTGCTACAACAACCCTAGAACTTAGTATTTACAGAGGAGCAGATATAAGATAGGTTAGGTTTTTAGATACCATCAGAGAAGATACAGGCTTTAGTCATATCTTTTGTGATTGCCCTAGTTGCAAAGATACTGGATGGCAAAGACACAGTAACACTATCTGCTGTGCTTAATTAAGAAAAGGCCCAGTTTCCAATGTTGTAAAGCAAATTAAGAGTTTGAGGTAGAAGTTTATTGGTCTTTCTTTATACTGCCTCAACATAAAAATTGCAAATAGTAATGACAAAACCTCAGGCAGTAGCAGAGCAAGATTTTGAAGATCCCAGTGAAGCAGTTGCAAAAGAACTCTAATTCTTCTCTTCTGTGTACCAAGACAAGGGGATAAACAAAAAACTCCAGAGACCAAGCCAGAGCCATCTAAATCAGACAACTCCCTAGTATCTGCTCCTTGGAAATCTTACAATAAATTGTATAAAGAGGAAAATGAGAAATTTCAGTACAGCTCCATAGACTCTCTTTTCTGAACCTGACCTATTTATGTTGTAAATACACCTGAAAAAGTAAAGAAAGAGCAAAACAGCCAAATACCTCAGTGTTCAACAAGAGCACATGCAGCCAACTGCTCTGCACACCTGTCCTCTACCCCCTTCCTACCCCCCCCAGATGCAAGATAAGCCAGCATTCCAACTGTAACTTTTAGACCTTTTATGGATAAAATATTTGGAAATAAGAGGAGCAAGCCTCAACAGCATGTGGCTTTTAAGCTATTAAAAGGAGCAGACAGCATTAAAAATAAGTAAAATAAATAGTTACTAGCTCCCCCCCCCATTTAACCAATAATGCAAACTTTGAAGCTTAACATCACTTATATTTACTATGTGATACATGGTTTCTCAGGATCAAATCCTTAGTTCTGTACTTGGCACCTCATAAATTGTAACAGCAAAATACTAGTCTAAAATTATGTAAAGACTGTCATGTAATTTATTTTTCCTGAGCAAGGAGGGTAGGAGGGTTGGACAGTTAAACTAAACAAAACTGTTCATAAATCTCAAATCTAATTTGCTTTTTCTTTAGAGGCTAGAATTGTCTCAGTCCTAACTGCCTGAGAAGAGTTTAACATTGCAGAATTTTGCATCAACTTCTGTAAGAGCAGAGATATTTCAGATCTCTTAAGTGTCACATGGTGCTTTTTCTCCTTGGATGAAGTTCTATCGCTAGAATTTGAACACTGAGCTTTCTGCTTACAGGTAATCTGCTTATGAATTTAGCATTTATTTGGCCCTTCATATGCTTTTACTACTGATGGTGTAAATACCCCAAATTCACCTAGCATGCCATAGCAGAAGTATACATACGGTAGGCCTTACCTACATAAGCACAAATGCACACATAACTTTAAATTTTAGTTTCTACAACTGTCTGCCTAGTAATAATGTCTTCTGCAGTTATTCCAAGAAAACTCCCCTGTCTGCAATGTTCATGAAAAGTGAACATGACAAAAAAGCTCCCCCAAATGTTTATAGTGTGGTACTAGGCCTGAAACTGTAAGAATGTAAAGTCTCACCTCTGAATTAATAATTATATTGTTTTTCAAGACCCATATATTCCAGCAAAACTGCTGTTAAAAATTACACCTGAAAATAAGTTATCTATTGTTTAAGTAGTACACCAATTTTCTGTATTATCGATAAAATATTCTGCTACTCTTTGACACCTCTTTACACTACTGGCTTCAGATACCAAAAAAGGACTTGAGAATTTGGTCCTTTAAGATGAACTTTGAAAAATTCAGGGATCCTACAACAGCAGTGAAGTGTAAAAATAAACCAGATACCTGTATTAGAGCCAAACATTCTTCCTCACATTTTTCATCTCAGAGAATTTCAGAAATGGTAAAAGTGTTTAATTCCTTCCAATACAAAGGTCATAGCACTGATTCAGAACAAGAGCATAAACTCATAATACATTATCAGCCTCATTTTTCTTCCTCCCTGCTGTGGATCATACAGGTAATCCTTTGCACTTCCCAACTTGCAAATGGAGCGAGCTGTCACAAAACACAGATGCTAACTAGAATCTGATAACAGTTTTGCTGCTTTTCAGAGATCAGTACAAGAGTTACTCATAGGCAGAGCTCAAGCATCAGCACACAGAATTGCTTGAAACTCTTTCCTTTTCAGCCTTGAAAAATGCTGAGTAATATTACAGTTATACCCTTTCATACCTAGTCATAAGAATCAACATGTGCAGTCTGTCAGGATGTATCTGCTGCTTTTTAAGTTTACAATAACAGATCTGCTTGAAAAGAATTTACATCCTGATAGCTTAAAAATAGGTTAACCAAGATCTTTAATTGCAACTTAATAGAGTGAAACCAACTGTCCTTGACTTGCTTTGCTTCTGGACGGACTCCAGCTCCATATAAATGGAAACAAGATTCTCAATGTGGCCACCAAAACATGCAGTGCAAAGAATTCAGTATTTATTGAATCTTACCCATTTCTGCTTCACTCAAACCCCTCTGGAAAACTTCTGAAAAGGCTCTCCAAAACATTTTTAAGCACCAGCCTTCTCTTCAAGGAATCCAAATTCCATATAATATTTTTTGAACAGTACCCAACCAGCCAACTGTTTTCCTCTTAAAGAGTCACCTGTAGGAACAAGCCTTTCACAGAAAATTCATCATGTCAGAAATTCACACTAAAAGCACTGAGATTAGGGAAAGCAGCCAGTTTGAAGACAGAACAAGCAGCAGTTATTAAAAAAAAAAAAAAAAAAGTCATGTGATGAATGCAACCTCATTTTCAATACAGGCACAAATTAGGCGTGCCATAGTTACGATACATAAACACCCATGGTGGCATTATATTTAATCTGGCAGAAGACTGTTTATTATGTATTAATTTGGAGCCGCACAGGAGTGAGTGGGTGCTAACATGACATCACTTTTTATTTACAGCAGCTCTTAATGTCCCAAAGGATAAGATGAGCTGAGGTGCAGAGACAATCATACTGGTTGGTATCTTACTTCTACTCCAATCTCAGGTTATCATTAAGAGATATACACATTTTTATCAAGTCAGAACAGGGATCTTCCAGAACACACTACAGGAGATGCATCAGGATGCTGGGAATCGGGTAGCGGTACACCTAGAAGCAACAGTGTGCTTTCCTACACTGGCAAATTAACAAAAGAATGAAGCCCTAAAATGGGGAACAAGAAGGAAAGGGACTGAGAACCCCGAGGCAGACAACAGAAATGACAGCTCATATTCTGTCTCGTCTTTATCTTCAGCAACAGAAGACCTGAGATGATAATCTAGCAGAGATTTTCCATTTCTAAAATTCTGATAATAGAGTAAAAATAATCCCAATATTGAGGGAAGGTAGGTTTCAGGGAAGCAGACAGAATACTCAGATCCTGTGCCTGTGTGCACAGTTCTGAACCTGTAATCTCACTACTCTGTGAATGGAAGTTCACTAAGAGCTAAAGGCATGGTTTCCCTGAAATCATAACCATCACCAGCTGAAGTTTCAATTACATTTCAACTAAAACTTCTCTCCGTGTAGTTGAAATGGTACAGAGCTATATGCTACAAAAGACTTCTGTGTAACCAGAAGCTGACAGGCAGTAAGTTAAATTTAGAAAGGAGCATAGTTTAATCAAAAGATTGCTTTAAAACTGCTCCACGTCCCAAAAGCAGATAATCCAAGTCATCTGAAAAACAGTAATTCTACCTATAACACACAGATCTGGACTTACTATGTAATAAGCTTTCAGTAAATCACACTGATACTCAGAATTACACAGACATGCTCAACCAACATTGATACAGCAGTTTGAAAACAGCTGAACATATCTGGCAGCAAACTCCTAAACCTAGAACACCAAGATTATACACCTTCAGCTCTTCCAATACCTATGTAGTTCCCACTTGTGGTGCAAATGCCTGGTCTAGCAAACAGATTTCCTTTGACACGTCACTTAAATCTGAAGGGAGAAGAGCACAGCTGTTTTATGAGTCAGCTGCAGTATGTTAAATCAATAGTTTCTTGTCAGTTATATAACAAACATGCTTCCACAACAGGAAGCAATATATGCAAATCTAAAAGATTTCTTAGCCTCTGAAGAATGAGACATTTCCATCCACCTCCCTTTCCTAATCTAAAATTGTGACCCACTCCACACTTGCTAGTAAATAAAGTTTTCATTTAAACACTCAGATTTAAGTTTATTCATACACAGCAAAGTTCCACCTGCATATTAAAAACAAACAGATTAGAAGTAAATGTTTTATTCTTCCAACTAAATTCCAGTACTACAAGGGCAGTAAAACAATGATACACTGAAAAATTGCAGCAATAAACATTTGTTAAAGACTGATAGAATAAATAAAAACTACAAAAATGAGAAATCATATAAACCCATTCTTAACTCCCAAAAAAGTCATGGAATACAGAAATGCCCTCCTTCACTATTTCACAGGCAGTACTGTGGGCTATTTGCTTAAAATTGTCCTGGGATTACATTCTAATTCAACTGTGATTACAGCCTTGTTGTAGTGCACAGTTATGAAAACCACACTAACTTCAGTCAGAAGTGTCATTCTACATTTTTATTTACACAACCAGTGAAGGGCAACTTCTAGAACACCAGCTTTAATCCTTTACTTTTTCAAACTTATTAACATAAGAAGCCAAATTGTAATGATACAGCAAATGAGGCCACTGGTATTATTACAGGTAGCAAAGGTCCACATCCAGGTGGTACTGACATCAGGGAGCACTCCAAAACCAGTTGCTGCATAAGAGTGGTTGCCACTGACAAAAGCTTGAAATAACCTGTGTTCACAGGGGGAGAAATATGGCATTGCTGCAAGTCTTTACTGGGACAGCTTGCAACAATAAAAGAGGGTGTATAGGGCAGCCCACATATGCAGAAAACGTGATTCATGAAACATCTGAAAACAGAAGAAAAAAAACAACCACACATTAATGATGAAATTAACAAAAGCCAGATCTATCCCAAATCTTTTAGGACAATGTCAAAAACTGCTTCAAAATCAAAATCCGCATTTTATGGGAGACAGTTCTAGAAATTTTTAAACAGATGCTGTATTTTAATCTAACATCATTGTCCTTTCAACCTAAGCTTTCCAAATTACCAATTTAAAAGTATTTTAACTTGGGGCCTAGCTGAAGCTAAACAACAAACAATAGCCATTTAAATTATCGAACATTCAGTAATTTAATGCTGCTAT
This sequence comes from Apteryx mantelli, assembly GCF_036417845.1. Taxonomy (NCBI): domain Eukaryota; kingdom Metazoa; phylum Chordata; class Aves; order Apterygiformes; family Apterygidae; genus Apteryx; species Apteryx mantelli. Next base: position 98,776,848 of record NC_089980.1, on the reverse strand, counting down.
AGGAACCAAAAGAAATACTCACAACTGGCAGGCTGTTCTCCATATCGTCGCATGATCTGATCATGCGTGAACTTCACAAATGCGTCGTATTGTTCTGCAAGCATGAAACATTAGAAGTGTGAATCTATTAAGTTTAGCTCAGGCTGAAAAATATTCAAAGCTACCTTTTATACCATAAGTCTTATCAATTAAGCACACACCCACTAACGGTATTTTTAGGAGACTTTACACAGTTCAGAGCTGCCATTTCTTTACATCCCCAACAACAATGCAGCACATGTCCCCTTAATTAAAAGAACTTCCCTTAGAAATTTCTGTAACAAAAAACATCCTCCAAGATAATATGCTGCACGTAGATGCAAAGATCTCAATATGCCTAACATCTATTAAGCTTCAGACACTATGCTCAGAAGTAATCAAGTGCGCCCATTTTACACACGTATAACAGGGGCAGAACAGATAAGCAGACATGACATTAAGGACAGTGCTACTAGGGTTGGAAATACAATTCTCTCTGCTCTAATCACGACCAAATATAAGAAAATTAATTCAATGAAATGGCAACACAGAAGTACAGGAGAGGGATTTGCCACGGAGTGAGAAATTCTTTCGGTGATTGCCAGAAATCAAAAGCAAAAGAAACCAAAAGGAAGAAAGGCTAAGTGACTAATACTTGGCTAATTTCAATCACAAAAGTAGCCACAGTAGGAGAGACATAATTGACTCTGGACTTCATGAAAAGAGCTGTCGTGTAATCTGAAATGAAATTTAGACATGAAAACTATTCATTTGGATTTGAACTAAAAACTGTTATTTCCCAGAAGGATTATTTCTATACAACACATACATACAAAAACATTCGCAATATTTTATTTAGTTTTACTACTGCACTCATCAGCAGGATATCACCTTTCAGATTAGGAAATTGAACAAGGAGAGTAATATCTACCAGATGCCGCTCCTCTCCATTTCCCTTCCTCCCTTGTGGAAAAATACATGTGCAGCAATGTGGGGTGTTCTGAGAAAAGGGCAAGGTCAAAGAAGGCAATCTTCAACCAAAAATGCAGTTAGATTTGTAGTGGTTCCTAGTCCCACAGGTTTGCCCCATTAAAGTCCCCATCCTCTTGCAAGGGATGAGCTTCACCTTTGAAGTAAACAGCGTATCAGTAATCAGCAAGTAGTGCAGCAGCAGCCCAAAGTACGGACCTGACTTCACGATCTAAGGACATTCATCCTTGACTGAACAGGCCCAGTGTCATAGCAGCCAGTTCCCCTCTGCCCACAAGCACAACCTCTGTTTCAGTGCAGCTGAGATTGATGGCTTTTCAGCAGCCATGTGAGGATCTTAGCAAGACAACAAAATAACACAAAGAGCACACTGAGGGATTTGTTGCCCAGAAACCATTTCCAAGAATAACAGTGACTAGAACTTTTCCTAAAAGTATGTATTAAAGGCCAGAAACCCATTTGCAAGCTTTCTTCTTTAAAGATGTAAGTCAAAATGCACAGATGCTTTGCAGTACCTTTGTTAAAAATGTGGCTTTGGAAATTTAAAAAATCCCTTGTTGCTAAAAATCATCTTTCTTGTGGTGTTCAATTTGGAAAAGTTAAGCAATCCAAAGGTAAGAGGAAGCTACAATGAACCGCTGAAAATTTAAGCGAACACTTCTAAAGCTACTTACACCAGTGGCATTCCATATTGTAGATGTTATAACTACCTTTAAGTCAAAAGATGACTATATACCATGCATACAAATATTATTACTATACCCTGTGACTTGAACTTTAGTATCGAAAGCCTTTTTTCACAAGCAGATTCTAGAACAACCTTGGAGCTGAAGTTTCACATAGCCCCTTGCCCTCCTCCTCTGGTTCTAAAACCTACAAAGGATTTTGCAAACCCAAGTTAATGCTAACAGAGGTTTCATATAGCAGAGGCTTAAGGGGAAATAAGGGCATTACAGTGATCTGTGTTTTCCATTCAAACACCCATTCCATATAAAAAGCAACTCTGTTTACAAAGAACGGGGGGGTGGGGAGAAGGAGCTATCCGGCAAACTACAAGAAAACCCTGATTCAGAAAGAAATGAGAAAAATATCCGAGATCCAAACATTCAGTTACTTCTCTTGGAAGAAGCCATTCATTTAAGTTTTATTACAGAATTACCAGTTATATTACCATTGACTTCACTGGCCTGTAAGAACAAGTACGATCCTACTGTACATAGTTTAGGAAAGAATACAACCATTCTGTCAGCAGAAAAACATAACTGGCCTTCTATTTAGGGAATTATTCTAAACTCTTTTGTCAGTTTCTTTCTAAATTCCCACATACTTTTGAAAACCTACTATTGGCTGGATATATGGAATGCAGTAACAATCTTTCTAATAGCTCTTTTTGGTGACCACTGCCCTCAAAACAGTAAATGTAACCTTGGGTCACTGTAACAACAGCAAAAAAACAATCCCTCCTCCTTCTCCCCGCCCCCCCCCCCCCCAAAAAAAAAACAGTTCCCTTTGGGAGTGACAAGGAGGACATATGAGGAACTTGTCACGAGGGTTGTTGCTGTGAAGGACTACAGGTTTGTACTCAGGAAGCATCTGGGACAAATGTATAATAATCAGCTGAAGACCAGGTATGTTTATGATCACCCTTAACTAGAGTGCATTTAGGAGAATGCAACAAATGTCTCAATTCCTAACATATGTAAAACAGAAGAAAATAACTCTACACAGCCCCAATTCACCAGTTTGAAACAGGTTAGAAAGGAAAAATGTAGAAATGGAACATTAGGCCCAAAGTAATGTAAAAATATAGGATTAGCCATATTTGTAAATAAATGTGGATTTTAAAGGGACTTAAAACTATAGTGGCTTCACACAGCAATGGCAGACCAGCACGCACAGAAGAGAGGCTCAGGGGCAAAGACAATATTCTCATGGGCAACCCACAAGCCTGACACAAGCCTGGTGACTTTCAGCATGGGCATGCTTGCAGAGGTTTTAGTCCCCTACCTGAATAGGTTTGCAAACTATAGTCTCATGTGTTTTCATGTGGGAAGCAGAACAGCAGTGTGCATTCAAAGACATTTTGCTGCCAAAGAGTACCTTCACATGTTTATTAGATTCACACTAACCACTACATATTAAATTAAATGCTGAATTGTACTGTGAAGGCACCTACCTCTGAATGCACCAGAATTTAGGTGCTCAGATGTTATAAAGATGCTTAGAAGTAGAGGACATAAATACCTTTTCCTTTGACAACTAAAAGATCACATTTACAAGACTGACATTAGCATCATCCTTATGGAAAAGCAAGTTGGCATCGGGCACAAAAATACCAGCAGAATTGTATGAAATACAACAATTCAACACAGAATATCAGAAATACAGCTAAGTACTGGCACTCAAGCAGCTACCGAAAACCACTGGCAGCAGTGTAATGGCAAGTGCTGGGAAGAGAAAAGGAAATCTTAGGTACTGTCTTCTTGCCAAATTCCAGAAAAAGGAAGTCAGTTCCCAAGCAGGGAAAAAAAAAAGAAAAAAAAAAAAGTCCTTCACAAAGAGCTCTTAAGTCAGTAAAATAGAAAGTCTTTCTGGCAAAAAATAAGGAGGAAATGGTCAATTCAAACATGATAGCAAGAGAAAGTTCCATCTGAAATAAAACCTCTGTTTCCATTGATTAGTAATACCCAAGAGTCACAGTTCCTACCCAAGGCAGCATAGAAGAGAACACCCCATCAAAGAAACTGAATACAGGACAGAAAAACTGATGTGTAATCTCATTTCTTAATCGTGTTAGGTCAGAAAAAACACAGCATAATATTAGTATTAGAAAAAGGTTTATGCTTTCAAATTCATCTTAACAAATAATATTGAGCTATAAAATACCTGCAAGTTTTGTGGTCAAAATTTCTTCATACTCTTCACGGATTTTCTCTTCACGTTCTTTCAGCAAACGTTCACAGATCATTCCAACTTGTCTGAGAGTAAACAGAGGCTGTTCTTTTTTCAATGGTGATGATGCTGCAGATGAAGTACCTAAGATTAAATATTCAAGCATAACAATTAACTACTTAAAGTAGTTCAGAATCACTTTTTTTAGATCTCATTTTCTTCACATCTTTTACATTAATGGAATTTTCCAAAACATTTGGAGAACTGTCTCTGTCACCTGAACACTTATTATTAAAGTAAAATATTGGACATTCAAAAGGAGGATATCTGTAATGCATGATATGCACTGATATCAAAAGACTAAGTGTATTACACAAACATGATAAAGTGAAAAAAATTACTGTACCCTATTTACAAATTCAGACTTCTATTTTTAGCAAAAATTACAGTAAAATATATTTTTGCAAAGACTACTGCTTCACAAAAGCCTACTGTAAGATCTCTGGCAGAGTAAGCAGGATGGTTTCTTGAAAGTGTTGTAAACTTTGTGCCCTACTAATTCTCACAATGAGAAACTAGAATTCTCCAGATCAGTGCTAGCATTGCCAAAAATACAACACTGAGTGGTGAGAATATGCCATGAAACACCAGATAACTAGGGAAAATTATTTACTCAGACTCCAAGAACAAACACCAGAATTGCACAGAATTTTTGAGGCACCTGGCAAAGCTGGTCCAGTGAGAAGAAATGCATGTGGCTGTGCATCAGTAGAACAACAAGGATCTGTCTGCTGGAAGCTATTTTCTAAGTGTCTCCTCTTCTGCATGCGTTTGTACTCCTGTTTTATGTTGTACAGAATTTGTTCTAAAAGCAAAGCAATAAAAGTTAAGCATGAGATAATTATATTTCAGCATCTCAGTGAACTTTACTTCCATTTCAAACACCAAATACTGTAGATAATTAACAGATACAAGTTAGACTGTTAAAATACAGCCTGCAGAAACTACCAATTTTATGTAAGACAAAGGCCAAATAATGAAGCTAACTGAAGGAAAGGCAACTCCTGACTGTTCCCATCAAAAGACTGAAAAACATTATGTTAGTTAAGGTCAAGTATCAGTGCCAGAATACAGCTAACAAAAAACAGCGTAAGGTTAAAATCTGGGAACTACCAAGTGTATACACGGATAAAAAATAAGCCTTAGAACTTCTACTTCTACTGGTATTCACCACCTTCCCTTCATACATTTCATTTGCTACCTTCTTTCTCCCCCACACACCATGCTTATAGCTCATATAGCTAAGGGTGACAGAAGACTCCAGAATAAAACATCTAAAAGAAATACTATTCCTGGCTGTTCAGTTACTGGCATATAGGCAGCAAACTGGTGGGGAAAGCAAAATATAAATAGAATGTTCTTAAAGCGACTACTACTTAAAATCTTAACTAAAGTGATAAGCAAAATACAAAAGTCTCCTATAATGAGCAGTTTTTGACAGCTTCAGATCTATCCAAGTAAACATACTGGTCAGATCGATAGTCTCTTTCAAAGGAGTAAGGCAACACGTAATTCAGCATGACTGTGCTAGGTAAAATACAGTAATTGCTTAAAAAATCTTATCTCTATTGTAGAAATACAAGGAAGAAAAAAGAAGTAATTCTTGCAATAAAACTACCAGTCCTAAGTGTTTGCCCTCTGAAATTCCATGCCGCAAAAACCTCCCAGGAACATCAGCGCCGAAGCGGCTATCTTCTGGCTACATTAAATATTTTCAAAAACAAAAGAATTATCATTTTCTACACTTTACAATAGACAGCTTCACAGAAAGAGATCTCCAAAGAATTCTTCCTGATGAGAATTCTTATTTTAAATGCTCAACTATCTTAAAAAAAAAAAAAAATCCACACTGACAGCAAAAAAGTTTCCCTCAACTATCAGCTTCTACTGAGTCTAAGCTTCCAGTCCTTTGGCAAAGACAGCTTCCCCAAACTCACATACATGCAGATCAATGTGATCATGTCAGAGTGTCAAAGGACTCCACTCAATACCTTACTACATTTGTTCAGCATTTTGCCAGTACAACAGCATGAAAATTTCTCAACCGAATTCCAGTGTTTGTATATAACATGTTCATGAGGTTCTGTACTAGAGCATTTTCTAATAAGCAACCATATGAAGCAAGTAACTTCAGAACTCAGCTTATTCAGCCAGTGGCTGAAGTCCATGGTAGACAAAGCAAACGAAAATATTTGCCAGCTCCTAGTTCAGAGGTTTAACAACTGTGGTTCTTCCACTTCAGGAGGCAGTCTGGGAGCTTCTAATTTATGAGAGAGGAAACTGTCCCCAGCCAAGTCTGAAAGAAGAATATCAGCATCTTCAGCAAAGGAGCTTCTTGTTTGGATTTTGTCCTTTGATGACAAGCCCTGCAATTTATACTGTTTCAGTCACATATTTATCAGTGCTTGTACAATTTTCAACCCCCTAAAAGGAGATCAATAACTTGGGTCAAAGAAGCAGTAACTGCAGAAGACATAACAAGAAGCACAATGGGGAAATGTGAGCAAAGGAAAGCATGAGAAAGAGGTAAAATAAGTACTCACGGGTGGCTAGAGGATTCACACTTTTTGTAGGACGGACATACATACCTACTTGTCCTACTTGTAGGACACATACCTACTATGCTCCACAGAAATATTTAATTCAGGTTAAACCAAGGTGCAATTAGGCTTCCAAAATTAACTAAAATCCTACGGAAAATTTGTCACATGGATACACACTACCTCAGATATTCTGAGACTGGTCATACAGCACTGCAACATTTTTACTGAACAGCATTATGGTGGTAAAACCGTACTTTTCCTCAGAAACAACTGTTGTTCTAGCTAGAGAGATACTGCACAACTGTCAATGGAAACCCATATGGCTCACAAGACAATATCTGTCTTAAAGTATGTTTACACTATAGAAAACATGATCACAAAGGTTCAGACTATATTTATATTAACTGAGGAATGTAACACACCATATGCATCTTTTGCTACTACTTGGTCTCAGGCATACTTTCCAGGTTCCTAATGAATAGCAAAAACATCAATCAAATTTTACATGTAATAACTTTGATTAAAAAAAAAAAAAAACTACAGCTCTGCTTAATATTAGCTTTATGCAAAAATATTTTGAAAACAGATTAACCTTCAAAAATCATGAAGAAAAAAACCCTAAACAGACTCTGGTCAGTGGATAAAACCACAAGAATAAACACCCAATCAAGCACACTGAGAAGCAAAAGAAAGATAGCGGGGAGGGGGAAGGAAATAACTGGGATAGAAAATGAAGTTCTGTGCACCAAGAATAGACAATTTATTTAGAACTATATTGAATTATGAGCCTATACATCTCAGTGATATTACTGTAATTCCATCTACTTCTAGTCTGGCATTATTTTGTAATTTGCCATCTTCAAATTTTACTCTGAAAATCAAAAATCTCCGAATAAGCTACTGCCTGGCACATTGGAGGAAGAAAAAGGTGGGGGGAGAAACAAAACAAAAAAACCTGTGATAAACTGCACTACTGTAACTTTAGGTTCCAACTGTGTGAGAGAGGAGGGGACTACTTAAAAATGCCAGTACACTATCTACATTGCAAACAGCCAATCAGCAAAAAAGCAAGTCTGAAATTTGAAGTCCTGTCTGAACACTTAAGCATGTACATAACCTGTTTTGGTAAACAGCTTCCCCATATTTAGTGTAACTTAAGAGATTTATGGCAATACTGCTCAGGACAGAGAACTGGACTACAGTGGAAGATCAGAGCCCTACTAAGCTGCTAGCAGGCAAGATGACTGTGAGGATGACTCATCTTATACTTCCTTATCTCCACCATTTGTAAAACACGTAATAGTTGAAAAATACTAGCTTAGCTTAACATCAAACTGTTCACTGATTTCTCACATGAACGATCAGACCACTAATGCTTCAAATTAAGCAGACATGTGTTTGCAGCATCAAAGACTGGGTAAATAAATGTATTTTTATTTACACACAGTGACATAAAACATTTTAGACAAAACTACTTCACTGTCAAGTGAAATGTAAACTTTCAAATACTCAGGATTGATTTTAAATGAAAATCTGAATGACAAATTGAAGTCACTAAGCAAGGAACACTGAATTAACACTAATTTTGACTTTGATTTGTATTAAATTTGTTTTCAAAAACATTTCACTTATTTGATTAACAATTAAGGATGCAACTAAATCCTACACCTTTATAATAAAGGTGTTATTTTCAGGCATGCCTAATACAGAGCGTATCCAAATACACATAAGTAGTATTTGCAACACACATTCATTCCTCTTCTTAATTTTCATGTGCGCCTAAAATAGTCAATAAAGCATTCTGAATTTGTCACACTGCATTTGCACAAAAACTAATTGAATTAAATGTAAAGGGTTTTTTTTATTGAATCTACCTTAAACATTCTGGAGGATTGGTTTTTTTGTTTTTTTTTTAAATCTGTTTAAATGCACCAATTTATTTCCTGCACTTAGCATTCTGCCTAATAAATCCACAAAAAATATGCTTGATGAACCAACAGATTCTCTGATCAGAACATCTTTTGAAGATGTTTGAAGATCTTGGGGTACATAACTTTCAAAGAAGCCATGAAATCTTAAGACAACAAGAATCAAACAATTTTTGAACAGCATCTATATGGTAGACATCTAACTGTAAAGCCTAGTTAATCAAAACTTAGAATTAGTAGACCTCATCCTCCCTAGTTTTCATTCCAGAAAATCTTCCTGACTCTTCAGTTGTTTCTTAAAGCTAACTGGAAGTGAAGGGTGTTAAGTAGTCTCTCTCCATTGACAACTGAGTTAAAATGTGTATCTAACTAGTGTCAGACTTTTTTTGTGTGTGTGTTCCTCAAAGCAGAGGCCCCAACTGTCTTTTTCAACAATGACAAACATTTTAATTAACAAATTATATTTTAAAATCTAGAATCTAAAATTGTACTAACTGCACTAGAGTTGCACTAATTAAAGAAAACCTAAGTATGAGCAAGCATCTTAACACCATAAAATTGAAGTGGGAACCAGAGTCATGCAGATTAGAATTCATCAGATATTTCAAAAGGCTATGATTTTATATAAAAATTCATATCCATCTACAGCACCTTGTAGGTGCTGAAGTTCAAATCAGATACTGTATTTCAGGTAACGATTTTATGAGATGATGAAAGGAATATATATATTTAATATGATCAAGCAGCATTGTGGCCCATCCTCAGTTTCATTTCAATTTTCACTTTACCCACTGTGCTCACTGTTTCCTACTGGCTGGAGGTACCTCTGAGGGCTAACAAGAAACACCAGGCAAAAGGATTAAAGTGCAAATCAGGCTTGCTGGACCTAGGCTAGTACCAAGAAAAATCTACACTGCTAGCACACTGAAATGAATTAATACTTGATAAATGACATTTCAAAATCATAGATGACTATGAACCCAGGCCACAGTTATGCAAGACTAAACTCTATGCCTCTTCTCTTCCCTCAGTTGAAAGGTCAGGTTCAAGACTAGGATAAAGAATGATATATTGAAAGTGTCACTGTGACCATGACTGTTAAAGGCGTGGGGGATTAAATTAAATACAGCTGAATATAAGGAAGTGGATAGTTATTCATTTTCATCTAGAGCTCTGTGTATGAAGACAGAGCATATAGTATATTTGTTCATAAAATACTGCATTAAGAACAGCATTCACACAAGTCTTCTTTCAGAACTTAAGATATAATTCAGGAAATCAAAATTACATGTTTAAACTCCCTTCATAGCTAGTGAAAAGAGGATGAAACCTAAAGTGGGCAATTCAGAATCTTAGTTTGACACCTGAAATATGATTTGTCACACTAACACATTACAAAGGCAAATACTCATTTCCAAGAGGTGATGTCTATTTCTTACTTCCTTTAACTCATGAGGAAGAGACAAAAACTTACTTTTTCAAGTTCTATCATCTAATTACTTCATCCTGACCTGTAATTATCTAGAAATTATGTACAACTGAAACAGGATTTCAGTTTGAAAAGGTAACAAGGCAAACAATTATTTTCTCCATTTTAATAATTGCTTATCAACTGCGAAGGTGTTGATCGTTTCCCTTGAAGGATTTTTTTTTCTGGCTTGATTTTTAAGCTAGCAATCTCACATCTCAGTTCTTGGCTTCTCTCATTTAGCTGAAGGAAACTTTGGCAAACAAGTAGGATGGTGACTCAATAGGCTGAAATCAGAGTAGCAGTTTTCCTGGCCTGAAATGGAACCTAAAGCTCAGGTTTCAGTTTGTGATGTCACCATTCAACATATACATTCAAACCTTAACCATGCCTGAGATTTCTCCTAAGTAAATCAATCAAATGTTATTCTGATGTCAGCAGCATACATTATAAAGATGTACACAAGGGATTTCAGCTCCTTTTAAAGTAAAACTGTTTCACTGTGCTAGTTCAGCTGCAGAGTGTTTTCAATAGCCAATCTCCCTTATTCAACATTTAGTTGATGTTACCACATTCCTAATTTTGTTTTCCCCACCAGATCTTTGACACACAACATCAATTTTATGACACTAACTTTACCTAAGGAGAGCACTGCGACAGAGCAGTGGGTAACAACATTCTTCACTCATATCTACTTAGCTAGGCAATCCACAGACAGACAGGAATTAAAATGATCCAGATACTCCTCTTACAGTCTTGCTTTGGTCATGGACATCAGTCACTATAATTTACTTTCTTAATTAGACATGGTCTGTTAGACTTCAGTAATAAACCTTTGGAAATTATGTTTGTCGCAGAGGATTATACTCTAAGACAGAGCACTGATAACAGGTATGTGCTGACACTTCACAGCCAGTGTCTACAGCTACAGAATCAACAGAAGAAACTCTGGATGGACTCTGGCACAGAACTGGCCACCTCTGGAGACCCAGTTACTCAAGGTCTCGGACTGATGAAGGTTCTGGTTCTTCCATAACAAGTCTGATGCTTATACAAGGATTAGCTTGTTTTCCAAATGCGTTATTTCAGGAATTCACAGTTCTCCTGATCAAGGGATTGAGCAATGAAAAATAAATCAAGCAATGCAAAATGTATTAGACATAGCAATTAGGTCTTTTTCTGCACACACAAAAAAATGTCACATTGCATTTATCAGACTTGCAATTGAAACAAAGAACTGCTTCAACATTTTATGACATCCAAGACCAAGAGTATTCAACATTTATAGTCACCACAGGCACCTATATAGAAAATTTTCATATAAATTAAGTTAGAAAGTCCAGATGCAGCCATTATGTGCTTTTTCTTTTTTTTAAAAGGGCTGGGAATATTTTGTTTTTAAACCCCTAACGACTGCTGCAGTACTGGAGCATGAGAAACTTGGCATCTTGCCAAGGTAATTTAGCAATAGATATACATGCCAATAAAAGTTAACAAAACAGAAATTAAGCAGAAAAAGATGTAGCATAACTAACACACCACATTCCAAAGCCATTAGACTTGGTCATTTAGAACCCAAATCTGCACTTGGCTACTTCACTGAAAGTTTCAGACAGAAGTAGTCAACTTTCCTCAAGAGGGGAACTCAAAGGTCAAAGGAGGACAGCCTAAGTAAGGGGAAGACTAACAGTTCTTCCTATTGAAACAGACCCACGTTATTTTGCATAACTTTAAAAACTGATGTTAATTGGGTCTAATATTTTTTCAGATTATTCTGTGACAGAGCAAAGTATACAATAAAGACAAATTCAACTAGCTTCTGTTTGTAAATATTCAATTATCACTTATGAGAGAGGAGACTCTTAAAACCAACTATTTGTCACCTTTAACTATAGACATTTGCCTGCAAACTGAAATTGTTATTTCAGAACTCATCACTTGTTACTTCTTATCCTGATAGCAACCTTCTTTTTTGAAGACTGGGGGCAAGAACATGAAAGGTAATAATTCAGCGCTGAATTAACAAGAAACAGCGGTCCTGAAAGCTAGCCTTATCCACAAGATGGATGCAGTAACAGTACACTGTTCTGCAGAGTAATTAACATGCCTCAATTCTGAGATAAGTCTGTAGGAAATAGTTCACTTTTCGCACCTATTCAATCAGTCGCCTCACTTGTTGAGACTGCCATTAAAGCAGCAAATACCAATTATGTATATCCAATACGAAATAGTGCATAAACACAAAAGCTTCCATATACTGTCAAGTGTTTGATATTATCTCTGCTTGGATTTCAACCAATGACCTGAGGTGAAGGACTGTTCTCAATAGCCCCACCCACTACAGCTTTTGGGTTGCAACATCAGTTAATTACCGGGGAAACATTTGGGCAGATGACTGTTTCAGATGGAGAAAAAATTGCATGGTCAGATGAAAGAGTTAGCTTGTGGATTTTGAAGAGATTTCCCCAACTATCTTAAATACAATATTCTTACTGATTCTGCAAATCTGATTTTGAATCAGTAGTACGGAAGAAAGCTACTGATCTCAATTTGTTTTCTCAGTTACCATGCATGATGAATTAGGAGATTTAAATCCCTAAGGTCAACATTACTTTTTTTTTTTTCTTCATTTCTTTGGACAATATTTCCCACTGTAGCTTCAGGATCAGAAATATCCAGAGGTCTTTCTCACACTGACCCACCTTTCAATTTAGGAAACAGCTTAATGTGTAATTTTTTTCTTTGTAAATTTTTGCAGAGAGTGTAATCTTCCATCAGGATAAAACTGCAAATAACCTATTCTAAGACACCCAGTGGATAAGGAACAGAATTACTCCACTCCTCCCCCCTTTCATCATCTAAAACCTATTCAACAGCTTAAAAATAAGACAGCATTCTTAAGACTGCTGAGAAAACAGGAAAGATACAATGCATCATCCACAGGCACACAGATCCAAGTCCAGTCCTCCTCGTAAAAGCCCACCTGCTCATCCCTACTTGTGTGATATGACAATGCACACCCTAACAATCCACAGAGAAAAATCTTCAACCTGGTAAACATTTGTAACTACCTTCCTGTTTCAACCCAGCCATTCAAAGCATCATTATTTTCCAGGGCATCTATCCAACAAAAAGTTATTTTGATCATACAGAACAGTCTCCTTTACAGCTAAAACTTTCATGAAAGTAAAACTCATCTGTAATATTCACAAAGTAGGAAACTTCTAAAGAGGAGCTACTCTTTCAATATCAAAACCATCTTATATCAGGCAGCTATATTCTGTATTGCTCATAGTGAACACAGTTTTAAAAAGATAATCCTAGATGGAAAAAATGGTATCCAAAAATTACCAAACATGGTCAGAAAAACTCACGTACAAAGTCCACAGAAAGTATAAATGGTGAAGCCACAATTACAGTTTGACTGCCAAATTGATTGAGAAACTGGAAGTGACCTAACAGCTGTTCAAATAAGACCAAACTATTAAAATACTCTTGTGAAATATAAATTTCATCTTGAATAAGCATTCTAACATATTGTTTATTTGCCTATGACCATTATCTAAAGACAACTATTTTCTCATCTGACTACCACACTGTATCCTTAGTTCTCAGCCCCCCACTTCAGTCAACTTGTATTCTGCTTCCAGATAATTCATTTTTGAACTGTTTAACCAGATGTTGAGGTGCTACCATATGCTCCACTGGTTGAAGTTAAACAGTACCAGGACACAGAGTATCAGGCAGAAAAAAAAAATGTTTTAATCTGAGCTTAAAATAAAGTATTAGCATCAGGTTTTATATCCAGAAATTTGGTTTCATATGAACATCAATTTTCATTAAATAAAATTAAGGCAGACATTCTTTCTTCAAGCAATGGAAACCTAAGCATTACAGTAATATACTGAGAAAACTGTAAGCGAATTCAATTGAGCTCTGGCTACTGTTGCTAAATTTCTCAATATAAAAGTTGAACAAGACAGTCACTCATTTGGAATCACTTTTAACATAAGGCTGGAACTCTTTTCAGGCATAGAGCAAGATTCATCAGACCCAAATATAGACATCTACATGAGAAATGGCCATTTAAATTCCTCCAACAGCCAATGGACAGCACATACTTCTGAGGCACACTTTGTCTCATCCCAAGTCAAAGCCCTAGAGCAAACCATCTATTTCTTCACACCAACTATCGAGAAAACAACAGATTATTAGCTCAGACGTACATTTACAAAATTAGATGAGATTAATTCCACGCCATCTTTCAAGTGACCTCTTCAAAATGATAGGCTCATTTTAACCATCAGCGAATAATATACACAATGTAATAATATCACTACATTTAATCAAAAGAAAAAAACTAAGCAAGCTCCTTTAACAGTCACATTTGCACTAGCACTATATAAAGATTTTTTTTTTTATATTAAAAACCTGAGTGGGAGCTTTCATGCAAAAGTTGTGTAAATGTGCACAACTTATATGTGCGCAAAGTTTTTCTCAGGAGCATTCAGCACTGTAAGAGACATTTTGATTCACTGTCCTTTACCTTTCATTATATTATAAAATGGCATATATAAAATAAATCCTTGTCAGTACGTAATCACATTTTCACATGGATTACAAGCTATACCACTAATTTTCCTTAAGAGATAATGAGGCCTGTATCTGCTCAACTTCAGTAACATCTTCAGATTTTAAGAGCCTCATGCAGATTAAGATGGGAGTTTAAGTAATATCTCTGCTGAAAATTTTGTCTCCTTTCAGCAATATGTATTTACTGGCCAGAACACATTTTTATTAGATATTCATAATCTAAGCCCTCCAATTCCCAATGTAACAATCCAAAAGAAATCCCTGCAGTGCAGCAACACCTCATCTTCTAAAAAGAATTAAATTAATTCTGATTTTAAACAAACATCTCAGAGTACATATAATGCCTCACTGTACTAGGGAGCATCATCCCTCACAAATCTCATCCCTGACTGCTGACTCATTCAACCAACATCTTTTCCCAGAGGTTTAAAAAAATATCAAGGCACTGATGTCAAGTGTAAGAAAACAGTTTTTCATACGTCCTCTGTATCTTTCTATGGTTCCCTACAGCAATTTTGGAGGTATTTGATTAAAAGCTGTAAAAAACCGTGTGCTACCGAATACTATTCAGAACAAAATACTGAAACAAGGAACTGTGCTACAAGGACATGGCAATTTAAAAACACATTTAAACCTACTGCTTGGTAAATATCTGCAATTCTCCAGGAGCAACTTTTGTATAAAAAGGAGCAATGAATGCAACAGGAAAAGGAGCTCAGTTATAACAATTACAGAGGGCTTTTTCCTGCACACAAAAGACACATCTACACCTCATCACTACAACCGCTCATGATTGCAAGCATAAACGTTCTGAATACCCACTAGACTAACCATAGGAGGGCCGATCAATTTTGTGTGCCCTGCCAAGATTCATTCCTTTTTCCTCTCCGTACTCACTGGTGAAATAAATTTGGCTGATTTTTAATTGACACAATTACACAAGCAGACCTGGTGGTTTTAGGGTCACCAGTTGAATCACGAACCAGAACATAAAAAGGTTTCTTCCTCAACCAACATCTCCGACACGAAGACACTGCCTAATACCATTTTATCTGCCCTAAAGGCAACTCTCGCACTTGCACACAATCGCTTTCATCACTTGGTTTTTATATGAAACTTTAAGAACGCCACAGAATGGGCCACTCGGGACCGTGACACACATTAAAGGACTGGAAACGGAATTATCCCTTTATCTGCTTTTGCCTTTTTCCCACTGGCGTTTTGCAGGTGATTGATGACAGGCCGCGCTCCCCGCCCTCCCGCCCCCCTCCCTCGAGGTCTAAGCAACGGGAGGAGCTGCCGCCGCCTCGGCTCGGACAACGCTCGAGCCGCCGATAATGGCTGCGACGCATCGACCGGGGCCCCGAGGACAGGGAGACGGGCCGGGGCCGGGCCCCCTCCGCGCCGCCGGCGCGCCCCATCCCCGCCCCCGCGCACACCACCGCCCCCAGCATTTCCGCAGTTTGACTCGCCCCTGCGGCTCTCCCTGCCACATCCAGACACCCATGTAAAAAAAAAAAAAAAAAAAAAAAAAAATCCTCCATGCCCGTCCCCCGACGCGAGGAAACCCGACCTCCCCCTTTTTTCCTCGGCATCGGATCAAGCTTCCCCCAACACCCCCCCCCGCCCACCCCCTTCCCTCGCT
This sequence comes from Apteryx mantelli, assembly GCF_036417845.1. Classification (NCBI taxonomy): domain Eukaryota; kingdom Metazoa; phylum Chordata; class Aves; order Apterygiformes; family Apterygidae; genus Apteryx; species Apteryx mantelli. The sequence continues at coordinate 98,760,711 of NC_089980.1, read as the reverse complement.
TGGGTCCCTCTCTCCGGTCTCCCCCCCGCGCCGACCCCCTTCCTATGGCCACCCGCCCGCATCGGCTCAACCCGCCCCCCCTTCCTCCTCCTCCCTCCTCCCCCTCTCCTGCTGCAAACGGCCATTTCTATTGTGTCTCCGCCGCGGCGGTGCCCAGTCGAGCAGGGATCGCCACGGCCCCCGCCGCTGCCAGCCACACAGCCCGAGAGAAAACGGCTGCAGGGGGGACGCGGGAGCCCCCCCGCCTCCCGGCTTTCTCCTTCCTCCCCCCGCCGCCCCGCGCCCCCCGGGGCCGCCTCCCTCACCTGTGGTGAGCCGGGACGACACCTCTCCGAAGGGCGAGGGCTCCATGCGCAGGTATTTCTGCGGGGAGGCGGCGGCGAAGGAGGAGGAGGCGGCGGCCGAGGCCGGAGCTGACAATGGCGCACATCGCCTCCGCTTCGGGGACGCCGGGCTCAGCAGCGGGTCGAAATCCAGAGTCCTTTTCAAAGTGGCGCCGCAAGCCATGGCGCGGGGCGGCGGCGCGGCGCAGGAAGGGGGCTCGCAGCGAGGGGCCGGGGAGGCGGCGGCGGCAGCCGGCCCTACCCAGAGACTCCTTCGCCGCTGTCTGGGGCGGACTGGGGGGGAGGGAAGGGAGGGCGGCAGGGAAAGGAGGGGGCGGCTGCGTCAGGGCCTCCGCCGCCTCTCCGTCGGCCTCTCTCTGGGGAGCGGCCCGGGCCCCCGGCGGCTCCGGCTCGGCCGGCCGGATCCCCTCTCTCGCTACCCGTCCTGCCCTGGCCGGGCCAATTCCGCCCGCAGCCGGTGGCGGGACGGGAGCGGGGCCGGCGGGCGCGGAGCTGGGCCCGGCTACCCGGCCTGGGGCCGCCGATGACGAGCGATGGCGACAAGGCCCCGAGCGGCGGCGGGGCTTCCTTCTGTGACTCCCACACCAGCAATATGGCGTCAATAACAACGCCGCGGATTCAAAAACCAGCCCCCTGCACTGCGCCTGCGCTCCTGGGCGGTGGCGGCCGCAGAGGCTCAGGGGACTTGTGGTTTCCCCACCCCTGCCCAGCGGCTCGGCGGCGGGGCGCCCGTGGAGGGCGGAGGGACTACAAATCCCGCCGTGCCTCGCGCCTCCCGCCCCAACTTCCGAGTTCTGATTTAAATCCCCCCTCGGAGGCTGCGGTGTGGGGTGCGGGTTAAAGGACACGGGGGTGGACGACGACGACGACGACGACGACGACGACGACGACGACGACGACGACGACGACGACGACGACGACGACGACGACGACGACGACGACGACGACGACGACATGGCGGCGCCTGTGGGGCCGAGCCCCGGGAGGGGGGAGCTGCCGGGCTCCCTCGGCGCCCCGGCGAGCAGCGCAGCCCCCCACGGGAGCCAGGGGAGGTCTCGGAGTCCGTGAGGCACAAAGGGGCCGAGAGCCCGGCCGCCGGCCCGCTCTAGGCCTCACGGCCTGCTGCGGCCCCCAGGCCCTCTCGTATTTCTCTTGCGAGTGCCGAGAGGGTCCGGCAGCGGTTATATCTCCGCAGGGTGCTCGTGTGCCTTTGGAATAAGGGCAAAGTGCAGTTAGCGGCCTCCATGGTGAGGACAGAGCGGGGAGCGTGCAGGAGTCAGCGCGGAGGCACAGAGCAGGTGGAGGTTGCGGCTAAGGACACACCAGGGAAAAGAAGCATGTTGCGCTGGGAGCTGTACCTCGGTGTCACCAGCCCATTTTCTTGTAGCTCCATAAATGGCTTTCTGGCTTAAGGAAGGTAGTGAGGGAGGAGGTCCAAAGAACTGCGGGTTTGTGTGGAAAGGGCAGAGAATTGTTCAGCTTCCTAATTGAAAGAAACCACGTAGCAGTTCACCACTGTGGAAAAGCTAACAGGAGTTGATAGGCCTAAAACTTTCAGCTTTTCTGTATCAACCCTGTGAGTTTAACTATCAGCATAAAGACAAGTCTGTCTTTAGAAAATGAAATGAGGAATATGTCCTCAGAAAATTTTGACACTTTCAGCTTTATTATTATTATTATTTTCTTAGGAAGAATAAGCTAGCCTTTCTCTAATGGCATTTGAAAATATATATATATATATATATATATCTCATTTGGAAGTTTTTGCTTTACAGGTTCCATGTATTTGGCTTATATTAATTAAGCCCTAAGCACCCAGACAGTCTAAACACAAATCTTACACCTGTGTTAGCAAAGTGGTTGTGCGTTTCTTAGCGTAGCTGAGGTTCTAAGAGGTAAGGTGACCTGGCTGAGCCTTTCTGCCCAACAAAAATACAAATATTAATTAATAATTTGCTTTCTCTGTGACAGATAGCTCATGACAATTTTGGAACAACTAGGAGAAATTTTCCTTAGGTTTACCTGATTAGGCCTTGGCCTAAAACTAATAACAGAAAATAGCAAAATGATTCTCCTTGCTGTTATTTTTTTTTTCCTCTGTAGAGGAAGTACTTAAAATATTTCCTTACTAAGGAGGAAGTTGACAAGCCCTTCTAAAACTAAGACAAGCTCTGGTTCTCCTTAACAGGCTAAGGAAATCTACTGACATTGTTACAGCGTTACAATTGTTCTACTATTGTTATACTGGTATAACTCCTTCTGTGTATACTCTTATTTGGAATAATGATGGCTGTTTTTCCATTCATTTAATTTGCAATTCCCATTATGTTTCCCTAAGCAGATAGGTTTCCCTGTATTCATGCAACAGCGTTAAGTATTCTGACCAAGCACTTCACCCAGGAAGACTGAGGCATAGTTGCTCTTACAGGTTTTGAATTAAGTGAATCTTGCCTTGACACATGTATGATGCACTTGCGTAGTTTAGAATGCTCTACACCTATACAGGACTAAGCCTGTTCTGCCTTCGTCTGTATGTTGAGATGTGTCAATGTTTGGGTGCAATATTGAAAAAAAATGCACTAAATTTTAGAATAATCATCACTCTCCCACTGAACTTCATATTTGTGCTGTTTTATATGCTTTTTTTTTTTGCCTTCAGAAGCAGAAAAGATTCAGTTATATTAGTTCAAGTGACACCAGATTCTAAGGAGCATTCAGGCACAATTTTTAAGTCAGTTAAGACAGTCTGAGGAACCAGGCAAAACTTCATCATGATAAGCTACTAGAAAGCAAGCTTTTGCCAAGGCAGGTAGGACTATAATTGTAAGCAATTGATTAGAACCATGATTGTCCTAATCAACAGAGTTACTCAGGCTTTAGCTGACCTTTAATTTGTTGAGCTAAACTGAAATGAGTCTGATTTAAGTCAAAATAAAAATTCACACGGCCCTTTGCAGCAAATTAAACCCAGCTAAACCAATGCAGCTTTGCGTGTAGACAAGCCCTAAGGCAGCAAAATGTCTAACAGCAGTGACAGTGTTTGATGGTTGTCAGGGAACATGTGTTTTTACTTTCATTGTGGGAGGAAACACCGTAGGGTCAAGGCTGCAAACCACTGTTTATATTGCTCTTTCTTCTACTTACTTACTATATAACCAATTTGCAGTGCCCCATTTTGTGCTACATAAAGTGTTTTTAGAAATCTGTATGTTATAAACATATTTTTAAATAAATAGCATCAACTAATTTTATTTATAGTGGGAACAGGGGATAGTTTATTTAGAGCTAGTGTTGTGTTGTTCTTTACTGGATCTGTGCTTCAAGCATGACACCTGTTAAAAGGACAAGTCCAGATGTAGGACAACATCATGACCTTTGTACAGTTTTGAATGGGGTGGGAAAATAACTGTTTTAGTATGCTGCCTGAATGCTAGTCTTCATACATTATCTTCTGTCCTCATCTCCTTCCTTCTGCCATCACTCCATTCCTCAATTGTTCTTAGCTTTTTGCTGTCTTCCTCTCATTCTCTTTATGTCCCATGTTGATTCTGCTTCCTCTTCCTTTTCCTTGAGACATCCTATTCATTCTATGCGGAGTCTGCATCACAGTCCTTTTATTTTCTTTTATGCTGTCTGACCATATTCCTCCCATTTATGGAACAAGGTGACATTTCACACAGTGGGTCATTTCTCCTTAACTGGTTCCGCTCACAGGCACGTGACCTCCCGTTAGCTAAGCTATTTTCTAGGCTTTGTTCCATTTTACCCTGATTTAGGAAAAGTCACATTAGCAGTGTCTGCCATTCCATTTGAATTTGGTCATACATATCAAAGGTTTCTTACTTGTGTATTAGGCACACATTGTGCCTGCAGATTTTGTAGGCACAATGCACTAGAGAATCTGTCAAGATTTCAGTGAAGTGTTTGTATGGTGCCAAGTGAAAAATGATTAGTTAAGCTGAGAAAATGGGGATTAGTGCGGGAATTGTGAGATGGGAAAAACAGCCAAAAGAAAAAATTCAATCAATCACTTTCTCAATCTGCTTCGCTGTACAGTAAAATAAATAAGTGCTGGCAAAAGGGAAAGGATGCGCAGGGAGAGGAATGAAAGCTAGAGGTCAGGGAAGGTCAGCTCTTCTTTTGGTGCTGATTTATGCTGGTAAAGTGTACCTAAAGTTACAGTCTGAACCTGCAATGTGGAGTGACCTTCAATAGGGCAAATGGGATCCTTGGTAAGGAACTAAGGTATTAAGGTACTTCCAGCAGAAATATAGAAGCATTGGTATTGATGCAGTATTTCATCTGAAATACTGTATGCATTTCCAGTCATACACATTCAGGAAAGATTAATTCAGAGCAGAATTTGTGTAGAAAAAGGTGATTGGGCTGATTGAAAAACAGGAATGGAAAACAGTTACGGTAGGAAATTAAAGGAATGTATGATTTTTCATAATAAATAATAAAGCACAAGAAGCAGATAACTTCAAGGGAATTTTAAGATCTATTTCAGTTTTGAGGACCATGCTGGTACAAGAACTGGCAATTACTATGCCCAAACTGGAAATCATGGAAGGGTTTATAACTATCAGAGGTATGAGGTTCCAGAGCAGTCTTTCAGTAGCAGTAGTATGGGAAAAAATAAAACAATCAAAATCAAATCTGACTGGTCTTTAAGCTTAATATTCTAAGAAAAAGGATTACATGATATGATATCATATATATATATATATATATATATATATATATATATGACTGCCTCCAATGGCATAAGACTGTCAGGAGGGACCCAGGAAGTCATTGTAGTCATTTTGCAGTAGAATGTGGCAACCATGAAGTCCCAGTAAAACTAAACTTTTTACTTGCAAGAAGGTGAAGCAGCAATAACCCATTTCAGAGAGTTCACCCATATTCAGGACAATACATTGAGGTTATAAAAGGAAAATTGCTAAACTCACTCGTGTGTAAGCATGAATTGTGCTAACAGGCCTGGATATAGAATAATTAGGAAGCGTTGAGTAAAATTTTGCAGCCTACGTACTGCAGATATTATCTCTACAATTTCAGGAAAGTGTCAATACTAGCAAAGTATGGAACAGCGCACTTCACCATCTGTTGTCAGTCATGACCTTGAATTGTTTCGCCAAAAGTAATGGGGTGTAGGGAGGGCAGTATCATGGGGTACTGGAAATGTTGCTGCAACCTAAAGCAAAGAATGCCTTATTCCCCAATGCCCTGCACACCTGTGCCCTCCACTGCCAAATATGCCCTCTCGAACATTTCAATACGCAAATAAAAACTTCCATCGCACCTCCCTCTGTTATCTTTTATCCTTTTTTGCTTGCTTTTAGAGTATAAGGAGTTTGCATTTTCAAACTACACATATGAGGTTCCCTGTGTTTTTTGGAAAACACTGCATCAAACTCAACTCTGCTTTCCTCTTGATCCTCAAAAGCTGCCACAGTGTTTTAACAGAAAGAAAAAGTACTCTTTTCTACAGAGATTCTTTCCAAAAAATTTTATTAAATTTTTATAAGACCATTTATTGTTCATAAGCAATTATACCGGTAAAAGAACAGTATGGTATTACTAACTGGAGAGTGGAATCAAGTCACCTAAAAATACGTTGAACTGGAATGGTGAAAAAAATTACAGGCCAAATATTAATCATGTGAATAATATTAAACATGTGAATTAAGAGCCATTGAGGTCAAACATTGAGTTGTGTGAATGCCACTCAACTGTTGCGGTGGACTAGAGCCCAGGTTCTCAGTGAACTTCTGCAACTGTATAAGGCTCAGATGTAGTGAAGATCAGGCATTTCTTCCATGCCAGGATGCTAATGAACAAACTAACATAAAACACAGGGACAACCAAGATGTATTAATTATTCCTTACTAATTATATGGACTGGGGATAGGGGCAATATCTCTTAGAACCTCAACCAAGCTGTTAACTCATTTCCTGCTGCAGAATCTTTATTGTCATCCAGGGTGTACAAAGGAGACAAAATGCAACTAGAGATCTTAGGTGCTTTTTGCAGTAATGGCAGTTGAGGGGAAAAAAAACATTTATTTGTAAAACAGCTTAACTGTGGAGGACATTAACAGTTGTATGTAGAGTCTCTCTGGGGATACTCTAATTTTTTAGAACTACATTTTAAGTATACTTGAACCTCCTTGGCAGGCATTTCTTCAAATTTATGAGGAGGGTTTAGGTACCTTTATTTTGTTCACTCACAAGACCTACCCCTGTAGTTCAGTGCGCACACTGAAGAAACCAGCACATACTTTGGGTTGCAAACCTATTGCTTCTATGGAAATTTGGTATGTAAACTCAGTGAAAGCCAGCTGAAAATTTCATTGTTATTAAACTCAGTTTTCTCAAAAACTCATAAAGAACAAGGAAGAACTGAAGACTTTTAAAACTCGATGTTTTCCCAGATCATTTATTAAGGGTTGAACTTCTCTTTCAGTATTTTACCTGTCTTTTCTATCCTTCTCTTTTTTTCAGGTAGTATCCAACAACGTTTTGTTCTCAGAAACCTCTCTTTGCTTCTACAGCTGACCTCTGGGGTCCTCTCTGTTTTCTGGTTGATCTTGGCACTGTATCATCAACATACAACTACTTCTTAACCTGCTTCTCCACCTAGGATAAATTCACCCCATCTGCTTCTACATCTCTCTGCCCACCTGTGACAATCCCTCCCATGCAGTACTTTCATTTACTGTTTACCTTTTCCATTCATTAAAAACAAAACAAAACAAAACTTTTTCTGCTCCACTAGGGAATACTCAGCTTCTGCTTTTCACTCAGTTTAGGGTGTCTCTTTTCCCCATTCTAGCAGATAAAGCTTTCATTAACCTCCTCCCTTTTCCCTCAGGGAGCTGCAAGGCTTCCCTTTGTCACCCTTCCTGGGCTGCCTATTGATCTTCCCCTCAGTTTGGGGCTGCACCTTCAGGGCTCTGCATTGTTCTGCTGCTGCTTTAATTCAGCATTCGTGTCTTTGCTCCCGCACATTCTGCTCCACCCAAGCTTCCCTCTAATCAGTTCCTTCCTTACCTCCTTGTGCTTTCCTCTGGGGGCTTTCATTCATGCTGCCCTTTTTGTTCAAGTCTAGAACAACTGCCCTGATCTTGTGAACCAGATCCACGCTGTCTTCATTCAAATCTCTCTATAAAATGTACTTCTGCCATAAAGCCTATCCAACACAGATTCCTGGGCTGGAATATATTCCATTGCTCTATAATAAAAACAAATCCTGTTTCATAACAAAACAAAAAGAACTGAACAAGAAACTGGCTATGCAATTAACTTTTGCCAGCTGCTTTCTGCCAAGAGCAACATGCTTGTTCTTATCCTGCTCCTTAGGATTGTCCTCCCCATATGCCTCATGTTTGCCCTTTTGTTTTGCTATCAGTGTTTGAGTAATTCCTGAGGGGTCCTGGCCTGATCCCATGCTCACATCCTTGTAAAGTGAGGAGTAATTTCACTGAAGTGAACAGAGTTTTGCCAAGGTTAAATTTTCATGAAAGGAGAATCACCCCTTTGTTTTAATATTAGCTATTAAAGACTGTGCACAGCTCCAGTACAGCATGCTGGTTTTAATTAATAAGAATTAGCATATACATCTACATGTACTCTTTTTTCCCTTTGCATGCTCAGCTACTTTGAAGAAAACCTCTTTGTATGTCTTCCTGGTTATTCTATATCTTGACATTAAAAACAAAAACAAATGAAAAATGAAAACCAAAGTAACATAAAACTCCTACTCAAACAGAAGGATTAGCTACTCCCGGTGATTTGGAGTCCAGGGAGAAGCCCTTCCCGCCTGCCGAGAGGAGCCAACTTGCAGGCTGTGCTCTCCGCTGCCGGGAGCCGTCCCATTCCCAGCCTTCTGTCCCTTCCTTCATGTTTGCACAATCCCACTGCAGTGACTTCCCAGTCCTAACTGGGGCCTCTGGGCATTATTGTCTTACTATTATTTAATAAACAACCACATAAAACACTGGTTGGCATTTAAATAAGAGTAAAGAAAGGAAAGCTCTGACTCCTAGACTGTTTTGTTTTCCTGTTGACTCCAGTGGAAGAGGGAGCAGGTTTTCTATACAATACCTGTGCTAGCAGGACACATGCTTACCTTTAAGGTTTTAAAAAAGGCACTGCTTGCCACTGTTAAGGTGGCCCCAGCGCAGATGAGGGGGGCAGACCTATTGCAACTGTCAATCCCTGTTGCAACAGGAGCTATAAAAATATAGCCATAATCTGGACGTTCCCAAGTGAAATGCACTAACAGTTTTTCTTGCCTAAACTATCACTAGCAAGTATTTGGCATCATTTTCTGCATTGTTACCCGCAGCATGTAGTTTCCAGTGGTTATCTGAAGTGCACAACCATCATGATGCTATTAACAAGAAAAAATGGAAGAGAGAATTTTATTTTTGCATTTGATTATAAGTTTCAGACATTTCAGAATAAGAGTTATGATGACAAAAGAAAGCAATCTGTCCTTGAAGCAAACACAGTGGAGCACAACTCATTCAATAAGATTTTGAAAGAAAACAAAGAGCTGAAGGCCAGAACCGAGTCCTTTAGAAACAAGTATAAAATGAGACAGGATTCAGAATGCTTAAAATACTTCGGTGGCAAGCAACAAAGAAGTGCCTGTTACTATAATTAATTGAATTAAGGAAAGAGACAGAAAATCTTGAGATCTTTTTTAAAAAGTAGAGATCTGATGTGTGAGGAGTATAAGAACAAAATTCTCTTGGGCCATGACTAGAGCCCTGAATCAGCACCACTCTTTCCCTTGAAGAAAGTGAAAACTAGATGAGGGTGAGTACATACACCCTCCTTTCTCATTGTGGATCAAAGAAGTGGAATTCTCAGGGCTGCCAGCTTTCCAGTTTCCTGCAGTGAATCTGGAGTAACGATTTTATTTTAGACTGTATTCTATCATATTTGGTTTATATGTGTTGTTTAGGCAATATTTCTCTAATACTCTGAATGGTCAGGTCCTATAATGGACTTCTGATGAGATCTGAATCTTATTTACTAGTTTGTATGTGGTATAAATGTTTAAAAAGTATTCAGTAGGAGTGAAGCACTCCTGCCATTTATAAAAATTATATATATTTATGCTTTAATTCTAGGGAGTTCACACCTCATTCTTCCCACCATTTCATTACATGCTTGCTCTCTCTGTATTATATATTAAAAACTTCATGCAGTGGTTCACTTGCATTTAAATACGTGGACTGTAATAATTCTGTGATGTTGCTTGGAACTTTTGTATGAACATGTTATATAAAGTCAATGTGGGCACTACAAATGTATTGCAGATTTTTCAGATAGATAAACTCAGTTGGTGAATACAAATATGAATGAATTTGTGTGCAAGTTTTAATATCTAAGTGGAGCTTGTAAATGCGTAACACCTGTAACCACAACTGTCAGTGCAAACAGGGAAACTAGTTTCAAGGTGTCTGTGCTGATTTAAAAGTGCTGGACTTGGAAATACCTCAGCTGAAATGGTAGAGATGAGTTCATCCCTTGGCAGGTATTAAAGTGCATAAAGTCTGTTATTAAAGAATACAAAACTTTATTAGCAGCTGATATTCCAGAAAGATTGTGAGGGAGACTGGTGAGGACTGCCATATAAGGCAACTTGTTGCTTTTAAAGACATTATATTTTTTAAAGACATTATATAAATCTTACTGTGAAACAGATTAAAAGTGCTGGTTGATGATTTTAGGGAGATGTGTGTTAAGCGTGGAGATTTTTTTCAGAAGCTAAAATGGAAATGTACTGAAAGGATGGTGGATTTGTTATTAGTGGCTTTGCAGCAGGTATTGTTTGATTTAGAAGCAGGGAAGTTTCTTATGAAAGCTACTGCAGGGCCATACAGTCTAAGGAGAAAAGGTATCTGCTTGAATATGGAATGTAGTAATCTTCCTCTGAAGGGGGATTGAGTGACTTTTTGCGGGGAGAGACCTGAAACAAGAATATCTTAAATTATTACCCAAAATATAGAGAAGTAATATGTTCTGTAAAGTTTTCTGGTGCATTTTAGCAAAACTGATCATGTTACAGAAAGAAAAAAATCTAATCTAGCCCAGGACTTCAATCAACAAAATAGCAAAACAAATCTCTTCCATTTATTCATGAATACAAATCTTTGCTTGCTTGCTTTATTTGGTGGAGGTAAACTTATATGACCTGAATTGGCCTGCAGAATATTTCCTGGATAGGATAAAGTTCCGATTCAACATATGAATGAAACTTGTTCTGAATTTGATGGAAGTCCACCTTTTCATTCTAGCTAATGCCATATTAAGTAGCTGTTGAACTGCTATAAGAAAAGTTATGTTTTGCAGAGAGGGGAAATGAAATTGTTTCTGTATTTGCATTTCTTTAGAGCTCAGTTCAAGAGGTTTATCCATGGAAAATCAGAAGAAGGCAGAGTCTTCAAAATGGCCAGTAGACTGAAGAGCTGGACTGAGAGCATCTGTATCTCCCAAGATGAAAACCTAGCCTGTTGCTTGCTCCTGCAGAGTACCTGCAAATGCTGGTAGAAAACAGATGCCATTGGTCCCATTGTATTTTAGAAGTTCTTTTGTCTTTATAACATTAGGATGATGTCAGAGGTTGATTATGTTAAGTTGCTCCATTAAGAGCAATTAATTGGGGGGCAAAAAACAGTGAGGACCCTGTCAGACACTGAACAATGTTTTTGGTTTTCATGCACTGAATCATCAGTGTTTATAGGCCTCCAACATGTAAATCGCCCTGAGGTAATCTGGAAGGGAAGGATATGAATAAGCCAATTAAATTGGCAAAGAGCCTAAGGAACACCCTGTTTAGGGATAAAATCACATGTCTGTCCTAGTGCCAATAGTTTTGGAGGAGGGAACAGAGTTAAAATCTTTGTAATTCATTTTTTTACAGATAGAGATGATTTAGAGGACTTTGGTTGTCTCCTTTTGTATGTGTTAGCTCAGGTGACTGAGATAAGGTAGTAAGTAATGTGTTTTGTGTAAGATACTTTTATTTTGATGACACAGAAGGATGTCGTCCAGGTTGCAGAGGGTGTAGGAATTAGTTGCCTCATTTATGGTAATTATTTCGTATTCAGTTTTATGATATAGGCATACAAAGGACTGAATTATCCTTTATCTTTCCAAGTACCTCCTTTTCTTTTCTTTCTTTTTTTCTTTCTTTCCTTTTTTTTTTAGGAAAGGAGACACAATTTTCCATCAAGAAGCCTTCTCCACACAACTCAGCAGATCCTAACATATTTAAGGTGCGCTATACCTAAATAATAACAACACAACTGCTCTCTTCCTATTGTCTGCTAAACCAGTGCCTTCAAAGGTGTGATGTAAGACATGGGGTGGGGGAAGACAGAGGTGAAAAAAACTTTGTGTTGAAAGTTAATGTGCAGAGGAAAAAGTATTTGCATTCTTCCTGAATGGATTCTCTTTGTATTTTTAAGAGGCTTGCTGGATTTGCTGGAAGACTAACTAACTATTTCTGCCATGCCACCCTGACCTTTCAACTCATGTGCCAGTTCCAATCAGGAAAATAGCTGGCTGGCTAGAAGAGACATACCCCAAACATGTCTCCACTGGAGGAAAGGCCCTGGCAGAACTCACAGTTGACACCAGATAATTTACATGGGAGTCCATCATAATGACCTCCCCAAGTACAGGAAAAGCTGTAATTGGCATTTGCACGTTACTAGGCATCAGAGAATTTAACCATGAACACAACTCCATAGGAAATCAGGAGTCACTAGTTCGTCTGGTGACAGAACTACTTGTTTAAGGGCAGCAACAAGCTTTTGGACGTTCTTCAGACACCATAAAAAGGGGGAAAGGTGCAATCTCCCCCTTTTTTCCCCCAAATAGCCCATCACCTTTGGACCCCTAGAATCATATTCCTAGTTGAACGGAAGTAACTTTCAGAGAAGAAAGACAGCCACAAAGCAACAGAAACATGGGGTCGCTGGAGGCACCACCTAACATCCCTCTGGATGCTTTGGAAGTAACAGCACCAGGAGATCCTAGATACAAATGCACAGACTGGTAAAAGACCCAGATAAACATAGTTGTTTAAGATGATTTGGATTCATCTTACCTAACCCCAGCCATCTGATAGCTCAGCATCTAGCCTAAGTCAGTCTCCACTCCCTGTGGAGACAGAGAGGCACCATCTGAGAACAATTTGTTCCATCCCAACATAGCTATAAAATTGGTGTGAGGAATTCTTTTCCCGTCTCCCTGCATTGTGTACTAAGGAGGCCTAGATGATGATATGAACTTTTTAGTTCAGTTAATGTTCAGTGAGATGAACCCCAGCCTGACTGTTCAGCTGCCTTGGAGGCTGACCACGCATTGCTGGAAGCAGAGCAAACTCTTGTTACTAGATGAATGGTTGCAATTTTGTACTGACGGGTTAGTTCAGAGCTCCCTTCTGTTTTGAAGTGGAACTGGAGGTTCCCACAGCCTCTCACACATTCCTCTGGCCCTTTGTTCATTTTCAGGCACTCAGACACTGCTCGGAGCAGTGGAACCAAACAGAAATAGGTGCTTTCACTTCTCTGTTGGTGTACGGGCCCCACGGAGAAACAGGAACCAAAGTAGGGTTAAGTAGGGTTTAAAGGAACAAGATAATGTTTGGTACCAGAAGGAAAAAACATGTAAACTGACCAAGTCTTTAACTTCAGAGCAGTGTACATAAGTTGCTGCTATGTCCCCAAGAAAAGACTAGGCCATGTGAAATACAGAGCACATGACACAGCATAAGTCCCTTTTCTTGACTGACAGCACTCTACAATCAGTGTGGCCATACTCCTGCCATTGTTAGCCTAAAATATGTAGCACAGCTGTAGGATGTAGTTCATCATTTTATCAAGGTTAAATACAGTTCTGGATGGGAACATGGAAGTGAAAAGTGTTCTGATCACAGTGTTCACTTACGTGTTATAACTTGCAGCTCCGGAAAAACAGAACTCTTTGTCTTCTTGTAACACTGGTGAGTGACTCCCTATCATAACTTTGTGAGAGGTTTAAAGCGTGTTCATGAATAGGGAGATGATTAAGATGACACATCAAGGTTTCCTGAATATTTATTCTTATTCAGCAGCATTCACATATATTTTTCTTAGTTTTCATTCCAAAACAAGGTGTTTCTAACCTCTGGCGTGATTGGTAAACCACATCCTCTCACTCTTGGTGGCTGAGCTTGTTGTGAAACTCAAGCAGAACAGTAAGAGAGTTTAAATGAGGAGCTGTCAGAGTTTAAGCAGCTAATTTAAGTGAAAGCCACTCTGAGGCCTCCACAAAGGAGGCCTCTATTGTTTGAGGGTTTTTTGTGACAAAACCCAAGGCTAAAAGTGAAGATACCTGACTAGAAAGTTCAGTGAGAGAGAAACTAAATGGGGGATTCAGAGAATGCTGTTCATAGGGCAGAAAGAGGAAGATGGCTGTGTACTAGGGGAACAGGTGAAAATTTTGCTCTGGACACATCCATAAATCGTGCTAGGTAGGGTATTTTCTCTTCCTCGAGTATTTCCCAGGCTGGGAGCCTGTTTCGGCCACAGCTGCTTCACTTCATGATTCCATTAGAGTCCTGAAACTCAGCTTTGAGCAGGCTGGGTATGAAAGACGTAATACTTCTCTCTGTCATGCATCCGATAAGTTAGGTCTGTAGCCTGACTAATGTGCCTTTTAAAAAGAGAGGACTCATATTAATTACCCTACATCTAAGTAAATCTAATTTCAGAGGCACAAGGACACAGAGGGAAAAAGGAAGCCTGATTTTTCAAGCATTCAGGTGACCATATCACTGCAGAGATTTGTGTCTCTAGGAGTGCCTCTGGGCCTTCTTGCCACCAGTATTGTTAACAGAGAGGTGGAAAATGACCGAGGTCAATGGCTTCAGTGACAGACATTAGTGGGAGTGTAGATGGTATCTCTTGCATAAAGCTTAGGGGGCTGCAAAAGACGGTACAAGAACTGAAAGGTTAACCAGGTGTCTGATTGCCTGTAGGGCTGTTGATGAGTCTTGACCATACAGATAACAGCTCAAGTTTTGCCTCATTTGCAAAGTAGTTCTGGTGGTTCCCTTTTCTTCAAAGTGTTTTACACTTTCTGAAAAGGCAGGTTTGGGGTACGTGTATTGTGGATATGCCCAGTTCAGAGGAGGTAGAGTTAAATTTGCATTATAGCCTCATTTCTTTTATTTGACAGAGCAGAGAGAGAAATCCCAGAAGCTGTGTATCTTGAGACTTATTCCAAGTTGGTTACAAAGAGCAAATGAAAAAATATATTTACTTCTTGACATCTCCACCCTGACTCCTATGTCATACACTACTTGTCTACTTTTCCAGCTAGGCCTCCTCTTCCTACCGCTTAGCTCTGTAGCCACATGGACCCAGTTAGCACCTGCTCCTTGCTGTCTGGTGCCCTCTGGTGCTGCAAATACCTATCCAGGCTTTATCCCAACAAACTCTTAGATGGTTGTGGGACCCAGTCTGTACCCCAGTGGGGGACTCATGAACCATCTCTGCTATTTTCCCATCACACCCTGTCTGTGGTAAGGGCCCTCCAATATGCCATGGCACAGCTGGGGTTGAGTGGGAGGTGGTAAGGGCAGCCTTGTCAAGTCCTGTTTCAGTCAATCAGGGGGAGAGCAAGAAGCAGAGATGCTCTCACTGGTCCTCCCTCCATTCACCTTGAAACCACCACCTCCCAGTCTCTCTCATGTTTTACTCCCTCTGCTTTTTTTAGCTTTAGCCCTCTAACTTCTTTCCTCTCTTTTACCACCCACCCTCTTTTATTACTGTTCCTTCCATATTCCTTGCCTGGTCTCGCTGCAGAAAGCCTCTTCCTTTCTTCTTCCTCCAGGATATACCTCATCTTTCCCTAAGATGCTCTCCCCACCATATACAGCCTCTGACCACGTTCCACAAGATTTGTCCACTTCAGAATCTCAAAGTGCTCCAAACACTTTATACTGCAGGGCTCAGCAATGCTTTTACCTTATGCATGCTCAGATCCATTGTTCAGAAAATAAGATTACAGTATATTCGCTGTCCTTCATCTCCCCTCTAATTAATCAGTGCTAATTGATTGATTGATGGTGGCTCTCTGGTGTAACAATCTCCCAAGTCTGAAAAATAGCTATATGCCTGTCATTCTCACATATCTGCCTGGAGCATATGGAACGTATTAACGTCCAAAAATTAGAGCATTTTCTAAATTAGTTTTTACAAATTAGCAGGACTCATTTCCCTGAACTAAATGAAAACTCATGACAGAGGCAGATAACAATGACAGGCTCACAGGTCATTCTCTCATTTTTGATCCAAATAATAGATTTCAACCTCATAGTGAATGAGTGGATCTTAGATTCAGTGACCACAAACTGCACACTGACATTAGGTTGCCTGCAGGCCTTCTTCCCTAGGCCTGGTGCTTAAGCCCAGTTTGGTTTAGCACTCACTTCTTGGATGGCTAAACCCTGTTAACAATGATGTTTTCGTAGTGCTGCACAAAGAGGCAGTGGGTACCCTGCTGAACTGGAGATTGATTGGGAATGGCTGGGATTAACCAGTCCTGGTCAGTCCATTAGGGCTCACTGTCTGAATTGTAGACACTCACGTAGTCAATCCCCAGTCTCCTCTGTCTCTGCATCAAGTCCCGAGTGACCTAGCACTTCTCTTCTGCTCCAGTGCTTGTCTCATAGATTGGGCAGCCTTCTCTTATTAGGCTGTTTTCGGTCAGCCTAATTTCTGTGCCTTCTGAGTTGCAGGTGGATAATAGTGCTTCCACACTATTGCAGTGCCAGCAGAGACAGCATCTAGCTCTCAGTGCAGCTGGGAGTAGATGTTGTAAGGACCAGCTTCACCCACTGCATGGGCTGAAACATGACAAGCTGCTCGTTTGCAATCTGATTACCACCAGGAGCTACTGACTTGACCGTTGGGAGTGGACTTCCATGGCAGATTCATGACCTGAAGACCATCAGCCTGACAAGTTTCAGTTCTCTGCCACAGAGAGCAATTGCAAGAAAAAAGATGCCAGATTTTTTTTTTTTGACAGATCTTGTTCTTAGAAAAAGCTGAATTGTTTAAATGGAGAGTAAGATATCCTCCCCAAACTCAACCAAACCAAACCCCCAAGCTCAACAACAATCAGTGAGCCTGAGGCAGGCACTAAGCTTGAAATATGTGAGCTGGAACTGCTAAAAGGTTGGCAGAGCTGTAAGCAAGCTGAAAATGGGATCTTATAAAGAGAAGTTGGGCAATCTTCAAAAAAAGTGGTGCTACCAGTCCTGTCAATGAATACTTAGATATGGCCTTTGCAGATTGCAGGTACCTTGCTGCAATGCTCACTGGTGAGTCATGTTGAAGATCACTAATTGAAGGATAGAAGATGGCCTGCTGTGGCCTGCAGTCATTATGAGCTGTACCTCTGTTTTAAGGGATGTTTGTTGCAATCCCCTCTATTTTCTGCAGATGGGGTGTGGCTGTACCATTCCCAGAAAAGTGGCTGGTGCAGCCTTTGGTTGGGAAAATTTGGGTGCTCTTGCATGATAAGCTAGGCTTCCCCTCGGGGGGGAAAGTCACCTTCTTCCTCTCCAGCACAGCAGCAGGGGTGTGACAATTCCCTATGGCACAATGTAACTGCACAGATATCTGTCAGCTTAATCCAGTTTGGAGTTACACAGATCAGGCTCATAAAAATGTCTGAATCACATTTCACATGTCCGTATCCACCTAACTACATAAACACAACCTGATCTTCTTCTTGAGCCTTTGATTCTCAGACTATGCCTTTTTCCCCTTCTCTCATCAGAGATGTCATGACCCTCACTCTTCGCGCAATAAATGCATGCTTGCGTGAATGCAGCTATGTTCAAATTCCTCAGCCTACAGTGAGAAGCAGCCCTGTGCGGCCACACTATCCAAGTTTAAATGCTGACACCCCAGGTTTCTTTGGCTATGATGCATGAAACAACTCGTTCGTGATGCGAGATGGGAGGAACACAGCCCTCAGCCCCAGGGACAGGAATGCATGGGTAGGCAGTAATTCCACATCTGCATCTGTGATAGGTGGGACAACCCTTACGCTTCCCTCTCTCCTCCAGGCTGCAGCACTGTTTTTCCACCACTTTGCCTTACCAGACTGAGTCACTTTACCAACCGAAGACTGCCCAGTTGGGTATGCACGAAGCCTGGGGTCATGGAGTAGGAGACAGACTGTGGCACAGCGTTGCAAATATGCAAAGCGTGCATGTACTTCTGTGGAGGCTACAAGGAAGGAGGCAGTCTGGTGAGTGTTCTCAGGGACACGGTGCCTATAATTTGGCAGGCAGAAAAAGAAATCCCACCTATTTTTAGGAAGCTGGGGTTACTGTGCTAGGCCAAACCAATTGAGTCTGGTATCCTGCTTCAGACAACAATGATCACTGGCTGCTACAGAAGGAGATGCAAAAAATGCTGTAGGAAAACAATAATGAAATCATTCACTGTGGACATTTCTTACCATCCTACTGATAACTAGGTCACCAGTTAACTAGGTCACCAACTAGTGACCAGCATAAGCTTGGAAGAAGGAGGGCTTTACTCTGAACTATTCCAGTTGCTGCTTTAAGTGATTCCTCTCACTTAGAGGGAAAAAAAAATGAAGAAAAATGAGACCTCAATCCTGTTCTTTCTGAAATTAATGAAAAAATCCTTATTGCTCTCAAAGGTGCAGGATCAAACCTGTCATTTTCTCACACAGAGGGCAATAAATGTTGTGACTAAGAGCTAACAGCATCAAAATCGATCATCTCTAAGTCTTGTTGGCAAGCTCTGCCTAGACTGAACACGGTTGCAAAATGCCTTCTTCAATGATAATGCAAGAGCTACTTTGAACAATCATTTTCTGTCACTGTACACTACAGCTTAAAAACACACATGAAAAATATTTTACACACACACAGGCACAATTGATTATATTACAAAGAAGTGAATGAACAAGGTATTTATTTTTTATTTTTAGGAATTTGTATGGTGAGATCTTACTACCCAGAATTAGGATACACCTAGCTTGGTGAATGCAAAAACAAATGGATTTTTCATATCCCTAATTCACAGCCATTTCAGAGACAGTTCAGTAGCACAAGAAAGATGTACTGTTCCTAGAAATCTCCTGACTCAACTCCTGTCTTGTATACCTGTCAGTCGTTCAACAGCATGGCAGTTATAATTGAACACAAAAATATTTCTATTAGCAAATGAGATCGGCAGAAGTTGAGTAGAAGTAGATGAAAATGCGCTGGCTGCATTCCAAGGTGGGTGGACACAGCTGGTCAGTGCTGGAAGGTCAGTGATACAGGTGAGGTGAGCAGACTTTCAGAGTGAAAATTGGAGTCACCTGTCACTTTGTGGTGATAAAAGAGGAGGAAAAGATAGAAGATGCCCAAGGGATGAGCTTGATGGATGCTTAACAAGGTAAAAATGAGAGATAATGGTGCTTAAAAAAAAAAAAAAGAAACCCAAACCATAATAATTCACTTAGTTTTTTCCTTTAGATTTAATAGCTTGTACAAGAAAGCACTGGCCGCAACACTTAGATATTGTAGACTTGCAGAGATGTTGTGTGATATGGCTGGAAAGAGAATGGATTACCAGCAAGTAGCTGACAGTATGGGAGAGGTTTTTGAGATTTGTGCACTTTCATGTGCATCTCCTTAACTTCACCAGGTCTGCTGGAGTACTGCCAAAAAAAAAAAACCCAAACCAAAAAAACCAAAAAAACACAGGGCAGTGCTCTATAAAAGTGATAATGATATGAGGACAGGCCTTGAAAATAGAGATGATCCATGCAGTTCCTGAAGATAGAGATTACTCACAGGATATTGCTAGGCCATCAGATAAAGGTTTTAACAAATACGTGCAAAAATTAGGTCACAAATCTGTCTTTGGGAACCTAAGGAATTGCTCTGATTTTTTTTTTCTCTCAAAGTGTAGAATATCTGTTACTTTCAGCTGCTCTCTTCTTCCTGCTCTTGTTTTGTGAATGGTCTAGGACTCATTCCAGTTGCTTTGTGAGAGTCATTCTCGCCTGAACTGGCAGGATGCAGAACAATCCAGTAAGATGGGTTAGCTACTTTTCCTCTCTTTTATTTGAAGTTCTTTAAAATGATCAGGTCTCTGTAGACACATGAACCATTAAGATATAAATAACTGTAAATGAGAGTTTTCTCCTAAATGCCTCCTTCCTCTCCACTCCAACTTCCTGGATGAGATTCTTTCCTATCAGTCAGCTACCTGCCCAGACCAGCGTGTGAACATATGCCACCTACCTCCCAATGGCTCCTCATGGATAGAAGGATCTGCCCAAATTATCCTAAAGAAGGATCATGGCCTTAGTGATTAAACTCCTTGGGATAGTGAAGAGCCCAACAATGCTGAGGCCTGCAAGGGATGCTTAGTTCCAAGCTCTGTCCCAAAGGGAAAAAGGCTCCTCCTGCTGAATTTGAATGGGTTTACAAGTTAAAATGTTTGCTGATGACTTGTATATGTGAGTGGGTTGTACCAGGAAGATATCTTGCTGAAACAGTCTCAGTTATATTGGCCTCACTGAGTTCTGTTGACAGCCTTTCTGAGGGAGGGGAGGACATTGTGAATGCGGAAGTGCATCTTCATTAGTTATTTCTTTTTCGTAGTACCTGAATCTAAAATGGCCCTGCTTCCTTCTTGCTGTAACTTAATTGCCTAGATCAAAACTAAATTCACATTAAATTTCTGATTCTAAATGTTTGAAGTCCAGAGCTAATCCAAAAAATAACTTTATTTCATTATAACCTCATTTTTCCCACTGGTTCTTACTGTCTGTGCCATGAATGTTTCCTGGTGATGGCCTCCATTCCAACCATGTAGAGGCACACACCTGAGCTACTCTTATGTAGTAAAATAGTTTCTGGCATTCAGTGCTTGAAAACTCTTAGAATAAGATAATTTGTAGCACTGAAAAATCAGAACGGTTGGGAGACCACCAGTGACCTGGTTGCAACACACCGCTGCCCTAATTCTTCTATTTTGTAATCTAGAGGAGATTGAACTGTGTCACATCCTCAGATCACAGTGAAGCCTTAGACCCTGACTGACTTTTCCAGTGGGCACAGGGTGATCAGTGTCCTGGCCCAAACACCCCAGGAGGTGGCTCTTCTGTTTGTCCCTGCTTTATAGGGAGTGGAGGGCTTCAGGGAGCTCCTTCTCTCCCCGTGAAAGAATCAATGTTCAATAAGTTCAAAAGAGGACATTAGCCCCCAGCCAGATGTGCTGCTGTGCAGGCCATGTTGGGGTGTACGTAGCACTAGCACCAAGCAGTAGCTAACCTCTGTGGGCCTGTGTTAGAAAGAGGGCTATGGCAGAGCTACCAACAAACAGTTGTCGGGGACAGTCATGGTCCCTGCTGTGCTCTCAGAGGGACCTCGCTTAAGACGCTGAGGGGAGGCTTAGAAAGACAGAGGGATCATCCCCGTGCTGCTTATGTCACTTCCTAAACATTGCTCTGTCTCTAATCTGCAGCTGCTGTGGACTTTCCTTTCAGCATAAAGTTGCTTTGTCTAAATAAGCAACAACAGCATCTAAAGAAGCAATAGATTTTGAAACTGAGACAACTGGAGCAATCATTACTTTGATCTCTGGCTTGGTTATTTTCCAGTGGAAGGAGCTGAGATAAATGAGTTTTCATAAGCAGGAACTCACTCAGTGCTGGAGGTGGGTTAGAGTGAAGGGTTAGGAGGTGACTTCTCTTTCCTGGGATAATAAGGTCAGTCATCAACAAGCCACAGGGTCCTCTCAGTGCCCAGCACTCTACAGGGCTTGCATCCATTTTCTAGGAGCAGGCAGGAATGTTCTTTCCACAGACCTCTGCCACCTCCTTGGAAGCTGATCAAACCAGTTTTATTAAAAAACACCATTTGACTTCTAATGTTTTTATACTGATTAAGAACATTGTCTTGGCTAAGTGAACAAGGGAACTGATTGTAGCTCAGCTGCTTCATGCTGCAAAAGCTTTCTTTGATCAGACTGAGTGGGAGTTTATGTTTAAGGTACTGTATAAAATGAAATTTGGTGATAAGCTTATAAACTGAATTTGAACCTTGCAAAGAGTCCAGAGAAACAGGAAAAACAACTCTGTTTATATTCTCTACAGATACACACCAAGATGTCCTTTTAACCTTTAATTATTTTACATAGGGGGTCAAACTGTCTCTTAAACTATTTGAAATTATTTGTGTAGATTAGCTGTCCGTGCTGAAGATGGAGAGCTTTCAGGGTGCCTCCTAAGAGCCCTGAAGCTAACTATAATGAATGAGTTTGGTGTTTTACTCTGAGGGAAAAAAACTGAGTGAATTGCAAAGCTGCCAAATAACCCTAGTTCATTCATACATACTTGGGGATAATGTGCTTCCCTTGATCCTGGCATGATATAATTAGAATAGCTTATTTCAAGGGCATTCATGTCTGACATCTCTCTCTCATGACTTATCAGCCTCTGTAGTTACATACAACAGCCAATTGCAATTAGAAGACACAAGTGTCTGACATAAGTCACTGGGGAGCATCTAGGGTTCATCTGCCATTTCCAGTGAAGTGGTGAGCAAACATTCAGGGGATCAAGAGGAAGCAAGGTCAAATGATTACCCTGTGAAAAACTCTGGTTCAATGTGTCTGGGAGTGTACATGCATTGAGATCAGTCTGAAGAGTTTGATAACTGGTCAAATAGTTATTCATTACTAGTGGTCCATGCAGTGCGGATCCCTAACACAACCATCCAAGGAGTTACACAGCTGTCCAAGGCTTTGTCAGAAACCCTGGGCATGAAGGAATCACTAACACAGGTTGGCAGTGCAGGCCAGGGTCTTTGCCTGGGAGAGATTTTTCTTTTAAAAGGTGAGATTTTGATCTGTCTGAACAAATGTCTAATTTTTTTTTTTTTTTTTTGTCAGAGAAGTCATCCATATGATGTGTAAATCTCACAGCTGTATGAAAAGAGAGATTTTTGTTTGTGTGTTTCAAGTCACAAGATAGGAGTGAGAAACTCTAGGTTTGGCTCTGAAGGCTTCTGTGTATCTCCAGGCAAGTCACTCATGTCTTCCTGCTGCTCCATCAGTCTCTCCGTTGACTTTACGGTTCACTTCTGCTCTGAAAGGCAATTGCAGAGACCCAGCAGCATCCTGTGGTTCCACATTCATTCTCCCTCCCGTACTTCAAAACTAATCTGCTCCACTTATCATAATAAAGGGAACATTTTTTTAAACCTGGCTTACAGTTCATGCCCTTTTTCTGTATATCGTTCTCTTCATCCCTCCTGGTAACTTCTGACCCAGATGCTGAACTTCAGCTAAATAAGACAGAATTGTTGAGACCTCAGCGCAGTGATGTTAAAGTTATACTAAGTGCCCAGAAAACTGGGAGCAGAGTAGGGGAGAGTGAAAGATTCAAATATCCCTCCACTGAGAGAAAAGTCTTACCAGACCTCAGAGGATCCAAATGGGGAAGAGGAAAGAGGGAGAGAGGTAAAGACATAAGAAATCAGGCTTCTTTCATTCATTCTGTTGCACGCAGACACATTTTATTTTGAGTTTTGTTTTCATTTTCTTATAACTCTTACTTATCTAAACCTTACCTGTGATTTGAAGGCTAAGTTAGTGCACCAGTAACCAAAAATTCCTGCAATTAGACCTCAGTTCTCTCAGTAGAGTATCCAGAAAGGACTGGAACTCACTCAGCATTGACTCTCCACACTGATAAAAGTAAAATATAAGCAGCAAGGACACTAAACGTATCCAGGGAACAGGTCTGTTGGGAGTTGGAGCAGGCCCATTAATCAACTGTATGCTGAGGGAAAGCAATAATACACATCTAAATCACAGCTGAATTGCAAAGACTAACTTGTGAACTGGGGCCCTATTCTTTGGAGTGAAGGTCTCTTGCTTCTAACCTATCTGTACTGGCTTTATCTGTACAGAGATAACTGGGAAAAGATATCATAAACAATTGGGTTCTGCAAGTCTTTCTGAGAGCATTATTGACTTCTTCAAATGTTCCTATTCAGGAATCATGGACTCCCTGAATACTCAGCTTCCACCTGAATAGCTTTGCTCTCAGCATACTCTCTTCATCACATGTTATTTTATCCTAGTCTGCCCTGAAATAACAAGTTTTAATTGGCAATCTGGCTCTGATTTACTAATATCTGCTTGTACGTGGAAGGAGACCTCAAATTCTGTGCACTCATTCTCAATCAATGTCAGCTAGGAATTAACTCAATGTTATTATATTATTGATTTTATTCATCCCAGGAGCTACATCAATTTATCATGAAATTTACACTTCTTTAACAACCAACACAAATCAAGAACATTTGTCAGGCTTGCAATGTAGACTAGAGGTAGAGGTTTTTGGAATCTGATCCTCATTTTCCTTTACATTTGTTTAGATTTCCAGTTAATCTGAATTCCTATCTAGCCCCTTTGAACCTTCACCAACTGTAAATACTTTTGATAAATTTCCTTGCTAAAAACTGTATTGCAACATAGTTCGGAAAAAATGGAAACCAGCTGCTAAGTACCCAGTGCCTTCTGATGCATTGATATAACTGGTTTGGGGAAAGAAATGGTCGTGTGCTTTATGTTACACAGTGGCCACATGTAAACAATAAAACCTGTTTGTAACCTCAGTCATGCATTTGGTTCTACCATACACAGTATAACCATTTGTAATTTTAACTTATGTCTTGAAGGTGTGTAGCAAATTAAAAACATAGCAAAAAGTTGGTCCTTTTCCATTGCTTTTTACTTGCTGACTTGTTTGCAACAGATAAAGAAATTCTGGGAAAATTAATTGTCTGTTTCTACATTCATTAGGTCTTCTGCTCTGGCCAGGTTCTGTGATGGCTGGAGAGATACTGAAAAGATGATGTCAGAAAAGTGGGAAGTGAGAGCTGAAAGGAAAGGACTTTTAGTCAGATACTTTGAGCTGTTGATTTTTTTTAAAGTTGGATTCATGTTTACATAGCTGAAATGGTGATATAGCATTTGGGAGAAAGGACATAGGACATCAGAGCAGTCACAGCACTGGCTCGTGTTAACCGAGATACATGGTAGAGGGGTAAAACATCTTTACTGCCCTTCTTCACATCACGGAAAAGCCCACCACTGACTGGAGTGTAAGATGCAATTATAACTTTCTATTCTGTATAAAAGTTTTATCACTGCTGCTGTATACAGAGCCTGTTACTTGGGTCTGTGAACTGAGTGTAATAAAACCTGAGGGATATACTGTTGCTTAGTAGCAGGAGGCTAGAGGCTAGTCAGAAAAACAAAGATGGACTTTACTGAGAATAAAAGGACCAACTCAGATGAGTTTAACTTAAAGTGCGTGAGCAAGCTAGAAAAGGGAGAACTGCAAAATCTGTTTCCATGGAAACGCCACCCTTCACTGTTACTTAACATGGTTAGGATTACATCATCAGAGCAAACTTTCATCAGTTCATCACAGTTTGGTTATATGACACTATTTCAAGCTCTGCGTGGAAGTGATGCTCTTATGCAAATTTGCCCTCTCTGGAGTATTGCAAACAGTGTAGGAAACTCCATCCGGCCATAGCCTCTCAGAGGTTGCCTTGGGAAAGAAGGCCATGGTACCCAAAAATATCAAATGAAAAACTCAGGAGCTAGAGCATTCTGCAGGGACTTCCTTGTTGAATTCCAGTCACCAAAACAGGACTTACTTGGCCACATTGCTCAGGAGAGCTCTGTGACTATATGGTACTATTCATTCCCATATAAGCATCCTTCTGGTTTGGGTCTCATCTTTTCTTATGGAGGTGAAAGATGGATACTAGGTCCTTGAGTGCTTGTGAGGTTTGAAATACAGGCATGCAGGACACAGTGAAGTGAAGACCAAGAACTCTCATTGGATTTGCCTGTCAGTCAGACATTTTTATGTCATTTTTACCTACTCTGATAATAGTACCATATTAGACAATAGTATAATAGTTTGTATCTGTGCCAGGAACCTTTTGCATGGGCTAGTTGCCCAGTGGTGGCTCTGATGGTCTAAGGGTAGTAGAAAGAGGTAATGTCTCTTATTAGACTGACTGATGCAGCTGGAAACCCTTCTCCAGGTTGGACATGGGACCACCAAACGCCAAGCAAACTACAAACCGGAGCAGCGCTGTAGCATTCAGGGAAGCAGGAGGAAATGGTGTGACTGCGAAAGGCATGAATGGTCCCTACTGTCCTTCCCTCTTGTCCTGGGCAGGGAGTGAGTAAGAAACTGCTGCTGAGCTGTAACAAAAAGCCCAACACTACTGCATACATAAAGGCTAACACACAGGTTCAGATATAGGTCCAAATGGTACCCAGTACCTCCTCCAGCATAAAGCATGCTCGTACAAAACTAAGCCATCAACATTTTTAAGCAAATGTGAATGGCCAGTGCTAATTTGTCAAAGCTTTGCACTGTATGGCATTTGGCTTGGCACTATGAACCCTAATGCTGGCTTCAGTGTATTGCCAGATCACAGCCCGACTGCTCTGTGCTGTGGCAGAGGGGCTCTGCCAGGCTCTGCTGTGGGGGTTGGAGGGACTGCTAGAGGTGCTGGTCCTCGTGGTGGAGGTTTCGGCATGTTTGCCTTTTCTGCCTGTGCTGCAGGAGCATGTGGTGACCATCCACACTTAAATCCTCCAGCTGCTGCTGCTAGAAGTCACCAAGGCCCCTCAGTCTGAGCCCTTGGACTCCACAGCGTTGTCTGACTTGCAGCAGCTGCGTTGGGCAACCTTGAACATTAAAATATTGTTACTTACTGCTTGGACTGCACTGTTTTCCTTTTGCTGGCTTTGCACAGATTAATGCTGTTTCCAGGAGCCCATATCAGCAAAGGTCGCCAAAGTCAGATTTCCACACATAGGAAACACTTTGGTGCTGCATTTAAAACCCTGCGTTGTAACCATGGTGATTTGTTTTCCTTTAAATTCCTTCCCCTTAGGTTCAATGCTATCTTTAGATGTCATCCTGTTTGACAAATGTGCGTGTAGTTCCTGATACTATCAGGGAACTGTGGTATGACAAGGACTGACAAGTAACAGCTGCATAACTGTGTCAGGAATGAATGATGTGGCTGGTGCCCTTTCTTGGAAACTCTCCTATTTTCTGTGATTCTTGTTCTGACACTCTGCGTCCAGCAGCCGTTATGGCCTGGTTTGCCCTGCTGCGGGTTTTTGTGTTTCCTGTTCCCCAGATCTTGTGCAAGTACATAGCTGCAGATTTTTGCTCACACGCTGGACTTCAAAACCCAAAAGACTGGAGAACTGGGAGATACAAGGGCAGTAGGGCAGCAAAATGGGAGCTGAAGCCTGTAATGGCTTAAACCTGTGGAGAACTGCGTTCTCGACCCAGAAAAGTACCAAGGATTGTGTTTCGCTGAGGAGAACGGGGCTGGAGTATGGGCCTATAGTACTTTTTCTGACTCACAGCACTGGCCAGTTGTGTTCTGGACACTGGTAAAATGCACTTCCTAGTAGAGGCTACGGAGATGGAGGCCAAGTGAAATATTGCCCTCTGTGATTTTGTGACTGAGTCATGGTTTATGTATCTCTGCTCTTTTAAACATAGTTTGTGCCTCTGTTATGTGCTAGTATTATGCACAGCCTTGGACAGGTAAATGGGAAATCTAAGTTTTTTGTTGTCTTTTTTCATATGGAACTTTAAAATTGCAGTACTTAAGTAATGCAAAATTTTTTATTTCTTACAAGATTTTGTATTTAACCTCTGATGCTCTGGATATACTAGCCTGTCTCTCTGCAGGTGTGTTTGCCAGGGATAACTCTACCATACTGTCTTTGCACATTTAAAAGTCACAATTTTCCTGACAGATTTCCTTCAGAAATGAGGGTGCAACCAGCAGGCACATCTATTCTCAAACTTCCGGTTACCTGTGGCTCAGTTCTCATCCGGGTGAGGCCGTTGTGTGTGTGCAGCCGTTACCTGTGCAAATACAGCAAATGCCTCCCCTGGCAGGAGTCTGGATGGCCAGAGGAGGTGCCCAGGGCAGCAGATGGGCAGCGCAGTCGTGAACGTCTCCTGTGGCCAGGACCTCAGGTTGGTATCTCAGGCTATTTAAGTGCCCTGTCCGAACTCAGAAGCCAAAGTCTGACCATTCAAGTTTGCACGTCGAAGCCATTAAATCATGAAATTACTGGAAATTTGGCCTAAATATTAGACCATACAGTCTGACACCACCTTCAGCTCCTCATGATCTAAGATCACAGTCATCTGCTTACACAGTCTGAATTATAGTCATCACAACATGGTATTTGCTTACTATTATGGACTATATTAACACCATTTTGAAAGGGCTAGCAAAATCATCCCATTGTTACGCAGCTGATTTAATGCCAGTGTGCATTCAGAGTTGCAGAGGTGATCTTTAGCATCACACGTGAACCTTATGTTTCTTTAATTAACTTCATCATACTGCAGATTGGCAAGAAGCAGTAACGATACTTCATCCTTCCATTGACTGAACAGCAGAAAGTTGCAGGGGTAATACTGTCAAGAGATAGACAATGCTATGATTTAAGAACTATTCTAAATACCACTAGATAGAAACCTTTTTAATAGTTACATGTTATATACTCAAAATACTTAAGCTGTATGTTTAAGAATTCCTTAGTATAAACAGTTGGGATCAAAGTCAATGCTATACCTGGGTGAACTGCAGCCTTCCAAACAATTTTTTCATCCAAATAGCTACCCAGACTTGAGCGTCTTGTAGGTTGTTGCAGGTACGAGGTGCAAAGTATGATAAAGTTAGGTCAATTGTGTTTACTTACAGGAATATTGTTGGCTTTCCCTGAGGCATAGCCAGGGTTCAGGATGCGTCAGGCTTCCTTTCCAGGGGTTGCCTATGAGTCTCAGCTGTTATTCTACCTGGCAATGCTCTGTATTTGCCTGAGTCTGGCTCCCCACCCTGTCCCAAGAACCCCTCCTGCCTCCTTTTTCCTGCCCTTCCTTCACCCCCAGGAGCTCCACTGCTCTCTCCTGGTGTATATCCTAATTCTGGCTTGATGCTGGGGCCAGTTTATAAGCTCAGCCTGTCCTTAACCACTCTGGTGCCAATATATGCACTCCCTAGGGCTCCAGAAAGTGCTGCAGCAGCCTAGGCTGGCTCTGTGCAGAAGCAGCACAGATTTGGCAGAGGCGATTCCCCTGCGCTCTGTGCTTTACCTATATCTGAGGCCTCACCCGTGGGCTCCACATCAAGAGCCAGGTCCTACTGGTCTGCCCTCTAGCAGCTGATGTTAAGCAAGGCTGGCATGGTGTCAATACAGCCTAGGTCTGGAAGTGTTGTTTGCAGTGTACTTATATGCTATACTCTCCCCGAGCTAAGGTGACAAAAGGTCTCTTCCGTTGGTGTAGCTGTGTGCACATCCAGATTTTCCTGGGATGGCTCTGTGGGCTAGGAGATGCAATTTTTTTTCCCCCTCTGAGCCAACACAGCTCTAAAGGCAGTTACATTTTTCTAAATCCAAGTGGTCTGCTCCTGTATGTTGTCTCACTGCTTCTTCCTCTTACACGCCCCGTGCGCCAAATGATACCCAGGGTGAAGCGCCTGGATGTTGCCTTTCATGTGAAACCAGCCTGGGAAATTCCCCAGCCTCCCCTGCCCCTGGCTGCTCATTCCCAAAACCCTACCTCAGGTCACTGCCCCAGGGGTGCGAATCACTAGCCCAGGGCATGGGAAGGAAGTCTCACCCTCTAAGAAAATGTGTAGGCAACTCCACCCTCAGCCAGCCTCCTCTGACCAGAATTTAGAGCAGCTTTGTGTTTGCTTTTGTTTTGGGTTTAAATATGTGCTTAACTATCTCCTAGAGCTATCGCAAATGAAGGGGTGTGGTGAAACTGCCTAATTTAACCCAGCCTTTGACATCTGCAGACTGATGGCTTGTCTCTGTAAAACCATTTTATCTTTTTCATTTAGAATGGTTTAAAAGCTGATCATTTGAATCCTTTGTCGCCATTCTTGTTTTGGTTTAATGAGATTTAGTCTAAGTTTGCTGGCAATTGATGCAGACAAAGGAAACCCTCTCACAAACAGAAAAAGGCTCTGCAGAGGTTTGCACCATTTTCACAATATAGCTTTTCAAAACACTGCTTTAGTTGTCTTAGTTACACTGGTGTGAGGCAGAGTGTAGGCCTAGCAGGAATTTGGCTGCAGGATCTCATTTCTAGAAAAGAAGAAGAAATTACAGAATGTTCTGTGTGTTCATGTGAAGGCCCAGTTCCTCTCCAAACTTTCATCATCTCCTTCATCATTTCCCATTTTAGGGTTCTGCAAACACTGAAAATAGCAAGGCAATTGGCAGAAATGCTCAGGTAATAAACATAAAAAGTTACATCCTGAATCCACTAGAGTCATTGGAAAAATGCCCTTGGCATTCACAGGTCTAGGATTTCAACCTAACTAGCGTTCTGTAGTTGAAAAGCTACAGGCCAAACACACCCACATGATTCAAAACATACATCTCTAGCAATATGTTGTGATTTTAATGTATTTGCATATAATCTTCTCGATGAGGGTTTTCCCAGTAAACTCTTGCTCTGACATGACAAAGAATGTTTAAGAAAGCAAAGTGGAAAACACAGCAGAGAGATGTAAACATATAAACATAGATGAGACAGACAAGCATAGTTACTTTTTCTCCTCCCTGCTTTCCCTTGTTCTGGCCTTGTCAACATGAGTTTTAGCTTTCAGAGTTACTCCATGGTGGCACCAGAGGAACTGCTCCTCAGACTTGTGCTTTCTAGTGTGAATCACAGTCTGCAGTGTGTCAGACAGCTGCCCACCAGGACAGCTCCCACTCAGGACTTCAGAGCTATTTTGTCTCCAGAACAGGGGGATCTCCAGATGTCCAGAGCGGGGAATCCCATTCAAGAGAGGTTCTTGCTGCCAGGGCCTTACAACACACACAGCAAAACCAAGTGATGTTTGCTGTTTGGGGCAGAAGGCAGGAGGATAATTACAGTTCTGTCAGTTTTGATAGCACAGGGCAATATGTCACTAAAAGTATATTTTTAGTCCTCAAAAAGTTGATATTTCCACATCTCAATCTTTTACATATTTACCCCTATGTGAGCTAGAGAATTAATATTACAACCTTTTTATAGACTGTCTGAGGTCATAAAATATGTGAAAAGTGAGAAACTGAGCTCTAGATTAATGGCATAAACACTGGTCTAACCATCCCTCTTCAATATTGGACTCATTCTTGGGAACAAGTAAAGAGATAGGTACCTTCTCTTGTCTTCCACTAACCCAACAGCAGTCACGCACATTTCTTTCCAGATCTGTTATTTTTCCAAGGATATATTCAGTTCACTCCCCTTTCGGTAGAGGAACAAGGATCCCAGCCATGTTATATCAGTCTGTGGCAGGTATTCGTGTTTGGGGTCCTGTCTGGGGTTCAGTTTCTCTGCAAGGTGCTCTGGAGAGGTCTCTCACAACAAATTCCTCTCCTTACTCACAGAAGTGCCACAGCCCAAGCAATGCTTTTCAGACATGTCAGGCTTGGTCTGGAAGAATCACTCTAGGTGGGAATAGACTTCAAGGGCCAACTGCAAACAACACTGTTTAACGCTATTTTTTCCCCAGATACATCCCAGTTCCGGACGGACTAGACAGACCATTAGAAATACTGACCATCCACCCAGTGAATCAAAGAAATTTTCAATTGCTATTAATTTGGGATGTATTTCAGCTGGAAAAGTACCGGATCCCATGCTGTGCATCTCAGCGGTATCCTGTCTCATTAATAAGCACCTTCATTTCAGAGTATTGTCTATTTATTTTGGAAGGTTTTTCTCCCCTCCCTGAAAAAACAGAGATGAATTGGGATAAACAGAGGCAGGAAATTGTTTCCCTAGCAACCCTAAGAATACATAAGAACAACCTCATCATTCACTTTTATTCCTTAGATACACTTTTAAAAGAAGTTTGAGCTACTTTAAAAGACATCTCCTGTTCACAGTACAACACCCAAGTCAACAGAATTAATCAATCATCAGCCCTATTTTCACTTCTAGTGAGAAGGGAACCAAGTCCCTTTAAAAAAGGGGGACATAAGGTCTTAGATTCCAGGGAATGAAAGCTGAGTCAAAAGAGGAGTTCATTCAGATTCAACAGTGGTTTAAAAAAAGTAGCAGCTTTATGCAACATCCAGCTTTGCTAAAATGTAACTCGTACTAACAAACTGCAGCGTGTCCTATTCGGAGTGCCTCAGGTTTTGGTAAAGCTTGGACTGGATTGTCCGCAGGCAAAATCTAATCTAGCTGTGTAACAGTACCAGAAAGGAAATCAGAAAAACTGTTTCTGGGAGGTTATTGGGGGAGACATCAAAGCCTGGTGCAATGTAATTTCTACTCCTGTCACGTTGCACGAATGCAACCCCCCTCCCTCCCATTCTGCTTGCCGTCCTGCCAGCCTCTTCAAGCACTGTGAGATGCATGAGATTTCAGCAACTTGCATTACTTCACCTTTCATCTGGAACAGCATGTCCAAACCTTGAGGCCCAGGGGAGACCTTGCTGGGCACATCCTCCTCACCCAGGCTGGTCTGCAGGCTGTGCACAGGAGGAATTGTTCCTGAGAGAAAGCCATTTTGGGAAGCAGGGTTTCAGGCTTAGCCCTGTGTGCTGATGGTTAAGGACAGGCAAAATCTGCCCTTTCTCCTCACTGAAGAGGGATCAGATCAGCCAGTAATGGTCATAGCATCCCAAGGGACTGGTGTTCAAGCTGTTTCCTTATCCCATATCCTTTCCAGGATCACTGTTTCCCTGACAAGAGCCCTCAATCCTGTAAGTAAGACCTACTTTCTTTGTTCCTGATCTGCCTGAACAGTGACAGATTTGTCTCCAAAGACCGCTGGGGATCAATCCATAAGTGTAGATACAAATCATTATCCAGAAGCTGTGTTTCTGTTCACTATTGAGCATGTTATCAGTGTTGTGGAAGGACCCACTGCTGATGACATCTGCAGAGGACAATAATGTTGAAGTGGTAGATAACAGAGGTCAGGTCACAGAGGGATCACTTGGTCGGCTGGGTGCAAACAATGATGTGAGCTTCAACATATGTCTAAGATGAAGTCACAGAACTGTGAACAGAGGGGACAGGTCCTGCCTACAGGAGGAGGATCTCTCTTCTGGGAAGTGGTGAACTTGGGTTGAATGTGGACATGGGTGATGGGTTGAACACTGTTTCCCTGAGATGCAGTGACCTGAATGGTTAATGTAATCTTTGGGATGCTGCTAAGAGCTGACAGAAGGGAAAGAAGGACAAGGGGAGGTCCCATTCTCTCTGGTTTTGGCACTGGCTGGATTGTCACTGAGACACTGTTCCCTGTTGGAGAAGGATACAAAACAAGGAAGCCTTCAGAGAAGAACCAACAGAAGGATTACAAGGTTAGCAAATATTCCTTGCAGCATATTAGAAAGACTCCAGGGCCTCTGTCTGACTCATTGAAAAGAAAATTAAGAAGTAGACCGGTCCCTATTTACAATTACCTGCATAAGGACAGATATCTGACAGCAGAATGCTCTCAGTTCTAGCAGGCAAACAGAAAAATCAGTGGGTAGAAGCTGGAAATAAGCAAATTCACATAAAAATAGGTTCCTTTTTTTTTTTTCACTGTGAGTGTAATAGTCATTGGAACAATTGATCAAGGCTGAGATGGTTCCTCCCTCACAGGAAACATAACATTCATGGTGTTTTTCTCAGATGTACCTTTATTCAGTTCCAGGAAGCCTACTGAGCCAGGTTGTGTAGGAGATCAGAAAACATAATGGCAGTGATCCCTTTCTGGCTTTACACTCTTACTGTTTCATAAGTAAGCGGAAGAGGGCAGCTGGAGAGGGTAGTCTTATTTTTGTGGCCAAACTGGCCACAAATTAGTCTTAGCTGCTGGGAAGGAATCATGGCAAGAATGGGGAATATATGGTGCTTCCACGCCCTGGAAAGGCTCTGATGTTTGCAGGACAGTGCTGATACACATTTTCTTGTCTCTCAAGCCTGTTTGAAGTAAAGACCCCCAGAAGGAGAATGTCTTGTTTTACCGGTCCCACTGGCATAGCTCTAGTTTGTTTAGTCTGAGATATCAACCTAAACTCCATCCTCAGTAATATTATCCCTACCTCCGACTGGAAGCACGGGCTAGTGGCACCTTCTGGGTCAGATTAATAGTAAAGTAGCTCTGTGTGATCCAGCTAACAGTGTGCAGAGAGCGTGTTGTGGCAGCTGGTGCTGGAGGAAGTTGGAAGGGGATGGCAGTTACTGTGGAGGTTAGGGCTTTGCAAAGAGCCCCCAAACATGCATCTGGCTCCCACTGATGTTGTGCCATGCTGAAGTACTTCAAAATAGGAGAGGATGCTATAGCCAGAGACAGCCATAGAAACTAACTTAGTCACTTCCTCATCTATAGGAGTCTGATTAAACAACATCTCAGAAATGGTTTCTAAAGTTGGTTCTCCATTTTTCATCTACAGTATTATTAGCCTCAAACTTAAAAAATAAAAAATAAAAAAATCCAAAATGCTGCAATGCCATAATGATGAAATATGACTGAGGTATGGATGGTTTTGGTCTGTAAACAAATATGCGTGTTTTGTTTCAAGATGAAAATTCAATCTCATATCCAATAATAAAAATGCTAATTTCTCCTTTGTGGGATAAGATTCTCCCAAGTACATCTCTCAGTCTCAGGGATGGGCTTTCCTTATTCCCACTCTCCTTCTCATACAAAAGACTATTCTCAAAGATATACCTTTGCTCAAGAAGGGATAAGTCCTGGCAAATCCAATGAGCCGGGTTATAGATATCAGATTAGGTAACCGCGGTGGTCCCCTTCTGGCTTTATACTATAAAGGGGGATTTCCTGAGCAGAGGGAGCAGGGCAGCTGGGAGAGGTAGTCCAGTATCGTGGCCAAACTACTAAGCCCAACATCTGGAAGAGAATGATGAGAGGAAAGGAGGAGGCCTCCACACACTGGGCATATCTTTTATAACCATGTAACTTCTGCTCCCTCCCTTTTCCTTCTCTTTTCTCTTCTGCTGTGGAGGTTTTGAGCATCCTTCAGAGCACCTAAATGCAAGACAGTGTCCGTACTTCTGGAATGGGTGGATGCACAACATCACGAGTGCCCTGCCAGCAGTAGGTGAACGGCCTGGCAAGGCTGCCCAACTGGAGGACTTTGCAGGCCCAGTGCTCAGCCTGGTGTGAGACCTGGGCAGCTGGCCAGGAGCAAGAGCAGCAGAAGTGCCCAAACATGCAGTGAACCTCAATGACAAAATGCACAGCGCTCCCCTTTCGGGATGGAGGTCACCAAGATCTTGGTTGTGCCCCTGTGGCATGAGGAAGAGGCCCACTGTGCCAGCCCTGCCCACTGCAAGGAGGAGGTAAAGCTGCTGAGGTAAAGCTGCTAAGGTAAAGCAGGGTTTGGCTGAAGGATCATTAATCCCAGCCTGCTTTAGCTCTGCTTCTGCCCTGGATTAGCTCTGAGGCAAAACCCTCACTGATTTCAGCAAGGGTTGTCTGGGCCCCTCTCTCCGTGCTTCTGTGCTTGCCTGTAACGTATAGCAATTAAACAAAAGCCCCAGACATCCCCTTGCTCATACAATGCTTTAATTATAAAGTAGTTTGCTTCTGATTGGCAATTACTCTGCTTGGGAATCGGCCTGGGAAGCGGGTGGGCCTTCGAGACCTGGCTGTCATTTTTATCTGCCTTGTCCCCTTCTCCTCCCGGCTGCAGAAAAATAAGATCTTGCAGGCTTTTCCATTAAATAATAATAATAATAAATTTAGAAGTAGATAGATGTTGGCCTTCACTGAGACTGTAGCTTCAGTTTGTTGCTTTGTTTTTCCCTTTCCCTCTTAGTTGTTAATAGGAAATGTCTGATTCATTGCTGTTCCTTGGCTAATCTCATCATGCTAGCAGCGCTGCTCTGCACTCGGCTCCTCCTGCCAGACATGCTGTAAGCAAAAGAAGTGAAATAGTGGTGGCAAACAGACAGCCTGTGGTTGACCTTCTCTTAAAGGCAGTGGGGCTAGCCTGGAAAAAGCAGGCTTCCCAGAAACACAGCCCTGATCCCAGACACCATGGTCCAAACATGGCGTGAGGGGTGCGCTGTGGGGTCTCCATGATGGGAAATGGGAGGGCAGAGAGTGGGTGTGGGGGGCAGACTGGATCTTCTTGCTGTGAAATCACTGGCACTTGCTTTACTCGAGGCTAAGACAGAAACATAGATCTGTAGAAGTTTCCTCTGTATCTTGACATGGACACAGCAGCTTTGCAAGGTGACATCAGGTTGGAGATGGGGTGTAGGAGCCTGGCTGGTGCCTGTGGTCCTGTTCCCGGGCTGGGGAAAGTTGTTGGGACTTCCTGACCTTGGCTCCCCCTACTCTTTGACTTCCCATCCCCTGACATCCTGCCCGGTGGCACAGGCCAGTCCACAGTGAGGCACCCAGTGCCAGGCACCAGACTCCTGAAGCTCAAAAGCATTCCTGCTAGATGGAAGGCCCAGAGTGCAGGGCTGGCTTTAGACATGTCCAAAGGCCACCTGCCAGCAGCTGGAGTCACCTACTGCCACAGCGGTTTCCCCATAACCTTTTTATGGCAAGTCACAGTTGGTTTGTGCAGTATGCTGTCCCATACCTTCACACTTCAGTTCATCCTTCAGACCCCATCCTAGCTCTTTCCCATGTCAGGAAGCATTTAGAGCCAGAAGCACCAAGAAACTCCCCAGGATTAGATCTCAATACCATGCACCTTGCTTTTCCTTGGTGCAATCACACTGATCACAGGTAGTTGTTCAATAATAATTATTGGCACAGAGCAAATATTTAGTAGCACAAAGATTAGGAACTGAGCATATTTTGGGTGAAACCCTTCCGTTCTTCAACAGCCTGTGTTTTCAGAGCTCTTTAAATTCAGCCACTAGAGAGCAAACTTCTTCTTTTTATCAAACAGCAATTTATATATTTCTTTAAAAAGGAATTCAGTACTTCAGGCTAAAAAGCGTAAAAATTGAAAACAGAGCTTTTTTAGTTTACAAAGAGAAAAAGAAGCTTTCTTTCTTACTTTCTTACTCTTTCCTTCTTTGTTTCTTTGTTTCTTCCTTTCTCTTTCTTTCTCTCTCTGTTTCTCTTTCTCTGTTCACCAGCCATGTTTTAAGAAGAGAGAAAAATGGACAAGTGTGTTTTGCTGTAGTGAAGGCCTCTGCTAATGACTGCCTAAGCTCTCTCCCTTCATGTCAGTCATCAGAGGTAATTGTCCATCCTGGTGTGCAGCAGGTTGTGTGAGGAGCATCTCAAGAGGAGGCCTTGGGATAGTAATAGGCACTACAGCTCTGTGACTGTGATTCTGTAAAACTTAGAGATAAGCTAACCAGCAGGATTATATGCATTAATATTGGAGACTGCCTCTTTCTGGTGTGGCACTGTGGCAGCTGGGTTCCTTAGCCCATGTGGTATAAATGCCCTTGAGATTTTAGCAAAAACAGGTTGGAGAAGTCAAGTCTTTCCAGGGAGCCTTCAGCCACAGCTTTCCTCTCCCCTTGGCCTTTCACAGCTTGGAGGTGTCCCTGCTTTCACAGTTCCAATGCAGGCCTTTGGGGGGGAGGAAGGAGACCCTTTCTGTGTGGTTGGTGGGGGAAAAGAAGCCCTTCTTGCCTGTTCTTTTGGTGATGAAAGGTTGTATGTGTAGATAGGAGTAATTTTAAAGCGCCTAAAAGCAATAATAGAAAGGCAATGACATTTTATTAACTTCCTTCATTGCCTCAGGGAAAAGCCTGTAAAAGATGCTTCTGGGCTGCAAGAACTGTGGGCCCAGGCTCCCTGGAGTCCTGTAATTGCTGTGCTACAACTACAGCTCCATGACAAGGTAATGGTCCATGCCAAGGATGCCTGGAAGCTTCTTTCAAGGCAGTTCCAATAGCAATAAATCTTATAAGGGTGTTGAGGTGCACAGAGGCTTCCTAACACGATAGCAATGGCAGGGACAGCTCAAAGGTGGTGGGGACAGGCTGGAATATCCATGGCTTAGCTGGAGGCAAGGAAAAGCTGGGTTTGTGCTTTGTACCCAGGGCTTGCCAGCCCATGTCAGAGCAGCAGCAAGGAAGTGACCTTCCCAGAAACCACATCCAAATGGCCCAGAGCACAAAGTGAAGCAAGTGCTGGTTTAGGCAAGGTTCTGGAAACCCCCGCCAGCACCTCTTTGAAAACAACTCTTCATAAGAAAATAAAGAAGGATTTTGTGAAATACTTAATGTTATCAGCATTATGTGCACAGTGGCTTATCTCCCTGCCTTTCTTTGTGAACCAGCCAAGGGACCAGCTCTAGATACATGCATGTTGCCTAATGTTCAGTGAGGTGTTCCTTTATGGTGTCTCACAGACATGATATTAGAGCATATGGCCTGACATGGACCTTTACAGAAAGGCAGTCCAATAGGCTGTGGGTGATACATTATTTGACTGCTAAGGGGACAAGTCCTACCGTTTAATGTCCCATTGATGTTACGAACATCAATGATGCGGCCCAGATCTGATCAGTTTAATCCATTGTACCAACCAGGGAGCTAGTGTTCTCTAGTTCTTTATTATCTTTGTGCTGCATTAGGCACGATAATGTGACTATGAAATAAATCAGTTGCACCCCCACAGCGTGCTGCGATGGACTCCGCAACCCGAATGTTCTGCCAGCAAAGAGGGACCTTAGGATTTTGGACCCAGTCAGAGCAGCTATGAAAGTCATGGCTGGCAAATCTCACCAGGTCAATCAGTTGCAGTCTAGTTTTTTATAGTTCACTGTGAGGCCGCTGATCTTGAGACAAAATGCAGCTTAGGCAAATGCCATCCAAATGCAAGCAACAGGTAATAAAGTCTTCTCTGTTCTACTTGGGGAATATCAACTTATTGGGGAGAAGATGGGTCAGTTGAGAGAATGGGGTCCCCCTCCTCCCTTTTTGATGCAACTTAGCTACAGATGTGATTTCAAAGATCTGTAGGGGCTTGGATGTGAACAACTTCACCATAAGGTCACAGAGATCACAGAGATATAAACCCTGAGAAGCAAGGACATAACCAGAATATGTAAGACATTAAAGTGTCCGATACCACCAGATGTTCAGACCACCACATAGGCTTGGATATTGGACTGGTTGAGCAGTGGTCAGAGCAGATATGACATCTCCTCTGACCCTCTACCAGTGCCTGCTTAGGTCTCCTCTGAAAATAACTGATAAGCCTTTGTGAAGTGTGGCTTTGGGCAAGCTCACTTCACTGGAGAAGCTCCTAGTTGGTGAATGTTTAGATCAAAAATAGCCACTGGACAAAATAAACAGGTCACAGGACTTGTTGGTAGCAGCTGCATAGCTCATGTCTTTGCTGTGTGCATGACAACACAGTCTAATGTCAGCATAAATTCAGCCCTGGGCATGTTCAGACCTTTTGTACACTCTAACCTGCCCATCTAGCTTTTAAAGCTGTGTCAGAAGCAAAAGCTGATTATCAGCTGAGGTGGTGCTGTCTCGCCTCTTTGGCTGCAAACGCTGACCACAAGCAGATGCAACGCTGGCATTTGGAACTGGAAGAGGCTTCCAGATACAGACTTCTCTGTCTGCAGGCAACCATCACCTCTTCCTTTAGGGTACACGTAAGATTGCTTTGTTCTACTTTCATATAGGGCCAAGGATCTCTCTCTCTCTCTCTTTTTTTTCCACATAATTTTAGTCTTGATGATTTTTATTTTGTGTCTGAAAACCTATTTTCTGCAAACACTTATGCCTCTGAAATTTGATCCCACGAGCTCTGTCAGAAATTGAATGGGAAAGCTCTTGCACACTTTCCCCAAACAACTTTTCTAAAAAAAACCTGTAAGTGTTTGTTTCCAGAAATGCTTTCTGCTTGTGAGTATCTGTTGGTATTTTCCTATTCCCTTTGGGACAAACTTCATTCCCATTACCATGCCACAGTTGCTGAGGCCCCCATCTAGAGCACCACCCTAGCATCTGCATTTTGTGTCTCCCACAGGTGAGATTCGGTGTGTGAGGATGTGAAGGAGGTGCCAGGCTGACACAATGGGGAAGGACCATGCTGCTCAGCTGTGGCTGGGGAGGACATCTTCCTGTGGATACTCTGGGTTACATTAAGCCATGGGTCCCTACTCAAGGCCCAGATCTAAATCATTTATAAGTATTTCTCCTGTCTTTTCTGGCTTGGGAATTCTTCCCATGCTTCTGAATTCTATGGAAAATACTCTGCCAAGTCCTGGGTTCTGCCCAGGGACAAGGATTTCGTCTTGGCATTGCTTCACTCTAAAGAACCCTATTTTTCTTTCCTTATCCCTCCTGCTTCATCTTTTTGACCAAGAAATGTATCAGTTCTCTTAATTTTTCTTTCTGTCTCTCAGACTAAAATTAGCCAATTTCCTTATCTCTGACCAGCTCCAGGGTGCTATACTGTTCCATTTCTTACCTCTTCTTTTCCCTCTCTGACTTATTTCTGGAAAATGTGGCTTGCAGTGAGTGTTTACTAAGACTGGAAAGGAAACATTGCAAACTAAAGGAAAGCTGGACCCAGGCTTGCTCTGTTTACTCTGCACTTTACAGGGATGGCCACTTATTTGTTCTTTAGCCAAACCTGGTAATATCTTTCAAGAAGTTGCCTTAGTTTCTTGCACCAAATCAAAATTAGCATCTCTGGTTTGAATAACAAAGTGTCTGGGGAGACAGAAACAACATGACACCTGCTCTGATGTAGTCAGATCAGTCTGGGGTCTGAGTCAGGGTGCTCTGCACTTGGATAGTCTGATAACATTTGATGTCTTTCCTGGCTTCAGAGGGGTAAGACTGGTTGTACCTCACCCTGAGCCTTGTTTAGTGATTCCCTCATGCAGTTTTCAGCTCAGGCTGGCAATTAATGCTGTTATCCTTTCAGTGCCTAAGCATGCTTTTCATGCAGGGACCATCACTGACTTGGAGTGGTCCCAGACCTACCCGTGGAGGCCGGGAGGGGAGAGAGGGAAACGGATGCTAAGGGCGGGGGGGAGAGGCCAGACACCTTGAGCATTTATGAAACTTATGCCCTATAAAATACTTCAGTTACATAGTTTTCTAAATCCAGGGGGAACTGTTGTTTTTCAAGCAATAAATATCCCCCTGCAGTGCTGGCAGCTGTAATATGGCAGCTCTGAAAACATGAAAGTGAAACTCATTCCAGTAACATGAAACTGATGCTAGTGACTTTCCATTAGCCAAGCTGAGAGAAACAATCAAAAAAAGGTAAGTAAATCAGATGTTTAAATTTCTTTCTATTTTAATAGTCAGCTTCCTTAGGGATAAAGCCCAAGACCTTCACTTGCCATATATTTTGTATTAGTGTATATATATACACTATATATAGTGTATTGCTAACAGAGCCCTGAATGATACAGAAGGAATAAATTATGACTGATGGACACAATACCATAGTTTTTGGTAAGATTAATGTCTATTTCCTTACAGTTCAAGCATCTCAAGACAAGATGATGTAGGAAATCATTCATTCTCTGAACACTGATTGTATTTCTTTTTCCCATCTTTCAGCTGTTTTGGTCTAGGATATACAAGATATTCTATCAATATTCCTGTAGCACACATTTAAATGAGTAACAAATACATAATCATGAATAACAACATGCCTGGAGTGACAAGATTAAATTGAGGTCCTGATCCAGCAAAGCCTTAATTAACTCTCAGCAGAACAGTCCTCAGGTTAGGTGCTTCTTGGCACAAATGAGAATCTCCAGAGCATTTAACTGTAAGATACTGTATCCAAGCCATGTGCACTTTTACACTGTTATAATTAAACCAGTGCCATTTTGTATGGAAACGTTTATAAATTGATCTGGTATTGATTGAATGACAAGATCCATAAGCTAGGCTTTTACAGTTACAGAGAAGTGTCCCTGTGCAAAATATCACTAGTTTAGCGTAACCCTATACCTTCAGGTAAATCAGTAGTGCCTCTGTGTACAAATAAGCTCATTAACACATAGTAGATTTGATGAAAAAAAAAGCAAAACAAATGTAACTGGGGACAGGGTTGAACTGTAGCAATCTTGGAAAAGTCCTGTTTGAACCGCTTACAACTGTGCCGGTGATGTGGAGACAGCTGTGATGGAGAGACATAAGGAGCTTCCTTCCTCCTCCATAAATGCTGTTTTCCACAGTTGGTTGGTCTTCCAGGTTGGTATATTAAAGACTTCTAATTTTTCTGAGTTGGCACAGACTTGCCATTATTTGCCAGGAAAAGACAGTGCAGTGGAGACAAGCCGCCCCTGAAGGGAAGTGGTGTAATTGGTGTGCTCCCATGCTCTGTGCTACAAAACCCGGGTGGACCTCCCAAGCCTCCTCGGACTCAGAGGAGCCCCCGTTGTTCCCATGGGCTATGAGACTTACCAGATCACAGCTCGTCACTGCACCTCCCAACCTGGGCTCTAACACCAAAGTCAAGGGTAGATCTCAAGGAATATAACCTCATGTTGAAAGGGATGTATTTTGCTTTCCAAAGGATTTTTTTCTGGACTTGAACACCAATGGAGTGCTGCTGTTACCCTGCTGTTTATGAAATATATCCATAGTTCTCATACTAAGTCTTAGTTGACAAGATTTGTGTTAAGGTAGTTAACCCCAAATTAAACCTTTGGGTTTTGTTCCTCTGTGTCCTACAATTTAGAAGCCACGGTTGACTTGAAGATGCACTCAAATGAGAATAAAGTTTACAGCAAAACCCTACCCATTGCAAGACCCTTGCATGTACATTTGTAATTATTAGTCCATTAGCAGAGATATCAGCATAGACATAATAAAAAGACTTTTTTTTATTTTCCTGCCAACTCCTGTGTCTGCCTTAATCGCATATCGAAGATACTCTTAGAATCCTCTCTTTCATGTAAATATACCCATTGGTTAGTAAATATTAATGCTGCTCTCTGGCTCCAGCTGTGAGAAGATTTTATTGTTATGTTAGAGGTTTTGATTAGTCTCCAAAAGGTTTTGCAGTGTATACTCTATTTATCTGAAACATAGAGAACCGCTGCAGGCAAGGGTTGCCACAAAGAAAATCATACACAGAATCTTCTTATTGTTTTTAATTTAGTCTGTGAAAGCATAATTATTTCTGCCTGTTTAGTGCTTCACAATCACTCTCTATGAAATTCCAAAGGCAAGGAAGAAGCTGCCTGGTACCTTTTAGTTCCATTTTTTAGTAGACAACTCTGAAGAAAAAGAAACACGTCATGTCTTTGCATCATTCTCCCTAATTGTTATGGCAATTTACCCATGAACTGACATGATAGCCACAGAGAGAAATGGAGCAAAACCTTTCGCATAACTCAGGGCTGAAGGAAATTCTAGACACAGATGCAAGCTGGCACCTGGGTGTCAGGTGGATCCTACCCGTCCGCCCCCAGCTTCAGCTCCCCCATGCTGCTGCAACGCTCTCCCCAGGAAATCAGTTGATGGAGTTGGTGGCCTGTCTTAACCTCCCTTCATCCAGCTGAAGAAATAAAATCCTCCTCAGCTGTCCCTGCGATATCCTTTACAGCACGGGATACGTCTTTACTGCGGAGTTGCTAGAGCTATCTGCACCGAGCGCTGGTTTAAGTGGGAATATCCAGAGCGTGGAGTGACCCTTGAGCAGTTGCGCCTGTGCCGATGGGGCTGAACAGTGTGAAGCGCATCCTGGGCTCCCTCACTTGTGTCATGAGAGGCTCCATCCAAGTTCCCATGCTGCAAAGAGTGGGAAAACTTGTGCTGTACTCCTCCTGGGCTCCTGAGGGGCTTTTTGGGGGGAACTCGCAGCCCACGTGTTTGCTGGTGTCCCCTCACCTGAGTCCCCATCCAGCCGCTGCCTCTTTGCACCCCTCTGAGTTGTGGCCGGTGCATCCCCCTGGAGTGGTGAGTGGAGGGGGGGACCACCACTTTGGAGGCAAGGGCTTTGC
Organism: Apteryx mantelli; assembly: GCF_036417845.1. NCBI lineage: Eukaryota > Metazoa > Chordata > Aves > Apterygiformes > Apterygidae > Apteryx > Apteryx mantelli. The sequence continues at coordinate 98,717,261 of NC_089980.1, read as the reverse complement.
AAGGAGGCACGTCTTGGGCTGAGGCAACAGCTTGGCTGGGGCAAAGCCAGTTAACCTGGCAGTGACAATACGCCTTTCACCTTGCACATTGTTTTCAAACCACAAATTAAGGACATGCAGCAGGCATTCACTTCTGCGCTGGGAAGCTCGGCACCCTCCCATTTCGATGCAACGTGTCAGAGCATTGGAGGCGCCCTGCGCAGCAGGGAGTGCGATCTGGGTCAGCCGAGGTGCTCTGTTCACCCCGGCTTCTGCTGAGGCTGCCAGCTAGCGCTAATTTCTGCAAGCATAGAAACTCAGACCATTAATCCCCTGCAGACAGGCCACTAGGTGGTAACAACTTTTATTTACTAGTGACTCGGTCTGGATTTGAGCCAATTGCCTGGAGCCAAATTACCAGCCCCAGGTGTATTCTAGTCTCCTTTAACCTGTTGGACATGATGTTCACCGCACAGGCCTTTTATAGGGGACTTTTCAAAAATCACTGGCATGTTGGCAGGGCTGAGTTTGCTTAGTAACACTGTTCTCACACACAAGTCACTAGCATCTCTAACCTCCACTATTGCTTTACATAAACCTTAAATATAAAACCACAGTAGGTTTGCTTGCTTAAGAATAAGTCTTGTTTGTATTATGCAGAAATCACCATGTTTTCAGCTGATCTTTTAAGTGGTTTCTAATAAAATTATGGAGTGACTGGAAAATCTTCAATAACATTTTTAAATACAGGCCGGCTTCACAATAATGAACTCAGCTTTTAGCAACCCTCCTTTATAACAGTTCCAACAGCAAGAACCAATTTTCTCTTTGGTAATGAGGCCTATTAGAATGACTGTTCACACAGAGCTGACCTGGATTCAACAGTCATATATTCTTTTGCTATTTTCAGGGCATACTGTGTTTATAGTATGCAAATGTTCAGTTTTCCCTCTTTTGCTTGCCTCTACTTTTTTTTTTTAAAATAGTTTAAAGGTTGTTAAATGGAAAGTACAGAAGTAAAATACAGTGACGTTCCATGCAAATAGCACGTTTCTTCATTATTTTGATGCAGCAAATTGCTGAACCCTGTTACAATGTGTGCTTTCGCAAAGGGAACATTTATCCAGTTCCCACTGGGGTTCCTTGTGATAAGAATCTGCTACTTCAGCTTTTAGTATGGGAGAGGGACAAGACTATTTTCATATGTTGACAGAATTTTCCATTCCATGTGCCTGTGGGCTCTTGCTTGCAGAGGTACGAGATATTGTCTTCTGAAAGCCTTTGTGAAACTCTGATTGCTTCTCATAGAGCAAGGAGTGCCAGCACTTCCCACCAAGGCTCCTCTGGAGAGCTGGCAGTGTCCCCTCCTCGCTGGGCCCAGCACAGGACCAGAGGAGCTGATGAAGGTGGGCTTTCTGCTGCTTCTGCATGTGGCTCATGAGCGAGGCCAGCCTGGCTGGGGGCTGCAGGGCCAGGGCTTATGCTCCTGGCCCAGGGCTGCCTCTCCCTGACTCCAAGCAGCTCTGCACAGCTTCTTGCAGTTAGGCATGGGTTTAAGGGCTGTATGTTGCTGAGTGTCTAGCATTTTGCAGGGATGAGCTCTGCACGCGCCTACTCTTTGCTGAATGGGACATCTCATTCAGGAGAGCCTAGGTTTGGTCCTATTGCCCTCTTGTGGCTGCCCAACAGAGGCTACAACAGCATTTCACCAGCTGGCATTTGCAGAAGTGTTACCTGTCCACTCATGCTAAAGTAACTTGGCTATAACTTAAAAGCACAGCACTGGTGTCCTGAGTGCAGTGCCATAAGATAACATGGAGCACCCGTCAGGAGATTAATGACATCTCTGAAAGGGACGTTAGGGTCCATCACTGTGAGAGTAAGAGGCTGGGTGCAAGGACGTACCAGGCCAAGCCCTCCTACTGAGCAAGCTCCTAACCCTCATGGTTGCCTCATGCCTATTTTTCAGCCGCGTGGGAAAAACAGTGGTTTGGCAGCATGCCCCAGGGCTCTCAAGGGCGACCATTAAAAAAGCCCTGGCGGCTCTCATAGGAAACCCTTTCCTTACTGTACGTCCTGGACCCTGTGTGTTAACAATAAGAGGCTTATAGGAATGATGTTTTTGTCTCTGTAGGACTGCGATGTACACACAGCGCTAGGAGAAGGCACATCGGTGCCTTCAGCATCATGTGACCTCTGTTACATACAGAGCACCCAAGCATGAGAAGTAAAAACCCAGTTTTAACCTGGGGAGGGGCTCATCTTTGAAGCGCTTCACAGACGCAGTGTGTTTGAAAAACAAGGTTTCAAATAAAAAAAAAGAAAACTGGGAGGATAAATAGAAGAAAAAAAGATGAACACTGTAGCCCTCCCAAAGCCTTAGCACCTTTCCATCCTCTCATGAGCGTTTTGGATGTCTTGGGTTCAACCGTAGCTGAACTGCTCTCTCTCTGCTGCTTCTTCCTTCAGGCCTAGCAGCATGTGAGGCAGCCCGCACACCTTGCTGATACTTCTGCTGGCGCTTACACATATAAATAGCTTGAAAATTTACTCAGAGATTCCTAAAAGGAACAGCAATAAAAATCAAAGCGGGCTTGTATGCAAGTTAAATCTGCTGATAAGGAAAGGTAATGTTATTTGTTCTTGACCCAACAAGGGCAATAATATCCAAAATGTTTAATGAAACCCTACCTGGTGTATATTGGCCTCAACACAGTATTTTTATTCAACATAGCCTGCACTAAATGGAAATTCTTGGCAAACAGCCAGAACCAGACTATAATGTTTGTAAAATAGCTGTTACTTTCAGAGTGATTTTCCCCAGTGAAAGTCATGCGAGAATAGAAAAAAAGAAGATTCAGTAACAGTGTAATTGTGTCACATAAAGGCCACCCCTGGGAAGCCATGTGAAGTTTTAATATTTTAAAATGAATACTGAATTCAATCATCTTTGATAAAGAGTGTGGTTCCTTCTTCTGTTCCCAGACACAGATGTGCACACACGCTGAAGGACTGCTGAAGGAGAACAGAACAAACCCCATTTGCAATTGAAGTAGCGTTAGACCCCAGATGAGACTTTCTCATAACTGCTTGCCTGCTATTCTGTAGACTTGATTAAGGATGAAAATTATCCCTCCAGCACTGATGTTTGCCTGTGACTACCGAAGGCCTGATTCTAATCTCTCACTAATGCACAAGACAACTGTACTCAGGTCAGTGGAGGCACAGACTGGCATCAAACCATTGAAATGACACCAAATCAGGCTGGATTTGAAAAGGGCCTGCTGAAGTGGGCCATCACATTCTCCTGATCCCACTTCCTAAAACTGGGCATTCAGATCTTAGGGTTTTGGTTCTAAAATCATATCACAGAGGGCCAGGAAAGACCCTTTCCCTCCAGGACCAGCCAGGGTTGTGTTTGTGTGTGTGTGAAACATGGGCTGCTGGCAAGGACAGACATGAAGCATTGGAGTTACTAGGCTGAGCTTTGCATCTAGCAAACTTTCCATTTCCAGCCTTTCAGTCAGGTTTGCTTCATTTGCTAGACTGAGATGGAGCTTCAGAGTCTCCTAAGTTTTTGTTCCTGGATTCTCCTTTCATCTTGGCCCTCCTTGTGGGCATGACATGCTGTCAGCAACTCCTCTGGAGCCGCCTCACGCTTTTTGGTCTCCTGGTGTGACTTCTTTTGATCATAAACAGCAGCAGGTAGCATAGGACGTCACATATTTAATATCTGGACAAATGAACTGTTTTCATCAATAACCTATCCATCCTCCTGCTCTGTCTCCAGTCACTACTGTTTCTTTGGATCTCCAGACATCTGCTTGGCTCTGGCCCTTGGCTGTGTTCAGTCCTGTACAACACTTCAGCTTCTAACTCTTTGGACCCTAAAATGCATTTTTTGAAGCCATGGAACTAGTTAAGCTCTCTGAATCACACCTTAAAACATTTATTTCTTTTTGTTAGCAGGGACCATATCTTGAAGTCATCAGTTATTTTTTTACTGTTACTCATTCAGACGTTCCTCTTGTCTTCAAGGTGAACAGCAGCATCTGCCACAATAAACAGAGGACCTGCAGCACTACACAGGTATTGGGAAAGGTATGTATGTGTGCCTGTGAGGGGTATATGGTGCTCCTTAAGCCATGCTGTCCTCTCAAATGAAGGCAGAGAGCAATAGCATTTCCTAACTAACTTCTGATGAATTCTCCATAGTGTACAGCTGGCCCAGCTACAGCAGGAGGATGGAATTTGCCTCAGAAGAAAATCTTTCCAAGCGGGAATTTTGATGAAGAAAGGCTTTCTGTCACATCTTCCGTAATGCTGCCTGACTATCCAGGCAAATGCCTGCCTTGCTATGCCCAGCAGCAGATGCTTTACTGCTCAAAGCTAACACATTATTTTGATGTTTTCATAGGAGATATTTACTTGGAATGTGCATTATTGTCATCTGGACTTGGCCATACCCACAGCTGGAGGTATCTTATTGGCCCAGGTGAGAAGGTCAACTGCTCTATTGAAGGTGGCTTCACATTGTTCCACCTTGGCCAGGTGGACCTGTGGGAAGGTCCGCTGGTGGCAAGGCTGGTTGTGAGCAGGCTGATGGTGATGACAGCATCTGTGAGGGGGAACTCATTTGTTATTGTTAATGAAGGCCATCCCTCTCCCATGCCTGAATCCCTGTTGTCCCAGCATCACATGTTGGGCTGCAGGGATCTTCTCACTGCTGCTGTTGAACATACCTCTAAATAACGGCAGATCAAGATTGGCATGAATCTGCCCTAGAATTTATGTCTGCATAAGCTAACGCTTTACTGCTTATGCCCAGCAGCTGTAATGCTGAGGAGGGAGGCCTCATTCCTCATAGTGTGCTCATCACACCTGGTGTGTGGCCAATAGCCTCAAACCGGGTGTATGACGCTCTGTTGTTGAATGCTAGAGAATGCTGCATGTGAAGAGCATCGAACAGCATTGTCTATCCCTGGCTGCTTTCTTTAATAGGAGCTTGGGTATTTCTGTGCTGTCACATCTCAAACATAAATAGTATTGCCAAAGGATTGCCAGGAACAGCAAAAGTACAGATGAGGCAAGCTGTCATCTCCTAAAGCGTTCCTTGTAACAAGGCAAGAACTTTCCTTCCATCATGTGGAAACTTCAAATGCAGTAGGTAAAGGTTGAGCTTGTCACCTTTTTCTTGAAGGCAAGCAAGAATTGTAAAGGTTTTAACTTGACTCAAACGAAAATATGGTGCTGATTTGCTGAAGTTGAAAGAGACCAAAAGTAGCAAGGTGTTTCTTTTCTGGAGAAAGTTCTGTGATATTGAACGCTACTAAAAAAGCTACAGTCTGTCAGATGGGCCAGTGCTTTCCATAGTGTGCCTTAGTGTCAGCTCAAGTGGAGGGAGCAGAACTGGTGGTTTCTAGAGCAGTGGTCAGAGCCTATGTGTGATTTAGTAGGATCCTTTCAAATATGAGCTCTGCATGATAAACAGAGCATTTAATGAGGATTCATGGGCTACCACTGACCAACAGACTACTGATTAGTAATCCAAAGATAGGCCATTAATGTTTTCTAATCCTTGCTCTTAGGATAATGGCTGTGACTTCTTTATATTTGTGCAGCTTCTAACATGATGGGTTCTTGTTTCTCTCTGTGACTTTTTTGTTTTCTTCCTGACTGTTTCTATTCTAATACTACCACTAAGTAACCATTCCTCTAAATGTAGATATCTAAGAAAATAGTGATCCTTCTCATGGTTGTATCTGCAGACGGAAATTTTTGGTAGTACCTGGGGTCCTCCTTTGTCTGAGTTCAGTGGGAGTTCTCCTGCTGGCTTTGCAAGAGGTGAAGGGAGGCTCTTCAATCAGCCCCAGCATCTGTCCTTCCCATGATGGACAGGAGCAGAGGTGTCCCCTTTGAGAAAGTGAGGACTCCATCCTCCCTGGCAGACTCTACCAGACCCTGGCATGCTCGCACTGTATGCACGTCGCAGAGCCCGTGGGCACAGAGCGAGGAGAGAGGGCACCGCCCCTGCTCTTGCATCTTCTTCATGTGCCTGACATGTTGGAAATAAGGATGATAGCTCCCTCTCCCTCATCTCCATCAGTGTTTTTTGCCTCAGCTGAAGTGGAACAAACTCATAAGGTGTGCAGAGAGGTGACCCCAGGCATGTGCTTTGGTGAGTGAGATGTCAGAGATGGGGTTTGCAACTACAGTGACCTTCTCAGGGTAAAACAACCTCCAGAGGAAAGAGCTTCTAAAGAAGGGACTTCGCTGGCCCAAGCTGTTACTAATCCACACCAGATGCTACATGCAAGGGACAGTTACATTTCAGGATTGGAGCTCTGGTTACACTTCCAGCTGGTGAAGCCTTCACCATTGCACACATTGCATGCTTGTGCCTCTCCTGTGGCATCCAGTCCTGCTGCGCAGGCAGCCTGCTCCATGGAGGCAGTGGGCTCCATCTCAATGAATGCAAGAACTGTGCCTCTGAGGTGCACAGTCCTTCTCAGGGATTTCGGTGTGATTTTCCATCCTCCACCCTGCCTCATTTTCTCTGGTGGGGGGTCCATGCCTTGGTCCGTGTTGGGAGACCTCTGATTTTGGGTTGTAAGAGAAATAGGGGCTTAAGACAGATGTTTAATCTTAACCAAAACCTCATTTTGGTTGGGTTACTTTAGAAGATTAAAATAAGAATTGAGATCAGAATATTAAATTTGTCAGGTTTGTAAGCGTGCTGCTTGCAATTCATGATGAAATACACTGACATTCAGTGCTATTTCAGTGCCACTGCAGGGCCATTTGCTAGTGCAAATTTTCCATTTTCACCCCACATTACTCACACATGAAAAGTGTAGATTTCCCGTCTGGGCATGTGCACTTTACTTCTCTACCCCTGAAGGGCACATTAGCGCTGAACCTCCTTGAGTTATCTGCATTTCTAAGTCCCAATAGACTTTCAAATTAAGTAACAGCTCCTCTTTTTAGAAGAAGAAGAGGAGTGTTTGGGTTAATTGGGCATGAATAATACCTTTTTCACAGTCATATTTGCTTTCTCTGTTTAATTTCTCTGAGATGACTAATTGTTTTAAGAGCTACATTCCCAGACCAAAACAAACAAAGAGACAAACACCCCAGTAATCACTCCCCCCAGCTTAAAATTGTCCAAATAAAGACAAAATATATTTTGCTCTCTGTAATTGTGAGTGTTCTCTTTCATCAGACTTTATGCTTGAAATAGATAAGGTTTTCTTTGCATAAGCAGTTACTGAGCTATCTCTTTTTGGACACGTCTGAATTTACCGTGATCCTAAGCCAAGATATGAGACATAAGCAATGAAGGTGAATGCAAATTCAGCAAAGTAGAAATTTCAGTTTAGAAACTGTTCATGAATTCAGACTTTCTGTATTAAATTAAAAAGAAAAACTGTCTTGGGATCCAGTAGTCTTCAGGGAAAATGTGTTCAAGTCATTTCATTTGTCTACAAGGTTTCTTTTTCTCTGGCATTACTATAAAGTAAAGCAGGTTGATAAAAATATTTTGTATTATAAGGCTTTGTAGGTAGAGCTATTCCATAAGTGTCTGCTTTGGTAGAAGGGTGTGTATTCATTGCTTGTGATGCAAAAGGCTATCTCTCTGAAGTATTTCTCTTTAATCCATAAAACCTGGCATTTCCTTCCTTCCAGTGTTGACCCAGCTTCCTAAATTCATTTTCTGATCTCTGTTGTGTTTTCCAGGTACTGCAGCTCAGAGAGATGCTATCAAAATGTTATTAATCTACAGCAGGCCCGAGGTACCATGGTACTCGGGGGACGCTCAGAGATGGAGGCAGTCATCAGCCCTGAGCAGGGCAGCTGGGGCCAACCTACCCGCTCCACAGCAATAACCCACTAGAGCCTCTGCCAAAGGTGGGCAGAGCTTGGTGTTACCTTATTTCCCGACCCTCTGGACACCACTCAGCGCTCGTGGTTGGGCCTGAGTGGCAGGCGCTGTGCTCTGAGCGGCCAGAGCTGGCCTTGAGGCAGCACTGAGCCTCCCGGTCACACTGGGACCTTCCTGGCTCCAAGGTGCAGCTGGGACAAGAGGTTGTTACTAGCACAAGCTTTTTTTTTCTTCTTCCTTCACTTCACTCACTTTTGCCACCTAAAAATGAGGTATCTGGTTGTCAGTAGAGGGAGTCAGGTTTCTGTAGAGGAGGGTTCAAAATGCTTTCCTTAAGCCTCTTTCTTAGACAACCACTGTTTCACCTGTGTTGAAGAACCTGACTGTCTACAGTTTACAGAGAGGCCAGAGACAACCAGACACACAAAGCAGAGGAAATGAATCCCATGGTGCTGATGAAACTACTTCCATGTCAACTGCACTGATATTTTGGAACAAAACCCTTGGATTTCTGTGACTTTTATGTGTTAGAAGGCAATGGCATTAAGAGGCTTGTGGTCCAATTAAATAATCTCTATCATTCTCTTTTTTTATCCCATTTCCCTTTGTTTTTTGCAAGTCAGCGACAGCCATTTCCCAAGCACTTTCAGCAGCAGAGTGGAAGCTTTTTGGCACTGAAGATTACCAGCCTGCTGCAAGCATATTTATATTCATGTAGCGACTCCGGAGTCAGGCACCTGAGGAGGGTGAGGCTAAAATAAGCAGACACTTCTCCTAAGCAGTAGCCCACTTGGGAGGCTGATTCTGAGTTGTGATGTGTGAGACCCAGCAGTGCTACTGCACTGCTGTGTGTGTCAGCAAGGTCCCAGCAGACCTGGGGCAGCCCACTAAAGTGCAGAAGGTGCCACTGGAAAAAGCTTTGGTTTGCGCAGCTGGGTTATACTCTATTACTAGGAGCACTGGTGGGACCCGGATGCCTCTTCTTTGTGCTCCTTGGCAGGATTTGGAGTTTCTTGACATAAAAATGTACTTCACAATGGTGCTGCAAGGTGATCTGCACAACTGTTGTGATGAATTAACTAATACGAATATTACTGAAAAGTCATAGGCAATAGGATATCAGCTACTTTCTGAACTGGGTAATGCAACTTTTGTATTCAAGTACCATGGTTTTCAGCACTATACCATTGCTGTATTCTTTTTGAAGAACCCAGTTGCCCTTCTAGTTAATTAAAGTCTTTTAGTGGCTGTTTGGAGAGGAAAGAGGGATCTCTTTGATCGTATCTGAGTACCTGGAGAATGACCAGGTGCTCAGTCAGAAAGCAGAAAGGGGGATGTAGGCTGATGAGAGTTGTCTGCCTCATACAGTAATTGCTTCCTATGTGTTTTACAATCTAAGAGAAAGGAGTGGGGATCCTTTGCCAAAGGAAGGAGGAGGCATATGGCAGAGAAAATGTCTCTAGGAAACAGTTCTGGGTCTAGGATCACTGTGTCCCTAATCAGAAGCCATATGTCAGCTAGGTGCTTGAATGGTTTTATATCAGACATGAATCCTCATAACTTCCCATAAACCAGCATGTAACTTCAATAGTACAAAGCTCATTTCATACTTTGTGGGAGATTGTGGTAGGTTTAATTAGTTATCTTTAATTGTTTGATGAGCAAAACTATGAGGACATTCTCAATTATTTTTTGATATGTAGCACTAAATATGCAAAGTTAAAATCCTTGAGCGGTAAAAATATTGGATGCACACAGAGTTGGGCAAGATTTAAAAAGCTGTTTAAGATCTAAGCAGAGCAGCTGTTGGTGAAGGGAATTTTGTTCTTTCACAGAAAGCATGCTGTGCTTGTATTTATCAAGATATCTCTCCACACTGGGGACTGGAGGCCTGTCACCTCCCGATGGCCAACTTAAAGTGGTCTCCTCTTGTTTTATTCTACAATGGCATGTACAGTCTACAAGAGGCCTTGGTCCTGGCTTCCTTTTTGGAGATGTATATATCCAAAACTGCAGCAGTACCAGAGGCAGAACGCTTCACTTGTAGGGTGTGGGATGGTCATGAGAAAGCTGGCATGTCCTCTAAGAGAAGCACTGTCTGGTCTACCTTTCCAGGAGTGCTATCTAAAACCATAGATGATTTTCCTCTCCTCCTTTTCTTTCCTTTTCTCTCTGCCCTTTATTTTGTCCTAGGAAACCTTTCTTTCCTTCTTCTGTTTCCTTATCCTCCTGCAGGAAAGGATTTCTCTGAGAAAGGCCTCTGCCTGTTTCTGATGCAGACTAGAGTGCTCCCATAAAACTTAAGTGCTTGATCATGCTGCAGGAGGAATCCAGTGGCTAAACAACAAAGGACCTCTAGCTATGCTGAAAATCCTCATCTTTGTATCAGCAGTGATAAAGCACTGCTCTTTTTTAGGTTTCTGCTTTCCAGAGCCAGAAGGGCTTTATAACTCATGATGATTGTGCCAACCTGAAGACAGGATTAATAAATGCCAAGTGAGCTGTGAGTGTCAGAGGAGTCTCCACAGAAAATACAGCAGAGGCGAGCTACCAAATGCTTGTGTACCTTGGAAAATGTCAGTGAGGTGATGACTTCAGGGTGAGGAAGGCAGGGATGGGGAGAGGTGCAGCAGAGGGGTATATCTAGCTCTGCAGGTTTTTGATGAGATGTCAGTTTGAGGCCATCACAGACAGTTTAATCACTGCATGTGCTTCTCTCCATGCTGAACTGGTGTTTTCCTGAGCTCTGTCTCTAAGAAGTAGAGAGCTGCCCAAAAAGGCAAGTGATGATCAACCAGGACAATTTTCAGCACTGTTCTTCGCTACCCACCTCTAGCGCTGGTGCAAGAAGAGCAGGGATTAGCAAGGCCTGAAGAGAGGAACAAGAAAGCTGCACTGCTGGTGGCTGACATCCTTCAGCCACGTGCTGAAAGGCAGCGCTGTCTTTGCTTTCCACTCTGCCCAAGAAAATTGCAGTGACTGGACGTGAACCACCAAGGAAAGACAAATCAGGACTTACCCCAGGGAAAAGGAGTACCATAAACTGCCTTAAAATATCTTCCTGAAAAGCTTGGTTCACCTCATGATGCCTCATACTGGCTGAGGGCACTAACAAAACTGTGTCACACAAATGATTATAGTGCCTTTTAGCTTCTGGGTCCACCACCATAGTAAAAGAGCTTTTCTGTCAAGCTTTCTGTCTTTTTGAGGGCATGGTGAGACCACCTCGGCTACAGCTGAGGGAGGGAAATGGGTGCTGAAGCAGAAAAACCGAAGGCCAAGAGCAATAAATGCCCCACAGAGGAGTGGGACTGTGGCAATGTTTGCTTCCTCAGCAGGGAGGAGGTGGCAGAGAGTTTGTGTGCTCCTGAGGGAGGCAGCCCAGACACTGGCAGCAAGAAGAGGGAGCACAACCAGGAAGCTTGGCCTTGGCCGTTCCTAGGGCAAAGTCCTATTTGTTGTTTGTATGGTTTACCCAGAAGTTCATAGAATAGCAGTGAAAGGACTCCTTCACCATTTTTATATCTGCAGACCAGTTGAATCTGCTACCAGTGATTCAGGGGACTCCTGTCTCAAAGCTTCCGTAAGGTTAAAGATTTCAAAGTAGATTTCTTCTGGCCTGCATCACATTGAACTACCATGGTAGTACTGTTACTGGGATTTAAAAATGTAGTGGGTCATGGCCATAGATTCTTTCATGCATTTCAGCTCTTCACAGTGGCTCCGGACCTTGTGACTAGCTCCCAAAATCCTGTTATTGTCCATAGCCATAATCATAATCCCCTATAACCCAACCAGAACACCTTACTGCTTCAATGGCTTAACCCTCCAGCTGTAAACTTTGGCCTCCCTTTTCCAGGATACCCAGGTCTTCCCTGGCAAAGATTTGGGGAGTGGAAGAAGGGGGGCCTGTAAAAAATGTCTGTACCTGCAGAGGGGAGGAAACTCTTGTTTTTCAGCAGAGAAGCAAGCAAGAAAACAGGAGTTCTGGGTCTCCTCATGCAGGAATCACAGAGAGTGGCTGGCTTTGTGCTAGCAGTTGTGGAGTGGGGTTACAAACCAGCCAAAATAACCCCAGAACAGTATATCGTACTGAAAATCAGGCTGTATAATGCCTGTAATTGGCATAGCACTGTGTGAAAGCAGAGGGAGAACACTGCAGGTATGGCTGTTGTTTTTCAAGAATTTTCGTCCATTTCCTGTGAACATAGGGATGCACTTTCTCTGTATAGCAGTAAAATTTTTTTTTCCGGTTGAAGGACTGTAAAATACCAGGTGATTTTTTGATAAAAAATGAAGAACAAGTAAGTTTCACGTGATAGCCTGGATATCACTTACAACAGATACACAGTGTAGGCAAGCTTTAGGTCAAAGATAGTACTTCTGTGGGTAGAGATGTGCTCCAGCTAACCAAGCACTAGTGATAACAGAAACTGAAGTTTTCACATATGGAAATCTCCAGAAATATTAAATGGGGAACCTGAACAAATCCATAGGAACTTCCACAGATTTATGAATATTATTATCTATGAACTTTAATTACACTGACATTTAAAATGAACAGAAGTAGCACTTTAATTGCACTGTAACCACACTTTTATTGCATATATTTAAAAATATTAGAAAGTAGTTAGAGCTGTACTGTACTCTATAAGACCAATTCAGGAGTTTAGACACTAAAAAAGTGGAAATAAAGAAGATCTCAGCACTCCATCTCAGCTAGGGAAAACTGGCTTGGTAGTTCCACCTCTGTATCACAGAGAAGCAATTTGACAGTTCGGCTGAAGAACGATTCTCACACCAGCCCCTGCAGTATCTGACACCAGCCATTGCTGGAGCTAGTGGACTGGATGGAGTGGGTGGCACCTCACATCCGTGGAGGCAGCTCCTCCCTCTGTCATCACCTCCTTGCTAGCCTATGGTAGAAATCAAACTTCTTCTGAACTTTCGTTTTTGTCAAAAATGTTGCCATATGGGGTTCTGATATTGCATCTTTTTCCTTCAATCTTTCTTCTTGTTTGTGGAAAGTTGTTAGGAAGGAATTAAAAAAGAAAGTTTTGCTCATTCATGAACCCTTAGAAAATATGTTCTGTTCATGTTTTTTCCTACTGCTCTGGCAGGAGAACAAATAAAGGTTGTGTTAAAGCTCCAGCAATAGTATTGCCCAAAATCTTCTGGGTTAAGGTACTGAAGAGCTTGATTCTGTTCTTCAATTTTTATCTGTCTCTGGGCAAGTCACTCCATCTCAATGACATTTATTCAACTACACAATATTAATGATTGCAGAACAGATCTCAGTCTCAGAGCTGCAGCTGTAAAGCTGTACTCGTCCCTAATTCATAAATGTTATTGTGATCATATATACTGGCAGGCTGGACTACATAAGAAGACTTCCTGGTTCAAAATTTTCAGAAATCAAAACCACTGGTTTGTGCAGTTTCTGCACCTACAAGCTATGACGCTGGACATCAGAAATAGATTATTGCACACTCTTTTGAGGACAACAGCATTTTGTTCCTTGTTCCCCACATCCATCTGATGCCTTGAACACACAAATCTAAATTCTGTCCTCATGTTTGACAATCGCACAAATGTGTCTATTCTTTTCATTCAGCAAGCAGTCATGTTGACCCTGCAAATCATATATCCTCCCAGGGCAAATCTGAAAGAAGTCTACTCACTGGACTCTTAAAAAATGAATTGTCAGTGCAATTTTAAATTGTGAAATATTTATGTAGGAGATATTCTGACTCTTTAAAAGGTCCCCCCTGAGATGGTTTTTCTGCTCCATGATCCACTGCTTACTTAGACAAGGATTGTTGTCACGCACTGCTGCTGTATTGCTTCAAGTTCCCTGTTCAGTGGGTGAAGTCCGAGTGTTACAATTTCCAAAATACAGTTCCACATCCCATAGGTGTGTGACCTATATTCTTTGTTTCTAAAGATGTTTGTGATTAGCATTCTGATATATTAAAATCCATGCTTTTCAGATGAATCCATATTACAAAATGGTCCATCTTATTTTGTATAGCTGACATTATTATTTAGTATGTCACCGTTTGTACTACCTGCAAATGCTGCTGATCATGGCATTAGATTTTATTCCAGATTAAAATGCTAGATACTCTACTAAAGGGATATAAAGGGATACTATAATGATGCTGTAACTCTGTTCTGTTTTCCCACTGATAACTTGGATGATGGACTAGAGTGTGCATGCTTGTTACATTTGCAGTTGATATGAACCAGGTTGATATGAACCTGGGAGGGATTGCTAAAATGCTGGAAGCGGGGACTGGAAATTCAAAACAATCTTCCCAAATGGGAAGTATGGTCTGAAAATAAAGATGAACAATTTCGACAAGAAAAAGTGCAAGGTAGTTTACTTGGGTAGGAATAGCCAACTACAGAAATATCTGATGGCAAATGCCTGTTTTTCAGCAATTCTGCATGAAAGACTGGAGTTTTCAATAGACTGCAAGTTCAATGTGAGTCATCAATGTCTATACGGTGCAAAAAAAAAGAAAAAAAGAAAGAGGTAGATGTCACACTGGGGAATATAGACAGCTCTTTGGCCTGCAACATAAATGAATTTCCTCCTGCTCTGGTCAGCACTGGTATGGCTTCTGCTGCATTTCAAAGATGTGAATCAGACGGAGGGAGTGCAGAGCAGAACAACAACACTGACAGATCTCAGAAACATGGGTTTCACAGACAGACTAAACTAACTGGGTCAGCAAAGCCTAAAGAATGAAGGATGGATAACAGCCTTCAAATTTGTAAAAGGTGTCTCTAAAGAGAAAGAGAATAACCTCTTTGCCACATCCATAGGACAAGAAGTACAGAGCTTAAATTGCAGCCACTGGAGGTTTTTAAAAACAGGTTAGACATGCTTAGGACTGATAAAAGCATAGTTGATTCTTCCTTCAGGTAGGAGGTGATTCAGATGACCTCTCAAGGTCCCTTCTGGCCCTCTCTTGCTATAGTACAACTGTTGGCATGTAGTTCTATTGTTCATCTGTTTTGCTATATTTCTATTGTTCTGATACTGAGTTTTGGAATCAAAGGCAAGCTTTGCTAACCACCTTTAGAGATTGTCATTGGATTCTGGTTTTATATTTACTGTTGATTTTCAAATCCATCAGCTTTTAGTCCATTTAACGTGTGATACCCTGACATGTATGTGTTGACTCTTTACACTGAATGTCAGAATTGGGTGAAAATACAGTAAATTCATTGTTTCTGGTACCCCTGCCTTGAAGCGCTGCCAATACAGTATAGATATATACAACTCACTTTTCCATGTGTAGCTGCTCTAGCATTGACCCTCAGCTTCTCCTGGGCAAGGTGTTAATATCTGCCTGTGTACCTGTGTATTTGCCTGTTACCTTGAGTACCGGTACTTCCTGAACTACTTCTCTGTATCAGACCTTTTTTTTTTTTCTTGACTTGACTTATTCTGATATATTTTCAGGATGAACTCCCTGGTATGTGGATTTCATGGGACACAAGCCAAGTTCTCTTCTCTTCAGCACCTGTGAGCGTCCTTCCTTCTCAAAATAGCATTTGCATCTGTCTTCCTCCTGCTACCTCATTCTGGAGTTTATGAAATCCTCCTCAGTACCATTTTCCATAATCTGAGTCAGTCAGGCACAGGGAGGTGGGGAAAGTGCGCTATCCCAGCTGAAGAAAACAGCTGGACAGTTTCAGACCTGAGATGGCTTCCTGGGCTTCCTAGAGCACCTGGTCCCCAAAGGACTAACTAGCTCTGCAAATATTTGTCTCAAGAAGCGTTCAAGCTGTATTGGTTTGGCATTATGCACAAGGTAATGATGCCCACCAGATATGCCTGTGTGTCTCTGTTCTCACAGCACAGTTTACCCGCACACAAGCTGAATGATTATGGCCTGGAGTTTGCTCCTACCACAGCTGTGCTTGACCAGACATTGCCATTCTTGAGACCAGAGAGTGCCATTCTTGAGGTGCAATAACACGAAGTGTGAGAGGGGATGGGAGGATTTTGGGGGGTTCGTCCTTCAGGTTCTTACTTATTTGCTCCCCTGCCAGACTTGCCAGCTCCTCAGGAGTGAGTTGTTCCAAGTGTGCCTGTTAAATTGGCTGTGACTGACACTTATTGCTGGCATCTGGGGATACACTGTCATTTGAGAACCGCTGAGACCTGTTAAAAATTTTACTTTTCACATGCACCTTCCCATCCAGTCCCTCTTTCACTTGGTATTGTCTAATATGATCCAAGCATTTACCCATCACATACTCCCTCTTTACTTTGTCGCCAGAGGGGTCTGATGAATTGCCCTTGTTATTATTCTGAACCCACAGGTCACTCAGACACAACACAGTGCCAACACAACAGTGACAACTGAATTATAACAACTTCTCAGCTTCCTTTGCAGCACAGATACAATATTTATGTCACTGATGCACAGTGCTGTCAGGATTTTTAAAAGGAGAGTAACTCACCTGTCTCTGTCACACATGGATGTCCTCTGTGTTTCAGAAGTGTCAGGAGAATCCTTATCAATTTTTCTCTCTTAACAGTCTTCTGCCATGAAGCCCAAGTCAAAAATGGCAGACTTCAGCACAGGAAAGCCTAATGGTTCTTTCTTTGGAGACAACCAGGATAAAACTTTCAGCTGTGCTGTTTAAGGAAGTGATTTAGCCTTCAGGCTACAGAGATGTCTGAGTAATTTTTTCCCCTTTATTCCCTGATTTTAAGCAGAATTTAGATTCCTAAATATCTGCAGGGATCTGGCCTGTAGAGTTACAGAGCATCTAATACTTGACAAAGCAAACACGTTGCAAAATTAGATGGTGTTGAGAACTTTATGCCGGGTCGGATATGAGCTCTCTTCCCAGGCCCAGCCTAAGTCATGGAGCTGTCATTAACACTGTAATTGCGTGCTCTGTTGACATCAGCAGAAGTATGACTGCCTCTGACCATGGTTGATCTGGAGCTTATTTCTATCGCCAAGGGATGGAAAACCGTACAGATTTGGCAGGAATGAATATGGCACCTCAGATTTAAGCTCCCACCACTTTTGAAAATAGGACTTTGCTAACACATAAAACTTTTTGCTGTTATAACCGTGTTGGTAAATCCCTCCCAGGGCAGGTGAAGATGTGCCAGCAAAAAGACTTGCTTTTGCCAGCATTGCTTGTACTGCCTCAGAGAGCAGAATATATTTTAGCAGTGAAAGCATCTCATGTGGGACCTTTTGGGATCCCTCTGTAGTCAGATGAGATCTGGTTGATAAAGCTGATGGGGCCTCTGCTGTGACTCACCTCAACCTAAAGTGAAACTAAAATAGGTCATAGGATTTATAACTGAGAAGAGCCCGCTCTCCAGCAACTAGGAAGAAAGCAAACTCACATGGCGACAACTACACTGCAGGCATTGACAGTTAGGTGAGATGCACCTTTGGGTGTCTTAGGCCCTGGACTCATCTAGCAAATATCTGTTTTTCTAGGTTACTTCTTGCAGACCACTTAGCTACCATCCTACCTGATTTTAAACAAATCCATCTGATTTTGCCTGAAGCTGATGGGGGAACGTGGACATGAACTGTTCTGCAGCAGTACAGCAGGGACCATGAACTCCAGCTGGTTGTGCTGATAGTGACTTGTGCCTACAGCCGAAGGCTTTTGCTCTCACAGTAACTTTGTGAAAAAAATGTCTGACCCTTTTCTGCTATGACTGCTTTTCCAGCTGAAGTTTTGGTAGCCAGTGATCTGCCTGTGGGTTTACAAATCACTTAGATACTTCTGGATTGCTCTTTTTTGGCCTTCTCTTGCAGGTTCCACACAACTCTAGGGGAGAGCTAGGAGAAAGGCCTGGAGTGAGGGGGGCCAATGTACAGCTGGCCTCCCTCATAATTTGTCACAAGAACTTGCTTTTATTTTTCTGCTTGAAAAGCTGGTTGTTAAATTTCTCTCATGTCTTTGCACTGACCTGGACAACAACCAATCTCTATTATAGTCACTAAAACAAATCTGGTCTCAGAGAGACTCGTGCCAGTGGTGATGGACATTTCATGGCACATCCCTTTGCTACCCCCCCAGCCCATCTCTTTTAAAATGACAAACCTGCATTTAGGAAAAGGAAATTTACTGTGGCTTTTCTGTGCAGATGGTGATAAGTGTGAGTTAGCATTTGTAAGCTTATAAGCACATATGGTTTTGTACATATCAATTAAGGCAGTTGGCTAATCACTCTAATATCATTACTGATTCATCTGTATTCCTTCAAACAGGCATTTATGCTCAGCCTGCTGTTTTTTGTACGTATGAACTGGATTGTGCAATTCTCCTTGTCACCATTTGTAGTCAATAACATTTCCTTGGCACCAAAGGGATTAAAAGGGTACATTTCAGAACTGTGTAGGCAAGTCGTTTGGCCCATGCCTTACATATAAGGCATGCACATAAAATATTTGTGCGTGTGTGGTTTCTTTTTAAAGGCTCTGCTAGTCATGCCGTGGGCTGAGTGGCAACAGCACTATGTCTCTGCACATGGGACATACATGCAGACTCATGCATGTGCTCATCCTGCTGTTTGTGAGCCTGCTTTACATGGCCAAGCATCCTGACCCTGCATGCCTCACCTCACAGTGTTCCTTGGGCTCACCACCATACTTCCACCCCAATGGCCTTGACAAAGCTAATCTGTTTACCACAACGTTTCTCTCCTCCATGCAGAGGACAATAGATCTCTGAAACAAGAGCTCAGATGCCCACCACCACCTCCCTGACTCTCTGTTGCTTGTCTCCAAGCCTGCTGCTCCTGCTTCCTCAGCACCGTGGTCCCACCACATCATGCCCATCTGCGTGGCTCCTGGCTCTCACCCTGCTCATGATATTTCTGTATCCGTCATTGTACTTCTCCTGTGTCCAGACAGCAGCCCTGATATCTGTACTGTCCAGAGAAAACCCAGGAGCTGACAATGAAGGCATGGTTGGTTACCCGCTGTGATAACAGATTTCAGCTGCGCCTTCCCTTGGAGGCAACTGCTCTTCCACCTCCCTGCCATATCCTCTTCAAATATGAATAGATTTACCCAGCACCCCTGGGATTGATGTGTAGTTATCTCCTCTTGCAGTTAGGGAAATTCACCTCAGAGAATCGAGGCTGAAGTTTCCCCATGTCAGGCAAATCATTTACAAATGGCAGCTACGTTCTTAAGCCCATGTGATTGTCAGCAGCAGTTAACAACCGTAACCCATTGGAAACCACCAGCCGCCTGAAGATAGGTGCCTTGATATATGCCAGTGTATCTGAGTGTCTGTTTGGGCTCTGGGAGGTGTTCAGGGTACAAAAAATTATTCAAGCTGTAGCTGTCGAGAGACTTTAGGAATCGGTTACTTATTCTGATGCCATGACAGAATGACCTGGATCATCCCCTGACACAGGAGACCCACTGCAATTGAGGGGCATGTTGTTCTGCATGGCTGCCCATCCACGATAAAAGCTCCCTCCCAGTAGCCCCTACCCATCAAAGCAGTTCTCAGGCCTCATCCCCTTGCCAAAAACCATGCACACGGGTTGAAAAATGACCACTCTTGTAGCAGATCTTAAAATGGAGCTGGGGGATTTTTCCTAGTTTTACATTCAGGTTACAGATCATGTGTTTCTTCACCCTACACAAGCACTCTTTGTTCTTTTTCCTTTTCAGAACTCCATGTCCATTTGTTTTTGTTTCCAAGTAAATGGTGTTACTCCAGTACCAAGGACAAATGTATTCTGAAGAGCATAGGACTTTTTTGCATCTTTTCTTCTGTCTTTAAATTGCTTTTAAACTTTGACAGAATCTTTAGTCTGGGATTTTTTAAAGAAACTATTTTTTCTTCCAAAAAATATTTCTGGCTTTGATGCTGAGCAGATCTCCCTATCTGGGCAAAAACCTTAAGTTCCTGGAAGAAAGAAAACTAAAAAGGTCATAAAATTCATGACTGGTCTGTTCTTCCAGCTGTAGTCAAAAAGAAAATTTCTATGTTAGTTCCTCACAGGAGATTATTTATAGACCTGTGCTAGCTAAAGTATTAGAGCTGCTACAAAAATGTTGCA
Source organism: Apteryx mantelli (assembly GCF_036417845.1). Classification (NCBI taxonomy): domain Eukaryota; kingdom Metazoa; phylum Chordata; class Aves; order Apterygiformes; family Apterygidae; genus Apteryx; species Apteryx mantelli. Next base: position 98,697,318 of record NC_089980.1, on the reverse strand, counting down.
GAGTGGTATTTTTAGCACCATATCCCTACCTAGAACTTGACCATGTGATTTCCTTATAATCCCCTCAGAGCTACATAATAGAAACTGCTTTATAACTATACCAAAGCAAGGATGAAATTGATAGGCCAACGTGGCGCTCTGCTTTCAGGTGGTTGCTGGAGACTTTCTTTTAAAATTGAGCTCTCCTAGAAATGGATGATCTTCCAGCTTTCCTCATTTCTCCCAGAACTCTATACTTAGTTAACTGTTCAATTAACTAGATCTTTGTCAGCCTAAAGGGACCTGAATCCTGTTAGTGTTACATACTTGCAGGTCCTACTGACGTTAATTGAAACTGGAGGTGCAAAGTACTTTGTAGATTGGATCCAGTGAAAGACTGTGCCAAGTTTCCACACTCACATTTATAATCAAAATGAGATCTGCCCGGTGTACAAATTAGGCCTTCTAGAAAACGAGTATTTTCCTACAACATTTTTCAAAGAAAGTGAAGGGGAGGTGGTCAAAACTGTTCCCCCAAAAATGCCTGCGTTTTTGACAGAGACTCAAAATACTTCAAATCAGATGTGCTACCTAATGAGTAATGCAGATCACAAGTGTCACACTCCCACTTTGGGAGTCTGTGGTCTGACCACGTCTCCTGGGATGGATGATCGGGTTTGCATGAGGGGCATTGTGGGACCCTGCCTGGCTGCGGCACATCACAAAAGAAGTATTCTGGCTGGGGTCTACGGTGACATGAAAGTGTGGGAACATGAGGAAACCAGGCTGTGTACAACACTGTGACAGCATTTCTGAATCAAAATACCTTAGTTGTAGTCTGAAGGAATACTATGTTTGTTCATAAGTTTTTGCAACACTAAATTAAAATCTCGGTGGAAATCAGACACTGGTGAAATATTTAATAGAAACTTAATTCAAACGGTTTTTCATCAGAAAATTGATTTCATTTCAGCCCAGAGCAAATCTTGCTGTCTTGATTAAATGAGGCAGAGAGAATATTTACCAGTTGCTCACATCTCTCTGGACCCTCATTTAGCTGTGTGCTTTTGGAGACCAGAGACCTCTTGCATAAGGTCGTTGCAGCTTGAGACTACCAAGGCTACTTAATGACATGTGTTTGAACCCTAGCTGAGACTATTTAGCCTGTTTTCTTCAACAGACCTCTAAGTCCTGTACACTTTACTGAACTGGAGTGCTTTGAACAACAAATTCAAAAATAACAGCCTTGTCAACTCTTCAAGGGCACCAGTTCCTAGGTTCCTCTCCTGTAAGTGTAGCTACCAAAACACCCAGCACTTCTAAGATAAATGGCTAGTCCTCCTCACCAGTCCAAGAGAGATAGGCACCTCTCGGAGAGCAAGTTATTTCATCTGTTTTGGGACAGGATAATTGGAAGTGCCTATCTTTTTTCACTGACTAGAGAGAGAATCTAACTTTTAAATGGCTAATGTCAGGTGGGATAAATCAGACCCAAACTGGTCTGAATTTTTAACCTATATTTTATTCTCTCTGTGGCCCCTAGCTGACTTCTGTGACCCAAGGGGTGATTGTATTACACTGAGGCACACTGCATTTTTGTAGACGGATGACAGGAGTCCAAGAAATGTAAGTATATAATTAGCAGTAATAACTTAGCTTTCCTCAAACCCCTACAAAACTTGTACAGACAAAGTGCCTGCTTGCTTGAAACTGAGTCTCATCCATGCTTTACTTTGAGTGAAGTTAGTCTGGGTGAGAAATCCTGCATCCAAGGGAAGGAGAACAAGAAGGTGTGTAACATCTATTGCAGTTTCATTTTTAAAGATAAGGCTCTGTCCATCTCATACAGTTATAAAGCGTATATTTGAGTGTTGGGGGTCCAGTCAGCCTCCAAGGTGCCCCATTCAATCAGACTTGTTGCAGCCACATTTTTCCTTTACCACCTCCTGCCCATCCCACTCCAGTCCCATCTTTCCATGAAACAACACTAGCAGAATGGTGACTGCAGGGCTGGGGAGGTGGGCACCTGGCTGCCCCCTTCCCTGGGCTTTGTGATGGCAAGTCTTCACCTCTCCAGTCTTCTCCCCTCACAGTCTCCAGTTCAGCCCTGCTGCAGGGAGCAGCCACGAGCAACTCCTTGTGGTCCTTCCTTTGCCCACACCTGGCTTCCCACAGCCTCTGTTCACCTCTATCACCCGCTGCAGTGATTTTTCAGCCTCTTTCCACAGAGTGTAGTTGTGGCTCTACTCCAGGGTCATGCTGCTGCTGCCCTGTGCTGCTCTCACACCAGCCACCCCTACCTGGTGTATCTACAGCTGAAGAAATTGTTGCTCCCCTCCATTAACCCATTCCTTCTCAGCAGGGGAAGAGAGTGCTTTTAATTACTCTAGGTCAGTGACTTTTACCATGATGATAGGTCTGACTGATTCCACAACTTCTTATTTTCAGTATTAATATGGGTCACCAAAGGTGCCCCAGACAACAGAAAGCACAGATCAGAAGCTCTGTTTGAAGCATCCTCTTCAGAGACTTGACTGCAGGTTGCATGTGTGGGTGATGGATGGTGGGGTGGCCTCACGACCATACTTCTGCTGTGTGCTGCTTCCCCAGCACTGACATGGAGGGCAGGTTTCCATACCATATGTCCCTGGTGCCACCCCAGTTAGTGAGGAAATGCAGCATCAAACACTTTGTCTCTCTGTCACTGAACTTCTGCCTGGGATTGCTCCAGTACGGCAACTCTGCCCTTTTAAAATCCATCTTGCTCCAAAGTGGCCATGAATTTTCATGAAGAGCCTTCAGAGATATAATGTATAATGAACTGATTTCATGGATAGTGTATATTTCATATTAAGGATGCTCCACCTCAAATTTCCACACAAAACCCCTGAGCTTTGTTCTCATGGTTACCAAAGTGTCCTCTGATTCCCTCAATAAAGCACATTACAATGGTGCTTGCTGGAAATATTATTCCCAAACTTTAGGAGACAGGGCCATTACTATGCTCTGTTTTCACTAGCTTCCTTACTCTCCTCACAGGAAAAACAATTTCTTCTGAGCTGAAACCTGGCTCACAGAGCCTGAATTTGATAAAATTCACTGCAGACATTTTTGACTTAGAAAAACACAAAACAAAACAGAGCTTGGCAGATTTGGATTTCTTGGGAGATGCTTTTATACACTCAGAACTCTTTTGTCTTGGAAAATTGGTTCTTATGAAGAGCTGGATCATTGATGTATATCTTCTTTTAGTATTGAAAGAAACTAAGAAATTAATGAGAATACAAATATAAATAGATTGTATTTTAATTGTTTTTCTTCTCCTTTAGAAAATAAAAATTGTTCTGGAAAAAAAGCTATGTTTATGTATTTTTCTGAATTTGAGCCTTGAAAAGCAGACTTATTGGTGACTCTGGCCTGTCAGAAACCATATTGCTCATATAAATAATTTTATCTTAAAAGCTGATTTTTCTTTCATAAACACAAGGCCTTCTGACTGGTTAAAATATATATTTTAAATCCTTATCAGAAGAAAGGTCAGTCATACAGTGATGTGATTTTACTTGTAGAGATTCCACTTAGTATAATGTCTGATGAAAGAAATTCAACTTAACCTTTTAAATGACTTTGGGAGCCTGAAGAAATGTCATGACACTGTTTCCTTGAGGCATTGTCGTCTTCAGATTCTTTCATATCCCATCTCAGCTGCCTCATCTCTGTAACAGCTGTGCATAAGAAAAATGCCTGCCTTCCTTCATAGGTCTTTATTGGCATTTAAAAAAAAAGTATTTATTGACTTTTAGGTAGTCCTTGCTGCTGTTTATGTTCATGTTTTGCCCAACTTTGCTTATAACTTATCACTTCTCTGTATCCTCTGCTGAGTGTGATGGCCACATACTTTTGGTACAAAGCGCATAACTCCAAGGAGAACACATGTAGAAAGAAAAGAAATTGGCTTTCAAGAAAGCCTTGCACTTCTTCTCCAGGTAATTACACTTCTGATTGCTTGTGGGTTTTGCTGCTTGACATTTTAATAAGTCCATGTTCACATTTTGGCCACTATAACAGATTTACAACAGCTTGTGCCAATAGAGCAAGTGTTGCCTGAGATGGAGGAGCACCTCTTCTAGGCTTTACTAGAAATGGATGCTGTTGCAGCCACTAATCAAACCAGCGTTCTCCCTTTTTTCTGTTTCCTAAGAGGGATTTTTCATAGGTGTAGTCCTCCCAGGAACTGCACTGCTGTCTGCTGAAAGCCTGTAGTTTTGTGTGAAAATACTTTATCTGCAGAAAATATCAGCAGCGCCTTTAAGAGCTAAATAAATGAATGGTAAGGTCCAAATTCTCTTGACAAGACCCACCGACTTGTGCTAGCCAAGAGTCCAGACTCTTCAGCAGTGTAGCACAAGGGTTATGGACAGCCACATTGGAAAACCAAATAACTGTCATGTTCCCCACTGTGCTTCAGCAGAAGTGCTCTGACAGGGTGCTGCAGTACACCCAGGGTACCCTGTTTGGTGAGCTCCCAGACCTGCTGTGCTCACCCTAACTGGAGAAGCTGTGAAAGCCACAGAAGCAGCCACTCATGTTAAGTCTGCGATTCAAAAATGAACATGACTCAAAAATGAACATTGGGAGCAGGTAAAATCAAATCCATCAAGTTGTTTTGGACTCTGACAAGTGCAATTACCTGGGAAAGAGCTAAGCACTTCCAAAGGGCTCACAGTGTTGCCTGACTCACTGACCTGCTGTTTGATTTAAGCAACAACTTACTCTGATTTAATCTGTATGTACAAGTCCTCAAGTGCCACCGAAAGACCAGCAATTTAAGTGTGACTCCAGAGTTGATCTGCACAAACCCTTGAGCACCTGGGTGAGTTAATTCCTATGACTCCTCAAGACCCGACAAACAGCTGTCCTCTGTAGGGTGGTCACATACACACTGGTGAGGGGAGGAAGCAAGCAGGATGGACCACTGAGTGGGGATGGGAAGACACCTTAAAATTTGGGCTGTCTGAAGGAAAAGGGAATGAGCCCTCTGATTCCTGCCCCGGACACCCAGGGAAGCTGTGGCCATTCAGACTTTGGGAAAGGCTTCCCTCTGCCTGATTGAGCCCTAAACCTCTCCATTTTCAGTCCTTTCCCCTCACAGTTTCCTACAACCTGCCCCAAGGCACCCTGGTGTTCAGAGAGCAAGGAGACCAGGCAAAACTCTCGTATGACCACATTTGCAGCCCTTTCCTTCAAATACTCTAAGCACTACATTGCATACTGCTCCTGCAGATGGGGGCCAAATGGTACTGCTTAAAGTATCGCTGACATGTCTGCTGAATTTGGCCCAGAGACTTCCAAGAAAATTTTGTCTGCCTACTCCAAGCCGCATTTAGCACAAACCCATTGTTTGTTACTGTAGCTTATAAACACTCTTAACTACTGGCATATACAATGAGAAATATAATACCTCTTATTTAAGGGCCAAGTGTTAGTTATTTATTACTGTCATTATTCATTTCCATTGTATTTCCTAGTGGGGCTTTAACGCTTGCTGGGCCGCTAACCCAGCTTAAGGTTCCAGATTTCCTTGGCCTACCTATCACCTGTTTTATCTGATATGTGGTTCCTGGCTGGCACATACACAAAGGGGAATTGGACATCACAGAAGGAAATTGGTACTTGTTTTTATGTCACATAGTTCATTATAATGTTGTAATTCATTAATTTTTTTCTGTTTTCTTCATTGAATTTCCAGATGAGGATCATTAGTTTCTAAAATGAAACATTTTAATTAAGCTGATCTACACTGTGCCTTTTAATTCTTCAGATAACTTTGCCAAATTAGGAAGGTGCAATCCCCTTTGTGTTTGTATTTAATAAATATTTCAGCGCTGCTTGGTAAGGCTGACACTACTGCATCAAGGACACTTGGAGCCATGTCCTACTGACTCACTGCTCTGTCTCTTTCCTTCAGAAGGTGGCATGTGAGACTGAATCACACCGCTCAAGCTGCACGTGCATGGGGCTGAGCAGGGAGACTGTCGGCATGACAGGCATGTCCCTTGTTAATCTGATGGTGCAAAGAAGAGAGCGACAATTAATCATCTTCACACACTGCTCTGAAAATGGCCACTTCCGTCATGCCCCTGGATGGAGAGTTGCTCTGTGCTTAGTGCCTCTCCCTCTCTCTGAAAGTTCAAAAGGTAAAGGAAATGCCTTGTGGCACAAGCAGAATGAGAAATGGCACAGCTACAAACAGATGTACGTTTTCCCATGGCTGGACTGGTGTTAGCAAGTCCTGCCTCCTTCACGCTTGGCCAGGGGTTCGTGTGAGCTTGCTGCCTCCACTTCCCTTCATAATGAGCATTTGGAACTTGTTAGGTTTCAGGGTGGCATAAAGTTTAGAAGTGGGTCGTGGCCAGGATGAGAGCAGGACCACACAGCAAAGGGCACAAGCCTGAAGACCATAATTAAATATCAAAGTCCTCTCTTTTCAAGCCTAGCTGCAGAAATAACTGTCATCTCTCAGCTACTAGGTCCAGGCCAGTCATTCATCTTTTGCATGTCTCTGGGATCTTTCTTCAGCTGTATCCCTGAAACACCCATAAACCTAGAAAGAAGCCCCAGATAAAACTTCGATGGAGTACTTTGCTAAGCCCAGAAAATAGGAATCATACTCAGGGACTTGATCTAATTCCCATTTACAGCCTCCCACTGCCTTCACTGAAGAGCAAGGCGGATGGAGCGCCTGCTCTGGTGAGGGGTATACCTCTACAGGGGTGGTAGCGTGGCAGCGCTGAGCTGAGCTGCTGTCTTACACCCTGCTCTCATTTCTGCACAAATATGGGAGGAGCTCAGTGGTGGACACACTGAATTTCACCTCTTCTGTCAACACAAGTCTTTCCTGAGTGCTCTCTTCATGCCCTAAGAGGTGCAGAACATGGAGGCAGGAGCAGTGTCTTCCCTAGAGATGACAACCATTTGCCCTTCTGCCCCCATGGAAGTCAATGAGACATTTCTCACAGCCTTCAGAGGAAACATGGTTAGGGATATACGATCGCAGGACACAGAGTGAGTTCATAGACTATCAAATCAAGTCACCTGCAATCACAGGCAACTGCATCCCTTAAGTAACATATAAAACTCTATCTGGAAATCAGACAGGTTTTTTGCCCCCTGTTCCAGAATCTGGAACCAGTTTAATTAGCAGAAAAAGTATAATGCCTCTGGTTACTCAACACCACCATTATGACAATCATCTTGCACCTTTACTTAATCATCTTCCTGATTCTCCCCATAGACTGGAAATTCAAGTATCTTGCTACTAATATTTCCAGCCAAAACTTACTTGCAGTGCAATACACAGGCACAGTTTTTCATAAGCACTTGCAGAGATAGAGACCTGATTAAGCCTCACTTGAAAGCCAGGCCCTGAGGTCCTAATTCACAAGTTGGCATGTTCCAGAGGTGGAACCTTGTTTACCAACTCTCTGAAATACCTCTTTGCATTGACATTCGCTTAGTGTCTTCGTTACCCTGGCTCTGATTTTTTTTTTCTCTCCAGTGAATCATTTATGTGCTTTGCTGCTATCAAAGAAAATTCTTCATTTTCAGTGCACTCTCAGAAGAAATTCCTTTGAAAAAATCTTACTTAGGCAAGCCTTTCAAATAAAGCAGAAATACCTAGCATCACTCCTGCTGCTCAGGTTTATTAAAAAAATGACCAGTTAAGTAATTTTGTCCACCTTTGTGCCACTACAGGGCTAACTATTTATTAGTGTTTTCTCCAGGATCAATTCAAAAGTCTTTAGTGATGATGTTTCCAACAAACTCTACTGGGTGGAATATTACTTCAGAGACTGTGGTGATCTGCTCTTTCTCTGTGTAGAGTCATTGACAATCATGATATCTCCTTCCTAGGTAATATTTATGGCAGATTTTATCCCTCTTTAGTCTTTGTCAGCTAGCAACTGCCTTCACTGACCAAAGGAGTCAGTACGTGCCAGGTATAGGCTGTCATAACCATACCTAAGCCTGGGAAATAACCAAATTGGCCTGGTGTTGCTGGATTCTTCATTAGTTTCATGGGTCTTCTCTGAACTCCTGACCACTTAAAAACTTTTTCAGAGAAGCAGTGACCATCGCTAAGTGGATGCATTAAGAGTATCCCTTTGTTAGTGCAATTGCACATGGCAATTTTCCTGTGTGGAGAGAACTTAGGAGAGAGCAAGAGCCCATTACTGTGAAAGAGAGAAAATATCCTGTCCTTCAACTAGATGTCCCTGCGGGAGAAGCCCAAAACAGTATTAATCTTTATTTGTCCCCAGACTTCACTGAAGGTTAATATCCCCTGAGCATTGCCACTGCTTGGTCTCTTGCTGTTGCCGCTGCCTCCCAGACTGTTCCTTCTGGTGGGATATTTTTATATACATAACTGAACCTCTCTGTGTAATTGAGTTCTGCCTGCGACTCTATTCCTCTTGATTAGTGAAGAACATGAACTGGAAAGGATCACATGGGTCACTGAGTGCAGTCCCTAGGAACTGTAGGCAACTGTGCAGTAGACTTTGATTCCTATAGGGACCCAGAACGAGTTTGTCCCTTTCCACACACGTGTCTCCCAAACACCATGCAGCTTCCTGGAACAGGAAACTTTTAAATCAAAATACCCAAGACTGTTAGTGTGACCTAAGCTTGGCTATAAAAAAGGCAGTGAAGTGTTGGACAATGATTCTGCTCCCAAAACACTAAGCCTAAAAGTTCATGAGGGTTCATAGGCTGAATGCTCAAAACAGAGGGCTGAACAGGAGTGCTCGTGTCTGAAACAGGACAGTGGGGATGCTGTTTAGTGACTGCCAGTCATACCAACCTGACTGTCTATCCTGACTGTGTGGGGCATTTAGAAAGGAAGAAAAAAAAATCTCGATTTATCCTTTATAAAACACTTAGCACTGCCAGTGGGTCATTGGAGGTCCTCCAGGATGCAAAGTAATGTGATATCAAAGTACTGTAGATTCCCCGCGGCTTACAAACGAGTTTTCTGGTACTTGTGCTGTGGCCTTGCCACTATCTCCAGCAAACAAGGAAATATAATACCATGAAAACAAGTGGTATGACTATAAAATCACTACTTACCTGTGGTGTAGATACAGACAGTCATGCTTTAAAAATGCTGTCGACTAGCTGTGGTTTAGAAAGCATGTTTATTACCATATATTAATACATTTTAGAACTTTGTGAGCCTTCCCTGAGCAGCCAGGCCTTGAATGTAGGAACAATGTTAAAATAGGTAAAATTAGACCTTAGTTTTGGGCTGAAAGCTCTCCCAAGCTTTTAGCTTGGCTAGTGGGAATGTTAAACACAAAATGCGGTCACTGCTTTGGACCTGGGCTGGTTATTTATGAAATGTTCACAGAGCCCTGTCTGTCTAAACACTACTGGCAGGGATGAGGGTGGGAAGAGCGTTTCTTTGCCAACAGTTCCCAGTCCTTCCAGCCCTCCTTAGTCCCCAAAACTTCCCCACTGGGGTTACTCTGTAAATCCTTCTCTGATGGGTCCTTGGGTTTCTGCTTCTTTCTCTGACTGCTTCTGTGACATTTCCCACCCTTAACATGTATATCTCTGCCTTTTTCTGGGCCAGTGGGATTGGGTTTGCTTAGACAGGATGGGCAGAAGGACCTCTGCCCTCCAAAGGAACTGCGCTGCAATCCATCCTCTGTGTACACTCGGCTCTCTGCTGCCTCCTCCACCCACTTTCACTGCCTGGACATGGAAACATACTCCCTCACCTTCCCACTTTACTCTGACAAGGAGCAACTAACCCTCAGGATTCGCGTTTGGCTGCACTGACACCTTCCTGCCCATGCCACTTGGGTCCTAGCTTTGCATGTGCCCTGTGTCTTGGGCAGCGACTCCTGTAGCTTCAGCTATTTCAGTTCATGTGGGAGCGTTTCAGCTTCCACGATATGCCCAAACAAGAGTGACTCTTGCATCCACTAGCTTTAACAGGGCTTTACCGAGCCCCTGGCAAAGCAGTATCTTTGCTTTGCAATTCATTTTTACGACCCTCCTCATAACAAATGTAAAACTTAGTTGTGTATATTTGATTAAACTCCATGGGAAGCTATGAAGCGATAGCTCCCCACACTTCAGAGCACTTGTAGTGGGTTGTTTATCTTCTGCAGTTCCTTTAGTAAACACTGCATAGTGTCAGCCAGCAATTTAATGCTTCGTGCTTTAGCAACCCACATTGCCAGTGAAATGGACGTTTTAAAAAAATCACTCATTTGGAGTCTTTCTAACTCATTAAGAAGAGAAGGTGACTTGTGTCATGGCCTCCTCCTGCAGATCCAAAACTGACCTAAACAGAGGAAGCTGGTATCTTAGGAAATGAAGAAAAATTGAATAACACTAAATAATCACCCTCTCATTTTATTTTCCCTTTCCATTCTCCAGCTAAGTGCTCTGACCCTCAGAGGAGGGTCACACTACTAAGCTACTTCTCTTATTTCTGGAATTGCTGTTCCATGTTGTTATAAAACCAGGCAGTAACAGGTGGAACAAGGTGTTTTTTCCAACTGAGCAAAAATAATTTAGGAGAAGAGGAAACAAAACCTTGGGAAACAAAGATAACCCGTAATGATATGAAACTATTTTTGAACATCTGGTAACCTCAGGAAAGCCAGACCTTCCAAATTAGGAACCAAATCCTGAGGCATTTGGGGCCAGTAGTTATGCTTTTGTATTCCCACTCCATGAAGATTAAAACAATTATGGGTTGGAAATAGTGCACTTATTTATTACCATTTTTAATGATAATGTTCATAACCTTGTTTGGTTTAAAAAGCTATTTCATTTGGTTGATTACATTGTTCTGAGTCTGCAATATCCTAAGGTTTAACAATCACACCATGTCTTCATACTTTTATATCCATAATGAATTTTTGCATGCAAATAAAATACCCGTGCTTCAGCTTCCAGAAACCTCTGAGGCAAACATTTTATTACATCATGAAAATAATTTTTATTGCCCTTCTGTTCTGTGAAGCAGAAACACAAAGCAATATGAAAAAAATCAACTGAAGTGGCCTTTTCAGTAGCTTTGCAGATGGAACTTCTGCGTTAATCTCAAAGGGAATATGCTCTTCAGATTGATGGTCAAAACCGAGTCAGTAATGACACATTGTATGAGCTAAGTCTACTAAAAACCTCTCCGTGATAAGGGAGAGTCAACCATTATGGGACTGCATGGACCATCTTGCTGACTTGCTCTGAAGCACGTTGGAATTTCTGCCTAATAAACTAGTGGGAGACATATTCATTAGTGTCTCTTTTTGCAGGCTATCAGACTGAGAGCTGACCAGATACTGCTTTACTTTTGGGGCCAGCAGAGTTGGAGTCCTGCTGTAACATCTGTTGCAGTTTTGTGGTCTGACAGCTGCAGCATAAATGATGAATTATTGGATTTAGAAGAACTGCTTGTGGTTTATCCTCCTCATTTGCAGGAGGGCCCAAGGTGTGTCAGCTGGAGGGACACATCCAGAGGCACCCAGGCAGCATCAGTGATAGCGCCAGGGTTTTATAGGCAGTAGCCTTTCGGGGAGTAACGTAGCTCTCGGGGCCATCTGGGAGCTGCAGCCAGGACGTGGCACACGCTGCGGGTTGCGTTGCGCCAGGGGGAGGCTGACCTCCAGCTGCTGCTGTGGATGCAGGGCCGGGAGGCCGTTGTGCTGGCACGCGCTGCTAGGTGAACTGGGCATTTATGTAGCCATTTGCCCAAGGAGGGCATGCAGGATCTGGCCGCGGCAAGGCGGGCGAAAGGGACCATGTGTTTGATGCGTCAGAACAATTAGATGCCTCTGCGTGCAAATGGGAATTCAGTGTGTTCTGTGCTGTAAACACAACGATTTGTGTGTGCTCGCGCATGTCCTGTCAGCGTTTGTTTAATGCTTCAGTTGTGCTAGCTTTTTCTCTTTTATTTTGTGTTTTAATGCACAGGCACTTGCTGAAGTGCATCCACTTAGCGAGCATCTGGCCTTGCTGGGGTTTTAAACTGAACACACATTTTAACAGCGTCTGACTTCTCAGTCTTCACTGAGAAAATTGATAGACCCAGTATCCTTTCCTTCCCTCCCACGCAAGGCTGGCTGGTCTTTCTTCCCTAACAGACCACATTTTGTGCTCCCACATGAGCCTGGGGGTCACAGTAGCCAGTCCCAGGCAGCGCCTTGCTTTAAGGACAGTGCACAGTGTTTTGTAAAGCATGCAGTAGCCCTTGAGCTCACTCGTGGCCTTCGGATAATATGAGCTTCTAAGGTCAATTGATTGAAAATGGGAAGCCTGCCTCTCTTCTTCAATAGACCTGGTACTTTTATTTGTTCAGTGCAACTTCAAAGTGCCACCCTAAATTGAGGATTTACTTAAGGATTTAAATTAAATGAAGATCTAATTAGCACAGTTATGCATTACCAGGCAAGTCACAGGGCTGAGATAATTTGCTTTGTTGGGTTAGTATTTGGACCAGTTATGTGGAATAAAGTGGCATTAATGAAGAAGCACCAGATTCAGTGGAAGTCCATCAGGGAGCCTTCATTAGACAATCAAAATCCCTCCATCTTTGCTGTTACATGCTATATGCCACCATTAGGTCTTAGCTCCTTCTTTTTCCCTCACAGATCCTTAAATGACTAAATACTTCAAACTTTTACAGCCTTGTGCTCACCGTCATGAGCTTATGTGTTACAGATGACCCAGAAATGTCCTGATCCTACCAAACCAAAAAGGAGTAAGCAATCTAGAGCAAACTGTACTCCATCCTCAGCCAGTGCTGGCGACAGCAACTCCCAGCTACCTGAAATCGTTCAGCATGGCCATTCCCAGGTCTGTTTTGTTTTCCCAAGCTGGTGGCTTCATCTCAAAAAGATCCTGAGCAGGATTTGCTGCTCCTCAACCCAGCAGCACTGCCCAGCTGGGACTGGAACAGATCGTGGGACATTTGCTGAGTGGCCGGGTGCATGCGGACTTTGAGCTGTAATACCTGCATGGCCCAATTTCAAACTGTTTCCAGGGAATGCTCATGCATGCAGCCTGGAAATGCTCTCTTTAAAAGTCTTTGTATTGATAAAAAGCCATCATATGAATATGCAGGAAAGCAAGCACCAAGGGAGGTTGCTGGCCAAATTCATTAAAATCTCTGAGGGATTGTGTATGGAAACATTTTGGCAGAGCTCATCTAGCTTTATAACTAGCTAATCCTTCCAGTGCAGCCATTACATAAAGGGGTTTTGATGGTTTGTTTTATTACTATTTAACAGTTGGATGAACTTTGGCAATGCAATGCAGACTTACAGATTTGTCCCATGTGGTTTAAGGGACCCAGCTGAAGGACTTCAGTTGGGAGCGTGGTCCAGCTAGGCCCCTGAGGCAGAGAAAACACTTCCAGAGGACTATTCACCCACCTAGCATTGCCCTACTGCTAGAGATGCTCTTCTGTTCTCTCTTGTGTTGTTGGAGAAGACCCTGATAACCAGTCTCCTCATGCGGGGGTCTCCATCCAGTGCCTGGAATTAGCTGAGAAAATTCTGGGCCGAAGCAAGAATTATCTGTTGTGTTGTTACTACTTAAAGTGACCTTTCCCAGCAGGATGAAGGAATGGGACCTTAGCCCCTATGAAAGTCCTAGTCACCCACTGCCCAGGATAGCTGCTATTTATGGACAACATAGGAGTATTTAAAGATACAGTGCAGGACAGTCCTCGGAGGAGTTTTGAGGAGACTGACTGAGCTCTAGGCAAGTGACGGGCTCTGGAACCAGATTTAATTGCCTTGATTGATAAACCAGTCTTAACCAGTTTTACAAACATCTCCAGGAGCTTTTAATGCACAAGACAGACATTTCCAGCTCACCTGTACAAAAACCTTTTCAGCATCAATAAAGGAGATGAGAAAGATGCTTCTGATTCATACACAAGTTGAAGGAGGTTAACAAGGAATTATAACAGGAAGCCATACATATGTAAATAAGTGAGCAGAGCAAACAAGACCTTCAGATACTAGAGGCCTGTGTTACTCTGAGATTTTCATCTTTACTATTTTCACAAGTGGGTCATAGAAAGTTGCGGCTGGGGTCAACTTTCAGCTTGATATAACTCAATATATTTGATTCCAATGGGTTTGTTAGGTCATAAAAGACAATTTCCTTTAGGTCTTTATCCCTTGGTCCCTGATAACATTATTTCCAAAACCCTGTATAAGTCCAAAATACACACTGAAGTGGTTTCTAACAGGCTTCAGTGAGCCTGCTCTCTATTATTTTAACAAGATGTTGGTGAACAAGCAACTCCTAATCCCTGCACTTCTTTAATATGCAGTAGGGGTATAAGGCAGTATAGCAGTTACACAGTATCAAAGAAATTTCAGAAGTTTCAGAGCACAGTTCTTCAGTATTTACATCTAAAGGAGTCTCTGCTGACAACTCAGTGCAGTCCAAGCCCACCCTCAAATCATACTTTACATTGCAAACAGTCACACTCAAGTCAAGAGACAACCCAAGCTCCAGGGCTTACTGAGAAAGCAACATCGATCCTGATCTTGTGCAGTGTATTGGCATTGGCTCACATGCCCCTTCATGCTTCTGCAGGGATGGGGCATGGACAGGACCATGTTTTGGAAAAGGATCTACTAAGACACAGGATTAATTTTCTGTAACAAAATTAATGTGTGAATGCATTCCTTATCCTAACACCACTCATTCATGGTTGGCAGTCTACTTTGTGGTGCCTTACAATATTTTGTTGGTTACGTGTCTGCTTACCTGTACAGCCACTATTGCTTTGGGCTTATCTTGACCAGATGTCATCTTCCTAGGTAAGCATCTGCATGCACTCAAGCGCAGTTCTCCCACCTGCTGAGATCACATGCCGAAAGTAAAAATAAGAAACAGATAATCAAAAATCCCCAAATCAAATGCACAGCGTACTTGTCTGATATTTCTTTATGGTCCCAAGTGAAGGCCCTTGACTTTGTCAGCCACTGAGCAGAAGAATATTTCCAAGTTCATTTGGAGTACTGAGCAGTATTCCAGCAAATTAGCAGGGAGAATACATTAAGGAGAGGTGATACCCCCTAAAATCTAATCCAGGACCTCTGTAGAGGAAAGGGGATGCTGGTGGGATTGTAAGGGGGGTCTGGGAGAACCTGCATCATCCATCACCACTGTGAGGGGAAGATGAGTTGGGCCCTCAAGATGGGACACCTTCTCTGATGCGAGCTCAGAGTAGCTTCTTCCTAGTGATCAGAGTCATTGACTCAGAGGGCTCTGGAGCCCCTATTGCACAGAGGAGCAAAGGCAGAGACCTTCCTGGCAAGGCAATGGTATCCTACAAGTAGTAAGTGTTACCTCAGCATGACCAGCCCCAGAGGTTTATTCATTGTCACACAGCAGTCCTCTCAAAGTATCAAGGGATTAGTTTAAAAGCCATGAGTTCTTTTCCATAGAGGTTATGACATTTATTGTGTGCTGTCTCTCTGCCTGTGAGGCTGATCCACAGGTGTTAACAGAGAGAAGTGAAGCTAAAAATAGTACTTGGTTCAAAGACTACAGAGAAATCCAGCCCCATGCTCACCTCCCTTGGAACAAGCAGTTCTCTCCTGGTGCCCTCCTGTGTTGCTGAACACCTCCCTGGAAAGCAGCAGTGTTGCCCATCTCCCCAGTCTGCTCAATAACACGAACTATCCCTCACTGCCTTCTGGGGACCCACTTCAGAGTATCATCCTCCAAAGTAATAGCAGCCTGCAGAGGTTCCTATGTGGTTGCAGCTTGCCTTTCTTGGCCCTCTACATCCCCCATCAGAGATACACAAGTAAACCACAGTCCATCCTTGCTATCCCTCCTTCCATCTTCTCACCACTGCTGAGCAGTGCCTGCATATGTATGTGTGCAGCTGCTACTGTCCTTGTGTGCTACTGCCACGAGCTTTCCCACCATCCTTTTTACTTCACCTAATTCAAGGAAGAAGACTTTCCCTTGTAATTAATTTTGTTATACAAGACAACAAGAAGAATGGTGTTTACTGAGTAAACCTCTGAACTTCCCCTTCTACTGTAGTCCTCTAACCCACAGGAACATTCCTGTGAATCTTCCCTTCTCTGGTGTATGTAAATCTGTGAACCTGAAAGTGTACTCTTGAGGATGCACGTTGCTCCCCACCTGCATTCTTTGCATTGTTTTTTAATTGTAGACTATATTATGTTTTCTTCTATAAATAATATTTAGTACTCTAAACTTTCAGCTCATCCTATTATTACGGCTAAAAATGCATTGAAGATACCATGTTGTTTGCAAATATCATAAAACCCTTGTGCAGCACATAAAATCCCTATCTGCATCTCAGCATTCTTCTTCTACCCTTCCCATTCTCATTCTACCTCTACTCAAAGAATGATGGAAAAGGTAGTGTCCTCTGTGTAAGCATCTGGTCCAAAATTCTGGCCATGAGGGAAGCAGAGAATCAGCTGATTACTCAGAATGAGTGGAGGAAGGGCTACTGATGTCCATAGTGGTCTTAGGGCAGAAGTTTCCATTTTCATTGCAGAAAGCCAGCTGGGAGTTTCAGGATCCAGAAGACTTGCTGGTCTTTCTGGCTTGGTGTCTGTCGCATGAAAGGGAGGGACGGAAGGCCCTTCCTTATCTTTATAATTTACGTTTGCCTGCCAGAGCCCCCTGTTTGAGGACTTTCCCTGAGACAGTTTCGCAAAGTAAAAAGAATAAGATTTTATTAAAGTGACAGATACAACAGGTTCAGAACTGCCGCTGATAAATGCACTTGCTGCTACAAATTTTCTTTCTATGAGCTCAAACTAACAATTAAGCACTTTCAATAATAATATATTTTCCTGGGTAACGTCCGACGTTTGTTGGAGGCACAAGTCTTAGAGGCATCCCTGTTTGGGGGAGAGGAGAAGGAGGCTCGCTCGTCAGCCATCTCCGGTGAACAGGTCAGCGGTTCAATTTTCTTCCCTTCCAAAAACCTTAGTGAGCTATCCTCTGTTTTATAGTTGCTGAAGGTGGGATGTGGAAGCGCGGCAGACATACTTCATTGGCCAGACTGCCATTTGCGCGGTTGTTGGGGGTATGCCCCCCTTATTTACGTATCGTTACGCAGCAAAGGGCATGATTTTTAATATGGTAAGCAGGGATAATGAGGCTAGGGGTGCTATAGGTCAACAGTTAGTCTGTGAGCAGCAATTATTTTTTGGGATGCAACTCTTTGTGGTCGGGGCGGACCGTGACACCTCCATATCGCTCCCTCCTCCACCGTGCAGCTGGAACAAACTGTCTGGCCTTCACCAGCTAGTTCGTTACTCATGTTGCAAAAGGGTGGTGTGCTTTGGCTGCCACGTACTGTTTTTCCCGTGTGCCCCCTTATCTTTCTCCCTGAATTCTCTCTTGTTCCCACAGTGTCTGTGGTTGTCACCCAACCATGCAGGTTCCTCAGGCAGCACCCAGGTAATCCCCACGCTTTCTGGCATAGGGGCAGCCCATTGTCTCCACAAGAGCTTGCCCAGTGTTGCAGCCAGCAGAGTCACCAGTGAGCTGCTTGTGAGGATGGGGACATGCCTCTGCACTGTTAGAGAATATCGGACTGAAGCTGTCTAGAATTAATTGCTTAGCATAACTTGCTTAGCATTAGTAGCTAAATTTGCTGAAGCCTTAGGCCTCAGGCTGTGAACTTTTACTTAGATAAGTAAAAGGGGGCCCCAGAGCCGGTTCAAGCTGGAGGGATAAAGAAGTTGCACGGACAGCAGGAGTAGCCAACCTTGAAGATAAGAAAAGCAGCAGCCTGCCTAGAGACAATGAAGGGGCCCAAGGAAGAAGGGGAAGACCCCAGACCTAACTATTACTATTGGTCCAAACTATTGCTTAAGGGGTGGGGAAGTTAGATTGTAAGGGTATAATTGCCCAGGGATTTCTTTGTTTGGGGTCCCTCTTCGGAGGCACCCAGCTCGAGCTGTAATTACCGCACATGTATCATTAAATTTTATTTCTCTCCAATCTGACTTCGAAATTCTGCCTCAGCAGGAACCTAGGGTTGGACCCTGTTATGGAGGCCGGCGAGCCTGATTTTCCATAACAGCACCAAGGACAGCCCTCACATGGGGGCTGGTTCTGCACAAACTTGTCAGGCAGCAGCCCGCATCCTCCACTGGTCACCCAAAAGCTGCTACATTTTTCTGTCCCCCTGGTCAGTGCTGGAGGACCAAGCACTACTGGGACAGTGAAAAGACTGTGGGGCAAGTTCCTGCAGAAACAGCTGCTTGCTTTTGAACCCCTCTACAATGTTCACCCATCCTCACCTGGTCTGAAGCTCTGAAGGAAGTACCTACCTCTGCCTACTTGTAGCACTGACCACAAAGACTGGGGCTGCTGGCTGTATTTTCCCTGAGCCACCTAAGAGTTTTTTGCAGATCAAGTCGTCTCATAACATGAGAAGGAACAACTGAATTAGACAGGAGGAATGATGACTATAAGGAGTCATGGGGTCTGCGTTCCCAAACATGCAGGCTCTGATGAAGGGGATGAAGGTGAGTTACTGATAAAAGCATCAGGTGAACCTGAGTGCGGCAACACACAGTGTGGTGCTAAGGGTGGGGGGACACCAATGGCAGCTACAGCTCGCCAAACAACAGCCACTTCCCAATAAGTCCATGACTGTTTTCTCACAGCCCAAATAGATCCCAGAGTGGGGAATCTCACAGAGTGCCTAGAGCCCCGTGGTGCAATGTAGACATGCCTACCCAGGATGGCAAGCTGCTGTGTCAAGCAACGCCGCCTTGTTCGGATGTAGCAGTCTCAAAGGGGGAGGGGAGGTTAACCGTGAATATCATTATGTGGTGCACTCCTGGAGCAAACATTCCAGGTCATTTAATGCAGATAAACAAAACCCACAGAAAAGTTAAAGGCAGCCCCTGAGTCTAGCCACAGCTGTGAACACAGTAGACTTATGAATTGGTTTGCTTTCTGACCTGCTAAAGGCTTGGAGAAATTAACTATAATATATTGATGCTAAGATTTATGAGAGGATCAAGGAGATATGAAATGAAAGAGTCAACAATATCCAAGCACGACGACAAGAGATAGTGAAGTATTTTATTTCCATTGCTTTCAATATTATCTCCTGGTTGTCAGGAAATAATCCGAGCAGGGAGACTGTGTAGCAGAGGTAGGAAAAATAGATGTGATCATTTTCCACAGACGCAAAGAGTACCACTCTAGACATTTTAAAACTTGCTAGTGTTTTATGTCATTTCTTCAGACATCTGTGCGTTAGAGTGACTGAGAACTGCAAATGATGTATAGTTAAGATATCCCCCTATAATTAAGCTGAAATAATGCTGGATTATTCTAGTGTAATCATAGGGGGCTATTTTAACTATTAGCCCATAAAAAAGCTATGATGCAAATCCTAGTCTGAAAGGAACTGAAAAAATGAGGGTATATGAACAAAATGTCAGTGGTCCTCTGCTAAGATCAGATGGAGAGTATAACTATATTCAGTTTATCAGTCAATATATTTAATTACAGCCAGGGATGGATGGAGCCTGTAATGGCCTTTTATTGATGTCTAGCATTTGCAAATGGACATGGTAATACATAAATGCTGGGGGAGGGAATGTGGTACCAATGCAGAAAGGTGGACTTTGGATAAAATTGGTCTGGATTTAAGATGAAGCCCTACCACATGCTCCTATGTAGATGTGAGCAGTCATTTCATCTACTTTGTGCTTCAGCTATGGAGCACGGGTTACAGATGCTGGCATTGCAAGAGTAAAATCCATAAATCAGTGTTTAGGTCCTGCAGTGAGGCCAGCCACAGAGAAAGCGTGGAAGGATTCTCAGCTGGCGTAATCCCCTCCAGAGCGTGAGGTACTCATCTGTGTCTAATCTGCCTGGGGTCACCACTCGTCAAGTGTTATGGAGCAGCGATGTCGCCCCGTTTTGGATAATAAAGGCTGAGCAGTGTGCTTGGCGACTCCGGTCGCTGACATGCCTAACAAAGGGATCCCTGGAAGAAAGCTGCCTACAGTTGCGTGCTCTCTTCCAACAGCCATAAGGTTATTTGTGATCTCATTATCTCCCTGAAGCAGCTCAGCAAGGCCACGGCACTCGGAGCAGCTGATGGGAAGCTGGCACTTCCTGGGTCAGGAGAGGAGCTGGTGCCGTTCCCCGGGAGCCGTGCGAGCCCCTGCTCAGCTCTGCTAGCCAGCCAGAAGCTACCCTGCAATGAAATGCTGATCCCTGTGAGGCTTGTAAAGATAAAAGGATCTGCCTGGCCTGGCCGATAGGATCTTATAGAGCTGAGTCTCAGTTTAAGTAACTGACACACTGAAACTCCTTGTTTTTGCTTTCTGAAACCTCTCGGACCCTTCTGCACTATGGGCCAAGAGGAGGGAATCTGTGCATGTAAAGAGCAGTCCCTGTCATTGAGGCATCAATCTACAAGGGTCATGGTTTTCCTTCCCAATCCAGCCACTGCTGCTGCCTCACTTGGGGTGAATAAGCAAACAGTCTGCTTTACAAATATGGTTGGGTGTGTCTGCTTTGCCCAAAGGGGCATCTAATCTCTGGCATCCAACAGCAAGTGGCAAGGCAAAATAATAGAGCAGAGGCTAAATAAAAAAATGACTTCTTGCCCTCAAGCATTTTGGCAACAAATGGTGAAGAACATACCCTTGGGGAAAGGCGAAATGAATGAGATGGATGTGTAATGTTCAATAACATTCAATAACTACATGTTGAATCAAAGAGCATGATCTTAAAACATGAAGTTAGTAGGGTCTCGTGAATGCAAGAAGCAGAAATTGTTGGGTAGGATTGAACGGTATGTAAATCTTCTTGGAGAGCTCTTTGTGGTTGCTGTTGGCTTTTGAAGGGGTAGGTAATTAGCATATGGCTTTGTTTGATAGTAAAATAATTGAGAAGCAAAATCAACAGAAAGGCAGGAATGGCAGCTCAGGCAAAACGGAAGTCTCACCCAAGTCTCTGTCCTGGGCCTCAGTTTGGAGGGCTGGAGATGAGAAATGGGAGGATTTCTGCTGGAAAAGGAGGGTGAGGCAGGTTGGGAGAGGGAATGGAGCTGGCTCCAGCTGTATGTTGGTATCTCTCTTATTTCCTTCAGCTTTCTCTCATCCCTGCCTGCTCAACCCAGGAACAGCAATGTGGAGCCAGCACAGATAGGGAGACCAGGTAAAGGGCCAGGGTCCATATCACAGAGTATTTTTATGCTTGGCTGAAGACTCATGTCTGGAAGTGGGTGGGAAAGGGCATTCAAGGGTTTGACCCATGGGGTTTTCTTTGTTTTTCTTTCATTCATTTAAAGACTGGGTGAAAACTGTGAATTTGACCATGTGCCCAGATGAGTTGTCAGAAAGCATTTGCAAGTGACTGGAAAATGTGTGCACATAGCTCTGGGTGAACTTGTACTAACTTGGTAGTACAATATTGCATCCCTAAATTGAAAAATGTGGCTAGTGAGAGATGTGGTTATGTGAGTGGGGCAGCTGAGTCAAAACCCATAAAGATCTTCAAAGGACTCCACTTTCTGAGTGTCTTTGGAGAGTGCTGGCTCCAGGCTGGCCCTTTTCCTTAGGGCTAGGGAAATTCTCAGTGTGAATGTGGGTTTCTGCCTCCTGCCGGAGCTGCTACTGGCAAGACCAGTAAGCCAGTGTCTCATGAGCCACTGGGTGGCGTATGAACACTTAAATACGTAAAAGCCCAGGATCTGTGGAAAAAAACAAGGCAGAAATGCAGATAATTATGTGGCCTCTCTTTGGATTGGAGCAAGAGCAGGTGAAACCAACATGACATACATTGGGGAAGTGGTTATATGTCATGCCTCCTTTAACAAATAAAAGTCCAAATGATCAAATATCGAGGAGTAAAGTTCAGAGGCTGTAAAAACAATCAACTAATGAAAAATCACAGTACAGCCTAGCCTTTGCCACACAGGGCACGAGCAGTGGACCACAGGGGCAATGCCAGCTGCAAAGGCTTTCAGTAAACAGCTGGCCAAAATCATTCCTTGTGCTGGATTGCCAACAATTAGGAGTTTCTCCTGTTTGTACTTTATTCAGCTGGGCACTGGTCATGTCGTGGCTCCAGTTATTTTAGTTGTGAAGTCCCTTCCACGCTTCGAGGCGACGTGCACTCTGACGACGCGCCAGGCGGGTGAGAGGGCTGCACATCCCAGGCACAAACCTGCTCGACTCTGGTTTTCAAAGTTTTCCTCTCCTAGGGGCATATCCTTTCCTGAACTGTCGCCTTTGACCGTGGGGGGATGATGACAGTTGGCTCAAAAACAGTTGGCCGCTCAAGCTGGATAAAGCCAGGACGTGGATTTCACAGAAGTCAGGAGCCTGATATACTTTATCTCAGCACCCTCTGGGCTTGACACATTTTCCTCTCCAGTCTGGTTTGTCCCTGTCTGATCTATAACCCTTGCTGCATTTCACAGGCTCATTTCCCCCTGATTGTTTAATGTGATTAAGAAAATATTGGTAATATTTCTATCTCAGATTTGCTGATTGCCCTGAAGCAAGGAAAGCTCTCACAACCTCATACAGCTGGGCCTGTGAATATTGGAATGGAGAGCCACTTTCAGGAGTTACTCATTCCCTGGCAGGTAAAGCCCTATAGCAACAGAGAATAGGAGAGACTACCTAGATGTGGCTAGCTTCTTGAAACATGTTTTATCTCTTCTTACCAACTGTCAGCACAAACGAACAAGCAGCTCACTTTGAGGATGTTTCGTTTGTATGATACTGGGGTTGGGACAGGGAAGGTGAGAACAGCACTAACATAAATGATACTATTTTCAGCTAATTCAGATAAGTATTAATTCTGACTGCAGCAGCATTGCTATGAATGATGTTTAGATTCCCTGAGAAGTGCGATATTTTTTATTATGCCCTAACATGCTTTCATGGCATTCAGACATCAGTAAAAGACTCTCATAAGTAACAAAAGGCAGGAAAGTGGAGGTATCAGCCAAGCTAGGGGCTGTATGTAGCAATGTGTTAGCCACACTCAGTCCTCCACCTTCCCTCCTTTAAATGAGGTGCAATCATCAGGCATATCTGCTCTCAGCTACCAGTCATTTATCACTCACCTACCAGCCAACAAGTCTCTAGCAGGTTGTGGCAGTCCCATGCATGCAGCCATTGCACAGGCAAGAAGGGTATTCGGGAGCACTGAGAAAGAGAGAAGTGGGTAATCAGAGCAAGGGAGTGCATCTCTTCACAGAAGGAATTGGTTTTAAACCAGCCTGGAGGAAAGAAGGAAAGTGGAGGTGAACAGTCCTTTGCAGTTGGCCCATCGCCCAGCACACCACATTGGTACTGGCCATGATTTGCTGCAGGCCATGAGAAATAACCTTCCTGCCTCTGTGACTCAGTTCCCCTCCATAAAAGCAAGATATCGCTATCCACAAGAAGCTTGACTCCTCTGTGCTGGGAATCCGCTTTGAGCTCCTTGCAAGGACAGTGCGCGGTGGCTTTCTAGAAGCACGGTGGAGCACGGTAGGCTGATGCCATGCCTGGTTTGTAAATGCAAGGTCTGGGAAGGGAGCAGGTTACTGGGAGAGCTCGTGCCCTTCCAGAGTAGTGATCTAACGTGAAGTCTGATGGAAGAATAACAGTCCTGTCAAAAGGAGAAAATCTCTCATCCCTAGGAAAAAGGGTAATAGGGCATCTGCACTGTAGACCCCTTCCTTCAGAGACAAAAAAGTGCTATCTTTCCCACCCTGCATATGGGAAACTGAGGCAAAGGACAAACCCAAAATGATTTTCACCCACTGCAGAGGAAGGCCATGGTGGAACAGAGACTTGGGCCTGTGTCTCAAGTTAATGCCCTCAGCGATCTCCTCTTTGTTGCAGGTTCTGATGAAGACTTCTGTGGTTTTGGGGAAAGTCACTTCACCTTGATCAAGATCAGGAAGCATCATGACTGATTTAGACTAATGAGTGGCAGTAAAATAAAGGAGAAAGTGAATTCTGGCCCCTGAGCAGAGAGACATTTACATGCATCCTTACCTGTAAAGGTTTCAGCATTTAGCACAGATGTAAACTCTCTCCCCTGAACTGCACCCAGAGCACCAGCTGACTCCAGCAGACTGCAGTAGGCACAGAAGTGGTCTAATGAAAGCCTAGGCACAGTATCCCCAGAGCAACATGGACTGCAGTGTCAAATGTGATAGTGAAATGCTGATTTCTCATGGGCTAACAGTGGGCCATTTGATTTTGAAGGGCTACTCCAGTATTGTAGTGTCACTGTTTAGCTGAATATCATTTCTGATTGATTCCTTCCCTTAAACCCACCTGTGGCTCCAGAGGTGATCATGCTGTATGATCTTTAGTCAGCAGAAGAGATCCTTACTTCTTGCTGTTTCCTTTATTCCTTCCAGGATAATAGATTTCTCCCCTCCCCAATTTTGTTACTTACAGGAGATCACGTAGTCCAGGACATTCTGTCCTTAAAGACAAAATGAAAAAATAAGCAGAAAGAATGACACAAGTCAGAGAATATTACACTTAATGAGTAGAACTGCCTGCTTTCCCTCCCCCTGCACTACCCAGAAAGCACCAATAAAACTAGATAGATATGTGACTTGATGCTGGTGCCTGAATACATTAGTCAATTTTAATCTTTTTATTTTGCAATAATTATAGCATCAACCGTGCCCTTTCTTTCTGAAAGTTTATAAAGCTTGGATGCACCTGTGTAAGAAAAATGGGTTTTATCAACAAATTTTTACAACATGCTTTTGCAATGTGTTGCTTAGGGACCCAGTTCTCCAAGAGACTGTATTCCCACTCAGTGAGAGCTTTTGGCACCTTGTGGTCAGGTGTGTGGGACAGCACGGCTGGCCTGACTGGGGTGCTCTCAATGCAATGGAGTTCTCCCTCCAGTTTCACTATGAGCACTTGGTCTTGCTTTTCCCACGTGTTTGTAACCTGGTGCTGGGGCTCCCCCTCTCCATGGGCACCAGAGCAGTCATCTTTGCCATACAATTGGTGGTTGCACCCTAGGTGAGATTGGTGTGTGTCTTATGTTTCCTTGTCTTGCTGAGCCTGCTCCTGTGTTCACCATAGGGAACATGGATGGTAAGATTCCCAAAGTGAGTGTTGCGTGTCTAACATGGAACCGGACACTATAGGCTCAGGCCAGTGGTTTTTAGTGCCATTGGAGACACCCTGGTGTATTCCACCAGCGGCTGCTGTTCCAGAAGGGCACAGGTCTCCTGCTTGCCCGGTGTCACATGAGGAGGTCTTAGATGCCAGGCTTGCCTCAATAGCATTAGAAACCTGTGTTAAGAGCGTCAATAGGAGTCAGCGCCAGATGGAGACTGCTAACTTTAGGTGCTTACATGAAGGTGTCTACCCATGCATGAGGTGTCTAAGCTCCCACTATGGTCAGTGGAGATCCAGACAAGGAAGGCAGTGGGGCCTGGACTAAGATTCAGCTGACGACATGCAGGGCATCCACTGTTGGGTGAGCTGAGCTGCTCCATAGGCTCTGCTGACTGTTTTGAGCCAGGGCTTGATTCATTTACCTGCCCTGCACCTACTGCCTCATACACCCCCTGCGATGCCTGAGGCAGCTGTGTGGATATGGCAGCCCCCCGTCCTGGACCAAGAGCAAGGAAGCCCTCAACCACACCAAATAACACTAGGTATCTGTGTGGGAACAACTGAACTGAACCCCACAGCTCCACTGCAGCCTCATCTGCAGACATGTACAGGCGGGTACCAGTCTGGGGCTGAATTTCATTCTTTGTCACAGTCGTTAAATCTGATAAAATAACCTAGAGCATACAAACAGTGGGCCAAGTTAGCCATTCCTGCAGCAAAGCCCAAAGGAAACGTCTCACAGAGGGAAGGGACTGTGTCCTTGAGTGTCTCTCCACTCCCATTTTGGAGAGGGCATTGAGATGCTGAATGTACCTGGAAGAAATGGTGCTCTCCAAAGGTCAAGAAATGGTTCGGGTGAAAAGGTGGGAAATGTGAGGGGCTACATTCAGAGGAGCCCTCCTTCCCCTTCTGCGTACTGAATGGTCTCTGTGACTGGAAGGCAGGCATGACAGGGTCAGATACTGGTGGAGAGAGACACTCAAGATTCATAAGGGGTTAAACAGGATAGATTTAATAAAAGACTTACTTACACTACAGACTGCACAGGGAGCCCCGGGAACTGCGAGGAGGGGGTCGCCAATGGGAAGTTGCTGGAGGTGCAGGTCGGACGCACAGGCTGGACGCAAGGACAGGACTCGACTCGTTGTTCGTAAGGGCCCCTTAAATCTACTAGAACTATTTCCTTATCTCAGCTGTGCTAACCTTGAGCAGCTACTGCCCAGGAAGCAGCTAGATGTTGTTGACAAAACGGAATATGCATGCCTAGCCCTGAAGGGAATTTGGTCAGTGTGCAGTTTCACACACTGGGCTGCTACCACATACTCTGCCAGTCACTGACTCCTCGCCAGATCTTCCACAGGTGTTCCCACTACAGTCTCCTTTGTGTGCATCTCCAATGGCTCATCTGAGCTGGACAGCATCTGTATTTATTTATATTTCTATACTGCTACATAGCATTATCCCTTTGCCTTTGAAGACTGAGTTTTACTTTCTAGCTCTAGGACTGCAAAAAGAGATGATGGTTACACCAGAATTTCTATTTGTGTGCATCACGAAACATGCAACACAGTCTCCTATTTAAATAGCAAGTTTTGCCAAGGCATGAATGCCTCCTACAAATTTCGGGGTGTCCTCAGTTTCCACTGACAAAACTTGTGGCTGAGGGCACTTGCCACCTCCCAGGAAGTGCCAAGCAGCGGGTAGGATGGCACGGCAGGAGGAAAACAGCCCTAGAGTAGCAGACGTGGCTCTGATCGATACCGGAGGGTACTGTAAGTGCTGCATGATGGAAGTGTAGTATAGCACCTGTTTCACAAGGTCTGATTGCAATCAATGTTATTAGTCCCTTGCTTTCATGAGTACTAAATGCACCCACACAATGTTAAAACTAGCATCTCACAGATCAAAGTCAGCTCTGTCTCTTTTGCATCCATACTGCTATTATTCATGCTTCACAGCTGGATCAAAATGTGACACATTACAGTCCTTTCCTTCTCTTGCTCCTTTCTCTCCTTTTGGATAACAAGTATTCATAATGTTTACCTGCTTGGATAAATAACACATCTTACCTAATGATAAATGTATTTTGCATTTTTTATTCAGTAGGACAGCTCAGATTCTGAATCCAAAGATGATTAATGAATTAACTGAAACTACCTGACGGATCAAAGTAGAACAATATACCCTGACTGCTGGTTACAACAGGGTGGGTCCTTCACAGATGAGACTATTGAAGATGTATTTATTTTAGGTTAACACTTCTGGATTTCAAAACAATAAAATGCTGCTCATGTGTAAACTTACTAAACAAAGGAGACTGCCAATGGGCCTGACAACGTTTCCTTGGTAACATTTCTTAGCTTTTACCCCAGTGATTGATAACCAAGGATAGCCATTTGCTTTCTGCAGAGAAGCAAGAGAATATGGCTCAATGATTCTCTTCCTGGCCGCTGAAAGCAGAGAGAGGCAAAGCAATTCATTATAGCTGATGTGGCTTTACTCATTATTTATATTAAAAAAAAGGAAAAAATCCAACAACCACAACCAAACACAAAGCAGACAAACAGCGCTCAGAATCTAATCCAAAAAACTCACAGTACTTGGTGGAAAAACTCCTTGACTTCACAGGGCTTTGGACCAGACTTCTGATGTGTACTTAAGACTGACTATAATCTGGCTGCATTTTTCTGCTGTGGTGTCCTTTGTTTTCATAGATTAAAACCTTTTGTACAAACAGTGTTTTTTTTTTTCTGTTTGCACTACTCAGCCTCACTGATAATGGAGAGCTCTCAACACCACCTACTATAGAAAAAAAAAAAAGATCATGAGGTATGGATCCTATTTTGGTGTACCCATAGGACATCCCCAAATTAAATACAGCCACAGAAAACTACATTTGCTGGCCCAGTCAGGCCTGCTCAAAAAACAGTTTTAGGTGTGTGAGGGAGACAGATTGCACAATTCATCTTTAATATGTGAAAACAACTGCCTTTCTCTCACACACCCTCTCTCACTCTCTCCAGCAGCTATGCAAGTGTATTCACTGTTTATTTGCAGAGACACCTGAACGGTGCCAGTTGTGCCAAAGCCCTTTGCAGTCACTCAAGTGACAACAACACTCATACAATAATTACAGCTGCTAACAAATGCATCCGGTTGCCAGCGCTCCAACATTAGTGCCAGCTTCAGTGACAATAACTCTGTGTCAAATACCTTACAGCCATGTCAAATCAATTCTGAAAGTACACCAGACAGCTCTCCCTCCTGCCCAGAAGGTGAAAGCTTGGTTCTCGCAGTAGGACATCTGCATGCACGGTATGTGGGGGCCTGACTCCCTGCGCTCAACAGTGGCATTTATCGATGGGAGGAAGAAGTCTTCATGTCACTCTGCATCCCCTTATTAAAAGAGCAGGCTAAGGGCTGTTAAAACCAGTGGCATAGGCTAGTGAGTCCTCAGGGTCGCTCTCATTCCTGGCTGCTCCAGAGATTGGGAAAGAGATCTCCGGAAGGCAGCGGTGCTCAGAAGAGGGGAATATTTTGGCCATTTTTGCTTCTCCTTGGCCATGCCCACTACATAGTCTCATTTAGAGGGGGCTTGAAAGAAGTTGTCACACTGGCTCTGTGCTATTTGTCATATCCTCCCCAGGTTTCTCTTCCTGAAGATTTTCTGCCTATCTTTCTCTTTTTAAAGGTTTGAAGTGAAGGTAGTTGCAGTTCTGCACTCAAAGAGGAAGCCATGCCAGCATCAGTAGGGCAGCAACAACATGCTCTTCCCATAAAGTTACAAGAGAAAATGGGATATTGTTGTTTGAACACCTTGGAAATCATTGCAGACAAGCAGATAGAGGCAAATTCATAACAGTTCATCCTTTTGGGGATGGCTGGATACCCTCAGGTTTGCCCTGCCTTCCTTCCTTCCTTGTTTCCTGAGATTTATCCCTTGTGAACCTATACCCCAATTTTAACTGCCTCCAAATATCCATTTTTGCTCATGTCTCCTAATCCCATCACAGTACACGCAGCTCTCTCCCATCTTTTCTTAGCCTCTGCCACAGGACCTCCACTCCTCCTCAGCTCTCCTCCCTGATGCCACCACCTACCCCAGGTCCGCCAACCACCAGCAGGAGAGGCAGAGTCTGTTGTGGCTGGCTCTGCGCTACTCCTGGATGGCTGGAAAGTCAAACAGTATCAGGAGCGACTGAGCTCATGTGTGACAAGCATGGCCTCTCCCTTCAGCCCAGATATCAGCTTTTGTGAAGGATGTGGCAACCTGGTGGCTCTCAAAGCTGCCACTTTCCAGTCTGTGCACGGCTGGCTGGGAGGCTGGGGAGAAGGACTGATGGACGGACCAAAGGATAGGAGTACAAGCAGCGCGATCAGAGCAAGTCTCATTTCTGTTAGGAAACAGGGTAAATCGATGAACACACAGCAAATCAATGCTGTTGTTTTTTTTGAAATGTGATCTTTTCCATTAGGATGCTGGCCACTGCTCCATTAATAGTTCATATTCAACCTCCAGTGCTAGGTGGTACCCAAGGCCTGAGGAAATGCAAAATTAGAAAAATATGGACTGTAATTGATCCAGCAAGTTGTATAATCATATGAATCAAGTGGGAGATTTTATTTTTGTAAGATGTTTTGAGTACCTTACTTTCTGAAGCCTGAGATATATTCACACACTACATAAGCATTATATTGCTTAGAAAATTATCCAGTCCTTTTTATAATCCAGCATCAGTACAATCTGTCCTGAATAACTCTTTTTAAGATGTACCCCACACACATACTGTGTACTTAATTATTTCTCTTTGTTTTTCTCTGTTATTCGTTTCATCAAGTGTCTCCCTGCTTCCAAAGACAGATTGTCTGTACCTGCAGACATAGATAGAGTGTCTTAGTCCTTTAAGGACACCCTCCATCTCCCAGCCTCAGCACTTCTGTTGCTGTCCTGTCTGCTGACACCCGTCTTGCACCAGCAAAGACACAGAGGCAGAAAACCCGATGGTGTGACAGGCCCACGCGCTTTGGGGTTTGATCTGCTTCCCCTTTCCTTGAAGCAAGCACAGAGCACCCCAGGAATGGGTGTGGGATCTCTGAAGTGAGGTCTTATGGGAATCCAAATGAAAATAGGGCAATTTACAAACTAGGGAAACTCAGAGCCCTTGGGCAGGGCAGAATGAAAAGAAACAAGGTGGGAATCAACCCCCTTTGCTGCCCAACCTGGCCTTCCCTGCAGGCCTGCTCTCAGACTGGCAGTTTAGGCTGATATTCTGTCTCTCTCATCTACAGGTAAAGTCTCTTTCTACCTCTCTCTATCCCCTCTGGAGTCTAGCTGTGCTCTCTGCTCTCCTCAGGGCTCAGTCTTTGCTTTTACTGCCAGCCCCTATCACCAGGTCTCTGCTATATACCTTATCTCACCTTGCACTCCAGGACTTTCCCCAGCTGAGCTGCTCGCAGCTTCCCCCTCCTGAACCCAAATGCAACCGCCAGAATAACAAAACAGGCAGCTTTCTGCTCTGTCACCTCGCCATCCCTTTTAGCATAGAATATAACATGCACGGTCCAGTGCAAACAAATGCATCATAACAGCTACATTACCCACCACAGCTGGTATCTGTCTGCTTAGAGCATCAAATGAACTGCTGTCCACATGCCACAGAAAAGGTTAGGGTTGTTCAAAACCTTCAGGCTCCCTGCACATCCAGGCAAGCATCATTGTATCATTAGGTTCATGTTTCACAGATTCACAAACATTCAAATAGATAGGAGGCTTCCAAGAAAATTAGTCTCTAGGAGCAATGTAGTAGCTTCAGAGAAGACGTTCAGGGTCACTGGTAGTATCTGACTTGGTCTGAGCCCAGCTAGAATTGATGTGGTTTTACCCTGCAGACTGTGAGAAGGGTTTATAAATTATTGCTGCCACCAGCTTTGAAGGGAACACACAACCTTCACTTTCCAGAAAAGGAAACTCAGTCTTCAGTGACGTAGTCCTAAACATCCAAAAGCAGAGAAGAAGAATCTCAAGAAAAGGTTATATCCCAGGAAAAAGACTTTGCATTGCATTTGGATTATTGTCCAGTGCTTTGTTGACTTAGAAGGGGAGGACTTTCTAGCTTAAGAGGAAGGTCAGACTGACTGTTCAGAGTGAGGAAACAGAGGTTAGGCAGCCCCTATTCATATCTGGGAAAAAAGGGATGCACTGTTAGTCTTGTGTGTACAGTCTGAATTAGTGAAGTAAATACACTGTAAATCATCCCCTTCCTTGCAGCACCATTTTTCTCCAAAGAATGAAAACCAGAAACTGGAAACTTGCTGGTATGATATCTGCTGGAAAGACAGCACAGCTAGGCACAAACAGTCCTGGAGGTTCCTGCAGAGCATTGGTAACAACTTCTTGACACAGGTGGTGGAGAAGCCAACAAGGAGAGGTGTGCTGCTGGACCTCATACTAACAAACAAAGAAGGACTGGTGGAAGATGTGAAGGTCGGTGGCAGCCTTGGCTGCAGCGACCATGAGATGCTGGAGTTCAGGATCCTGCGAGGAGGCAGCAGGGCACTAAGTAGGATCGCAACCCTGGACTTCAGGAGAGCAAACTTTGGCCTCTTCAGGGACCTACTTGGAGGAATCCCATGGGTTAGGGCCCTAGAATGAAGAGGGGTCCAAGAGAGCTGGTTAATATTCAAACATCACCTCCTCCAGGCTCAAGAGCGGTGCATCCCTATGAGTAGCAAGTCAAGCAAAGGAGGTAGGAGACCTGCATGGATGAGCAAGGAGCTCCTGGCAAAACTCAACCAGAAGAAGGAAGTATACAGAAAGTGGAAAGGGGGACAGGCCACTTGGGAGGAATATAGGAACGTTGTCAGAGTATGCAGGGATGTGACAGGAAGGCTAAGGCCCATTTGGAATTAAATCTGGCAAGAGATGTCAAGGACAACAAGAAGGGCTTCTTCAAATACATCAGTAGCAAGAGGAAGACTAGGGAAAATGTGGGCCCTTTGCTGAATGGGGTGGGTGCCCTGGTGACGAAGGATGCAGAGAAGGCAGAGTTACTGAATGCCTTCTTTGCTTCAGTCTTTACTGCTCAGGCCAGCCCTCAGGAACCCCAGACCCTGGAGGCAAGAGAGAAAGTCTGGAGAAAGGAAGACTTTCCCTTGGTGGAGGAGGAGTGGGTTAGAGATCATTTAAGCAAACTTGACACCCACAAATCCATGGGCCCTGATGGGATGCACCCACGAGTGCTGAGGGAGCTGGCGGACGTTATTGCTAAGTCACTCTCCATCATCTTTGAAAGGTCATGGAGAACAGGAGAGGTGCCTGAAGACTGGAAGAAAGCCAATGTCACCCCAGTCTTCCAAAAGGGCAAGAAGGAGGACCCAGGGAACTACAGGCCAGTCAGCCTCACCTGCATCCCTGGAAAGGTGATGGAGCAGCTCATCCTGGAGGGCATCTCCAAGTATGCGGAGGACAAGAAGGTGATCAGGAGTAGTCAGCATGGCTTCACCAAGGGGAAATCATGCCTAACCAATCTGATAGCCTTCTATGATGGAATGACTGGCTGGGTAGATGAGGGGAGAGCAGTGGATGTTGTCTGCCTTGACTTCAGCAAGGCTTTTGACACTGTCTCCCATAGCATCCTCATAGGCAAGCTCAGGAAGTGTGGGTTAGATGAGTGGACAGTGAGGTGGATTGAGAGCTGGCTGAATGGCAGAGCTCCGAGGGTTGTGATCAGTGGCACAGAGTCTAGTTGGAGGCCTGTAGCTAGCGGTGTGCCCCAGGGGTCAGTACTGGGTCCAGTCTTGTTCAACTTCTTCATCAATGACCTGGATGAAGGGACAGAGTGCACCCTCAGCAAGTTTGCTGACGATACAAAACTGGGAGGAGTGGCCGATACACCAGAAGGCTGTGCTGCCATTCAGAGAGACCTGGACAGGCTGGAGAGGTGGGCGGAGAGGAACCTCATGAAGTTCAACAAAGGCAAGTGCAGGGTCCTGCACCTGGGGAGGAATAACCCCCTGCACCAGTACAGGTTGGGGGTTGACCTGCTGGAAAGCAGCTCTGCCGAGAAGGACCTGGGAGTGCTGGTGGACATGAAGTTAAGCATGAGGCAGCAATGTGCCCTTGTTGCCAAGAAGGCCAATGGTATCCTGGGGTGCATCAGGAAGAGTGTTGACAGCAGGTCGAGGGAGATGATTCTCCCCCTCTACTCAGCCCTGGTGAGGCCCCATCTGGAGTACTGCGTCCAGTTCTGGGCTCCCCAGTACAAGAGGGATGCGGCAGTACTGGAGCAAGTCCAGCGAAGGGCTACGAAGATGATGAGGGGACTGGAGCATCTCTCTTATGAGGAAAGACTGAAAGAGCTGGGCCTGTTTAGCCTGGAGAAGAGAAGGCTGAGAGGAGATCTTACCAATGTGTAGAAGTATCTGAAGGGAGGGTGTCAAGAGGATGGAGCCAGACTCTTTTCAGTGGTGCCCAGCGACAGGACGCGAGGCAACGGGCACAAACTGAAACACAGACGCTTCCATCTGAACATGAGGAAATACTTTTTCACTGTGAGGGTGACAGAGCACTGGAACAGGTTGCCCAGAGAGGTTGTGGAGTCTCCTTCTCTGGAGATATTCAAAACATGCCTGGATGCAATCCTGTGCAATGTGCTCTAGGTGACCCTGCTGAGCAGGGGGGTTGGACTAGATGATCTCCAGAGGTCCCTTCCAACCTCAGCAATTCTGTGATTCTGTGATAAGGGGAGTACAGGAGAGGCAAGGTCAGAAGCATTCTTGTTGCTGTCTTCCTGACTGTAGATATACATGCCTTTCTTCTCTGAAAGACAAGCAAGGACTTAGACACTTTAGAAAGCTGCATTAGCCGTGTCAGACCCTTGCCCTTTCTACCTGGATGCATATGATAGGTAACTAAGGAAACTAAACATGCTGCAGATGCCTTGGTTTGGAGTGTCTCAGGACGTCTATTCCGCAAGAAATTCTGACATATTGAAAAAAAAGTTTTCTGTTTGGTTTGGCATAAAAAGTGAGTCATTTTCCCCAAAAAGGAAAACCTGCAGGGATGGAGGCAAAGGGAGAAAGAATCACTTGGAAAAGTCAAACCTTTTTTTTTTTTTTTTTTCAGGGCAGAACAGAGGAACAGCTGCTTCCTTCTCCTGAGGATCCCCTTAACCGTGAACTGAGCAGCCTCAAATCCCAGGGAGACACAGTATGCGCTGGAGCTTCTGTGGCTTTCAGGCGTCCCTCAGTGGAGCTGAGAGCTCCAGCTGGGGTAGGGGAGATGCAGTCCTTGTGGCAGAGGCACCGCAGAGCTGCAGCCCCAGGAGAGCTGGCAGGAAACCAACCCTGCCACAATCCATGTGTTTCCGCAGCACAATTTCAGTTTTATCTCACTCTCAATTTTTGGACAAAAGTTTTTTTTGCTGGAAAATTCCTGATCAGCCTTATTCTTGATACATTTGCATGTTATGCAGTCACTCCTGGGTTTGCTCCTTTGAAGAAATAGTATTATTTTTCTGAGAGAGGAAAAACACTATCAACGCAAACCATCACACGTCTGTGTTGAAGCACTCAGCCTCATTCCTCGTCTGCTGAAACAGGCCATGATGACAGCTCTTACATACGCTGATTGTACTGAGATGATGGAAAAAACAACCTGTTAAGATGACTGGCTCACTGCTCTGACCAAAATGGCAACATTTGAATGCATAATACGCTCCAAGATGATTAAACCAGGGTACTGTAATGATATATGAAACCAATTTTTATTAATATCAGACTGAAATGCATAGTCTTGTACAAGTGAGAGAAATCTTCATACTCCTTGTAATGGAGATTAGAGCCTTAATGATCATTACAGTATTAAAACTGTACACTAATACCACAGCAGGTCACAGGGGCCAGAGCAAATGCTTCTTTCTTTGTATTACATGCTTTTATGTCTTCATTTACTCTACCAATTCTCTCATTATTTCCTCCTCATCTGCTATTCACAGGCATAATTTCCTTGGCTGGCGTTCCCCTCCCCTCTCACTAACAGACAATCGATATTACATCATCTGGCTCCCTGCAATTCCTCATACATGATGAGATACATTTGAGCAGGTTCCTCCGGGACTTGTTTTCCAGCTCCGCGCCATCTGAATCAGTAAGGAAATGAGGATGCTATGCAAAATGCCTAGGTGCGATTGGAGCGCAGCCCAGACAACATTATTGGAGCGCTTTAACCTCCCTTTATGTGAGGCAATATCTGTGAGAAATCCATATGCTGCCATTTGCTCTTGTAGCCTGCATTAATAAACCGTTAATGAGGAAAATAACCTAACAAATTAATTGAGACCATCCATAAATCAAAAAGAGCTTGCTCTGATATGCCATAGAGGATTGGGAGGGATGTGCCAGGCAGTGTTTCCTGGGGGAGGCTGCAGGAAGGGAGGAAGGTGACTTGATGTCTTATACAGAAAATAGGTGGAAGAGTTCAGCTTTCCGCTGGGCTCATCTAACGTTTGCACCAAGGTAAATGCACTTACTCTGGATTTTCCCAGTGTAACAAAGCAGAATCTTTTCCTAGAGGTTTGGAAGACAGGAGTTCCCAGAAAAAAGCAATTACAAATTTTATTCCTAATAGCCGCTGTACAACGGCAGTGAAAACTGCCCATCTCACTTCTGTAAACACATGGCACTGGAGCAACATGACCACTCTTATGGCTTGGTCCTCTTAGCTGTGTCACAGTAAATAGCTAGATGATTAAAGTCTACTAATTTCTTACAGGGCTGCTTTGTTTTGTTTTGTCTTCTGCTCTTTCACAGGCTGCCTTCTTGTAACAGGGCCACCCAGTGAAATAGAGACCTTGTATCAGATTGAAATAAATTGTTAGCTGGTTCAGGAGGGGAAACTCTACCGTGTTTTTCTTGTTTTTTTCATTTTATTTCCTAATTCAATATTGCCTGCCTGCCTTCTCTTGCTCTTAACTAGCCAGCATTTCCTACTCTTGGGCTGTCTAAAAGGAAAGCTATCTAACTCTGAAATTTAATAAAAGCCTCTTAAGTGATTTGGGAGTGCGTAGGAGTGAGAGATTTTTAAAACCAAACATTACTGCTAGGGTGTACATATAGCTTAATAGGATTTTCTTCTTTGCGAATCTGAGCTCTTAATAAGACAATCTGAGATTAAGAAAGAAAGGAAAGATTTTATTAATTTTGGTATCCATCTAAACATGTTTTCCCTCTTTTCAGTGAACAATGTGTCAAAAGAGACCATGCATTCTAATAATATTAGGTTGGGATCGTATTTTTTTTCTTTGATTTATTGTAAAACACCATTTCCCATCCTCTCTGTCCTTTTGACAGTAATTTTGCTTTTTTCTTGACCCAGTCTCTCCTTCCAAATTTCTTTCATCTCTCTCTAGCTTTTTTCAATCCTGCAAGACCAGGCTGCTTCTTTCAAGAGCATGACTGAGGGGAGTGTGAAAATGAGTCGCACAAGACTCACTCACAGTTTCCTCCGTGTCTGCCGTGGATTACTGGGACAGACCAGAGCTGTACAGGTGAAAAGATGCCCACAAGCTGTTCTGAGTAAGCTCTCATTCGGGATCCTTTAGTGCAATATATGTTTTTCCTGAAACAGGACACTCTAAACCAGCAGCCCCTGTAAAAGATAAGCAATTTAATTATAGCAAAGAGACAAAAGCAGAAATGGCTT
Source organism: Apteryx mantelli (assembly GCF_036417845.1). Taxonomy (NCBI): domain Eukaryota; kingdom Metazoa; phylum Chordata; class Aves; order Apterygiformes; family Apterygidae; genus Apteryx; species Apteryx mantelli. The sequence continues at coordinate 98,660,460 of NC_089980.1, read as the reverse complement.
TCAGAAAAAAGTTTCTGATGATTACATCTGAAGTCATGTGAAAGGACACCCATTAAGGAAAAACCCAGCACTGATAACATGAGGCACTGATAACATGGGTCAAAAATAAGAAAACTGGAAGCTCATACAAAAGGGGACTCAGAGCTCTGAACTGCAGGTATTTCTTCCCCTTTTTAGGTTCTCCATTACATCCAGGCCTGACCATGTTCTGATATAGTGTAGATGGAGTGTAAAAATGCTACATTTAGAAATACAATTACTGCAGCATGTCAAAACTAGATAGAATTTCAAGGAACATCAAAGAGGTCTTTACACAGCAAGATGACTGGGCAACATTATGGCAAATGAAATGGAGTGTAAAAACTCCAGGAGGCAATGCAGAATAGAAGAAATAATTGACTGCAGTCACTCTGAGCAATGAATATATCAGTATCATCAAGCAAAGTGAAACAAAAGTGATTGGTCAGTGGTGGTCCAAAAGAAGTTGGTGAGATGCTAAACTGTAGATAGAAAGTGATATTGGATAATGCTGGTACTACTGGATAAATAAATGGTGCCATCAGTCTTTAGATACTGCATACATATCTGGTTACCTTATGTGGAAAATGATGTAGCAACAGCAGCAGAGTTAAACAAGGCCAGCAGAAAGGGAGAGGCATGGACAGATTTCCAAATAAAGAGAGTCTGAAACCGTCTGAACCACTTGGCGTAGAGTAAAGATAGCGAAGAGAGAAAAGGAAAGAGAGGAGATTGCATTGGAGAGCTCTTGTTTAACTGTCCTCAAGCTTAAATACAAGAAAAGAGAACACTGAAAGAAATTAAAACCAAGCTGAAAAATACCTTCAACCCATCACGTAGCTAACCTCTGGAATTCACTTGTCACATGGATATCTCAGAGTCTTGCTGAGAAGGCTCAAAATAAAAAGGAGATGGTTGGTGCATAAGACAGAGCTACACCGTTACACCCGCCAGCCCACCAGACCCCCAGGGATAAGGGCCACCATGACATTTCAGCACCAGCAGAAGGACAGGGTGGCTGTGCAGCCTCGCTGCTGCTTATGTGCTTTCTCAGGGATACACCAAATGGAGGTGGCTCGCAGCAGGCACCTCAAACAAGGTGCTAGCTCATGCCTCTGGGCTGCCCCAACCTGCCGACACGTGCCAAACCCAGACTGCCTGGGTGAGAGGGGAAAACAACATCCTTCTCTACCAGCCTGCCATTGCATTGTCTGGGCTTGGGGTTCAGCACCTTGCCCCACAGCGCCTGTCCCCTGGCAGAGACAAACACAGGACTGTGGAGACCATGTGCAGAGCCCAGCAAGGAAGGCGCTGTTGTGTGTGTTTTGAGTTGCTGTCTGGCCATTGCAGCCCGGGTGCAGTGTTAGCCCCTCTGCAGCCTGGGTGCAACGTTGGCCCTCTCCATCCCATTGCGTCTCCCGGAGCAGCCAAGTCCACACCTTCGCCCGCAGAGCTCAGCACCTGCAGGGGAGCGGGTTTTGAGTCCGGCTGGGTGAACACACTGCTGATTAAGAAGTGTCACAAACCGTTTGGATGAGGCATTGCAAAGCTTTCAGAGCCTGAATGAAACTCAGCTGAGACCCTGGCTATTAGTGCTCCGAGCCCTGCTTCTGTCAGTAGCAGATGAATGGGGGGTTTCAGGAGACGGCCTCCAGTCTGTGCCCTGACTCTCCCAAAGCCTCTGAGACGGCTCAGGTGCGAGTGACACTGCTGATGTTGCCTTGTGTGGCAGCCAGCACATCTTTTCTCTGAATGAATGCTGCAAGTTGATTACTTCTCCAGCAATTGCCAGCATTATCACATGGGTGATATTTTTTTATAGCTCATTTTTTGATGAGCTACAGAAGCCCAGGGCACAATCTGCCAGCAGTGATAACCCCAGCTGTGATGTTCTGAGAGCAGAGTGACTTCTCAAGCGTGACAAGGTGGAGATACCCAACTCCCTGGTGTTTGGTGAAGCACCAGCATTGAGTGTTTCTTCCTGGCATCCAAATGAGTTTGGTGCCTCTTTTTCTTAGCCTGAATTTAAAATGGTGCATCCACATAGCAAAGGGATTTTTGCTTCTTAAAACAGCCACCACCATAGGCACAAGAATGGGGAATGACTACTTTGTCCTGTGCCCTAGTGTCTATGTCCTAGACCCTAATGTATAGAAAATGAAGAGGGAGGATGCTGCAGTGTCAGCATGGGGCTCAAAAGAAGGCAGTTGTGTCCCCTGCTCTGCTAAAAACTTCCAGCAAGGCTGGAAGGTTCCTAAGACACATGCCAGTTCCTAGGATTTGCTTGCAGGCACATTTTAAGACATCACCCTCAGTCTCTCTGGGTGTGCGCGTACCACTAAGCTGGGTCTCCTCCTATTTTGCATTGAACCTCTGATCTCCCAGTCATCCACACTGTCAGGTTGTGTGACTGCTCTGAGCAAGAAGAATAGTGCCCATAGGGAGGAAAACCTAGGCAAGTAAGACAGGGTAATTTATGCTGGGATCCACTCTCCCTCCCCAAGTACAGCAGAGATGGGATCCGCTCTTGTTCTCTGAGGATATCCCAGCAGACCTGAAGCAATGGGCTGTTCTGTCAGGGTCTCAGACCTGATGGGATAGCTCTTGCAATGTGGTGCACCGTGCACCTCATGGTGCACACTATGGTCACAGTCGGTTTTCTCAAACAATCCCAAGGCCCAACCAGTGTGACCCAAAACAGCATGCACTGCACAGCCTGGGGAACGCAGTTCACATTCTGCCACAGCAGCCCCAGACAGCAAAGGCACAGTCTCCACTCTTTGGTGACCATCTGTAACATGGAGATGATGCTGGATCTTTCAAAGCACTATCACACTGCACAGGGCACTAGGACAAATACGATGAGACACTCAGACACTTAAACACAGGGTCTGTGTCAGGACCAATGCCAGACAGAGTTGCCTCTGTGATGGGCAGCAGGCAGAGGCTTGATGTCACCCCAGGCATACATCTCAAAGCACGTGCTGTACCAGGTCAAGGCATGGAGTGGTAGGAAAGGGGAGGACAAAATCTTTGTCTCCTGCAGATCTGTCAATGTGCAATTTTCTAACTGCACGGTCTCTCTCCAGAGGAGCAGATAAACTCACCTTGCTGCCTGCCTCCTCTCCCACAGATGTTCCACTCCCTGATGCTATTAACTCACTGGTCTCCATTTCACAAGGTTCAGGTGCTGTATATCACTTAAGCCTTTGAGCAGTTGCCTTGACTGTAGTGAAACCATTTGCAAAAATGAGAACTACTGAAGTGAAGAAGAGTTTACCTTTAATTTGCAGCAATTGCTCATATTTCAACTCTAGACTGGGTAGCTTTTTGAGCCAAAAAGATTTAGACACTATATATGCAGGATTGTTGCATTCTCCTAAAGCAATGAATGATTCATTCCAGTCGTGACTGAAAAGCATAGGGCTTGCCTACAATTGGAAATTTACCAAAATAGTTATTCTGGAATAACTCCTGGGGTAGCAGGTCTTCTGGAATTAAAATGCCCACACAACATTTGATAACAACATCATTATTCTGGAAGAGCTGTTCTGTTAGATTTGTAAGTGTTGATTTCCCAGTGTCAGAGGCTACATGGCTGGTTATCCTAGCTGTGGGATTTAAAACGAGGAGGTAAGAAAGGGTCTGTTTTGGCATCTGAACATAATAGTAGATCTGGTCTGCAACTGCATTTTCGAGAGACCCGTAAAACTAAATGGGTGGAAACAACATAGCAGATTATTAACACTGAGGTCCTCAGCAGAACCCAAGCCATAACAGTACAGTGCAACTTATTTTCCGACCTAATTTCTAGTTTAAGTTTTCATCAGAGATTGCCTGAAACATAAGGACACATCACTATATTTTAGTTATATTTCTTTCTAGTTTCATTTTACAGTTGCTAGCAGAGAGGAAGGCTAAAATATCAGGGATTTGCTTTGGCCCTTTCTATTTATTAAAACCCTCATCCCCCCACATGTCCCCCCAAATGATAGAGTGCAAGGCCAGAATACTCTTGGGTCTTGGTGCTGCTTCCTGATGAACAAGGAATCTGGAGAGCCTCTCAGATGCTTTATTTCCCAGTTTTCCCCCATAGTACTTGCTGGCGGCCTGAGTCCTGAGAAGAGCAGGTCATGTCCATCCTGTAGATATAAGGGGCACTTATGTTGATGTGGTCCACTAAGAACATTGCTGCCCAGTTGCCCCTGTGCCATGTGGTACTGGTATTGGGCACAGAGTGTCTCATGTTGGGGTTTCTTTCAAGCTAGATGAGGACCACATGCATGAAACTGCTATGGAAAAATCTGTTCAGCCTCCCCATACTGCTCCCCTCCTGTCTCTGAGAGATCAGCTGTGTGTAGACCGGTGAGGCTCATGGTATTATAGATACCAAAACATGAGACATATTAATTCAGTGGGAAGTAATTTTTACCAAGGCTGTTCAAATTATTTGCATTTGAGGTGTATGTATGTGTATAGGTGTAACTTCTGGTTTTGTTAACGCACAAAGATCCAGCTGCTAGACAATCTCTGTTGTTAAAAGTGTCTTGCCCCTGGAATAGCTCTTGCTTTGTGAGGAAAAGCCTCCAGTACAACAAAGAAGAGGAGGCTTAGCATTCCTGATATTTCTACATTAAAAACGAACACCAACTAATACGACAAAATCAAGCTTTTAGGCCCTCAGGATACATAAGAAGGTGCCAAAAGGCACATTTCCTCCATTTTCCAGCTCATTTGGGCTACCTTTAAAAGGCAGCTGCTGGCAATAACATGGCCAGACCTATCCTCCAGGTTGCCTCCCTTTCCATTTGGTGGAAACACCAGGTCAGACAGTGACTGGGGAAGGAAACAGAAAGAAATAAACCACTTCACTACCTGTGCACTAGCCTTTATTGTCTGGTTCTTAAAATATCCCTGTGGTCTAATATAAAGACTGCGTAGACTCTTAATGGATAAACAAACATAAACAGCAATGCACAGGCAGGATTTAAGACTATCTACAAACAGTTCATTTTTAGGCATTGTAAACTGGCAGGAACACATTAAAATCTATGCATATTGTTGGAGAAAGGGACTGGGAAGGGAGCCTAGAACATCTCACATGTTTCTGCCTCAAGACAAATGTATGCTGGGCAAAGATTACCAAAGTAATGACTAAAAATTACGTTCAAGCTTGGGAGAGCTGTTTTCCATTCTCTGGGGGTGACAACACGGACAGGAAATCTCTGTGAGTGGAAAAGGGGATCCAATGAAGGACTTAAACATCGGAAAGTTAAGGGCCATGCTGCTTACAATTTATGCTCCAAAGATACCACGTAGGAGACATGAGGAGCAGCAGGAGCCTCCAAGCATGTCCAAGCTACGTGTCCCACCACGCAAAGAGCCATCCAGCATGAGCAAGTGCCCACGGGCTGCTCCCAGGAGGCTGCCTTGTTGATAGAGAAACACGGCAGGCAGGAAAGTCTTCAATGCCACCGTTCCCTGAGAGCTTCTCCTGAGCTCACAGGGATTTATTAGAGCAGCTCAAAAGGGAGTGAGACCCTGCAGCTTAGCAATTAGGGGTCTGGCTTGGGATTGTGTGGTTCTGGGCTGCAAGGGGAGTTTCTGCAACACGGAGAGGCAGGGCTGGGAGCAGGACCCAGCTCTGCTTTCTTTAGGGCAGCAGCAGGAACTCCGCGGTGTGCAGAGGGGCACAATCTGCGCAAAACACACCGTTGTATTCAAATACAAATGCTGCTGGTGGGCTCTGTACCTTCAATCCAAATGCTTGGATGGAAATGAAATCCCTCATTTCCCCAACTCATTGTATCCCCAAGCACAGTGCAAGGACGTTGTTTCATATTGGCTCAAAGTATCCCTGACACTCAATATCCCTTTCTGCAAATTGTGATTACTTGCAGTCTCATCTGTCCTGTGAGGGCTGGTAGGATGACTGTAGCATTTAAAATGCAGAGCTGTACCTGTCCTGTAAAGAGAGGACCAAACATCGTCCTGGTGTAATCAAGGACCACTGTGTTAATTTTAATGAAACATTGTGGCTAGATTTGGTCTCAGGACTCCTAAAACTGTAGAGAGAATTTTTACTCCTGCTCTATTGTAGCATCTCAAGAGTCAATACTGCATGCCATGAGGAAAACATACCTCCGTCAGTAGATGAAGACTACTAGGGTCTTATTTTCCTGATATGATATTTCAACTGACTGGTTTTATCTGTAAGCCAGATATAAGCATGGCAAGGGAGAAAAGAGAGAAAATGAGAGGCATTTCACTGGTAGATTATAAAAATAGAGATTTAACTTTTTATGTATGTTTTCATTCCAGGAGCCTAAATTATCAGAGCTAGTATTTTCCTAATCACCACTATTCTCTGTGTACCCACTTTCAGAATGTTACATTCCCTGGAAAACTGATGCTGGCTCATGAATAGGCAATTACTTGTTTCCTCTTTCCAGCCTGGAGGAGGAAAAGGAGGAAGGTGCCCCAAGGATGCCTTTCCACTTCTGGAAGATGGTACCTTGCAAATGCATACTTTTTTATTTTTTTTTAATTCTTTATGAGACACTAGGTAGGAAAGACTTTAAAAACAATATAATACAGACTTGTCTACAGAAGGTTAGGAGTGAGATACGTGCAGGTTGATGCTAGAGTTTTAACAGTAGTCAGGGACTGATCAGATCTTAGGAGAAGATCATGAGAATTGGGGATGTCCTAGTGGTATGTTGAGAGAGATCAACGCACAGCTAAAGTAGAGAGTGGGATAGAGGTGATCAGGATGGTCTGATGGACTGGGCAGACACAAACTGATTTGTCTCCGGTTCATAATCCGAGTGAAACACTCAGATCCTGCAGCACAGGAGGCTGGGGGACTTGGCAGGCAAGATGGGGTGGCACAGCAGCAGCAGGAGAGGGGTCGAAACCCACTCATGCCAGTGAGGGTCTATTGATGTGGCCAAAGAAAAGTGTCCAGGTCTCTGAGCTGAGCTAGCAATTGACAGGACAGTCCACAGCATCAGTGCGAGAAGGCTTGGTGGTTGGCATGTGGTGCTGCTGGGCGAGGGCAAAGGAGACGTGTTAGCGGCAGGTAGTGGCAGCACCTTGGGGATGGCTCAGGGGCGTCAGACAGCCCTTGATGTCCTGGGCCATACTGAGGGCTCACGTGGGTATGGCACCGACTTCTCCCGCTTTCAGGTAGCAGGCTTAGTGTGAGGGAAAGCACCTTTGGTCTTCTCCAGAACTGAAGATGCATGGGGCTGCATGTTTCCTGTTTTCTGTGGAGCATGTCGCCTTGGGAATCATTATTTCCCTTTGGTGTTTTCCAGCCAGCCAGATAACCAGTGTATGGGAACAATATTTTCTCTTTATTTGCGGGAGCTGGTATACCTGGAGGTTTGACTTGTACTTGCTTTGTTGTTCCAGTGACAAAGTATTAAAGCTGTTATGTTTGTTATGTTAACAAGTTGTGATGTTTGTTTTAGTTTAAGGCTTACATTTTCTATAGTTCAGCAAGCAGCTCACTGTTCTTTATGCAAAACTTAAAAAAAGCAGTCGTCTCTCAGTGCTCTGTTTATGTATTTCTCTTTCGATCCTTTATTAAAGGTGCTATTAAAGCATAGGAAGTTAGATAAAAGAACCTGTATCTCCTTATTTTAAGTGTGCTCAGTGGTATTACTAAGTCAAGAAACCTTTAAAATACATGTACTGACCCTTTTACCTTCCTAAAATAGATTTATGCTTTATTCCAAGCTTAATTTAATTTCCATATTAACACTATTATCTGTAAATATAAAGGGCATGAAGTCTCCCTTTAAGAGAGAGAAATAGATCAAATTGCATGAAATGGTAGCAGATGTTATTTTTCTCCAAGAAATTCATTTAAATGAATTGCATAAAAACCTGCAGAAAGAATTGGGGAACTGAGACTATGCTTCTTCTAGAAAAATCAGTTTGTGGCAGTTGCGTTCTGGAAACATGGTCTATTATAAAATAATTGAAAACTGTAGTTTCTGTAGTAAGTGACTAGTTTTTAAACAGGATTGATTTGCTGGTGATGGACCCAATAGACTGAAGAACAGTTGAAAGCAGTCATTTTTCCTATCCGTAGAAAGTCCTGGCCAGAACTCAGAGACCATTTGCTGTCAGATGACTTTCAAGAACTTGTAAGTCTATTCCTGACATTACAAGAGAAAAATATGACTGCCCCAAGCACTCAGCCACAGCTTTATCAGTAGGTTGAAGACTGCATTTCCATAGCAGACTTTTTTTCTCCTTGAACAAATAATATAAACCTTTGATGCCATCCACACAGATACTTTCCATAGCGACTTTAATGTGATGTCACCTCTGCTGAGGTGACCATTCCTCATGCTCCAACTTTCCAATGCCCATCTGATCTCAAAGTGCAGCGATTGCTTTTAATGCCTGAAATAGGTTTTCACAATGCTGCGTGCAACCTGGAAGAGTGGTTGATCTTGGTATTTTATATAGTCATCTCTCCCTTTCCCCCAGCACATGGTTGCCAAGCATCTCACAAATACAATTGTACCTCCAAGACCTCTTAGAGCAAAAGAAAGAAGGAAAGAAAGAAGGAAAGAAACAAAAAATGAGCCAGCTGGTCTGCAGGATATCAAAGAGAGGAAAAAGTCCAAGCAATGCAGATAGGTCCATTCTTTTTCCCTTTCCATCATTTCTCCAGCAACTTAATCTGATGTTTAACCTGAAAGGAAGGAAAAAGGCAGGAGGGTTGTGTGGTTAAGGAGAAGAAGATGGAGGAATGGTTGTCTCTGTCTCCAAGAGACCCCAGTGGGGAGGAGAGATCCTGTTACCCTGCCCCAGTGACCGGACTGCTGCCAGTCTGTGCCCCAGCTCTTGCTCCCTGACACAGTTCCGTTTAATCACTTTAGAAACCTCATCACCCTAAATGGAGGTACAGTACACTCCAGGAACACCCTGTCATTGCTAAAACAGACTGATGAGAAATTCTCCCTTTCTCTCCTAAGATCACTTTCCCTTCCTCTTATCGTTACAGACAGACCCAGCCCATAAACTCGGCTGACTCAGCTTAGCAGACATAGGTGCTTATCAGGGAAATGGAAACAACAGATTTCCTGAAGCTAAACAGGGCAGATATTCCTCCCATAATCCTGTGAGGTCCCTCAGAATAGCATCAGTATGGAAAGTAGGAGCTAGCCCAGAGCAATTGCCCTCCCTATGGGCAGGAAAGGGTGGTGAAAAACAGTCTCACAGAGGTAGGGATGTGTCAAAGCCTCCCAAACCCTAGCATTTCCAAAAGACAACAAAGCAGACTTCAATAACATATTTCCTGCAACAAAAAGCATACGCAGTGGAGGAGTTCCTCAACAGTGATTTAACAGGGCTCTATTAACTTCAATGAAGCTTCTCAGATCTAGCCCATAAATTTGTTTTTTTTTTAATTATATACTTCTTACTATTTATAAAGGTAGATTTATTCTGGCACCATAAATTGCTCCATAAAAGCCTATAGGGAGAGCTACAGTTTTTCAGTATTTCAGGATATAGCTGTTCTGTTGCCTGTTAGGACGTGCCCAGCCAAAGATGCACGTGTTTCACAGGATTGAGACTATTCCAATTTGTAGGCTATAGAAGGGTACATATGGGCTGCAGGGGAGGAATGATCATGACTGTGCATCCTGGTACAGAGTTAAGCATGCCTGTTTCCATTCCATGGGTCTGCTGGAGCTGCCTTTGCCTGGTGAAGCTGCATCTGGACCTACCTGTCACTCTCCTAAATCCAGTGCTTAAAAGCTAGGGAGGCAGAGGAATTTTGAAGGCTTCCCCAAGGAAGAAAATGCTAATTTTTCTGCAGCTGTATCAGTAATTGTGGCAGGGTTGGTGTACATTCCCCTGGTTTAGTGACTGAGTCAAAGCATGACTAGAGAAATTAAAAAAAAAAGAAAACCACCCTACTGAGGACTATGAGAACTATTAAATATAAAAATAGAAAGTCCCAACCACAGTCTACAGGATGCTGGTAGAGTGCCTTGGGGGTGTGTAATAGGCACTTGTAATACACACCTTAGAGTGTTCCCTGGGCATCTTCTATCAGCCCCTGTCAGAGACTGGAAAGCAAAAAGAAGGACCTTTCCTGTCCTGATGCCCCTTCTTGCACTCCTGCCTTTGCACATGCTCAGGGTGGCCTCCAGCAAGTAACACAGGCATTTACAGCTCACCCTGGGTCCCAGCACTGAGATTTTTCAAACTCTTCCTCTAAAGCAGAGGGCTGGCTCTCCATCCTCACTGTCTGCAGAAAGGCTGCTAGGTACCTCCACTGCCCCTGGGGTGAAGGAAGCCACCAGGGACCCCATTTTTGTCCCCTGGCAGTGGCCACCGCTGGAGAGCTGACTCTCAGGCTAGGTGGTGTGTTGTTTATGGCTCTTGGACGCAGTGGGGAAAAATTGCTCCTAGGGCCAAGAAGGCTGGTCGCCTCCACTCTGTATCTCTATATCAGAGATGAGAAGCAAATCCCACCTCCAGAGGGAACAGTGCGGGAGAAGCTATTTGATGGGGCTGTCACAGGAATGTGCTGTTTCCACGGTTACTTCCAATGAACTTTCCTATATGGACTGGAGAAGGATTTCCCAGTCCCACTACTGAGATTTGTAAAGTCATCAAGAGCCTGCTATGGGGGACAGAGCAGTAAAAAACCTGTCAATCCAACATCTGGTAAATGCAGCTTATACTATTCTTGTCTCAGCTGCTCACTATTAGAGGAAAAGGACTGACTACAAAGAGTATCATTCAAGTCCCATTAAGGCCACAGCTGGAGAAAATATCTTGTCAGCCCTGATATTCTGAAAGTGCAGTGGATCAACTCAGGACGCTTCAGCCCTTCAAAGCATGTAAGACACTCGCTGGCTGGGGTTGTTGCATAGCAGCAGTAGCATACAAAGTCACAAGAGGTTAGAGATGCAGTTTCTGTTTCTAAAAAGTGATATATTGTAATGACTCTGTCTACAAATACATGAGGTAGCATGAAATTGCGAATTATCATTTATTTTCCCAAAGCGCTTTGAACACAGACCATGAAAACTTTGGAGTTTAGTAGAGGTTTAAAAGGCATTTGTTATATGTGCAAATAAAAATACATCTTTAGCATCTTGTCTCATATTCAGAAGAGATAACCTCAACTTTGAGGCTGACCCCTCGCCTTTCCTTCCATCAGCACCTCCCTACATTGTCTGTGTTCACATTTTAAAACTGAAGAGTTTAACAGCAGTCAAAGCCCAGCAGAAGCAGCCGTTCAGCGATAGACCGTTTCAATCATAAGCAGAAAGCAATAAACAGACTTCAGGATTTGGATAGAGAGGAAAAGACCAAAAGGAAAATAAAAAAGCTTTAGTATAATTGAAAACAGGTTTATTGCTTTCTTTTCCTTGAAACAAGATTATTACACTTCAGAAATAACACTTTCAGACCCATTTCTCATGGTATTTTTCAGTCTCCAGACGAGGAAATATGCCTCAACTTCAAGGTAAAGACTTGGAGGCATTATATATCCCATTCTACAGGAGACAGAAATTAATTCTTCTTGTTGTCTGGTTCCTGAAGCTCAGGTGAGTTATACGGGATGCAGATCAGTTTTCCCAATTAAAACTTGATGCCCAACTCTGATTTCTAAAAGCTTCTCAGTCCCTCAAAGGTTGAGCTCAAAAGACCTCATCTAGTAAAGCTTGGCTTTAAAAAATATGAGTGGTTCCACTGACTTCAGCAGAACTCCCATATGCTCAACATTAATTGGTGATTTCTGTGATTTGCTGGATTAAAGCCTTCATGTGCTTACCATGCTACAGACTTTGGTGCTGCTACATGTTCCTGAAAATTAGGAATCACTCTCTTTTCAAGTGGAGATGTGGGTGAATCAGTATCTAGCCAGACCTGTAATGGAGGAACACAATGTTTTCAAGGTCAGTGGTGCTACGTGGATTTATCAGACTTTTCTGACTGTAGGTTGTCTGCGCATGCACACCAATGAACTTTACAACTTTAAAGCTTTACAACTTTACAAATAACTTTTAGCTCCAAATAATACAGCGCTCTTACAAAAAAAAAAAAAAAGAAAAAAAGAAAGATCCCTGGGTCCTGGAGCATTTGTTTAAGCCAGCAAAGCCAGTGGGGTACAAGAACCCATCATTACCTGTCATCCGCTGTCAGCAGGAGCGGAAAGCCCTGCTATATGGCCATTCCTGCCTGGACCTCTATCCCAGCCTTAACTGTCCTCCTTCCTCTGCTAAGATGATCTGGCCTGCTGGTCCCTAGGAGGAGTTGGGGTTGATGAAAAGATCCTATATGCCATTGAAGGTTGGGGAAGATGGGAAAAGCAACTCTTTTCTCCATCCCCAGCTCCCTGAACATGTCAAACTCCTTTCAACCTCTCTCCACCACTAGAGTCCCCCTGAAACGCCTTGCAAGGCCTTGCAAACATGAGCCTTCCCCTTCCCTGAAATCTCACTGACCCATCTTTGCCCTGGGCAACACCTCCCAAAGCCCACCGTCTCTCTCCCAGGTCTCCCACCCCCCCTTCCCAGTCCTCCCAGACCTCTCTGTTTCATTTCATCACTGGCACCAAATTGCATTTTTCCTACCCTGTGGCTGGTTTGGGCAGAATCTGGTATTTGTGCTGCTTGAGAAAAAATGCTGTGCAAATATTTCAATTTTGCTGGTTTGCAATCTAACCAGTTCTGCTTTGAGGTTAGGGCTTGGAATAAAAATCTCACAGTGCTCAGTATGGTCCTCAGTAAAAGCCAATTTCTGCTCCTGACTGGAAAGTGAAAATTCAGTATAGCCTCCATGTGAACCTATAAATCACCACAGGCTTAGAGAGGAGGTTTAGAGACCATTCAATCCACCTGGTTGCTAAGATAGATAAATGTGTAATTTTACAACATTTCCAAGCAAGATGAGGTTCCTCTGTTTTGCCCACAAGTGTCTTACACAGCTTCAGCAGTAACACAAAGTCCCGAACTGGTGAAAGCTGTTGCTGAAGGAATGGCCTTATGCCAGTTTGTACCATCTGAGACTAGCTCTGTCCAGTATATATATATTAGTAATTATAGTGCAGGGTGCATTGTACATCTGACAAGCTGAGCTGTGGCATAATCAATAAACTTAATTATCTATCACAGCCTGCCCACGTAGTACACAATTTTAATTCAATTATAACTTCCAAAAAATGATACATAGCAGAGCAGATATATTTATCACTGAGGTCTAAATCAGCTGTGCGTGTCAAGGCTGACACTTAAAAATGAAGACGTTTATAGTTTCTGGAGCCCAAAGAAACCCACATAAAAAAGCACATTCTTTTCTTCTCAAAATAACTAAAAATGATCTGTCACTGATGGAGGATTTTCTGTTCAGAAAATGAGTCCAGAACGACAGTAAGTAGCACATTGCCTCCCTAGAGCCTTGACAGTATAAAAATGGACTCTCCCTCATACGCACGGTGATGGGGAGAATTGCAGGATTGTCTCTAATAAAGTGGCCGACAGAAAAGTCCAGCCTCTGGGATGCAGCAAGTGAGGAAGCGATGATCTAAGCCTCCCTGCCCAGCAGGGCCAGAAACAGCCCACAGCCTGCCTAGCACAATATTAAAAAATATAAACCCTAATCACAATTAGCCCAAGTCCAAAAACTTTGCGCATGTGTCCTCATCTGAGAATTTCTGTTTTTCATCTTTAGGGTTCTCTTTCATCTATACACCTGCCCCTGGAGGTAGGCAAGCTTCAAAAGCTGTCCCAGCTTTTAATGTTCATGTAGCCTTTCCCAGGAGGTATGATTTAGGCAGTCCCTACCCTTTTCTCTCCCTGGCTGTTTCTCACCATCATCAGGAACAGCTTTTCACATGTTCTGCATGACCTGGGATGTGGGCATGGGTAGGGGGATTTGGGTGCTCTTGCTCTAAATATGTCTTTCCTATGACAAATACACAGGGATGTTATACCCTAAGGAATTAAAAATGACTAGCCGGCAAGGAGCATAATGCTAATAGCAGAAAAATTAATCAGCCACAACAGCCAGGGGATTCACTGCAGAACTCAAAACCAAGGGGGTGTCCTGGTCACTAAGTCGAGTCCTTTGCAATTGTAGGCACCATGTCCTATAATCATATTCACAAATGTATTCATGGCCTGTTCATAGCCTTTTGTTCTTGTGCAAGTGCTGTCCTTCAGCATAACAGCTGTTTTCCTTCCCTGGTGTCTCCCCCCGCAATATGTTTATAGGCAGCAATCAGATCCTTTGTTTTGCTAGCTTTAACAAGGCGAGCTCCTCCTCTTTCTTGTAAGTGAGCTGCCCGTTCCCCATAGCACGTCCTTGTGTCTGTTCCAGCTGATTTTATCTTTCACAGACGTGGAGACCAGGTTGGTACAGGCAGATGAGGTCTTACTAGTGCCTTCTGCACTAGCATGGATCTTTCCCTTTCTCTTGTGGAAAATACCTGGACTCTGAACTGCTGAATTTCACAACTGCACTAGGCTGACTACAATTACCATTAAGGCATGCCTGACAGAAATCAGCTCATGCCATATCTCTGGACACTTCCCACTCCAAGCCCCTCCCAAGGTCCTTCCAGAGGTTGTTTGAGATGCAGTCTTGCAACACTGGGCCAATACCCAAATTAAACAATGTCGCGTTGCTTCCCTCTTCACCCTTAGTCCAGGTAATGTCTATTTTAAAATCCATTTGGGCTCCCTGGTCTGGACTTACCCTAGGATTGCAACTGGCTCTTAGCTGCTGGCCCTGGTTTGTGCACGTCTCTCTTGTACTGGTGATTGCAATATTGGATCCACCAGAGCCTGCAGCCATCCCGGAAGCAGAAGAAGTGCCTTTTCTGCATCGGACAAGTATATCTCATTTTTTCCTGTTTGCACTCTCTCCTGACCTCAGCTGTGGCAGGTGGGAACCACAGTAACCCCTGCATCCACTTCAGCTGGAGTCCTTTGGATAGAGCTTCTGAGAAACTCAGTCCAAAGTGCCAGGAGCTGGGACAGCCAGAGGCCCCTGAATAAATGAAGCTGAGAGAGGATCATTCCCTAAAATCTCCTGACTCTTTCACACAGAGATGCCGAACACCTGGCCAGTTGGCTCACTGTGTTAAGGTTTATGTGTCTTAATAAACTGGCCTCTTCTTCACTAGGGAAAAAAAACTGTACTCTTACTTTGTATCAGCTGAGGTTGTAGATGTCAAGACAGAATTAAAACAAGCCACTAGGGCAAGATAAAAATTTCCTTTTTCCCAGTTCTGTTAATTCTGACATGTAAACAGGCATGAAAGCTACGGATTGTCTTAACTTCACTAGGGGGTTACTTCAGCAGTACTACCCATATTGCCTTATGTCAGGGAACAGTATATACCTTTCTCTTCTTTGCAAATCCTTTGCTTCTGCAGGATCTAAGCTGTCATTAAAAAAAGCCACTTTGCAGTCTTCCTGATTACATATTAACCCCCAAATGTGAACAGAGCGTAACTGATGCTGTGCAGGCTTCCTGCTGCTCCTGGCAGCCTGAAACAATGGCTCTGAGATGTGTGACGTTTGCTGCCCTTGTTAATGGAACAGCAGCATTAACACTAATAGTGATAACCCCAAGCTTGCCAGCATTAGCAATTTCATTTTATCAGGAGGGGTGTAAGTAGAAGAGGAGTTGGAGGCCTACAGTGGCTAGGGAAGGAGTAAGGAGTTGTCACGAGGAAGGCAATGCAAAGGGAAGAAAGACAGAGTGATGCGAAGACAAGGAGATGTGAGAGAAGCAGTGAGAGGAATAGAAGGGAAAGAAACGAAGGACAGAAATGGCCATGCTTGTATCAGAACACCAGCTCTTCATTACATGAGACCCGAATATGACTTAACTACCTTTGTTACTAGGTGCAAAAGGCCAAATCACTGATTTCCAGCTCAGCCAGTGATGCAAAAGGGCAGGCATGCATCAAAAAGGCTGATGACAGTGGGTCCTACACCAGTTGCCCACCTGTGCCATGCCCCCACCTGGCAGGGCTGTCAAGGGGAATGAAAGCAGGGGCTGGTGTCTCAGAGCTCTGCTTTGCCACCTCTTCTCTTGCCTGGCTCCACAAGGGGCTCTCCATCCAGAGGAGCCAGGCCAATTCTCCCCAGGTGTGTCATGGTGCTGCTGTCCGAATCAGGGGGCTGAGCCAGCTCCCAGATCATGCCAGCTCCCCAGGACCTGCTCACACACAGCCACTGGAGAAGATCTAGAGCTGAAGGTCCGTTGTTACACGGTTGTCTTGTTATTCTACCCACCAGATAGTTTTACCCCTTGTTCTCCGTTCCTTTGACACCAGTGGGAACATGGTTGCACATCCAAGGTCAAGATGCAGTCTGATATTTATGAAATACCCAACAGACATCATTTGGACCCTCTGAAACTTCATCTGGTGCCTGAATCTGCTGGTTCAAGCTCAGGGTCTTCTCCATTGTTTGTTAGACCAATATGCTCTGTGCAGACTAAGATCTGGAGATAGTCATGGTCCTTTTCAGCTACTCTATAATCTAACCCTCTATAATCCCTAAAAAGAAGTAAAGACAGAGCAGACAAGGAAATCCAGAGAAAGCTTCTAGATTGCCATTTCTTTCATTTATTTGTCTTTCATCTGTGGCAGGTAGCAATGAAGGAGATGAAATATTAGGGGAAGATCTCATTGGCGACCGATGAAGTGAGGGAAAGCAATCCTTTCCTGTGTCCTTTGACCAGCAGAAAGAGGGTAAGAGAAGGAGGTAGATCAAGGTGAAGGTCTAGGAAATGCATTTCGTCAGTAAGATTTTGGATGGCAGGTTAAATGGTAGAGAAGCTGGAGAATATGAGACAGTGGTATGGAGCCTGGGACAGCTAGTCTGAGATGGTATGGAGTCTGAGGTGGTTGGACATGTTTCTTAGCTGGCTTTGGACCCAAAGATTCAAAATCTGACCAGTTGCAGCAAAATAAATAGGTTGGATGTTTGATGGGGAGAGAAGAGTCAGATCTACCCACAGGTAACTAGTCTGGTAGCTAGTCAAACTGTTGGGAGACATTAGCCAGGTTTAAGGAAATAATGCAAGAGAGACTTGCAAATAAAACCAACCTGACACTTTTGCTTTCAGATGCAAGGGTATATTTACAGTGATTACGGTGGATGAGCAATGAATGTTCAGGTTTTTTTATATTTTCTCTCCTAACATCTATTCTGATTTGCAAATGATAGGCCAGCACTCTACTGATTACAGGATTATGTGACTAACTTCCAGCAGAAAAGGAGAAATCTACTTTTTTTTTTTCTTTCTGCTTGAGATGGAAGCAAAGTCATCAACACTGAAGATCTGGCATCAGGACTCTAGTTTATTTTCAGCTGAATATTGAGAATTCTGGGCAAACTCAGCACAGTCCATCACATTCAGCTCCTTTGCATGTGAGACTTAGCAAGACTCAAAGCACTGATGGAATAGAGGACAATGCTGGAATTATTAATGTCAGCAGTATTATGTAGTGCTGGTACCTACCTTCCGGGAATAGTAGGAAACATTGCTGACAGGCAGTACAGTTTTATTTATTTTTCACTGCTCAGTCTGTTTCCATATTGCATGAATTCCACCTGTTAGGGCTGAGATGCAAGGCAGGATGATCCAGGGAGTGATGGGGGAGGAATTTGCCTGTGTGTAGATATCCTGCATAAGGCATGTGCCTCACTGTGATGTCCTGTGTGAGTCCTGATCCCATGCACGACAAGCATCTGCTGGGTGATTCAATATGTCTGCATCCTGCCTCAGAAGGACATGCACAATTCTGGAAATCCCCTGGAGGTCTTGAAGTTAGTCTTGCCCTTGTCTCTGACCCTGCATGGTCATTACCCAGTCACCTATATTTCATTTTACTTCTCCATAAAATTACTCTTAATAACATTTTAAGCATCACAGCTGTGTTTTGGGTCTAAGCTCAATGATATTGGGAATATACACTGTGGTCATATGATAGTAACAACTGCTGTCTGTGCCATGGGTCTAGGTACTGCAGTTAGGATTGGACACAGGACCAGAGCATGGGGCTTTTAGACAGGTAACACATACAGTGCCACAGTCCTGAGGGTGAAGGAACTGGGGACACGTATGACTCTCAAAGTGGGAACATATGAAAGGGGCTGTGGGGGCAGAGCAGAAGGGGGAGCTACCAGCCTTCCTAGCCCTTCTGATAAATCCGTGCCAAATATTCAACTTCTTCATGAGCCCAACACAGTGATCAGGGTATGTGCAGTTCCTGGAGAACTAAATGTTCCAGGTAAGTACTATTATTAGGTGTCCCGCAAGTAAAGTAGCAGAACAAGCAAGCACCCAGCTTTGTAACCTATGGATGCTGAATTTGAAAAGACAGGGAGGACAGAAAGGCAGACCTCTCAGGAAATGAAAGGGTCTGAGAAAAGAAGATGCTCTTTCTGCAGACACAGAAGCTGTGCTAACAAAGACATGCATATGGAGTGGGCAGAGACGCAGGGTAACAGCACAGTTTGAGCTCTGCTGCAAACCACATTTAGTGGTCTAACTTTTAGGTCTGCAAAGAGCAGCCCACAGAGGTAGTAGCAAAGACTACCAATGAAAGAGAAATTCCCTGGGATGCAGTAGAGCTGGCTTGCACTTGGAAAGAGGCAGCTGGATGCGGAAAGAGTCATACCTGGAGAATCAGAAATGGTGCATGGACTGCAGTGAACAGGGAATTATTATTATGTTTCTCATAACACCAGACTGGAGTTTCCCCTGAAGCAAGAAGTAGTGGATCTAATGCCTGCACAAGCCTGTGCTTTTTCACCCGGTGCTCCGCTAGCTGTGGAACTCTTTGCCACAGGAAACAGTGGAGGTCAAGAGCATTAATGGG
Organism: Apteryx mantelli; assembly: GCF_036417845.1. Classification (NCBI taxonomy): domain Eukaryota; kingdom Metazoa; phylum Chordata; class Aves; order Apterygiformes; family Apterygidae; genus Apteryx; species Apteryx mantelli. The sequence continues at coordinate 98,641,553 of NC_089980.1, read as the reverse complement.
TTCAAAACCAGATTAGACAAATTCATAAATGAGAGCTCCACCAGTGGCTATTAAACATGATGATCCAGGTATGATCTGCTCTGTAAGTCCTTGAAGCACAAAACTCTGGAGGCTGGAAAGCTCTGTTAATGGAATGATCCCTCATTATATGCCCTATGCTGAATCGCATTTAGTAGGACAAGCCATGGTCTTTGTTCTGGGAGCATGTCAGTGCGAGAAAGGGTGAGAGGACAAGGTGGAGAGTGATATTGCCAGGCCAGCGTGCACCACTGCTCCTGTGCACCCTAAGGCAGCTCCTCTGCTGCTCTAAACTACATCAGAGGATGTCACAGCTAATCCAGGGCCCTCTTCTCTGATACTGCTCATCTGCCCTGAGTTTGCATTTGTCACAGCTGAGAATCTGGCCTCTGGTAGGAGGATTTGGGGTAAGATCAAGGGAAGTTGCTTTGGTGCCTGGAAGAGAACTTAGGCAAAATAAAACCAAGTAAAGGATCCAGACATCCCCTGTCCTAGGTCTGCCCTTCCCCAAAGGGGTGAGCTTCACTCTGCCCCTACATTTGGCCCTGAATGTTCCCTAGATATCCCCTAGGATATCACTGACCTAGTCTCTTGAGCTAAATGGCTGGAAAGTTGGCTCCGCATAAGCTGTGGTGTAATCCAGGGTTACAATTTGGCCCCAGAGAAGCACAGTCTGGTGGGTATGCTGCAAATGGAGATAGTTGGGTAGTTTCCCCGGAGCCCAGCAGGACCCAGAGAAATTAAAGAAGTGATGCCCTCCCCCCAGCAAGCCTCCTATGGCGGCATACAACTGCTGCCACCGGCTCAGCTGCTGCCCAGACAGTAGGCAGCGAAGTCTGCAGGCGTGGGGGAAGGGGAGGGGAAGGTCTCGCTGCTCCCGGCGCCCCACACGTCCCAGGAGCATGCATTCGAAACCAGGATGGGGAGGGAGAGGTGCAAGGCTCGCCTGCCCTGGCTGAAAGCTCTGCCAGCCTCCCAACCAGCTGCCAGAGGCTCACCGTCTCCCCAAGCTGGGCATAATTCTGCTCACACTGAGTAACCCTGTCCATTTGTAGCAACGAAGAGCTAAGCCACAGGCCCGCCCTCCAGATGCCTGGTGCTGTATGAGCACAGAACCGAAACAGAGTCACTGCGACAGAGCGCAGACATCTCCGTCTCCTTCATGCTCTCAGGATGTTTCCCAGGGGGCTGACTTTGCCTAATGGCAGAGAACAATAATTACTACTGCTTAATCAGGACTGTTCCAGGATAAATTCTATTTAATGAGGATCCATTTTGCATGTACCAGGTAATTAAAGGACACTTAAACAGGAAAAAGAGGTGTGGGATTCTGAACATTGGTCTCTGGAGGAATGTTGCAAAAGAAAGACAAAGTGTATATTTTGCTGAGTGTTCCATCAGACAGAAGGATAAAATATGAGTCCCTGTGCAACTCATGCCACTCCACCTTCCCTGAGATGGTGCTCTTTGTGTACATATACATGTGGGCAGTCACATCAGCCAGCTAAACCTAGGGTCTGTAGGAGCCCTACACATTTCACTTAGCGTGGAGTGGCAAAAGCCAGAGCAATGACCAGAAAAACATGCACCCACCATTTGGATATGCCAGGGATCGCTGCGCAAATCAGAGAGGGGATGAAATAACTGTGAATTGAGGGATTATCTCACTATACAAGAGAAGTGAAGAAAAAAAGAAAAGCCATTTCCAGTTTCATAATTCTTAGTATTGAATTCACTATTGTGCCTTTCTATGCCACCCTTCCTTGTTCTTGCCTTTTCTTCTTCTCCACAGTATAGCATGTTTTAGCAGGCAAGGAATGGTCTGACTTTGGAGGAGGAAGAGACGCTCACTTTGGGACAGGCCTCCAAGACTGGTGTGCACAGCATGGCAACTCCAATATAAAAATGCCCTGCTCTGCTGAAGCCAGTAACAGTAGCTAGTGACAGAGGAAGAGAAAATTTTCAAGGAAGGTAGTGGCTTAAAAAAATACATAAATAAAAATTACAAGTTCAGATTTCACTCACCCTTGGAGTCCTCCCCTCCTCTCCTGACACTGTCCTCCTGAGCTTTGTCCAGAAGCAACATTTTAATACCACAGAAATAGACATGTGGGAATGAGGAATGGCTCAAATAATTTTAATTCCACTCAGCCTACACTCCTCAGCAATTCAAGAGGCTTTCACCCACCAGCAGTAAATATCTTTGGAGGGCAGTTCATACCAGTTTATCTCAGGTATTTGTACCTCAGGGAGACGATCGAGACATTTGGAAGTGACTGTTGTTCTCTGTTAACACTACAAGGGAACCAGAATGACCGTTTAGATTAGACACCCAGAGGGAGATTCATCTCACATAACTTTAAAAGCCTATATCATAATGATCACAGTCTAGACTCTCTTTATAGTCAGTGGAGAGAAAGCCACTTCTAGATGTGATTCACTGGATCTCTTTTGGACATATTTTTTAGGATAAGATGTCCTTACGCATCAGAAATCCCTGTTTCCCTTCATTGCCTATAAAGGAATCAATATGACTAGCTCAAATGTTGACGTGTGCATTGTAGGAATCTAAATTTGGGCAGATGAATCCCATTTCCAACTTTCAGATGGCTGAAGTTAGGTACATTAATTCCACTGTGGATATGTGCTAAGTATTTGAATAGATGCTATTTTTTAATTCTTCTCTCCTTGCAAGACAACATCAGTAGGGTTATCTGTGGGAAGAGGAAACAGTGTGTGTCATTAAAATCAGAAGATATCTAAATTTCATACTTGTTTCTGGCACAGATTACCATTTCAGCTACAGCAGATTCTTAATCTGTCTGCTTTTTAAGTTTTACCATTATTTGATTTTCAGATGTTAGCGTACATTTTAATTCTTGAATGTGTAGCCAATGCTTTTTGGCACTTCACTGTTTGGTTTTCTTCTCATAACATTTTTATGTGTCTATATAATTTTGTGTCCAGATTCATTAAGTTTTGAGTGTTTTGGTTTTTTTCACTGTCTTCTGAGAAATGATATGCATTTCTTTCATAAATCTTAACTCTCAAGTCTGAAGAACTGCACCAGTCTTTAATGTCAGAACAGTACTTCTCCTCATTTGTTAGTTGTGAGAAAAGTATTTCTTATTTTCTCTCCCTTCTAATTTTATTTTTATTGATTCTTAAGTTCTTTGCTGATGTGGAGGGGGAGTATGTTCTGTTCCGGAAGAAGACTTGGGAACATACGCTTTCTAGAGAAAAGGCTTTTATAATCTCTTGTGTGTGTCATTATGCTATTGGGTAGTTTGACACCTATTTCTGCTTGTCTCACAGTTTCTTCTGGGAAAAGTTCTTCCACTTTGGAAACCTGGGAGAGAACCACTCAGGACAGCTACAGCTTTCAAAGATACAAACACTCACCCTTTATCCCATATTGCAAAAATGTTACAGGGGATTTCTTCTTAGTGCTAAATGTTGATTAAAAATTTGATGGATGAGGCTTAAAATCCACCAGAAATGATCCTTTTGTGGGGAGGGATGTCACCATATCCAGATTATTCTGCCTAAGAGTCTATAAATTTTCGATGGGGGCAAACATCCTTCCAAGCACCAGCAGTAAGTTCACCACCTCTGAACAAAGGAGCGAGGAAGCACTGACAGCTTCCCTGAGGAGTTCACAACTCGTAGTACCAGCAAAAGTGTGGAGGTGCCTGCAGTGAGATGGTGAGGAGCAGAGAGGGAGGGAATTAGGAAATCTTGCCAAGGTCACAGCTGAAAGGCTTGAGAGCATTTGAAGAGGTCGTGACAGTCTTTGAAATGAATAGGAATATTTTTCTAAAGAATGCACATGAAAGAGCCACAAACATGGAGAAAGTGTAGAACATGCACCCACAAATACTAAATTTAAAAGATGTGCTTAGCAGGGAACACATGCATAGCATATGGATGCAGCTGACGGAAGAGCTGTTGGACTCCATTCAAGATACCACTCACATAGCAGATGAACCGTCATAAATTTAAGCTACACATGTCATATCCTTAACACTAAGGTTCCCTTTAGTCATGTGTGAATGCAGTTCAGTTGTTGGATTCTGGCTTGCTATGTAACTTAGTCATTCCCTGAGTGCATAAGTGTGGTGGGCAGGACACACAACGTAGAGAGATACTCAGCTGTTTGTTACCTTTCATGAGTTACTAGTCTGTGGACTTTTTCTAGCCCCTACTTTGGCATTTTTTAGTCCACACATTTGCTGTCTAAAGGGTGTTGCAGTCTGTCCTTCAATTTTTCAGCTGTTCACTGACTGACAGGCCATCTTCTCTAAGATGTACAAGATACATTTGTAACACAAGATGTTAAAATGTATCATTTGCTTTGATATATTTTCTTATATTAAGTTAAGCTCCTTAAGCCTATTAAAAGCCTTCCAAGACTATAGCATTGCCAAGCTTTCTATACACACACACACACAGTCCAAGACAATAATTCTGAACAGGAAGACAAATAATAAAAGCTATTCTGGTTCTCTCCAATTAGGATGCTTGTAACGAAGTCTCTCTCCTCTGGCCAAATTTTTATATTACTGAGCCAATCCACGTCTCTGATGGATATATAAGAATGCCAGCTTATTATTCATTGGCAATTACTTTCAAAGTTTTTTAATGTAAAAGCTATAATATACTGACACAACTGGTAGAACAGGTGAACATTTACTGAGCAAAAAAATCAAATATTCTTTCATTTCTATGCAGCTTGGAGTTATAAGAGATTCCTGGCAGCTGCTTGCAAGGAATTAAAGTTTTAGCTTTGCACTATCCTTTTGGAACCTAATTTGATAAGCAGTTGCCTATAGTCCATTAATTTGAATCCAAGATGCTCTCTGTGTTAGACTAGTGCTACAGAAACAACTAGTTTCCATTCCAAAATGTGTTTTATCACATATTCGTGCTGCCTCCTTTGCATATGTGTTTGATTCAAGGCAATAGCAGCATGGTATTTAAGCACCAATTACATTTTTCTGATCCACACAATAAAACAGTGAGAGAAAGACTGAATGACCTTAAACCTTGGTAGTATCAGAAAAAAGCCAGAGTTAGACATTCAGTGGAAGGATTTTTAGGGATTTCTTTCTGGATGTTTTTGATTTCTTGGCAGCAACGGCTTTTAATATTGTGCCTAATACTCAGATTCTGTGGATGTTCAAATCTGGAGCTAAATTTTCTGTGTTTCAGATGTCTTTATCTCTAATGGATCTAAATGATATGAAAATTCAAACACCTTCTCTCTTTGCTTAAAGTCAGGGCTAGGCAGAATAATTATATTTGTCACTAATGGATCTATATTATGGTAGCAGCCGGTGATACTACTCTTTGATGGCAGTTTCTTTCAGATTTGGGGCTGTATGGTAGAAACACAGATGCAGAGGCAGTCATATGATTTGGGGCTGTACAGTAGAAACACAGATGCAGAGGCATCTGTGATATGATTTACAGGATAACCTGCTGTTTGATGAGGCTGTAACTGGTCCAGGATTTGGAAGTTTCTTTGGTGGCAGGTTTTGTTGCTGTTATTACTGTTACTGTCTTGTGGCAAAGAGTTAATGAAGAGAAATGGCATGAATGTGAAAGCAAGCAAGTGAAAAGAAGAGGAGAGGAAAATTATCATCTAGCCAACTAAGGACAGCAGGCTTTTTTTTTTTTTTTTTTTTTAATACTAAGCAGAGGTGCATATTAGTACTTCTGTGTATTTGGGGATTTTCCCCAAACCTAAAAAGGAAAAGGGCAGGCACAAGGGAAGGCATGGTCAGTGTCATACCTTGCTAGTGTAAATAGAAATGGTGAAGCTAAGAAATTAAAGATCCTGAAAGTTGAGGTGAGAAATTTTGACTGAACCATGGGATGCACTTGAAGAGCAATGTGTTGTGATCAGGGATAAGTCAGAAAGATGAGCACAATAGCTACATTTTAGATGAACTCCAAGAAGCTAAAATTGCAATAATGAAAAGTGATGAGTAAGAAAATATCAATGACAAAAGGAGTTTCTGGACAAGTATTTTAGGTACGGAAGTGCCATAATTGAGAGATGATGTAGGAGGACTAAGTGAAAAAACACTTGTCTCTGAAGATGGAGAAAGACAGAAAGAAGGCAGAGCTTCATGTAGAGGAAAACCAAGATTTGGTTTTAGTCATCCTGAGTTTAAGATTGTAGCTATGCAGTAAAGTCAGAAAGAAAATTAGAGGCGTGACTTTCACCAGAGGTCTTGCAAAATGCACCTGAAATTTCTCAGCCCAAAGTAACTGAAGAGTTGCAAGGCTTGAGACCGTAGAAGAGATGGCCCAGAAGGTCAGGTCCTTGTCCGGCTCTTCTTGGAAGCTTCCAGAAGTATGAAGGAACCACAATGAGGTGAAGGAAAGCAGAAAATCAGTAAAGAACTGTGTTACAAAACCCAAACAAGAACAAAATGGTAGAGAGGTTTGAAAAGCAAGGGGGCAGAAAATGTAGTGCACATCCTGAGACATTGTATTGGTCCACATCTAGCTAGTAACAAAGTTTGTGTTTTCATCATATTTATAGAGACACTGCAGCTCAAAAATTCTTATTTTATTCTCAGTTAAAGACCAAGATGTGCCTATATAAGATGCATAACGGTTCTGTCTGCCTGGAATTTTAGACTTGAGAGCCCATAATAAAAAAGAAAACACATTAAATTTTCTAAGCAGCCAGAATGCTCTTCATTTTTTTCCTGTAGTTTAAATTTAAATTTATGTTTCTAAATGTACATATTCAAAAACTTCTTCTGAAACCTGTTTAGAATTTGGATGTCTCTTTTTATCACATTTCACTTAATTGCAACTACTTCTGGAATTAAGGCATCACCCCTACAGCTACTCGATGTCAAAGGACAAAAAAAAAATAAATTGCTTGAGAGAAAGCTGAAGCCACATTTCTATTCTGCTTTTGAGCTGCTGACATTTTCTAGATAACACCAAGAGATGTCAGAATACTGGCTGTTAAAACAGTCTATGTTTGGAGCCTATTAAGCTGAATTCTGAGAGAGTGAAGGAAAATGTGAAGACTTCTGGAGGGACTGACATATACCATCACTTGCTTTATTTCAATTTTAGAGGGAAGAAAAGATTTTCCTACTTTTCTGCCCAAGAGTTCCTCTCTAAATGTGTCAGGTCCCTGAGAAGCTGCAATTTCACTGTTTTAATTCCTCTGTGTATTCTAAAGCCCCTCTGTACAGCTCCTGTCCTTCTGATGAAGAAGGATTGAGAGGAACTTCCATCAGATCCTGTTATTCTTCTATAACTGTCAGAAATCACTGTTGACCTGTCTTCCTCTTTGACACACATCATTCTACCTCATTATTGCTCCCACATTATGTTGCTCAAGGGATCCAGATTACTTCTTCTTGTTATAAAGCTGTAGTGCACTGAGGTCATTAGAGTTACATCAGGGTAAATTCCTCTGGAAGGAGGAGGGAGGCTCTGAGAAGGTCACCTGAATGCCCATGTAAAGCAAGCAGAACACTTTCAGTCTTGCTTCCTAAGCACCCTTCTCATCTTCCCACGCAGTGTTAAATTTAGGGGGGAAATTGGTTTCCTGTAGGCTGAATTATTCCTGGAGCTCTTTGGCATGCAATGGCAGTCTGACAGAACACCCCTCCAGAGACCTCCCTCAGCCCCTTGCTCCAGCCCGCACAGTAAGGGATGTCTCGACAGAGACCTTCCCCTGTCCACTGCACAGGGCACTGAGCCTGAAGGGGTGCTAAGAAAAAACCTGAAGGAGCGAAGAAACCACGACTGTATATAGCTATTGCTTCCAGCGCCACGGTGGCTCTCTGCCAAGCTAGCATATCCTGTTCCTCCATGCTCACAGCTTGAGTAGGTTGCATAGGGTTGGGCAGAGCTGAGCCTGGTCTGATAGGCCCAGATGGACTACTTCCAGACCTAGCTGCCATGTCTCCGCCAGCCAGCTAACCTTCATCTTAGGTCAATAGACAGCTGGTGGCATTTAATCAGAGGCAACATTCACATATACTTTCCACACCGATGAGCCTTGTGAACTTTGCTGTTGTTGGATAATGCAGACCTCTCATCCTGCAGTTGCTCCCAGAGCCTTTTGTGTCCATCAGTTTATAGATTGTCCTAAATATTGCTTCTGAATTTAAAGACTAATTGGATGCATTTAAAGGCATTTGAACATCCCTCACATTTGAACAAGAAATATTACAGAACAGCCTTTCATCCCACAGAGCAGTTGGCCAGTGGTTTTCTGCTGAAGCTCCCACCTCAGCCTACACTCCCCTTCAAGTCTGCCTGTTCCAGCAGTCAGTGCTGTAGTCATTTCCTCTCAGCCCTGCCTTCACTAAACCTGCACTCAGGCTTTGGCTGTGCAATGCTTTTGAACCACTAAAGAGAAAACTCATACCTCCACCATTTCTTGGCATGGACCCCCACACACGGCTCCAACTTCTCCAGGCTAGGCAGGCTGTTCCCCTTCCTGTCTGCTCTTGTGGCAGAAGCCTTCTTTAACAGTACTGACATCGCCGCATCGAGGGCAGCTAGGATGTGAAGCAGCCTGAGTAAGGCTGCTACAGGACAGCGTAGACTCCTTTGCCAGCTACTAGAAACTTAAAGGAAGTGATACATGTGTGCAGAGTCCTATCAGGCAATGCAAATCCTAGCCTGGAGCGCTGAATCTGAGCAGAAAAGTCCAAGAAGCTGACATCCTTTGTATATGCCTGTGTTACTACCATGTGAAGTAACTTGCAGCTAGTTTCACTGAATTTAGCTTTCTAGCGATTGTCTTTTCAGGAGCTAATTTAGCGTGTCCTCATTTTAGATCTTTTTGTTATGAGTTGTAGTGATGAAAGATGCAAGTGGGTGGATAGCTGCTGCTAACTTGAACACCATGGTGGGATTACTGTGCATCAGGTACATGGAGCATGACATGGACATTGTCTTCACCAGCATTTCACCCTAATTCAGCCCCTGGGAAGATCTGAGTGCATAATAAATGACTCAAGACTTACTGTACTGGTTCTAGTACCCTCATTATCTAAGTCAAGATCTCACAAACGTGTTCCCTCACAGTGAAAACACAAGAGGCTCAGTGCATTTTAACCTAAGCAGTAAAGTTTGACTCTTTCTCAGACCCAATGATTGTTAATTTGTATCTGTGAGCTAGTCAGAAAAAATAACAGGCTTCACTCTCCTCTCAAACTGGAGTCAAGCAGGAGTTGGCCCACTAAACTTCATTCACCCAAGAGGCAAAAATTCTAAAGCGAATGAAAAATCAGGCACACTGAATTTATCCTTTTAACTCTTCTTTTAGTTTGAAGGAAAAAATGCCTTGAAAATACCAAGAGATATTCTAGAGGAGATAGGAGAAAATTACGTAAACATCCTGATTGGTTTTAAAGGCCCTCCAGAAGTAAAAAGTATTGTTCAGAAAACAGCAATGATATTCCAGAGGACAAAAGAATGCAATAAACCCCTAAATTACCCTCAATAATGCATTCAAGGACATAACTACATTATTTTGCTCAGTCTATTCTTTCTTTCTAATTAGATTAATAAATATATACATGAGGAACCATTAGTATTTTGTGTATATGTGGGAGCTGATTTTATTCAACATTTTGAAAATCCTTAAGCCTCCTGTTTATTTTGATTATCATTTTGCAAAGAGAACACAGGCACCCAGAGCTCAGAAAAACATCAGAGAGTCCAGCTTTCCTCACAGCTATTTTTTCTCTTTAATCCTTGGGGACTTGATTGAATTTTTCTGTTTATTATTATTTTATATTTCTTCTTCACATTCCATTTATTTATTTTGATTTATAAATTATACCACCATCCCTAGGGCAACTGTCCTCTGTGAATCATTCTTCTTGCATTTGTGACATTTGTGCAAACCTTGGGTCTGTGTTACGCATTTGAGCCCTCAGTCACAAACTACTTTAGGCCACTGTATTGTTTAATTTTTTCCTCACTTGACTAAGTAGCCTGAAACCAACTGCACAATATTCTATTTGACATTAAACCTCACATATACTTTATAGTTCGTAAGTTCTCTGGGGCAATAGTTGTCTTTTAAAATTACGTATAGTGTGGTCAGCATAATGGGGCCTCAGGCCTTAAGATGGCCCCCTTAGGCACTGCCACAATAAGCCATACATTTCTAACAGCAGAGGAGATGAACCACCAAAAAGAAGTGCTGAATTCTTTGTCCCTTCATAGCTTTGCATCCCCACTGGAACACCAGCCACAGCTCAACACGAGCTCAATACAGGGGTAAACAATGACACTTAAGGGCTTGTGGAGGTCAAATGAGATGACCCAATGGGCCCTTCCAGCCTTTGATCTGTGAATCTATGAATACAGATAACACCAATTAAAAAGCAGCTCTGAAAACATTTCCACAGGCATTGCTACAGGGAGACTGTGAGGTTATTGCTGGAAGACTTCTTTATGAGCGAGGCTGTGGAACAAATCTACTTTCAATGAACAGGTACACAGCCTTGGGGAAGAAAACAGTTGCTGGGTGGGGGAAAAGAAAGGGGATGTCTCTAGAAAAGCCATCTTAAGTAAGCTGGAGGTATGTAGACTTATATTGTTGAGCCCAAAGCATTGCCACAGATAAATGAATCTAATTTTCCATGTATAATTTTTAGGAGTGAGCAGCCAGGGCAGAAACTGGGATAGATGAATTTTGAATTCTTCACTGACTGGCTATTGATACTTCTTTAAATTCCCACTGGAGTCACTTTTGGAGTCACTTATCTTTCTGATGATCCTGGGTTCACACTATAACACAAAACAAGCAGCAGCTAAAAAAAAATTATTTGCAAAGCAAGACAATGACTAGGAATCCAAGACTGTACAGCAACAAAAAGCTTGTTGGGTGAAGCAGATAATATGCAACTCCTATCAGACACCCAGCAAGTTCTTGAGACAGTGCTGAACACTCCTGGGCTGAGCCCAGAAAGGGACTCCCAGAGGAGAAGAGCTGGGAGTCAGTACATATATTACTGTCTGGCTGTCCTGTTAACTTTATGTCCTCATTATACCTTCACCCTCCTTTGCCAAATGGCAGTGGACTACTTATGGACATGGAAAAAGGAGCTTCCTTTTTCAATTAGCCTAGCTACTTAAACAGCAGGCGTCAGCAGTAATTGGCAACAATAGCAAAAAACAAACTTTAAGCAACCAAATCTCACCCTCCCACCAAATCCCTTCCCAAACACGTATCATTTTGCAAGCAGATAATATTACTGGTAATGAAGCAACACAGCAAATACAGTTCAGTACTCTGTAAACACGAATGCACTCAAACCAGCATATGAGCTTTTGGATGAAATACTTTGAAAAAGAGCTTCTTCAGAGGCTTCTTGATGATTGAGTACTGTGCAATGAGAAATCATGAGTTTGCAGAAATCACTTTACAATGCAAAAGCACTGAAAATCATCATTATGGTTTTCCAAAACAAACTATTTGTGGCTGTACTTAGGGTCAGAGAAGCAGAAGGAAAGGCTAGAAATGGTGGGCTGCTAGCTGGTGGGCTTTGGCTTTGATTCAGCTCCTAGAATGACCCAGCAACAATTCTTCTTCACTTGCCATGCTCTGGATTATTTTGGCACATAAATATTCCTAGTTCTCTGGCATGATTTCATGAGGAATTGCTTGATCTTTGCCTGCACATTTCTGGAAGGTCTGGCTTATTTCTCCTGCCACAGTATGACACCTTCCCGACTTTTCTCCGTCAGTGCTGGTGTTGCCATTGCTCTGAGGAATCAAGCGAGATTTATGTCTGGATAACCTCAAGCTGCCTCGAGCAGCAGAGAGAGAGTCCATAGCACTCTCAAGGGTGATACAAGTCAGCTCCAGATATCTCAGAAGCCCAGGCAAGATTGAATTTTGCTGCAAAAGAGCAGCAGCAGAGCCAGGGGAGAGTCCTGGAGAGTCAGGCTTTCCGCCTCTGCTGTGTCAGGGGAGTGAAGGGAAGAGGGCTGATGACAACTGTTGTGGGGAAACCCCTAGCTCTTTGCTACTGCCATCAAAGGCCATGGCCCCGCATGTCCTGCTTCCTCCAGGAACGCCACCAGCCTGGCTCTCCAGGGCGCTCTCACTGCCACAGGTGGCTATGGGAGCCTGAACCCGCTCTGGGTCCACCAGCAGTCTGTTGCCACAGGCAACTGCCTATTTTGCCTATACCTAGAGCTGGCCCTGAGCAATACACAAAGCAGGATTGTTATGATGAGATTAGCACTCTTTATTACACTATCCCTGCTCTTATCACCAACCCCAGCTCTCACAAATTCAAGATAAGGAAATTTCCCTCACATGCTCACCATCATCTTGAACAGCATTTTAGAGAGAAGCTGCGAATGTCACTGTACTCACATTTATAAGGGAAAATTTAGGGAGTTGTTGCCATTCATGTCTTCAGGTCTTCTGAACCTTGCAGTATCCCAGTTCTGGTCTGGTTGCTTATCAGTTATCCCAGCTTGGGTAGCTTGAGGGTATCCTCTTTGCACTAGGCTCATGTCAATATGGGACCAAGGCATCATAATCCCCTCAATTGCAGCCCATAATCTTTTCCATTTGTTGAAATAAAAATCATTTTCCCTCTAATCATTCTAAACCAGCCAGGAATAGCCTGTTTCTTAGGCCAGCTTTAACCTGTCCACCATTTCACTTCTAGCAGCCAGGATAGAGAGCTGCATCTGGTAAGCACACCCAGTGGCTTGGAGGAAGGTAAAAATCTCTTGAACTGTGCTCTAAGTCTCATGGAAAGCCAAAGCAAGGACTTACTCTCTAAAAACTCAGGCACATAACCAAGTTGCTGCCATTTAACAAGTTACCAAGCATCAACTGAGCAGCTCAACTGCAGGCACAGCTGCATTGCACTACTCTGACCTCACTATGGATCACCACAGTGAAATAGCGAGGAGTCCAAATTAGAAATGGCAAGCCTTCGTTGCATATATTTTGCATTTAGGTTCTTAACTCCTTATTGAAATACGTTGTTGAGTCTGGGAAACACCTCACTGAATATAGCCCAGATCCTCAAAGATAATGCTTTTTAACTGGAGTTAGGCACCTAATTCCTTTGAAAATCTAGGTTTTAGATACAATACTACATAGTTCTGCATATGCTACAATACTTACATAACTCTAAAAGTATAAGCCTCAAACCAGGTTCCGCAGAAAGATTTTTATGTAATGTGAAATGCTATTGTATTAAACAATAAATATGGGCCTAAATTCACCTGACAGTGACCTTTTTCATAATAGAAAATCATCAAAATAAGCAAAGCACAATGCAAATGCAGATGATTTGGTTACAGTAGATTTGATCAAATAAAACAGACAATCTAATTAACCAGTGATTAGATTAAGTAGAAGTCTCTGTATTGAGTGATGGATAATTAACTGGAATTGTATTTACTTATTTTTATTGTACTGCAGAACAAGGCACATCTTTGCCTTTCTTTCCTTTCACTGCAGTCTTTTAATTAAACAAAATTATTCTGAATGTTTTACACAGACTCTAGGCCTCTAAGTAAACATGGTAAGTTAGAAAGACAAAGACAGCCCTATACTGAGATTTAGTTTTAGATCAATACTCTTTGGATAAATCTTACCCAGCTGAACAGTTACAACACCGGATTTTCAGAACTGCTTGGCATTTATAACTTCAGCTGACTGGAATGGGAGCTGCAGGTGCTCAGCCCTTCAGAGAACCATGCCCTTATTGTTCAAACTCAATTTATGCTTGGGAACAAACAAACAAACATATTCAAGGCAACTCCTAATTTCTGCACCTGAGTCAATCAAGATTTATGTTTATCAAGACAAATTCATATAAGGGAATGGCACAGAGCTGATCAGCATCTAAAACAGAAATAAATCTTACATTTTAAAATCCTTATCAGAAAAGGATGTGGTGACTTGTGAGCGTAGGCCATCAAAGAGACAGTCCTGTGATTTAACTCTCTCCTTTTAGGAGCTATTCTGGAAAATTGGTTTGGCCCCCCATTATTACATGGAAAACTCTATACTATTGGAAAAGCCCTCTTAATAACACAGCGTGTCAAATGTCAGATGTCATTTTAATTTTTTAAAATATTTTATTAATTGCATATTTACCAGAGGCTCTATAATATCCTACAAATACTTTGTCATATCAAACAATCAGTATATTCACCGTATGCATGGGTTGTGTATTCACACATTCCTCTGTTCAGAATACATAACAGTTAATTGGATGAAATATCTGCCGGCATTGTTTCCCCCTAGCTGTGGGACTACTGTCAGTCTGTCTGTCTAGACACTTTTACTTTTCTCATTACCATGGTATCTCAGTGCATCCAGACCCATGGATATCTGAGGAGGAGTTAATAAGCATTAGCTCTTGCTAGGTCCCTTCAGAAGATGCTTCTGTCAAACTGCAGGGGACAGCAGATGAAAACAGCATGAATCCTGAACGCAATGAGCTGTCTGAAGAGGAAACCTAGCAGGACAGTGTGGAAGCTCTGGCACCTATTTAGCAATGTCTTGCTATCTGCCTCTGGCCAGGTGGCAGGGCATTCTTATGTTGGCTTATAAGCAGGCATCTTTCTCGCTTTTGTGCAAGGATGAGCAAAGCTAGAGTTACTGTGAGCTCTGTGCTGGCGAGGCTGCCAAGGAACACCATGTGGAGGCAGGTGGGTTCTGGATGAGACAGTGGGTAAACAGAAAGCCTGAAGCGCTAGCGGTAGCCTCGAGGGCATTCGCTTAAGGTACAGAAGGACAAACAGCAACCGATTACTGGTAAGAACTAGAAAGTAAGACCTCACTACAGCAATTAGCTTCTTGAACTGCTCTAAGGTATCAGCTAGGCTTTCAACAGAAGGACCTGGCTGACCAGGTGATATGCCACTATGCATGCCTGGAGCTGCCGTATTTTAAGGCTATGTTTTTGATCCTGAAATAATAGTCCATTAACTTACCCATTTACCTATAAAACATGGCATCTCCTTTATGGTGCAGACCTTATTTTCACTGGTGCTGAGTGCAAGACAGAAACAGTTAAAGCTGCATCTGCTCAGCACTATTGTTCTCAGGGCTCTGGTTTGGTTCCATTGATGTTAATGGGGAAACTTCTACCGTCTTTCACATGAGCAGGTTTTTAACTAATTGGACTGGTACTTAGTCCCCATTTACATCTGTACAATCACTCTGACAAGAAAGGGGAGCAAAATGTGGTCTCTGGTTTGTAAAAACATGTAGCAGGCTATTTTAGTAGTCATTCAGTTCTCAGTCTTTCTCTTCACATGGAGTCATTGTGCCTTTAACCCTTCTTACTAAAGTCTGTTCAGAGTAATAGAAAAATGGATGGGACTGTATGAGAAAGTCTAAGAATATATGTGAATCTGCTGATATTTCTGGCAAAAAATCCTTAAGAAGTGTTGTTGCTGAGAAGGATGAGTTTCAGGAAGGCATATATAACTCCCCCAAAATACAAACAGAACCAGATCAAAAATGTTTACATTTGTTTCTGCAGCTATTGTCTGTAATTAACAGAATTAAGTATGCTGCTGTCCATGGGCAGAATCTCAGCTGAATTCCTCCGTCCTTCTCTTCCCAAAGCCAATAAGACAAAGAATTATGTATAAGCTGCAGGACTTCAGAGTGTTTCTCAGGGTCCGGCAGCCTAGCTGCATCCTGACTCTATCTCATGGCAAAACCTAGGAATCTTTCTTCTCCTCCTCCCCTACTCCTTCCTCGCCTTGTCTCCATTTCTGGAAGGGCCAGATGTTCAGATGTAGGCAATGGAGCCTTGCTGCCAACAAAAAAGAAGGAGTTGTAGAAAATAAATCTACCCCAGTGGGGGTGGAAGCAAGAATGGGGAGAATAAACAGGTGTGGAACACCAGATCTTCTGAGAAATGTCAGATAAGAGGAAAAGAAGAAGTGGCACCTAGTTTTTTCTACTCAGTTGTGATGTATGCATGCAGACACCAGTCTTGTAATTGTGGAGGAACTATAATGAATCTCTCAGAGTTCTGTCTATGGTGCTGATTACCACTGTTCCCGCAGAAGCCACTCGTATTTGTGAGTTGGAGATGTTTTCAGCAGGCAATGAAATATTAGTCACTATTTTAAAAATGTACTGTGTAACTGCAGAGGATAGCATGTTCCTGTTCCAATTAGAAGCGAATAACTGTAATACCTGAAGGAGCTTTGTGCAGCATCTGTAGGTGAATACTGATCTTTGTAAAGGAAGCTATGCATAGAAAAATGCACAATATGCTTGCGCAGGGTAGGACTTAGATGTAAACCACTGAAATAAAAGAATTGGTATTCTATGGAGAAATCTAAGCAGTGCTTGAGATGTTTTTCCTAAACAGATGCAAAATATATTGCTAGCAAATAGTGCTTTCCTTAATTGTTTGTATATCAATGCAGCAAGCAGAACACTTTCCACCTGAGAAAAAATTGGCTTGAGGTCTTAATGCTAAATTCACAGAAATATTTAGACACTGCAATGCTTCACCTTCATCCAGCACCTGTCTTAGCACATTAAACATGCCTGAGGCTAATCTTCAATACTGAGGTCAACCGGCATAAAAAGGCCCACACTCATTCTTAAAACTCCTAAACAGCATGGCCATAAGCAAACAGTTTACTGGGAATGAGATCATTCCCAACAGACATCTAAACTAGCTCATTGCAAATGCTGAGATGTGCCCTAACTGCTAGGCCTATACCATCACATTTAGTTTCTTTCCTCTCCCAAGCCAAATGTTTTTTAAAAATTATTTAATGCTAAGGAGAAGAGAATCAACAAGAGGGAATGAGAACTTCTTTCCCTCTGCACCCTGCCCCTCATGACAACCTTTTCCTGGTGCTTAAGACATTCTCCAAGCTGGTAAAAAAGATCTGTTCAAGTCACATCTAGCAGAGAAGGACGTCAGACTGAAGTTTCACACCCTCTGTGCAAGTATCCTAACTACAGAGGTATTATATTAGACGATCTGGTGGCACTCCCCCATGTGTTCTGAGTTTCTGTCCTATTATATCCCATAGGCAAGATGGTGGGGGTAACAGTTCAGTCTATGACTCAGCTAAGGCTCAAGCCGACTAGCTGTAAGCGTGAGTTAGGAGCTCACCTTGTCTGTACTGTCAGAGCTGATGTGATCTGGCTGTACTTAAAAGGTAAAATTGTAGGCAGCAAGTGAACTTCAGTAACAGAAAAGAAGGGGCTTACTGTCTCTATTCAACATGTACACAGTCTTTTGGCATATGTAGCTAGACAGCAGGTGGGCAGGTCTTCTGAGAATCTACATGTTGAAGGTGGTTGCTGAAAGTGGCAGGGCAGTTTCTAAATCCAGGCTTTTGTAGATTCAGCCATTATTTATGGGAGGCTCCCCTCTGGCTCCCCTCCTAGAATTAGTAATCAGCTTGAGCTTCAGCTAAGACACTACATCAGCTACCTACAGAAAACGTCCAGGAACCAAGGAACAAACTTTAAGTCAAATGAGAAAATCCCACTGATTTGTGAATGGAACTAGATCTGGACCTTCAGTAAGAAATGCAACTAGTTCTGCAGCTTCAGTTCGTTCCCGCATTTGGCGAGGTGTTGATAGGGCTTCAGAGGCCCTGCTCAGGGCTTTGATTAAGCAAATGCAACTCTTCTCTCTTGACAGAACTGCATTTGCCCATCCAACGTGATTCTGACCAAGATTTATGTACACCATGGATAAATTGCTTTCTTCACAGAATTGCACAGTGCTAGAAGATCTTTGAATTAACTTATTTTACAGAGGGAAATAGAAATATATTTGGGGTATGACTGCAGGCTTGCAAACAACAAAAATACCTGAAAACCCTCTGCTCTGCTATTGATCCAAAAGAGTGCTGGAAACATTACTATGGCAACAATTCTTACCCAGTGGAAGAAGCATGCCATTATCTGTGCATAGGAATAAAAGAAGAGGAGGCATTTTTCAGTGCTGTTGCCCACCTCCCCTTGACCACTACAGGTGTGGTGACCTTAGGACATGAGCTCCTGCTGCAGGGAGTTTCAATGAGATATTTCTTAGAGAATTATTCACTGGCTCATGCACAGAGAATAAAGAAATTCTGTTGACCATAAGAGTTGTCACAGAAAACAACACTGCATGGAACTCCTATTTTCCAAAAGTACCAGACATCTTCCTTACATCTTTAACAAGCTAGATTATCATTGTGAATAAAAGAGACAAGGTTACTCTTGCTCACTCTAAGTGTTGTATATCATTTGGTTGCATGCCATTTGAACCTTTCACCAGCACAGTTATTAACTCAGAAAATTATAGTGCATCTATTCTGGCCATGTTCTTTAAGAGAATGAATTGATGTTAAAGTACAAATTGTTTTTGGCATTGTGGTAATGGCATTATTTGGTCTATTAACTAGCAACCAGACTAATAAAGTCAGCACAAAACAATGTTGCATTATATGGCTAAATTGAAAGTCCACATCCCACACAGCCTGAAGGCAGACTAGAGAGCTAATCCTACTCCAGGTGTTTGTAACACTTCAGGTCTATCTGCTGTTCCTAGCTGCATCCCTCACTCCCAGCTTCACATATGGGTAATTCTAAGGAGTACTGTGACTCTGCCCACTGCTCTGACTCCAGGGATGGGAGTGATACTGGCTACAAGTCCAGGCAGACTGTTCTTCCTGTAAATGGCTGAGGAAAATGATTGTGTGGGAGATGATGCCAAGAGAGGAGAGAAAAGGAGCAGCCTGGAAGAAAGGTTCCAAACACACACTCCCACTGCAGAAACACTTTATGGCTGTCCTGAGGCTGGGGAGATGAACAGGCAGCTGCAAGCTCTTTCCAAGCTGTGTGTTTGCCAGGCTTTTCTCTGGGCAGCCTGTGGCACAGCCAGCTGTGAGAGCAACAGAAGTAGGTGTAACAGCTCTGCCTACTTGGGAGTTCTCTGCTGCTCCACAGAGCCACTTCACAGCATGAGTCAAGCGGGAGACAAAAGACAGGATCTTGCCCACTGCAGTTGCTAATGTTATCCCATTTTTTTAGAACAGAAAAATAAGAAAGGTTAGAAGAAAAAAGAGATAACCTGGAGAGAAGGTAGAAGGCAGAATGATGGAGAAACAGATGGAGACTCAATACATACAAAGTACATGGAAGGAATGTGACAGACACCAGAAATAAGTGAGAAACATTATTATAATTACAATGCTGAGAAAATACACAAAATGTCATACAGCTATTTACTAGGTCCCTGCCTAAAAAAAGCTGAGTTCCTGCTTATTCTGTGGAGATGGTAAAAATCTCTCTCTTCCAGAGCAGTATTCTCTCCCGCTCTTCCTGGAAACTATCCACCTTTGCTTTATACTAGTTGTCTCCTGTATCCCATCAGAGGCAGCCATATTTTAGTGGCACAACATATACATCTATGTGTGTGAATGCATAGGTACATATTACATGTGCACACACATATGTATGAAAGTGCATTGAAAATATCTTGATGAAAGAAAAACTAAAATATAGACTTGGACTTAACCTATTTGGTCAGCTTTTTCCTCCTTGAGAGGGCTGTTTTTCTTCAATATTGACTTTTTTCCAGTGTTAGATGACTTTGGGTCCTGAAGACATAGAAATAGGATATATTATTAAGGACATCATTATTACTTTGACAATATCAACTTTGACAGCTTCATGAACTTGATTGAATAAGCAATGATTCATTACCCATCAAATAGTATTCTCCCACTTCTCCAACTTCCTCTTCCTCTGCCTCCAATGGTGCAACATCTGAGAGCCTCTCAAGTATTTTATAAAAGCAAAAATCCCTCTCTTATGTGTAGGATAAACAGCTTGATCAGTTGGAGGAATTTTCTTCCATGTTTGCTTTTGCACATGTGAGAGCAGGTGCCTTGGGAAGAAATTATCAAGGAAAGGCTAAGTCAAAGAGATAAGATACACAGGTAGCCTCCAATGCAGTGAAGCCTCTGCTCATTTTCAACTCCTATAAAAGCGAATTTCATGCAGCCCAGGCCCAATTCCTGTGCTCACAAGCAACCCCCTGTCGGCTGAGTTTCTTTATTCTGGGGAAACGCGATTGCTGATGGAAGTCATGCTTACTAAGAAACAAGCTCTTTTCCAGATAGCTTGAGACATCCCTGCGGAGGCTTTCTGAACATCAAAGCAGAGACTATAAAATGGACCCTAGGTAAAACGTGGGAGCGCCGCTCGCAAAGGCTGGTCTTGGGGCTGCTCCCGTTCGCAGCCCGCTCCTAGGCCAGCCGCTGCGTTCTGCCCCTGCCGACCAGGCTTCCCTCCGTCACCACTGCGGCCACTGCGGAATTGCCAGTTTCCCACCCGGAGCGTGCTGGAGCATCGGGGGCTGAAAGTTACTGCGGACACCAGGAGATAATGTTTTAGGAAACAGGAGCCCACCGCAAAGTTCTGACCCCAAATCTGCCTCTTTGGGGAAGAGCTGGAAGCTCCAGCTGCAAACGCGAGGGCTGTTACTCAGGGCCGTCTCCAGGAGGCAACCAGCCCCCCGGCCGCTACAAAAGCCTGCGGCCCGCGTCGTGAGGAAACGGGCCCCCGGCACCAACGCGGCGTGTCCGTCACGACCGGCGGCCGGGCCGGGGGAGGCCGCACGGGGCCGGGCCGCACCGGGGGAGGCCGCGCCGCGCCCGTTGTGACGCGCCGGCCGTTGCCGGGCGGGAGGTGCGAGGGGGCGGCGGGCCCGGAGCGCGGCGGCCATGGGGCGGCGGGCGGGGCGCCTCGCCCTGCTCCTGGCGCTGCTGGCCGCGGCGGCCGCGGGCAGCGCCGGCGGCAACGGCAGCGGGGACTCGGCGGCGGCGGAGGAGCCCGACGGGAGGCGAGCGGAGCCGGGTGAGGAGGGCAGCGGCCGCCGCTCCGGGCCCGTTACCGCTTCCCCCCCGACGGCACTGCTGCCCCCTTCCGCCTCCCGCCCCGCTCGGGCGCCGGCGGGAGGCCGCGGCCCTGCGGCGCGGCGCGGCCCTGCGAGGTCCGGCCGCCCGGAGCCGCGGTGCGCGAGCGAGGCTGAGTCACCGCCCGCGTGGAGCGATTTCTCCTTCGTGTCATATGCAGACAGTGGGAAGGTGTCAAGAGTGTGCTCAGCGATTTGTTAAGGCACGCAACGTCCCCTTGGCCCCGCGGGAGGGGGAGGAGGGGGAAACGGGGACAGCTCCAGATGGGTGCCAGGCACGGGGAGCCGGGGCATGGGCTCCGGGCAGCCGGGCGCCTGCCAAGCCCCTCTGTCAGCGAAACCGCGCGGTCCCATCCCGTGAGGGGCCAACGGCAAAGCCGGCCGAGAGACTCCCGTCCTCAGAGGTGGGATGAGCTCCCCGCGGCCCCCTTAGCTGCCCCTCGCCATACTGTTTTGGGCGGTGTGTAACGCTGCTCCCCCTCCGCACGTCCCTGCTGCCCCCGTCACTGTGGGGCTTGTCCGCTGAAGGCCAACGCGGGCAGCTGCCCTTGACGGCCGCGTTATACGCACAGGCCTGAGCTCCCCAGCCTGGGAACCACGCCGGGATGGTGCTGGTATTTCCCTTTGACCTCCGGGACCCCATAAGTACTAAGCTACAATGCTCAGCAAGGGCAACACGACCTAACTCACGTTAGGTCTAACATGCCCCTGGGCTTCACAAACCTGCCTTTGAACGCTGCCTGTTGACATTTGGAGTAAGACTCTTAGGGGTTCTGTAACAGTTTATCAAAATATTCTGCATGCATTCTGTGACGTGACTTGTAATTAAAATGGTGTATAATGGAAAAAATTTTCTGTTCTACATAGGTCTTACAAGGCTTCCAAATGTAGAGAGGAACACAGGCTGCCTTTGCTGTGCTGGTAGTAATTGCAACCCTCTGACAGGAATGTAAATGCAGTTCTTTAGCACATTCTTATCTCAGCATGTGTGGGATTTACATATATAACTCCTATTAATGCTAATGGAAGCTGTATACATAATTCTCTTTGCATAGGGCTGACACTATATTTTTATCTGAACCTGATGCAAGTGGAAACAGCCATCTTACATAAGTGGAAGGATCAGCAGTTACTTACAGGAAGCTTTCTTAAAATTTTAGTTCATTGAAAATATAGGGAGGGAATGCAAGTAAAGGAAGCTGCAACTTTGTATTGTAATATCACTATGGAAGGTTCATAACATTAATATAAAAAATACTGTATTGTCCAGGGAATTATCACTGAGTATGATCTTGTTTCCTTTACAGTTTCTTTTTGTTGTTTTTATTTCAGTTAAATCAGGAATCCGGATCAGTGATTTCTGATTGACTTGTTAAGTTAGAAGCAATCAGACTTTTAATGTTTGGATATGTTTAAAGGTTTACTTGGAGTATTCCTACTTAGAAAATACAGTATCTCTTTTACTCAGAGCTATTGTCTCTTCCAGTCAGATCATCATTCTGAATCTGTGACAAAAGGCTCACGTTGTGCGCTGTGATGCTGCTATAGCAGGAAGCATCCTGAACCTTCCCCTATAATTAGGAGAAATTTGCTTTCACTGGTTAGCAAAGTCCTTCTGCCTTTTGTTAGTAGTATCTGAAGTTTTGAGTCTCTGATTGTTTCTGAAGCTTTTTCGTCATCATCATCTTTTTTTAAATTTGTGTCTGGATGGGAAATGGCAACTTCTCCTTTCAGAAACGACAACATCCTTCAATGGCTATGCTTAGTTTGTCACCTCCAAATTGAATTACAGTAATGTGTACTTTCCCGGGTAGAAGTTTGGGGCTTATCCTAGGCTGATATGAATTGTCAGAAATCTATTGAGTTAAGAATTTGCACCATCTGAAAATGCCCTAGCCCTCCCTTCCATTCATTTTTACAGGCTTACATTTATTCCACACACACAAACAAGCACAACTCATGTTGTGCCAAACTGAATACAGGCATTTTTAAACATGATTGTATTTAGACTGTAGACAGGATCTTTAAATTCTCCTCCTCCTCCTCCTCTTTCTCTTTGCTATGCTGGGGTAGCTGTTGGTAGACAGGACTGTTGAGTGACTGTCACATTAATTTAAAAGAAGCTAAGGAAAACGTGATAGGATGTCCATGGTGAGAACTGTCTTCTAAAGAAGTTGGTATTTTGTAAGGCTCATCTGAGATAGAGTTTGATGATACACAAGGCATTTTAAAGGATGTCTCTGTTTTCATAGGGTTTTAATTTAATCATTTTTTCCTTATGCACTGGATAAGGCTGGAGTCTTACATTAGCATTCAACTGAATAGTTAAGTTATTATCTAAGGATTTTTGTGCATATGCTAAAAGACTGTTCTGATGAGCACAGCTTATATGCTGAAATAAATGTCAAAACCAAAGAGACAGTTAGAGATAACAGAAGAATAGGGTTTTGATGGCTCATTTATATGTTGGGAAAAAGAGTTCAGTATCAGTTTATCATTGTGAAGCATGCAATGTGCCACTGTAGTGGAGGAATACAGGTTTTATATTTGTATATCACTGACTGCAAGAGAAATGGATCCATTCCTTTCAACCTGAGAAATTTAAAGTTTTGGATAGTGTGTGAAAATGTAAATGTTACATAGAGATTTAGTAGCAAGAAGTGATATATAAACTTGCATTACTGCACAGAAATAACATTTTGTAAACATAAATCTTGAATATAAAAAACTGAGAGACAATGAAAGCAAACTTTACATTGGTAAGTATTTGTTATCAGAAAAAAATAATCTGAGTAGGCTGGATCGCCAGTGCAGACTTGTAAAAACAGTCATAATGACTTGTCTTTTCTGTTTGCCTTTGGAAGAATTAAAAAGACCTATTGCTTACTTAATGAATTATTTCCAAAGACACTTCACTAAGTTACTTTTGCTATGAAACAGCTACTGTATCTCAGTATCCTTATAAACAAACATTCAAATTGCATGCTAATAGAAATAAAATGTATAATCCAGATTTGAATCCCAGATGGAGATGGGAACCTTTTGCTTCTGTACATTCTGTGAAACCCATTCCATAACCTCAAAGCACCATAAAAAATGGAAGGAACCCAATCACAGTGATTAAAACCCCAGTACCTAATTAAAATATTGTACCTGGTTGACTCATCATTGTGCTAGCTGTCTAAACCTGACCTGGGAGTGCGATGGGGAAAAAATCATGTGGGAAGGCTTATGTTAGCCAGAAAGAACAAGGAAATGAATTAACTGAATATTGTTTAATGAAAATTTTTCTTAACTCTTTTCAGTGAAGACCTACAATTTGCATATAATCTAGACACTGCATTCCGGAGCATTCAGTGACCTAATTTGGCATAATAGGCTGATTTATAATAGAAATACATTTCTTTCTCTTAAAGAATCATCTTAAGGTTTAAATATGAATGCTGTTCACACTGGATTTTATGATATAATTTTGAAAAATGTCTTATTTTTCTGCTGTAGCTAGTGAAAGCAAAAATGTTGGCAAATTTCATATTTCAACTAAAAAGTAGAAATAAGTTCAAGGAGTGACTTTCCTATTAATTGGGCATACCCACCCCCATGAGCAGGTTTCATTTTATTAGAAATGTAACTTTATACTTTGTGTTCAGGTCTGAATGCCACCGTGCCCAGGAAAGTAGAATCTGGAGTATGCACAGTTACATGTGGTGAGTAGCAAAGCAGATGAATAAAACATATTGTCATTTGTTTTTGAAAAAAAAGTGCTAACTGTAGCAATTTAGCAGTTGTAATTTGCTTGCCCTCGTTCACCTCTCATCGATTTCGATTGCCAATAACTATAATTAACAAAAACAATCAAGCTGATTGTCATTAGAAGTTTAGGTCAGATCTGTTGTTTTATTAATTTCACAGCCTGCAAGCTCCTATTTTAAACCAGTTCCCTACATTTATTGGCACATGAGCTGCCTTCCCCAAAGTAACAATTTTCGCTATTTGTGAACATCTGTGAGATGTTCAGAAGATGAAAGATCTTCTGATGCTTCTCACAGATGTCTTCCCACATACAATATTGCCAAAAAATTGCTTGCCTGCAGTAGCCTGTTCTATATTCCACATAATTTATAAAGCATGAAATGGAGAGGAGAGGTATCATTCTGGAGTGGGAAGGGAGAGAGGAAAAATGGGTTGAGCCTTAAGAAGACATCTCTTTTTAGGGTGATGATAGGAATTGCAGTGGGATTGTAATTATGTTGCTTAGGAAGCAGTCTTGAATCAGAAATGCTATTAAATTTGTTCTGAACAAATTCTGCTTCTCATAAGACCATAGAGGAAAAAAAAGAGATGAGTTTTTGCCCCCATCAACCTGACATTCTTTTCTAAAGTATGCCTTTTTTTTTTTTCCTGCCACTTTTGCATATTTCCAATGATAGGACCTCCTTGATTCCCTAAGGGAAACTATTTCACATCTTAGAACGTTCTGGTGTTGGGAGATTTTTTTGCTCTTACCTACTTTATTATTTCCTTTTCTTCACTTCATAACTTCAGAACTGATTGTATGGTCAGTATCGCCATACCATACTCTTTTATGATCATACTTATTTATGGTCAGGATTCCCATTCCATGTATCTCTTTTATCCTCACTGCTTTGATGCTCACATTCTTTGGATACTGAGAAACTGTTTCTTACTGCTTCTTTTCACTAGCAGACCTTCTCTCAAATGCCCTGTATTGTCAGGGAATTTCACTAAGTTTTATCTCAGTTTTATGTTTGGTCCCTCAGATTTAGTACTTAAGCCCTTTAATACTGAAAATTGTATACCATCTTAGTGAAGAATCAGGAAATGGAAGCTAAAAGAAAGAAGAAAAATGCATCACCTCATATCTGGAGTTCAGATAATATTTGTAGCTGTCATTTGAATCCTGGCTGTTACATGTTTGTCTGTTGAAAGGCTGATAGGTAGCCTCTTAGTTCTCCCAGCAAAACTGTAAGCTGTTTATCTCCTTCGTATTCCTTCTTAGATTCATCTATCCCCTTTATATTTGTTGCTTTCTGAACTGACTCCATTTTCTTGATTTTTTTCCCAGTAATGCTGTGTCCCAAGTCCATTGCTCTTCCAATCATACTCCAAATTTATTAAGGCATTAAAGCCTAAATACTCAGCTGTTAATGATGCCTTGTCATATCTGGCTAAACTCTGCATTAGTCTTTTCATGGTCTAATTTTTTTGTCCACTCTTTCCTCTAGATTCCTCTCATAACTGTTGTTTTCCTATTGCTAAGTATTCAGTTCTTTGTGATTTTTTTCCCCCACCAGATCTATTAACTTACGTTTTTCCAGGGTGAATTTCATTTGGATAATTTTCTGCCCATTTTACAAGCCTCTGTACTGCATTGTGGCCATTTTTCTGTTAGGTTAATTTGTATGACTTGTTGAAGTTAAGATCCAGTAGATTAGATTAATCAGAATTGGCAGCTATGAAAAAGAGGTGCAGAAAGCAAACATGGGAATGAAAGAAAAAAGCTGCCCAAAAGGAAGAGGCAGAGGAGTACTGACAGAATTTGCGGATCTCCCAAACAGAGCTTTTTTAGTCATCCCTTTGAATGTGATATACTTCCACAATTTTAATATTCCCATAGTTAAGACACGGTGAGATTTTTTCCTCATGAATGTGACTACACTTAGCCCAGCACCCAGATTTTCTCAAGTCAGCCTTTTGGATTTTCATAGGTTTCCTGCCTTTTTTGTTGTCTAAAAAAATACATGGCACCGAAGAAAGCAGAATGCCTTTCATAAAAGTGTCAGTTCATTGCCATTTACACCTCTGTCTGTGCAAGTATGAGATGAGACATTCTCTGCAGTGGAAAATGATCCTTGTTTTGTGTCAGTTCCAGTAAGTGGTGTTGTCTCCCTCTGTCACTTGAAGTACTGTTTCATGAGTTATATGACATCTCTAAAAGATTCTGAAATCCATTGGTTTATATACTGCACATTTAAAGAAGACAGATGTATCAGAAATGCAGTATACAAATCAATTTCCCATTTATTGTTATAGTGCAAGGGGGGTTTAACTCTCCTCTCTCCATGCCTATTAGTAAAGAAAATGCTTCTGGAACAATAGCAAAATCTTCAGTGTTTACTGGGCCTAAACATATTATTCCTTCCTCCCCCGCATGCTATGTCATTCCAGTGAACTGTGTACACACTGTTTGGCAAAAACAATTACAGTGCTTGTTTTGAATTTGTTTGTAATTGTTAAAATGAGGATGTTCCCATTGAAATCCTGATAATGAGAGTGAATACTTTTTACTTAACTGAACAATGTATGGAAATTTTCCTTAACTTTAAGTATTTATGATAGGCTATCTCCTGTTCTTTAGTACAACCCTCTACACTGCTGATGGAGTCCTGATGGTCAACACTAGTTTTCGCCTCTTTCACGTTACTGACCACCACCCCGTGTGGTCTCTAAAAGGCTTCATTTAGGAGTTTGCTAATGATATTCCTTTGTCTCTCATTGTCAGTTACTGTAGGGTGAATCAAGACTTTCCAGTCCCAATCCCAGGAATTTTTTAGTGCCTTCAGTTTCTGATGACCTTGGTGGGAGTTGAAGACACTTAGACAATCACAAGACTGGAGGCAAACTGAGGTGGCAGTCTGTACAGTAATATCTGTGCCATCTGATTTGAGCATTTAAAGGCCAGGTGCCTGAATGCTTTGATATTTAAAGTGAATTAACTGTTTTGCAGCACGTACATCAGTTTCATTTTGAATTCCTTTTCTGTAAGAAAAATTTTGAATTTATTTTGAATTGTTTTTCTGATGCATAGTGGCCCAGTGATTCTAAGGATCTGTCTCCCTGTGGTGCAAAGTCTGACAGAAGTAGATGTTGTCTTGAAATCTTAGATGACAATATGTGATAGCTTTAGCAAGCACTCAGAAAAGGTCTGTTTTGCCTGGTGTTTGGTAGATACATCATATTAATATCCACATCAAAGAAGGAGAAGGTGAAAACAGAGTTGGAAGAAAATGAAGAAATGCTGATTGAAAGGTATCTTTTTTTTTTTTTTTTTGCCAAAGGGATCGGCATTCGAGAAGTTCTGTTAACCAATGGATGCCCTGGGACTGACACAAAATGTATTGTCCGTGTGGAGGAGTGCCGGGGGCAAGTAGACTGTGGATGTAAGTAAGTCGAACACTGTGATACAGGAACCTAGAGCAAATAAGTTGATTCAAAGAAAACATCCTTATTCTTTGTGCGTGTGTTGGAAGTAGAATGAAATCATTTCATTCTACCCTCCAATTACCCTATTAAGCATGCTAGGAACATTTCAGATTTCATTTCTATACTGATGTGTTTGATTTCAAGACCCTGTATCATTTTTCTGTTCTTCTTTTCAATTTTGTAGATATGTATATAGTTATAAATATTAGTCCAAGCAAAAAAGTATTTGAAGTAATTTTAAGGAAAAAAGATGATTCCTAAGAAACATTCTTCGAGTTGAAGAATTATGAGCTTTATGGTCTGTACAGAGGTAGTTTCAGAGAGTTGATGATGTACCTATTAAAAATTCTTCCCATAGGGGGGGAACCAATTTCTGACAGCCCTGCCAGCGTGAAGATGCCTTGTATTTTTATATCTCCTGAAAATCGATTTAAATATGTTTGGAAGATGTTAATTCCAAATGAGGTAAGTAATTGAACCCCTCTTTACGCAGAAAAACTACATACTGAATGTGTCTACCATGTGCTCCAACTGGCTTGTACAGACTTCTGGGCTGATTATTTCCTTTGCTGTCATAATGCAAATAAGCCCTGATTTCTCGCTGGCAAGTTGGTAATACAGAGACTTACAGGGCTTTGCACATTTATGGAGCTTCAGTTTCCTTTTTGTTTAAGGGAAAGAATAATTTCAGAGAGCAATATTTCTTTGCTCTTATTTCAGAAAAATTTGGCATAGTGACTGATGAGTGAACACATGTCAGTAAGTCACAACCACATTGCCTTTCACAGTTGTTCAAACAGGAGGTGCTGAAGAGATGGCAGGACTTTTCCCAGGGGTCAAGGGGTCTTGACATGTTGAAAACTGTTGGGATAAAATAAGCACTTTTCTGTATGTCTAACACAATGCAACTCTGCTTTGCAAATCTATTTGAAAAGAGACAAATCTTTTCTTTTCTTTTCTTTTCTTTTCTTTTCTTTTCTTTTCTTTTCTTTTCTTTTCTCTTTTCTTTTCTTTTCTTTTCTTTTCTTTTCTTTTCTTTTCTTTTCTTTTCTTTTCAATATGGATAGCCAGCACTCATTCTTCCCAATGATTCAGCTATTATGGAAGTACGCAGAGATACCCATCCAATTACTTTCCAGTGTGAAACTCAAGAAAAGGGAAGTGTAATTGCCTCTGTAAAATACACAGTCTACACTACACCTGGTAAGCTCACAAGGACACTTGCAGTGTTCTAGAAGATATGGCCTTGTGTTCATTACGTAGTACTCGATCTTCATAAGATTGCATGTCACCAGTAGTACGTAGGCAGGAGCTTGTGTGCTCTGGTAATGACTGTCATGAAATGCAGGCCAATAAAAGAGAGAGATAAAAGGAAATGACAGAATGGGAATGAAGAGGCTTCTTGTGGTAGAAATGAGTATTTTCTTTAGCTTTGTAAATTCCAGATAAAACAAGCAGGTTCTCCTCTTAGCTGCTCATTTATTGCTGCACCTAGGTTGGTCAGCCTAGACTTCTTTTTGTCTCAGTAGGTTGGAAAGATGATTGGTTACATAGAAGCAGCAGTACATCAGGCAGTTCTGCAGTTAAGACTC
Organism: Apteryx mantelli; assembly: GCF_036417845.1. Lineage (NCBI taxonomy): Eukaryota > Metazoa > Chordata > Aves > Apterygiformes > Apterygidae > Apteryx > Apteryx mantelli. The sequence continues at coordinate 98,611,771 of NC_089980.1, read as the reverse complement.
CTTTCCCCTACAGTACTGAAGCAAGAAAGCAGCCTTTTGAGGTTTCTCTTTTAACTGCCATCTAGAATTTGCTAACGCACAATGGATTTAGAGAAGATTTATATTGAAAAGAATACGTCATAAAACAGTTCCCTTGTAACATCTTTCTCTCCTCCTCTGCTAATGGGATTTTTTGCTCACTTCATCAGAAAAGGTAGCAGTAGGCTGATTTACTCAAACCGTGAGAATAGACAGTGGAAACTGTAGCTTTCCTAATCAGAGGAAGGGTGAAAAAAACCTTCCTCATCAAAATGTAAAGTTATCCCTGAAATAATGAGGATTCAGCTGTTATGCAAAAAACATAGCAGGCTAGAAAGAAAGAAGTCCTTGGGGAGACCTCCTACCCCTATCTCTCCCCTCCATGTTTACTCGGGTAAAACAGTCTGGCCTAAGAATCCTGCTTTTATTCTTTCTCTTTAATAAGATAGGCTATTTCTTCTGTCTGTCTTGAGGCCCTTTCTACCATTGTGCAGTAACCAGCAATTTGTTTATTTCTTTTCCAAATCCATCTGGCAGTCACAAAACACCCAAAGCTTTGATTGTATCAATTAATATTCTTTTTTTTTTCTTCTCCCACTATTCAGTCCATACATTTCCTTTTGTACAAAGAGGAAGTTTCCTTTCTGAGACCTGCATTAGCAGAGCACATAATCTGTTTTAGGTTTAAGCATGCAAATAGTCCCATTGACCTGAGCAGGTGAGTCATCAGTAGGACGACTCGCACACTTATATTTAAACTGTGATTAAGTAGTTTTGGTGAAAAGCAGTCAGATGAAGCCTGTCCAACAGACACAGCCACTGAGAACTTCTTATGGGACTGAGACTATTGGTTATGGCCATGCAGAAATTTGAAGAAGACAAGTTCTAAAGTTTATTAAGTAGCTTCAAAAAAGGAGTGGGTTGTCATGCTTAGTGCAAGGTTTTCTTCCTTTAGCTTTGTCTAGAGAGAGATGTGCACATAACCAAAGGACTTTCTGGGATTTGCTTTCCCAGGACTGCCATTGTTTGGACTTTAAAAATTACGAAATTTTAATTAGGAGAAAGAAGTTAGCAGCAAAAGTTTTGATAGAGAATGTACCAATACTTTCATCATATAGATCCAGTTTTCCTATCCGTGGATGGTCTGAAATCTAGTGAGATCAGAATACTCTATTTACTTTTTCAACAAAATCAGGAGCAAATTTGAAAGATCTCTTTGATAGCATCAAGGTATGCGGCAAGATTCCTTGTGTGTGGATTTAGATTTTCTTAGCAGCTGCCTCAGAGTTTGAAGAACTGTTGTTCAGACTTTGGAAAGGGGTAATGTTTCTTTCTACCATATAATGCTGTCTTTTCCAGTTCCTCACTAAATGGTTTTTTGAAATGGAGGTTGAAGAATTTCAGACGTAGGCTTATTAGCCCTGTCATGCAAGATGGTTTTTCTATGTACTTCAGAAATTCTAAGTCTTTTTGTTCAGAGAACAACTCTTCATTTGCCATTAACTGGTCTGCAACCTGAAGTGTAGAGAAGGGAAAAATCACAAAATCAGTATCAGAAATCAGACTCATTTTTCAAGCAATCTACAGGGCTGAACTGGCTTTTTTTTCTTTGTCCAAAACTGACCACAAAGATTTCAGGTCAGTATGAGTTGGATGGGCAAGAACTGGCTCCAGGGGAAGGTCTCATACAGACTTTGAGAAGAGTATTTGAATTAGTTGAACTGTCAAATCAGTTTTAGTTATGAAGAAAGTAGGCCTGTCTATTAGCTCCTAAATTACTTTTTTTTTCTCCAACTGAGATGATTCTAGCCTTCTGTCTGAGTCACTCAAGTCCATAAGCTTAAGTTTGTATTTTGTCTTTCTCATGACCTTTCAGATTCCCTTTGGTATTCCACAGTGGTGAATTTCTTTGTGCTAGTCCCAGAGCTACAGGACAGGGCAGAGGAAGTGCAAATGCTTGTGCTCAGTGGCTAGCATTTCTTCTTGTCACTGTCCTAGAAGAAAAGCCTTGAAGAGGTCAGCAGAGCTAAAAATAACCAAGGCAGCCAATAAGGAGCAAATGTGTTCACTTTGGTCTCGTGCTCTCTCCTCTCTCCAATGCTCTGTTGTTTTACCTGTGAGAACAGCAGGGGCCAGATTCTGTGGCAGTTCAGGGCAACAATAGCAGCACACCATTTGAGAGTCTGGCCTCAAAGCCGGCACTGGAAATTACATAGCATGACACTTTCTGGTTCAGATTTTGAGGTCTGTGAGGTGGGAGGAGGGGAGGACACATGTTGCGAAAGGGCGGGTAAAACATCACAGGATTTTGGATATATGTTCCATGTGGAAAAACTTAGTATGACTTAATTTTATAACTATCCACTGAGAACTTCCGTATGTCCTTATTCCACTGATCACTGCACTTATCAGTGACCTTCCGTTGAACAATAGCAATGACCTTTTTGTATGAATTAATGCTCTTTAGTAATTTGGCTCTTTGCTTTGTTTTCAGAACCATTCAGACTGGCAGGTACTCTTTGTCTTTCACAGCAATCTGCTGACAGAGAAAAAAAAGTATTTTATCTTCAGCAAAAATTACTGTGATCTCTGCAAAGGAAATCCCATCTCTTAATAACTGGAATTTCTGCATGTTCTTCCTACTAAATCACTACCCTGAGATACAGTAAAGGGTCTTGTTCCACACTCCTGCCTGTTATGCTGTTAGACGTTTTGTGACGGCTTCAGAGCCAGAAGGCAGTTTATTTATATTTTCTAATAATAGTCCTGTGGGGGGGAGGTTTTTGCAAGGGAGTAGTGTGAGGGTAGAGAATGATCTTCCTTATCGTGATCTGTGAAGGGTGTCAGCCTTGTGGGATCCTGACTGTGCCCCAAACTCCACAGTGCTCATAAGAGAAAGAGTGAGACAGTGCATGCACGTAGTGGCACTTCTGTGGAGGAGATGGAGGCAATAATGTGCCTGTGTGGACACCAGGCAGCAGGTGTCTCAGAGGCCGTTCTAGCACCCATTTCTCTTCAGTTCATTTCATGGTGATGATTTCAGTGCCAGAGCTTCCTTAAGAGGTAAAAGTTGCATCTCTGTAACAGGTTACTGTGCAAATGCTTAATACGCATTACCATCTTCTCCTTGCATTTGCACAGTAATGAATGGGGAATCCCAGTGCCCAAGTATGTCAGTCTGGGCCTCCTCTGAGTTTGTGTGTGTGTGTGTGCGCCTGTATATAAGTATAATCTTGCTCTCACATTTGCATATATCTCTACATTTTTAATACATAGGAAGAGTCTTAGAGATAATCTGGAAGAAAAACATAAAGTTATGCATTACCATTATATTAAGGAAAGTTAAAAAAAAAAAAAACAGCCTGCAGAGGCAGAATTTCATTCCCCTCTGCCAAACTGATATATACTATCTGGATCTGAAAACAAGTGGAAAAAAATCCTGTTGGCTGCTGGACCATGTAAACAATTGTTCAAGTGTCTGCTTATAGATGTACAGTCAACATCATGGTCTAGGAGGAACTCCAACTCAGTGAAAAATCCAGGGAAAGAGGAGGATGAAGAGGAACAGTGCTGCTGGCAGAGGCAGTGGGTTTCCTTTTGCTAGAAGTGGTGAGGAACAGCAGGTGCTCCAGTTTCTTGACGTATATAATTTTCAGTATTGAGTCTGTTTCTTAGTGAAGAAATGACTGAATAGAATGCAGAGACAGAATTTGTATTGCTGACATTTTCTGGAGGGAAATACTAGCAGTGGCAACAGATGCTTCTGAATGTATTTGGATTTAAACAAATTAAAGAAGAGATGGTTCCATGAAGACAGAGGACAGTCCAGAGATACACTGCACTGCATGGAAACCAAAGGAGCATTGTTAAACTCTGTGGTATACAATGGAAATACACTTGCTGGGCTGAACCATAGCAAAGAGTATGTGTTCTCTCTTTTAGAGCTATCCTGCTCTGATGCTTGGTGTGAGGGAGGTATGTGCTGAATCTCTTCTGGCCCAGATAAGAAAGTAGTAACTTTCTAAGCTCCTTGAGTCAGGTCCTGCGTGGTGGCTCAGCCTAAATATATTGTTCTGATGCCAAAAGATAAAAAAGCTGACAAGTTACTTAGCATCTAGTACTGGGCATACAAATGATACTTTTGTTTCCTCTAATCCAGCATGCTGTCCCCCCATTGTCTTAGCAGGAAGGGACTTGGGTGGAGGGACTGTATGGTGTTTGGACCATTTGGAGCTGGTGGAAAGACCTCCATGAGCTATTACCAGCATGTTCCTGACCACAGGACTAGTCTCAAATCAGGAAGCCCTGATGCAAGCTAGGTACTAAATCTGGACATCCCTTCTTTTCCTTCCTTCCTGCCTTGTTCTGACTTGCTCAGAGGAGTAAAATTCAGCTCCATAGTTTAGATGCAGAATTTAAGTACCCACATTCTGGAGCTAAATCCTACCCTTGCATTTCATTTAAGTTGCACTCCTTTTTTAGTCAAGATGAATGTAAATAATCAACAGGTATGGTGAGAATGCCAACCTTTCGGTACTGTTGGAGAGTCCTGAAAAATATATTAGCAGTAGACAATGTGCTTGAAACTAGCAGGTATGTTATCAATCTTTTTTTGAATTGTAGAAACCTAGAAAATTTTCAGTAGAGGTGCACACCATTTTAGGAATTTCCGTAAAATCTAATTGTGAAACGTATATGAGATTGCTTTTCTTCATCATTCTTTTTGAGGAAGTAGCCCACACACCCCCAGTAGGCTGTAGATTCCAAGTTGAAAACCATTGAACTAGACTTTGCATGTTTCAGAAAGGAAGTATTTTTCTTCTTTGACTAAGCTAAGTGGACTTTTAAAAAAAGCTGGTGTAAATACTTCTTTGAAATCTTACCTGTAAGCAGAAGATGTTTTAAGCTATGTTCTGGTTTGTAGAAAAATTCTTACTGACTAATTGGAAGTGTTGCCTGGACTTTAGGAGTGTGGTTAGGGACTTAAAAGTGCACCTGATGAATCAGTCTTTGATCACTGTAAAACAGCTTATTGGGAAGCCACTTTTCTCTACTTGCATTTTAAAGATGCATGTTTACTTGGAAGGCATCCCCTCTGTATTATCAGGTTGTCTCTTGGGCAGTTCTAGTTCTTGACTGCTGGAAGAATTTCCTTCACAGGAAGAAAACTTCGACAGTGGATAAAATAAAACTTACTTTTCTCATCAGCAGACTCCTGTTACAGCCTGTAAGCAGAAGTACCCTTCGAGCTTTAAATTCACATTTTGCCAAAGGGAAAAATAAAATACTAATGTATTTGTAATGAAATTGCAAAATCAAAGGTAATTTTAATTAATATCCACTCCCCTCAACTGCATATAATTCTAAGAGGGCACAGTCCAGTCAGTGAAGTGAATTAGTCTAAAAGCAGGTAGCTCTACATTGTATGAAAACCCCAGTATTCAGACTTATTTTGTATGATATTTTCAGCCAGTTAACCATTCTTACCTGTCCTGTATCTTGCAGAAAGATCAGGAGAATCCTTTGGATGAGCTGTGGTTTAAAAATAACAAAATGAAAATTCCGTGATGTGGGAGAGTGAAACTCAAATGATGTGGTGGAAGAGTTGCTTAGTTACTGCAGTGATGACAGTGGAACAAGACCTTATATAGAAATAGAAATGAAATAGAAATAGAGGTGGTTTTCCTGCAGTCATTCTGGTACACAGAACGAGAATTTTGCATACCAGTCAGCAACCAGATAGCACCTTATAGTTTTAGAGTATATGTGGTTGAGGGAAAATGAAAGAGAAATTAAGGTTGGCTTGTGTAAAATTGTCAAAGCTGGAGGGATAAGGAAAGTTGTCTGATATTTCATTGATTTGGTTGAATATGCTTGAACAAGTATTTCAATTAAATTTCAGAAGAAGGTGACTGGGTTTGCTTTCAAGGCATTTCTTTATCCATTGTCAAAAAGCAGATGGAGGAAATTTGTTGACCATCTTAAGTGTTCTCCGCTCTTCTTGTGTTGTTCTTTAGTCATCTCCTGACGGGTATATCCAGTGTTACATAAACTGACCTAAGTATTGTCAGGGCCATCAGTTTCCTTAGATGAACATTCCAAGGTTTAACAGGCTGCAATATTAAAAAAAAAACCTTTTACTTGATATCTTTGCTACATTTTTCACTCAGTTTCTTCCAGCTGCTTTTAGCTAAGTTCTGCATTTCTGGGCCATGCAGAACAACTCCTTTACATGCTTGGTGGTTATTTACTTTAAATAAAGGATCTACAAACCTAGGTAGAAACAGAGAACTGAAAAGGAGCACTTAAGTCATTGAATCCAGTCCTTTGTTAGCATACTGTCTTTTATCTTAATTATTATCATTATTGCAACAATTGTGATTGTTAGAATTCTTTTGTACTGTGGTGGTACCTTGGTATGTCAGTCCTGGATGATGGAGCACTTGGTACCCAGCACAGAACAAAGGAGTCATGCCTGCCTCAAGTGGCATACAGTTTCTCATAATTACTGTTTATCTATAATTCATATACCTTATGTGGGCATGTCTTGAAATCTTATATTGCAACAGTTCCTAAAGCAAAACTGTTGTTATATTAATCATTCTTAACGTGTACCAAATAGGTACTTTTTTCTCTCTCCAATTTTTTTTCTTGTCAGTCTTCAGGAACTACAGGCCTTGTTGCATAGCTGTAGACAGCTCTGAGAGCTGTTCTGCTATGGCTAGCATTGAGATTCACTAGTATATATATGTGCATTGCAGTGCCCTTTTCTGCTGCAATTATTTTGGCTAGTTATTTCCTGCCAACATTCGGCATTCAAAGCTCTGATCTTTCTGTCTGCCATTTAAAACCACTAGGTCTTCTTAGACAGTAAGAGTGGAATTCTTTTAACCAGCAGTCCGCATCTGAGCTATCTGTCCAGACTCCCCATACATCAGTGGAACAGGATCAATTCACCTCATCCTGGACATCTAAACCAGGTCAGCTGAGTGTAGCTTGGAAGTGCCAGTTTCTTTCCAATGTTTGCTTATAGAGAGAACCTAAGATAGCCAGCTCAGATGCCTACATAGTAAAACATCTAAAGCTAAGTGAGTTGAATCCCACTCCACGTGTCTTGATCTCCATTTCCTTGCCTCTTCTCTGGTCACATGTGCCTTTGCAAAGAAGGTATAAAATGTTATTATTCTGACTTAGCTGATTTAGTAAAAGCCTAATGGTCATGAAAGATGCCAGACAGTAAAGAATCACGCCCTGCTCCTTTTCAGTTCTGTTCATGCCATAAAATGTCTGACTCATTTGAAAATTTGAACATAATAGTGACCATGTATTTCTTTTCTTCAGAACTGGAAACAAGACCACCAAGGAACACAAGGACAGATATAGTTCTGATCTTTTCCCTGGTAACTGGAATCATTGTGATTGTTGGTGTGATCTTTGCATTAATCTTCATAATTCTTCACCGGTAGGTGGGCAGCATACAATTATATTTTTGTGTGTTATTTGATCAAAATATGTTATTACTGGTGACAAACATGACTTGGGGTGAACTAATTTAATTTTTCTGTGGTTTGATATTTATGTTGCCAGTAGAGAAAACACGAACAAGCTTCTTGAGATTGGAAAGAACCACTTTGTATTGGAAAGAAGTATTTTTCAAAGCAACTATAAAGATTGTAGATGGGAGGGGAGTGATTCAAAGCAATCTATGTAAACCTACTTAAATGTACATTTTTGTTCAATTCTCATTTCCATTTCAGGGCTGCTTTAATGGATATTTGGGAATCAAAATTTGGGAAAGACAGCAAAGACAAACAACTGGCCAAAAAAGGTTCACAAAGAAACGTGGAAGAAGCAGCCCCCTTCTCAGGGTCGGGATTGGCTTTGAGAGGAAGTGGAACCCCTGCACCTGGAATGTCAGCTACAGTGTTCTCACCATTTGAACCAAAGACAGCACAAGAAGTGCCACAGCCCTCACCCACAGAGAATGAAGTACAGGAGTCCACCCAGGACTGGCAGAATGAAGAGAATTAGGAAAAAAGACTGGGTTACGTAGATATATGATATAAAAAAATATTAAATATGCTTCAGATGCTGGTTTTAAGAAGTGCTTTTTATAGTTCGCTCAATGGCTTGGATGGCTGAACTTTACATGAGATGGGTAAAAATACTTCTCTTTTAAGGTGGACATCACTCTTCAGGTAATTTCATGGTCTGGGCACCTCTGAACTGGAGGACCAGAACCAGATTTTGGGGAGGATCTTGAAAATGATGTATTCTCTAAGTTGGTGGTTTCATATAGTTTAGGCAAAGACCATCCTTTGTAAAGTGCCCCTTATCTCACTGTTGATCTTCAAACACAGCACCTAGTATGTCATCACTATGATCCAGTTTCTCCTTGACACCTGGCAGGGTATATAATGATATGAAAGATATCAAAAGTTACTTCATAAGTTTCATTAAATTTGTACTTGCACATTTGCACATGTAACCATTTTTACCAACAAAGGGACCAAAATACGTGAACAGAAGAGCAGCCCCTTTGGGTCAAACCAAAGGTTTGTTGATATCAGTGGCCAAAAAAGGATGCCTAGGGAAGAGTACAAGAACAAGACAAGCTTGTATGATGTTTTCCCCATGTACTCTTCCAGCCTGCAGCCACTTGCATATTTTTTAAGTCTGTTGCAATTTCTAAGCAGTTAGCTATCTTGAATAGACTTCTTTTCCATTAATTGTTTAGTGTCCCCTTGTACCCATGTAAACTTCTGTCATCTACAACATCCTATGACAAGGAGTTCCACAGCACAACTATATCTGTTGTCCTTTTTGAACCCACTGCTTGCTAGCTTCATTTGTCACACCTCTTTCTGAAAAGACAGTGAACCGCTGTTCCCCACCATGCTCTTCCTGCCACTGCTGAAAATTTTAGGTGCCTATTATGTTCCCCTGGTAATTTGCTTGCAGACCAAAAAGTGCAAGCTTACTTAAGAATTCTTCATCCACAAGTTCTTCCATACTTCTGACCAACCTTGCTGACCACTAAACCTTCTCCATTATGTGATTACTCTGTTTCTGAACAGATGCTTTCTGTTTGTGTAAATAAATATTGTTTGATGAAAATAAAAAAAATTAAGCTGAGCTGATGACATGTTGAAAAATTGACTGTGGAGTGATTAAGATTTTTAATAGATTTTATGATTAACTTTCTCTCTTGTGTATAATAGAAACTCTGAAAAGGGGCCAAATATCAAGCACTCCAGGGTAGAGAATGCTTCTCAGTAAAGAACATTGCAAAAAATTGTAAAAAAATAGATTGAAGGTAGTAACTCATCCTCTCCAAGAATTTCTGTTCTCTTCAGTTCCTGTATTGCTGCAGATGTTCTAACTGCACCATCTGCACATCCTTAAAAAAGCATTATCATATTTTTCATAGATACATCATTTTGTTTGCTGTTTAGTGAAAAGATCATTTACATTTTTTTTGAAAATAAAACATTTAAAAATGACGTGTACTTAATTGTATAAAAATATCTTTTTTAAAAAGGAAATGATATTTTTGGTAACACTGTCATTGGCTATGTCATTTTATATCATTTGATGGACAAGCCTAAAAGTCTTGCAACATTAAGAAGAAAATGCATAGAGAAGGAAAGAGCAGACAATAATAATGTTGCTGTTTGCAAAACTAGTTTACACAGTCAGAGTGAGTTTTTACCCCATGCAGTCAAAGACAGCATTTTGTAGTGAGTCGGGGATTAGGTCTGGGATGCAGTCTTAAAAATAGACCAAAACCAGTTGTTTTTACTCAGGAAAATGTTCCCACTGAAATTATATTACGTATAAAAACGCTATCACCAGCTCAGTGACTTCTGAACTACTGCTTTCATATTGTAACTTAGGTATAGCATAATTGAAAGAGAGAGGGAACTAGATTATTCATTTTCATAATGATGTGAAGATGTACTATTACACAGCTATTTTATATTTTGATCACATTTGCAAAGAATCCCCAGTCATATTTAGGTTGATATTTTGAACTTGTAAAATTTCCATGGTCTTCTGGCAATCCAGCAGAATGTGATAGATACACAAGCAGATTAGTCCAGAAGATGAAATTCAGAAATGACTGAACTAAATCTGTACTGGTAAGGGTGGGGGTCCTTATGGTAGATCAAGGAGTTTTTGCTCTTTGTTAGCTTATATTTTGTAAAATACAATTATCTTCAGCTTTTTTTGTTTTCTTAATAACTTTTGTATCTTAAAACTTCCTACAAAATAGAAAAAAATCCCTAGAAAATGTGATGCAAAAGCTGTAGCATGAAACACAAGAGTGCCTTGTTGCTCCACAGATAGGATAAGCAGGCTGTTCTGTTCCAAGCTCCAAGAAGTGAGGAAATTTGGAAAGTTGAGATTACTGTGGCCAGGCAGCCACCACACAACGACCATTTTATCATTCCCTTGCCATGAATGTAAACCTGAATGAATTACTCTTTGTACTAGATGCAGTATAAAACACACAGGAAGTGCAAAATGGTCTTTTTAACATAACCCATAGCAACTTTCACTGACTTTTGACCTCATAATCTGAATAATATACTTCTTAGTTCGGAGGGGAAGCAATGACAGATAAAGATCATCCAGGAATAAATATTTTATGTTAAATATTTTTAAAGGATGAAGAACATGTTGCAATCTATTCAAACTCTTCTGGCAAAAAGTATTCACCATGTAGGATGTATAACTGAACTTGATATAACACCCTTTCTCTACCGTGTCTGCGAAATGTAAAGAATGTTTTCATTGTTACATTGTGGTAGTGGATTAATTGAGAGCACCAACAAAATTTTCTCCTTTTCTGCAGATTTGAGTACAATATTTATGTTTCCTCCTGTTTGCTGACTGCAGTGGGAACATTAACTTTACTGACTGCTCCAAGGTAGGAAAGTATTCTTATTCTCAGACCTTAAGCATGTGCCTGAATCCTATTAAAGCTGCTGTTATTTAAGCACATGAAGTGAGAATCTGTGCTGCATTTCTGAGGGGAGAAGCAGAGAGGAACTAGAAGGAGAAGGAGCAAAGGTCACCTAAAAATGATCTTTAATGTCTCTTGACATTAGAGCTCTTGACTAGAACTGCCTATAAGAGCTTTTGGATAATGAAGCCTCCCTAGTCCACTCTCTAAACTGTGGTCTGCTCAGATACCGTGGTGCTGGGGGAGTTCGTAGTATCTCCCTCCTTCGGACGCCCTCCTACGCCAAGCCTTGGAGGGCCATCAAACTGAGAGACCTCCTCCCCTGCCTCAGCTGCACCCAGGTCTTCCAGTATCTCCTCCCACTGCTCCAGCTCCTTGATCCAGCTTACAGGAGCCAGAACAAAGGTGAAAATCTCATCATGCTTAAATTTAAGCTTCTACTTACATTCTTTCCTGAGTTAACATGTCCTCATGCATTTGTTTAAGCAATTTCCTGAATCAGGGCCAAAATGACTGTGTCATCCTTTTCTTTCATTTGCTTTTTATTGTCTTATCTTGTTGCATCAGTTTGCTGGTTTTGTTTTAATTTAATAATCTTTTAAACATTTCCCCACTATTCTTTCATCTCCTTTTACTTTTTCCTCTTAAAGAAAAAATCTTTTTGGAATGCATAGCTTGTCTGTATGTGATCTGCCATCTGTCTCAGGAAATTTAGGATGCATTTATATAGTTATTTAGATCTTGATGTATGTGCAGTTTCATTTATGTATGGTCTAATAGTATATACCATAGAAATGAATTTTTTTCTTTGACAGCTTTACTGGCTCTTTTTGGAAATGAAAATTTTATTGTGAACTGCAGAGATTTTCTTTTTTTTTTATAACTTCATATAGTCAAACATCCTTAACAAAATACTAAGTATTCATCTTTTTTTCTTTGCTGCTATGCATACAGCAGAGAAATTGCTGCAGAAATATGGGCCATTTTTTAACCTGATGCTTTATAAAGTAAAATAAAAAAATGCTAGCTAAAACGGATTTATTCCTCCATGATTGGTGGTAAAATTTTGGCATTGTGCAGATATTACAGGGAGCAATAATTTGATTTATGAAACAAAAGCTACAGCTAAATGTTAAGTCAAAGGTACAGTTTTTTGCATCGGTTTGGGGGATAGAACTCTGCAGTTTCCAGTTATTTCTGTAAAGGGTAGAGATGGATTTTTCAGAAGAGCTGAGGATTCAGCTTCCACTTCATTATGAGAATCTCTTCATATTAGGCCAGTATCATGCACTTATGATTTCCTAAGTTTTTACTTAATGGTATAGAAAAACTTTGACTTAGAACTGAGTCAGAGCTCTTAGACTGGAAAACTCATTTTGGTGAATTTTTGGGACAAAACTAGTTTAACAGGAATTGTGGTATGGGGCTGTGAAAAGGTAACTGGAGAAAATACTTGCATGTCTGAAGCAGTTAAACCCAAAATCCAGCATGGTTGGATGTGGATAATTAGTTATTTAAAATTACTTAACCTACATGTGTTTGCACTCTGTTTATCCTCGTGTTCTTACAGTCAGAAAGTTAGTAGGCAAAATGGGAAGACTTTAGCCAATTAAGTCTTCATTTTGGACTATATACCCTTTCCTGAAGAGGTGGTTTGGTACTGTACATGTCTACAAAATCTTGTAACATGATGTCCTGATACTTATTGAGGGTATCACATGTTATCACAACAAAAGAATTAAATAATAATATGAAGCTGTTGTTCAGATGAAGCACTACTTTGGGCTGTATTTCACCTAGAATAACAAAAAATTTTTACGGGAAGAACTGGTAATCTTGTAAATTAAGATCCCTTGACATTTCCTGTGATCTAGTTGTCTGTTGCTTATAACTGCCAAATTTTAGTCTTTAGGCTGAAGTTATCCATGCTGAATGTTTAGCCCTCAGGCTACTATTTTTCTTTCTGGGAATATGTGCAGCCAATAGTTTTACTTTTTCTGGAGACCCAGTCTATGGAAAAATAGCTTGCTAATCCCAGACTGAAAAGAAGAGCTTTAGCAGTCTAGCACTTTGAATGAGGCTTGGGATTTGCTGTGGCACAGCCTATGTGCCAGAGATTTATTGTTTCCATATCCACAAATCTTCCTTCCAGATATGGCCAAATTATAAGCCAAGAAAACTACAGTCTTGTTCAAGAGAGGTTTAATAGAGCTGAGCTGCAAAATTGCAGCACAATTTTCTGGGCAGGCCAGATTCACTATCCCTGAAAGAGACAGAGGAAGGTGTAAACTCTCACACTCTGACCTTTGGCTGGACAGGGCATGTGTCAGGGCCTCCAAGGGTCTGAATATGCCTCATCCTAGAGATATGGTTCATGAGGGAGCTCCCAGAACTTTCCTGGTAACACCTGATCCACCTACTCCTTGCTAGTGTGAAGCAGGTCATGGGAACCATGAGTTTCCCTGCAAGAATCTGGGAAGTACAGAGGAGGACCTCTCTCAAGAAACTGCAGAAGGGGTAAAATTTAGAGAGGGAGGGAGAGAGGGAGGAAGGAAGGAAGGAAAAGATAGAAAAAGAAAGAGAAAAAGAAAGAAAAAAAGAAAGGAAGGAAGGAAGGGAGGAAGGAAGGAAGGAGATTGGTGAGACTTTGGGAAACTAAGACTGGACAGGAAAGGGATGACACTGTGACCTGGAGCTGAAGTAGGGAGGAGCAAGAAAATCAAATCAGGCTGGGAAAGTATTTTCAGAGCTGCTGATGGGAGGGCAGGCTGAAAAGAGGGAAAATGGGAAGGGAGCAGAGACTAGGAACATGGGAAATGGTCATGGAAGGAAGACTGAGGAAAAAAAAAACAAATTAAGGAGAAGTAGAAATCCTGGGATTAGCAGGACAAAGATGTGGTGCCTAGAAACCTGATGGAAGTGGGGAGAAGGGGGGATACTGTGAAAAGAGAGATGCCTATGAGTAGGATCTTCACTGAAGGGAAGAACTGCTGGGTAAAAAATCAGTCAGGAATAATGAGGAACATGGAGAAGGAGGCTGGGACTGAGAGACCTTAGGCAATAGAGAAGGAGAGATAAGCTAGGGAGCCTGGTATATTGAACAGGAATATGCAGAGGAGAAAGGCAGGATCAAGACACTGGAGCTGGAGAAACAACCTAGGTCTGAGTGTTGGGACAGGAAGGCTTCAGATTGGGGTGATGAGATTGAGCTGGAGAGAGCAAGGCTGGAGGAGAAGACTAGTACTGGAGGGACAAGCAAAGAGAAACTAGGGTGAGAAACCTGAAGAGTGGAGGCTGGAAGCCACTGGCATGAACAGACTGGAACCAGGAGCAAGGGAAGACACAGGACTAGAGCTGACAGTTTTGAAAGGGATATGGCAGAGAGATCAAGCACAGGGAAATTGTTTGGAAGTACCTGTGTCCACCTGAACACTCTTACATCAAGAGCCTGGACTGGAACCAGTTTTTCTGAGCCTCTTCAGACCTCTGCCATCAGCAAATATCTGGGAGACTCATTAGCAAAGCATATGTCTCACCTCCTGTGTTTGCAGTGAGCTTGGAGAGTGAAGATGTCACTGTATCAGCTCAAGTATCCAGAGCTCTGGCTTGGAGCTGAAAATCCCAACCCTGCCAATGGAGGTTATGAGCAAGGTGCCACTTGACAGAATACCTGAAGTTTTACTTCTGAGTTTAAGAAATCATAGAAAATATTAAAAGAATTAAAAGTCTGAGTGTTAGGAAATGTCAGCCTGTAGGTGGGCTGTGCCGCGTCAGCCCAGCCCTTGTCTCTGGTGCTTACCTGAAGACAAAGTTCCTGGCTCACTCCAGGAATACATTCATACAGAAGAAGCAGAAAAGTAGGGTAGCAGAGGACAAGCCAAAGCTGTCAGGAGTGACAGGGCTGGTTAAACAAAGCAGATTAAGCAGGAGGGCATCTTAAAGCAAAACAGAGGTTGAAAGTCTTCCTTTCCCCGCCATTAAGTTTGGCCACAGACTGATGTGGGACCAGAACTTCATCCAAATAACTTAAAAAGGAGAAGGAGAAAGAGAAAGCCACTGAGGAATTTAATGGGGGCAGGACACTGAGAGACAAACCTCAAACTGGTAGACTTGTGTGTGCGTATTTACTTTGCTGTGAATGATCCTAAAAAGGTAGTCAGGTTTTTTAGTGGGTTTTCACTTTCAAAGCCTGCAGACTTTTATATTATAGATAAATAGATAAAGGTAAATTCCTTGCCTCATAAAAAGTTCATCAGGCGAATGATGTAGTTCTTTCAAAATGTCATCAGTCTTCCAAGTTCAAGTGATATTCACAGCAGGTCCTCCACCAGTGGAAGTCAAAATGCCAGCTCCCTTTAAATAGCATAGAGGCAAGTCATGTGTAATTGAATCTCTTATTTTTATTGTTGCAGCACTGATTTTATCCAGGCTGCCCATGTGCTGCACTTGCTAATATCAGGGGAGGACATTTGTGATCTTCTGAAAAAGCTTAAACGACATGTCCAGAAGGGTCCACTGAATCATCTGGTCTGATCCCCTGTCTATAAGAGGCTGTTGCCTGTCTCTCTATTACTTTCATACTGAGCCTAGTAACTGAACTGAAGACTGTGTTTAAACAACACCTGCAAGAAAGGCAGCAAGGCTGGAAGTCCAACACTCACCTTGGCAATTTGTTACAGAGGTTTATTGCCTTCTGTGCTAAATAAGAATTGCTCCTCATTCAAAATATGAACACACCTGGCTTCATCTTTCAGTCACTGGTTCTTTGTTCTTCTGAATTAAACAACCTTTTATTGCTTGATATTGTTTTCTTCAGGGATGCGCGAACACACTCTAATCAATTGCTTCTCAGTCTTGTTTTATGACTAAGATTTTAAAAAGTCTTGTCAAATGCCTTTTTCTCTAGTACTTGGGTACTTTTTCTGGGTCTTTTTTGTCAGCTTCTAATTTTTCAGCATTCTCTGTTAATACAGCCAAGGACTATATAAGCCCCTATGATACTAAAGTCCATGTTCAAGTGCTTACTGTCTCTACATCTTAAATCTTTTGCAGAATAACACCTTTATAAAATGCCTGTTCCTCATTCAGTAGATAGAACCTACATTCCTTGTTCCTGGACCAATTGCTTATCATTTGGCCTCGTTAAATCACACTGGGATAAGAGTAGTTCCCATATGTTCCTGATTGCTCTGTATGCCTGCCCCATCTTCATTTACCACTTCATCCATCTTCACGTCCTCCACCCATTTCATCTTCACCCCTCCTGTTGGTGCACAGAGACTATTCAGAGGAGAATTCAAGATTCATTGGCCCAGATGTAAAAAGGTACTTG
Organism: Apteryx mantelli; assembly: GCF_036417845.1. Lineage (NCBI taxonomy): Eukaryota > Metazoa > Chordata > Aves > Apterygiformes > Apterygidae > Apteryx > Apteryx mantelli. The sequence goes on along the minus strand of NC_089980.1, from coordinate 98,595,452 downwards.
TAGGAACACAACCATGAATTGTCCTGATGAGGGTATTCAGTTTGAAGGAGATGCCTGGGATCTGATCCTAGCCTCCAAGCCTGTGTCTGCATTTTGAATTAAACAGTAGCAAGCTAAAATAGAGAAACGCAGGTTGGTACTTCACCACACCTAGCCTCCTAGCAGTGAGGCTATATAGGGGCAGGCCTCTGGTTCCCCTCATGCCCTTCCCCAGGAATATCTCACATTTCCACACATGGGTACAACTTCAATAGATATGGTGGTGCACAGGATGCAGGGAGGAATCCTGCATGTTGGCCCCTAGCCTGGTAGCATCCTGGGAGATGTAGGTCTACCTTTCCCTCAGCCAAGAAAATGGATCTGGGACAGTGTCTCGTCACTGGGCAAGTGGTCAGCATGGCAGGCTAGTTCATAGAGAGGAGAGCACATTAAATTGCATTCCATTAGAAGTGCCTTTTGGGTTCTTTGTCAGGCAGAAATTGCCTTTTCTCCTGCCCCACTCACTCCTTTGCAGGAGGCCTCTCCTTGCCTCCTGACTCATACAAAATACTGCATAGTGCATAGTATTTGGGGAAGCTCACCTGTGCCCCTGCCTGGGGCTACTGTTGGTCTGAACTGGATAAATCTTCATGTTGTTTTTCATTTCAGAGAATATGAAATATATATATTTAAACATTTTTAATAATGAAAAATCCAGATTTTTCTAAATGTTGGAACTTCATCTCTTTATCTTTGAGACAAATAAAATGAATAATGGTCCGTGGTTGAGGTTCCTCCCATCATTTTTTTTTGTTGGTTTTCCTTCTCTTTTTGCTTAAGCTCTCTTATCTGGAGAGGGGACTGAGTGGCAAAAGAGAGTCCAAAGACCTCTAAGGTTTCAGAAGTTAAAATGCTAAATTGACAGTGTCTCCTTTTCACAGTTTCCCTTTTGATAAAGCATGCTGCAATAGGGCTGTTTTCAGACACCATTACACCAGCTCCACACTGCCAGCTTTGGTGGGTTTATTCCTAACTTTTAATCCTTATAATAGAACTTTCTCCAGAATCCAGGAAAGGACCTACCCTATCTTTCAGTGATGTCTTAAAATTTCAGCTCACGTTCAGCAAGATTGGTTCTTCAAGCAGTGACATGTCAAATCGTCGCAGAGGAAGAATTATATCTATCACTCTCTGCCTCTCACAAGAAATGTCTGTCTCTGGGATACTGATTCACAGTGGTGCCTGAAATATGAATTGTATTGCTAGACTTTTCAAATGTGAAAACACATTAAATAGGAAGCAAATTGGAAGGACTCGTGGTACAGAATCCTTCTTTTCAAGTATCATTTGTAAATGCAAACATAATTCACCTAACTTTGCTGGTTCCCAATGCACAGGGCAGACATTCCTCCTTCTTTCCTTCATTCCCTCTTCTCTCTCCTTCCTTCCTTCCTTCCTCTCTTTTTCCTTTCTTCCTCCCTCCTTTTCTCCCTTTCCTCTTTTCTCCTTTCTTTCAAAAACTATTGACTCTGGGTAAAGAGGCTTTTCTTAAGATTAAATTTGGTATAGGGAAAAATATAACAATCTACTTCCATCTTCCAGCGTCTCTTCTGTGGACTCCATGATTGCCCAAAAGTAGTTTTTGAAAGCATAGAATTAGCTAAGGCGTTTGGGTCAGCTCTCACAGCTATCAGTGAAAAGTCAGGTCACGATGAATGAAACTGCACAGCAACTATAATCAAAGTCTAACTCTTTGCTTTGAAAACCAGTCCTGGACTGTATTTTGGGACCTGCATGCCGCTGGCTGCTGGCAGAGGGCAGACACTGGCGGAGGGTGCAGCCAGTGGGAGCCAGGCAGTAACTGCTATTCCCTGGCACTGTGCAACACGTCCTGGCTGCCGTTTGCCCTCAGGCCTGCACAGGGGCAATGAACTTTGCTCAGAAAACAAAAGAAGGGGCTTGTATCAGAATTGAAATTAATGCAGGGAGAATGACCAAGGAAAGCAAGCCCTCAAGCTTGAGGCCACTGAGCCCCCAGAGCTCATGGGGGCAGGACCTCATCATTAATAAGATTTGAATCCAAATTGTTTTCTGACATTGGTGAAGTTGTTGGAAGGCTGCACTGAGCCTCAGAGGCCACTATGGTCCAGGCTGCAGACAGAGGAGTAAACTAGGGCAAGCTTTACCTGTCCCTGCCAGGGAGGCAGCCTTGTACTTGGGGTAGCAGTGAGATGTTGTGCTGTCTCCGTCCTAATACAGGTTAGGCACACGCCTCACCTACCTGAGCTGAGGTGTGCTCTGTGTTGGGTGTGTCTTCTACTACAGTTTTCTATTTCTGATGGTTCAGATGTGCTCCCAGGGCTTTGTCCATGGGGAACCGCAGGGGAGAAATGCCTTACAGCTCAAGGAGAGCTGGCAGGGCCTCGTCTCACCACCCCACACATCCCACCACCCTGCTGGGAAGGTTTGCCCCAGACAAACCTCCCTGCAAGGACTTGCCCCATGGGTGGGAAATGTCCTGTACCTCAGAGGGTCTTGTGCCCACAGGATCACTCCTGCAGCAGGAAACACCTGAGACCTTCAGGTAGGCAGCAGCCCTGCTGAGCTGGTGGGTGTGAAGGTCTTTGGGGTGACAGCTCAGTTCACGACGATTTTCTACCTCTTTTGGTAGCTAACTCAGTGGTTAATGCACTGTAGAAGATGGCAGTTGTATCTGAGTAGCACCAAAGAGCTACATGAATTAGCTTCTACTATGATAAACACTTGTCAGATAGTTCACACTGATCGATACATGTGAGCTAGTAACAACAGACTGCCATCAGATACAAACTCCATCATGTTGCCCTCGATTCACAAATTCACCCTGGATTTACAAGAAAAGCTTGTGGAACCAGCACTTGGACTTTTTAAATTTCTCATGGACTACAGCTCTGGCATTCTTGGCTTGCCTAACTATGTATGTCAATGCAATTAATGTATTTTTAAAAAATCTCAGAGTGGGTCAGTCTACATATACATAGCAACAAAAATGATGCCAATAGAATCACATGGCAGGAAATATAATGTTAACTTGATCCTGGCTGTGCCTTTTATGTTTCACAAGAGAAAATCAGGAAATAAGGAGAGTGTTGGATTTAATTTTGAATTTCCTGGCCCCTTGCTGTTTGTTGTCTTGAAGATAACACCATCTAAACATACAGGGTCTCAAAAATTTAATTTCCTTTTTCTATTTTCTAGTTTCCAATGCTCAGACTCTCAGGCTTCTATTGTGGCTTCTCTTGAGGCTGAGATTTCTTGTTAATTCTGAGTATGTTTTCTGATCCACTCTACATTTACATTCTTCTCGTTCCTTTCCCCTTTTCTTCTGAGTGAAAGGTCTCTGTTCCCATACACATAGTCAGCCTGTGGTGCTATAGGGAAGGCACAGAAAGGAGAATATGCTAGATACTGCCAGACCTTTTGTATTTTCCTTTTCACTCTTCTCTCCATGTCACCAAAGATGACTGCTGCCCAGTGGGGCATTTCAGCAGAACTTATGCAGAGCATATTTATCTTGTTGTCCAATATGCTCTGCAAGAGGGAGGAGAAATCCTCTTTCTAGAGGCCCAAAATAACCACTATCTTCTCATTATACCTTGAGACCAATAGGCATAAGCATAGGTGATGTGGCTGTGATATGGCTGAGCTCACCGTCATCATTTCTAGCTGCTGCTGTGTCAGCAGAGAAGGGACCACTGCCAGGTCTTTGGCCACCGTTGTGTCCTTGTTGCCCTTGCTATCCAGGGCAGGCAGTCACCCATGTACTAGGTAGCTCTCTCCCCATCTTAGAGTGGATTCTCCACAAACTGAATTGCATTGAGTTCAGAGGGGTTCTGGCAAGGAACATGGTCCCCCATCCAGGGCTCTTTAAAGGCCAGGAATTTACCCTTCTTTAACTAAAATAGGGGGTCTATAGAAAGAAAAGTGTCTGCTATCCTGCCATGTTTGGTTCATAGTCTGTTTGTCTTTCATGTGGCCCTCTCGACTAGTTCTGTGATTTAAACCTGCACAATATTTCCCGTTGTTCGAATTTTTGCATGAACCATCCCTTTTAGCTATACTGCTAGGACATCACCTATTCTTTTAGGGCAGCCGGACAAGCAGCATTCTTTAGAGAAAGAAATAAAGCAACATTTTCGTAACAGAGGTTCTTTTGTTAATTCTAGCCAGGCACACTACTTCCCACTAAAATCTAAAACAAATTAAAGTAAATGTCTTAGTATATGTGGAAATTATTTTCTAATAATGGGTAGATATTCTTGTTTATTATTTATATGCATATAATTCTGGTAGCAATTAACATCTTAATGAAATCTTTACATAGAATAATTTTTTTAATTAAAACACGTTTGTGAATGTGATTTGTTGCTCCCAGCAAACCAAGCATAATCAGGTTCCTTTTAACAACATGCAAAACTATTAACATATGAAGAATGTACTCTGAAAACATTTCTGATATGACACAGGATCATCAGAAAAAGCTGAACTTAGTCACTTAGTCACTTTTCCCAAGGACCTGCAACACAAATGAGTCTGAGATACGGCTGCAGTTACATCATGCTGATCCCATTGGCCATTTATTTTATCAGCCATTTATTTGCAGAAGGCCTGTGCATTGTGAACCTTTATTTAGCCTTTCTCCCCAGAGTTTTTTTACCCCTTGAGCAAGAGATGAAACCTCTTTCAAGTTTAGATTTCAGGAAACCTGAAATGCCATGAGAAATTAAGGTCTTGTTTATTTGGGGGATTTGACCAGATTATATCCACTGGTGACAGCCATTGATGGGGCTTTGTCAGCATTGTCCCCTAGTGCATGCAGGCAAAGCTGCTATTTGCGCTGATGGAGATTAGTCTACCCCCAAACAGGAGCAAATTACACAAATGCAAATCACAGCTTGCCATGGCTTGCTGGCCCGCACAAGAGGTTCGTCCTATGTGAATATGTTGGATCTGCAAATGCAGCGTCTCTCCTGGGCAGCCAAAGGCTAGTGGCTAGCGGGTGTTGGGATGTGACATACAGCACTTAAAGCAGAGCCTTGAAGAGGGCAGGCAAGCCACAAAACATGCTTCAGGCTTGACCTGAACATGGCCCAGGTGACTCATGGCCTGCCAGCCTCCCTCCCGACATACAGGAACCTCTTGCAAGACTTCTGATGAGCCTATGGCCAAGATTTAAGCTTTTAATGAAGCTTTGGTGACTTTTGTCCAGGCTTTTGTTTGTTTGTTTGTTTTTAATGAAAGGATCGCCCTGTTCCACTCAAACTCATGCCAAGGAGACCATGAGACTCATGCCAAGGAGAGCGCAGCTAACAGAGGCAGCAAACAGACGCAGCAGTTTGTGCCGCAGTTCACGCAGAGGGGCACACGAAGGTACCTTCGGTTCTGTTCCCTGTGGTGTACGCTTCCTCAAGTATGGTTGTGACACGCTGCACAGCACATTCCCCAGTGGCTGTTGGAGTTGCTGTGTCAGAGGCTGGGACCCAGACCGACCCTCTGACAGTAGATGCAGCTCTACAGGTCTCAGGCTGCAGGGAGTGCTTGGGGCCTCTCCGGGAGGCCTGGGCTGGCAGCCAGCTCTCCTGCAGGAGGTGTGCTGCTGTTGACGAGCTGTGTCGTCAGGTAAGGGAGTTACAGGAGGAGGTCAGTAGGCTGCGCAGCATCCGAGAAGATGAGCAAGAGATAGACAGGGTATTCTCGGAGACTGTGCAGCTTCGGGAGTCCCAGCCCCCCACAGCAGTGGAGTTGCCAGAGGGCTCTGTGCCGTGTGAAACGGTACATCATAGCACCGTAGAAGAAGGCTGGAAACTGGTCACTGCTCGTGGGAGGAGAAAGGCTCCTACTCCTCCCGAAGACTTGCAGCTGAAGAACAGGTTTAGTGCCCTCCAGGATGAGGAGGAGATGGGCATGGCTGCAAGGGAAGTACCTGGGACAACAGACCCTGTGCCCTGCCGGAACGCCTGGAAGAAGCGGTGGGTGATTGTTGTGGGGGACTCCCTGCTGCCGGGGACGGAGGCATCTATCTGCCGACCTGACCTCATGTCTAGAGAGGTTTGTGGCCTGCCAGGGGCTCGTGTGAAAGATGTCATGGAAAGACTGCCAAGGCTTGTCCACGCTTGGGACTATTACCCACTGCTGCTCTTCCATGTGAGCACTAATGACACCAAGGGCAAACTGGAGACCATCAAGCAGGATTTCAGAGCTCTGGGGATGGTGGTCAAGGGTCTGGGAGCCCAGGTCATCTTCTCCTCAATCCTGCCAGTGAGGGGGATGGATGAGAGGAGGAGGAGACGGACTTCCCAAGTTAAGGACTGGCTGTGCCGCTGGTGTTGGCAACAGGGTTTTGGTTTCTACAACCATGCTACCCTGTTTGAAGATCGACAACTGATGGCGAGAGATGGGATCCACCTCACGAGGCGGGGCATGCGGGTCTTTGCCAACAGGTTGGCCAGCCTGGTAAGGAGGGCTTTAAACTAGGAAAGATGGGGGAAGGGGAGAGTTATAGTGCCAGGGTAGATGGCAAAAGACAGCTCAAGTCAGGATGCCTCCATCAGGTGAATGCAGCCAGGGAAGTGCGCATGGGATGTGGCTATGGAGGATCCTCTCCACTCACGGTGCACCCCTGTGAGTAAGAAGTCAAGCAAAGGGGGCAGGGGACCTGCATGGATGAGCAAGGAGCTCCTGGCAAAACTCAACCAGAAGAAGGAAGTATACAGAAAGTGGAAAGGGGGACAGGCCACTTGGGAGGAATATAGGAACGTTGTCAGAGTATGCAGGGATGTGACAGGAAGGCTAAGGCCCATTTGGAATTAAATCTGGCAAGAGATGTCAAGGACAACAAGAAGGGCTTCTTCAAATACATCAGTAGCAAGAGGAAGACTAGGGAAAATGTGGGCCCTTTGCTGAATGGGGTGGGTGCCCTGGTGACGAAGGATGCAGAGAAGGCAGAGTTACTGAATGCCTTCTTTGCTTCAGTCTTTACTGCTCAGGCCAGCCCTCAGGAACCCCAGACCCTGGAGGCAAGAGAGAAAGTCTGGAGAGAGGAAGACTTTCCCTTGGTGGAGGAGGAGTGGGTTAGAGATCATTTAAGCAAACCTGACACCCACAAATCCATGGGCCCTGATGGGATGCACCCACGAGTGCTGAGGGAGCTGGCGGACGTTATTGCTAAGCCACTCTCCATCATCTTTGAAAGGTCATGGAGAACAGGAGAGGTGCCTGAAGACTGGAAGAAAGCCAATGTCACCCCAGTCTTCCAAAAGGGCAAGAAGGAGGACCCAGGGAACTACAGGCCAGTCAGCCTCACCTGCATCCCTGGAAAGGTGATGGAGCAGCTCATCCTGGAGGCCATCTCCAAGTATGCGGAGGACAAGAAGGTGATCAGGAGTAGTCAGCATGGCTTCACCAAGGGGAAATCATGCCTAACCAATCTGATAGCCTTCTATGATGGAATGACTGGCTGGGTAGATGAGGGGAGAGCAGTGGATGTTGTCTGCCTTGACTTCAGCAAGGCTTTTGACACTGTCTCCCATAGCATCCTCATAGGCAAGCTCAGGAAGTGTGGGTTAGATGAGTGGACAGTGAGGTGGATTGAGAGCTGGCTGAATGGCAGAGCTCCGAGGGTTGTGATCGGCGGCACAGAGTCTAGTTGGAGGCCTGTAGCTAGCGGTGTCCCCCAGGGGTCAGTACTGGGTCCAGTCTTGTTCAACTTCTTCATCAATGACCTGGATGAAGGGACAGAGTGCACCCTCAGCAAGTTTGCTGACGATACAAAACTGGGAGGAGTGGCGGATACACCAGAGGGCTGTGCTGCCATCCAGAGGGACCTGGACAGGCTGGAGAGGTGGGCGGAGAGGAACCTCATGAAGTTCAACAAAGGCAAGTGCAGAGTCCTGCACCTAGGGAGGACTAACCCCCTGCACCAGTACAGGTTGGGGGTTGACCTGCTGGAAAGCAGCTCTGCAGAGAAGGACCTGGGAGTGCTGGTGGACACCAAGTTGACCATGAGGCAGAATTCACGTGCCCTTGTGGCCAAGAAGGCCAATGGTATCCTGGGGTGCATCAGGAAGAGTGTTGCCAGCAGGTCGAGGGAGGTGATTCTCCCCCTCTCCTCAGCCCTGGTGAGGCCACATCTGCAGTACTGCGTCCAGTTCTGGGCTCCCCAGTACAAGAGGGATGTGGCACTACTGGAGCAAGTCCAGCGAGGGGCTACAAAGATGATGAGGGGACTGGAGCATCTCTCTTATGAGGAAAGACTGAGAGAGCTTGGCCTGTTTAGCTTGGAGAAGAGAAGGCTGAGAAGAGATCTTATCAATGTGTACAAGTATCTGAAGGGAAGGTGTCAAGAGGATGGAGCCAGACTCTTTTCAGTGGTGCCCAGCGACAGGATGCGAGGTAACGGGCACAAAGTGAAACACAGACAGTTCCATCTGAACATGAGGAAAAACTTTTTCACTGTGAGGGTGACAGAGCACTGGAACAGGTTGCCCAGAGAGGTGGTGGAGTCTCCTTCTCTGGAGATATTCAAAAGCCGCCTGGACGCGATCCTGTGCAACGTGCTCTAGGTGACCCTGCTGAGCAGGGGGGTTGGACTAGATGATCTCCAGAGGTCCCTTCCAGCCTCAGCAATTCTGTGATTCTGTGATTCTATGAAATAAGTCAGATGAGAATCCTCTCTGGATGACTTAAGAGTCTAGAGACCATTAGAGGCACTTTAGCAAGCTTTGGCCAAAGCTAAATCTAGATGAGCTGGCTATTCTTGCTGAGATCTATTTTGCCCCAGCCTCACAATTATTTATACATCAGGACTCACATTTTCCAGTGTAGCTGTGTATGACCACTTTTACACACCTAATTAAGCCCAGAAATGCATGTTTAGTGTTCTAGTGATTACAGAACTGCCCAGTAATCTTTAGCACTTATGTACGTGTGAAATGGTGCATATGACATCAAAGCTGTGTACACACATTAAATAATTCATCCTCACAATAATCCCGAGAGGCAGGGGGGAGAGGCACAAAGCTAAATAACTCATTCCTGTTCTTTTAGCAAGTCTCTGGAAGAGTCAGGGTTAAGGATTGCAAGTTTTCAGTGTCGAGCTTTGTGCTTCATCTATTAGCTCTTCCTTCACTGCCGTAGACATAAGTAGCAGCTCATGTGTTATTTGGAACATTTCCTACTCCAAGTCATGCTCCTGTGGGAAGCAATCAAGAATTCACGTGAACAAAATATTACATAAAAATAAACTAGCAACCCCCAGGTTGGAGTGGCTGGTGCTGTCTAGGAAAGGTAACACTGCAAAGATGGGCGATGCTGCTTGAATCGCTTGTGATACTAATACCAACACATGTGTTGTAACACTACTTCAGTGTCTGTATTACTAAGCCTTTAGAGCAAGGAGGGCAATGGCTTTCTGGACATGATGTGATGGGTGAGGAGGACTCTTTCCTTCCCCTGACCAACCTCCTGCTTCCTAGCTGACTGGGTTGCAGTGCCCCGGTGTATCTGCATGGTGGAAGCTGTGTCCCGAGGTGGCCTAGGAGAGCCGAGCCCTGCCCTTCACATCAGACAAAGTTATTTTTCCAACAAGCCTTTGGACTTCAGACATTATAAATATGCTACTTTTTTATTTTAATCTAGGTCCATACTTGCTGTAGGTATCTTTCTACTCAATTCAAATTTATTTGCAAAGTTTATATTGCCCCTTTGGAATGCTGGCACTGAGTTTACATATTCTTTAAAAAGCCATTTTATCTTCAAAGAAAACCCCCTAAAACTTCTGTAACCTATTCCAGATCTTTGCACAATGCACAGGAGGCTCTGGAGAAACCTAGATAACAGGGACCTTTTCCTATCTAGAGATGTTTGGACATTCCTTTTGGACCATGTGGCAATATATCCATTTTCAAATAGATACACCCTCCTTCTGTAATATGACTCAAGAGGAGAGAGCCCACACAGTTGTTTCGGTTACTTAGGAACTTCCATGTCTGATTAATCAGTTTCTCTCTCTGCTTCGAGGAACCTAATTGAACTTGTCATTTTATTCCTCTGAAATGTGCTCACAGACTCAAAAAATTTTGGCATTTCTAATATTTATTTTCCACACAGCAGTTGCCAAGTGTACCTCCCTTGGGGATGATACAAACTGGCTTCTGTATTAACTAAGATCATCCCATACCTTTTTTTGGTGCATGACTGTGGAGAATGGAGCTTCTTCTGCTCCTTTTGTGCAGTTTGGCAGGAACTGAGCCCCATTATATATCATTGGGTCTTCCATATCAGCAGTGCCCCTCTTTCTCTTACTCCCACCGTATCTTTTCCCTCCAGCATCTTCCAATTACAGTATTCCTTCCATTACCATTAAATTTAACATAATCCATCAAGTACTCCCAGAGGGGATATCTTTCACTTTGGATTTATCTGCTAATAGAAACATGGTAGCAGATGATCTCTCTCTCTCTTTTCTGGGAGATTATTAATTACTAATGCAATTTTATCACAGAAGCCTGACAGTCTCCAAACATAGTCTCATATCTTCCTGTTTCATTTGAATTTCTCCAGTGTAAATTACTCCCTCATAGTCCTGGTTTCTATAGGTACTCATTGCATTCCAATATAATTCATAACAAATAGAAATAAATGATTTTATGGATGTGTCTCTTCTTCCTCCTCCTTAGCTCCCCATCCATTGTTTGATTCTGTTCTCTTTGGCACATTTACACACTCATTTTTCACAGGGTTATAAATGTTACAGCAGGGGTCATGGATCAAATTCTTAGCTATAGACACAAGGCTCCCATCTAGATGAATAGCTTCTTGGAGTTTAAGGCCAGAAAGAACCATTAGATCATCTGTTCTAACTTCCTGTATATCACAGGCAATTACATTTCACACAATCACCGATGTACTGAACCTAATAGCTTCTTTGGCTAAAGTACATCTTCTAGAAAGGCATCCAGCCATGATTTGAAACTCTCCAGAGATAAGAATCCACAGGTCCCTTTGAGGATTTGTTCCAGTGGTTAATTACCCTCACTCTTAAAAATATATGCCTTATTTCCCATTTTAATTTGTCTGGCTTCAGCTTCCAGCCACTGGCTCTTATTATGCATTTTTCTGCTAGGTAAAGAACGTCTTAGTAGCTGATGTTTCCTGCAGTGGAAATACTTTACATACTACAACAGAATCATCTTTCACTATTCTTTCTGATTAAAAAAAAAATGTTATGAGCAGTCTCTCTCACAGGAAAATAGATTCTCAAGCCATTAAATCATTTCTATGGCTTTTTTTGGCACCTTATCCAATTTTCCCTCACAAGGAATGACATTCATGTGTCTAAAGTCACCTCTTTGTTGTGATATGCTGGAGGAAACCCTGCTGCCTTCTCCTCAACTTGTTTAAGATATAGTCCAGACACCATCAAGGCATGGCTACGCATAAACACAAAACTTGGAGTCCAGTCTTGGAAGGTGATGAGCTTTCTCAATCACTTCAGCACAGCCTGAAAACTCTGTCTTGTCCTTTCCAGGGCAAGCAGACACAGGCCAGCAACACAATCATTACCCAGATCTGCCTCCTCCTTCACGCACTCCCCAGTCATTGTTATTTTGGCAAAAACAGCAATTCTGCCATGCATTCCCTTGGCCAAGCTGGTTGGAGAGCAGCAGCACCTGAGATTGTGTCTCTCTCCACGGCCAAATATGCAGCAGAAGAGCCTCCAGACCTCTGCTGTTCTCCTCCCGAAGCAAACCTCCTGTAATGGAATGCATGCTGGGGTAGGAAGCATCGGGTGACAGACGAACAACTGTTCTGTGGAGTAGTAGATGGGCTTCCTGGGCATGGTCCGTCAGGGATCCACCACAGAGAAACTGTTTTCTTTTGTTTTGTTGTGCTTTGTTTCCCCAAAGATGAGCGACTTCTCTTCCAATAATGATACTTTCAGGGAAGAGGCTGTTGAGTGGCCTTTCCAGTCTGGTACTTGGCCAAGGAAAAGCAGTTACTGAATGAGCGCACTGGTGTACCTACCCTGTCCAGGGCTAATATTTATTTTTATTAGTGATAGGTAGCTACAAGTGTCTCTGAATGTCTCATCTAGATAATGAAAGATTCACTTAAAAAAACAAACAGCAAATAGCTTTAAGGAAGTTTTATGACTAAACTGGGAAGCAGTGCTGTTTTTGCGGCGTACCCCATGGGAAAGCAAGGACTGGAAGTACTTTCCATCAGGCTCAGACTGCTTGAATCCCATCTGTGTTCAATTACAAACCAGCCAGCTACTGATCCCTGCCATCAGGCTTGCCGCTGGACCTGGCACTGCTGCTGGAAGAGGTTAGATGTGGCTGGAGTCTAAGGTGAAGGGCAGACAACTAAGGAAGCCAGCCCTTTCCCGTCTATTCAGACAAGGATGCTGAGAGCTCCCATTTAGGGGTATGTAGACCTTCATGCTCCAGAATGGAGGGACAGGTAGTTGCTAAGGATTTTAGGTGCCTTTAGGTATTAGGTGTTGCCTATGAATGCTGAACTGATGAGGCTTAAGATGCCTAAAGTCTGTATGTGGTGGGATTTAGATCTTACACATCGTGGTGGTGCAGGACAGGGAAGGCATCAGGCAGAGGTCCCTGCACAGGGGTGCACCAGCCACAGCCTTGTGGCTGTCCCTGCTGCGTGGTGTTTCATGGTGTGTCCTCTAACATGCACATGGGGATCGTCATGGATGCCAGGCAGTGCCTGTCTGCCTGTGCCAGCCAACACTGGGAAATGGCTTTGACTCTGCTATTCAAGCTTCATCAGCAGGCTCCAAGCACACATCCCCAGCAAGGAAATCAAAGGCATGAAATGCACTCCACTTTCAGCCCATGCCTGTGCAAAGCCAGGTGCTGTGGAAGGCACTGGAAGAGACTGTGTTTGCAGGTCGCTGAAGGCAGTGGGAAAGGAGGAAGCAGAGCCAAGCACTCCGCGAGACCTGCCAAGCTGGGCTCAGGGCTTCATTTTTGTCTTGGGGCCCCACCAGCAGGGCTGAACTTTGGTTATTTGGCTCTTCCAAGTTCTCCCTGGACCACTGAGCTCATGGATGTGTTAGAAAGAAAACATCTGTGCTAACGGATAGTCTTTGGATCTTGGGCTTCTGCAAACCTCATGGCCATGCTGTGAGATCCTCTATTTGGGCATTTGGGGGAGGGAAAGGTGAGGTAGGGAAGAAGCTTTTCTTGCTGTTGAAATATTTTATTTTGGGGGGAGGGGGGATAGCTATTTGTTTAGCTTTGATGAAGCCAGCGCAAATCATTTGTTTGATGGATTAGGCAGTTAGTTTTAATTTATCAGGTTGCCTAGGGTACAGGACAGGCAGGTTAGCTGGAGCAATTGTTTCTATACAAATGGAAAGAATAATGTCCAGAAAAGTCTGTGTTAAGGGGACTGCTCTCTCCTCTGCAGACCACTCCACAATACTTACTCTTTAAGTCCCAGTCAAGTCTCCTGAGGAGACCTGAGTTAGCAGTTAAAGGTAAAGACCTATGCGGCCTTTAGCTGTAGACTAAATTTCACTCTAATAATGCAGCCTTGGCATATGCAATGCTGTTGGTTTTTTTTTCCTCATAGGAATGATTTGATAAGGGCTGTTTTTGTTGCACTGTTGCTAAAACCTTGCGCTTCCATTATTATGAGTTGCCAGGTGTAACAGCAATATACGTAAAAGCGGGCCATTAACTCAGTCACTTGCAAAGCAGAATATTATGAGTCTATTTTTTTTGGCCACAGTGACTGACAGAGGGCTACCAAGTTACTAGTAATGTGTCTTGCTCGTTTTATCCCCAGGTTAGGGTAGAGTGGCTAAAGGGCACCCAAGGTATCCAAGTATGTTATTGTGGGGAAAGGTACAGTCTGGACTGCCAGGAGCGAAGCCAACCTGCACCAGCTTCCCACGTGCGTCGTTGCATCCCAGGGGAAGTGTGGGGTACTTTGCCCTCCTGCAAAATGATATGGTTACATATCATTTTGTGTGGTAAACACGTCCACATCTCAGCAGTGTGACTGATGTGTAACTGGCCTCTACCACTCTGCTTGCGAATGTGGTAGAGCGTTTCTAATTTACAGCAGCTTCTCCTCCTGATTTATTTACCAACGCAGGCTCTGGAGAAGATTGATTTTTTTGATGCAGAACTAGACACTTTCTTTTCTTGACAATACTGGCCTGCAAACATTTCCTGTAAAGTCAAAGTTTGACCAGTTTTTTATAAGAGTGAACATTTCCCCAGTGCTCATGTTATCCTTGGTAGGGATTCAAACAAAATTTCAGGAGCAAAACGGCACTGAGGGCTCACGGTACCAAAAAGGTTTTAGAAGTTATCCTGCTTGTGTGCTGCAGATGAAGCTGAGATGCAGTTTGCTTCCACTACTGGCCACCAATGAGTCAGCAATTCCTGCTACAAAACATCTTTATGCCTCTCCACAGAAATGCAGAACTAACCATTTTAATTCCCATATACAACAATATAAGGGGGCCAAAAAAAAAAAGTTATTTTTCAGCTGGATCCATGCAGCTATATCTTGCTCACCAGGCCTCCAAGCAAGCACTTGTGTTGGCACTATGGAGGAGGCCATATGGAGAGGAGAAGGAATAAACTGCCAGAGGGCAAGGGACTACAGCAAAATGTACATCAGCCCATGGTCTCATGACTCACCATCCTGTAAGAAACACTTTCCCATTCATTCACACCTCCCCGCTCCTCTGTCTAGAAGACAAATGCTCTGCTCTCTTTTGAGACTTCAGCCTACACTTTCATGGTCAGCAGAAGGATTTTAGCCTCAGCAGGGGCCAACTGACATAGCATCTAAGATTAGATCACTAATAACTATTTAAAACTCTCTTACAATCAACAAGAAAGGGCAAAGAGCAAAAGAGTAAGAATAGTGTGGCACTGAGTTTGAAGGCTCTGTCCTTTCTTTTGACAGCAAATAGCTTTGTCACGTCTTTAATAATGAAGAAAAGCAATGGCAGGGCCCAGCAGTGTTTTGAATGGGATTAAAAGCTAACAAAATGGTGGGCATCCTCACCTCAAGTCAGGGCTGAATGTCTTGAATAACAGAACCCGAAAGGAATCAGATTATGTATTTGTTTAAAAGGTCAGCTGTTGGTCACTATAGAAGTAGTCCTTCTTTCTAGCACCAGATAAAGCTGTTTGTGTTGCCATTTCAGTGGGACAAGTCACTCCTTTAACTAAGCTAAATCAAGCCCTCAGCCTTTCTGGGGGAAATGAAGTTAAACAGAAACAGGCTGGACACTGCCCGGTCTCCAGGACACTTTCCTCAGCCTTTTTTTCATTTCTCTAGGTGCTTCCCAAGTCCCTACAGCCCATAAGGGTGTCTCACTGCTGCTGCTGCCAGGAGCTCTGGGCTCTGCGGTGGCCCATTTCCAGGCTGCATCTGGGCCTGCCACCCGGAGCCCTGTCCTGCCATGCAGGAACAAGCACAGAGTTGTGCCAACCTTGGAGGGCCCTGTTTTGAGCTTTTTTGAGTATTATGGCATTTTGCTGCTCGTTTGGTATCATCCACACATAGCCACATTTTGGCCAGTTCCAACATCTTGACTGAAGATCTCTAAAGCTGAAAGTGGAAGCTGCTTTTTTCTCCCAAAAAATAAAAAAAAAAACAATCTGGGGCTAAAAGCCAGACTTTCAGGCTGCTCACAGTCCACTTTCATAGCAGATCAGGTACAGAGCCCAGAGCGCTGAAGGAAGGTGGCACCCTTTGCTCGCATGCTGGGAGCACCTCACCGCAGACCCCAACCCTCGGGCAGAACAATTTTGTCCGTGTCACTGCCAGGGAGCCCTTTGCCACCCACATGGCCCTGCCCCAAATGGGTTGTGTGTACGACGGTCCTCAGACATCACCGGGGTGCTGGAAGGGGCTGTCCACCCTCTGGACCGGCACTTGTTGAGTGGGAGGCACACAAGGCACGATATTTTAGGAAATGCCACTTGCCTCTGGTTTGCATTTTTGCATGGGAAGAGTGAATCCTGACCCATTCTCAGGCTGGTCTTGCCTATTCTCCTATATATCATAGCCTAAAACACCACAGGCCAGCGGAAAGGGCACGCAAGCACAGCCCCAGAAAGCTTTGCTCTCTTCTCATCTCTCCTACCAGTCTTGGATCACTGCAGGCCACCTAATAACACCACCGCCACCACTGACTTTAGAGAAAATAGAGACAGTCCCTTGCTAGAGCTGTCAGCCAGGCAGATTTTATCAGTGCTATAATAAGAATAAATAAAAGCCCCCAAATAAATAGGAGAAGATATGGAGGCAGATAACTGTAATTCTCATGACTGATAGCATTACTCAATTCAGACATTAACATTCTAGCTAAAGCTTTAAACCTTGGACTTAGAGAGCATGCCTGTTATTAATTTTGCCTGCTCAGGCTGTGCTGGTAGCAGGTAGGTGTTATGTGCATAATTTAAAAATGACTTTGGATTAGGTTGCACATTAGGCTTTGCAGAGACAATGATTGAATTTTTTTTCCCAGGCTGATGATGAAGGGACTAACTTACTGAGATCTGAACATTTGTTTTTTCCCCTGTGAAGGTTTGGGAGGAGTGTTTACTGGATGGATACCTAGCCTGTATAATTCCCCATGATCCTCTGTTAAGATAATGCCTTCTAATCCTTGTTCCTTAACTAAGAAATGAGGCGCGGCAAGTCCCCATGTCTCCATTACATTTCTATGACATAATTCCTTTCCTTCTGGTGTTTCACCCAGAGACATTTATTCTTCACCTCTCCTGAAAAGCTTTGTGCTCCGGTGCAGAAGTGATGCTGAGCCCTGCCCTGGAGGAGCACGCCCACCAGTACCAATGGCAGAGCTGCCCCGTGCTGCGGGCGGTCGTGGCGTGGGACGCATGGGTGTCCCTGCTGTGTGTTGGGGAGAGCTGATCCCTGGAGTGACTTTCAGCCATCTCCGTGGGGAAAAAGAAAAAACTGATTCCCATAGCAATGGCAGGGTTCGATCCAGTCAGTTACAGCTATAAATGGCAGAAGGGGTTTCCCCTGTGTGAAATCGGTGGCTGCCAAGTTGTGTTACGTTGTTGCTATTATTTTTCACATGTGAAGAGACTTCTTTTTTTTTTGGAGAAAAATTTTGAATATTTGTGGAGCCTGTTTTCACCATGCACACACACACATACACATATATGCATACATATGGAAAGAGAGAGACAGACAGAGAGGGGAGGAAACTAGCATCAAAACATCATCAGCGCAAGTGATCAGGAAGTGGCTCTGTCAGCATTCCTGTAAAAGCAGTTTTGCTCATGATGCTCTCTACCCCATCTGCACACATGTGAATAAATAAATTGCTTTACTCCTATGACAAGTCCATTGAACTCCTGCCAGACTTTATGATTCTGCATTGACCCACCAGAATTGAAAATGGATTATCTTGGAGGCAAAAAAAAAAAAAAAAAAAAAAATAGAATGGATATAGAAGTTGTTATTTATTCTGTCTCAGCTTTGTTTTAATGTCAGTGAAAATGCGAGTACAATGGAATATAATATTGCACTCTCCAAATGCAGACTCATAGCTTGAAAATCTGGGGTAAGATATCATTTCTGCTGAAGTCAGTAACAAATTCTTAGTGACTTTATTGGGACAGGATTCCATCCCTTAATTTGCTTCAACATTAAACTGAGTGCTCCTCTGAATAGCAAAGATGACTTATTGGAAAGCAATACCAGGGCATGTCATACCCAGTTGTTAGGATTACCTTGGGCGTATCATTACTCTTTCTGCTAACTGAATTTTAAACATTAATATTAGATGGCTGTTCATAGAAAGGAGACCCATTAAAGACAATCATATGACATGTGCTGTCATATGTTGCTCTGCTATTTAAAAAAAACTCTGATGATATTCTTTATATCCATTACCTAAAAATACCAAGGGACAAAGTCAGAATTGAGGATATGCACTCTAAACTATCAAAGGAAAAAAAACAACCTATGTTTTCTTAAACATAGGTAGCAATTACAACATTGATTTTTGTCTCTTCTTTTATAATTTGTTCCTGGGTGTTAAGATTCCATTACTCAAAGCTGGACCTTAACTGAAGACGAGAAATATCTCTTTACAAAAAATAAATAAAATGCAGATATTTTATTGATCAAAACTATGCTTTTGTGTGTGCACGATGATCTTGTGACTCTTGAAAACAACTACCAGAAGAGCAAAAACAATAACGTTAATGTGAAGGGCTGAAATGATGGCAGTATATTTGCCTGCCTACTCCTTGTGTTGGTATAAAATGGGAAAACAGTTCCTTGGAAAGTTATCATTATTTCCTCTTGTGTCGTTTAGAATAGACTTACAAATGCAGTTATGTGTTACTGTCAAAAGGAAATGTCAATTTGTGACAGTATAGCCCTTATTTGCCAGCGAACATGCTAATACATGCAAAACTGTTTCCCTGGCTGTTTTGATAGTGACAGCTTTCAGCAGAAATATTCAGACTTCTTCATTTAAATGTAGTATGCAGTTAGAGATTAAGATCTAATTTTTCATGTCTAATTGCTTTTGTTTTGTTAAGAATTTCTTAGCGTTCATCAGTGATTTAATTTTTAAAAATACAAATAATATGGCAAAACCATGATCCAAGACCATAGGACACGTTGAAGGGCCTCAACAGTTTTGAAACCACAAGTGTGAAGAAGTAAAATTGTCCGAGTAATTGGAATCTAAGCTTAATTCACATGGAAAACTGATCCTTTGAAATGAGCAGGACTCTTTCTGTGTCATTGAGTGGGCTTTAGATCAGCCATTTGGGACCACAAAGAGATCTGAAGTGATTTTCAACCCTTCTTTTCATCTGTGGACGAGCAGAGATGAGAGCCCTTTAGCGTGGCCCAAAGGCAATGCATGGCTGAGCGCGCTATCCTCGGACAGCTTTCGCGTGTGTCCAGGTTAGACCACTCCACCATCCCCCACACATATCTGGGCCAGATATGGGCCCCAGTGGCAGCGGCCAAATCTAGACTAACTCTGTGTTTGTCTCACATCTTTTATTACATTTACATCTACCAATAGATATTTTATTTTTTTGTTTTTATTGGCTGCACTATTTTAGTTTGCATTCCTTTCTTCTGCTCTTTTGTGTTTTGTTTCTCTGTAGTATATGGGTTTTTCTTAATGTGACATCTTTGTGCAAACATATGCATCTGATGAAGGCAAAATAGATTTATTGCATTTAGGCTAATATAGAGGAAAGGGGAAATTGCCCACATAATAGAACAGGAGATTCGGTTTTAACTATGTCATTTCTCTCATCTCCATAGTAGTGAAGACACAAATATAAAATATATAATCTACCTCCTCCTTCAAAGATATCAACGTACAATTAAAACCCACAAGGTTTGACAACCTGTTGTCAAATTGTTTAAGCAGTTGTTTCAGAATCTGACAGACAAACTTATAAACAAAACGTAGAGCACCAGATTGTGGCATGAGGTGGCATCATCACGTGGCTTCCTCAGTCATCTCAAAATTTGGAAGACAAAAAAAATAGAAGAATACTTTTTTTTCCTTGAATAAATAACAGTTTAATTACATTATAGAAATAAAATATGATATGGTAGTAATACACTGGAAATCTTACAGAAATGCTATTCTGCTACTGGTAGGTAAATGGTCAAAGCTACTTTTAATGACAATCTGAACAGTACTTGTGTACAAACTATTATACAGGTTGCTAATGAAAGATATTGCAGCAGTTGCAAGGATGTTATCAGCTCAAACAAACATCTAATGATACAATATTCTTCTAAGAGGAAGTAATAATGTTAGATTTACAGACAATAAAGAGTTATGTTCTCCACTTTGAAACACTGGAAATAAAAAGCTCAGGTAATCCAATTTCTTTACCTTATATTATCACAAGGAAAGATTTTTCCTTTCTCTATGAAACAGCATCCCAAGAGACCCTGTAAACAGTTTATTCAAAGGTAGTATTTGAGATGTCACAGCAACTTCAACAATTGTCCTAGTCTACAATTACAGACTTTTTAGGCCACTGCTTGTACAGATGACTTTTTTATTTTTCACTTATTTACATACATTCAGCCCAATAACAGCAGGTAAAATGCTCTGTCTATCTCACAATAGACACACTAACATTTTCATCAAAAGGCCAGTGCAAGAAAATGTGGACAGTGATTGCACAGCATCGAGGAGATTATATCATACAAATATACAATTAGACTGTTGAGAATCTTAACTCTGCACGCACGTGACATAGATGGTCTTCTTTATAGATACACAACACCTGAAGTTGGTAAGTATACATAACTGGAACTATAGTTACTTGACTGAGGATGGTATGGATGGTTGTGGCACAGTATCATTTGGCTGCGCTATCACTAAGTGAAGGTAGACAATCGCAAATTAGGAATACCTAAAGCAGAAGTTTAAGTACAGCTAATCTTGGAATGGCAATGGATTTTCTAATGACAGAGTAGTGTGCAACTTGCCACCTCTTTAATAAATGATTCTAAGTGAACCGACACAGTTCCCAGAGCATTAGAAAAACTCATTATGCATTGAAGATAGTGATGATAGACAGTAATGTTTCACAGGATGCTATTTCTTATTATATCAGTAAGCACCAAGTTAAGTGCCAAGACAGCCCCATTGTCCCATGATTTATCATGTAAAATTTAGAACTTGAATGCACAACAGAAGTCCACAAAATTTGCATTTAGGTCACAAGAAGACAGTTTCAAAAATGGCTCTTAAAATACTTCTGCATTTCAAGTGGGCTTTCCCCCCGCTCCTAGAGGATTGCTTTAGGATGAACTACATCTAGATAGTAGAAAGATCTTTGAGTAGGAGGACTCGCACATCCTCTGGGAATCGTCTCCAATTCACCGCTCTTGGCTGACTGCCTTGGCGCCCTCACGGGCACTGTGCTCGGCCCTATCTCCCAGGCAAGCAGTGGGGGAACAAGGCGGAAGAGGAAAATGCCCCTGTACCTTTCAGCTGTCACTCAGCACCTTGCCTGACAAGATCTTTAACACGTGCCATGCTACACCAAGTTTTTGCCCGCTGAGCTTGAACCTCCACTGCCCTGGCATCACTTAGGCCAGTGCACAGCTGCTGGCCGAAAGCAGCTTAGCCTTTTGTGCTACTGGCTGCTCTGACGTGCTTTGAGATATCAGAAAGGCCATGGGGACGTCAAGGGGTCCAGGGAGCAAGGGCTGTAGCCGTACTCCCTTTCTCTAGGTAACCCCTGAGGAAGGGCTGCAGTACAGCACAGATTGGGCTCCACGAGCCCCATGCCAAAAACGGATTCACCTCTCTTGTGGGAAGCGTCTTAACAGTGCTAAGCTGGCTTAACAGTGATTTTGGCAGAAATCTGCCAGAACAAGGATCAGGAAATGGTCCAAAATGCAAGGCAGCAGAAAACAAGGCCCAGTACTTCTGATTTAGGATGGAATTACAGAATATCCATGCCCCAAAGACTCTTCAAAAACATGCTCTTCGACAAAGTCCCAGATGGTAAAAACAATTCCATCATGGAACAAAGTTGCAATTTTCATTCAATAATTTCTCCTTCCTTGCCTTGAAGCTGATGGTGTCAAACCTTGTCAACTGTATCCTAGTTTCACAGTGAGACTCACCTCATTTCAAACAGTAAGATTTAAATACTGAAGAGCTTAAAAAAAATTACCATTTATTTCTAGTGTTCTCAGTTTTCAGGAAAATCTTCAATACCCATTTTCAGTTGTCAGGGCTGGCTCATGCCATACTCTGGCTCCTGCTTCACCTTATTCTCGGGCATAATTAAAAGGCTACTTTCCCTAACACATGCATGCATCTCAGTGTGGATCTGTATGTTCTTAATATGGTACTTTCATCATTAATCAGTTGGAAGAACTCAATTTTAGAAACAGAATTTGTGTGCAAAGCGTGCAACAAGAAATACAGTTTACATTTGGTCATAGTGTCCTATCTTAGTTATGCTACCATGACTCACACTTATTAGTATACTTACACACACACACACACACACACACACACGCATACACACAAATAGATATTTATTTATATACACACTCACACAATAAGAAAATGTCTGACAATATTTCCTCCTCTTTTAGTGAAGACCGGAGTTTGGCATCCCAGGCTCTGAGTCTGCTTAAACCTGGGATACAGGAATGCAACACACTTCAAGTATACATCAACTGCACAGTGATAGCATAACACATTGCATCTGACACATGCTGTCTTCAGAGGTCCAGCACCAGCATGGGACTAAAAACAGTTGCCCGTTAAAGGAGCCAGTATCCGGGACCTTCTCTTTTCAGTGTTCATTTTCACACAAGGCCCAAGAGAAGGGCAAGAGTCTGTACAACAGTGAATGTCCTTCTGCAGTGGTATTTAAAAGTCTGAAACAGTGCATTCGTCTCTTATATTCCTTCTCTATTCCTTTGTTGCTGTTATTCTCGTAAGCATGTGAAAGTAAAAGGTAACGGGGAAATAATTTCAGTAGAAGAACACAGACCTCTCCTCTAAGTCCACAGCAGACCACTAAAAGTGTAAAATTTCCAAAATAACTCATAGGAATTATTCAAACACAGTGTTTTCAATGGGGTTTACATACCACGTTTCACATTATTTCCACATAAGTCTACCTTATCACTTTGTTTAATCAGACGAATATCAATAACACATAATAAAACAGCATACAGTTCACAGGACACAACACATTTTACAAAACCTCTAAAACTCAGCACTGCCGCTTTTGGAAAAAAAATAAAAACTCCTATTACTTACAGACAGGAAATACATTTCACATTGAAATGAACAGCATGATTACATGGCTTTTTCTTATTTGATGGTATTGTTTTAGGATGTATTAGTTTTCAATTAGGTTTCACAATTTTTCTTCACACCCCCAAAAGGAACTTTTGCCAATTTGATATTTTCACTGTGCTCTTTCACAAAACTCATTATAATTTGGTAAACACTTTTTGAGAAAAAACTTTTCAGAATTTAATTTGAATCCCTAATTGTAAAACTTGAAGAACTGGCTGATGGTAATGCTCTGAACACAATCATTGTTTAGCTTACAATGACAAACCAAAAAAGTATTAAAGGAGGGTACAAACACATTAAGCCACGGGTTTGGTTTTCTCTGTTTTGCTGATTTTTTTAAAACTATTTCCTTTTCACACAATGCTGAGAAGTCTCTGACTTACAATGCTTCAGCAGTTGTGTCTGTGGAGACAGACATAGTAACTCTGGCAATCTTAACTGTGCTCTTAATGCAGCTCTCCGCAGCCCTGTGAACGTTACCTGCATTGTTGGCATGCTTGTGCTGGCAGTCAGACTCCATGCTGTTATCGAGGGGCTGCGCAGTTCCTTCGCAGGTGGGGAACATGCTCCGGAAAGCATGTCGCAAGTCCTTGCTCCTCAGAGCATAGATGATGGGATTCACTGTCGAATTCAGCAAACAGAGCATGCTACAGAACGCAAAGATAGTCTTGATGAGCTTGTTCATTTTCCCAAAGACATCATACACCATTATGGCGAGGAGAGGGCCCCAGCATATGATTAAAACAACTAGAATAAGGACCAAGGTTTTGGCTAACCTGATGTCCATACGAGTTTGATCAGGCCTAGTGATCTGTACTTTCCCATCCTCCGCAGTCTGAATGATTATGCTTTTCTGAGTGCCACGCTGAATCATTCGAACAGCATGGCTGTGAGCCTTCCACAGTATGTACATGTAGGCATACACAATGAACAGCAAGAGTACGCTGGTGACCCCAATCCAGAACATCAGGTAGGTCTCGTCGATGAGGGGGAATATGTCGGAACAAACAGAATTGAGTTTTTTGCAGTTCCAGCCGAGCAGAGGAAGAACAGCTATTACAATAGCAATGGTCCACATCACACAGAACGCTACAACAGCCTTTGGTCGGGTAACAATCCTTTTGTAAGCTAGTGGCCTGTGTATAGATATGTACCGGTCTATTGCCGTGAGGAAAAGGCTACCTACAGAGGCGGTGAACGAGGCTGTAACTCCACCCAGTTTGAACAAGAAAACATTAGGGCTGTCCTTCCGGTGGAAAACATGGAAATCAACAAAACTGTAGACAAAAATCACGCTGCCCAGGAGGTCGGCCACAGCCAGGCTGCCGATGAAGTGGTAGGAGGGTCGACACCGGAGGCTTCGAGAGTGGAGGATGACGCACAGGACGAGGAGGTTCTCCAGGACAGTGAAGGTGCCCAGGGTGAGGGACAGAACTGCAATAGCCAGCTGCTGGCTGGGGTTCAGGATCATAAAACACTCCATATCCATGAAGTTCTCCCCACACTGTATATTCTCATCATTATCCTTAAAGGTGGACAAGGACTTGTTGTAAAACTCTGTGATATTGATCTGATCGGATGGAATAATGCTCAACAGGGGATCATCTCCTGCAGTCATTTTTTCTTGGAAAGGATCACCCCTGAAGGAAGAGAGAGGGAATTTCTGGGGGTAGTATCCCAGTTTGGATGTCATGTCACCCTTCATGTCTTCGTACTGGATATCGTTGGAGCCCGCGTAAAGGAGATCTGTTGTAATCGTTCGGAAAGTTGTGTCTGCGAGGCCATCTAGGATTGACTTCATAACCCCAGTCTTGTATTACATTGGTTTCAGAAAGACTTGAGGAGGAAAAAACGCATCTGAGGAAATCCTAGAGGGGGAAAAGATCAAACTTCATTAAGATAAACAGGGAGAAAAAACTCCACAAACAGCTTAGCTGAACTGTGTCAAACAAAATTGACCTTTCTCCTGTACTCAGTACAGGTCTAGCCACTGTCACCTGCAGTAGTCAGGATGAATCGAGCATTTAGAAAGAAAATATCTGAAATTCACTAGAATCTGAATTTCACTAGAAAGTGGCTCTAAAACAGAAGGTGCTGAGAGTGGAGTATTCTGCAGGAAACTAATTTTCATTTCTCATCAAAATGTTTTGAGCCGCTCCACCAGAAAGATATTTTCTCCTAGATCTGAACTAAGGTTCTGATTGCAAAGTACCTTGTAGACCAATATTCCTTAGGCTTGCTTCATTTAGACGACACCAAGTGCCTCTGCAGGAATAGTCTTAAACTGAATGATTACCTTCATTGCTTCTCGTTCAAAAGGCATCAAGAGTGTTGAAATCCTAACAACACAGAGAGAACAGGGAAGGAGCCATGCACTCTGTTTCACAGTTCACCCTGTATGCCTGTATATTCACACTACCCTATTACAGTAATCTGAAGTCTACTAAGATCCTGGATTTGTTATTGCAGATTTATCAGCAAGTTGTTTCAGCTATAAACAAACAGATTTGGATAGAGTTTCATTACTCTATTCCTTATTTCTGCTAAGAAAACCAAGGCAACTGGGATGCTTGGACTACACGGAGGAGGTGTTTTTTTACCCAGCTCTGTCCACAATTCCAGGAAAAGTGAACAACGCTGTTAAATCTGTGGGTGTAATAGAAACCCATTTTGTTCAGAGCAGAAGCCTCAATCAGGGCTGTTCACTCTTGCCTAGAAAAACAGGGCAAAGTGGTGTCTGAGCCGGAGTGCAACTCTGGTCAAAAACCCAGGCAAAAGGACTAGGAGCCACTGCTTATGTGAGATTCATGGAAATGTAACTCTTCCCACTGGGGACCCCCTCAAAAAGATTCTGTCCCTTAGAAATTGGGAGCCCAAGAGAAGGACTCTGGGTAGTCATAGTTCTCTGAGTCCCACCATGCCCAGCCTTCACTCATGGATGATGACTTGTGCAAGACTTAAGCCCTGATGGGGCTGCTCTTGGGAGAACATGCTCATCAGTGTCTGAGCATCTTACATGCATTGACATGGAAGAGATCCTACAGCTCTTGTTTATACTGTTCTCCTTTATATCACTTTGCTCATATAACATGCCTTCAACATGCATTGAACATCTGCTTTAAGGTGCCTTTCCATGGCCAGAGTGGCAAAGAGTGGTCTTAATGTAAAGAAGAGACAGAATTATTGCTTCTGTGTGATACACCACTTCTGTATCTGCTATGGGACATTTAGACAATTACATCAGCAACAGTAATACTAAAAGCTTCTTCATGCATTTAGAACGGAGGAAATATTGCTTGAAACACCCAAGAAATCACTGATACCATGTACAGTCTCGTACTGACTTAATCTGTGCACTTCATACAGTTGACAATAAATGGCCAGAAAGGCCATGAGATATTAGCAGCCGAAATCCAGAGTACTGACCACAACTCCTAAAGAGAAGACTTGCACAGTAAGTGGCATAGCTCAGCTTTTCCTTAAAAAACAAAAGAAAGAAGAAAAGGCTTCCTCTCTACAACAATACAAATACCTAAAAATAGACAAAATCATTAGCATTTCCAAAACAAAGCAGAGATCATTTGGCTAGCCAGACATTTTTACTGCACTTATACTTGGCATCTGGACACTCAAGACTTTTTACATAGTTCACTCATACGAAGCTTTCCATATGATTTAGCAGGCCTGGACAGTGAGTCTTAAAGGAAATGCATGAACCCAGACCTCCAGAAAACATTGCAACTTCAGCAGCACAAACAAGGAGAAGTATAAACAATAGTTATCAGGATAGTCTAATATGCAACACACACACTCACTGTGTCAACTTTTGCAGGTCTCTTTGCTCAGCAGAGCAATCAAATAATTATAAAACAGACAGACAATCTTAAACCGTATTAAGGAATTTAATTTTGAGGGTTTGAGCAGTGGATGAGGGAAATGTCACAGAACTGCACATTGAAAATGAACGGCACTAAACTGATATGTAAGGCCCTCTTCTTCCAGAAGGTGCTTTACAGCTGTTCCTAGTAGATTTTGCAGATTCTACATGTTGCAAAAATGACCCTGCTAACAACTGACAAGTCTGCTTTGGGGGGAAATCTGGCAACTTTAAACTTGTCATAGTAACACTAGTTTAAAAAGAGAAGCGAAGAATGTATTATTCATTTCAAAACTACAGAAAAAATTCAAGGAGCTCTATAAACATGTGAAGATGACTGTGGTATTCTCTGTCACTCCAGCTTATTTCTGACAGAAGAAAGACAACTACTTCAATGATTAAAGCCACAGTCCCATGCTGAGAAAATTATGTTTGAGTAAAGCTTCAAAAATCATATGCAACTGAGTACTTCTGCTAGAGAGACAAACAAATTGTTATGAGGTAGATAGTCCCTGCTGGAGTCATGTTAAGTATATACTTTCTCATAATAAGGTGCAAACCGTGGTTCAACCCCTACCTTTGTTTGAAATACAAATGAAAGAACACAAATTCCTGTGCGCTCTTTTAAAGGTGTCAGTGACTTATGTGACAATATCACTGTGCATGCATATGCTATGCTAACAACATGGTTAATGGGATCAGGAGAGGCAAGGCTTACTTTGAATTTCAATGCTTTTTTTTCCCTCTATATTTTTACATTGAGATTATTACAGTAATTTCCACCTTATTGTCTTTGCAAAGAGAGTTTTCTTTGAGAGTGCTTGAGAGTTCATTAGTGGTGTAGTTTAGGCTTTGGGGGATGCAGCTGACATTAATTTTGTTTTTGTTTGCTGCTGGGAATATCATAATTGGAAATTTCTAGCAGTATGTGTGCATGCACCTATTCAAGTAGCAGTTGATTTTTATTAAAGTTGCAGTAAAACAGCTATTCGCATGATCTGGAATTGCACTTTACTGGAATTTAGTTTATTTTAATTTAGATACTAGCTTGCCTCAGTGTAAACTACAATACTGAACTGCACGGAACTGATCAGCAAGTTTTTTCATGGCTGACTAGTGAAAACAAGACCAGACTTCTGGCTGGAAGATGTATCAGAAAGCACCAGGTTACAGTGTAAGGTGGGGCATGATTTGACATCGTCCCAAAAGCTGATCAGAGCTTCAGAAACACCAGTCACCGTTTCTGGTCCTTTCCTTTGATGAGAGGCATGCGCCAGGGTTACTGCGTTCAGGCTTCCAGCCGGCCTGTCTGAACGCCATGACTGGACACCTGAGCGGAGGGCTGGGACTGCCACGGGAAGGGGATGCCGCACGCGGTCAGCAAGGTGCCGCGTGCCCACGCTGCTTTTCACAGCTGGTTTCGGTGCAACCCAAATCACGACTGCCCGAAAGCCATTGATACCTGGGAAATACTCTGGGAACCTTTGCAGCTGCTTCTTCTCCAGCCTCCCTAGGGGACAAGGGTCCCCAGCACAAATCTCTCATCCCTGGAGACTAGCAGGTGACAGCTCTGCACTGCAGCAAAGGTCCCTCCAGGACAGTGTGGCGACACGCTGAAGGGCAGCGCAGGAGAGTCTTCCTGTGCTGTCTGGAGCTGTGCTCTGAACAGAGGCTGTCTCCACAGCTCCTAGCTTGGTCCCTGTCTTAAACAAGCTCGGCAACCTCACTTATTTTAAACTGGCTTTAAAAAGAACAGAAACATTGACTAAAAGTGAGTAAGAGCCAGCACTGACACCAGCACTCAAAATTTCCAGTGCAATTACATGATTCTGTGCAGCAATTCACAGTAGTAGTGAATTTCAACCATGGATAAGGATTAAAAAATAGATACAAATTTCAAGCATCTTTTATCTTCAGCAATAAAACCAAAAAAAACACAGTTGTATGCTATTTTAGACTGCACTACTTTTTCCAGAAACCTGTGGCTTTTGATGGCACTGCCAGACTGGCTGTACAAAGTGGCTGCCACTAGATGGAGTGGCTTTTACAAACACATTGGTCAGCTGCCTTTCAGATGCAACGATTTAACTTTGTCCAGTCTATTTTTCCAGCCTGCTTTACTGGGGTTTGAACATACGAGGGGGTAAACACCTGCTGAGAGTTGAAGATACTCAAAGCTTTGTAGGTCTTAGCCCTCAAAGCAAAAGAATTAGCAAAGAGTAAGTAAATCTCACTACTGCCCTCCACTGTGTGGTTATACATAGCCTATTAAGAGGCCCTGGGATGCTATCAGAATATAGAGACCTCTTAGATAAAATGCAATATAGATATGTGAAAGGCTGGTAATTCATCACAGACATCATCAGGGAGAATTATACCGCCCACAGATTTTTAGTTGGTCCCCAGGACCAGTTTACTCAGAGAACAAGAACATGACTTTGGTAAGATGCTATTACCTATCTTCTCCTACTATTCTGGGCAAGAGAGAGAGCTGGGAAGTTTTTATAGCTATCCAAAAAAGGGCTGAATTTATTATATTTTTCCAAACAGGGTGACTGATAGAGCAATTTTAATAGTCTGAATAGAAATAGTGAACATTTGACATTGTTTCTCAGAAAGTAATTATGAGCAATACAATGATGCTACTGATAACTGCAAAAATGTTGATGTGGAAAGAAAAGGAATCAAAACAAGAAAGGGAAATCCACAATCAAACCTTCCTAGTTTCTATTTTAGAAAATATTTTGATCTCCATGTTTATACATTTCTTCTATGATACCCACAGCTAATTAAGAACAGGTTAAAGGACAAGTAGGTATAATTGAAACGTAGTTTATGAATGCACAAAAATATGTAAATGAAATCTCCTTGTTACACATGTCATAAGGCTTGTCAACCCAGGCTTGTAAGTCCTTCAGAGAAGGGCTATATCTTCTAGTAAGTTTGCACAGTGCCCAACACACTGTGACTCCAACCAAACTGGGTCTATAAAGTGCTGCCACAGTGGGGACAGCAGTAATTTATACTCATGTGTAGTTAACTGAAAAAGGGTGAAAGAAATGAGATCTGCTATGGTAAGTGTTGGCCTCAGGGAATTAGAACTGTCCTATAAAATGAAAATTTATATGGCTAATAATTGCCTTATTCCATATGGTGATGAACAATACTACTTTGAGAACAGAACAAGGTTTCCAAGCCCTAGAGAAGCAAATGCAGAGTCTGAGAAACGACACTTTAAGACTCACTAACAAGAAACAAGAAAAAAAAGTAGAAGAAAATGTGAAAACAGTGTTACCCCTCTCTTATTTACTGTTTTACTACTGCATCTCCAATCCTGTGCAACTTTTAGGCTATAAATGGCAAATATCCTGTCGCTCCTAATTCGTGAAAACTTCTATTCACTTCAGCGGGAATTTTCTCTGAGCGAGGCATCAGGAAGGAGCACTGAAGCCAGGATAAGTGTGTATCAGGGGTGGTATCTTCTTGTTGCAGCAAGCCACGATCAGCTATGGGGTAAACTAGGGCATGCCAATACTGAACCAAGTTTCATTCTTATGTAACATGCTGATATCTATTGCAAGTTGACTGTTAATTAGTAAGAAAACACAGCTACATGGTTAGTTATGTTTAATTAGTGTACTAATTGCACACTACCAGGATGGGGGCTGGATTGTTCTAAACTGGGGACAAACCACCCCTAAGTGACATGGAGGGGACACGGGGGGGACAGCACTGATCAGTGATTAATAGTGTTCTTAAATGAAATAACATTACTTCCTCCCTCCCTCCCAAGTTTTGTTAGCAAGATGTGTGCACTAGTTTTAACACAGGTGGGATATGCAAGCAGGAAGAACAAGAGGCTTTACCTTATCTCCAGCAGCAAATACACACATCCAGGCACAGAGAGGTTCAAAAACCAGGCTGAAGCCCCTGCTCCGTTTGATGCAGGAAAAGGCCTTGAACTTTGATCTCCCACGACTCAGGCGAGCGTGCTGGCAATCTCTATTCTGCTGCACATCTCTGACTGTTTGAGTTGTTTGGTGTTATCTCAATAATTAATATCCAGAAAAAAAGACACTAATTCATATTGCAGCAGCCAGGGAGCACACCTGGGATGTGACAGGCTTAGGTTGAAGCCCTTTTCCTGAATTAAGCAAACCCAAGATTAGAATTTTTTTGTCTCCCACACCCAGAAAAATACCTGAATCGCTCAGCTGCAGGGGAAAGAGCAGGGAAAGCTGCCCCTGTCTGCCTGTGAAAAACCTCTAAAGGTCTTGAGTTCACTCGATTGCCAGTTCTGAAACCTCAGCTTTGGAAATACAAGCCCCTACACACACATTTCCTACTGAGTTCTAGACAAGAAAAAGGACTGAAGTCACAAACAAGCAAAAGGGACCGACAAGGTTATGGCAATGGGAAGCTACAGCTACCCAGCCTGCCTGTCTTTTGGGGGAAAGGAGGGAACGCAGGGATGGCTAATTTAAAACAACAGAAATAGGGTACAAACATGGGATTTTAAGTTCTTTCACTAATTACCTTATGCATCTTAATTTCATTTAAAGACAGAGTTTTGGGATACGATGACGAGGCTTGCTGAAGTGGGAAAGGCTCAGGTGAAAAGGAAACAGTGGAGCAAGAGTGACCTAGAATTTGCTTAAAATCAGCTCCAATACAGGGACCCATTTCCCAGTAAAACAAAACAAATAGTAAGAAAAAAAGCTTGATACAATTTTACAGTATTCACATCTAAGTAAAACAGAAGAGAATTCATTAGGCTGGTCAGTTTTGAACTCAATCTTTTTCTTTAACATAGGGATTTATCTTGAATTTCAATGTTCCAACAAAAATTACTTTGTTTTCTGCATCTTTTTCAACCATTCTCTAATGTCAAAAGGTGCAGACGCTTAGTACTGCTGAGTAGAATTGACATAAATTTTAAATGCAGAGACAGAGAAGCCCAGCAAGGTGCAAAAGAGATGGGGACTGAGCACTGAATCTCCTGGATGTACCCAGAAGAGACAGCAGCTTAACACAAAAAATGTAGTTGAAGTGACAAAAGTAATTTGAAAGAGCAAAGCAGGACAGAAAAGACCCAGACTCCACTGAATGATAAATACTAATGGTCCTCAGAAGAACGTAATATCTAGAGCATGGAAACTGGGGGATAACCACATTTATTAGCAAAAAGAAAGTGATAACCACTCCAAGAAAACAGCTTCCAGGTAATGTCCAGAGTAGAACAGAAAAGGACATGAATTTGTCGTGGCAGAATATACTACTGAACTTTTTATTAAAAGAGTAAAGATTAGAGACAGAACGATAGTAAAAACATGACGCTCCAGGGAGAACTCTTAATAAACTGCATAGGGTGCATGTCTTCCACCCCGCCAAAAGAAACTGTGGGCAGAAACAAGTTTGCTAGGTAGTAAAGAGGTGCTGAACGCAAAAGTAACGTAGGCTAAGTGATCAGCGGAAATGGGATAGGGAAGAGGGAGGAAAGATGAACTAGTTGGCCCCATGCAGTGAAGAGGACACCTCCAAGTGAGACGGGAAGGAAACAGGGAAAAGCAGGAGCTGAAGACACGAGGGCAAGGTGCTCCTGGGAAGCAGGGGAGGCAGATTTCAGGGAAAGAGAAGAAAAGCCTTTATGATTGGCTTGAGGAAAGCTGAGCGGGTGAAGGAGAAAATTCTCACATGAGAAGGGCACGACTTGCGGGCAACGACTTGCTCTTCTGAAAGCCCATTTCTGATCCATATTCAAGGGGTGAAGGAAGATGCAAAGGGCTCGGTGAAGCCATCTTGTGTAAGGACACACAAAAGGACACGTATTGACACACGGGACTGAGCAGGGACAGCCAAGAGAGAACAGAGGAGTTGAGCAGATCGGGCTGGAGACATTAATAAAATCAAACTGGTTGTTTTTCAGAAAAATGAAGCACAACATACATACCTCAAAGGTGAAAAGGAAGACAGAGTGCTCAGATGGAGCCACTGAACAACCCATAAAATGGATATAACACACACAAGGAAAAAGGCAAGAGGGGTTTATTGACGATGACAGAAAGCGCACAGAAGGTCAGCAGCATATTGCAAAGCAATATTCCTTCTACTTTGGTTCTCAGCAGTCTACTCTGAAAATTGTTATTAGACCACCAAATATTGCCAGTCCTCAGAAGCTAGGATAGAAAGGCTTTTGGTCAACGTGATGTCCCATACCATCAGCACTAGTGAAGGATTAAAATATGCACTCCAATTAAAAAATGTAAAACATTCTTCCATTTCTGGAGCTGTCTGGCCTTTCACAAAATTTAAATAAGCTAAGATAACTCTCTTCCTAGCTACTCTCAGAATATAATGATATTCAAATACACTGCCTTCACACACACAAACAACTTGTGAAATTATTTGCCAGCATATTAAGCCACTACACCAGATTGCTTGGCAATGGTGCATGTCTTTGAAATATGCAGATGCTTTTCTTTTTTAAAAAAAGGAGAGAGGGAGAGAAAAGGAGAAGAACTGAGAAGGAATTACAGTAGAATATGATATCAAAGTAGACAGAACAACAAAATGCAGAAAGACTCCAACCAATATTATATTATATTTGGAGAAATGGTTAAAAGATATTGAGGGATGAATTATGACTTTTTATTTTTTATATATATACATGCATAAACTTACAGATAGACATACACACATACAAACACATACACGTGCCTACAGGAACAACTATGCAAAGTCTCACAAATGCTGCAATAGTGTTTGTCATGCATAAATTCAAATTCTGCTGCCAAAGGATAAACAGATAAGCTAAAAGCGTAGGTACAAAAAATATAAGCAGGATAACCGGAGAATATCATTTTAAATTCTCCCATACACAGCCTTCCTGAGAAAAAGCAAGAATCTAAAATTAGCATAGCTATCACTGTAAAAAAATATTATATATACATACATACACATACATATATATACACATATATATATATACACACACTCCAAACCTATTTTACATAATTTTCCTACACCAAGCTCCAGTCCTGCATTGTGTTAAACAGCATTGCCTAAATATAATGACTCTTCAGAGCAGCAAGCACATTCTCATTTTTACCAAAAAGGGGAGGGGAGAAGGGGCTAAGCCCTAAAGAACCCTAAGAACAAACTTTGAAAGGTTTCCTAAAACGCAAGTATGAAAATTATTTCAGCTAGGGCTGAAACAGAATTTACAGTATTCCCTAATCAACTGCTTCTGTTCAGTACTTTTTAGTGAGTAAACATGCTTTTCTTAAGAAGAATATACAACTGCCATAAAACAGGTTAACACAGGATCAGGTAAAATTTGATGACATCTAGGCTTGATCTACAGATATAAGACAAAATCCAAAATGTATAAAGCATCCAGTTTCATTAACAGTCTGGCATAAGTATAACAAATGGCATTTTATTAACTAACGCAAAAGTGAAATATCTATTTTCTCTGTACTCTGAATGTGGGTAGCTTGATCAAAAAAAGGATGTTCCCACTCAAGAGAGGCAGAACTGGGCTTGCTGTGTGCATATTCATAATGCCCCTGCATGAGGCACAAACGTCATAATAAAATGTGGTCCAACCTTATGTTGCAAACCAAATCATTTTTCATGGGTAACAATGGCACCTTCAGGAAAAAAAAAAGTTCTTTCTAATGAGAAATTGATTTATAAGTCATTACAACCATTTCAAAAGGACAGGTCACTGCTGGTTTCAATGTTCATCAACAAAGCCACGTACTTTGAAAGAGCTTAAGTTCTGGGGGGAAATTGTGATTCCACCAATAGCAATTAGATGTGTACTTTCTGCACTAGTTCGGTGTCAGTCTAGAAATGGAGACATAAAGAGCAATACTGAGAAGACAGGTTGTCACATTTCAACTTTGCATTAATAACAAATGCTGTCGCTGCCTATTCTGGCACATTTGCAAGCTTGCTTTTAAGTACAAGGGGCTGGCATGCATTTCCACTATAGAGAGGAAAACAAGAGCAGCCTTGTTATGATTAAAAGGGTCTATTTCCCTCTGCCTTCTGTCTTCTGTGTCCATCTGCACAGCTGCTTTGAACTTGGCCAAATCCCAGTGTTAGGGTCGCCTGCAGTACATATTTTAAATCAGCAGCAGACTGTGCAAATTTGCTGCTTCAGTAGAGAAAAATCTCCAAATTCTCACTTAAATGGTTGATGAGTGATTCTGTAGAACATTCATCATCTTATATAGCCTAAACTATTTGGAAAATTGCAGCAAAACGTATCTAAAATCATTTACTGGTTCATGAGGAGAATCAGATAAAGCCAATATAGACATATGCAAAGAAATGAAGAGAAATCACTGTGGACAGAAATGAATTCTGCAGATGCCAAGATCTGATTGAGTGACTAGAGGGAGGGCACAAAGTTTCCATCTGAGAAGTAATTTCTCTTAAAACATGTGGAAGTAGAGAAAGCAGGTGTGGGGAAGACAGTGCATGAAACAGACCTGTAGAATCAGGAATGACAGTGTATTTGTAAAATTCTCAGGCGATATTAAGTGAATATACTGGTTTGGTTCTTACTGGGCTTTTGCTCTCCTCACCTACCTCTACTCAATAGAAAGGAGAGCCACACAAGCTCTCCCTCTCTAGAGTGCAACACTTTCAGCACCAAAAATCTCGGCGGAATCACAGTTCACAAGCCTTTTGGGATGGCCGCGTTAAAGAGACAAAAGGACGAAAGTCAGAAACGATTAAAAAGAAAGTTATGCCATTTCCAAACTTCCGTTGCCCAATCAGAAACCTGTGAACGCAGAAACAGAAAGAAAGACTTGCATTGGCTAAGCCATGACATTCCTTCAGCAGAGCGTGAAAGCCCTTAATGGGGTCCTTTATACAACTGAGCTAACACAATTCACCAAAGAACAACAGCCAGGATCAAAGGCACCCACCACCTCATCCTCACAATAACATAACCTGGCTTCACTTTTACCGTGAATTTTGTAGGCAATTTTATTTAATTTCTGTGCTTTTAGGTGTCATTGAATGGTTGATGAGGCAAATTCATAGCAAATGATGGATTTCTTTACCTAGCCAACTTTTTTTGTCCCCTCTCAAGCAAGAGATGCCCGCTAGCTCTGTCAAACAATTATTGCTTTTATCAATTCTGTTTTTAAATGTTTTTATTCAAATGGTTCTGCCTCTCATTCCAAAGACCAACGTATAACAAAGCAAAGATGTTCCTGGTTGCTACAAAACTAATTTTAACCTCAAGCAAATCAGGAATTACACATCTATCTTTTAAACTGTTTAAAACTGCAGTTTTAAACTGCCTTTTTTTTATGGTTAATTTAATAAAGTCTTTCTGCACAATAAACATTCCCATTACAGCCAAAGGTTTCTTTTTTCTTTCTTGAGAAGGGAAAACCTGTGCTAGCAGTTGATAGCAGGTGTAATCTGAAAAGAATTAAGTACTGTCAGCTAATTTTTACAATGTTGCACATTTTATCATTAAATATTATCTTAAATAGCACTGTGGTCCTTTGCATGATCTTGATACATGCGAACAGCAAAGCCACCCCTAGCAAAGCATGCTATATTCCTTTAAGAAAAGGTGAACAATAACAATGAAAACAAGACGATACAGCTAAGGAAAAAAGAAACATTACTACACCTTTAACAGGCTAAAAAAGCCACAGTACATTTTAAAAAAAACTTGCAAATACCCAAGAAGGAGTATTTTGCTATCTGGTTCTATGTTATATATGCCCCTTTTTCTTCTGAAAGAAGAAAAAATATGTTGAAACTGTTAGCACGTTCATTTACTGTCATACAGAAAACAACACTCCTGATAATTTTAAGGGAAAAGAGGAAAACTATGGACTTCATCTTCTGACACCATTTTACTTAATCAAACTGAAATCACAGTAAAGAGCTGTCTTCTACCAAAGGTTTGGTACGTACCTCATCCAGGGGTGTTCTCAATGGAGATTAGCAGATGTCTTTGAAACAAAAAGATGTCCATTTAAAATAAGCCCATTTGGTTACTCAGAATTATTTCTTAACATCTGCAGATTTCACATGACAAACACTGCATGAAGTTTAAAGACTCACTCTTTTTCTGCCTTTTTCCCCCCAGACCTCAGAATTTCAGACAAAAACAAACCAACCAACCAAAAACCCTACTGGGATATTCTAAAGACGCTGGATGCCTAAGTGGCATCTCCTAACGGGAACATCACTGCCTACAAAATCGCAAATTGCCTTTTATTTCGCTTCCAGTCTCGACAGCAGAGTTTGGGGAGGAAAAAAGTGCATCGGAAAACGGGGATGGAAGCCACCCGCGGTAAATCACCCGCGGGTCGGGCTTCGAGAAGAAGCCCTCGATGGCAGACCAGGTCCTGGGGGGACCCGGGAGGCTGCGGGCTCCGCGGGCAGGAGGAGGGATGTGTCTGCGCGGCAAAGCCGCCCCTTCTCGGCACCTCGGCGGCGGGTTGCGGCCGCTCCGCTCCGCGCCGCGCAGTGTCACAGCGCGGGGCGCAGCGCTCTCCGCGCAGCCCTCGCGGCCCGGCGACGCCCTCGCACCGCCCGCGGAGCCGCGCGGAAGGCGAAGCCGCCCTGCGCGCTCCCCTCCCGCGCCGGCCGCGCCCGGGGGTCCCCGGCGGGGGTCCCGGGGCAGCGGCCACCCGCCGTCGGGGCGGCCGGCGCCACCGCCGTACCCCGCGCGCACGCCGCCAACAAACTTTGCAGGGGGGACGGGGAGCGCCCCCCCCCGCCCCGCCGCCTCCCCGGCCGCGGGAAGAAGCCCTCCCCGCCGCCCCGCGGGCCGTCCTTACCCTCCGCACGGCACCGGCCGCGTCCCCCGCCTGCTCCGGCCGCGCCGACCCCCGGCAGGGAGCGGGAGCGCCGCCCCGCCCGGGCACCCCGGCACTGGGGAGCGCCGAGGAGGCGGCGCCGGCGAGGGGCAGGCGGAGGTGGGCGCCGCCTCGCCCCCCGCCGCCCCTTCCTCGCTCGGCGCCTCCTCTCCGCTCCTTGAGGAGAGCTGGCGGAGCCGGAGCCGGAGCCGGAGCGGCCGCATGTGCCGCCCGCCGCCCCCGGGCCGCCTCCGCCGCGCCGCGCCCGGCCGGCGCGGGCTGGCAGCGCCCAGGCAGCGGCCCGGCCGGGCCGGGCCGGGCCGGGCCGGTGCCGGTGCCGGTGCCGGTGCCGGTGCCGGTGCCGGTGCCGGTGCCGGTGCCGGTGCCCCCCGCCGCCGCCGCCGCCGCCGCCGCCGCCGCCGCCGCCGCCGCCGCCGCCGCCGCCGCACGCCGCCCCCCGCCTGCCGCCCCTCGCCGGTCCCATTTATGAAGCCCGGCGCCCATCACGTGTTAATGTGCCTTTTGTCCGCGGCTGGCAGCGGCGCCGCACGCGCAGGCAGCGCCGCGGCCGCCGCCACGCTCGGCCCCGCGCGACGCGTGGGCGCCGCTGCCGCCGCGGGGCGCCGCGCTGCCCCCGCCGCCCCCGCCGCCCCCGCCCCCGGCACCTGGCGGCGGGGCGCTGCGTTATCGGCCGCGCGACACGAGGGGGCCCGCGGGGGGCCCGGCCCGGCCCGCGGCTGCAGCTCTCCCTGCGGGGGCAGAGGGGAGCCCGCCCTGCGCCCAAGTTTGGAGTTTGGCGCACCCGAGTTGACGTGCATTTATTTCCCTTTTCCCCTGCTATCCTTAAGGCAGACAGGGGTTTCTTTGATATTCCTCTGCTTACACCACAGCCATCATAGTGGCAGTCAGAAATACCAGGGAATCCCTCATCTCTGAGGGCTGAAATGGCTCCAAAGGCCTAAGGACGGCGAGGCAAAACTGGAAAGCTGGGATGTGTTCGAAAGCCAATTCTTAAAGAATAAAATATTCAGCTGGCTTTGCTCTGTATGCTTCTACTTCTGCAGTGTCATAAATATGTATTTGTCTTCACATGTATTAACACAGTAATGTGATAAATATTTATCATTTGACATAGTGTCTAAAGACATTAACTGGTCCACCTGCTGCATCTACCAGTTGCAAGAGAATATTCTGTTTTCCTCCTGTCACACAGAAGGAAGCAGAGGCAGAGGGGGCTCCACTCAACTCTCCACAAGTGAGGATTTAAGTTTCTGGGCGGCCACATTTTGGAGAATGCCCAACCTGAGGTTTGTCTGCCTTCTGAAAGAGAATTTTCCTCTCCAGGGTTTCTCAGACTGGACCCCCAAGGCCTGAGGCACCTAAAACCAAGGGCGCTTTCTTAAGTGGGCCTGTGCATCTGCGAGGACTACGGAGCTGGCCACAGTCAGACCCACTGTCAGGCTAGCATTTCCTGGCACCCAGCCCCATACCGAGTCTACTAGGTCATAATTACCGCCTTTTTTTTTTTCCCCCACTGCTGGCTCTTTCTGGTGATAATCATTAAATTAACAAGAAAAGAAATATTTGCAAGTGGTGTTCCTGTGAGAAAAGTGGGAAAGAAGAAAGGCTAACTCATTTGTGCCCAACTCAAGTTTCTGGTATAAGTGTGTTTGGTAATTCAAAAGTGCTGGTGTGTAAAAAGAGCTTTATTTAACACTGCAGTAAATCAGAGCAGATTTCTCTTTGGCTTTACATTTCAGAAAGTACTGACTTTTCCTCCTCAGAGGACTAAGAATTTTCATTTGATTCTTTTTCTTTGAAAGCAATTTGTACTTTTGCTTTTAATGTGAACTTATTAGGTTATGCTGCTCCTCCGCATGCACAGAGGGACACATCTGCCCTGCAAAGGCAAGTCATATCCGGTGGACATCACCAGACTGAAATCAGCCTGCAGAGAATTTAAGGGCATGTGTTACTTGCTGCTCATTCCACCTCCATATTCATGGCTTGTTAAAGATCCCCATCCTGAACTGGGATTTACTCCAAAATCAGGGTAATCCTTCTTTCTGTCGCTTCTAAACTCGGGTAGTAGAGAGGGAAATTGCAGTGTTGGAATATGTAGCCATGCCTACACACTAAGGATTTTTTTTCCCCCTAGAATCCCCCACAGTTGCTACTGCCAGTTCAGCCCACAAGTGTAGCAGTGATACAGGAGACGAGATATATTTATTGGTAACCAGAGGTGATTTAAGCACCAGGTTCTCAACCTTCTCCACAGCTGGGCATCCTGTGACCCCTCATGTCCTCTACTCCCCAGCCATTTATCCAGGATCTTCCTTTCAATTTACCAATTTGGCAAAGGGAGGGTTGTTGTGATCTTGTGACACCTGTTCCTAGTGGAGCTGGTTGGAAAACCGCTGAAAGAACAGCTTTCCATTGGAAAATGCTACCCTGTCAAAATTGAAACGCTTTGCAAATTTGTGTTGGTTTCACTGAAAATGTCATTTCAAAAGGAGTAAGTGGTAGAGGGATGTTCCAACAGTGTGGGAAAATCTCGTTTTGATATTTCCAAGCTAAATGTTTCAACTTCTTCTTTCAAAATCACTTTTGGTTTCAAAATATTTCATTTTATATTATTATATATTACAAAATAATACAAAATTTGAAAAGCTGAATCACGTTTCCATTGATCTGAAATTAATTTTCCCCACAACTTCCTTAAGTTGGAGAATTCTGCTGTTCTGAATTGGAGCAAAATTTTAAATCCCAAACGTCTATGAAAACTAGAATATCAGAATTTTGTCTGGCTTTTTTTTCCAGACATATGATGGAATTCCAGAATACATTGATGGCCACCTTTAAAGTGTATGATTACAAGAGGCTTAAAATAGTGTTTGCCTACCTGCAGTCTTGTCCTTGCTCATACTTTGAGCCCTGCTGCCAGTGGAGAGAAAACCATTGCTAACAATGCTGAGATCCGAAAAAAAAAAGACGGAGGTGAACATAGACTCTAAGAGTGGAAGTTCTCACTTTTCTTTTGGTTGCTCACAGTTAATGTATTCCAAGTAGTGCCTCAGTCAGGTGTCTGCTGTCCACCCCCAGTACTATTGCAACTGAAATTTCCTTCACTTCTTATTTCAGGAAGGGCAGGAAAGGGGTAACAGATGAGATAAAGTTCCAGTCTACCAGACAGGCTTTTTTTTTTCAAATACTTGTATTTCACACTTCTATGAGAAATAAACTCTGTCCATCACTTTCTGAATGTTGTATTCCATCCATGAAGCATTTTATTTATCAGTTTAGGTTGATCAGAGATAGCTAATGAGTACTCTGAATGATTTACTTAGCTAAAATATGTTCAACAGTCAGGTTTGGCGGTTTGGTAGTCTCAGAAAGATCACTTACATTCTGGTTATAGAGACCCCAGAGGTCCATGGTTGCTTTCAAGCTTTCCCCATCTCTTCTTTTCAAGAGTGTTACCTGCTGCTTTCTCATATTAAAAGCTCAGAGGTTTGCTCACTTTTATCCCTTCATCCATAGGTAGATACAAAGATCAAACAAGGCAGAAATGATCTTCCAAAAGCTGCTTGGAAGTACTCTGCCATCTAACACTGATCCCATGTCCTGCCCACAGATGAACTGGGTTTCCCAAGGTTTTTTTGGCAGTTTCTTAACCTGTTTTCAAATGAGAGAGAAGAGCTGGTCTTATGATCTTGGTACCAAATTTAGAAGACTGGCTGCTTGTCGTAATCTTTATTCTGTCCCCTTTAGGAGACTTCACTGGCAGAGAAGATACTGCCAGAATAGCACTGAACAGGTGCACACATGCCTTTCCACCATTTCACAGTCATAAAATCTCTGGAAAGGGTTGAAGAGGGTCTTCACCGTAAATAGAGTTCTGCTTCTGCATGTCGTGAGAGCCATGATAGGATTTTCTTTGGACCAAGGAGGAGAGAAATTTCCAAAAAACAAGACCTTAAACCTTGAACTTTTCCTGTCTTAGCCTTCTCTTCCTGAACCCTGGAGCAGGGAGCCTAAGAACCTGAAATGAATTTGAGTCCTGCTGCAGACATAAGGAGAAGTGCTTTTAAGGGAACAGGATTTTTCAGCTTTTCGACATTTTCTCTGCAAGGTATCAAACACACAAGGTTAGGCTGGGACCCAAAAATTCAAGCCCCAATTCTGCCCCTCACTTATATGATGTTGGCCTCTTTTTTTCAGAAGTGGTGAAGACCCGCAACTCTCACTGACTTCTAAAAGAGCTGCAGGAGCTCAGCGCCTCAGAAAGTCCTGCTGTTCATCTTTTTGTTCTGATGCTCCCCATCTGTGGAATGAGGCTAATACCGTCTCCTTTCTGCCACCTCTGTCAGGCTTGTCTATTTAAATTATGAGATCATCAAGGCAGGAACTATCTCTTATTAATAGCTTGTGAGCACCTATCAAAACAAACCCATAATTTTCTCTATGACCTCTAGGCACTAGCAATTTGCAAATAATAGCAGTAAAAACACAATAAGAAATGATATTGTACAGGAGTAGCTTCACTGCCAGCAAATGAATTAAAAAAAATGCCAGAGAATGACAGAATCGGTGAGAGCGAACAGGTTACTCAGGGCCATCGCTGACTGTCTAACTCCACGTTTGGTCAAATGCTGGGGTGTTTTCTGAAGTGCTTTAGGCAAAATTTGGTACTGACCCTGGGAGCTGGAAGTAGGGGGTTGTTAAACTGAACGAATACTGCTGCTTTCCCTTTCCCTTTCCATGTTTTAAGAACTAGTTCTTGTGAAAGGGGTTGAACTGACAGTGGGCAGTTACTCTTCACATCAGTGGTGAGGTGACAACGTCCTCTTTTTGGGCTGCCTCAGTAACGTACTTCAGCCCATCCCCCAGGTGGGAAGGTAGCCCTGCCCCTTTCCCAAATGCGACCTTGGCATCTTGACTCAGACAGCCAGCACGAATGGGAAATATGCCGCTGGGTTCTGCAAAGCAGATATATCCACCTACAAGGAACAGACTGAGACCACCAACTCATCTCACATAGGAAAACGAAGAGCTATCATATGGTAATGACTTTGTGTGACTACTGCCCCTGAACCAAATTAAAACCAGTGATGCAAGCATTCAAGTCTCTCTGTCCCATCATTAACTATCCCCTGAAGCTATCCAGTTCCCCAAATATTATTCTCTCCAGCTTCTTGCTTTGTCCTTTTAAATTGGAGTTGAGCAATGATGAACCAATTTAGCCACTGTTCTATGTAATTTAGATTATGAACTCAATGAATTAAGAAGATGAGAGAGACATGTTACACAGTTAAGACTGCATATGTTTTTAAAAAAATCTCAGTTTATTACTTACAGGGATGTTAATAGCCATACCGGACAGAATGTATTTGAGCTTAATCTTCTGCTATATTGATTTTTTGCTATGTTTTGCCTACTCTGTTGTGGATGGCACTGTGGGGTACTAATGAGGTTTCTCCTTTTGCTCTGATGGCAGTGATACTGTGCTGTATCACGTTCCTGCCACCAGCTTCTGACAAGGGTGACAGAAGAGAGCAGGGCCAGTAGATTGGTGAGCACTTCCTGCGGGGAAGCCTCAGTTTTAAAACAGAGGCTTGCCCGTGTTCGGAGACAAGGAATTGCTCATCTGACATC
Source organism: Apteryx mantelli (assembly GCF_036417845.1). Taxonomy (NCBI): domain Eukaryota; kingdom Metazoa; phylum Chordata; class Aves; order Apterygiformes; family Apterygidae; genus Apteryx; species Apteryx mantelli. The sequence goes on along the minus strand of NC_089980.1, from coordinate 98,552,194 downwards.
TGCCTGTCACGCAGTTGCTGATGCTTGGGGAAGGACTCTCAGAAATCCTCTTTTGGGGATAAGCCCACAGTCCCCTCCTCCTTCCTTTCTCATTCCCTCTCTGATGCTCAAGTCTCGGCTCCAGCACACTGGGAAAAAAAATGCTGTGTTCAGTGCGAAACCCTGACACAGTGATCCCGTTCAGAGCAGCGCCTTATGGCTTCAGCGACTCTAATTGGCTCTGTGCTTTGAACCATTCGCCGTTGTGTGCTTTGCTCAGTGTGGCTTGGTATTGACTCACTCTTCATCACTAGTCCCTGGAGCAAATGGCAGTAATCTCATGAGCGTAAAGATCACAATTTTGGAGTCTCTTGTTCTGCAGAGTTTGAATCTTTGGCTGCAGCTCTATGTAAGGGTCCATGAGCTGTGCTGTTAATGATGCAAGCAGCTTCGAGCACCTAGTACAGCATTTTTGCCTGTGCCTTAGGAGCTAAAAGCTGGCTAAGGCACAAAAGTTTCTTTTCTCTCCACCATCTGAAAATTACAAAATGCTGGTCAAGGTGGAAAAAGGTGGTTGCCAGGGAGGAGGGTGAGTGTACTGCGTTAGAGAGAATGGGCCTCTTTGACCTTGGGGACGCTGCTTTTGAACCTTATTTTTTGCATTTTTCTGGCACAAAGGAAATCACTGCTGCTCCTAAGTGATCTTTCAATGCAGAGAAACACCCTCATTAGTTTTTTTTCACCTTCTCACCTTCTTTCATTAAACCATACTCTTTACAGTCCCGGTTGAACAGCAGGGAACATTATGAGCTGACTGAAAAGCATTTTCCTTTGTTAACATGTTTTTTCATCATCGAGCAGTAGAACAGTAATGAGGACACAGATCATCTTTCCATCATAAATATGCATAGCAAACCATATAAAAAAAAAGAAGTGGATTCCAAAAATAAATAAATAAACAGAACAACTCTGTGGGGAAGGGAAGGAATTGAGAAAAACAGGATGACAAAGCTTTTTCCTGATGCTGTACCTGTGCCTAGTGTACAGAGGAATCAAAGTCAGGAAAGTCTCCAAGTGGTGGTGGGTCCTCTGAATGTTGCATTTAATGGAAATAGGCATAGGATTGTATCTGCAACTTCTATGCAATGCAAATCAATATCATTCCTCAGTATGGCAAAAGAAACCAACAAATAAACAAACAAAACCCAACTAAAAACACAGCCTAAGATGACTCGAAAATAGATTGCTTCTTTCATGGAAATATACAGATTTGTTTTCTCTCTTGACTTTTGTTCACATTCCCCTTGTTCCTGCTAGATATAAAAACAACCCATCATGTCAGTTTTTAAATAGGGACAATATATATCAGTCTGTGTAGCATACATGTTCAGTTCCAGAAAAGAGAAAAAATTACCAATTTGGATGAGAACTACACATTTTCCAGTTCAAGTTCCTTATGAGATGTAGCTGTGCGGAGGAGGCACTGTTTCTGTGAGTGTATTTGCACAGCACTTAATAAAATGAGGCCGTTATTGGAGAGTGGGGGGAAAGAGCTCCACCACGATCGTAATAACCATAAAAAACAGCAATGATAAAACGCATGCTAAAAGTATCAGTACGTAAGTGCCAGTCGCGGAGAAAGGAGCACTGCTCTGGTGCTGCTGCAGCGGGGATTTCATAGGGGATCATGTACTTCCTGCATCCCACCCCAGAGCTCAGGAGGGCTGCAGGGGCCTGTAGTGGGTCTTTTCCGGTCGTAGAGTGCCCTCTGCGATGTGCTGGTGTGGCTGTGCTCCTGGGTGACCCAGGGTGCGCGGATCGCGGTCCATCTCAGCTACCACTCCCTCTCCAAGCTGGGGCTTCCCACCTGCCTGCCTGGCCCAGGGAAGTGCAGGGAGTCCCCAAAACCTGCTCCCCTCTATGTTTCAGGGGTGACATGCACTGACTCTGAAGGGCTAGGAAACCCAAACTTCCCCCTCCTCTTCTGTGCCGGCCCTCAGGCTGTGTTGTGATCTGGTCCTCAAGAGACAGGCTCTGGCTATTTCTTTAACCTCTGCCAGCTATTCTCTGCCATATCCACAGTTATTATGATTATGGTGGCTAAATTTACACATACGGTCCAAGCATGCTAATGCTTTCACACATAGCCATCCCTTCCCACCCCACAATTTATTCATTATAGTGTCACTAGCCTCAGCGTAAAATGCAGATCTATGTCTGCTCACACACTTGTTTTCATTTAATAAGACGTTTGGTCATGGAATCACTATCTGCTCAGGTTTTATATTACAAGACCTTTGACTTGAAAATCTTGTGGCACCTGTGTGACTGAGAAGTCATCTAGCATTTTTAGCCTACAAAAGCAGGACCAGTGCTTTACAAATGGCAAGTTTAAAGAACAAAACCACAAACACCAAGCTCAGTCCCGCTCAATCTTTACCCCACTAAGGCAAGGGGGAAATGGGTGCAGACAGTTGATCATTTTGTAGCCCCACACTGTCACTGGACCCACTGGAAAATAAATGCACCTTAGTTGCAATAAGGTTCTGGACGCAGATCTGCCTGGGATCTGGCCATGCAGTTCACCTTGCAGCATGAAGTATTAGACTTAATGGAAGGGAAAAGGACAAACAGCCAGTGGGGCAGGAGTTCTTCAGCTGAAACCCTCATGCAGTTGTGTTTTGGCATGACCCCATCTTGAAGCCCTGTTGCAAACAGTTAGATTTTCTCAAAGCATTTTGTGGTTGAGGGAGGGCTTTTTGGCTTCCAGAATGAATTTGCTTTATGAAGACAACGCTAAAAAAATAAGAGCCAGAAAATGTATTTTATCTTAAGGAAAATCAACAAAATCATGTCTCCCTGAGAAAGTAGTGTCTCAGAAGCATCCTTTATGGTAAGCTAGAGACAACTGACTCTTGAACCCCTACCAGAGAGAACATTCAGAAATAAAATACAGTCTCTTCATAGCTACTTCCCCTACAATATTTAGATTCACATATGATAGTGTATTAAAAATCAACAGGATCATTTAAGGACTCAGAGATGGCCTAGATTATTTTATTATCTACTTTCCAAATGCCCTTTTCCTATTTCTGTGAGCCCTGAGCTTATCTTCTACTCATCTATATTGGCTCCAGCTCAAAGAGTCATATAACTGTCTGAGTCAATAGCAGAGCTTTTAACACCTGCACCAGGAGCCATCTTGGATAAATGGAGTCCTGGATAAATTCTTCTTCAATTTTTCCCCCTCAATCATTTATAAAAGCTGTTTTTATTAAAACCTTCCTGGGTACTTCTCCTGCTGCAGCTGGGAGTCTATGTGATAAGCATTTTCTATTAAACCATAGAGAAAAGAAACAGAAGTGTTTTATTTACTTCAGTGTTTGCTTTCCTTTGTTTCTGCAATTCTTGTTTTCTTTGGAGTGAACAAGAATACTAAAAAGCAGGAGAAAAGCCCCTACATATGCTGCAGCATCAGAATTACTCTCTTCAGAGGGTTATTTTAAATGAAAAGGTGGAAGGCATGTTTAGCCTGATTGCCAGGAAACAGTTATTTGGTTAACTCTTTTAAAGAGCAACACAGAGAGACCATCAATTTTAAACCATTAGGTTATTTAGGAGGCTAGCCTGCTGGACTGCACTTGTCTAGTCTATCAAGTAAGAAATTATGTGGTATGGGAAGGCATACTCTTCTGTTGCCACAGACTGGGGGTGTCTTCTCTCATTAAAAGTGGTGCAGTTGTGGTTAAGTTATGCAAGACAGAAGAGTGACAAAAGACGTGAAGATCTCCCATGCATTTACACTGTCTAAAATGTGTAGCCTGCAAACCTTGCTCAGCTGGGTTTTCTGCTGGATTCAGTGAAATACAAATGACCTTAAAAGAGGAATTTCTACAGCAAGGATTGCAGAGTCAAATTCTGTGGTGCCTGATTTTTGTCCTTTGTGCAAGTCTGTGTAACCTGTGCCTCCCACTTGCTTTGTACTCTCTCCCCCCAACACACACACCTTCACCCCCTTAGCAGTGGGTATTACTATGGAAACAATTGTGTCCTTGCTATTGTTAAGGGCAGCTGAGTGACATCCAGAAATCCCATATACCTGCAGAAAATTGTAATAGTAAATCATCTGACCAGCTATTCTTAAACATTTTCTTCCTCACGTAAGAGAACGATGATATATAAAGGGGGATTATATGAAGGAGGGTTTTTTTGCTCATAGAAATTTATGACCATTCAGCTAAAGCATAAGAGTAAAGGTAAAAAAACCAAAGCATTTCATGAGCAGCAGAACTAACGAAGCCTAGTTCCCTATGGATTTGTGCCCGTGGTTGGATTCTCTGATGACTAATACTGTGCTAGCTGTCTGATCACATCTTTCCTTTTAGCTTGGGTATTCAGAAGGTCTCTGTGCCATGTGGCTCCTCAGGTATTTAATAACAATTGAGCTCAAATTGCAACTTTTTATCAATGAGGGTACTGACAGGGTCTATCTCATCCATCCATGCACCAGTTTTCATTAACCTTGTAGAAATCTAACATCTGAGATTGCTATACTTCCATCAGACTTGGCTGAAACAAACTATTAAATTCAGAAATTATTAGTGGGGAACAGACAAACACAAACACACTGAAAGTGTAATCTTGTGAGCCTCTTTTTTCTTGGGAAATCAGCCTACAATTTTTCTTGAATTCTTGTTCCTTATAATAATGTTTCTGTGCCCAGCTTCTGCAGGCTTGCAGGTCCATAACCTTGCTCTGCTTCATAAGGAATGATACAAAGGACAATTAGTTGAATGTTTATGAACTTTTAGGTCTTTGTTAAAACATTAAAAAAGAGCAAAGCTGCAGAAAGGGAAATTCACATTAAATATATGGATTTTTTTTCACAGTGAAGGTGGTGAAGCTCTGGAGCAGGCTGCCCAGAGAGGCCCTGCCATCTCCATCTTTGAAGATACTCAAAACACTGCTGGGGAAGGCCCTGAGCAACCTGCTCTGATTTTGAAGCTGAATCTGACATCAGAGGTGACACTGCTTTGTGTGGGGGCTGGACCAGATGATGTCTAGAGACCCTTTCTGATCCAGATTTTCCATGATTCTGTATTGTTTGTTACTTTAGGTTTCTTTTTGGTAGGGTGAAGAATCGTAATCATGGTCAAATTCTTCAAGAGTGCATTGTTCTAATAAACAATGTGTGCATGCTTGAATGAACAGACCTTCTGTGTAAAAGTTAAGATTTTTACTGTCTGAGGCAAACTAGACATTTTGTATTCAATCTTTACTATTTTCTATGTGTTAGCTTCCTCATCGGTTCATTTTACCTGTGTGCAAAGGCACTGTGAAGTTTCATATTATATAAAAAACTCCAGGCTCTGCCACCTCCCTCTCCAGTAAACTAGAGAATACCATGCAGGCAGCAAGACCACTACAGTGAGTGTCTCTTGCAGGGAAACAGCTATTTTATAAAAATCATTACTTTTCCTGTATAACTTTGGGTTGTAAACTCTGGAAAACTTGGCTGAAGCAGGGGAAAAAAGTGAAGTCTTATTCTTATGAAGCACAACATTTTCTAATGTGGTTGCCTGTCCCAAGTGCAATCAATCTGTCCATTGTGCTGGCAGTGTTTAGAATTAGATGAAAATCTCTGCAGGTTTGAAGACTGCAAATGTTCCAAAGCCCTATATCAGGAATATATGGCCACATAAACATAAAAAAATACACACAGAAACATCATTAATGTATTTTTTTTTTACTTTATTTTTCCTTTCATGGACAATGGTGCATTGAAAGATGGTGAAATGGTACATTAATAAAGAACCACATGGCTATAATAAAACTGTGTCCAGTGATAACACTAGCCTTAATTCTTCCTCCATTTCCTACTCCTGCAAATGTATCAGTGCCTTCTCCCATGAAACCCCATATGCTTGGAACAAATTGCCAAGTCTTTCCACCAGGAATCCAACTTTGCTTAGCTTAAACCTTTTCACCAGCTCCTGCAGCTCCATTACTAAAATAATTGGGTGCTTTATTATTTATTGCTTACCTTGTGATAGCACGTAGGGGCCCCTCGCAGGGCTGGAGCAAACACACTGGGGAGAAACAGTCCCTGTAACACAGAGTTTTTTTACAAGCTTAGACCAAAGACAACAGGTGGATACAACAAACAGACAGAGGCAATGCAAGGTATCAATAGGGTAATTATGAACAGCGTGACAAGCAGCTGTCACAGCACACCAGCTGCCTAGCTGTTGCCATTTTACATTGCAGAGAGGAAAGAAAAAAACAAGCCACCAATAACAGAAAAAGCCATTGAGCCTCAGTGAGAAAGATATGTTTAATTGGAGCTGCTACATCATTGTTTTTCTGTTACTCATGCCCTTTTTCACCCCTACCCACTTCCCGGTGGATGTTATACCCTCATTTGTCTGTCATCTCATGTATTTAGGGCTGGACTGTTCCACATGAAGGGCATGAAGCAAAACTTTCCTAATCTCATCACGAAGGAAAAGGAGATTTTTAGATATTGCCAGGGAGCTTTAAGGGCAGGGATGAGGGAGCAATTTTTTTCTGTAGCACATTCTGGTAATTTTAGCTGAGTTGCACCATTCATGAGGCTTCAGTGGCACAGCTGCTGTGAGCAGAGGTGCTAGAGTTCTCAGGGTGCTTATGAGCTACCCATGGGGGAATGCGTGAGCAGAAACCAGGGGTTGACTGGGCAATCTTTGCATCTTAGGTAAAGAGCTGGCAGGCTATACAACCAGGTCCCATCACGACATCTGGCTAGACTAGTGTCAAAGCAGGACTGAGCCATGGCCCTTTGGAAGGATAAAGATCCTCTGTACTTGTCGTACTGGTGTGTGTTGTTTTCATGATGACTGGGAGTAAAAATCCCATTTTGAACTAGCAATGCTCATAATCTTTTAACTTGAACCCATGAGGAACTCAGTGCAGGAACTGTGTGAGCATTTGCAGAGGTGAGATTGGTAAAAAATTTGGGGATTTGCAGGAGAAGGAGGGGAGAAGAGTGGGGTACCCTTAACTGTGTAGTAAGAGACACTGCGGTGCATGAAAATGGGAAGTCATCATGGTCTACACCCTTGTTACAGACTGAGGCCACTTAATCTGTCCCACTGGCTCATCACAGCAGTGAGCGCACTGGTCAGAATGCCGTAACCCACAGTCACACACTGGGACTGCTAGCCACCTCCATATTAAAACTAAATGTAAGTGTCTACATGTAGGTGTCTACATGTGAGGGATCTGAGCTCCCATGATAATCAGTGGAGACCAAGTCAATACAGTCGAGATCCCAGGGAGTGATTCAGGTGACCTACCACTGGACATAACTAAATATAGGCCTCAGGTGCCATCCACTCCTTAGAGCATCCTATGTTGCCTACAGCCACCTCTCCAGAAGTGCACGAGTCTCCTGTAGATCCTGGGTCATACCTGCCAGTCCAGGGCAGAAGGCTTGGATACCCAAGGCTCTTCAAATAACAACATACACCTAATTTGGGAAACTCAGTTAAGCTCTAGGCATTTAATTTGGGGCTAATCAAATTACTCTGTGGGCTCCACTGACTGGTATTGGCTAGCTGTCCATTGACTTGTCTTGGAGCCTCAGACCTTTAATGCCAAAGCACCTGCACATACATACCAAAATGTAAGTGTCTTAACCTAGAGCTGATTCCACCTTGACCTCTCTTGTAGCAAAACTCTAAAAAGCAACACATACTTTTAATAAAAATCATAGCAATTATTGCAAAGACACAGCTGTTGGTTGAGAAGAAACTTAAATTAGCACATGCAGAGCTCTGCACCATTGCAGTAAAACAGCATCCAGTACCTGAGCTAATGTGTTTAAAACTAGCGGCTATCCTCTGCAGTGGCAGCACACCTGAAGATTGCTGGTCCTGAAGCTAACATTGCTGTTGGAACCACCTTCTCCAAGGTCATGAGGTTACTGCACTTTGTGAGAAAAGCGAAGGTTAACTTGATGAGGTAACCATACAGTTTCTTACTTGGTACTGGAGCCATCAAACATACAAGTCAGGATACAAAACAAAATGTCCTGCACTTCCCATGCAGTTTCTCCTGGGGAGATGAGGTGTCTGCATCCCACAGCTGTGAAGACCCGGGAAGAAGAAAAGAAGAAAAATGTCAAATTAGTGATGGTGGCAATCATTTGACCCACATGGCTGCTGGAGTGGAAGGTGTCCCTTGCCAGCGGCTGATGTCAGCTTTAAGATCTTAGCTTCAAGCTTCAACCAGTTTCAAAAATGTATGCAGAAGGAGAGAGAATGAGCCTCTGATGATGCTGTGCCAGGGGAATGGGCAGAAATAAGTTTAGTTTGGTGATTTGAACTCAAAATTTAAGAGGTTTGGGAAAGATAGAAACCTAAATCTTGAATGCTGTCTTTTTAATAGACCTATTTTTCTCTTACTTTTTCTTGTGACAGAAATAAGGGAGCAAATCCTTCAGCATTGCCTGTAGGTTAACAAAGGACAAATCTACCTGTGCAGAGGAGTGTGGCATGAGGGTGCCCATATTAATACCTGCACTGGATCCAGAAGCAATACAGCATATCATATATAAAGCACTGAGCCAGAACTCAGCACACAGAGGCATGGTGGTGCACAATGTGGCCACTTCTTTTCTGACCCCAGCTTGTGTCCTCACTGTGTGGGAAGAGCTTCTTCAGGTATCTTCAGCATTGATTTGGAAGGAGTCTCTGTGGTGGGCTCCACCGTCCTGCGTAGACATGGCCAAAACTCTTACATGTGAATAACAATTAATATGTGGAACACATACTGAATAGCAGCAGTATATCATATTTTCTGGATGTATCACAAAGTGTACACCCAACACAATCAATTACACAGAGACATGAGTAAATGTGGTTTCAAAAGAAGAAAAAGAGATTGCAGGATGTAGGGGCATTTGCAAATGACTTGCAAATGTCAGCCAGGCTTTATTTGCATTAACTAATTTTCAAATTAGAAATAAATGGATTTTTGATTCGTTAAATTAAACAAGACTTGTGAAAAGAAAAAAGAAAAGAGAAGCATTTGAAAAATTTAATTGCACACTGCAAAATCCATGAACATTAGGTAAGGATTTACAAAATCAGTCTTGAATTACTGGGTAGTGGAGAGAAGCATTTTGATTTGTTTTTCTGAAACCATCATAGAGTTTGAAAATAATTTAAGAACGATAAAAGTTGTCTCAAAAATGGTGTTAGAATTGCACCCTCATATTTCAGTTCATAAGAAGGTTCTTAAAAATAATTCCTCGTCCTTATTATCATCTGAAGCAGGGGAAACAGAGGGAAATCTCTCTTGGAATTCAATCAGGTGAAATTACAAACACAACTTTTCAATTTGGAGATCAGGCACTCGAAATGTCTTTGTCTTAGCAACTGAGCTCTCATCAAAAACTCCTGCTACCAGCTGAAAAAAGTTCGGCTAATGAAAAAATAAACTACCCAATTATGGGGATTTCAGTATTGCTGTTAAAGGTTCAGATTACCTTCTGATTATCTGGAATAGATGCATTCTCAAAAGTTATACTCTCCTTAAGTAGTAGGTCTTTAACTTTGAAGCACAGGCTCTTTGTATTCAGTCCATAGCTTTTCTTTGGCTGCTTCCTCCATTCTCTTTTTGTGTGTGTCACATTGAAATCTCCCGTCTTGTCACTAGATGTAATCCCAGTCCCAGTTTACACTAACAGTAGTGTCTATTGGTGAATAGTTTTCCAGGGGAAATACATCATCTGAGGCATTTATAACTGGGCTGGACAAAACAGTAGGAAATATATGGGAGGGAGAGGGAACAATTCTGCAGTGCCGAGGGTTGGACTGGATGACCTGAGGGGTCTTTTCTACCTCAGATTTCTAGGCTGAGCATAGAAGGACACAGTCTAATGAGCCAGATATTCAAACATCTTCAGGCAAACCATTCTGGGCAGAAAGAATGTATGGTGAATGCTGAATTCATGCATCTAAAGAAAAATCAATCGTTTTCCAAAGGCCATAATAGGACAGAAATAGTTCTGGCAGTTCTAGATACTTCTCTGTGAAAATTTGTACCATCAGTTATATAAGCAACCAAGTATTTTTTGCATCAAAGGCTGGTAGAGAACAATTTTATTTACTCTTCCCTTCAGATCTTAGGCTTGCTGTCTTTATATGGATGTCATTAGAATATCTCAGTGCTCCAAAATCTTTTTTTTAAGTCACATGCTCCTCCCCACCCCAAATGTATGAATTCACTGTATTATAGACTGTCAAGCAAATTACCCCCAGTATTGGAAACAACCATCACATATACATGGAAAATTAGGAAAAATCTGTTTGATGGGCTGACCCAGCTTCTTTCACCATATCTGACTTCATACAGCATTAAAAATACCAACTGAAGAGCAGTCCAGGGCAAAATCCTGTCCTGTTTGCAGGAAGATGTGACGAGAAAAGCCACTGTGCTAGTTCAGGGCATGATGATTCAATGCAGAATAAGGAGCAAGTGCTCCTCGGGGAGTCATGCCCAGGAGATGTGCAAGCAAGCACTGCCGGGGATGAGTTTTAGCGGAGCCAGCTCGGCCACGTGACTGCTGCCCTGGCTTGCAATCCTGTGCACATCATGTGGTCTTCACAGGAGGAGAGGAGAGCCCCCAGCCGTTGCCCAACTCACCCCTGCTTTGGTAACTGCTTAGTATTTTTTTCAAAAAGTACTTTTTTCAATCCTTGCTGTGCTGATGCCTTGGGGATATGAGTAATGTCACTGGCTACATAATAACCTACAGACCTGCAGAGGTGCTTTTGCATCCCACTATGTTATCTCAGTAGTAGGCAGGTGACAGACTAGTCTATAGAGGGTCTTGATCCTGCAGGATGTTACAGTTGGGCCAATCCAAAAATTCTCCAAGAGATTATTTATTTAGTGGAAAATGTCTATTTGCTGAATTTGAAACGTTGAAATGATCTTGTCCATTCCCATGAATTTCCATTTTAGAAAATCCCCTGCAATTAGGAATTTTTCTTAAAATTGGCATTTTTTTAGTAAGATCATTTTTGTATCAGAAACGTCTGATCTTCAGTTTCATAAAAAACTTTCATTTCAAAATGTTATATATTTTATTAATAAATGAATGTGTTTGATCACTCATTTGGTACTTACTACAACACCAATTGCTAAATCAGTTACCAAACCAATTATCTATTACAAATGACCATTTTGCTCTGTTACCAATGAGCAAACCAAATATGAATTACCAAATCAATTAGAATGCCAATTAACAATTTTCATTGTAATTACCAGTCACCAGTTAGGATTACCCCAATGGCCATTTCGAATAGCAATTGCCAATTAAAATACCAATTACCAAAGTAAACACCAGTTACAGTAGCAATTACTAATTATAATACTAATGAATTATTACATTTCCTTATCTGATATTGTTTATAATTAGGATAATTATTATGCTCTATTCATATATAAAAATTAAATTAAAAATTAAAAATAACCTCCAAATCAAAACAGAAACAAAACTTCTCAGCTGACTGCAATTATATCCCCTCACAAAAATCTTCTGTATAAGAAGTTTAAATTTGGGGACTTTTATGCCAATGAGAAATGAAAAAGAAAAATGTTAGAGTTCCACATCGAATGGAAATGTTGAGTTTCCACTTGTAGCAGCAAAGTCCAGACTCAAAGGAAAGCTGACTTGTTCCCAGGTGCTACTTTAGGCACCCTGGTCCCAAATCCCTGAGCTGGGCACCAGGGCTACTTCTAGAGGATCCGTGGGAAATCTGGGTGCTTCGGTCAGAGCTGTCACCAATGTGACTGAACACGAGTGACCCGAGGTGTGCGGCTTCTCCTTGGCGTGAGCAACCTGCAAGGAAACGAGAAAAAGCAGCAGCCGCAAAAGGTGCTTTTGTTGCCTGGCCCTGCTTTTTCTGCACTAGGAAGGAAGCAGCGGCCCGGGGTTTGGCCAAGTTTAGTCTGTGGGGATTTAAGCCCAGAAACTGTGTGTCTCAGGAGAATTTTGTGGCCACCAGGATGTGAGGAGGGGAGGCAGTGCCATCGGGCACACTGGCGGGCTGCCTGCACTGGGCAGCGGGGCTCAGGGCTGCAAGCACAGGGAGGATGCAGGAGCCCTGGGACCCAGCTGAGCTGATGTTCCTGCAGGTGTTGGATGCCAAGTGCAGAAACCAGAGCAATGAAATCCCTTCCCCTTGCCGTGCCCTGATGTGAGAGCACGCTATTTTGGGGTAGGGGGTGTAAATCCCCTCCGACCAAGAAGGTGGCTGAACCACCTCTGCCTCCTGCTTTTGGGCTGGGTGCTCAGCCCCTGTCACTGCCAGGACCCGCCATTTCAGCACCTGTGACTGCGGCTCTGTGCTGACAGCAACGAGGGAGGCTCCTCGCAAGCCAAGCTGGCCACCATCCCCCTGCCTCAGTTTTGAACACAGGCACTTACTGTCCCATTTGAAGTGCCTACAACAACATCTGCAGTGGGGACGTACAAGCTGGAAGGCTACCACACCACACTAAATGAATATATAACCTACTCCCCAAGCTGTGTGAGATCCCAGCAATACAGGGACTATTGCTCATTACATAGAGTCTGCGAGTCCGTATGTTCAAATGATCGTGTGTGATACGTTATTCACAGTCACTTTAGAATTACATGTATTGGATTTGTTGGGGCACAAAAGACACCTCCCAGGTACTAGTCAGGATGTCGGAGAGGGCTTGTGCCCTCTAGGTCCTCGGTTGCTCTGGAGAGTATAAAGGTCCTTGGTGGTATTTTAGCACTCCCAGGGGATTGTGGCATCTCCTCCAGGCTGTGCTGTGGCCTCAGCCCTACCCTGGATGCCCACAGCATCTCAGCAGATGCCTCCAGTGCTTGACACAGGCATCTTCTAGTGGTCTCTGCAGTGCTTGGACTTGGGGCATGCTCAAAGAGGAAGAAAAGGGGCTTTTGGAGCTCTGCAGCACCTCCATAAAATAAGTGGGAAATGGCAGGAGCAGAGGCAAACCTTCCCTCAAAGTGCCACAACATTCAGCAAATCCTGAGAGAAAAGTATCTGAGAAGGGAAATATTTATTTGCATTAGGAGTAAACATGCGGTGCAAAAAAAAAGAAAAAGAAAAAAAAGAAAATAATTGATGTTCTGCTGCAGCTCTGGCTTCCCAACAAGGAAACTTAATCTTTCCCAGATAGGATTTAAATGATCTTTATTTGTTTCCAAAAATGTAACCATTATTCTCTTTTTTTCAGAATTTCTTCCACAAATTTGGAGGTTTAAGACTAAACGTTGGGACTCCTGAAGTTCAGCAGAGCTTTGATTTTCCCTGTGTGAGTTCTATTTGTAGCCATAAGACCAGCAAGTGATTTTCCTGTAAGCATCTGATGAGAGAGAAATATAGCATCACTTTATGCTTATGTAGTAACTTTCATCCAAGACCGGCAAATTACAGTAGCAAGCTGGCAATATTATCCACATCTTCACTGTCAAAGACAGAGATTAAATGTCTGGACAAATCTCTCATTAAAGATGTAATATATCCCTATGCAACATCACTGCTTCAACAGAGCTAAACCAGAATGGACTTTTCCTGGACTCTTTAAATTGAGGGATGAATTACCATGTTTTACCATGCTTTGCATTATCAGAGCATGGTCAATTAATGGCAGTGTTCACAATGCTCCATTATTTCCTCTCCAGTTTATGACAAGGTGGATTTAGGAACTGCAGAGTAGTTTGCCAGCTCAGCAAAATATAATTCCACAAGAATTTTTGGTGCCTGTTTGTCTGCTTCCACCCTCAGCTCTTTTAGAGATATTTAGGCAAGTGTAATGGATTCATACTGCTAATGGATCCATTCTGGTCTGCTCTTTATTACCACATCTCTGAAAGATTGATCTTTGTCGTATTTGCAACTACAGTGCTGCCTAAGTTCTTTCTGAGATCCATAATTAAGCATCTTTTCTTGTCCTACATTTGCTCAGTGATTGAAGAAGCCCTTGCCTATCACATGTTTGAGGAGATACGGGCTTGCCTTCTATGTTTACAGACTTCCCAGATGAGTTATCAGACTTAAAACTCTTTAAATAATTCAGCAAATGTTTGGCTGTTGGAAGGGCCATACACTGTGGGCTTACAGGTTTACAAGCATAAGTATTCATTGTATCAGCTTAGTGGCTTTGAAGACCCAATGTTTAATTTAATAACCTAATAAGAATTAATAACACTGATCACCAATGGAGCCCTATTAAAGTGCTATGAATAGGGCAAGTCTCAGGCCTGCAAAAGGATATAGGAAAAATTTTGGTTCCTCAGTCCAGGAGTAAGAGCCTATAAACCTGGGCTTGCTCCTGAGGATGCCTCAAATCTTTCGCTCCTTTTCTGGCAGCTCTAGTCTCTCACGTCCTCAAGTACCTCAGCCTTATCACTGCTTAGCAACTCAGCCCTTATCTCGTTCTTAAACCCAGCAACATCCACAAACTGTGCATTTTCTGGGTGGTCCAGACTGAAACATGGATTCTGAGCACAAAGTGGGGATAAAGAAAATGGGGACATGCTTGGTTATCTTCTAGGAGACTGGCAAAAGCACTCACCCTAGCTGTGGCAAATGTGGGTTCAGTTTCCTCTCCTGCCTGCAGAAGTTCAAATACACATTTGCCCACCGTTCTGGAGATTACCCTTGCCTAAAACAACGCTGTGGATCACGGACTGGCACCTGCATCCCCCCATGCTAGGAGAGAATCCAATTTAACAAATTTCATATCCAGCTCTGAAAAATGAACAGCTTCAAGAGGAGGGAGTGGAGGTTCCTTCCCCTCCCTTTTGGGCCACTGCCAGGTGATTAGTACAGTGTCCTTGTTCAGAGAAAAGGGACTTGTGCTTGGGATCTCTGCCACCCTAAGTCCTAACCACGAGAATACTGTGCAAAAGAGGGAAGAGGCAGGAAGAAGGGAGCCATAAATTCATTCAGGTCTCTGAATTTCAATTGCTAATCTTGCAGCCCGTAGTTACGCACCCAAGTCCCATGAGGCAGGGAAGTGGTGGGGTTATGTTACGCCACCAGTCTCAGTGTTTCATATCAGTCAACCTTCACAGCTGCATGCTCAGCCTGTTGCCTCTCCTAGCTCTTATTCAGAGGTGCCTCACACCGTGCAGAGAACTTAGCACCTTGTGTCTGCCTCTGGACTCCACCCAAGGACCAGGCGCTTCAAAGTCCAGCCTTGGGATTCATAAATCGTCTCCACCCTTAAATCTTCACCCTACCTCTAGCAGAACACACAGCCCCTAAATCAGCACCCAGCTGTATGCCTCTGTGGGGCTTTGGCTTGCAGGAGTCATGGCAGAAGAAAAACAGAAGGTGCAGCTCAGCTGTAGCACCCCCAGGAACTTGGATGTCCCTCACATTTCCCTCCCCTACTCCTCATGTCTGGTTCTTCTCTTGGATAACTAATGCTATTTCCCCAGCTATCCAGGGAAGATTTAACAAGCTGAACCTGGAGCAGCTGCCGGCAGGGTTTGAACCTGTGCTGAGAATGTGGGTCAGCAAAAAAGCACAATTACACAAATGCTATTTAGGGAGTTTCACAAAATCTGAAGGGCCGTGGAAGTAAGGTAAGGAAGAAATCTGCCAGGTCAAGCCAGCAGCTCTCTGTCCGTCTATGGAATAAAAAAATCTGTTAGAGTTTGCAGCTGGTGTCCGTAATCGAGAGGTGAGATGGAAACGGTGTGCCCAGTCTCATCCTACGTGGGTCAGAGAACTTCCCGGGAGGTGACAAGGACTGTCAGCAACCCCTGAAGTCAGCACCCGTGAGGAGCTCAGTGCTTCACAGGTTTGGGTGTAGTATGCCTGGTGCCATAAACTCCCACTGATTGCAGTTGAAACAGAGGAACTGTGAAGCGTAGGACTGCTTGTGCCACACATTCACCCCCTCGTTTCGCCACTACCCACCAGGCACCCTACACCCAAACCTGTGAAGCATCACAGGAGCGCTAGGATTGGGCCCCGCACTAGCAGGCTGCTTCTCCCCTCTGTCTGGCTTTGCCTTTGTGGCTGAAGGCCTTTCAGAACAACAAATGCCGCTAATTGTACTAATTTCTTACAGGGACCCTGCCAAGGTCAACAGGCCTAAAATTTCACACACATGTCCCACCCTAAAAACATTTAATCTGATGTTGGTTCTGTTTTTCACATCTCTATTATAAAGGCGGAAAAATACTATTTTTCAAAAGGAGGGATGTTAGCTGTATTAAAATCCCAGCTGGGCGAGCTGCTCACAACAAATTCAGCAGATGCGGGCATGCTGATGGCAGAGTTTTGCATGCCAGCTGTGCCCTCTCCTGCCTCTCTGTGTCAGCTTTGTCACCGATAGCTGGCAAGGGATATGAACTGTCAGGATCCTGCACTCATGTGTTTAGAGTTCGAGATACTCATCTCGGGCAAGTTTCTGCTGGCTCGCATTCGGCACCAGGGAGGAGAGGACGTCCATACTACCGCGGCTCACCAGCAGCATAACCATGCTAGCAACAAACTCAGCGTGCAGACTTAACTCCTGTGCACCGGACTCATGAGCTGGGATTTTTATCCCAGCGCACCCTCGGGGCTGGCTGCATGCTTCAGGCTGAAGGGGGTTGTTTTTCCTTCTGCCTCAGCACACACTTTGAAAAACCCAGTCAGCTGAAGGAGAATCAAATTTTGGTCTTGTCATCCCTGAAAATGTTCCTTTAGCTTCTCACCACCCACACATGCTGCATGTATTCATACACATATGCAAATAAGAAAAGTCATATGTGAGTGCATACACACACAAACACATATGCTTGCACGTACATGTATTTTGCATAGTAAGCATAACACTGAAGTATAAAGGACCAGAAGAAGGATGTATAAAATGAAAGTCTCTCTGATCTGTGCAGGAGGTTTGAGCCCACCGACCTGCTTTTTGTCATCTTAATTCTCCAGATCTTGTCAGATACTGTGTTGCTGTCTTCATTCTTTTTTTTTTTCAGAAGTCCTGTGGTTACCTGTGGGATGGACAGATAATTGCAGATATTGACTGACTTTAAGGCAGAGAGAAATAAAACATTGCCTAGGGGGGGGGAAAAAAAATGCTCCTGAAGTTGTCATACGTTGCCTGAAGGCAAAGAGCCAGCAGAAAATACACAATCAAAAGGAACTATTTTTATCCAAAGACAATTTCATTTCCCGCTCTTATCCTTAGAGACAGTCACTGTTTGTTATTATTACCTGCAGGTCTGGTGTACCCAAAGGCCCAGTCAGATCAGGGATACACTGTGCAAGGCACTGTACAAAATATGTGAACTCTGTTGATTTTCTTTTCTCCAAAGATTACCTTCTAGAGCAGGCTCCTGGGACGATGGCAAGCCATGAGGTCTTATCCTTTGCCAGGACCATCCTGTAAAGAAGGAGGAATAGCTGCATTTATCTACTGCTGTCCCATGTGCATGAAGAGTCTTTAAGGTTGCAGATTTTCCTTAGGAAGAAGGGGTCAAAGGAAGGGCATGGCCAGCCTCCTTAGCTGTGGGATTTGGATCAGTCTCAAAAGGGGCAGCTCTGCTATTCTTGCTGCCACGGCTCTGTCCTCTGAATCCATGGTGAAGAATGTGAGGAAAGCTGAAGAGATGGCAAAGAAAACACGTCTCCAGTCATCAGCGGCTGTTTCTGTTCCCAGTTCTGGTCTCCCCACACAGCTGATACTTTGCAATCCCAGCGAGCTGGTATTTCTTAGCAGCATCTTCTTGCTGCTAGCACCTGCACTTTATGTTCTGAGTCAGACATTCATACTATATTGGCACAAACAGTACCATTCTCTATGGCCAATAAAAATTTGTTTGTGCCTGTGTGCTTGGAAATGAGTCCCCATCTCTCCTCGACAGCATTTAGCTTCTGAGTTAGTGTTCAGATGTGAGGTAATTAGGTCCTACCAGGGGTCTGGATTTACTGCTAGCTGTGAAACCAAACGCATGACACACAGCTCATGTTCTCCGT
The DNA here is from genome assembly GCF_036417845.1 of Apteryx mantelli. Classification (NCBI taxonomy): domain Eukaryota; kingdom Metazoa; phylum Chordata; class Aves; order Apterygiformes; family Apterygidae; genus Apteryx; species Apteryx mantelli. Next base: position 98,534,180 of record NC_089980.1, on the reverse strand, counting down.
TCCTGAGACCTGGCTCAAGCGTTTTCTTCTTTGTTCGGGCTCTTGTCCCTGGGGTCAGGTACCACCCTTTGTGTCCCAGCTGCAGTTAAGCCACCTGGGAAAGCAAGTCAGGAGGATGCTGGCATGGATCTAACATATGTTGTTAGCACGACACACAATCACATCCCCCAGACTGTTTCACTGACATCTCTGAAGCAAGTGATGAAGTCATTTATAACAGAAATGTCATGCTCTTTCCCTTAGACCAAAAGGGAGTGGGTACATTAGCAGGGTTCGCTCTTTCATCTCCCTGGATCGGATGGAGACCCCATCATGTGCTTTTGTCTGTGATCCCAGATCTACAGTCTTAGGGATCAAAAAGGTAAAAATATTACAGCAAACATTCAGGGGCTGTAAACTGCAGTACTGAGATATCAGTGGACACCCGCAATGACTTCTCAAATACTCAGTGGTGAGTGCAAATAGCACAAGTGCTCATTAGAGAGAGATCGCCATCCAGCCAGCTGAGCAATTAAAACCAAATGCAGAGTTATTACTATGAGCATGTGAGAACATTATCAGGATTACTGGATACAGAGGAGTACTCTTGTGCACTTTAATTCTTCTTACACTCTTGGTATGTGCCTATCTTATTCCTGCAATAAATTCTAATCAGTTGGTGCTCAATAGATTGTGCTCCTTCAGTGACGCCCATTAACATTTTTTAACCTTTGTTTTTTTGCTTTTGTAATTAACTCAATATTTTGAAGCCTGACTTGCCAGTGTGTTGATGCAGAAGTAAATCTAAGGGATTCCAGTATGAATGCCCATTGTTCTGGCAACCAGAACAAACATGATTTCTAAAAGTCATTTCAGCTTAGCGTATAGAGGCATTTGATTTAATTGTCATAATATGTAATTACAAATATCCACATATATATTTATACACATTTATCCACATGCACACACATATATGTGTACATCTGTTACAGAAATGAGGAGAAATAGACAGATACTTGGCACATGCAGAATCTACAATCCTAAGAAACCACACAGGGATATTAATTTCAGTGCTATGAGAGATAGCTTATCGAGACCAATACTTCTTAAGTACAGAAACTCCTGGCCAGATAACAAGCCCATAATATCCCTATTTCCTCACTGAAAAAGTAATGCTAGAGCTCTGACATAGGCCCACAAAACCAGAAAAATTCGAACTTAACATTTCCATTCTCTGAATGTTTGCAATATATCACACTTTAACCTTAATACTACTACAATATCTAGCCATGACTAACAAAATTAAGGTCAGAATGGAAGATGCATCCCTGAGGATTTTTGTACTGGACTTAGGACTAAGAATCTTACTAAATTTTCAAAAATAGAAGTAGGGGGAAAGATATTTCTATGGACGTTATGAAAAAGAAAAGGATGCCCTTGCTTCATAACTACATGCACACATGCACACACATGCACTCACACATACATGGGCTTGCACACTGCTAACAGAGAACACACATCTGTATTTTTTAAGTGTACCATTATGCATGCATTGAAAATTTTCTCTTAATGGTCATTTACAAACTTTTCCCCCCCACATCCTCCCATTCAAACAACTTAACCCCCTCTGAAATTTTCCCCATAAGGATATGAGTTTCTGTCATTAAATGATTGTTTGCATGGAATATTCCAGCGTTATACCTTACTGTTCAGTTTGATTTCAGAATATATAAAAACAAGGTATGCTGATAAAGGATTGGATCTCTCTGTACGTTAAATCTATCATGGAGATCTCATGGAAGCAAGATCTGACCGTACATTTTGAAATTAGGTTATTTAATGTCAATGTAATATTTCTTATTCATTTCAAACATTTCACCTCTGGAACATACCCAACTGATAATGATGCTTAACATCACATTCAGATATTAACCATCTGAACAAGAATGAAAATAAACATCTTGCTTAAATTTGGGAAACTGGCCACATTTCAAGGATTAAAAGAAAATTGCATTTGACTGACTATTCAGATAGTACAGTGTTGACAATTTGCATGACTAGTGCTGAAAAAAAAATCCTCTAGAATATCCATCTTGCTAAATATTCTGATATCTTGATGCTTTTTTAATACTGCAGTGAAACAGAAAGTTTCTCCTGGAATGTGTTGATTGAGAAATATTAAAGGTTAACCTTCCCCATGCTGCAGAAGGTCAAATGTACCCCCATCCTGGGGATTAGCTCTCTGTTAATTCAAGCTACAGCAAAACATATGCCTTTGCCTAGCTTCTCCCCCAACCCTGGCTGTTCTTAGGGTTTCCTGCAGGACTTCCATCTGTTAGACAAGTTATTTTTCTGGTGTGTATACAGCAATAGCTATAATTATCTAAGTATAGATATGTAAAAGATGATAAGCATAAATGATACAGATACATATATTCATATACATGTACCTACACATTTGTAATTCTGGACCCTCTGAAGTCTCTGACAGGATTACCACTGACTTCAACAGAGCCTAGACTGACATGCCTGAGCTTATTCTCAGGCGTAATTGAATAGTGGGTTAACAGTAGCATTGATCAGAAATTTTCTAACAGTATATTTTGCCTTTAGAAAATGCCAGTTTGTCCGAAGGGAAATATTTCATGAAAATGTGCTAATTATGATGACATTTCACTTATGGACAAAAATGAAGAAAACATATTGATCAGGTCAAAATATCACCTGTTTTGGACATTTTTGGAATGGAGCATACTGATACTTTTTCCAAACTACTTTTCACTTATAAAAATTTATGTAGTGTCTGATACACTTTTCTTAATTAAAATATCAGAATGAAACATTATGATTTTATCAAAAAAGAGCTACTTTGTCAACCTGAAATGTGATTTTTGTGGGGAGAATTTTTTTTTTGTGTGTGTGTGTGAGAAATTTTAGAGGTTTGCCTAGCTTTTGCTACAGTTCAAGATATTTTTCTCTTTTTCAGTGGTGCAATTCCTAGTGAAACTTAGCCCCAAAGAGACTAGTTCAAACACAACTACATCTTATGTGAATTTACGATGGCGGCAGTCTTAAAATGTCTGATCTGAAACAGAAAGCTGACGAAAGAGCTATGGGCATGTTTTCATTGGTACTGCCCAGTGCACTGTAGAGACATTCTAGCTTTGCCCAGCCTCGTGTCTCTGGATGCTCTGGGAACTATACCTAGGGGACTGCTGACACCAGAGGGACCTGGCCTAGGGTCTCACATAACATGTTGGGGTAGAGCTCCTGTCTACCTGTATCTTATAAAACCTTCAGCATATTTTCAGTGCTTAGCTAATACCAATATCATATCACCAAGAGAGAAAGAAACTACTTGCAATGCTTTTTAAAAATGGCATAATACAAAGCAACGGTCTTCTTTTCTGAGACACTTGCCAGTAAGAGGCTATTAGAATTTTTTCCTTTATCCTTTAGAAACCTTTTGAATAGATTTATTAAATTGCATTTGCTGCTAAATGTACTACATGGCACTTTGAAAGGGGGTTGCATTCATCACAGGATAAAAGAATAGTATGTCATGAACCCCTCATTATTTTAATTTTGATATCTATAGTTGGCATTTCAAGTTGACGAAAGACAAGTGCTATTCACAACAAAATGGTATTGTTTTACTTCATTTTGTAACATTTTCACAGTAAAAAAAATGACCATATTCGAGTCTTCAGTTTTCTATTACAGATAGACAATTTTATTGTCAGGTTGATATTATGGGATTATCTTTTCTGGAAATGTTGAAAAACCTGTCACATTGTAGATAAATTTCAGTCTCGCTACCACTAGCAGTGGAAATTCCAGAATATGTTTTAGTGATGTTATTATGAATAGCAGAATCAATCTATTATTTCTGAAAGAGATAGGATTAGGGAAAAATTAAAAAAAAGAAAAAAAAATAAAGAAAATCCACTGCTCACATATGGAGATTAAACCAGTCACTGAATACTCCACAAAGAGACAACTCAAATTATGCTCACAGTTATCAGGTAGAAGACTGCAAATTATACTCCCAGGTCACAAAGAAAAAGCAATCTAGAGGAGAAGTGCTGATTTGCATAATCAATATAATACAAATTCAGGGAGGCCACTTTTCAGTACCAAAAAAAAAAAAAAGCTGGAGCAGGACAAGGGATTTGCACTAGGCAGATAATGGAGGAAGAACCCTGCAGAGAGAAAACTGAGATAAAAGAAAAGGGACGTTAGAGAGAGGAGGGAGGACAGCACCACTTTGCCAGTGTGACAGCCCAAGTGCTGGCTGTAAGAAAGTGCCAGTAGGGGATATGGTTTAAGAAATCTTTTAAGTTTCATGGCATCCAAAGTGGAGAGGAAGCCCTCAGACTGGCTTCCTGCTGTCTAAAATGTTCTTTGCTGGAAGTCATAAGCATCTGACCTTTTCCAGGAGTTACAGGCAGGTCCTGAACACCTCTTTTAAATATAATATTCAAATGAAAACATATAATATTTGAATCGAATTATAATATTCAAAGTGCCTTTGAACTATGATGGTCTGATGTATCAAATCTCCTCCTTCCCCACCCCACTTTTTTTTGTGGTGTGCAGGTGCCAGGAGCAGATTAATAGCTCAAGCAACTGAGAAGTATGCCACAAGCTCAGTCACACTGAAAGAGGCCTTCCCCTGCGCTTCAGATAGGCCTGAAGGAATAAATGTCTTACAGTTATTCTCATATGAATGTTGCTACCTTCGTCCTCTCGTTGCTGGGGAGAGGCTGAGCATTCCCAGCTGTCACTGAAGCCAACACCCATTTGGCAGATATGACTTGAAAAGATAAGGAAAGCACTCATTTGGGGTCTGAAGCTGAAACTGCAAAACCTGTAAATGAGAAAGGACTTGACAATTTGGATCCTGACTTGGCCACTTTTACACTTGGCTTGATTCAAAGGCAAGAGGTGATTCCAGTGGGACTGCGAGTACTGAGTACTGTGGACATCATCCTGTAAGGTACTCTTTGGACTCTGTCCACAGTCCAAAAAAAGGCTTGGACACATTTGTAGCTTTACGCCTATTTCTATGGTTCGCTGGAGTCACTGGGACTCAGCTCAAACTTGGGTCCAGACCAAACAAACTTCTGTCAAGGAGCAGACATGATGAAACAGGGTGTGTTGGACAGCAGTCCGCACGCCGGGGTGGATCCCTTCCCTGCTGCGTACCACTGACCTGGCTTTAGTCCTTACATGCGCCTCCCTGTGAAAATGTCCAGGGACAAAAGCTGCAGTGAGTACAAGTGTGTGTGTAAATAGGTCGCTACTGACACGGTGCAGAAATACAAGTGGCTGAGCGCAGGTCACCCCAGTCTGAGCAACTGCAAGGATATCCTCTTGTTAGGCTTTTCTCCTTGCTCAGAAGCAACTGAAACATAGTGCTGGAGCCAATCGAATGGGCTGTGAAAACATATTTTGGTGCTGTGGTAGAAACTCCCTCCTGCTTCCATTGGCAAGACTCCCTCTGACTTCCACGAGGTGGGCCCCAGCCCAAGCGCGCGAAGCTGCATCCTCTGAGACTGCAGAAACAGGCTGCAATTAAGCAAGCGGCTCCGAGGATGCTGCCAGTTGACTGCTGTGGTACCGATGCAGCCTGAACTGAGCTGTCCGAAAGGTGACCGCTGCTCTTTGGCACGCTGGACTGCAACAGATAATGCCATATTCATAACCTTGTGAGGAAACTAAAAATAAATTCACAGGAAAATAATACATTCTTTCTAATCTGAGTCAAACCTAAAAATTAATCAGCTATAATTATCAAACCTAATTTAATTAAAACTAGCTACTCACCATCTGGTGTTATTTGTATAAATTTGGAAATCTACTATTTCATATTAAATTCCTCCATTTAACAAATTATGTTAGAGAATATATTTTTCCACTATAATCATTATGTAATTAATCATTGTACAAATTATATTTCCTTCCACTTGATAGAAATACAATTTGTGTAATAACAAGGCAGATGATCAGCAACTTTTTTCTTCAAAACTGGTATCCCAAACCCTTCAGATTCAAAATTAAGATTCACAACCCCCCCCCCCCCAAAAAAAACCTCACTGAAGTAGAAAGATGTATGACGAAGCACTATTTTTTATCCTATTTCCCAATTTGGTCATTAAAACGATAATTTAGAACTCCATTTGAATTGTTATGCATATGTAAATATGTATGTAGATATATAATATGCTATGTATATTATGTGTATACACACATTATATTATAGCTAATGAGGACAACACTGATTTGAAGAATGTTGTGTAATTTCCTGTTTCATTGTGGAAACGTACAATTCTAGACATTTAAAAACATTTTCAAAAATGTATGTCTCTCTAAGGAGATATAATGGTCATTTATACCATGATATGTAAAACTGATGCTAAAATAATATGGGAACATCATGAGAAGACTGAATTGATTAACACTAAAAATGAATGTTTGACACTGCTAGCATGGGAGTCATGGGTTTCACAGTGATTTCTTTAGAAATTTCCATTATTTTTGACATTTAGTAATTTCTGAAAGAAAGTGGAGCAATGTATAAGTGTCATAAAAAAATCCATTGTACAAATTAAAATGAGTGTGTTCACAGAATGATATACCCATTGGGCATCCACAGGGGGCTACAAGATGGAAAGGAATAACAGCAAAATGTTGAGACAGATAAATGGGTACAGTTTATGGCATAGGATATCAAAGTGAGATTTGGAGACATGGAGCTTATCCCAACTCATCTGCTGATCTACTCTATGAATTTGAGTTAATCTTTTCACATGTGTTTGTCTATGTAGACTTTTAAGTACTTCTGGGCAGTGGATGGTTCTCCATCTGCATTTGCTCAACATGGGTCAAGAGATGGGAGCTCTTAGTGGTGGCCTCAAGGGAGTACTGCAAAACAAACAACAGCAAACCACAAAAGACCAAATGCGTCATTCAGACTGGATAGTGAGAGAATGGAAAGTAGGTAATGGAGAGAAAGTGAAAGAAAAAAATTCCTCCCTAAATCTTAAAAAGACACATTTTCAAAAATATGTTTCCACCCACAGTTTTGACGTGCCATCACCTAGGCTTGGAAAAACCATCAGGTAATCCCTAGGTCTCCTATTTTTAATAGCACTTAATTGCTTAAAAATAAACCAAGAACTACTTTAGCTTCCAAGAGATGATCAATTTAGAGGACCTTACATTGGTGGCAGGACTCTTGAGCAAAGGAGTATGTCCCTGTGTACGTCCCTTCTGGTTTTGCCGAATGTGTCTCTGGCATCACTTGGCTCCTTGTGAGGCCACGTGAGCCAGCCACCTTGCATGAGGCTCCAGGGACTGCCATCCCTGATTCCAACCTCAGCAGCTCTGTCTCAGAAGTTGCAGCTCTGTCCCTTCCAAAAGCCACTGCAACGTTTAAGGCAGGTTGTGTCCACACTGACCTGAGACCAAGTCTCCCAGTTGTCCCAGGCCAGAACTGCTGGGTGTGCCACTACATGGAAAGTGCATGTGCTTGGTTTCAGGAGCATAGATGAACTCCTAAACTAACTGCAGTGACCTGAGAGCTTCCTCAGAATAAAGTATTCGTTTGAAACAGGACCATTCAGAAACAATAAAGAAAAGAGCACGTTTGTCTAGTTTGTTAGATATACAGTTATCTTCTACATAGGAATCTTGGCTGATTTAAGTTTCCTGGGGTTCCCTAGCACGCAAGATGCTTCCACTCATCTTTCCTTTGTAACCATCCAGACTTTACCATTGCCAGCCTGGCAAAACACCCTGGAGTCTTCCCTGGAGCCTCTTCATTACAGTGGTCTACTGTGTTATAAAATAACTCTGTTTCACGGACAAACGCTTTGCAATATTCATCCCCTTTTTACTCATCAGTCTTTATAGATCAGCACACAGCAGCATCTAGTCCTCACATTTGGTACTTAACTATTTGACAATAAAATGAATCAGAGCAAGAACAAATTTTGTTGTTTGGTGCCTATTGGGCTCTGGTCTGAGGAGAACCTAAAACCACTGAGGATCTCTGGGCATGAGCTGCTCTGCAGCTAAGGGGCAGAGTGAGGAGCCTGAAGGAGCCCAGATGATAGATTTCCAGATTTATGCAGAGAATGCAACATGACAAACTGCTAGATTTGGTTAAATTGGGACTGTTAATTATAGCAGTTTAAATTGGGTTCTGACTCAGATTTTGAATTCATAGTGGCAAGATGACAGCCTGGAGAAGGTGTTTGCAAATGGCTGACTCAGAGGATGATGATCAGCGCGATGGTGCCTTCTGCCTGTGCTAGTACTATGTGTTTATAGGAGCGATGTTATAAGGTGACAGTTGCCAGTTCAACTCCACCCCTTGATCCGTTCACCAGAGATTATGAAGCCTGGAAAGACACAGTGAGCAAACGGAAGAAGGAGCACACTAATTGGGTGAGTACAAAATGGCAAGCCACCATCCCGCTTAATGCTGAATCCCCTTCTTTCCACATGTAATGCTGGTTTTCAAGATTTTTCTGTACACATCCAGCTGCTTCTAACTGGAGTTGGCTTCTGCCTGGAAAAAAAACAGTATTTCATAAATTCTTTGTGAAACAGAGCCGCAGAATTTCCACCTAGTCCTCCAAATTGTGAGCAAAGCTGAGGGTGTGGGAGGCCGCAGCCCTCAGGTCCTGCGGGGAGTGCCTGGGAACCTGGTGCCCTTGGTGTGGACAGCAGGAGCTTCGGGCTCCCAGGACCTCCTGTGGCAGCTGAGGGTCCCGCAGCCCGGGAGCCCCGTGCCAGAGGCGCAGGCAAGCTGGGGAAAAGCTGTCTGGCAGGAAGGTTGCAAAACCTGCCTTAATTTCTGGCTGAATTCCGTGAAGATCAAACACTGCTCCTGGAAATACTGAATGTTGACAGATTGCCAGTGTTAGCTCTCCTCTCCCAAAAGTGCTTTTGCCTGTTTTTTCCCTCCTCTATCAGTTGTGTTTGAAGCCCTTTGATTCGTGCTTTCATGCAAAATTAAAATGTTCAAGACTTTCTTGCCTGTGTACTCATGGTACAGATTAGCTCAAATGTTCAAATAGTTGTTGAAATTAACTTGCAAACACTGTAGGTGACAAAGTTTTACAACTGAAATTTGTCAGTTACAAGCAGAGGTCAAAATTTAATACCACATGAATAATGTAACTAACTCATGCTTTGATCTTATAAAACTTTATACCTGTACTTTGCTTGGTACACTGTCACTTGGCCACTGAACAGCAAGCAGTATTTGTTATGAACTTTTCGTGGCTGATCTAGAAGCTAAGAAATACATAAACTAAGATCATATATCTGTTGCATGTAGAAATAATGCAAAATTTCTGAAACTATTGTTTTCAAATTTCTAACTCTGCTCTAACAATTACTAGAATTGAGAGACTAATGTATTCAATGAATTACTATTTTTCATCTACTGAATAGCTAAGAACAGATTGTGATTCCCTGCTCTATTTGTTATTCAAATGAATTCAACAAATACCTTTTATAATCTTTAACTCTGGACTGAAAGCAAATATCCACAATACATAGTTGCTGGTGGTCTGATAAATCATATGCATCGTTTCTGTTTCCTGACAGGAATATTGTGTGAATACCTAGGCTGAATCCTTGTTTATGCAAACATACTATTTTTTTTTTCCACAAAAACTTGCACATGTGGCTTTAAAAGCTGTTTCCTCATGCTTTTTTTTTGTTACTAAAATCTTTTTCCCAAACTGTCACAGAAAATGAACACAAAAGAAATTCAAATGGGGCCAAAGCAAACTTATTGACTCTTTTTTCCATGGAATATCTATGAACAGACTGTGATTTAGGCCCTGATGTAGAAAGGTGATTTATGATAGGCTTAGCTTTAAATGTGTTGCCATGCTCCCATTGCATTCAGTATGACTGTGCAAGCAAAAAAATGAAATATGAGCATTCTCTTGGAAACATCAGGGCCTATGCTAAGATTATCTGAAAACTTCTTGAATTATTCAGTTGTAATAATCATTGTTTGGACACTATTCCTGAAAGAACTAAGTCCACTGTCATTACTTCCACATCTTCTAGACAACCTGAACGAGGAAATATTATCACTGTTCCATTGTACAAATAAAGCAACAACAAAGATAACAGTAACCATCCACAAAAAAATACACTCTGTAAGAGAACATGTATTAGAGAAACAAACCCCAGACAAAGGAACATTCATTGTGGTTTTCTTGGAGGTGGCCAATGGCGTTTTTCACAACAGCTTATTTCTCCAACAATTCATCTTCAACTTTAATTTTTATATTTCAGAATAGGTTTTATACTCTTTCAGAAGTAAGCAACAACATTTCTCAAGGGATCCCAGCAGGATTTCAAATAATTTTAACTACATGCATTTGAGAGGAAACTGGGTGGAGGTATACCTATTTGAGATTTTATCATTCTATTAACGCACAGCAAAATTCCTGCAGATGTCAACAGGGAGCTTGACTGCTAGGACAAAGAAGAATTTGGTCTTCATATGTTAACTGAACTCTATCACTTCCATAGCAACAGTCCATAATTTCCACAAAACTATTCCCTGGTCTTCTTTGTGTCACCTGCTTTCCAGTTTGGAAGGCCATCTCTACAATCACATAAATGATGCACTACTTTTAGGTTTCTGAGTGTGTTCTATAGATAAGCTGTATACATCCATCATGCAAACTCAACCAGATACTCAGTCCCTGCCATAAAATAGATGTTCAGAAGGTGGGGAGTCACCATCTAGCAACATCATAATATCAGAGCTGCAAGCTTATGCTCAGCCTTATGAGAAATGCTCTAACCCATATTTCTGCCTGAAACAACTCAGTCAACAGAAGGAACTACACTGTGGACCAGGCATAGTTATGGAGCTTTACAATGTTTGATATTGTCTGCTGTACAGATGTAGTGGCAGATCAGAGAGAAGGCTGGGAGAGAAAAGAAGACAAGGAAGCATTAGTGGCTCCAGATCAGCATGTGGTCTGGGTGAGCAGCTCTCTCCTATCCAAAGGCTGATAGCATCCAGCTATGGCATATCTTAAGGGCATTCAGTGGTCACATTCACCTTTTCCCTCACCCCACTGAGCTGTGCCTTTGTGGTTGTGTTTGCACCACAGAAGACACCCACAGGCCACTTAACCCAGAGGTTGCTCTTCCCCTGAGGACTTACAGTTAGCATTGCTAAACTCCAAACCCAAGTGACATCACCTCACTCACTAATTTGAACGGCCCTAGGAATGGTTCCCTGCACAGTGCAGGAGCAGCTGCTTCTGTGTCCGACTGCTGTCAGCCTGTGAGCACCCAGCAGAGATGTTCTCCCACAGGTGTTTCCTGCCCACACATTTACTGCAGAGGAGAGGGTCCACATGGTGGGATGCCCTGAGATAAATCACTTGCAGTTTCTGACCCCTCTCTATTGTGAAGTTGTGCAGTGAATGGAGGAGGCTAGATGGCTTTAAGATGCTGCTCAGGAGAATATAAAAAGGCATGTGGGTAAGAGGCAAATGGGGATTTTGATGAGAAGGGCTAGCAGATGCTGGTAGCGGCATGAGGACCCTGGAGGACACAAACTCAGCTCCTCATGCTTGTTGCACTTTCTCAGGGTAGATGGCCCAGAGTGCTGTTCACAGCAAAGCAGCCGTAAAAGCAAGCATTGTTTCAAAGCGCTTATCCAGTCATGCTTAAAGGGTTTGTACGTGTTTGTTAGAGGTTGGAAGTGAAAATGTGACTAAAAACATAAGGTAAGCCTTGGGGGTAGATGTACTCTGCAAGACAAGGTACAGTCTGGTCCAGCTGCCTGCCATCCTTGCACCTGGTTAACTCTAGGTCAGAATGAGGCTATATTGTCAGACCCCAAACAAGAACATAACCTTTCTATCTTTAGGTTCCATTGAGATGGCAATACACTGATTACAGAATATTTTTTAGCTAATTATGAATGCAGGCTCTATAGGTCACTGAGAGTTCATACTATTCCCTTGGCATAAGCAGATGTCTTTGAGATAAACCTGCCCCAAACATGTCAACAGCTCCACACTATCCTGTATGTGCTGTGGGGAAAAAAAAAAAAAAAAAAAAAGGGAGACAGCAGCTTTCCAAACAACTGAAGAGCCAGATGACTCTAAGAACTAGATGTTAATTTATTAATTAATTAAATAATTGCTTTTCAGGTATTGGCTCCTAGTCTTTATAGCACAGTGGCTGCTGATTTGTAAGCAGGTCTCATTGATGAGGTACAAATATAGGGCAAGTAAGACCTGCCATGTAGCCTGCAAGCCCTGTTGGGCTATGCTGGCTTCAAGCAGGGCCGACAGGGTTGTCTGTACCATGGTCCCCAGACTGCAGGAGAGTGCCAGGGGAGCCCTGCACAGAAACACCTGACTAACTCTGAACAGTTACACTATTATCACAAGAGCCTGTGTGAACTTGCCCACACCAACGTCTTTGTTCCTGTTTCTTCCCACCCTCTATTTTGCTCCTTTTTCTTAACTTTATTTTTTCCTCCACAGTCTTCCTGCTTGCCTTCTATCCACTACCTAAATTCTCTCCATTCCTCTCTATATCTTCTTTGTCTTTCCGTAACATCCCATCTTAAAAGAACCTTCATTTCTTCTCCAAACTTTGTTCCTTCCTGCTCTGCTCTTTTCTGATCCATTTTCCCATTTCTTATCTAGAGGTACGCCTTATTCCAATTGCAATATATCTGGGATCCTTCTTCATTCATTGTTCTTGCTTTAATTTTCTCCTCCAGAATTTTCTCTTCTCTCCTGCTCTAGAGCAAAGGTCTCCCTCAAGCAAAGGCAACTAGTCATGTGTCCTGGTGAAGTGATCTCTCTCTGCCCTCCCATCCATCTTCTCTGCACTAACTGCTGTGATCCAGCTGGCAAGCAGCATGGCAGAGAAAGGGCTCCTTGCAGTCGACAACCCTCCCCAAATACTTGCTTGCAGGAGGAGAGAGTGGCCAGATTTAGTCAGAAGACACAGCAGCCAGTGCTAGCAGAGAAGTGGGGAGAAGGAGTGTGCTTTCCTGTGCAGTAGTGACGGCTCAACCAGTCCACAATTATGCCTTACTTCTCCAACAAGTAGCATGTATTTTATTTTGTTGGCCAAGTGGGAGAGCTGATTCGTTCACCTGCTTGCAGCTCATAAATCTTGAACGTGACAGGGCACGATGCTGAAGGCATCTGCCATGCTTTGCTGTTTGAGAAGCAACTGGCTGGGTTTCAACTGCTGTGATAGAGTGTGCTGCTTAACATGGAGACAGCGTATCTCAGGGCTGCTGCCCAGGCCCAGGCCATTTCCTGGAAGGATAATATACTGCCCTGCTGCATCCAGCCTGCACAGTGGATGATATAACCATATGCCATTTATGTCATGGCTTTTATACCACGGGATACTAAAGCATTTGCAGTTTATGTAAGTGTATGACAGCACCAGCTATCGTTGAAGTGCTGAGTTGGAATTTTAGCAGCTCTTTGTCTGCACTGCTGCACAACCATTTTCACAAGAGGAGGAGTGATAAATAGCAACCCTTTATGTGTCTCTGCATGGTGATTCGTGGGTGAAGCCTCTCCAGACTTCTGTGACATGAGTAAGTCTTAGACATGCAGGAAGATAAATCAGAAGCCCCCAAAGGGTAAGGGGTCTCCCCAAAGTCAGTGTTAGTTGTGTGTTGTGGGTCCTGCACCAGTAAAGTGAGAAGGGAATTGCCAAAATGTCAGAATTAACACTCTGCTTGAGAAATAAAGAAGTCAGGCTGTATCTTTGTGCTCAATAACACAGGCAGCACAGGGGAGGGGGCTGCAGGGGCCGCACATGGCCGCTGGGGTCATAACTCAAGCAAATTTGTACAGGCTAGTCATCCCAGGATCCACATGCACACTGCCCTTTCTCTTTTCTGCACAGAAGAGCAGGCTCCTATGTCACCGTGCCTCTTCCTTCAGCCCAAAAGAAAAATCTGCACACAGCTGGTTGAGAGACAGGAGGGCCAGCCAGGGACTAGCTATGATACCTCTTTTTTCCCTTTCATTAGCTGAAGCATCATCTCTGGTTCCTCCCTCACACACCCCCACCCCTGCCCTGACTTCTTAGCACAGCTGCTTGCATGAATGATATGACACCAGCAGTATTGAGACATTGCTGTAAATAGGGGCACTTTTAAACTCTGGGCCCTTTTTCTGTCTTTAAGAGGACTGCTTAGATACTGTTCAGAACAGGAAAAGTAAAAACAAGGCAGGACGCCTGTTTTTCAGTAGCACCTGTGATGTCTGAAACACCTTATCTGTCATGTAAAAGAAGTCAAGAGATAACATTTGCTGAGAAATATGAACCAGGCACTGAATAGCAGTCTCTAAATCTCAAAGAGGGTCCTGTGACTGTAAAAGCCAAATCCCTACCTATGACACTAAATACACAAATAGGTGTTGACCCACAGGATACCTCCGTTCCTCCCCAAGCTGGCAGGATCGAGGAAGCACCACCAGGCCCCCATGGCCTTGACCCTCACTTCCAGCACTGTGCAGTCACTCCTGATATGCTCCAGTTCCTCCTGGCAGTATCATTGGTGCCCACATGCAAGAGCGGCAGGGGGTAATAGCTCGAGGACCAGACAAGCCTCAGCGGTCTCTCGACAACGTCATGATCCAAGCCCCTGGCAAGCAGCAAATTTCCCTAGACAGAGGGTCAGGTTGGCAGATGGGGCCGTTGGTCCCTCGCAACACAGAGTTGCCCACTGCTATCCTCAAAGCTTTGTCCTGGCACTTCTCAGGCTTGGCCAGCTCTGATGCCTCTTGGACATGGCTTTTTTCCCTCATCTGCTACCAGGACATGGAGCCAGTTCTTCACTTGCAGATCTGCAGGTGAAGGGAGAGCTAATTTTCCATACTGTATGGAAATTTATTTCCACAGTATATGCAAGCACCAGGCAATTAGACTAGTGATGTCCCAGTGATTTGTTTGTTCCAGTCAGGTGCTTACAGATTCCTGCTTCCCCAGGTCTCTGCGTATTTTGGGGAAAACCGCAAATGTTTGTTTCCATTGTCATATTGGTCTATTAAGGACTGACATCACTGTCTGCTCCTCTTCTGCCACAAAGAAAAACTGCTTATATAATCTCCCTCTTTCTCTCTTTGGTACTTAAATAGCCTTTGGTATCACAGTACCAGAGTGGGTTACAATATTTAATATAATTTATCTTTCATAGTGTTCCTGTGAGACAGGAAACTAGTTTCATTTTTAATTTATGAACATGTAAATGAGGCATAGAGACTAATTGACTTGCCCACAGTAAGGTTGTCACAGAGTGGGAACTTGAGCTTATACCTGCTTAGTTAACATGCTGTATATTCTGGCTACTTGTTCTTTCCTGCTCCTATTTTGGTGCTCTCTTGCATTCGTGAATGAATTGACCTGTATCACTACACTCTGTTAAGACACACTGCAAGCTGGAATCTGATCCCACGCACATACGGAAGTGGGAAAGAGCTCGGGCTAATCCATGAGGTCATCAAAACCGAGAACCCCAAAAGATGCTAAACTTTGGCATCACCTTTTTTTTTTAATGCTTTGTCAAAACAAGTTGGTCTTTCATGCTATACCATGACAACATAAAGCATTGCAGAAAGCTAATTGTTTATGTACTGAACAAGAAACACCAGCAGAATAGAGAAAACGTGATCTTCCTTACAGCTATTCCTTTTTTCTATTTGTTTTTGAGGTAAAACCTTTCCAGCATTTTTGGGGTAGATCTTACATGGATCTTTCCAGCCTCCACTCCCCTTTTCATCAAAAAATGAGTATGAAAGGTCTGCAGAAGCCCTGGAGGGAAGTGACACAATCCCAGATGTTGTAGGATCTATGTCTCAGCTGCAACAAATCTGCAAGTGGCAGCTGCTTTTGCACAGCCATCAACAATAACAGCTGGAGGGGTTCTGCTGCTAATGGCTAATCCTCTGGGAAGGAAATAGTGTGGGTAAAAGCAGCAGGCATTACAGAGAAGATATCACATTGCCACATTGCCACTTCCATTGCCATTACTTTTTCTTTTGTTATAAAGCAGGCAAGAAAGCAATGAAAAAGAAAGTAAAATTTGAGGTGTTCCCCTGTATCCCCCCTCCCCTAGCAGTACCATGAGATATTGTCCCGTCTCAGATAATGCTCTTCCCTTTCTAGCTGAGTCTATAGGAGAGATGAGATCAAGGTATTTGCTATTGTTTGATCTATTCTAAATACTCTCCTTTAAAGTGGTAGAAAGACTCAGTGCAAAATAAAGGTGGCCCATAATCCAAAACAAAACAAACAAAAAAAAATCACAAGCTCTGGACCCTGTCCAGTGAAGACATATTCCTAGCAGGCTATTTCTCATCATCTGAGAAAAAAACATGCATTAGGAGAACACGTAAGAAATAAAACAAAATAGAGGTTTATATCCTCACTAACGAAAAAGCAGTTTCTATGTTCATTGTCGCTATGTTTTGATATATGTTTAGTTATATTATGTCCTAGGATCATCTAATTTCCATATAAAGTGTAGCTACTTTCAGTTTTACTATTTGGTGTTCAGGAGAGACTTTGATTTGTGTGCCCTAAGGTATATCTGAGAAATGCGTAATTTTCTTTAAGTTCCTCTGTCATGCACCATCAGTAAATTCCTGTACAGATTACAACATGGATGTTTAGTCAGAGGTCTGCACTCCCACGGAGGAGAGTGGGAGGAAATAATAACTGTGTGGACCAAAGTGAAAAAAGCGGTAGAAGGAAAGAGAGAAAGAGGGAGAGAAATTCCATTAAGAAAGGTTACTGAATCAAAAAGAATTTATCAAAAGTAGACTGGTGAGAGTGGCTCTTGAATTTTTATGAATTTGAGGGGCACGAAAGTCAGTCTGCTTTGGACTGTAATTCCAAGTATTAGCAGAATTGGGACCACTGAGGCATACTCTGTCACTGTTTCTAATCTCCCTTGCTCTGGAACACCAGTTAGGCATCAATCTAATTAATCACCAGTGATAACAAAAGTTGGGGGTTTTTTGCACTTTAGAAATGTTGCTTTTTTTTTTAATGTAGAATTTTATCAGATGGGATTTCTTTTTCCCTTGTGAAGAAAAGCTTATGAAGTTCATTTATACCAAGAACATAAATCCTATCCCCTACTGTTTTCCCTGTAACCTAGCATGAAATATGGCTTATAGCTACGCTAATTCTCAGCTTTTAATGTGGACTGATGAAAGTAGTTCATCACTCGCACAGATACACCACGTTCACACTAGGAAATACTGATCAGTATGCACACGTGTGTCACACCATCAAAGATACCTGCAGCAGTGTCATAGTATGACATATACTGCCTCAGATATAGCATAACAGCCAGGTGTCTTGATACTTCTCTTTGGGGATCCATAGCATTAAAAATGAGTATTTTCCATTATACAGCAAAAATCTCTCACTTTCTTGTCACTCTTCCCCCTCCACAGATTTATCTCCTTCTGTTAATGACTCCCTTTTTTCAATTTGTGTCTCCCTCTGACAGATAATATTTTGTCTCACTGTTCTCCTGGCTTAGTCTGACTCTTGCCTTGTTTGCTGCTCGTTATTAGCACTCCAGCAGAATGTAGATACAAGAACTTTCCCATAATCAGTTCAATAATTCCACTTCAAACCTAGCTGTACTGCTGCCACATATAATCCTGACAACTCATTATCCGCCAGCCTCGGTAGGCCTGGCTCTTGCATATTAGCTGTGCTGTGACCTCTGCCTCCTTCCCTTGCCTTCTACACTTTAATTCACTGCTAAACTCCCATGCTAAATTTTGCCTTTATTTGCATTTGTGCAACTGGAAGGGAAGGAGGGCAGAAGTGTGGCTGTGTTCAGAGGCTGCCCCTCTTCTCAGCCCCCTTTTGGCAGTCCAGTGGGGCTGCTCTAGCAGAGATGCCAGACTCTTTCTAACGCCCTGAATAACACTTTTCCTGGTAAGAATGCATGAAATGAGAGCACATGTTGTGATTCTTGCCCGTATTTCCAGCTAGTGAATATTAGAATGAACATCTGCAACATCTCCCATCTGAAGCCTTCAAGATACATTTACCAGCCTGGGAGTCAGGCAGGTATGGTCTTCCCTGCGTAATGGAAAGGTAAACTGAGCCCCAGCGTGAGGACAAGAACTTGCCAAGGGAAGTCAGCCCTGGGCACTAGACCATTATTTGTAGCTTCAAAACCAGTTGGCAGTGAAGCAAGACCCAACTCAGTCAGGAGCACAGACCAGATTTGTCCCACCACGCCACAGTCCTGGAGCCGGCTGGTGGGCAGCGCAGAGTTGACAGGGCAGTGTGACCTGGCTGCGGGGACCCCTGTGGGATGTCCCCAGAGCAGTGGCCAGGAGCAGGGCAGACTGAAGGCCCCAGGAGCACTCCTTGGGCTGGGGAAGTTTCCATGCTGCAGTGTGTGGGACGTTCTCACCTCACTGTTTCCTCTTTGCTCCTGCCTTCCCCTCCTTTTCTCTGCTCCTTCCCTCTGCCTCTTAGTTTCCCTTCTTCCCCTCCTCTCCAAAGCCAGCTTTTTCCTTTCCTTGTCTCCCTCACAGTCCATCCTTGCCATTTCACAACACTACCTTGGCTTTGCCTCACAAGTGTGTTCTCCAGGATCTCTCCTGTTTCCACCCACATACCCACAAGTGAGTTTTACGTGCAATGAAGGAACAGGGAGACAGCAGCAGTTTTGCAGGAAAGCTCCATGAGACTCCCTGTCCAAAGCCCCCAAGCCCCACCATGAAGCTCATTAACCACACCAGCCTCATCCTGCAAACAGCAGTCTGGACATCCTGCAGTGAAAGGCTGTGGTGACTATTGGCTGGCAGCTTGATAGGAAAAGAGAGGTGAAGTGGCACAAGAAAGAGTCTCAGCACTTGATAGATGAGACAGGGGCTGGTCTCCATGGCAAAGAGGAGTCTCTTGCCACATCCTTTGGCAAGAGACTGAAAAGTCAGGCATTTAACAAGCCAGGCAAGAACCTAGCCACAGCTTTCACATTGAGGCAGGAGCATACATGTACAATTACTGTGTTAGTGTGAAAGGAGAAGATTGAACATGAGGTTACTAGGCAGCAAAAAGGTCTGTCTTATATCTTCGTCTCTCCTTCAGTCAGGAAAGAACAAGTCTTTCTAATCATGGAGACCCTATATATAACTAAATGTAAGGTTTCTTCTTGTGCAGCAGAGGACAAGCAAAATTTCAGAGTCTGATTGCTCTCAGATGGCTTGTGTAAGACTCAAGCATGCATGTGAAACTGAGCATTCACGTATATCTCAAAAGATGAATCATGATTTTTGTTCTAGTTCCTCTTTAAAGACAGCAGCCCTAGTGATGACCAAAGTGCATCTTGCATCAGCTCTTCCAAGTGAGAAATGTCACTGACTCAATGTTTGTGCCAGACCATATAGCACCACCCGGCTCAGGCATTAAGGTACTGACACAGCACAAATAATATAAAGAGGCAGTGTGCTCTGAAATATCTTTGGATACTGAGGAGAGGAGCAGTCAGGAAACACAGTTACCACCACTTGAGATGGCTGTGTAAGGCATGAACAGGTTTTGTGCTTTCCGGCAGCATAAACCCTCAGTGCCTAGCAAACTACTCCTTTTGTGCCACTGATCTATGTATCCCCTTCACAACAGGCATTTTTTATCCTACCCAGTATAAAGGACATACTGTTTGACCAGCACCATTCCTCTTCATCCCCCAAAGTGCAGCCCATGCAAGCAGAGGCAGGACTTAGACCACCAGTTTCCAGTGCATCACCAATAACTGATGCCCACTACAGCACCAGGACAACACAAAACCTAAGCCGTTTTGGACACATCAGCTCAGTGCAATCCTAAGCAGGGCAGGGAATGAGCCAGCCTTGCTTCAGCCAGTCCTGCAGCACAAGCAGCACCTGCCACACAGGCAGGCTGCAGTTTACATCTGGAAAGGTAAGAAACAGCTACAGTGCCAGTAAAACTCTTAACTCTGGTGGGGCACAAGTCACATCATGAACTGCATATATAATTACCATGATCTTTTCTAAAAGGCCTCTGCAGCAATTTGTCCATTTAAGCAGAAGCTGCAGTTACCATACTCCAGAATTGTCATTATATCAACATTTACACTTCTCCATTTACCTCCTTGTGGCTGGCTCCCAGAGCTCTTGCAGGGCCGACAGCCCATACCACGTGTGGCTCAGTTCAAACCCCAGAGAAGCTACAAGTGCCTGCTCCCAAGGGTGTCTGAGGAAGATGGATCCCAGGGGAAGAAGGCACGTGATATTTGCTCTGCAGCCCTTATTTTTAAGGATCTGAACTCACAATTGCCTTTAAAAGTAGACTAATGCACTGCTGAATGAAGCCATTGAGGAGGCCAACTGACTAATGTCATCTTTTTGACTGTGTCTCTGCCAGGACAATATTGCCTGTTTGGGGATAACACTGTTTACCTTGAGAAAGCTTCTCTTCTGTCTTGACCTTATCACACTGTGGGGCTTTTATTCTTTTCTCCAACCGTCTTTCTGAGCACACAGGCTAAGCTGACTCTAGTTTTCTCCATTTCTTCCTTCAAATTCATAAGCCGTGTTCTGGGTTCTCTCTCGCAGTTGGTCTTCCATGACTCTTACACAAAACTTACATAACAGGAAAAAAAAAGGCTTTACAGTAGAAGAACAGGGTCACTCACAGCAAAGGGCATAAATTCAGAAGGCCTTGGATGGATGGTTGCCAGCTGCACATGAAAACCAAAGCAGCGTGTTAAACAATGGAGTGAGCAGCAGCGACAGCTGCCTGTACTGCCTGCACCAGGTTTGAACACAAACCACAGGCTGTGACTGTGGCAGCATGTCAGGCAGGCTGGGTGCATCTCCCTGTGAGTCCTGAGCTGTAGTGACCATTAGCACTTCCTGAGCTATCCTCTCCTCCTCTCCCATGGGAGCAATGCTGTGTCCCATTGTCCCCTTCTTCTAGACAACTCTTCTTCTTGGCTGTCTCCCCATCATGGAGGGAAAGAGTTCTGTCAAGAGGATTCAGGTCTGACACTGTGGATAGGGACCTGCTGGCCAGACCTACCCTTCACAACCAGAAGCTCTTTCAAACTTTTTTTCTCTTGTCAAGGCAGAGAAGTATATTTTTACAGAAGATCAGGATAATGCTAATGAACTCTCTTCCCCATCCCATTCCACATGCAGTCTGCTGTATCTCCTGGTGACTGGCAGCTCATCACCTCTTTCCTACCTCTGTAAAATTGGCTTTCATTGTCCTGTGTGACTGATTACATTATGCACTTTACTTTTCTCTCTCTTAACACCACTTACCCACCTATGCCTTCCCCACATCCCATCTCCCCTAAGGTTTAGGGTCCCATAGGAATCTCTTAGAGGGCTAGTTTTTCTTAATATATTTAACAGAAGTCTGTAGGAAGAAATGGGAGAAATATGAATGCAGAGATGACCCAACACTTGGGAACAGTAGTTAATAATCTAGGAGCTACTTCAATGATCTGGATGAACTAGAGGAACTGTCAGGAAGGAAATGAAATGTAACAAGTATGAGCACAGTGCAGTTAGGAGAATTACAAATGCAAATACAAAACGGGGTATCTATGACTGGACAAGAGCAATGCAGGGAAAGAACCTGAGGTAATCACTCATGAAGAAATAAGGATGAGTAGTTAATGAAAAGCCATAATTAAGAAAAGGCAAATGCAGTCTTGGGATGTATGAGAGGGAAAATCATATGAAAAACATTACCCATAGTGTTTTGCCACAGCAGCTGCCATCAGCTAAGATGCAGTTATCAGCAGTGTTGGATTTGTAGCTCTGGAAGTTGAGGCCAGGAATTCCCGCCTGAGAAACCTTACTCAAAAGCTCCCGTCCCTCCCTACTCCAACAAAGCCTTTGTTTGTTGACCTTCACACAAACTGCAATGTCATTCTATATGCAGGCTGTTTCAGAGGCTGAAAGAGCAGCGAGAGATTAAACCTCCTTTTCTGGATCAGCCAGGAGTTTTAACAGTTTTATATTTCATGTCTGCATTTTTTTAATCTCTTGCTAGTACACGTAGGGATGAGTCCTAAAGCTACAGTAAACATGTAAGGGAAGGAAGAGTTTATCTCCTCCTCACAAAGTGCTGTTGTATGTACTGTAGAAATTATGCTCAACAGTGGGCAGCATAAGGGGAAATGTGACATTACTGATACGCGAGTTGGAGTCAGCCAAGCTGCAGGCTGGGCAGCAGCTACTGTCAGTCTAAAACCACATGGTGACTCCTCTGATTCACATGGTGAAGTTCCTGCATTCGAGAGCTCCCAGACTGTGTGACAGAAAGGATGAGGAGAGACAGAAGGGAGAGCCAAGGGCGAGCAGGTTGTTAAGCCTCTGAAAGTAGCTGACTGTCAGAGAAATTACAAGACTCAAAGCTGGGATGTCCAAACCAGTAAGGAGCTCATTGCAATTGCATGCCTGCCTCAGCTCTTTTGGAAATCCTCCCACCCACAAAAGTTATCCACTTAAGCTGCCCAAGCCACTGCAGTGGGGACAGTGGGAGACTGGCCGATGGTATCCATGAAAAGGTGATTCAAAGAAAATGGAGCTTTCGCCTTCCATGGTTAGCAGCTGCTAAACAAAAAATAATGATTTTATCATGAAATAAGCATGACTTGAATTAAACTAAAGTAAAAGCAATATCTTTAATGGGAAATACACTGGAGAATAGGCAGCTGGCAAGAGGCACTGACCATGTCCCAGACAGACTAGACAAGATAGTCTCAGAGTACAACAGACTCAGAAATGCCAGTAAATGCAATGGATGGTCTTCTGTTGTTTTTATTAATGTCAACAGAAAACTCTTGTTGCCATCAAATTCAAAGGGAAGGTGTACATTTGCCAGAGTTAACCATTTTCAGATATCACACTCTTCTCCCATCATGCTAAAAAGATGAACTCTCTTAGCCCTGGTCTGACTGCTGTTTGACCACCCATTGTCCACTTGCACGGCAGTTGGGGTGCTTTGGGCACAGTGGTAAAGAGGAAGGGCAAGGGGTGCCTCTGTCTGTATTGCAGTGAGGCTCTTGGGTCTGGTTGTGCTTGCTCTCTTCTTTCCCCCTCTGTTTGCCATGTCAGCAGGCCTTCCTCTGAGGGGACTGGCAGATGGTATGTCGGGATATAGGCTGAAACTAAAAGAAAAATAGGTGCTCAGATGAAGACAAAAATGATGAGGGAGACAAAGTAACTACCTATCTACCCAACTTCCTTAATATCACGTTAGCAAGCAGCTATTTTAAAAGTCAATATTCCTTCTATTTTCTCACTCACCTGTCTCTGTAGTTAGCTTTTGCCTGAATTCTTTAAAGTCCCTAAGTGAAGAAAATGGAATATTAGTTGTCTTACCTCAGGAAAAGTATCCATGCTGATAACTGTCTGGCCTAGCCTTTGATGTAATGAAACTTGATTATCTAAGTACCAGCACAGTAAAACTGGATACCGTTGGGCCCAGTGTCCATTTTAATGGCTGAGTAATTCACTTTGCCTGCAGCCGTGGAGAGGCTGTTACAAAAAAATCTTACTGCTAATAGATAGAAGGTCAGAGTCTTACCCTTCCTGTCACAGGTAGATTACAACAGCTGAAATTGTCATCACAGTAATATATCTTTTTTAACCCTCAGATGCAGTGGGTCCCAACCCCTGCTGATATGCCAATGGAAAAACTCAAACAAGTGGCTTTTGTCTGTAAAGCAAATCTAATTCATTATTAATACAGTACCATTAAGAATGTGTTGCACTTTACAGGCATTAACGGATTGACAGGTCCCTGACCTAAGAAGATTTCTTTCTGAGTTTAAGCATCATAGGACAGGTAAGCATGACAAACAAAGGAAGAGGTGGAAGGGTTACAAAAATAATATTATGTGCTAGTGTGGTTTGTTATGCATAAATCTTACATATGCTGCAATATCACTAAAGCCGAGAGCTCGGTAAGATTCAGAAAAGGATTTGGTGTTTTTACTGTTATGATGGAGTTTGAGTTATTTCTAGCAAGTCAGTCTGAACCAAGAACCTGACTGAAACCACTGGAGAGAATAACGGCTTTCCATGAAAGCTAAGAGAAATAGTGATTAAATACCCCTTTATTCAATGGTAGCTGAGCCAAGAGAAGCCGCTGCCCAAATTACAGACCAGTATGACAGTTAGGGCGCATAGTTTGGGGGGTCTTAATGAAAATGGTATGCTACAGGGCTGTGAAAGGGAGGTGAAAAGAAAACAAGAAATCCTTCAAGGGAGCAAGGCTAAAGTCTGAAAGCTGCAAGTGAAACAAACTGTAGCATGACTTTCAGAGAAATCTGTTCTGCCTCTTTGGGTAGAATTTTGGCTGCAAAAAGGGCTTGAAATTGTGGGTAAGGGAAATACGCCCTGGGTTCATGGCACCTGAACAAACAGGTTTGCTTCAGAGAAATATCTGATCATGTACAGACAGAGACAGAGTGAGACTGATCATTATGGCAAATACAAATACAGAAGCTGCAGGAATTACACAAAGGCATATCCAACTACCAGAGTAATAAGGTCTGTCTTAACTTATTGCCACACTGCATCCTCACCTTGGGATCTTCATCATGTTTTAGCCCCACATTGCCTATCACTCATTTAAAAAAGCATTAGGCATGTGGCTTCAAGCTCTTAGGTTTTAGGATATAGTTTAAAGTCATCAAACTGCTCTAATCCACTGACTCTGAAACGGGCAATCAACTACTGCCCATACAACAGACCTGGTGTCCCCATCACAGGGGAGGAGTAGGTACCTCCTCAGTATGATTCATCTCAGCTCTCTTAATTCCTCCCTAGGGTGCACGAATGGCTCTCTGGAAGTGATTATTCCTTTCCCACTCAGCACTGATGTACACAGCTAACTTTCGAACCTCTCACCCAAGTGAGATGAGTCCCGCTACATCTGCTGTCCCAGATCCAGGCTCGTGCAGGCCAGGAGGCCTTCGTGAAACTCCTGGGGAGGACACAACACACAGGAGGGCTTCCTCCCTCACATGGGCAGCTTTCACCCCTTCCTGTACATTTCTTCTGTTCTCTGCCTATCAAGTTTTCCAAGACATACACCAGCATGTTTTGTTTTCATAAGCACAGAGTGCTTCTGTTCTAAAACCAATTTACCTTGTATTTATGGGAATCTGAATGGAATTGTACTAGATAAATGTGGTCTTAATTGCCCTCACAGGCAGTACAAATATTCTTTGTTTGTTTCTTTTTTTTTTCCATACAGCTATATTAGGGAGAAATATTAAATCTACAGAATGTATGCAAACACATTTCACTGTTTGAGCAGGAGGAATCAGAGATGGGTGATATACTGTAATTCATCAAAAGGTCTAACACTGCATTATCAAAGGATACTTTTCTGTATTTTGAAAAATCTTTTCCCAACAAACATTGAGTGCATTATTTGATCAAACAACAACAACACTTTAATCTATATTGTGTGCTTTCTTCACAGTAAGAAGTCAGAGAATAATGGTTCTCTGTTTTTAAAATGAATTATTTTAGAACTGCTTTTAGAGGCAAAGATCTGGTGCCAGGATTTTTCTTAGTAGGAGAATTTAGCATTTTGTTGGAACAGTCTCTTTAAAGGGACTCTTTAAAGTCCAAGATGACAGATAATGCGACTTACTGTTTTGGTGTCACAGTTATACATCCCACACAAATGCACTCTTCCTCTGTCCTTCAGCAGAATCAGACAATCTAGGTCTCGAATCAAGGTCTTCTGAAGTTACTCTGAGCCTCTCCACTGATATCAGAGAACGCAGCTCCCAGAGGCAGCGAACAGACGCAGCAGTTTGCACAGAAGGGTGCAAGAAGGCACCTTCATTTCCAATCCCAGCAGTGTACGCTTCCTCAGATATGGTCATGCCACGCCACAGAGCGCATTGCCCAGTAGCTGTTGGAGTCGCGTCATCAGCTGTGTCAGAGGCTTGGACCCAGACCGACCCTCTGACAGTAGATGCAGCTCTACAGGTCTCAGGCTGCAGGGAGTGCTTGGGGCCTCTCCGGGAGGCCTGGGCTGGCAGCCAGCTCTCCTGCAGGAGGTGTGCTGCTGTTGACGAGCTGTGTCGTCAGGTAAGGGAGTTACGGGAGGAGGTCAGTAGGCTGCGCAGCATCCAAGAAGCAGAGCAAGAGATAGACAGGGTATTCTCAGAGACTGTGCAGCTTCAGGAGTCCCAGCCCCCCACAGCAGTGGAGTTGCCAGAGGGCTCTGTGCCGTGTGAAACGGTACATCATAGCACCGTAGAAGAAGGCTGGAAACTGGTCACTGCTCGTGGGAGGAGAAAGGCTCCTACTCCTCCCAAAGACTTGCAGCTGAAGAACAGGTTTAGTGCCCTCCAGGATGAGGAGGAGATGGGCATGGCTGCAAGGGAAGTACCTGGGACAACAGACCCTGTGCCCTGCCGGAACGCCTGGAAGAAGCGGTGGGTGATTGTTGTGGGGGACTCCCTGCTGCCGGGGACAGAGGCATCTATCTGCCGACCTGACCTCACGTCTAGAGAGGTTTGTGGCCTGCCAGGGGCTCGCGTATGAGACGTCATGGAAAGACTGCCAAGGCTTGTCCACGCTTGGGACTATTACCCACTGCTGCTCTTCCATGTGAGCACTAATGACACCAAGGGCAAACTGGAGACCATCAAGCAGGATTTCAGAGCTCTGGGGATGGTGGTCAAGGGTCTGGGAGCCCAGGTCATTTTCTCCTCAATCCTGAGGAGAGGGGGATGGATGGGAGGAAGAGTAGACAGAATTTCCAAGTTAACGACTGACTGCGCCACTGGTGTTGGCAACAGGGTTTTGGTTTCTACAACCATGCTACCCTGTTTGAAGATCAACAACTGATGGGGAGAGATGGGATCCACCTCACTAAGAAGAGCATGTGCGTCTTTGCCAACAGGTTGGCCAACCTGGTAAGGAGGGCTTTAAACTAGGAAAGATGGGGGAAGGGGAGAGTTATAGTGCCAGGGTAGTCAGCAAAATGCGGCTCAAATCGGGATGCCTCCAGCAGGTGCATGCAGCCGAGGAAGTGTGTACGGGACATGACTATGCAGGATCCTCTTGCACCCCTCCTGGGAAACCTGCATGCTCAGTTACCTCCCTGAAATGCTTGTACACCAATGCACGCAGCATGGGGAACAAACAGGAAGAATTAGAGATCTGTGTGCAGTCTATGTGAATGGCAGGGCCATGATCTCATTGCCATTACAGAGACATGGTGGGATAGCTCGCATGCTGGAGTGCCGTCATGGATAGCTACGTGCTTTTTAGGAAAGACAGGCCAGGAAAGCGAGGTGGTGGAGTTGCTCTTTATGTGAGAGAGCAACTGGAATGTATTGAGCTGTGCCTAGGGGTGGATGAAGAGCGAGTCGAGAGCTTATGGATAAGGATTAAAGGGCAGGCTAACATGGGTGACACTGTTGTGGGTGTTTACTACAGGCCACCTGATCAGGAAGAGGAAGTCGATGAGGCCTTCTACAGACAGCTGGAAGTAGCCTCACGACCCCAGGCCCTGGTTCTCATGGGGGACTTCAACCACCCTGATATCTGCTGGAGGAACAACACAGCTAGGCACAAACAGTCCAGAGGTTCCTGCAGAGCACTGATGATCACTTTTTGGCACAGGTGGTGGAGAAGCCAACAAGGAGAGGTGTGCTGCTGGACCTTGTACTAACAAACAAAGAAGGACTGGTTGAAGATGTGAAGGTTGGGGGCAGCCTTGGCTGCAGTGACCATGAGATAGTGAGTTCAGGATCCCGTGAGGAGGAAGCGGGGCAAAAAAGCAGGATCACAACCCTGGACTTCAGGAGAGCAAACTTTGGCCTCTTCAGGGACCTACTTGGAGGAATCCCACGGGTCAGGGCCCTAGAATGAAGAGGGGTCCAAGAGAGCTGGTTAATATTCAAACATCACTTCCTCCAAGCTCAAGATCGGTGCACCCCTGTGAGTAAGAAGTCAAGCAAAGGGGGCAGGGGACCTGCATGGATGAGCAAGGAGCTCCTGGCAAAACTCAACCAGAAGAAGGAAGTATACAGAAAGTGGAAAGGGGGACAGGCCACTTGGGAGGAATATAGGAACGTTGTCAGAGTATGCAGGGATGTGACAGGAAGGCTAAGGCCCATTTGGAATTAAATCTGGCAAGAGATGTCAAGGACAACAAGAAGGGCTTCTTCAAATACATCAGTAGCAAGAGGAAGACTAGGGAAAATGTGGGCCCTTTGCTGAATGGGGTGGGTGCCCTGGTGACGAAGGATGCAGAGAAGGCAGAGTTACTGAATGCCTTCTCTGCTTCAGTCTTTACTGCTCAGGCCAGCCCTCAGGAACCCCAGACCCTGGAGGCAAGAGAGAAAGTCTGGAGAGAGGAAGACTTTCCCTTGGTGGAGGAGGATCGGGTTAGAGATCATTTAAGCAAACCTGACACCCACAAATCCATGGGCCCTGATGGGATGCACCCACGAGTGCTGAGGGAGCTGGCGGACGTTATTGCTAAGCCACTCTCCATCATCTTTGAAAGGTCATGGAGAACAGGAGAGGTGCCTGAAGACTGGAAGAAAGCCAATGTCACCCCAGTCTTCCAAAAGGGCAAGAAGGAGGACCCAGGGAACTACAGGCCAGTCAGCCTCACCTGCATCCCTGGAAAGGTGATGGAGCAGCTCATCCTGGAGGCCATCTCCAAGTATGCGGAGGACAAGAAGGTGATCAGGAGTAGTCAGCATGGCTTCACCAAGGGGAAATCATGCCTAACCAATCTGATAGCCTTCTATGATGGAATGACTGGCTGGGTAGATGAGGGGAGAGCAGTGGATGTTGTCTACCTTGACTTCAGCAAGGCTTTTGACACTGTCTCCCATAGCATCCTCATAGGCAAGCTCAGGAAGTGTGGGTTAGATGAGTGGACAGTGAGGTGGATTGAGAGCTGGCTGAATGGCAGAGCTCCAGGGGTTGTGATCAGTGGCACAGAGTCTAGATGGAGGCCTGTAGCTAGCGGTGTCCCCCAGGGGTCAGTACTGGGTCCAGTCTTGTTCAGCTTCTTCATCAATGACCTGGATGAAGGCACAGAGTGCACCCTCAGCAAGTTTGCTGACGATACAAAACTGGGAGGAGTGGCCAATACCCCAGAAGGCTGTGCTGCCATCCAGAGGGACCTGGACAGGCTGGAGAGGTGGGCGGAGAGGAACCTCATGAAGTTCAACAAAGGCAAGTGCAGAGTCCTGCACCTAGGGAGGACTAACCCCCTGCACCAGTACAGGTTGGGGGTTGACCTGCTGGAAAGCAGCTCTGCCAAGAAGGACCTGGGAGTGCTGGTGGACATGAAGTT
This sequence comes from Apteryx mantelli, assembly GCF_036417845.1. NCBI lineage: Eukaryota > Metazoa > Chordata > Aves > Apterygiformes > Apterygidae > Apteryx > Apteryx mantelli. The sequence goes on along the minus strand of NC_089980.1, from coordinate 98,504,783 downwards.
AAGCATGAGGCAGCAATGTGCCCTTGTTGCCAAGAAGGCCAATGGTATCCTGGGGTGCATCAGGAAGAGTGTTGACAGCAGGTCGAGGGAGGTGATCCTCAGCTCTGGTATACTCAGCCCCTGGTGAGGCCCCATCTGGAGTACTGCATCCAGTTCTGGGCTCCCTAGTACAAGAGAGACATGGAGCTCCTGGAGACATTCCAGTGGAGAGCTATGAAGTTGATGAAGGGACTGGGGCATCTCTCTTATGAGGAAAGACTGAGAGAGCTGGGCCTGTTTAACCTGGAGAAGAGAAGACTGAGAGGGGATCTTATCAATGTGTACAAATATCTGAAGGGAGGGTATAGAGAGGATGGGGCCAGACTATTTTCAGTGGTGCCCAGCGACAGGACGCGAGGCAACGGGCACAAACTGAAACACAAGAAGTTCCATCTGAATAGGAGGAAAAACTTCTTCACTGTGAGGGTGACAGAGCACTGGACCAGGTTGCCCAGAGAGGTTGTGGAGTCGTGCTCTAGGTGATCCTGCTTGAGCAGGGGGGTTGGACTAGATGATCTCCAGAGGTCCCTTCCTACCTCAACCACTCTGTGATTCTGTGATCAATCAGCTCTGGATTAGGCCTCCTGAGCCTAAAGGAAGCAGTATCTGACCCTACATATTTATCTGCAACCTCAACACCCATCAGTTCAATGTGAAGTGAAGAAGACTTGTCTCATGCTGCCAAGAACTCAGCACCTTATGAAGAGTGAGTGAGACAAGGGAGATGGATAAGATGCAGATGCAGAGGAGCCCAAGCAGCATGGAGACTGGTGAATTCTCATCAGCTGCACTTGTAGCTCAAGGACAACAAATATGTGTGGATGGAGTCTTTGATCAAACTGGTACAGGATTCTCCTCACCCACATATTTAGTTCCTGTATATGATTGCCAGAAAACGTTACTAAGGTCCAGCACTGATTTAAAAGCACACTGAGAACTTAGATGTTTCTATCAATAACAAACAAGCCTGATGCTTTGTTCCTTTCTTTTCTGACAAAAAATTAAAAACCTTGGGATTCATCTCCCTCAGATTTATCCACTGAAAAGAAAAGCACCTATTCTACTCTAGTTCACCTAGGCTCCCTCTATTGCTACCAGGCAGCACTGGGTCCCTCCAGAGGCCTGTCTAATCCATCTGCCTTTGATACCTTCAGCTCTGGTTGGGCTCAATCCCTCCTCCCCCTCTTGAGCTGCATCTCTCTCTCTCTCTCTCTCTCTCTCTCTCTCTCTCTCTCTTTTTCTTTTCAAGTAAAGGGATGGAAAGCACTAGTTAAGGCTTTTAGACAGCCAATGTCAGGTAATATAAATGCCCCCTACAATGACACAGGCATTGGGCAGTGCTTGATCAAGATTTCATTTACTGTGTGTAGTTTGTAACTCTCAGAACTCTATGGCATAATTCTTTTCTTTCTTGGTTGTTGCTCTGAGAAAGAATAGGTGCCTGGCAAGTTTTCTTATTCATTTAAAAACCTAGAATGCAGCCAGATAACGCAACAGTCAATCGTGACTGTGTTTTATCAGGCCCTCATCTGTTTCAGGAAGTCACTGAAAGTCCTGCTTAATCAAGCAGGGCAGAAGTTGCCCTACACATTTCCCCCCTCCCTCTGGCTATTATGTTCCTTTGTCAAAAGTTCCTGCGTTTCATCTGTAGTTTTAGAAACGACATTTGCTGGAAGTTAAGAAAAATGATAGCTAAAACTGGAAAGTTAAATTCAAGAAAAAGTTAATAAGGATAATTAGGCAGGGATGTAGGCAGGCCACCATTTGTCTGAATCAAAAACTGTGGATATGTATGACCATGTTAGATAAGGTACTGGCAGGAATGATATAATAAGGAATTCTGTAAATGCAAGTGGTCAAAGTAGAGAGCCGAGATCTTTTTCTACCTGTGATTTTTAAGTATGCCTAATGACACAGGACTTTTAAAGGAGATGAGGGGAAAAAGGATCTTTTGGGTTTGCCCATTTGGCAGACATTAATTCAGCTGAGCTAAGCAACCTGTAAATGGAGCTGACAAATGCTATTATCTCAGGTGCTAAGTTTTTTCCCTTTTATTTTTAATGAACACAAGAAAGACACCGAATTTATTCCACAGAAGGCCACATTTGTGAATTTGCCAGAAATCTTGGTGTCATTGACTTGTATAAAACAGAGCAAAATCCAGCTACCTTCATTTTTAACAAGTAAGGAAGGCCTGCACAGAGCGCAGTCCCAGCATGCCATGCTGAGCTGCTGCTTGCAGCAACCACAGGCATGGCCACCTGTCATGACAGGCCACAGCCGTGTGTTAAACAGGCATGTGGCTGCAGGATGCAGTGGTACAGCCACGCCAGGACCATAGTGCATTAGCCTCAGCTGATCCAAAAAGGTATTCTCCCCTGAACAATTGTTCTTTAAAACAAAACCTGACTCTGCAAAATGATTTTCTCTTCATAGCTACTAATGGTGATGAGCACCATCCTTTTCTGCAAATGGAAGACCATGGGTCCAGATTTTATGCAGCATTTTAGGCAACTTTCAGTCCCTGTCATTCTGTGGTTCCCATATGTTCTCATATTTCTCGAAGGACCAAAAGTAGGTTACCTAAATAAGTGCCATGACAATTTTATGAAGTCCATGCTGATTAAAAAGCCAGTTCTAAAGCAAAAGCACCAATGCACTCAAGTACTTGTGAACTTCAAATTAATTTGATCCCTGTTTACATCATTGCCCCACATTGCTGTTCTGAGAGGACCTTATGTAGCCACATTTCCCTAATGTTATGGATTGGAGAAGGTGTAGAGAAAGGAATCAGGCTCAGCACCTAGCATTTTAAGGTCACTGTTATCAGGTGATCTGATATCTACCATACTGAGATATCCTAGAGCATCTTACACTAATAAACAAACCCTTTTAAGTGACTTTCAGTAATAGGGCAGCTGACCTTCTTCTCTGGATTGGGAAGAGTTCAGCTGTGTAGGATTTCCACATCTCTCTGCTAGCCCATCCTAGAGGGTCTATCAGGGCTAGCTCTGCCACCAGCCTCACTGAGAAACCTGCCACCCTTCTGCAGCCTTGTGCCACCAGGAATGCAGCTCCCCTCCTGTTAGCTGGGTGTCCCGGGCAAAGGAGGCACCCAATTACCATCAGGAGCTGATCTCCAAGTCATGGGTAACTGCATGTAAACCTTTATGCAGATAGCACAAACACCAGGCAGTTACTAAAGCCCAGTAGCACACAAAGAAAATGAGTTTATTTCTATTTCAATTAGTTTATAAGAGCACTTGCATTTTTGAAAATCCATAAACGATGAAGTAATTTTCATTTAACTCAGTTATTATGTTGTGGGATTCACCAGAGCTCTTCAATTCACGTTGCAAGCCATATTTTCCAAATAGCCAGGACAGACAGCATGTTAGCATCCATCCATCTCACGGCTGCCTGGACCTGGCAGAAACATAGGGAGACCTGTACAGCAACAGCTCTTTGGGACCAGCAAGAATTACAAATTCTGTCGAGTCCACATCCCCAGGAAAGAAATCCCTTTTCTATCCACCACAACAGAAAAAGAATATAAATCCTTCACTTGGAAGAGCTTTTGCTTTGAAATAAGTGGTGCAAACAGTTGGATACAAACATCTGTATTCTTCAGGGAACTATTTGGTGCTATGGCTCACTTCTGAATGACTGTATTTTATGTGCCTCATGGGAAAATGTGAAGCATGAAATAGTTATGAAGTCAGTAGCGTTCACCAGAAGTTCAGCTGTTCCAGATACTTCCACTTCAGCCTTCAAACACCCAGGTAGTCAGGATTGCCTTCTCTGGTGCTGCTGTTTATGCAGCAGTGATAGGTAGAAACTGGCCAATTTGGTTATGAGAACCATGATTTAAGAGTCTGCCAAGCAGCAGCAGCTTGACTGCATGAAACTAAGGAATGACAGTGGAATGACTCTCTGTGTTCACATTTTCTCAGGGCCCTGGATCATAGGCTTGGTTACAGTTCCCCGTTCATCCATACTGCCTGCAAATTGGCTTACAAACTTGTGCAAGCCTAGAGAAAGCAAAGCAGCTCACTAGCTAGGGAATCCAGACTGTGCTTTTGGGGGGGAAACAACCCTGGATTCAACATAATTGCAGTTTTCCAAACAACATGGACCACTGAAAGCTTTTTGGCATAAAGAACCCAATCCCCACATCCCAGCTGGATGGCTAAAGAAAGAAAGAGAGATTTTACCTAAGGAACTCAAGTTTTATAGGGTTGGAGGGTGATTTCTGATGGAGGAAATCTACCTCTCTGCACTCAGCCCCCACTGCTGCCCCAGCCTGGCCAGGAGAGCCTGGCTGGCAGCAGGATCCCAGTCTGCTTCTGCATCACCCTAGTGATGACCTGAACCAACGCCAAGACATCCCCCGGGTTAGCGGGAGTTCACTGGGCCCTTTCTACACATCAGCAACATTGGGGATTCCCAAAGCTTCAATAGTTATAACTAGTATCCAGAGAAAAACCTTCTGGATGCCACCAGAGGGTAGAGGAAATCCCATAAAGTGCTCTGCCAGTTTTGCCATGATAATAATTCTTTCCATGCCCCACAGCTGCATATACAGTGGGATGATGGAGTCACTGTTGTTTCTGGGCAGTGCTGTGTAATTTGAATACATGAGGAGGGAGGAAATGTCACCCTACTTAGCCTTCAGACAAAGATTTTTATGATTTCTGTATTTACTGCCTCACAATGTTCTTATCTCCTTGCTCCACTTCCACCTAAGAAGATGGCCAGCTAGCTGCATTTTTAGTTACCTACAAATTCCCAGTTATCTGTAGCTTGAGACGAAAAGTTTCACTGCTACAATCAGTACTACTATAGCCATGCCCTCTGTCATTACATGTTCTGTTATTTTATATGTATTTTTTTAAGACTCCACTCTTCTCATCATTTGAATTTTTCTAAAAATCTTAAGTGTATTTGCGATTCTCTAGTTCAGTAATATTAGATTATAGCTGTGGAGCAATAAATAACCTCTTGTTTATAAACCCAGAATCGTGCATCTAGGCAATGTATCACTCAAGAAATCTGTTTTTTTTTTTCCCAGTGATGAATCACTGTCTTCACACCACTGTACTTTAACCTCATAATGACATTCTTTATCACAACATTTTCAAAGCTTCTGCTTGTGAATGTAGTAAGGCGCTGTTGTTATAATAAAGATGATAAACAGAATGGGAAATCTGGTAGGTAGAGCTGAACTGAGTTGCAGTTCAATCTAGAGTTGAGTTACAGTTGTTTTCTTGAGTCTCCACACCAGCCTCCACACATAAAACGTAAGTACATACACAGGTGCACTCTCACACACACATGTGCACATTCTCATTTCCAGTCAAAACTTAATTCATCTCCCCCAAAGGAAGGAGCATTGAGTCACTGAATATATAAGCTATATAAACTACAGCTATGCCCAGTTCCCCCTAGCAGCCCCTAAGTGGGAAAGCGCAGGAAAAAAGTAGTGTCAGGTCTATCCCCTGCGTGAGTCTTTCCACAGAAGAGTGGAAGCACAGGACAAGACCTAGCCTAGGACATACAAGGCCTACGCATCCGCCATACCAAGTCAACAGCTTTATCAAAATCTTTACTGTACATGAGGAAGTCTACTTAGGATATGAGTTCTGCATCTATCTGTCTTTTGGATCGGTAATACGGAGTTTGGATTCAAACCAGATGTTAACATCTGGGTTTCCCCTCTCTTTACTGAGCTGATCCATAGCTGGATACCCTGGCAAATATTTCTTTGTCCCAAGCTCATATTTTCCACTGTCTTGGGCTTTGAGATGTGCCCAAACCTGCTCTGATAATTCAGAGGCTGACACGTTCCTTGCTGCAGATATCAACAATATCATGATTTTTAGCAATGTAGTAATACATAGAAAAGCAAATCAGGTTACTGAGAGGCCCAGTTAAGTAGGAGTTCTTATATTTGATTTAAGGAAATGGCTTATGGTGAAGATGATACATGGAGTAATTTGCTCTCTACCCAGAAAGCGCAAAACAGCTTTATGTCAGCAGAGACATACGAGCCAGCTTTGTTTTAGCAGGGAAACAGATCATAAAGATATCATTGCTTAGTAGATTGGGACGTGTACAGAGTAAGTCTGGGATCATTTTGCTTTAGGGAATTTTGATAAGACATCCATGATAATATTATAGCAACACATATATACCATAATGATGATAAGGTAACCAGGGCAATGATGTTAAGACAGAATTGATGCCAACATACATATGTAAGCCATAATAGTAGAGATACATGAACATATAGAGTTTAAGAAAATAAATACGTTAAGTGCATGTGCTCAGGTCTAAAAGCCACTTGTGTAAGGGGTAGCTGCTTCCCCATGATATTATCATCTACCCTCTTCTTCATTTTTGCTGCCAGGACAGAGGACTAATGGGTCTGGGGGGATAATAGGCTGTTAGTTTGGCTTATCAGAGTGCTATCTTTAATTTTAGTAATAGAGTCAGTTCATGTTGTGTTTGGCTCCTGGAGCAGCCATACAAATATCCCACTATTAATTTCCATATGACTGGAAAGAGAATGAAGCAAATATAGGACAAAATGTCTGAGTATTCTGAGAGGAAACCTGAAATTTGATCCATAAGTGCTTTGAAAATCAAGAACAGAAGTTTGCATCTGGGAAACCTGTACTAACACCAGAAGGTGACTGTGAAGCCACAGATCTGAGCACAGGACTGACAGGGGAACCACATCCTGTGCAAGCCAAGCTCAGGACACATGCAGCTGCCTACATGAGCAGCCACAGGAGCCCAGGCAAGCTTTGTCCCTATGCTGCCAAGTCCCCAACTCTTAGAGAGTAGGAGGAGAAAGAAGATACTAGCAGAACTGGGTGCTGCCCAGCTATCTGTGCTTCTTGAGGGACCTAATGTGGCCCCGAGGCTCTGCACTGCAGAGCACTGACCTGCTTCTTTGGGGAGGTTCCCTTTTGTGTTGCTCAGGTGCAGCTCAGGTTAGCTCTTCCTCATCCAAGGGCTGATTTCTCACGCATCAGCTGTGGCAATGATTGCATCATTTGAGGAAGAAAGATATGGCTATGTGCTGTGGATAATATATTGACAGTCACACTCACAGCATCCCATCATCCAGCTACCACAGTGAGCTCATACAGCTAAAGAAGTAGGTAAAGTATAGGGTCCAATCAGTGAGGGTCTTTAGAGAGGAAAAGCAGTTACTCAGGACCCCACTTCAAGTGCTAATGGGATCCAATTAAGTGACCAATGCCATAAACTTAATGCAGAGAAAACTCCCACTGATTTCAGTGGGGATTTTTCTATGTTGAATTTACAATATTAGGCCCACTGCAATGCATTTCCTAAGCATTTGATTGCAAAAATGATCCACAGGTCCAGCAGATTTGGGTTAACACTCTTAAAGACATTGAAGTTTCTGCTCCTTCACATTTCAAGCTTGTAACTTCATTTCAGTATCAACTATGTTGCTCTTTTCCTCTTCCAAACAGAAAGAAAAAATACAAATTTGCAACATTAGCAATCTGTTTTGCATAAGTCCTTGGGCCAAAGCCACCTCCGATGTAACTCTATTGTCTTGAGTCATATGCATTTTCTTCCTGCATTTCGCTCCAGAGATACAGTCACTGCAGGAAGCAAGATGATTTGGTGAGAATGACTGCAGAAATTATCAGAAACAGATCCCGATCTCTAATCTAATCAAAATCTCCATCTAATACCCTACACATTAGGTCCAAGTTCAAAGTGCTGTACACTAAATGACATAGTTGGCATCTCTCAGACCATGCAGCAGAAGCAGGAGATGAATGCGTAAACCAGGAAATAGATCATGGCCAATTAGCAGTGCAGAAACCATGGTGGGTCGTTTTCAAAATAACAAGTGAACCTGGCAGGTTGGTATGTCTTTTTGCAGTGAGTCAGGCAACTTATTCCAGAGCTGTGAGTGGCAGTGCAGCCCAACCCAGATGGGCTTCTTTCAGTGCTGCAAGACAGCCTTAGGAGGCCTTGCTAGTCTGCAGACAGCAGTGCTGCTGTGTGAGTGGTAGAACACGGGAAACTTGAGATATAAGTCAAACTTGTCACTGCAAGACATTTACAAATTATCTGAACTATGGTCCCCATTACTCAGAGCCTGGCTTTACCCAAGACACCCAGCAGGAAGGAGGAGGGGAAAGACAAAGCTCAGATTTCAGCCAATTCCTTTCCATGATCTCTTTTCCCAGTGATCAAGAGAAAAAAAGGGAATGAGGAGCAGGGAACACCTAGGCGGTTAGAGGTCTGTGAACCCAGCTGAGCTCAGAACTGGGTGCAATGGGAACAAACTATATGAGCTGTTCCCTGCTGCAACAGGGCTGCAGCAAAAAGAACAAAAAGGGCAGAGGGAGAACCAGGAGCACAGCCAGACAGGGGGCTTTGCCTTGCTTTGCCTTTGGCACAGGGATGACACTGATCTCTCAGGGATGGCGCTTACCATGCTGATCCTTGGCAGGGGGATGGTGAGGCAGCATGATGCCACCCAACTCTCAGCTTTCCCAGTGGGCACCAGCTGGTAAGGGTGGACACCTCTACCATGTACAGAGAAGAAGCTGTTCTGACATAAAAGGATTCTAGGAGCACTAATATTAGTTTCTTAATGTTTAAAGGTGTCACTGTTAAAACCAGAATGATCAAATTAGTCTATTGTAACTTCAAGTCAACATGAAATAGAATAAAAAAAGATGAAGGGACCAGAAGCTCTGTTTTGTAATGTTAGAGGGCACATATGAGAGAGACAAAAAAAGTAAAAGAGAAGAGAAGAGGGAATAAAAACACTTGAAAAGTTTTTCCTCATGGCTTTTGTTTAAAAGAGAGCTATGTGTTTGTATATACTTAATCTCTCTCTCTCTCTCCCTCTTTCTTTCTCTCATTTTCCAGGCAAAGAATGGGAACTGAAAAGAATTGGCTGCTTAGGTCCCATTATGTTTTTTTCTTTATTGAAACCTTCTGGTTTTGTTGTGCCAGAACAGCGTTTGAAAAACCCTTACAATGACCTCTTGCATCAGTCCTGCTTTAGATTTCTTTCCATCATCAAGGTCTTCAGCAAATAGTCTCCTCCATGGAAACACCTGGGGGCTGGGAATGAAAGACTGATTTCCAGAAGCTGATACATGAACTGATGAGCTATAGATGGAAATGAACCTGAAGGTAACCTTGCAAAAAGAGATTTTGAATTGTATCCTGGACTTAGGCTGTACAACACGTATTCCTGACATCAGACCAGTTTTACTCATTCCTCTTTCAGTGCTTGTTATTGAGGCTATTACAGATAAACATGTTGACAGCTCATCTTGGAAAAAGAAACATCTCAGCTCTGCAGAAAACCACCCTCAGAGTGGTATGTGTGGCTGCATAATCTATATCAATGCTAGGGCAGAAAACTGCATCTGCTTAGACATACAGGCAAAAAAATCTTCAGTATTATTTTCTAGTTCTTCAGATATTAAGTGAGAAAACCATGGCAGGGCTAGCTGTGGTGGGTTGTGCTGAATTGTTGAGCATTTGTGTGTTGATATATAAAGAACAGTAATTCTGTTTAATGTCAATTTTCAAGGTTTTGATGTCAGTTTTCACTGTGGTTGGGTATGAAACCCTTATGCTTCAAAATGCTCCAAGAAAACTTTCTGAAGATTCATTTTAGGTTGATCAAAATACTTAGTTTCAACAGCAACACTTCATTTTGATTTTATTTTTCAGAAATGTTATTACAATATAAAGTAGAATACAAAATCAAACAATTCAAAGGAAGACAAGGCTTTCAAAACAACAACAACAACAACAACAACAACAACAACAACAAAATCAGTGTTTAATTCTAAAAATGTCAAAACAGGATATTCTGATATCAGAATCAATGTGATTCTATAAGAGAAAATAATACCTCTAGTGTTTTCCTGTCCAGCCCTCACAGATAGCTACTAACATGAGTACTAATTATTAACTATTCATGAATATTAGCTTCTTCCTTGTTTTACAACCATGTTTATCAAATGAGTAATGTAAGTAGATCAGTGACATATTTTTAATGGAAACTAGTGCCTTTTTGTAAATGAAATTTTGTATTGCTTTCAAAACTATTTATTTACAGGCACATCCTTTTAAAACCACTAAAAGCTGCAAGAGATAGGCAGAAGACAAAAAAAAAGCACGGTCATTTCAAGTATACAACTATCTGAGCCTATGGCATAATATGGAAGTGACATAGGTAGTCTATGCCTCTAACATGATAGTTGCATAGATAGGATGGAGAAGAATTCAAGAGGCAAAAAGTGAGAGTTCAAAAAATATACAAACAGAAGACCCAAGATACTGTTTCTCACAGCCCATGAACTTATAGCCACAATGGAAGGCTGAGACCCATAGTGAAAGAAGCTGTCTGAATTAGAGATGGTCATGAACTGGACCTATACAGAGGCACTGATCCCTGGAATAAAACAAACTTTGGTGAAAACAGGAAATTCAGTAAGTGAAGCGCAATGGGATTATTAGAAGCTGGGAGGCATTACCATAGGAAAGAGGACCAGGACAGCTTCCAAAGGAATGGATTGGCTGAAGGTCTGTGTTAACTCAAGGAGTGGGTGAACAGAAGTAGGAAGAAGTGCAAATGTTTATGCACTTAAAAGACCGATAGCTAAAACCAGCTGGAAGACTACGCTTGCTCATTAGAAACGTCAGAGAACAGGAGCTGGCCAGACTCATTTAACCATTACCACAAATAGAATGCGCCATCTGAGCTGTTTCCATTTGACACATGACAAGGCCAACATGGTGGTACAAAACTGTTATGGAGACTTCACCTGGACTTTTGCACATGACTGTAATCATTCAGGTTACAGAAGGAGACTCAAAATGAGACCAGGTGAAGAGAAGGGCTGTTAGGATGATGGGGGGAATAGAAATAACCATGCCATAGAAGACTAAAAGTTTATGCTGCAGTGAACCATAAATTCATGTCCTTACAGCTATGAAAATATGGAGTTCTTTTGGAAAGGTTATCTGGCAAAGAGGTAGCATAAATCAGCCCATGCAAAACTTCATTCCTGGGACGGCTCGCTAAAAGCTAATCCAGTTGTTTCCACACTGCCTGGTGTCAGACAGCCTGTGGAAGTGTTTGGCATGCTTATCCTCATAAAACAGATCCTGAGAGGGGATTTGATTATCATCTATAAATATGCTGAGAAAGGAAAAGAGGAAGCAATAGAGAGGAAGAAGAGCTCAAGGACTACGTTGACACAGGGACAAATGGTAGAAACTGACCATGAACAAATTCTGATTGGAAATTAGAGGAAGGTTTTTAACTGTCCTAGTAGGATAGCTTGGGAATGGCCTCCTTGTAGAAAAAGCAGGAACATAAAACCTAACTGGTTTTACAGTTTCGTCTAAGTGGAACTCAATTAATTTTTAAAAGGAATTTTATGGCAAAGCTGTCTGAAATAATAGGGAACTGGATTCATTGATCCAGAAGATTGCTTCCAATCCTATCTTCCTGAAATAGAGTTGTAAATTGGCCCAGAAAACATGAGAGTCCACGAAAATTCCTCTGAAAAAAATGAAATGGAAAAAATAAGAAATAGCTACAAATGGCAACAGATAGTCCCAGGAGAAAAGAAAACCTGAGCTGGAAACGGAGAGATGGAGGAAGCATTAGGCAACACAATAGTTAAATTCAGAGTCATCTAGAAAAGAAGTGTTGTTGCTATCAGAACTGGTGTGATTTAATGTCCTTATTAATCTAGAGGGAATGTTAGCCATGCACAAACAGCTCTCACAGATGATCCTGGGTTGGGGGGAGCTGAAGTGTAAGTCAGGACCTGGAAATAACATAAAGCGATCTATTGAGACTGGAGCTATTACTAGAAAAAACAACAAAATGCAAACATACCTAAGGCAAAATCCTCCAAAACACTTGTAGTCAATGGCAAACTGCTAGCAGGAATACTGAAAGACTTTGGAATGAGAGTGGGTGGCCAACTGAAAATAAGTGCATATTATAGTTTGACCGTAAAAATGCTGATGCAATTTTAGGGTGCAGTTGCCTTGATATTCGAATTGAAGGCAATAGCAACCTATTTTCTACATCATTTTAATGCAAATGTACCTGGAACAATACATTCAGCTTGGGGAGTTGCTCTTCACGGACAAATTGGAACAAAGACAGTGGAAACAATAAAAATTATGAGGAATCTAGAGTGGTTGCCTTAAAAGGCAGCTTTAAAAGCAATGTGTATATTAACAGTAAAGGTCCTTTCAGCCCTGTTTCTCTGTGAACCCATACTATGTTCTATGCTAAGCAGATATAGACTCAGAAGATACAAATGCCAAAGGGGAAGGAAACAATTTAGAATGCCACATAGGCACATAATTGCCAAATGGGGTGAAATTAGCAACATGAAACCACAGGCTGACTAGCAGGAAAATCTTTCAAGACATATTCAGCTGTAGAAAAGCTGCCAAGGGACCTGGTGGAAGCCTGGTCACTCAAGATTTTTAAAACAAGACTGGACAAAACACTAGAAAATGTACCACGGGGAGCAATTCTCCGCTGGCAAAGAGCGGTGGAGCAGATGATCTAATAGGCTTCTTGCATCTCTAACCTCTACAGTTCTACGATTTCTCACTGTAGAACACAATATTACAAGAGGAAAAAGAAATAAATTGAAGGGAAAATATTAGATGGGCAAAAACACAAAAAAGCTGGAAAATGAATGGAGTTCTGTCCTCTTGCCGTTTGTATTTAAGGGGTTGCTTCTGGCACATTGTTTTCTTTTAAGAGACACTTCATTTTCCCTTTCTCTCACAAACCATTTTCTGTGTCTCTTTATAAAAGCAGAAATAGCCACTTGGGACTGCTGATGACTTTCTGGGGAAGGATGCTGCTCTCATGCTTTGGAACAGCATCAAGGCTTTGGTCATTCAAAACAAGAAACCCTCTTTGTTTTCTTTGGGAATGGATTTCTTTTTAAAGCAAGTCCCAGTAAGTACATGTGTCAGTATATGCACAAGCGTGTCAGCCCTGCTCCCTTCCCACATGACCTTCTCCCCCACTCCAGTAAAGATTCTAGTTTGACCACTTTGTCCACTTCTCTCACAGGTACCCTGCTCCTTGCTGCATGTTGCCTCCTGCAGCTGAAATATCTTTTCCTGAGCTGGCCCAGTTGCCTTTGACTCTTTCATCTGCATTCAGGCATTTCACAAAATCCTGCTTTTCTAGTACTATCAGCAAAGAGCTAACAAACTGATTATGGTCAGGCCATTTACAGAATCACAGTATTTTAGGTTTGGAAGGTTTAGTCTTCCATAGCTGTGAGATCTCCCCAGGGCCTTCTCTTCTCCAGACTGAGCAAACCCCGCTCTCTCAGCCTCTCCTCGCACATCCTCTGCCCCAGCCCCTGACCACCGTAGTGTCCCTCTGCTGGATTCACTCTAGGTTGTCTACACATAAAATAATAGGATGAATTTGAATCCCCAGATCATAGCTGCCAGCTGAATTCTTTACTTGTAAATCTTATTTTTCTCTCCTTTACCATCTCTGTTTGCATGTTTATTATAAGTTCTGAAAAACTTACTCTAAGCTCTGGAAAAAACCTCCGCCTTTTTCATGTTTGTAAGAGACTCTTCATTGCTCTGGGTTTTCAGAATCATCTAGCACAATATGAAGAAACAAGCTAATATTAACAGTGATTACTTATCTGTGCGTACACAAGCCTGATTTTCAGGGAATCTGAGCATTCACAAGTCCATACTAGCTTCAGGGAGGATTGTGAGTGACCAGCACTTCCAAAAACCAGGCACAGTAGTTCAGATTTTTCAATGCATATTTGAGTCATAACAATTCATTCGTAGTGGGAATTAGGAGACCTGTAGTGACCTTAAAACCTTGGTCAGTATATACCTCCTGATGACAGCCAAATGCATTTTCGAAGGGAATAATATAGTGACTTCTAGAAGTCATGATATATTTGACTTACAAATTTATCAGGTTTGTAACATAAGCATATGCGCTGCTGCCCGTTACCTAGCTCCATCGTGGGACTCTACCCAGCACACTGTCCCTCACTCTAAAACTGGGGCACCTTCTACATCAAATCAATAGAAGTAGTGAAACCTTCAGGCATTTCTCCTCTTTCAAAATAGTGCCCAAGTAAAGGGCTTCTTTTCTGAGCTGCTGTTTGTTACGGATTTTTGGAGAGAATGAGTAGAAAGGATGGTAGGTATGAGGGCTGCTTATAAACATGTATGGCAGAAAGGCTTTCTCAAAATGGAAGCTTTGGCAACATTTCCTAAAGACAGACTCATAATACTACCCCGCCAAGAATCACTTTAACATGGCAATAATCAACTGAAAGTGCTTTTGGTCATGACAATACCTCTATGTTAAGTGGACCTTTTACGTAGGGTAATATATGTTTTATTTCTTGGACAAACGGCACTTACTTTCCATATAAAAGAACCACTTTATCTGTCAATAAACCACAGCCAGCTCTATCTGAGTGGCTGTGGCTTATTTTACAGCAGTGCTACACTCTCAGAGTGAGAAGTGTATGTGTGTGTGTGTGGTGGAGGGTGTCTGGGATAGACAGGAGTTATTTGGCCTGGATGTTCGAGCTTCTGCCTTAAATTGCAAAGCCCACCCTGGGATAGTTAGCTTGTCAAGACCAGCCAGCTCCTAACTGAATGTCCTCCAGAATGGGGCTAATTTCCAGAAGATGAGCAAGCCCGGGAGAGGTGCTGTCAAGTAGCAAGGAAGTCTGAGGCTACTTTGGGCCCAACTTTGTTCTGCTTCAACTTTGCCATGAGTTAGTCCTTCTTGGCCTATTTCAGTCCTTGAACAACCTGGCATCCAGAGCTGGTGCCAGCCCCATGTCAGCTCAGGGCAGAATAAAAAGAGGATTAAAACTGAGCTGAACCCTGAGCTGCCTATGGAAAACACTGAGGGTGGGCCATGGAAGAGTGGAGCCCCTTTGGTGTCCAGCATGTGGCTATAGAGATGCCTGGGGTGTCAGAGGAAAGAGGAGCTGTGTGAAATAGTTGTCTTACTAAACCTGTGGGGAAAGAGATTTCTATTTACCTCAGAAAACTGCTGGCAGCACATAAAAATTTGTCATGGTTTGTGATATTAATGACAGTAACGGGACTTGGGACTTTTAGATTTTACATCTTAGCTGCGCATGGGCATCCTGCTGACAGCTCATTGCTCACAAAATAAGTAGTTCAGTTTTGGTTCAGGGGAGAGCGAAGTTCTGACAGGGAACTCCTCACCTATTTTGAGTTACCTGAAGATTTGGCATACAGTCCGAGCTAGTCATTTGCCTTCTCTTTAGAGTCAATGGAGAGAGACACAACCGGTGAGTTAGTCCCATCCCATCTCAAGATAGGTGTAGAAAGTTGCAGTGATTAATTGCCTCACTCATAACTCATGAATTGTCCTCAGGCAATGCGTGACTCTACCCACCAAATGTAAAGAAAGCTAAAATGATTAATTTAAACCAGAGGTTTAACTAGGAAATGGGCCAAGATGTGTGGGAGGAGTACATGGAGGACCGCCTTGGAGAACTCTGGGGTTAGGTGGGGACATCGCACTGGGGACAGCAGCACTCTTCTGATCCATGGCAAGGTGGTAGATGCTTGGAATAAACTGCAAAAATGGCTTTGCTCAGACAATTTAGGGATCTGCTCCTGTGCTCAGCTAAAGCAGGATATTTCAGTGAGAAGAGGTCTGAGCCTTTAGACCTGTCTTCACTCTCAGGATTGCCCACTGTCTTTAGAAATTATAATGGGGTGCCTGATATTTTTTATCTGGGCATGCCTGTGCATGAACATCTTTATTTGCACAGACTAATCACAGGGATGTAAAAAATCGATACAAGCTAGGAAGTTTGAAACACTCACTTACAACCACCTCTTCAATCAAAGTGGAAAAGGAAATGTATGGAGGCCTGTCTGACTTTTAAAAGCCTCGTTTCCTTCAGGGGGTCACTGCTGACAGGTATGAATATGATATCCATCCTGTTTAGTGGCAGTCTGGTAAAGGAAACAGTAATGAATGCAATAAATGAACCATAATTTTAAGTTTGAGAAATATATACATCCAAATTGTCAGGTTTGCGATAAAGTTCACACCTCTCTCCTTACAAAACTAAGGCTCAGCTCTTCTAATCACTGCCTTTGTGTGTTGTTCTGCACCATGTCCTGTGGTTCAGTTCAGGCTACATGACCCTCATGTTCCTACAGTGCCTGGGAAAAATACAATCTTCAAACAAAACAAAAAGCCCACAATTCAAATATTCCATCTGGGGGATAAAAAGGAATATGTAGGTGACTTTTTATTCCACACAGAGCGCCAATTACTTTTGTTGACTTCAAGGCTGCATTCACTCACAGAGACCAGAGCTATAGTATTTACATTGGGATTTCAAGGAAGACTGCTCTTATAAATTAGTAAAATGTATGAGTCATCCCAACACTGTGTTTGATCCAAGAGATGCAGTTACCAGCCTAGCATAACATTCTAGCATCTGTCCAAAACCCCGCGCACCCTCGTTAGCACACTATTCCTGGGAGCTAAGCAGGCTGAAGGTTGCAAAGAGGTGCTATTGTTATACCAGGAATAATTCTTATGTTTTATTGATACCCAATAAACTCTGTGCTAGCCTGAAAGCAAAAAGAGACAGAGCAAGCAAGCTCGTAAAGATATCTGTTATATAACACTCAAACACAAGCGGTGGAACTGGCCAAATCCTTTTCAATTACTTTTTTTCAATAAATCTCAGGCTTGGGGAGGAGGACCATATGAATGATTTAATAATTAATAAGAATGTATTCCTCCAGCTGTACAGCTGAACACATCACCTATGAATAAACCCCTCAGATAAAATATCTGTGGATTTTCACAAGATTTTTTTCCATTGCACTTTTTCAAATAATTTTTTTTCATTTCAGTCTAGGCCCACCTGCCCTAAGATTTTGCCAGAAATCAGTGGAGTAACCGTGTAGGGGAAAGAGAAGGAGTGAATGGACCTTGCGCCCTTGCCCGTTCAGGAACAGAAGTGATGTTTGTAATGATTGGGTCCTCTGGCAACACAGGCAACTGGACCGGTGAGCCATGACAAGAAAGGAATTGAGTGAGGCTAGAGGACTAGAGACAAGTATGGGTGCTGCACACAAGCTGAGAATTACTGTGGGTGTGAATTAACCTCGCACATCACAAGGTTTTTTAGGCTGAATTATTTATCCCAAAGATAAAACACTGAAAGAAAGAAAGGCATCATTAAATAGGACAGCCTTGCACAGAGTTTAGGCAGTGAACCAAGTTTCCGAACAATTTAATTTATTAGGGACCTAAATTGTACTAGATTATCAAATCAAGTGGAATAGAGGGAGGCGATGCATTTTATATTCAGTGCCCAGAATGCAATAAGTGTGTTATTTCATTCAAGCCGTGTCTCAGCCTCAGCTATGAAGAGAAGGGTACGTTTCCTCTGTAGGGTAATTTTCCATTTTTCATCCATTTTCAAAAGCTGTCAAACAGCTGCCATGAACGAAAAACATTGCTAGTTTATCACTGAAGCTTGAAACCTGTTAAATGTGAATGTAAAGCGGAGCACTACATATAGTCCCAATACAATGGGAAGAAGCTTAACTGTTTGAAGTCTGTCTTTGTGGAGATTATACCCAGGCAGAAAAGGACAATAGGAGAGTTTTGCCTGGGGAAAAGAGAGACTGACAGGTCTGCACATTTTTCTGCAATCAATATTGTAGATGGAGCACTTCTTACATGATGGGGTTCAATTGAAAAAAAAGAACGAGAATTTGGGGAAATTCCCTGAAGAGTTCAAATCCTTCCCGGGAGGAGGGAATGTTTTATCAAGAGGAGTTAGCATGAAAAATTCATGCAGTGGATGGATA
Organism: Apteryx mantelli; assembly: GCF_036417845.1. Taxonomy (NCBI): domain Eukaryota; kingdom Metazoa; phylum Chordata; class Aves; order Apterygiformes; family Apterygidae; genus Apteryx; species Apteryx mantelli. The sequence goes on along the minus strand of NC_089980.1, from coordinate 98,486,786 downwards.
CATTCATACAAAAAGAAATTTGATAAATAAATAATCATCTTAATTCTTACTGCCTCACATAGCAATTGCACATCCGTATTGACCACTTTAGTTTACAAAATTAGTCCTTAGTGTGAACATGTGTAAAACTAAATCATCCAGAACAACAAAATAAGACAAAAGGTCACACGTGCTATCTGAAGCAAGTAGCTTGTACTAAAGTCTCTCACAACATCCAGGAAATAAGAAGCTGCCACAGAGCCCTATGCATGCAGCCAAGAAGCCAGTACAGGGATGAACACAAAGAGGCAGACAAAACACAGCATGAAAATGGGTGATAAGCAGAGATTTGCAGCCATCAGGAAGGAGAGAAGAGGAGGCAGCTGCAAAGACAGGAGGCCGGAAAAGATAGACGAATTGGGTTGGAAATATATAGTTACGATAACGGCTATGAAAGAGATTACACGAAGCTGCAATTAGCTAGCTGTACTCAACTGCTATTCAGTCATACTTATATCTCTCTCTCTCTCCTTCTTTTTCCCAATATTAATTGTGTGGGGAGGACAACCTGCTTTGTTGGAGAAAAGTTATGCACACAACACTCAGGTTGGAAAAAATAATGAGGCAGCTTGGCCTATGCTCTCTGCATCTCCAGGCCCTGGAGAAAGGGAAGAGGACCCTCCACAGGAACTCAGAAAAGCCCCTTGCCCACCATTGCCTACCTCGCCACTGCACTCCTCCTCCACTAGGAAAACAAAACCAAAGATGAACAAATACAATGTTCCCCATCCTTCAGGTTCAGTGACATTTTTCTAGCTATTTCTGTGTCGTTAGTCCCCTTCAGCTCCTCTCCCTCTCATTTCTTGCACTTCTGCATGGTTTCTTTGTTTTCTGCATTTGAAAACCTATCATTTTCTTTCCTCAGGCACCTCTTCCCTTCAGATACACTCTGCTCCCTCTTGGGCCCTGGAGACCCCTCTCCCCCTGTCCCCCTCTCCCACCTGCCCAGCCTCCATGCCCGCTTCAGTTTCCTCCAAGGGCAGCTCTTTCACTCATGTTGCCTTCACCACCACTCTCTTCAAAGTCATCTTTTTTTGTAGGGGCTGTTGTCATGTGATTTTGTCCCTGCCAAGGAAAGACCTAGGACACAAAGTTAAAATGGCCTTTTCTTCATCTTTTTCTCCCATAGTCTGAAGCAGGCTCCCAAATGCTTACTCTAGGAGCAGACTCCTCTTGAACTGCTGCCCTGTGGCAATGAGCTTGGGTTCCCAAGTGCACTAAACAGAGCTGCAGAGAAGAGGCCCCCACAAGAACAGGAATCATTCCTAGGAAAGCTTTTTTTCTTTTAAGAAAAAACAAAATCAACTACCCTTCAGTACTGCTGTGGTGATATGTGAGTCCATCTTCTGTTTTGACTCATGACTGGGCCCAATGTGGAAGTTGTAGCTACACACCCTCAAGTGAGGGAATATCAATGTACGATAGAAAATCTTTATTTTGAAAGAGTAATGTAAAAATTAGAGGCTGATGGTTATGTTTAGTAACAGGATACATTTATACCAAATTGTTTTATCCCAAATGTTGGCTGTCAATACACTGCATATTTCATTACCAAAGCGCCCCTCTGGGAAGGAGGCTGGCGGGAAGAAGAGCTAAATGCTCAGCATAATAGTGAAGACATGTTTTGGCAAATGATCCTTGGGCAAACAGCTAGGTTTTTGTGAAGTGCCCTGAATCTGTGATATATAAATTTATAAAATCCAACCTTGGAGTAAAAGAAAGAAATTAATGTGTGTGTGTCCGCATGTGTTTTAAGATCTTGTCCAAAAGACCCTAGTACAGTAAACCCATTTAATCTACCTCAGAAGGATGAAGGGCTGAGTCAACTCTGCTAGGATCTGAACCTGTAACTCCAGGAAGCCTAATTATTGCAAATGTGGTGCTTAGACCACTAAACCATTCCCTCCTGCTCTAATCAACTCTCAAAGCATCCCTTTTGATCCTAGAAGGTTATGCAGCACCTGTGATAAAGGCAAAGTATTTAACAAAGTCTCCGTAAGTGGAGTAGATCATTATTCATCTTACAGCAGGTTTAAAAGAGTGGACAGGCAAGGATGAGAACATTGTGTTGTAACAAAGATTACAGCATAGTGCTGTGAATTGCTTTTCAGCTGCAGTCTCAATTTTCTTCAGGCTACACAATGGAAAAATGGAGCAAGAGGAGAGTTAAGCAGAATTGTACTCGTTCCTGTCATGTCACACCCCTAACTGCGTGTTTATGTGGAGGGGGTTTCACTGCACGTAGTTCTGTCCCAAGCTGATGAACTGCGCAGCTAGAAGGTCACAGCTGAGCTGGGCTTGGCCTCTTTTGCACCTGCGCCTTGTGTCTCCAGAAGCCGTGCCGTAGCCTCTCCAACTTCAGCACGTGGGGAATGTTCCAGCTACTACAGGCTTGCACGTGCACATATCTATTGCAGGAGTGCAGGAGGCTCTGTGCCTGTGCAGATGGGGACGAAGACGAGGAGGGCATAAGGTGCTTGCTCAGCTGGAGGTGACAGCTGAAAAATATCTGTGCAGGGAATGCTAACAATGGCTCCTTGAGTTTCGTTGTGTCTCTTACCATGTGGGTAGTATTTCTGTACAGTTTAGCAGGCATAAGTGAAAACTGATGAGAATCTCTTGCCTGATTATAACAAGGATCCTGGTTGGAGGTGGAAGGAAAAGCAGAGCTGGAGAGTAAAAGGAAACCTTTTTTTCAAACTCTGAGCTTTAAAGAAAACATATCCTTTGCCCCTCCTCAGAGATAACATTGCAGCTGATAATTTTGTCTTTTATTCCCTGGGAGAAAATGGAATTTTTCTCTGTCCCTTTTCCTCTCTCTCTCCCTTCCTCCATTACCTGAAAAGGCTGCATGCCTTCTACTGACACGCAGATACACTAAATCTGAAATGCTAATGGACTGGCAGTGTTTGCAGTGGGGTGAACAGTTTTCTCCTGGAAGGCTGGTTGGCAGGATACCGTCCTGCAGTCATTGAATCATTGCACTGAATCACAGCCATGTTGGCAGGGTCCCATTCTCAGGAAGTTCACAGTACTGTCAAACACCTGCTGTTGCCATTGAATGATATTATGCAAGATCTGAAATTCTATTTATCGAGATCCCTATTTGATTTCTTCTTTTTTTTTCCCCATCCTTTTCAGGCACCAGAGTCTCAAATGACTGCAGTAAAACCTTTTCCCAAGAGCATTATACAATACTCAGCCTCATGCCAGGATGCCAGGTCTTACAGGATGAAATCCTGCTCGTCTTACTCTGTGCTGATGCAGCGATGCCAAGATAGCAGAGGATACAAAGACAAACAAGCATTCCTACAGTCTGCATCCTGCAGGGTTGCTCGTGTAAGGAGGCCAAACAAGCTTTGCCTTGCGGAAGCCCAGCCACCCTATTTTTCGTTGAAAGCCCTTGTTGTACTTGTGGGAGAGGACCCTGCTAGAAATAGATTTTATATCCTAATCTGCTGAGACAGTAAGTGTTTCAAGATAAGAGAGTTTTTGAGCCACCAAGACAGGAAACACAGCTTACACACACTTAGGAAGCGAATTATACCAGCCTGTGAGTTACAGACCAGGTATATTCTCATCCCTAGTGGCTTGTAAGATCTAGTAGTTTAAATTGGTTCTTCCCTGGCTTGCTCTGTACCTTCTACCCTGTCATACAATCACCTTCACCTTGATTACTGTGGGTCCTTCCTCAAAAGCAGCAGTTGACCTCTTAGGAAACCATGCCTCTCTGGCCTTCCCCAGCCCTGTCCACAGGTGCTGATGGCACCCTGCTCTGGGACAGACCCAACCCTCCCAGGCTCTCCAGCCCCCTGTGCCATGACCAGACCTGCTCCTTCTCCTCACTTCCACAGGCTTGCCCTCCTCTTTCCTGCAGTCCTTTAACTTTGGGTAATCTCACCTGCAAACACCACTCACCAGCTGGCTCTGTGCTTGACTGGTGGATCTTCTTTCTGCATAGGACTAATCTCTTCCTGTCCAAAATGCAGTATCTGTTCAGCTAGTCATTCACAGAGAGATGTCAGACAGGTATCACACCAGGCTGTAACAGAGCTCTTCCTATCAAAGCCCAAGCTCTCCTGCGAGCTCCTTTCTTGAACAACTGCATAATAGCATTATCTTGCACCAAATTTGCAGTCTGGGTGTGAGCTTCTCTTTGACTCCTCATATCCATCCCCTCCCTTAAAGTCTCACCTTTCTGCTCTGTATAATAAAAGTACAATCCAGACTTTCTTATCCAGCTACATAAATAAAACTCTCAACCAGACATTTATTATCTCTGGTCTCAGTTAGTGCAGTATCCTTTTCTCTAGCCTTAACACAGTCTTGCTTTGCCAGTACTCCTCTAGAGCACTTCTGCAGAGATCATGTTCATAGCCTGTATGTCTGGCCATGTCTGCCTCTTGGTGAATCTCTGCATCGGCTGTCCTTGGTCTTTTGTGTGAAAAGCCTACTTGTCCCTGCACTGTCATCTTCTTTTCAGTACAGAAAAGATGATTTCTCTCTCCTGTTGGCCTATGACTCTGGTCTCCACTATCCCCTTTGAATCGCAAACAGGCACCTTTTGTGCTCTCCCCCATAGTACCCCATGGAGTTTCAAACACCATCTTCCCAAACAGGTGTAAAAACCACCTTATTGTTGTCCTTGAAATCCTTCCTCCACACTTACCTTTCATGTGATAGCTACAAAAACCTTCATAAAAGTCAGGCTGTCAAAAAAGCTCTTCATGCTGACCAAAAGCTCCCCTCCAGCTGCGTTTTTCCCCCTTCCCTCCTCCCGCAAGAAGTTAATACTGCTTCGGCAGACCTATGGCACAATAGGATTTAACAAAAACAACCCTTCAGAAAGGTATCTTAAAAAAAAAGAAAAAGAAAAAACAAGACATACACAAAGTTTTACACATATATTTTAGAACAGAGCCCCACAATAGGCTGTTTATTTGTAGGAGAAAGAGGAGAGATGTGACTGAACCTGCAGCTGAGATGTCAGCAATACAGAACTGGCCCCAAACCACTTGGCCCCTGGTCATGCATGATGCCTGTGGCAGGGCAAGGGCTTGGACCTGTGTTTCACAGATTCTCAGTGCCAAGCACTTGGGCATTAATCATCTGCAAACTTGCTGCTCTGTCTTCAAGCTGATGTAAGCTATTCAGGTCTAAGCTGAGAGTTGGGAAACAAAGGCTTTTAAAACCAGGAAGCAAGATGCTAATTAACATGACCTGTCTATCACCCAGATTATTAAACTGCATTATAAATGTTTTGTTGCTGAAGATTAATTATGTAAATCTTCACAGGAATCTCACACAATTGAAGGAAATATTAATGTTTGTTCACCAGCTCTGATTTCTTCTCTCAGCTATTTCCTGAAGGTTGTCTGAGTTCGCCAACGCTATCAATGTCATACAGTTTCCATTACCAATATTCACAATACTTTTTGCTACAAGTAACTAAAATTTCTGTGTTCATGTGGTTGACTAGAGCTTGTTATAGTGTTTCAGGCAAAAATTGTCCAGATCTACAGACATGGCAGGAACTGCAGCTCTGGCTGAGGTCACATAGCGAATATAACCTGCTCTTCATTCTACGTCCATGAGCTGCCAGATGGTGCATGGAAAAATGAAAGACCGTTAATCTATAAGGCCATTGCAACATTGTAAGGTTTTCTGGATTACTTTTTCACTGTGGAACACAGATGCCATTTATAAAAACAACTTGTAAATCCAGCATGGACTTCTCAGAGCTTCTTAGGTGCTGCTGGCAAACAGACCCAGCTGAGAAACAGGTATGAGTTTTTCAGAATTTTTCATGACCTTTTTGAAGTTTAATGCAATTACTTTTAACATGGCCAAAGCTAAACTCAATTGAAAAATGCTTTTAGGAGAAGGTATTTTATAAGCTGTAGCCCTAAGCGAATCAGCAAAATCAGAACAAAAAATGCCTCAGTTTTTAAGTTCTATATTTGAAAACCATTAGTCTAAATACCGTCTGCTGGAACTCCTTGAAAACTTCAAGGCAGGAGTCTGGCCTCAGGGTTAGTAGCTAGATTATGTATATGTAATAAGTGGGAATCATCTCATTTAACTTTAGAAGGCCACCATGCAAATTCTGTGCACAAGCAGGTCACCTGAGAGGCTCAATGGGGAGAACTAAGTGCCCCTTAGTGTCTGAAGCCTTTAGGTGAGATGAAATGTCTATCCCATACCACCAGCCCTAAATGAAATGGAGATGTGTAGTTCAGATATTTACATTTGGTTAGATCAACCAAGTGAATCAACCATGTGAGCTCTGTCAGTCATGGACTGCCAGGAGAACTCCAGTGGTTCCAGTGACCATAAGTCCATATTTATATCTGCCTCCAGCTGAGGCCTCTCTGTCAGCAGGAAGCTACTAAGAGGAGCCTGTGTTTTGGAGACTCGGTGGAAATGTGCTGCTGTGTTCAAGGTTCATTTTCAGTTTTTGAAACTAGCATTTCCCCTGCTGAAAGTCACAGGGCTTGCAACTCATGGACCACCCAAGACAGAAATGAAACTACAGGGGGAACACCCCATTGCAAATGCATGGCAAAAGTAATAGGGTGATTACAGCATTTCTGCTCAGTTGGAGTGGAGCTCAGCTCCTTCCTGTTCCTTTAAACAAGAAGTTTAAACCAGGAACAGCTCTGCATTGCCCAAAGAGTAAGTTGCAAAGGAAGATGAGTGCAGTTGGCCACACAGTTTCAGATTCAGGATTTCTCTCTTGTGCTCTAGACCTCACAGCCATATGACACCCTTATTTGCTGCAGATTTGCATGCTAGCAATTTCGTTTAAAAAAAAAAATTCTCGCCTTGAGAAATGTATGTCTTGTTGATCCCACATGTCTCAGCATATTGTTGACCCTGAAACCTAAAGACAGTGATATAAAATGTCATTGATTTTCACTCCTTCCCTAATGATCATGTTAACAGAAAAACTCAGCTACTTTGTTTGTTTTATAATCCCCAAGTGCTTCCAGTGGTTCCTGAGGTGCCAAATCTGGCACTTATTAACACCCTGTTCCCCGGGCTCCTTGCGGAACACTTCTTCACTGTGACTACAGGCTTTCAAGCATAACAGCACAAAATTAAAAAATAAACGCGTTAAAAAAAAAAGCATGCAAAATGTGAAATTAACATGCGAACAAGCAACAGGGGTCATGCTACTGATTATATTTTCACTGTCATGTTGTATTAATTAAAGCTTCCCATCCCTTAATTAAAATGAGGCAGCCAGAGAATCTCCACTACGTTATGGAGGGCAGCTGAATCAAAGGATTTCTCCGTAGTGTTTATGACTGCCCTGCCAGGTAGTACCCAGAGCTTTGAGGGAAGAGGTAGCCCTGATCAATGACATTCAGTTCTTGGATCCAAATTTCCACAGGGTATGAGCTTGTGACCCAAGGTGTTGGTCTGACCCCATCTTTAATTAGAAACTGCTTTGGCTTTCCCTAACTCAGCTGCAACGCTTGGCATGGGCCTTCTGCATATTTAGATGACAACTAATGAGGATTTTTATTAAACTTGAGCCTCAGCTGGCTGGGCAGAGGGAACAGCTCTTTAGCATCAGATAGGAAAGGCTTTTGCCTCTGGAATATTTCCTCACTGCAGAGCAAAGGGTTGGGGGAGGAGAAGGTGGTGGGAATGCTGTCAGTGACGACTCTAATGGGGCCTGCCTGGGGCATGCTATTCGGCATCCCTTGAAAGGTGACCTTGGCTGCTAACATTTACATTTTAGCAGCCATCTGACATATTTGATTGTGTCTATAGCAAAAAAAGCACAGTTCTGGGAGAGCCTTGTAGCTCGGATCAATGTCTTTAGTGCCACTGTCTCTTCTTGTCCTGCTATACCCTGATGTTTGATATTCAATCTGGACGTGCATGCTACGAGAATACCAAGGCACTGGCCCTTCTTATTAATGCAGGTAACCGATTGCATCAGGCAGCATCTGTACTAGCTAACTCCAGGTACAATCTGCAAATTAAAAACCTTCTCAAAACAATTCAGTCATTCAAATCGGTGTGAACAGTACTCATAGTCCAATGAACCAACCACGTGGCCATTACTATGATTTAGTAGTGTCTCCTGTGTCTTTTATCAGCCTCAGACATGTGGAGCAGACTGCAGATGTCTGCCAGAGGCATCACTGGGTCTGATCCTGGGAGGGCTCATGGCTGCAGCTCCTGTCACTTCCTTACTCCACAGGATCCAGCTTGCAGAAGGTGAAGATTTAACAATAACTGACAGTCCCTATGGCCACGTTTCAGGAGCTCAGCAGATGGCCGCGTGCTCCTACCACATGGCTGAAGGGTGCTGTCACCCTTCCAAACAAATGGTATTAGCACCTCTGAGGGAGCAGCGAACCCAACAGTGCTGATGTGCTTTAACGCACAGTACAAGGATTGGTAAGAGCACATGTGAGGCCAGATATGATGGCTTACCAGATGGGTGGTAATTTGTTAAGCTGCTATAACGCAAAAGCTTTCAATTGAGTATTCATACCGTAAGATCTTCAGCCAACATAAGAGTCATTTGGTTTGGCTTTAATATAATTGGACAAGATAGGAAATTAAATTTTTAGGCCATAATGTGTGCCAGTCCCTTTATTTGCTTTGAAAATAAAAATCTCCCTCTCCCTTTCCTCCCTGCTGCTGAAAGTTCAATCACTTATCAAAATAGTGATGCCCTTTGTCCTGGCATATCTCTCTAATGCTAAAACATATGTTATATTAAATATTAACCAGCCACTAATTGGTGCATCATTTGGTCAAGGAAAGCAGTTGTTTCATATTATCAGTGGCCAATTTCACTCTTCTGGTATCTCTGTACTCCCCATTTAGCTTGTCCTGTTACTCTGCCTGTGTCAGCCTTGAGCTCCAGGAACATTTTGGCTTCTCCTGAATCAGTTTTGTGCTCCCTTTTGCATCCCATCAGGGCTCTCCATTGTGAGCAATATGGGCTGGGGGATGAGCCAGTGGATTGACCTCTGGATTTTAATTCAGTTTGGCAAGTGTCCTCCTGGGTGAACATAGGCAAATCACTTAATCTACTTTGTGCTTCTGTTCCCCAGGTATAAATTACAAGAGGAGAAACATTATTGTTTAAATTACTGAGGTTGCCCCTTCACTTCAGGACATAGGAAAAAAACATGTGTTGTAAAATCCCATGCTGAAAAATCTTTGTCAAACTAATTGCATCCAGTTACAGTGTTGGCAAATTCTTAAATATGAGATCAGATCATTCGATGTACCTAGAGATGGTGAGTGACATACCAGGTACAATTACAGTGCAAAATGAATAACTGGCTGATTAATTGAATGGCAGTGATTTTTCAGAACAAGATGCATAACACCACCTTTATTTGCATGGCAAGAACCTCATGCCTTAAAATAGCTTTCAGATTCCTGAGCAAAACAGGCTGCTTGCTGAGGACTACAGTTGGGATGGCTGCGGGGATAGGACAGTGGAAGCAACTGCGGCCACACTGTGGTCGGTTGCTCTGTCTGTGCTGATGCCAGTAGAGACAAGGTGTAAAAGTTTGAAGTCAGATTCATAACTAACTTCTTCCAAATTTCTTGGCAGCGATCCTGTCCCTGCAGCTACAGGTGTACCCCCTTGGGCAACCTCCCTGTCTTGCAAGGCTGTCCTTGTGGCCAGCATTTCCCCAAATTCCTGGCAGTGCTGATAAAACCTCTGAGTCTTCAGAGCAAAGGCCAACCACTAGCAGCTTGGTGTTGGAAAGAAACTTTCTTAATAGACAGTTTATTCCCAGACTGAGAGCTCTCTCGGGAGGAGTAGATACCCATCCTACCGAGACCCTAAAGAGGGTGGGTCAAGGTTTGGTACTCTGCAAGTTGCATGTCCCAAGGGGGTGACATGAGAGAGCACATGCAGGCAGGTGGCCATGGCTTCACCTTATGGGGCAGGAGAGGAATATTTAGAGCCGGTAAAATCTGGTAATAGACCTCTACTTTTGGATTAGAAAGAACAGGAATAAACCAAGCCTTTCTGCCTCCAGTCCCCACCTGTGCTGCTCTAAAGTGCAGAAGAGAGAAGTACTGCTGAGGTCCCCTGTAAGGGATAGGGGCCAGGGTTGACTAGCTTGGTGGTTACAGCCAGGCTGGGGTATCAGGTCTGGAGCTGAGCTGAGGAAAAACGCTAGTAGCTGGGCTCAGGAGCCAGTGAGATGGATGGGCTGAAGGGCCAGGGCTGGCATTGAGGGCATCATCCAGGAGTTTCCATTGCTGAGGAGCAACTGAGCCCAATGAGCCAGGGTGGCCAGAGTCGCTGTTAGCACGGCCGGGAGCTGTTACTCAATACAAGCTCACAGGCGGTAAGTAGCAGGGGAGAGCTCATGCTTTAGCCTGGACACTTCAATGGATAGAGGGTTGGGGGTTTTTTCTGCATGTTTTAAAGAGCTCAAAAAAAAATGTTCTGTTTTTAAAAGAAGTTAATTCTGTGTTGAAAAAAATCACACAATAAAAAAAAATCTTTCTACTGTGCAGCTCCCAAGCTTTTGAGATGCTTCAGTGGGTTACTGAGAAATCTCTTTAGGATAGAGTCTGTCTGGTGAGCTGTCAGATTGATTGCTGGAGGCCCAGTTGAGCTTCAAATGGCCGAGCAGTGCATGTGTGAGACAGCCCCCAAAAAAGGAAGATGTTTGACAAGTGAAGTGTTTTTATTTTATGATTGAGGATGAGCAGGAACATCAGACAGGTAAATCGCCCTGCCAAGCATGAGACCTCCTGACTGACAGGCTCACAGCCTGCCCTGCCTACTTGGGAGAATCCAGCATTTATTTTTACTGAAAAGCAACTGTTTAATTTGCCATTTGCTGACATTTTATTACTGATTATAATTATAACATGCAGGTTTAGGAGAGCAAAGGGAAGCCTTTGCTTTGCAGGAGGTGGGAGATGGGGAGCAACTCCTCTTGAACCAAACAGAAATGAAGGAAGCTGGAGGGGGTAAAAGAAAGCTTGCAAATCATCAGAAATCAAAACCAGCTGATCTGAGGGAGAGAAGCAGGGTGAACACTGACATTTACAAATGTTTAGCAATTCAAATCAAAACCTACCATTTAGAATATATGTCAAGGATTGACTCCTACTAATGTGCTCTAGCAATATGAATATCTTTGTATCAGAAATCTTGAAAATATAGCACTATAATTTGAGGTCATTTACTAGCATGCTAGGATACAAACATATCTGATGAAGTATTTTGTCTAAATGCTATGATAAGGAGGCCCAAATAAATAAACAGACTAGAAAGAGAACGTGAGGACATCGGATAGTGTGATAGGAAATTGTTTACCCGGTTGAATGTGAGATACTTTCTTTAGTCACAAGTGCCAAAGCCACCAGTGAATTTGTATTCTTTCAGTTCTGAATGGGTGAAGTAAAATCCTTGTAGCACAATATCATGTATTTTGTATGGACCCTTTTCAGTGAAGTGTTTAAACATGAGCTTTAATCTATTACTATTCAGCAGTTAAGTACATAACTTGCACCGAAATCCAGGGGAAGTTAAGCATGTGCCTGAATCAGAGTATACACTGCATATTTTACAGCAAAACTGTTTTGGCAATGCTTGAGAACACTTTAAAAATTTTATTCGGACCATTTTTAGATCTCGCTACTTCTCAAGCCCTGGTTACTGTAAGGTGAACAGTATAGAGCACAGAAGGAGAGAAAGATTAAACTTAATCAATCCAGAATGATTCAGAAGATGTCCAGAATAACTTTGCTATAAATAGAAGAAGGTCTCAGCTTTGAGGTCCAATATCTGGAGATTATTCAGGGCTAGAAGCAAAAGCTAAATATCTCTTCAGAAAGGCTTTGAAGCTCCCCTTTTCACCACCAATATAAAGTTCACATTTCTAGTCAGAAAAATCATACGGTGTTTGATCCTAAAGCGAGACATGGCACAAAACTGTGTGCTGCATGCAGTGGCAGTCGAGAAGGAGTAATCCCGGAGGTGAGAGCAGGGAGGATCTTTAGAAAGAAATAAATAGGCAGGATATCCAAAATGGCAGCTGCTGGAAGCCGCTCCGAGGTGGGATGTCAGGATAACCCCCCTGGGAGACACGATCCTGCACACAGGGCAGCAGAGGAGGTCAAACATGCAAGGGCCTGCAATTTGTCAGGCGGCTAACACCATCATTACCTACGTGTGCATGCAGGCAGGTATGCCTACCTATAAATTACACACAAATTTCCAAGCTAAATGTCCTCTTCTTGGCAGCGTGGAGCACAGCACTCCCCTATTAAGAGATATTGTTTTATAATGAGCAATAAAAGTTAACTCTCAAAGCATGAGGCTGCAGATGAGTCACTGTTGAAATCAGCAGCGATGTCAATAGTTTTGATTTTTCTGTGTATTACACACTTTTCCTTTTTCCTGACATCACTGGGAAGAAGAAGATAGGATGGAGTGTGGACTTGAAAAAGGAGCCAGAAGCAGAGGATGGGTCTGAGGGAAGAAAGAGGGAGATGCATGGGGGGGAGAAGAATAGTTTTTTCAAGTTCTTCATTACTATTTTCATCCAACTTGGGGTTTGAAAGGGGGGTGGTCAGGAGGCAGCTGTTCTGTGGGACCCCTGGCTGGGGAGCTCTGCGTTATCCTACCTCACGCTGAACCTCTCCAGCATTGTCCCTCCTTGCGGGAGCCCCGCTGCCAGCCGGGAGGCAAACCTGCCTCCAGGGCACAGACAGGCTGGGCCCCAAAAAGCAGGCACTGCTTGCAAGAGTCGCAGCACCAAGCAACGCTTTTGCAGAGTCAGCGCAAGAAAGGAGGCAAGGGGGGGCAAAAAAGATGCCAGATCGGAGTCTTACTACTCCCAGTGGGTGCAGGATCAGGCCCTGGAGGAACCAAAACCAGCAGATGCTTTAGCAAGATGGTCGTGGAGAGGAGAGTGGTCCCATTGCTGTGCTGCCTTTCAGAGCAGTGTCTGACCTGGCTATTTCCCACGTAATCTGTCCCCAACGCAGTCTGCCTGTAATTTGTCCCCAGTGCTTTCTGAAGACTTTGACAATCCCATTTATCTTGGCCTCTCCTACCTTACTGTCAGGCCATGGCCAAGTCTTTGTCCTCAACTGAAAAACACCAGCTCCTGCACCAATACCTCCCCCCCAAAAAAGCTAGGAGAGTGGGCACTGAGGTGGCAGATAACAAATGCAAGATAATGCACACTGAAATAAACCATTTGAACTGTTCATATGCATTGATGGGTTCTGAATTAACTGTAACCATCTAGATAAAAGGCCCAGGCAGCTCACTGAGCATCTCTGCTGTTTTATGCTGTGGTGGTCAAAAAAGCAAGCAATGTCTCAGGCTCTATGAAGAATATTTTTTAGTATTATTTTTGTGCCATTATATAAATTGAAGGCCTGTGTTCCATTCTGGTCATCTCAGCTCCAAAAAGAGATATGGTAAAAATAGCAGGGGCCTGGGGACAGGTGACAAAGATGATTAGAGGAATGAAAAAAGGGGGTATAAAGAGGATTGAGATATAGGATATGTCACAGGTCCAGGGTTAGCTGCTCCTCTGACCTCTTTCTAGTGCTGAGGCAGACCCAGCTTCTTCAGACCCCTGGTAGGAGTCTGTCTGTCTGTCAGTCCATCCCTGCAGACAGCTCCCAGACGGCTGGGTGATTCTCCTTCTCACAGAACTCACTTTTTAATGTCCAGCATCTTTAAGATCTTTTGACTCGTGGCCTTGGTGAAAGAAATCTGTAGCTGGACTCTGGAAATGGCATCCTCCCAGCTCCATCTCTGTCTTGCCATGACCCCTGCCATGCAAATTGCTAACATGGAGGCACTCTGCTATTAAACTAAACCAATGTTTGCATACGGTAATCTCCTCTGTCACCCCATCACACACCTTACTCTTAGAGACTTACAAAGCAGCCCCACGCTCTCCATGAGACGATTCAGTGGTCGTGGCCCTCACTTGATATCCATGAGATGTGGTTCCCATTTTCTGCTTCGTCACTGTCTCTCCATGTGACCCTGCATTCCCAAGGTGGGGTTCACTTCACTTCATGTTAGCTATTTCAACATAAGGTCCCCCAGTGAATCACCTCTTCTATAGCCAATGGGGAGAAAGACCTGCGGTGGGCAATCTATCTTCAACCCCTATGTCAGAATGGGATAAATCACCCTTAGGAGGCATTTGTCTCTTCATGGATGTGCAAGGAGGCCAGATGAGTTGTCAAGGTCAGGAACCTCCTTTTTGTGAAGTAGGGTTTATGCATAGCCAAATGTAGGTATAGGTACGTGTAGGTGACATGAGCCTTCTCCCTGTCTCCCTGCAGCCCCCAGCTCCACTTGGGGGGAGAAGGCAGAGCTTTGTACAGGTGGTGACTGGCCAGTCTGTCTGCATTAGTGGGCAGTGGGGCTTATGGCCAGCCCCCTCCGTGGGCTGTCTAAGACATGGATCTTCAGAGCTTGAGGTCAGACCCGAAGACTTATGGAGAGACAGATGCAGGGAAGAAAGGCTCCAAGTGGTTTGTTTGGTGGGAAAACAGGCATGGGAGCCTCGGAGAATAGGGTGGGAAAGGCATCTCTTTCTTCTGACCAGCCACAGAAAGCCTGGGTGTGGGGACTACACATCCTCTGCTCTTCTTGCATAACAGGACAGGCATTAGCAGCCAGGAAGGGGAAACTGCTTAGATTTTCCTGCTCAGAGCTGCAGGGCTGCATGAGGAAGCTCTCTCTAGGCTACTCTGGTCCGCAGTGAAGGTGGGCTGAGCGTTCCTGAGCTGCTGAGAGAAAATCACTGTGCTTGTTTCAAGTGAGTCTAGAAGGTTGAATCCAAAAACATCTAGTGTATCTTATTTATGAGGCTATTTCAGGTTAGCATACCACCCTCAAAAGAAAAGCAGTATCTGAAGAGTGAAGAAGAGATCAGCAATTTTGCCAACGTATATACCTTCATGAAGGGATCTTGCTCTAAATGCCCTGGTCTGGGAATGATTTTGTATGCTGACTTGATGTCAGTTTGTCTCTCAACCAGCCCAAGGGTCAGAGATACAGAAAAGTGGCATAGGGCTACTTTTGGCTCTCAATTACTTACACATGTCAAACATCAACTCGACACCACTGAAGTCTAAGTGACTCTCTTCCTAGGGAAGCAGACAAGAAGAAATCAGGAGAGATATTTTTGTAGAGGCAACCAAATACTTGTGAAGAGTTAATGGAGAGAGATGTTACTGTTAAAAATAAAAAATAAGCCATGTCTTCAGGTCTCCTCAACTATGGAAATGTAAAAATCTCCTCATCTTTCATTTTTCATATAAATATGCCTGTTTTGCAGAACTGCCCTTTTGTTATACAAACACCATGCTACTTACCCTTTCTTCCTTCACTGTCATAAATTTTCTTGTGGATGCTCCCTGTGAAGTTGCTAATGGTACTTTTGCTGTTAATCTTGGCTCTCCCTTTTTCTAGAGTGCATCTCCTTGGCTGATCCCTCTTAGGCAAGTGAGAGAGTGCTTTGGACAGTACTCTGCTCCCCTCAGGGAGCATCACTCTTGTTAGCTGTAAAGCGTCCGTAACAATGCACCTTTTAATGATGTTCCCCTTTGGCTTTTACCAGGCTCTTAGCAAGACTTGTACTCCATTTTCCTGTAATAACTCAGCTGCTGCCAGGTTGTTGCTCCTGACACTTACATTCCTCACCAAGACTTTCCGGACTTGCCTCAGCTGGAACAGAGTGACGCAAAGTGACTGCTGCACTCTAGGGAAGTGATAAGGGCTCACCTCTTCAGTGACCTGGAGTATTTCCACTGGGGATACGATAGGCAGCAGGCAGCAGAAGAGCATATGAATTAATGCTCCCTGAAGCTCCCTGGGGTGGTGTTATTCACTCTTTCCTACACATCTTTCTGCAGACCCTAGCCTATACATAGTTGGTACCATGTTTACTACCTTAAACTCTTCCTTTAGTGGACTGTATCAAACTGAAGTCAAAGAAAATTTGTTCCCTATTCTACATGTTCAGACAAATAGGAGAACTCTTCAGCTGAATGATTTCAGATGGTAAAACAATTGGTGTAACTCTACTTGGGATAACTATATGCCTGCAGAATGCAGTCAAAGCATTTATGCCCTTTACCTCTACAGGACACATCTCTACCCAGTAATCTACAAGAGCATTTTCGCAGGCTCAGCCAGCGGAAAGAATTGATAAACACTTGAGCAGGCCTCATGTATATTTCATCTAGGAGGCAAGGGCAACGGGTGCGTGCACGCACACACACACACACACACACACACACATGCACCAATCGGTATTTAAAATTCTTCTGGCACTATATAATTCCTCTGACATCTCTTTAAATATTACAGACTATATAAGCATCTTCCTACTTTGCAGACTGGAATGGGGGGGGAGGGGGGCAAGGAGGTGCATCATGACAAGGCAAAGCCTTTTACACAATCAAGTGTAAAAAGGTTACCTGTGGGATCCCATTTTATTTCTACAAGTCAGTACTTGATTTTGATAAAATATGTTAGGAGGCTAGTGTCCTAGTGTCCTCCCAAACCCAAATAAACTCAGGCACGTTTGTTTCAGAGGATAAGATGATGCCTGCAGAGCAGGATGGAGTTCAACAGCTGCCACACCAGGAAGAAGAGAAACCAGGATTTTACTAGGAACAAAACAGAACAAAACATTCAGCTAGTTCTTCCCAAAACAGTAGGACACAGAAATGTGAGAACACCCCTTCCTGGAAATACAGTTTTGGTGGCTCCAGGGCTCTGGTCCTCATCCCAAAGATTTCTTAATTTACCAACCTAGCAAAACCATTCCTTCTCCTCTCTCCCTTTCTCACCGTCCTTCTGTATAGCAATTCCTCACCTATAATGCAGGTCATGTTACACCTGGCGTGATGATATTTTACATATTGATAAAGCAGGCTACATCATATAGATATTCCACATTCTCTTGCCCCTATTCCTCTTGAATAGGAGCTCTCCAAAAAATCTTGAGGATGAAAGAGCCCAGGGTCTGTAGGAGTATAGTGTGTAGGAGCCAGTCCACTGGAGTACAGTGGCTGGCATAGAAGTCCTCTAGTTGACAGCCAGCCTTGCACAAAAGTGACCTCTCAAAGCCTCCCTTGCGAGCCCCAATGGACATAACTGGAAGTAAGTCCCTCACTGCATGCTGCAAAGCAAGGAAGGTACTCAAGCAAAAATAAAATGTAGAGAATTAGAACAGAATACTGTGTGCTTTGGTTATACTACACTGTGATCTTGAGATTTTGCTGGCAGAAGACAACATTCTTGGTCCAAAATGAGCCCTATCCTTTTGACCTGGTCAATGGAGAAATGGCCTTGGTGAGACCCTCTCATGGAGACCACCCTCACAGGACTGTTCCCTGGTGACCTTGTAAACCCATGGGGCAGGGAGAAGGGCAATAGCATTTCCTGACTTTAGAGTGTTTACATTTCTTCTTCAGGGTAAAATTTTCAGCTAATAACAGATAATTGCATGCACACAGCTGGTAGCAAGGTGTGTGCATCCCTTCTACTAGGACTTGATTGGCAGCCATAGAGGCAAGGCCCAAATTTAAGGGGACTTTTTTGAGTCCCCACACAGAAACCTAGGAAAAATATGGTGCACTTTCTCATATATGAGGAGTTGAACCACACTCACAGAAAGGCATCAAATGCTGATCAGAAATACTTTTATTAAAGGTAGAAAAGAAAACTTTAACAAGCTGGAGTAGCAATACCTGATTGTTAAAATATAACTACAGCCAGAACGATTTCACAGTCTTCCAGGGAGGCTGGTGGGTTGCTTTCCTGCTCATACAGTAATCTTCCTTCTCAATTTGAGATTATTAATTTTTGACGAGTTGCAAGGCCAGATTTAGGCTGATCTAATCTGATGGAGTGACCCATTTCTATTATCTGCTCCCTTTCTCCTCCTGCTGCCCCCCTCTCTGATGGCCTCTCTGGCCATCTCCCACAGCTCTGCTAACAGCTTTTGTTATTTCAGCTCTTGGAGGAGTACCCATAAAGAGCACTGTTTCTCAGCTCACAGGAATTTTTAAAGTCATTTCTCCTGTCTCTCACACCTCACAGGAAACTTTTACACAAAAGCTTCTTCTCTTTTTTCCTAGGCTCTAGCCTTCACACCTCCAATGCTGGGAACTATTGCCGTTGATTCAGATGACCCCAGGCACATTTAGGTAGAGTTATTTGGATTAAATTTCTGTATGCTAGTCCAGCTACCAGTTTTTCCTCCCCTAATACTATCACTCCCTTTTTAACAGAAATGCCCCATAAAAATAACAACATAGGATATGCAAAACAGTCACATTTCAGGCTAGCCTGCCAGTTCTCTCTGTTTCTCCTCACTTCCCTCCACCATGCGCCAGTCGAGTGCTGCTGCTACTGTAGGCTCCCTTCCCTTGGGAGCGCATGGGGGGCCGCGAGAAGGAGAGCGGCGGGTGTCTTCTCTCTTGGCTCAGACCACAGCAGCCCGCACGCATCTGGGAAGGGGGCTTTGCCAGAATGAACATGCGGCATCCTGCCAGGCTGCTAAGGTGTCGGGATCTGTTCGTTCTAGGGCTTCTTTTGAGACTCGCTGTGAGAAACTAGCCAAAAGCTCCAAAATTTCTCAGGGCTTGTGCAAAGCCCCCTTGTTTTTTTCCCTGGGATTAATCTTCTCCTTTTTTTTTCCTGTCTGCAAGCTATTGCTCTTTTCAAACAGCTTGACAGAACACTGCCCCCCTGACACAGTGCTGACAAGCAAAATATTGAATGGTTAAATGCCATTTTCTAAAGCAACATGGGACAGCTCACCACCTTAAAATGGATCATGAGCAGAGACACTGGGAGAAACACCATTTCAAAACAGTGCTTGCACTGCTGCATCAGGACTTAGGGGTCTAAGCGTCTTAAAATAGGATTCTGAATCCTAAGAGATATAATGAAAAGGTTTGGATTTTTACCTCTAGTCTTTATACTAGGACAAGTTGAAAGAGCTTTGAGTTTGTTATTGATTCTGACCTAATGTGATATTGATATTAATTCTAAATGCTGTGTGTAGATAGAAAGGTGCAATGATCAGATCAAATATAGTCTATTAATGCTAGTACAGGCAATTTTGTATTACATAACATGATAAAAAGTGGACAAGACCGTACTTGGTTTCTGTGTGTGAAGCTCTAGTGGGTACATGCTTTTTATGTTCTCATGCCTAATCAATACTTGCCTTTTTGGACTGGTCACAGAGCCTCTACCTAAGGACTGACAAAGCTTAAATGCTGGGACTTTACTTCATACTGCTGTTTTCCCTTCCATTTCTGTATAATCGCTGTCATTCCGGAGAGATTAGGTATTGTATACTGGGGACTGTATTCACAGGGCTTTTGTGTTTGCCTTCATAATAACAATAATAACAGAAGTACTGATGGTAGCAATAGTACAAGCAGTAATAAAAATCTAAATTCTTGTTCTGAATAGCATCCCCATTGTGTCTGTAGGCTAATCTTTGTAAATGCTGATCATCTTTTGTCTTCCTAGAGCTAGAATATGCTTTACTCTTTCAAGTTTTTCTTCACAGAAACTCCTTTCAAGGTTGAGACATTGTTGGAAGCGAACAACATTGGCTTTGAAATATATCATTTAAGCAGGACAGTGACAAACAACCTACCGTGCTCCTGGGAGAGTAGCTGCATGTTCACTTAATGAGGTAGCTGAAGACATCTCTGGTGCTTTTCTCACTTTGAGACCAAACGCCAGAGGCAAAATGGTGAGTCTTCCTCAAAGAATCCCTGCAAGATGTCAGTCTCGGTATCTCCATACACTTACAGTCATTGTCACCTTTCTGGGAAGGGTCATTCTGACTTGCATAGTTATTAAAACCTGTTTCCTTTGTTCTACCAGATCAATCCCAGGCCAATGCATGGAAGGAGTGATGTGTGCTGGGAAGCACTTCTTTGTAAAATAGAGTATGATGGCAAATATTATTGGCAGGCAAAGGCAATACAAGCTTGACTATATTCTGCTCCCTTTTGAGAGCATGACATTTCTTGGTGAGAGGTCTCCATGACCATTATGCCTGTTACTGTTCACGCAGAGTGGCAGTAAGAGAGCCAATGGTACCAGTTATGATAATTGCCTGGTTCAGTGGCACTGAACAGAGGCAGACAGAGACAGGTCTCTTAGTGAGCTTTATATACAAGCTACTTCAGAAAAATGTATGGGAATAGGAAACTCTCCATTTACCCCAAAAGCTGCCTTGTACCTGAAAAGGTCTTTTTCCTTATAACCGTGGCTTTGTCTTATGCACTACACTCATTACAATACGCGCTTCAAATATTTACTCCAAAAGGCTCCTGGAGAGAGTCTATGTAGCATCTCTGTATGTTATATTTGGAGCATATGTTGGAAGAGAATTCTTACAGCCTCTTCTTCATGTATCACTTGGATAATGAGTATGCCTGAAATTCTAAATATAGGGTAAATGTCACATGCACAGGGAAGAATTCATCCATGAGATAAGTTACAGATTTATGATGCACAGCTCATTAGGTTTTGTTATCTGATTCACCAAGGTTTCAATTAAGACAGATTTCCAAACAGGAAAAGAGGCAAAGAAAATCCAGTTCAATTTATTCTGTGAAGGATCTGTCCTTTCTGTATGACATTGTGTTAGGGCAAGCCTGCTTTAAATCAAGGCGTATGCAATTGGTTTATGCCACAGTTTGATTTGATGGTACTTAGCAGTACTTAGCTCATCAAACGGTATTTATTTCATCAAAGGAAGGGAAACAGAAACTTGTCCAGAAATTGGAAGCCTCACTCATTAATTTAATGAGACTTGTTTTTTCTTCCCATTTCGCTTTCATGCCTTTTGGGGACACGAAGGCTCTTCGTTTTATCATTGTTGTCCATACAGCTCTCCCACACTGCAGAATCCATGATGATTGTGTTTTCGAAAGAGTATCTCCCCAGGGACTGTAATTATTCATCTTTCAGGAGACACAAGATCTATAATACACAAGTGTTGCAGACAGGAACTAGTTTACAGGTTTATCTCATGACTGAAAGTATAATCCATCTTCACTGGCATGATTTAGGAGGTGCAGCATAAGAAAAGAAAGAAAGTGGGTCAACTCCATTTCAACTTGCATTCTCCTGTTCACATAGGTGCTATTCTTCTAATTTCTCATTGAAGAGAGTTAACACTTGAGTGAGCAGAAGAAATGGGTCCTATTTCGTGTATCCTGAAATGCGTCTGGTAGCCGTTAGGATTGTGCCTGTACCAGGACTGGACTTCCTGAGAGCTTTCTCTCCCCAGCAGCGACCTGGCCTGACATCACCTCTGCCAGGAGCAAGTAGAACAAGAAACCCCTGCTCCTGCTGGAGATGGTGGCTTGAGATCTGAACACTTTGACATCTCCACAGGCAAAGAATCAAGCTATTAGTGGGGAACTTGGCTGAATTAATGGGATTTTCCTAATGGTTAAATAGTAGGACTAAGACCCTGAACAAGGCTTCCCAAGCTCCCCATGTTTTCTCTAGTGGATGATGCCTTAAGACACTTCCTGGTGTTTCAGCTTTCCTCTTTCCCATCAAGTCAGTGCATTTCTCACTAATATCACAGAATATCCCTGTAGCAATTACATCAACTCCTTTCCCACAAAATTTTGCCCTGGAGATGGGGCTTATGGCAGTTTTAGCTTCTTGGATTAATTTAATATCTAAAAACACTGAAGAGATGACATTTCCATCTCTCCATGCATCTCAGTTTGGAAGCCCAGGATGGGTTTCTAAAGGAAAATCTGAATGGACTTGGATCTGAATTGAG
This sequence comes from Apteryx mantelli, assembly GCF_036417845.1. Lineage (NCBI taxonomy): Eukaryota > Metazoa > Chordata > Aves > Apterygiformes > Apterygidae > Apteryx > Apteryx mantelli. The sequence continues at coordinate 98,464,905 of NC_089980.1, read as the reverse complement.
AATTTGTCTGGGTGATAATATGATGTGTCCCTTCTCTGACCATATTGCCTCCTAAGCATTTATTTTTTCACTTTCATTCCCACATATTTCTAATTTTCATGTATGCTTAAAGTCCCCATTGTAAACAGCCCATTTTTCTATGCTTCTTCTCCCCTCACCCTACAATAACCATCTGTTTTTCCTAAAGGATAAACATAGCTTGTCATTTTCATTCTGAGGCATAAAATGTTATTCAACAAGCCCAAAAGATGTGCATTTTTTCATACAAACCTTGCTAAAATCTACTGTCTGTGGTGTTATGTCCAGCCTTGCCTGCTTAAAAGTTAATTCAAGTGCTATCCAAAAAAGCTAATAAAGGATCATTAACCCTAGTAGACATAGAGAACATAAGGTCTCTAACATTAGATACATTAGGAAGCAGAATAATAAGGCATCAATCCCAGGTGCCTGTATCACAAAGTGTTTCAAATGACTAGAGTCAGACAGGCAGGAACAGCTAAACTTTCCCCATGACATCTAAATTAGAGGATGTGCATTTCTCCTGATGCAGTGGCTGACATTATTGATTCTGAAAGTAGCAAAAGGAGCATACCTCTCTGCCTTGCTTTTGGCATTAGAGATTAAATCAGCTCTACTGGCTCTCTGCAGGTTGAAAGAGACCAAAAAACCCTTAACATATCAGTTCAAAATTACAAACAGCATACTTCAAGAATAAAAGGGTCTAAATCCAACCATTGCAGCATTAGCTATCTGAACTTGTAGTTTGTACAAGTTTCACTCCTAAAATATAATGAGATGGATGGAAACCCTAAATCTAGGCTTCTCCAAACTTGTACATCTGAATCTTAATATTTCCTCTTGAGGCTGTCTCTGTTTTGGAGCCTGTTCGCTGATTAAAGGCATACCAAATAGACAGTGCTGGTAAATCAAGCCACCAGTCATTTGTTAGGCAGAATTACTTACTGATTTGAATAGAGAGACACACTTTAAAATCAGTCTCATGATGTGGCCAATATTTAGGAAAAAATGTCCTCATCTCTAATATTCATAACTCATTCAATTTGTATGATCTAAAGTGAACTAAGTTTAAAATAAATCCTATTTATTTTTCACTATTTCACATCAGTCAGTGAGCTGGCTGATTTATATGATCATCTGTATCACCATCATGTCTAAAAGTAGTTGCCCACAATAACTACCATCACTTTCCTGGCTCACATGGACTATGCAATTGGAGCTTGCAAACACTGCAAGAAAATAATCACACACAGACAAAAAATAAATACAAATGGATTATATCATTTTCATTAGTACCAAGCCTTGCAACACAAAAAACAGCCCACAACTAAATGAAAATTTGGGCCTAATGTACTCAGACTATATCCCTTAAATTTCCTCTGAAGATACAACTCATTTATTTATTCTAAAAGCCTTTCAGGTTTTCAGTTCACCTACATTTTCATGCAATTATAGGATGGCGAATTGTGGTAGGAATTGATTGTCTGGACTCATACATCGCTAGTTCTCTGTATCTGCCTCCCAAGTTACTATAGTTTCTCCCTGACACCTACCCTTCTTTGGCATTTTTCTAAGAAGCCAGCCACTGTGCTTCAATTTATTAAACCCTCCTCATGAAGATATCAATGGCCTCCTGGCAACAGGAGCATTATATTTCCTGCAGGCATGGGGGGAAGGTTCGAGAAAATTTTCTGAGTAAGGTAAGACACTTGCTGTTAGCCCTTTAGAAAGGAAGGGAAGAATATTTACCCTTACTTTTATCAAAATCATGCAAAGGTAGAAATACTCTTTTCTCTCAAAACAGTCTCTCACGGAAGAAGAAAGAGCCAGTTTTAGAACAGACATGTGCAACAGTTGTGTCCTGTTTTTTTAGAGCAAAAATCTATTGTAGAGGAAAAACATACATGACTCTGTGCCTCTGGTACTTTGTGGTTTTGGCTGTGAAGCTTTTGCAAAGGCCTGATGCTGCCAGCAACCCCCAATGCCATGGGAATGCGCACCCAGTGCTGATCTCTGCACTGGGCAAGCAGCAACCATAAGTGATTTCACAAACCCCTCTAAACTCTAAGCCCTTAACACTGGTCTCAGCCTCAGCTAAGAAGTTTTGCTTTGTTCCTAACTGGCTTTTACATGCTGTTTGTTGTTAACCTGGAGGAAAAAAGCAAATCTAGTCTTGCCAATGATTTTAAAGACAAACACTGAACTGAGCTGTTTGGGATGTTACCAATGGACTAGACACTAACTCATAGACAAATGTGTTCTTGATTCAGATCTACTACTGACAAGAGTTTGCAACCATTGCAGTGCTGAGGGTATGTATTCACATGACTGTATGAATTACAAATATGATACGTTTAAGTGTATATATTGCAAAACTGACAGTAACTGGAAACCTCAGTTGCCAGCACCAGGACATAGAATGAGGAATTAAGGAGCAGAGAGGAAACAGAGAAGTTCACTACCAAGGCAAAATGACATGACACTGCCTGCAGAGAACTTGTAATTCAGTGCTGGAGTCACATAAGTGTTTAAATGTAAAAGGTGAACACTGAGACAGAAAATCCCCTGGCAGACATTAACTTATGAAGCCACAAGCCTGCATGTGCCAACACCACAAGTCCCAGGAGGGATGTTACCTTAGAACATGACTTCTCCCATCTTGGTCTTTACTGAAGAAAAATCTCCACCGACCACAAAAGTAGCTTTGTCTAATTGAGAAATTCAAGATGTCATCTTCTCTTATGCAGGAGAAGCATAAAAGCTCCTTTGGGACCATTTTCACACAGAACCTACCTCACAACTGCCTTCATCGTCCCCTTATTGCTGTGATCTCTTCTGAGGACATCCTCAGGATGCCTGGCGAAGAGCAGCTCCCTGTCTGCGTGAGCTGTTGTTCAGCTGCAGATTTGCCCTCCCCTGCGCAACTTTTAAACTCTAATTTAAAGAGAAATGCAGATTATTATAACAAACATTGGGGGGATGGAGAGAGGGAGCTTAAGTGAATTGTAATAAAGACACTACACTTAGCACCAAGTCAAGCCTTTCATGCCAAATGTTTCTTCCATTTGCATTTTTCTACTGCACTGAGCAGGACGGGGCCCAGGTAGAGGACCAGATATTTTGCTCAGGCAGCTGCAAGGGTGGGTGGCAGCATGGGGGAAGCTTGTTCTGGCTGCCAGATGGGGTGAAACCCCCTGGAGAAGCAACAAGAGGAGGAGATTTCTCCTTCCCAGGAGCGGCGGGCCATGGCTGAGCATCCCAGAGCAAGGCAGGCAGAGCACAAGGAGGCAGCAAGCAGCAGTGTGGAGCAAGAAATGCCTGTGAGGAGCAGGAGGCCTGCCTGCAGCAGGCAGCAAAGTTCAAGTCAAGCTTCAGAGGTAATAGAAGAAAAGACATTTTCCTGGGAACCTACAGAGGGCCATAAGGAATTTATACATCCTAGAAAGCAACTGAAAGTTACTGGTCTGGAGCAAAGAATAAGCACTCTTCTGGCTTGCAAGAATCAAGGAGCAACTTAGCTTTACAGCCTTTTATTTAATCTGACTAACCCATCAGTATCCCTATTTGTTTTTCTCCAGTTTTCATTCTGTGGTTTATTTTGTGTATTTTTTTATTTAGTTGTACACATTTGCATAATAAAGCACAGCTTTGGACAATGGACATCTTTCCTCTCTTTTAACATTCTCACTTCAAAGAAAAGGGGAGGTGAATCCTTCTTAAAGCGTTAGCCAACTTGTTGGGCCAACCAAGTGATACAAATGATAGAACCAGAAATAAAGCCTAAGCCAATAGACGTCACAAGGCTGTACATCAAAGAGCACATAGCAACTGATATGCAAGGCTTTTCAGTAGCCTGCCACTGTGAGTTAACCAAGTAATCTACTAGATCTAGAAATACCCTCCATTTCACAGGCTGTTAAACCCACTTTAAATGGCAGATTACTGGAAAAAAATAAGATGGGATGAGGTCTCTATTCATGTGTTCTTGGAATGGTGCTGGGCACTGGCAGGGCACTAGAATAAAACCAGACAGTCCCTGGGCATTAATTCAAAGGCCCTGTGTGGGGACTTACAGTGAAGAAGGTTTCTTGAGACAAAAAGTAGGCTTAGATACCTTGCTGACCACCCATTTGTGGTTAAGTGAAAGGACATACATCACTGGAAAACATTAATAGCTCGTCTTCAGGGAAAAACAGTGGAATACAGTCAGCATTAATCACATCCCTGACTCTATCTCAGGAGCCAAGAAGAGGTCATTTTTTTTCCATCAGGAACATCTTGGTACTTAAGGGAAAAAAAATGCATTCACACTTAAAGGTTTCTGTGGTGTAACCATAGAGATGTGTTAATGTAATAATCACACACAGCCATGTAGGGGCTTGTGCTGTTTTGTGCAAAGGGAGTTAGCAAAGTCCAGCCTTTCTCTACACAAACACACCTTTCTTATACTAAATATAAGAAAATATGCAAGTTTTACAAAAACAGAATTTTTATTTAAAATTAAATAAACTTACTTCCACTAAAACCCATGTTGTTTATGGTCTAAATTGGGGCCAGAATCTTCACATGGTGCAAATCAGAGCAACCATCACAGCTCTGGGGATTTGCATCTGCTAAAAATCCAGTCCATCTATTCCACAGGGCTCTGACATTTTAAAGACTGTGCTATGACACATACAGCAACTCTGAAATGCCAAAATGATCCCACTTTATCACTACATGATCCCACCGAACACAACAACAAAGCCTGATTCTTCATGCACATGCAGAGTACATTTCAGCACACTTGGGGTTTTTTTGCTGCAACAACAGTTTGTCTACTTCTCCAGTTTTGCCAAGAATTGCAATGGGCCTTGACACGTAGTCATCAGGTGATACTGGCTCAGCAAACAGATTTGTTACAGCCTCTGGACAGGATCAAAATTCATTACACTAATTGACTCCTTTGATAATTCTGTAGACTGTTGCTCTTGGGCTGTGTGTGGTACCAGAAATATAAATATTCTTAGTAACCAATATTTATACTATGGTGAGAATTCTTAATTGACAGTTCCTTTGCAGATGTGTACACATGTACCGTTTACATTATCTGGAGCCACAAAACTTAAGGAGCAGACGCAGTAAAAACCCACAAAATGCACTGTTTCCCAGCTTTGTAAGAAGCAAGCCCACCTCTACAGGAACCCATCCCAAGCACAGTACAAAGACATCAGGCAATGAACAGCAAAGCCACAAGTCATCTCTAAACTCACCTAGGCAAAGCTACAGCTGATCTAATCTAGGGCTGGTGACAGACCTGCTTTGAGCAGGAGATTGCTCTAGGTGGCCTCCAGCAGCCCTATCAGCCAATAGCAAAAAAACAATCCTTTGGGGCTTGAAATGAAGTAAATGGGAGTAATTGAGGGGGGGAGGAGAAGTTTAAGAGAAAAATTACATAAACCTTCCCAACTTATTCATGAATCCATGTCCTTTAATCTTGAAAAAATATTTAATTTCCAGCTCTCTGACATGTTCAAAAGCATTATATCTATAAAAGTGAGAGGAAAATAATTACCTTTCTGTACAAGAAAAAGTATTTTTCTACCTTTAGCTGGTTTCCATTCCATTTATCCACATAACTCCTGTGTGTTCATGACTGCCACTATAAATGGAATACAGCAACAATAGATTAAGTTGTTTTTCCTCTCCAAAGAATGTTGTTAGCTGTTTCTTGCCTGAACTGTGGCACCACAAAATATATATTGTTCTCACTGGCAGGCAGTTCTCTGCTCTTCTGCCTCTTCCAGCTTACAGTAGTGTTATTGGCTTATGTCTATATTTCAGCGCTGAATATGTAGGTACTGAAGAGTACCGAGCCCTATGTATGCAAGACTGAACTTCCACATGGCTCCAGCCCCACCACTCTGGCAGCTGACACCACATGGAGCGCAAGTTTGCTCAGGCTGTGCTGCCCACATCGTGGCTGCAGAAGGAGGAAGATTTGGAAGATTCTCCAGAGAGATCTAAAGCATGGTTTACCCGTTGGTCTGCATAGAAAATCCCCTCTGCCCCAGGTTGTTATATCCCTTCCAGGAACTTCATTTACCCAAGAGGATCTGGCATAAAAGCTAGGAAGCAGTCAGAGCTTTTTTGTCTCTGACTGAGCTTCAACACCCAAACACACCACCAGCAGGTAAGAGCAATGAGGAAAATCCTAATGAGTATCTACACTCAAGCAGGGAAGTAACTTATTCCAAACTTCATTTTCATTAAGGTGTTTGGACTCTTAATAGGGGCACCTCAAAGACTCAAAAGCAGAGATCTTGCTTGGAAAGCACCCCTGAAAATATAGGTCTCAAGCCCACACAGATTGGCAACTGGAAGTTGTCCTTTCCTGGCAACAGGGTTGTGTCTTTTCAGTCAGGAGATGATCACCAACCCTCCCTGAGGTGGGTCCACCATCATTTCAGGTGGGGGTTTTCAAAAGAGGTGGCTCCGCTGGAGCTGTGAGACCTGCATTTGTCCTTTTGCCCACACAAGTTCTCATTTGCCTTGTGGTAGGCACATCAGGGAGACAACCTGGCTCAAAATGAACACAAACAAACAATGAAAACAATCAGTTTTGGGGCACCACAAGCCATCTGCAGAAGCACTAGTGTCACCACAGGAAGGTGACAGGTTTGCATGGCCAGAGATGAGAGGGCAGGAGGGAACCGTTCCATTTGATAATAGCCCACACAAATAGTAGCCTACCAGCTTGAAATGACTGTAGGCCAGCAGCCTCCAACAACAGCAATCTAAACTAACATGAGGAACCAGTTCATTTATTACTTGGCAGCTGTAGTGGGTGGGCTTGGAGAAGAACATATCCTTGGCTACATTGCACTGCTGCTGTTTACAGCAGCATGGATGATAACAACAAACCTGTGTTAACAGAACTTGAAGTCTGTCAATTTTCATTAAAAAAAAAAACCTTATCTGAGAAAGGATGAAGTGGGAGAACTGTGAATTTCCTTCCTCTTCTCCATTTTAAGTCATGCCCAGTTCAAGTTACATGAACACATGTATCTTGGATCTGTAAGGACTTTGTTGTGGTTACCAGGAAAACAGAAAGGAGTGACTGTGTTGCTGATTCTTTTCTATTATGAAATAATAGAGCTAAATGGATATAAAAGATGAGAGACTTGCACAGAGAGTATGTGGTATTTTTCTTCCCTTTGCTGACTACTGCCCCTGTAATCATAAAAGAAATTGAACAGAGAATGCAACATCTCTTATAATCCTTCCTCAGGGTGCTTACAATTAGGGATGAGAGAACTCATTTTGCCTGTGTTAGTTTGAACTTTGCAGTTTTGAGAGTTGCTATCCCAGTAAATCAGATTCATGAGATAAAAGAATCATAGGGGGAATGTGAGTCTGATGGAGGAAGAAGGGAGTAAAGGCTGATTAGGTTAGTGGTCTGTCCACAGTGTTAACTATGTTTAAATTGAGGTCAGGGAACAGGGCAATGTCCTTACCATGGCCTCATCGATGACTCCCTGTAGTAAGAAAGTGGAAGGAAGGGAAAAAAAGAAATCCAAAGAGGGAACATAGTGGAAATAATGCAGAGCACAGTAGAATGAGAATGAAATACAGGAACAAAAAGGAGGAAGAGACGATAATGTACCGAAAAGCAGACACAGAGCATTACAATATCCCATGTAACAGGAATCTACCTAGGTCAGTCCAGCTTCTGGTTTGTTCTTCTACCCTTGTTAACTGTACAGGGTGCCTGTTCACTGTATTAAAAAAAATAAGATGTATTTCTTTATTTTAGTTTTTTTTAAGATCAAACCAACTTCAAAGTGCACTAGCAATCCTTTAACACCAAACACAGAGGAAAGGCCAGCTACAGTTCTTCCTCCCCAACACACCCAGTCCTCAGCGCTGCACTCTGCCCCAAAAATACATGGTAAGAAAGAGGCATTCTAATCGTTACAGACCATTGACTTCAATGGGCTTTGGACTGCTTGAGCCATTCGCTTTTGTATTCTAAAGAAACCAAGAGAAAGCGCATGAAGATCAGAGGCAGATGAATGTCTTTATGTGTAAAATAACTTGAAAGGCAGGGTTTAACCCAGCAAAAGGGAGAGAAAATTCACAGTCCACCTACTCTATCCAGCCATAGATTTGTAATTGTGCCAATTGTGATAAAACTAGAAGAAAAAAGTTAAAATTACACGGAGGGAGGGGGGAGGGTCATGAGTGTGAACTAAAAGCCTGAAAAAAATAATCTAAGGACTTCATCTGTCCCTACTGATTTCCTTTTAAGACTGACAGCATGCCACATTATCTTATTCTAATTTTCACCAGAGGAAAAATATGACACAGTATTAACATTAAATTAATCAGAGGAGCCAAATATATCTATATGCACAACATATCTGCATCTCTCTATCTCAGAAAACTTTCTACCCCAACCGAGCACCAGCTGGAAGAGAAATTCTTGCAATGGAGCCCTTTCTGTTTAATCCCTTAATCTTCTCAACATCCTCAAACAGTAGGGCTTCTCTCTCAAACCCGTCTGGAAAGTAACATCTGCACTGTTGAAAGAGAGGAAGCACCAGAAGGCAATCCACTGAGGTCTGAGCTCCCTCTCTCTCTCTCTCAGTAATTTTCCCTTAAAGATACTAGCTAAGGGCAGTTTCTAATTAATGGCAATGACACAGATCAGGCAAGACCAGGGGCTGAAATACTTTCTAAATGTGTTCAGTTCTGCCTTTCCCGTGCCTATGCTGTGCCAAAGGCTGGGGAAATATATATGCCGACAAGATTAACCCAGTGCTGTTATGCCCTCAAACCTCCCCTTGACCACCACCTCTTAACTTTTTATTCACACATAGTATTTTGATAGCTTAAACCACAGAGATGCTCTTCTCCATGACTAGCCTTGGCTGTCAGCCCTGGAGCTTTATTGTGGATTGTAGTGCCTCTTCCAGACTAGCCTGAATTCAGGGTTAAGCTATGTGGTCACCCTGAGCAGATGAGGGATTGCTTCTCAAATGCGAGGCCCCCGTTTTATGGGTCTCCTGGTTAACGCAGCTTTACAAGATGCTGTGAGAAGTCAGGCACAGAGCTCACAGTCTGGCTGCACCCTTTTGCAATCTAACAGAAAGGGGAAAAAAATACCTTGTCAGTTAGAATTAGATGAAGAATGTGTATTATTGTTTAGGATTTGTATGTATTAATGTATTAATTGTAGTAATGGATGACCAGAGTGGAAGTAAATTTGACATGGAGAATCACAAATGTTACTGATTTCATCCTAGTCTTTCTTTATCTGACTTGTTTCCTCCCTGTCCCTTTTTTTCCCCTTTTTCAGCTCTCATAATGCTGCAGGACTAGTATCACTATTGCAGAAATAAGAGGTGATTGTAACTAGTCTTACACTGTTAGATGGCCTGTTTCTGAAATGGCACCCACAGCCAATTAAGGCAAACTTTTTACCAATGCCCAAGAAAATTTTCAAAGAAATTCTCCACACTTCCTTCCTTAACAGCCCTCCAGCTTTATAATAGTAACCACTTTCTCTAGAGAACAGAGCCCAATCCATGAAATACCTTAGGGTAAAAGCTAATTTTTGGAAGAAATATGAGACTGGGAGTCAAAACTAGGCATACGCTGAAAAGGACAGGTGCCCAGTGATTACAATGCACCCTTTTGGTCTTTGACACTTTCATTCATCTATCTGAAGTCTGTAACTTCTTGTAAGACATACTGGATGTACTCTGAATTCTGATGGGCATTGAACATAAAGAACCTTCTGGTTCAGCTTTCTGGAGTCAAAAGCTGTGACTCATTTCACGTTTGCAGTGAAATCAGTGCACAGGCCCAGAGCTTCCTTCAGTCTAGATGGCCGAAGCTGGAGAGTTTTTCGCTGCTCACTGGGGTGAGGTCTGTATTCGAACCAGTGGGTCACTGAACCATGACGCCACAGAAAAGAAACCCAGCTGAGACACTTAGACGGCACTGCAGCACTGGTCCAGAAAGATATTCAGAGGAACTCAGTGCACCACATAAGTATGCAAGCAGCCCTAGAGCCTTGCGAGCCTGTGTGGGGCACAGTGCTTGTGGGCACTCTGTTCATCTTAGTGACACTGACAGCAGCAACCACCCTCTCCTCACCGGCTCTCAGAAAGCAGAGCCCACTGTGGGGGATATGACAGGACCTAAAACTAATCAGAGCCTCAATGCATACTTTTTTATCCCCTCCCACTTCCAACTGAACCCATCACACAGATACCAGAGTATTCCAGTCTCACAAATCAGGTCTCATTAAAATATATAAATAGTAAACCAAACAAGGGTAAGTTATTGAAAGGGGGAAAATTCAGGTCAAGTGGGTGAAACATTAACTAGAAGGGCTGGTAAACAACCTCCTCTTTATCCACTGGGTCCTGGAAAGGTAGGCCCATCCTCCAGTCCTTGTTCAACTTTTAGGAGAAAAAGTCCCACCAAAGTTTGGCATTAGGCCACTCCACTGCCACAGACAGGTCTTCTCCTCTCCGGCACTTCTCAGTCTGCTCCTTGCTTGCTGCCCCATTTGTACACTGCCCACTGCACCCTTCCCTCAGGAAGGCTGTGCCATGCCCACTTCTTCTTAGGGAAAAAGCAATTGTCCACTCGTCTCCTCTTCAGGGATTTGCGAGACTAAGATGAACAGCCTGACCAAGAATGCAGCAGTGAGGAGCTTCTCGCTCTCATAATCTCTGTAACAAAATGTACTATACACAGGAGTGGGCAATAAACAAATTAGACAAGGGATATTGGGGTTCCAGCTTTCCTGAGGCTGCTCCAGCTGCTCAGCACTCTAAGGTTGTGGTATGCTCCGGTGCTTTTATGTCTGCAGTGTTTCCAGGGAGGGTCTTTAGAAAACCAGAGTTAATGCAACAGTTCATGAGAAACAGAGTGCTATCTGGGAAGGATGCAAGGCAGGAAAATCGATCCTTGCAAACCTTGGCCTTAGCCTGAAAAGAAGTAGTTTATGACCATGATTCTTCTTGACCTGTCAGTATCATGGTAGGGTATAACCAATGTTGCTGCTCTTCCTCCCTGGAGCTGCACTAGGAACAGAGTGAGGAACGGGGGAGAGGACACTGCATTATCCCCTCAGCTATCCAAATGCAAAAAGAGATATGCTCCATAGCCAAGAAATGTTTGTAAAATAACAGCTCAGCAGTGCTGTTGACACACCAGCCCAGGAGAGTCCCCATGCTTTTGCATTCAGAAGGTTGGATACCTTCGCTCACTGTATCATAATCATGAGGTTCTGTGATGAACTCCAGTTTGTTGTCAGTATCTTTTCATTTGTGCTCTGACCCAGATCCTGAGTCCTTTCTCCAAATTGCCATGAGATTGGAGGGATCAGAGGCCATTTTGCTGTGCTGTTGGCAACTGGGTGCAGGACTGATGGAGGCGGGGGAGAGGGCCTGCAAACAAGGCACATCTGAGAAACTCATACCTTTATCTGGGAAATCCTAAAATGCCATCAGATAATCTGATGGTGCCAGGGATATGTCATGCTCTGCCTTTGGGAGCTGATAGCTCTACTCTGCTCACAGCTTTAGTGGAATAGCGGTCGGGTAGTGAAGTAAGTACATGCACCTCTTGCTTCCAGTTCTCTTGATCCCATCACTTTGATTTCCAGATTCCATACTTTGAGGGTGAGGATAGAAAAGAACAAGTTGTGAGAATCTCTTTTTTTCCTTTCTTTTTTTCCCCCCTCCCTCATGAAAATCTCTGCAAGTGAGCTGAGAATAGGGAGGCTGGGTGGGTTCTGCTGCAACATTATTACCAAGACCACTTGTGACACTTTCTCATTAGCCTGTGTAATGGGAAACCAATCTGCTGCTCAGGAAGCAGCACTGAGAATGATTTTCAGCCACAGATGATGCAGCCTGGCTTTGAACTGCTTAGGCCTTGTTGTAACAGAAGCACCAGCAATATTCATTTAATGCGCATTGACCTTTCCCTGACCTGGGAGACAGAGACAGCTCCTGCTCTGGCTTATCACCATGCCTTTTTTTGTAATGGTTTCTGCTTGGCAGTATACAAGGAGAAAAATATTAAATTCTGTCTGCAGAGTTTGTTTGGCTTCAACACAGCTGGGGGAGAAAAGAAAACTTGTTTATTGTTCCCCTCCTGCAGCCATGCTGAAAGCACATGCCAGCTCTTGAACCTTAAAGGACAGTAGTATGAGGTGAGGGCAAAAGAGTACATCCAGCCAATGGGTGCCCCCAGAGCATTAAAAATAACCGTTCTCCAAGCCATCTGATTGCTGAGGTGGGCTCACGCTGCTTGTTGTTCACTGGGGAACTTGTACCACACAGGATGAACCTGAGGAGGGCATGGAGTTCCTGGGCATAGACGTATCCATGTTTTGAACATGAAAGTCTCCAAACCACCTCATGCTTTCCCTGCTCCTAAGCTGTTACCACTTGAATTTGCAGTTCCAGAGTCACAGGCTTTTCATTTCCATGACCCATCGGAGCAGGGGAGAGACTGGGGATGTGCCATCGTGGAGATTCCCCTGATCCCAAAGAAACCTGGCAAGTGACACATCACCCAGCAGCAACCCAACACCACCGCAGAACCTGATGCACCAAAGTTTGAGCTGCCCATCATACAACCCTAAATTGGAGAAGGGGAAACATGAGAAAGATGTGAAGGGACCTGTAGAAAACATGTTTTCCTTACAAAGTGACCAGGAAATAGACCAAAAAGGAGCAGAACACAAGGTAAATGATTACTGATCTTTCAAAAGTATACCTCAGTTGAATAAGACTTTGCCAACCATGCCACACAGGGAACCTACTTACTGCAACCACCACAGAGCCCAGCTGGGCTGACCGTGCCTCAAGTTCCCATGCCACAGTTTTATCTCATTCAGCATTAGAAGGTCACTTTTGTTCTATTTAGTCCCGCTCTATCCTGTTTTACGCTTCCTTGATCTACAGATTACTCTGAAAGTTGAGAAAAACACACTGCAGTTTCAGCTGCCTTGTTGCAGGAAAGTCATTATATTTCCATTTCCTGCTTGGCTTTTCTCGCTTGCCTGGGTTATGGATTGCTGGCCTACTCTCATGGCCTTTGTTTTGTTCTCTGCACCACATGCCAGGGCTGGGAGAACTCATCTGAGGAGCAAATGAGCATTTCTGTCAGAAACATTTATGCAAAGAGAGAGCAGGATGGAGCCAGTGATGTCTCAAAGAGCCTGCCTGGGATGTGAAATGGTTGCACCACTTGCATTAAACTTTGAACTGCTCTAACTTCGGCTGTCACCTTGACTGATCAGGCAGGCAAATGCCGGACTGGTACTCACTGCACAGGGCTGTGAAGAGAGGTCTCACTCTACCAAAGTGCTGGATGATTAGCCACAGGGCTGTGGACTCCCCCTGTATGTGCACAAACTGAGAGATTTAGAAGGGGGTTATTCCAGCTACGTATCCTTTGTAAAATCAGAAACCCAGAAAGAAGGAGCTAAATGTGTTTCTGGCAATAAATCAGTTTAAACAAATTGCAGAGCACCACAGGACAAAGCCTTGCCACACAGAAAGCCCAGGAGGGGACACTCACAATATTGGAGCCAATTGCATTCACCTGCTAACTCTGGCACTTCCAGAGCTCACCTCTCAGTGGTACTGCTGGCTGCTTTTTGGATAGCAAGCTTAAATGTTTACATAAAATTCATGAAAAGCAAATGTTTGTAGCATTTATTTCTGGGCTTGATGTTTCTGGTCATGTTCCTACGACGTGCAGAAAGCCTTCCAGTTTTGTACAGGCTCCAAGTCAGATCAGCTCAGTGTAATCACTGCCCTCTCTTCTGAGATGACCTCTGGGTCCTTGCCCCAATTTCAGATCAATCTGAACATATTCTCAGACAAAATGACTATACCCAATCTCAGCACACTCCTGCTCCACATTCTGCTAAGTTGATTATGGAGCTAATTGGACAAGGAACAAAGTAATTTAACTTCCTAGAAGATGACAGCACTGAAATGCCCAGAGCCATTGAGAGTAGCTCTGTGCAGGAGCTAATTGTTCCACCTCTCTTACCACAGGCAGCCTTCATGCACTGCAAGTTTTAGGGCAATACTTTTCATCAGCAAAGAAACAAAGTGCTCAGAAACATATCGCGCCAGCCCAGGACATTAATTTGCTTGTTTTCTAATCTTTGATGAGGTGTGCCCCAAATGGTCTTTTTCACTACTGGGAAACCTAAGAGCTGGTAGCATTACAGGCTCCTAAGAAAAATGATGTAGAAGATGGAGTGAGGCCACTGCCACCCTCTAAAGATAGCAGAGGAAAATAAGATCAGAATGAAAAAAAAAAAAGGAAAGACAGCATTTGGAGAAAACTAGGCAGGGAAGTAGAGGAAGGAGATAGGCAGTCAAGAGGAGAGGCTTCTCCTTCACTAGTGTGTCTTTTTCCTGCACACACAGAGCAATGGCATTGAACAGCTTTGGGAAGAACTGTGGTCACCAGCCAAGAGCCTGCTTAGCAAGGGTAGAGCTGAAAACTGCTCTTAAAATACACACTTACGGTTTCTGAAGCCTCTTAAAGGACTTGTTTCTTCCTGGCACTTGACAATGCTAGTTCCCCTTGGGCATGATAGGGAGGGTAGCCTTTTTAAAAAGTTTTAACCTTTTAAAGGTCACCACAAACCCCACTCTGAAGACCGCGACACAGGTAGACATGGTTTAGGCCTGACCCACTGGCTCCAGTGGGGACAGCGGCAAGTCCTGCTGCTTTCAAAGGTACCAGGCGCTGCCCTGTGAAAGGAGGACAGCCCGCATATCTAAAACACCCCAGATAGCCCTTTTTGTGGCTGGAGCCCCACAGCAAGCCTAAACCGTATTCACATCTATCAGCCCAGCACACCATACCTACCTGTGGATGTGGGGCTCCGTAGCATAGGCCTCCTCTCCCAAGCCCTGCCTTGGGAAATGCAACCTGTTGTGCTTCAGTATGTCACCCCCCTTTCCCAAACAAAAAACAGCTGGGAGAAAACCTCTGTCCCTAAATGTAGATTCATCAACACTCAGCACCAGGAAAGCCAAGGTCAAGGGTTAAAGCTCGCCTTTATCCATCACCTCTCAATATGACCTTGGTGGGGCTGTTTGCAAAGGGCAAAGATAGTTGACGCCATAATGAGCTGCTTTTCCCAGGGGACCTGGCATGAAGAAACAGTACAGAACATCCACCTCATGTACCAGTGCAAGAATACAGGTTTGATTGGTAATAAGTTTCCCATTAAAAGTACATGGGAACTTACCTCAGAGAAAGAGCGAGAGAGTAGACCCCATAGGATGAAGTCTGCTCAGCCAGCTTTTAATGAAGGCAATTACATCCATTTATTTGAGACTTTCCTTCCTCATTCTTCTCCAAAGAAAACAGGCTCATTTCATGGAGAAAAAGTAGAATGAAAACTAAATTAACAACTGTTATGCTTTAACTGTGTCAATTACCTTTTGATATTTGAATGACAGATTTTTTAACACAGCTAAGATGGTGTATATTTAATATTATCTTACATGCAGTTATAATAGCCACTTTTCAGCGTGAAATATTTTTTTAAATTCCAAGGAAATTAATAGATTCTAAAGAAACAAGAGAGACACAACTTGGGTTGTTACTGAGACCATTCATTTTAATGAGTTAGCCAATATATCAAATCACATGAGGAAGGATCTAATGCTATTTTATGCTGAGGAACTACTGATGTATTTATTCGTCTCTCAGTCCGACTGGATGCCACAAGTTTTGTCGTTTGTTTGAACTTAACTTCAAATCCCAGTAAATGAAATCCGTTCTTATTTCAATGCTCTCCTCCTCTTTCTCCTGCCCACACATACACACGCACACAATCACACTTAAACACTCATGGAGAACCCGACACAGTTTGCATTGTGGATCTATATTTTTGAACTTGAATACCAATCTCATATTCATAGTAGACTCAATTTGAAGCAAGGAAATTCAGAGCAAACAGAAAACATCCTCTTCTGCTCCACTTGTCCTCTGTAGTGACAGTGACACATACAGCCCTTATATTTTCGCAGATAAGGACAGAGGAGAGGGTCACACCAGTCACCACTCGAGGCTGGGATGATGTCTTCAGTAAAAGAAAATCATGGTGTTTCATGCTGAATAAAGGTGCAAAGACTATGCACAAATACTAGTTTACGTGCCTGTGCTCTAATGGAACTAAACGGGCAGGATTAAATTGCTCTGGTGTGTGAACATCACACATTGCACCTTCTGTGCAGCAGACCATCCTGTGAGGTGAAGTTAGGGATGTGGATGGAGTTTAAGCATTAGTCTTGAAAAAAAGAGAGGTGCTTTGGAGTACTCAGCTCATGATACCTTTAAAGGTGCCCAGCAAGTTCAGAGCAGACACTGTAAAAAACAGCCCTTTTAAAGCTGTCTCCAACTGGGGACTAAAAGACAAAGGAACCATAGTCACTACCATTTTTGAAAACTTAGGCCTTGGTTTAAAGAACTGAACTGAGAACACAGTATCTTGTGAACTGTAACAACCTCATAAACCTAAAACAGACATATGCAATAAGCCTAGCAAATGGCCAGAGACGCAGGGCATTTCCCTTCTCCCCGCCATCTCCAGCAGTGGCACTGGTGATAACAGAGGCACAAAACATCTGTCATACCATGCACATGCTCCCATCTCAGAGTCCAGCGCATCAGATGGTACAAAAAAACATTAAAGGCATCCCCAACAAGAGCCCTGGGCAAACAGGAGCTAGAGCTGTGCTGAATCCCAGCTAACCCTGTGGCAGGGTAGAGCTGGACAAACGGCCCGTTGGCTTTGCTGCCTTTCTGCTCATTTGGCCTCCCACGGGAGCCCATCCAGGGCTCTCAGAGCCCCTGCCCATGATGGCAGGCCACCCTTATGGCACCGGGCTGTGTCCCCCCAGCAAGTCACAGAGTGCTGTCACAGAGGAGCTCCCTTGGTAGCACTCATCACTGCCTCTCCCTCCCAGTGCAGGCCTTGGGTTCAAATGACATTAATCTGCAAAATTCTCTGAATCCCCTGTGCATATTCTATGTGGCTGAGGCAAAGTGCATGTCTCAGAGCACACTAGTCTTTCTTGATTTTGGATTTATAACAGGAATTTCCTTACCCAGAACCAGGAGATACCTCCCCCCACTCCACCCTCACTTCTCTTCCCTGTGCCCCCACCATCCCCCATAAAACTGTTATTTAAAAACAGAAAAAAATACTCTGGCAAGCAACCTTCCCTCCACCCTCCCTGCTATCTGCTTAAATATCCTTGACTGCAAGACATCCAGTACAGAACAGTCATCAATTTTTAATTCATTTAATCTCTTGGTAACAGTGTTCTTGTGAACTGAAGGCCCCCTGAGGAAGCTTGAGAGGAGCCTCGGACTAGCATCTTTCACTGGATTCAGGGATGAGACTTTGTGGATACTGTGACTCTGCTCGAATGAATATATGGGTTAGCAGGAAAATAACTATTTAAACATGAGTACATTTCCCCCCCGACCAAATCAAAACATGTGTCATAAAATGGAGCTCTGTACGCTAACACAGCACAGTGTAACATGCACGGGTGAGAGAATCCCTTGCCTCAGAGTTCTTCATGATGCAGCAAATTGGGAAGGAGCCCTCTGAGTAAACATGTGGGTTGTCTGCACTCCTGGTCCTGCTACTGCTTCGTTCTTGTTCCAAGAAGCTCAAAGAACATCCAAATATACTGTCGCTAATTAAATTCTGCCTGCTTAAATGCCCTGGAAGTCTCAAGAGGGGATGCTTTTTCTCTTCAAGCCTGTAAGTGTGGGAGTAGCTAATTCTGTGTGTATATGCACAGTTCTCAAAAAAAAACATCTTTCAGGGATGGGCAAAATGGTACCTGCATACAGTGTGAGTGTTAATTAAGTCTGCAGGATGCTTCAGGGCAGGGAGCAGGAGGATTTTCAGTTACATTCAATCATGTCTTATAATGGTAGTACCCAAAGGCCCCAGTAGGAAGTAGCTTTTGTTGTGCTGAGGTGCTGCATAAAAACAGGGGAAGAGCAAATCCCTGTTCCCGGCATCTTACAATCTAATGAGACAAGTTAAACAACAACCTATAGCTCCAGTTCTGTGATAGCTAGAAATGGTCCATTTTTTCTGAACCCAAGCACCCCCATCTTTAGATGCAGTAAAAAACACAGTTCTCTGTGAAGGCTTTTTGCAGGGAGTAATAGGTCTGATCACACTGGGTACAGCAATGAACTAATGCATGTATCCGTGTAACTTCTATAGCATCCAAGCAACACTGTCAAAGCATGCATGCATAAATAGGTCTGGATGCCCAAAGTTACTGCCCTGACTTGGCTGGAAATCTCAAACACAGCACTAATGAAAGCAGAAGGAGAAAGGAGCCTAAAACCTTTAGACTCTCTTCCCACCTCCCCCAACCCTCCTCCCCAATACAAATTCATTTCCAGTAGCCCTCCATTACATTGCCTGTAAGGACGTGCAGAGAAGCTTCCTGGCATGCTCTTCTGCAGGGTATGCCCATGGCCCAGTACCATTTGGCTTCCAGAGGTCAGTGCTGAATAGCTCATTCGAGAGGTTTAGTTACCAAGAGACTTGTTCACAGTTACACTAAATGACACTACATAATTTCCTGTCTTTCCACGTGCACCTTATTGTAACAGGCAGACTCCTACTTTAATGAGAGGCAGCACAAGAAGAAAAGGCATTACACTGCAGAGCAACTCAGAAAATGAATGTTTTTCTCAGGCTCCTTGAGATTATGCAATGAACAGGACATTTGGGGTTTTCATTTTCCCAAAATGGTAACTAAAAAATTGTGATGCAAAATGAGTGCTCAATATTTAATGCTAAAGCTCTTGTTGCGATGCACTCTTGGAGAGCTGCAGTTCAGTCAGACATGCAGATGCTGGGACAATTTGCATTGTTACTATTTCTTGCAGAGACTTCCCCTAATCTGTGATCACTTTTTCCACCCTGGTTATTTGTCATTTGCCAACAGCAACCCCTGATTCTTTGTTTGTGAACTTCCAGCTCTGTTGCACGCTATTATGAATGTTATTTTCCATTCTGTCAGTGAAGAGTGCTGGTGATTAGCACTGCAGTATCTGGTCCCCTTTATTGTGAATGTTAATTCTTCTTTTTTTTGTAGGGTTTCTTTAGCCAGGGGTGTTAATACTTGGTTAATAGAATCAGGCTGCCTTTTCTTCATCTTTTGTGTGTGTGTGTGTGTGTGTTGGGGTGTTGGGGTGTTGTTAGTGTTTTTTTTATCATTTGCTCAGAATTCATTATACTCCTTCTTGTGATTCTTTTTTCCCTGGAGGATTTGCTTTGAATTTCCTTGCTTTTTTGCCATGATTATCTTTATGCTTTTCTAACATTTAGCACCTAGAACACTAATTGTGTCTAACTGCTCGGTGTCTTTTCTGGTTTCTGCAGTCTTTAAAGGATGTTTAAGAGTATGTGCTTGAAGAAGGAGAAGGAGTTACCTAGGCTCATCATCACCCCTTCACAATTCAGGAGGAAAAGGACTGACAGCTGGGAACCTTTCCTCACTTGCTGCACAAATAAGGCTTTCTTTGACATCGAACAAGCCTCCCTCCAAGTTGAAGATCCTCATCATTGAGATGATAAATGGCTTGAAAGATCTCCTCCCACAGCCCATAGGACATTCTTCTATGCAGAAGGCTTGATATGGAGCATCTGTCATCTGTTGTAACTTCAGCAATTCGTAGGTTGTGTTACATGTGGAAAGGTGAGGCTGCTGAGATCCAAACACAGACCAGAGAAGACTACAGGATGAAGTGCAGGCTGGTTTGCGTTATTACATTGGTATAGTCTTTTAATGCTAATCAGGTAGTAGTTCAGTGAAAGGTCCTCTTACTTCAGTGTGAAGAGCACAGAACCTATCTCCCACAAATTGCTATTGTGATGACTTTAAAAAAGGAAAGGCATCACCTGGAGCAAAGTAATCACCAAAGGAAGAAAAGTGCAAAGTCATCTGAAGCTTTGTCTCACCTGATTGCAATCATATCTTATTCTCAAGTAAAGAGAAGCTCCTGTGGCAATGTGGCTAGGAAGCAGTAGCTGTTCAGCATCTGTGTGGTGTGGATATGAGACTCTGATACCAGTTTCCACAAAGCCCCAGTAAACAGATGCTCCCTCGGTGGGGCCAGTTCCAGCAGACACACCTGGATGGAGTTATGGAAACTGGGTGACTCTCTCCAGCCTTCTATCCATCCATCCATCCAGCTGAGGCAGCCAGGAGGACACTTGAAGCCCTCCTTGCCTGTTCTACAAATAAAGAGCATGAGGTTGTCTAAATCACCATTTTACTCCTTCCTTCTAAATCCCCATTGAAATATGTCTATGTTATACCCACACACATTAAAACGCGTGAAACTCTTGGTCACGGTGGTGCACAGCTCCTGATATCCGACCCACTTAGAAATGCAACAACCTCAAGACCCCTACCATCATGATGGCACTTCAGGAGCCTGCAGAAGATGCCATCCAGTGGCAGGAAAGTAATATTACAAGAGCAGGCAGTGAAATCTGCCTTTGACAACACCATCCTCGAAAAAGTTGATCTCTGGCCGTGACTTAATTACATAATCAAATACCCAGGATATCTGTGGGCCGTGGTGAAAATTGAGTGACATCCATCTCTAATTATGCTAATTGCACAGCTTTTTTTTTTCCACAAGCCCTTAGGCTTTTGTTTGCAGGGAATAAATAAAGAGGGATTAGTTACATTTATCTGTGTTTTCTTAGGTCTTTACAGAGTAACTGTTATGTGTAATTAAGTAATTTGACTGCTCTTGACCAAGCAGATCACAAATTACCAGTGTAGGGTAAGATATTACTTACCAGGTCCCATTCCATTTTATGGATAGACTACATGAATCTGGGATTTATTGATTTTTGTTTCTTTTTGACAGGAACAACTGGAAATAATGGTCTTATAAAGGTGAAAATGCAATCTGCTTTGACAAGTTGTCTTTGTCAAGCAATATTGCCTGGCTATCCATTTGTCTTCTCCACAAAGGCTCTGTATTGGGCCAGCTGGATAGCAGGTCTTTCACTGACAGCTTTCAAGCATCTCCCTTGGCCAGTGTCAGACATGTGCTGGTGGGATATTTTCAGGTTGCCTTTGCTAAGCAATATCATCCTGGATTTGCTCTGCATGATCCAGTTACCTGATACTTAAATAATTCACGCTTCTAGGATCCATTTTTGCTCCTTCCCTATGCTTTGCTGCCTCTCATATCACCAGTCCATATATGCTCTTTTTAAATCTGCTCTCAGTGAGGTTTCCCATATAATTGTCACCACAGACTGATGAATTTCTCTTCAGGAGTCAAGAAGCATTGAGGTGCAGAGAGAATGTAAGATTCCTAATACCTACCTTTCTCAAAATAGATTATCTTGTCCAAGATACAGATAGAGTTTCATTTGCTTACCTTGAGGATGCTTTTTTTTTTAGCATGCTTGACTCTTACAGATTCTCAGGAAATAATTTCGGCTTACAACAAAGACTGGATACTCAAGCTTAAAATTTTCTATTTTTATTTCACACTTGTTTTGTAGGTAATACTAATTTTGTATAATAGCATAAGCATACTTCATACTAAACATTCTCACCACTCAGACAACAGAAGGCTTGGAAACATGTCCACAGCTCCTGAGAAATGGCAAAAAGAGAAAAAGATCATCCAAAGACACATTGTATTGATGTGTTTGCCAAGAGGCCTGGCCAGAATTGGTTACAGCCAACCACTGTGTTCTAGAAAAAGTGATATCAGGGCTAGGTTATCAAAACTGAAAGTCAGCAACTAATCATAATTAAAGGGTGTTTTCTTTGTCTTTCCCTGGGAATTAGTGCTCAGAGTAGAAAATGAAACTCTTTTACTAAACCCCATTGTATGGCTTTGTCTTACAAACCCACTGGTGGAAATAAGGGGAGAGATTCAGTAAGTGCAGCTAGGAGAAACTTGAGATACAGCCAAGAGCCATGATCTGGACAGTGCCAAGATGACAGGCAGCACAGGGAGGAAGGGCTGCTTCCAAAAAGATTTTTGCTGGGTTTTTATCACCCACTCTCTCCAAAATTAAGCCACGATGGCCATGTCTTTTTTAGTGCATGCAAAAATTCTATTCCAGAAAAATTATAAAGTGGTCATGATGTTTCTGTTGCTTGGGGAAATCTATGTTGACTTCCCCAGAGAAGTAAGCAGGACTCATGGAGAGTAATGCACAGACAGCATTTTGTGTTCTTGCTCTAGAAGCGCATGAGGCAGCTAGCATCTGTAGTCATGTGGGCTGACACAGTCTAGCCTCCTGGGACATGGGACCGCAGGGTTTACTTCTCTGATGACATGGTCTGGTACACAGACAGCAGAATATGTTCCAGGAAAGGCAACTACTTTCAACAAGAGAAGTGGGAGCCCAGCCTGGGGCAGCCACAGCAGCAAGCTGGGCTGAAGTGCTTGTAGCCCCACTGCTTTGGGTGAGGTTTCACAGAATGGGCTGAGCTAACCCTCCCTGCTCACTGGCACAGCTAGAGGGTGGTCTTTCTCCCCGCTCCTCTCCTCCTCCCTCTTTTGCATGCATTTGGACATGTGCCTAGCCACTTCCCTCAAGCCAGCTCTAACTCTCAGTCTGCTGGCAAACTGATTCAGCTCATTAAACAGGGCCCTGTAGTAGGGAAAGGGCAGGAGGCACTCCTGAGAGGCAAGGGGAGGGACAGCAGGGGCCCCAGAGACGTATCTTCAGGCTGTGAGGGTGGCCAACCTTGACCTAGTCTCCCCTTGAAGTGGCAGGCAGGATCCTCTCGCTCTTCTCCCCGTTGCCCTGGCTACTTCCCCTGAGACTGTGTGCCCTGTCCCCCTGCTTGTGTGGCCATATAGGACAGCTTGAGGGATCATTTCATCCCCATAGGCAAGCTGGCAGCTGAAAGTGGCTAGGGAACTTCACCAGCCCCCCCCACAAGACAGACCACCATTAGCCTGAAGGCACCTCTGCTCTCCATCTCCCCACACATAACATCCTGGGATGACCAGTCCTTACAGCCTGCCAGGAGTCCGCCAATAGTAACCAAAGTTGTGCCACCTTACACTGAACAGAAATGTCCCAGGGAGTTTTATTCCCACTATGCATGTGAGGGTTTCATAGATGCCCCTGAGGGAGGATGCTAATTATTTGCTTTTAGGAGTTTGTATAATGCTTGCTTAGTCCTTGTCAAAACCACAAACCTCATCGTTCCCAATATAAGACACACTGTCCTTTCCCATCCAGGGGACTTAGTTCAGTTTCCTTTTCCTCTGCCATGGGGAGACACAAAGCTGTTTCTCCAGTAGCCCAGTCATTTCCCCTTTGTTTTGTCTACAGAAAGCAAAGGTACAAAGAATCCTGAAGAACCAAACAGCCACATTAAAATAGTCTCATATTTTCACAACAGAGAACAAGCGTGTCAGAAACCTTTTTGCTTTTTCCCTTGGAACCTGTCTTTTTATGTAGACACTTCTTAAAACAGAATAAAAAAATAAAAGCCTTTACTTTACTTCCCTTTTAAATTGGAATGAGGGGAGAATCACACAACAGAAAAGAAAAGTTCACTTTCCTAAATGGCGTTTTACAACTAGCAGTATGGCAACTCAGAGCTGACAGTCTTTCTGGGTCCTTGGGTCCTGGCCAGTTCACTGGAGTAAAGGGAAAAAAAAACCACACGAGTTTGTATTCTTTGCAACAGCTTTTGCAAATGGCTGTTCCTGCTGTTTTGTGGCTGTACCCCCTATGCTTTACTGGAGAGCAGTGATATCTCCTGAGCCACTCAACTACTCCTCAGAATGGCTCCAGCCTTTCCTTTCCCAGCCCTGGCACAGCTTTTTGCCATCCAGGAAGCCCTGTGTGGTCAGCTGGGCTGCCTGGCAGTCCTACAGGAGCACTCTTCAGTGCTCTGGTCTCCCGTGAGCATGCTTGCCCTGACACCACACACTGACTGCCTCCCCAGCAGGCAGGGTGACTTGGCTCTGTACTCAGATGTGGTCCCCTGGACATGGGTCCTTCCACCTCTAAACCTAGCCAGCTGCCTCTCTCATAGTGATATGCACCGGGTGTGCCTCCTGACTCAGGCTTTGATCATTGCTGGCTCTGGTCCATTCTCCCCAGGAAGTATTTTGCAAGGCTGCCCACCCTCTTTTGACCCCACACTGCAGGGTGCACCCTGTGCTTCCCTCGCACAGGGTAGGGAAGACTATCATTGAAGCACAGTCCTGACAAAACTGTCATAAGCTTGACTATAAATATAACTTACACTGGTCAAAAAGATTCATGAGTACCTGACTTCTCTCCCTTAGAAAAAGGGAGTGTCTTAGTCTCATCATGCAAACTTTCTTCCCTTGGCTGCTTGAGGGTCCTGTGGGGCACAACAGCTGGGCTTTAGTTAGTCCCTGTGTCTCCACACTTCCACTGAAAAGCTTCTAAGCTGGGAAGATGCTTTGGAACAGGTCTTTCTTTCCAGGCAACTAACCTGGGTCTCTTGACTTCATTTTCAATAGAAGAGAGGCCACCTACAAAGGATTTTTCTCTTATCCACTTGCTCACTCTGTAGAAGCTCTTGCTGTAAATCCTTCTCCCCTCTCAATTTTTTAAGACTTTGACACAAATCTACTGTATTCAGAGATGGATCATCACTCCTTCCAAAATCCTGGAGTGCTTGGGGATAGCTTTTAATTTGGAGGGCTGCAGATAGCATTGGCTCTCTCTAAGTTCTGAGCTGTTGCAGGGATCAGGGACAAACAAAATGGACAAATACTGAGTTACGTGCTTGCTGGCTGAACTTCTCTCCTATTTAGAGACAGTTCCATCTTTGTCAAGGTTTTGCTTTTGACAGAGACACTTTACACTAACATTTTTAATGAACATTTCTTACAGTAGTTGCATTTGTCAATACCTTGTATGTACTGGGCACTCTTGAGATTTAATATAGGGAAAGAAGACAATTGCCTGAATTCCTGGTGAAAGATCAAATATCTGTAGTCTCCTGAAAACAGAAAATGTTATTTAGTTCTTCATCTTTTTTTACATAGCAATGCCCATTCTGTTTACATGGTGCAAACAAGACACTTAAAAATTTCCTAGACATAATAACCCCTTCTACTTTGGCAGCTGAGCAAGAACAGCTTTTGCTGAAATCTCCCTAATCAATTGACTTTGCCAAGTCTTTCGCTTAACAAAACCTGCAATAGCTTCCAGCATGTTCCCATAAGTGATACCAAATTAATGGGTTTGTAGTCTCCTGGTGGGTCTCTTGGACTTCCATTGTATTACTAGGCACACTCTGGCCTGCTGGGGGAAATGTACTGAATTGGTAAAGATACTGGATGAGGTTCATTTCATGTTCCAGTTTCCTTTAGCATTCTTGGACCCATGAGTGTCAAAATGTTACAATGAACATGGATAAGATAAAAAGACCAAAGTCTCTCAGTATGGATACATCTCACTTCACGATTAATCCAGTGTCCTATGAAGTCAGTATATGGTACTCCAAATCTGTCTTGCATTAAAAATC
Organism: Apteryx mantelli; assembly: GCF_036417845.1. Lineage (NCBI taxonomy): Eukaryota > Metazoa > Chordata > Aves > Apterygiformes > Apterygidae > Apteryx > Apteryx mantelli. The sequence goes on along the minus strand of NC_089980.1, from coordinate 98,439,277 downwards.
TTGGCCCAAATGCTAAAGAATGTATTTGGGTGCATAACTGTGGATTCAAATAAAACATTCATAGAATGTTTTAGACAAATTTAAGGACCCAACACAAATGCAAATTTAACTTTATGTCTCAGTCAAGCAATCCAAAACAAAACAGTATATGAAGTCATTACATTTTTTAAGCAATGATATTTTGAGCACACAACTGCTTTCTGAATGCTATTTTCTCTGTCATATGTTTAGAGTCACTGTCCTTAAACAACAGACTTTTCTTAGAAAGAACAGCAACAAACAGGGTTTTGTTCTTTTTCTAAACAATTTCAGTTTGATTCCTGCCTTTTAGTAGAAGCTGTTTCTCTCCCAGATATCCAGTACCGCCCAAAAATAACTAATGGCTGCACCCCCACTGCACACTGAAGTGCTCACACCATCCGTTCTACACTCTTCTTTTGGCCATCAGACATGCTGCGTGTATGACAGAGTTCTTTCTTCCTTCAGAGAAATGCACCAGTGAATCAAAAAGCCAAGAAACACCCTCCCAGTCTAAGCTTCAGGCAAAAGTTTCTTCCGCAGCATTTGAGTTCAAACTGCTGATAACTTCCAGTTCATTTAACTAGGTGCCCAACTTAACAGCTCCCCTAGAAATTGAGACGCCTAGCTTGGAGGTGGATGAGAATTCAGTCTACTCTGTCTGGTTGCCTCCACATTCAGCAAGGAGACGGGAGGCACTTCTGAAGAAAATTTCTAGTCCACCTAACACAGGTGATGACCCATGTCCACTGACTGTTTTAGAAACATCAGCAACGTCAGAGCAAGCCAATCCCATAAAGTTAAGCACCTCTCTTTCCAGCAGGAGAAACTGCTAGGTATCCTGGTCCTAGCCTTCCCTCCAGGACAGATGCAAAGTCGCTGGTTGTGGGGTTGGGGAGGTGCTCTAGGACTTGAGGGGTTCTGAGACCACCCTCTTTAGCATCCTTCGAGAAGGCTTCCACCACCAAGCCCTCCTGCACACTGGGCAGGAAAGCTCCCCATGCATTGTTGTGCACAAAGCCATTGTACAGCTGGGAATACAGCCACAATAGAGTGAGGAGGAAGGGCACACAGAGGCTTGCACAGCCTTGCTGTTGAGACACCAACCTGGCAGCAGAGAGATTTCAGTGTCAGTGGCTGTTTCCATTTACTTTCTGTCCAACAACAGTCCACTGTGCAAACAGGAGCACAGTAACTAGAACTCTACTCCTGGTCCTCAGTGTGATTATTGTTTGCTCCAAACAGCCTTGGATGAAATAGGTGACTTTTACTTTCCTTTCTTCTGGTGCCTGGAGAGGGTATTGCACAGCACTGCCTATATATACACCCACCTGGGGTAACCACTTGAGGTGGACACATTTCATGGGAAAATACAGAATATTTTTCCTGAATTGGCAACAGGTCCTTGGATCTCTAAATCTTGATGAATGTTTGCTTGGCTTTGCATGTCAATCCTATGTTCACAGATTATAATTCCTGATTTTAATAATAGTATCTACAGTGTTCTTCAGTTGTCAGTTAATTACCTCATCGCCCACTAAATCATTAGACTGGAGAAAACAGGGACTTGAAGCAATACATCTAAACTTTTACCTCACTGCACACTGTCATATATACCTTCCCTCTACCAGTAAAATACATTTGATTTGTACAAATTATAATATCAGGTATCTCAGAGAAGTGAAAATAAAAGTTGGAAACAAATAGAAAATAGATTTCATTCATAAGCCAATTTACACATATTATGGCCTAGAGAACTCATTTTGTTCTGTCATATGGTGTTTGGTAGGTGTTGCATCTTGTAACATTTTCCTTAAAGTCCATATACAGCCCCTATGTAGCCCCTGAGGATGCTGATGGCCCGCTCTTGCTTGTTCCAGGTGTCTGGCTTTGACCTGAATGTTCTAGGAGGTCTGCGTGTCTAGGAGATCTTTCAAGGGAGCACGGAGAATGATCCTGGTGCCATTCTCCAGTGACACTATTTACATGCACTCTTGGGCGGTGACAGTGTTAGGCAATCACTGTTACATCCAGACCAAAACCTGGCACCACTGCAGAGCAGAACCAGCCCAGTCAACTCCTGTGGCCAGTGGGACCAAGAAAGGACACAACCAGGGCAACAAACACCCAGCAGTCCCTCTTGCAGCCTAAATGTCTCCATCCTGTCACATTTCACCTTGCAGGATACTGCAGGCTTTTGCCTCTGGCACTACGGCAAAAGAAAACAGCTTCACCAGGAACTTCTCCATTTTTCTTACATACATAGAGGAAAAAGGAAAGGAGAGAGCAAACACAGACCCCACTAAAGGCATCAAAATGTTCTTTCTATTGTCTTGACTGGTGGTTCCTGCAGATTCTGGCAAGGCAGGAAGGTCATTGCAGCTCCTGCATATATATATATTTTTTTCCACCACCGGTTATTATCAAGCCTTGTGCATTTTTCCATAGTTCAGGCAGCACCGTGGTCTGTTTACATGGTCTCTAGCTTTGTGACTTGCCTTCTTTTCTGCCTCCAGACTCTCTCCCTAAGATATTTCAGATTCTGTGTAAGTCAGCATTGTTGGAGTACTAGTATTCTTCTTAAGCTTCAACATGAGCTAGGCAACTGCCCTTTGCTCAGGTAATACTTATTTTGTTGTCAAAGTTTAATTAGCTTTTCAGTAGTCATTCTTTGTCTCCCACTCTTTCACTGTCTCTCTGAGTTTTAAGGGAGTTTTTTTGTGATAGATCAGAGCCTGCTGTTTTACCAGCCCTCAAATTGGCAAGATGGACTCTGAAACCTTAGATCAATCGCACACTCTGCCAGGTCTTCACCTTCTCTTTACACTATCAGTTTAAAAACAGATTGTTTATTTCAAGGGGAGTGCAATACTTTTCAAATATTGGTAGCAGTTTCATAGATGACCATCTCTCTCTGACTGGATAGAAAATGATTAAAAACATCAAGTTCCTCAGAACCACCTACTGTCAAAAATAAAGCTGCCTACTGTCTTCTTTTTTCCTTTCCAGAGACGTCCTGAAGCTCTCTATACTTCCCTCAGCCATCTACCATGCTTCTGGAAAGTTAAATACAGGCATGGCTTTCCGCAGCCTTGTAATTCCATGAGAAATGGTGGACTAACACAGCTTACCTGTGGTGTGGCATGCTGCTCGTCCAGCGTTTGGAGCCACCAAGTCTCACAGACATGGGCTTCCTCCAGCATCTCGAGCTCTTGCTGGTCAGCACTGGGTTAGCATGAGCCTCTGAAACACACAAAGGCCTGTTCCAACTGGTTCTTTGCAGGCTCCCTCAAAGCTATCATCCCTTCTTGCCTGTTGTGATCATTTGCTGGTCAGATTGATCTGTCATCTCTAGAAGAGCTTCTCTGGTCCGGGCCTCCACGCAAGCTTGGGTGTTAGCATTCATGACTGTGTCAGAATGAGGGAAGTCAGCTCTCTCCAGTGGAGCAGGGTAGCTGATTCATTGCACTGCAGAAGACCAGAATAATGGAGATCTTCCTGGAGAGCATCCTCAGTCCCTGTGGGACCATTGTCTGCATCATTCTAAAGCTGCCTCCTGTCCTCCTGGATCTGAGTTTTGCAGTTAAAGATCCCCTGGTATTTCTTTGCCTTGTCCATCCTCCCCGATCCAAGGGGTAGAATATCCATGTGTCTGTCCATTTACCCCAGCTTCAATCACATTTTCACTCTGGCTACAACCAGAGTTTGTGGAATGGAAAACTAGAGTGGATACTCATGGATATCCCAAATGTAAATCTCAGATGGATTTTCCTCAGCATATTTCCCCTAGTGTGAAGCAACATTCTCTCTTGTATAAGGGATGAGGCACTGCTGAGCCAAATGGAGAAAGCTGAAAGTAGATGTTACTGTCAGCACAGGGCCGTTTAGCTCCTTATCACTTAGTAATACATACACATTTCACAGTGCTGCATACTCTGTCACGAGCAGAGACAAGATTGAGGTGACATTGGTAGGCTGGTGGAGAAGCAAAAGGAAGATCTGGGGCATGACAGGAGTCTTCTAAGTAGGAATCAGGCTTACAGGTGTCAGCTTTCCCCTGGTTGAAATGTCAGAACTTTGGGTCTTTGATAGGCAGTGGCTCTACTGGGTGAGACAATGAAGGAATCATAGGCTATGTCCTGGGAATATGCCTTTAAACAAAGTGCTCTGCTGGGTGTTAGGCAGGGTTGTGTGAGCACAGTCATGTCATAGTCTCTGTCCTGTTCTGGATCCCACATGCCAGCTGAGGCTGGTCAATGAATGACCAAAAAGGCTGACCTGATGCACATTGTCACAGAACAGTGGAAAGCCTCAGTCTTTGGCTGCAAATGAATCAGAAGCAGGCTTGTCTACCATCCCACAGAGGTGGGAGGCAACTGCGTGATGCTGATGTCCAGTGCAAGAGATTTGCCAGATTACTGAGACAGAGAAGGGGTACATCAGCTCAATGGACTTCTGAAGAGAAAAAAAGTGTTTTAGGTTAGATCAGCTCAATCAATTGGAACTAACACAGGACTTCTACCCAAAACACACACTGGAACATCTGATGAGACTGGTTGTTTACTTAGCTTATTACCTAAATTTCTGAGTATTCACTTGCATGGTTTCATTGCTGCTTCAGGGACATCCAGCAGCAGAAAGATCTCAGGAAAGTGTGTGATAGGTTTAAAATTCTCCTCTCAAGTGCCAGCTGCTGAAGAGGTCAGAAAAGTTCCAAATGCAATTATATATCCAGTTCAGCTGGCAACTACCAGCAAAGTAAATGTTAAAATGCAAAAAAAACCCACAACCCCCCCCCCACACACACACACACTTATTTTTTTACTAAGCACTGTTACATAGCACCTCCTCCTGTAAATTTCTGACACTGCCAAGTCTCATCTATAGGCAAGGCATAGCTGGAAAAGTACCACAGCTTCTTCTAACAAGTTACCTATATTTTTTTAGAGAACTCCAATATCAGGAAGTATTTTTCAAATGTGTCAGGGAAAATGAATTTAATTTCTTGTCATGTCCCTTAATTGGATAGCATTTTAATCAACCATTTAGCTAATAATGAAAGACATTTATATTTTGGGATTTTCTGTCTCAAAAACAGCTCCTCCTCACAGACCCCACTTTAAACCCATAAACATGAATTGTGACATCACAGTCATTTCCATGGGAAAACACTTACATCACAACCTTTGTTGTGTTATCAAACAGAAGCAGCTGGGTAATGTTGGTGAATAATCCTGTTCTGTATATTCAGCAGTAGCAAAATGAATACTGAAAATTACTATCAAACTAAATAGCTACTTCTATAAATACTCTCTTTTCAAAAGTCCACCCTATTTTAAAAGCCACTTGTTAAACGCTATTTAGTATATATATAAAGGCTGATGCATGAAGACCAAATTCCTTGATGTAGGCATAGGAAAAATACCTCATAGCAAAGAGTTATGTAAACTTCCCTATCGGTTTGTCTGACCTTGTACGGCTTTTTTGCTTCAGCCATGAAAAGGCACCTTGCTTTCTACCTATAACCAGTGTTAGGGCATTTGGGTAAAAAAAAAACAAAAAATGCACACAAACAAGTGTCTGGTGTGTTAGCTGTGTTAGTTGTGACAGTTTTCTTTGCCTCTGCCTTTCACTCTGCTCAATGTTGAAAGGTTACACTAAACCCCTGCACAGAATTAGAGCCACCCATTTTCTCCATGACACCGTGACAAGTGATAAGCAGTGAGTGATGAGCACAAAAACCTTTCCTGGACAGGCAAAGAATTTCGATTAATCTGTATCAGTGGAATGGGACATGGGTTACAGTGGGAAAATACCTCCACAGTTTCATAGCAGCCTAACTGGAACCAAATGCAAAGCTGATACCAGTGGGCACAAAACCATGAAAGAAAACGGAAATGCCCTTCTGTCCTCCATGATCTGAGTTGCCTTCAGTCTCAGCAAGTGTACTCAGCAAACCCACTATGTTTATGCTATAACATTGTTAAAAAAGAAGAGAGCCCAACAGCATCTGGGCACCATGATATCCTCTCTTAGGCTAGATCAGTGAGCTCGACTGAGCCCAGACCTTGAAAACACATTCTGAGGAAAGGTATCCTTCCCTACAATCAGAAAAACTGCGCACCATTGAGAGTTGTCTTGACAGTGTGCCTTGATTATGAGGTAATTCATTCCAGGAATTAAGGCATACAGTGTGTACTGGATGCAAAATACAAGCCATAGCCAAATGATTTGTCACTGAAGGCAAATCTGTTGGCATGTGGAGAGAAAATGTGCACCAAATGGCACTGAAAGCTTTGGAGAAGATTTTGGATAACAAAGCTATTCCCCTTCCTTTACACTGAAACAAGGAACTTTTCCCCCTCTTCTCTCTTGAAAATATTAGAAATCATTACCAAAGCTTGGCTATTACATTCCCTGTGTCTAAAAGCCTGTTTTCTTCTTCATGTGAAAAGAACGTTGAATGCATCACATTTGCTGCTGAACAAATGCATTTGCCAATTCTCTTAAATGCCAGCACAATTGCTTTAGCAGAGTTAATAAGGGGGGTGGTAATCTGAACAGCCTTATTTTTGTCCTTAATGTTCACCCCAAAAGGAAATGTGTTTCTTACTAATAATAGCGTATGTGACAGAAAATACCAAGTACATGTATCTGTTCCCATTCACTTGCCAAAATGGATAATTCACATCAGGTCTTAAAAAAGGAAAACAAAACAAACAAAAAAACACCCCCAGAAACAAATTAACCCTTCCTCTCCTAAACAGCAATTTCTCTAAACCTGAAGCTTGAATATGAATTATTTTGCTAGTGACTAGAGAGTGAGTTAAAGGGAAGAAGAACAGAGCTCATGTTTATATTCCCTGAGGACCATGTAAGAAACCATCCTGTCTGACACATTTTTTCTCCAGCCAACCGTTAAGTGCACCCTGCCAGTGTAAAGCAGACCTGCCGAGGAAACAGCTTATTCACACCCAAATTCATTTCTAGCCATCTATTTTTTGCAGTGCTCCGTATATTCTGACAGGCTCAAATATTCCACAATCATATGTCCACTTTCCTCCTACTTCCCCCCTGAGAATTCATGTAGTTGGGCTTGAAAACAAGGGGGCTTAATTATAATCAATAAATGCTGCAGTTTTTTGTTTATTTTGGTTCCTCATTTCTGAATTTACAAGGTGTACTTGAAGTTGCACCTCCTTGGTTTTCTGTAACCCCAATGACTAGGAATGACGTTCCTTACACCCCCTTATTCCCAGTGGCTGGAGATGTAGGGGGAAAACAAAACTGATTCAGCATCACGCGAACTGCAGATGAAACTGAGATGTGGCAATGCTGCTGTCTTGGTAGTTTAAGCCCAGTATGCTTGAAAACTTGCTTCAGTGTAAAGGAAGGGGAATAGCTTTGTTATCCAAAATCTTCTCCAAAATCTTCTCTCCACCTCCAAGTGCTGGAAGTGAATGCCACAAGTAGTCCAAGGGAGTGATAGCTGGATGAGAGTATATGCCTGTGTCTCATTAATAACTTGTCTCATATTAGCATCCAACTCTCAAAGTCCTCTGCTAAAAAGATAGCATTCCTTCTGCTACCTAACCAAATCTCTCTTCACCTAACTCGAGAGACTTGACTCCACAAGGAGAATTACGTAGACAGTGAGCAGCCCCGGGCGCTGTGCCCAGACTGCCTGATATACCACCAGTTGCAACGGAGTCTCTGTTCACTGAGCGCTGGTTCTTGCCGGCATCGTGTTATGCCGTCTGGCCGAGCACGCCAGGAAAGGGAGCTCTCCCTCATCCATATTCCCTGTGACACTTAACACAATCTTCAGATTGGTTCGAGCAACATGTTTCCTCTCCAGGGTTTGTATTTACAGCGTATGCGCATTTTGAGATGAGCCACACCTGATCCCCAGCTGTAGAAACACAGAGGCCATGGATGCCACGAGCAGAACTGAGCTGAGCTCTTTACTGAGATACTCGGGGACAGCTACTCCCTAGTATAGCTTGGCCAGCAACTTTGCAAGTTTCTCATACTGTTCTGCAGAGATGGTTTGCTTTCAGCGGTTTGTTGAGGAAATCCGCCTGTTCACTGCCAGCCGGCCCCCTTGTCCCACTGACCAAAGAGCAAACGGGAGCCAGTGGCCCTGGACCTGGCCCTGCCAGCAGCCTGGGGATCTCAGCACATGCGGGTCAGTCTGCCATGGTGCCACGTGGGACAGTGGCTCCCTGGGGGCCGAGGGCCGATATCGGTGGAGCGTCCCGGCAGGGCAGGGCCGGTCCTGGTGGCCCAGGCCCGTCCCCCCCCACTGAGGGAGCAGTGGCCTGGGGGAGCTGGGGCAGCTCCAGCCCCGGGGGGCGTTGGGCACCACCATGGGGCCGGGGCTGGGTCAGGGCTGGCGACACGGTCCAGCAGCGGGACTTCTCTCAAATGAGGGCCCTTTTCCCTTTGGCAGGAAGAACATAGGCACGTTCAGGGGTTTCACCGTGTACACACAAACATCTAAATACATAAAGCCTTCTCTCTGAGCAATAATAGCTACGCCTGTGGGAAAGATAAATTACTTCATAAACCCCATGTTTAAAGGAGACTGGGGGCTTGTAACAAGTGCACCAAATCCACACTGGTTACTACGGGAAACTCACTCTGTGTCTTTTACTTACGCTTTTGGCTACACAGTCACAAAGAAAATTTGTAGTCTTTTACTGTGATTATTTTCCTCCATGGAGCAAAGGCTCTCTAAACCCTCATGAGACTCTAGCTGAAACCACTGAGCGTCCAGCAGCCACTTAACAGTCGGTTCCTGAAACTCCATTTTTGACAGCACAAGACCTCAGAGCGGATTCTTCATTTTCTCCTTGTTTGTGTTCTTCTGGAGGCTGGCACATACCCTGAAAAGAGGGATTCCCAGCTAAACAGGAGCTGATCTACAATGAACATCAGCAAGCTCTCTGGCTAACTTACCCATGACCTTAGTATGACAGTTTCACAACCAGGCCCACTTCTGGGCACACACCGGTCTGCTGTGGTTGGGTGCAATTACTGAGCCCATCTGTAAGTCTCAGCTCCCCTCTATTTGGCAGCTGGTCACTGTATCTACACTGTTTCTCCCAAAGACACATTTTGTGTAGGAGCACCTCAAAGGCTGGTCACAGCACATGTCTGTACCCTTTCTAGTCTCTGGTTCTTATGATATTACCTCTGCAGGAACTCTGCTTTTCTAGTTAAACCCTCCAAGAAGACCATACCAAAATAAAGCAAAGAGTAAAGGCTTATTAAATAAAACTCTTACCCTTGACATATTAATCTTCAATAGTAGAAAGCATTATCAACCAGTGGAGGGAAAAGAGCTGATCTGAATCCTTCCTCCTCAGCAGTGCCTGCATCCCATGGCACTCAAGCCTTCATTTCTCTCCAGGCCACTTTGGAAACACTTCACTGTGATTCCTTGATGGTTTCTTTAAAAACTGTGTTTGTTCTACATCTGCCTTGCAAAGCAAGGAGCTCCAGGCTCTCTTAGTTTGGCATGCTTGGGTCCACTGTCCTAGATGGTTGGAAAGGCCACCAGTGAACATTCAAAGGCAATGACTTTTGATGGCACGCTAACTCTGCCTCTTTGGGGCATCCCACACTTGAGTTCAAGTATGCAATGGACAGAAAGGAACTGACACCATCTAAACCGTCTTAACACCTAGATGGAGTAACACTGCAAACTGAACATTACTATCAAAATGGCATTCACAGTTTAACAGAGACATGTCTCCCATCTGTCACAAATAGACTGTGAAAGTGTTAAGAAGAAAAAACAAAACAAAAAACAAAGAAACAAAATTAAAGCTCTACATGACTTTTTTTTTTCTAATTGCTGAGGGTTTTTTAGACTGTCTTTCAACTTCTTTCCCTTTCAAAGGCTGTAGTCTATTTGTTGATGCCTTTTGAAGACATTTGTTCAATGTGAAGGGCTCCCTGGGCAGGGAGCTGTCAGTAAACCCGGAGAGCTGCCATGCAAACCAGGTCCCACATGAAAACTTGCCACATATCTTGAGAAGCTGTTTCAGGGAACAGCCATTTTCTGAGAGGAATGTTGCCTCTTTTCCCTCTTTCTTTCATTGTCGATATTTCTATGGGAGCCCTTTTAGCAAAGTGCTTGTTTCTGACTCATACAAATCAGCGCCAAAGCTTGGCTAATGCCAAAAATGGGCTATTCATATTCATTCACGCTCTTGTATGCATCTCTGCTCTCATAAAATGGAACATGTGTCTGATGAGCTTATTTACTTTCTAAATGTGTGGCTAGGAAGGATAGAGAGGGTGCAAGATATAATGGTAGTAGCACCAGAATAACATCAATAAGGCATCTGCAAATAGAAACTTTCCAGTTTGCCTGATCTCTGCCAAGTTCTCTGCACTCCTGTTAAAATGGTGTGGAAGAAACTCTTTGGTGTGGGTTTTATTATTATGCTCTTTACCATATACAGGCACATACTCAGCTGGTTAATTCCTGAAATAATGGTGCTGCTTGGTACAGAGATGACTCATTCCCAAGTTGCCACTTGACTTGTTACTGTTCACTTCTTACAGGGGAGAAAACATTTAGGGTCATCACCAGTGCTGTCAGGTAGGGTCCCTTAGGGTCCTGGCTGCCGGAGTACCACCATCCGCAGTGGGCTGAGTCTGTTGTGTCTCATCCTGCACACAAAAATTCCCATAGTCGGCTCCCACGCCATGGCCCAGTGGCTAAGGCAATACAGCAAATGCTTGGGGAGCAAATCTTTCCCACACCCTGGTGTACATATACACCACATGCACCACCTCCCTGGCACTGACTGACTGTCCCAGTGGGTGAGGAGAGTGATCACCGTGCTGGGCTGCCACCTGGGGACAGTCCTCCTAACAAGACCCCACACTCAAAGGGAACATGCTTCCCACCTGCTGCCTCGCAGCCGTATCTCGGGACCCTCCACGCCAGCAGCAGCCTCTCACCTGTCGTCTGCCCTGCCTGCCCACGTGTCAGGCTGTGGTGCTCTCTCAGCTGCCCAAGAAGAAGGACCTCAGGAGGCATGCTTTAGCAAGCTTGGTCTCTCAGCATGGGGTGGCAGGGTACCACTTCCTCCGCAGGGCACTGAATAGCTGCATGCATTAAATTGCACCGCAAAATGGCCAGCTGTCTTCCCTCTGCTCCTTTTATTTCTTTCCCTTTTCCATTTTCCACTGAAGTGAGAGCATTATATAAAATTCTGGTTGGTTTCTTTTTGAGAAAACGTGTCAAACAAGACAAACTTTTCCTCCTCCTTCCCTCCTGTTTCTTTTCTTTTCCCACTTCTTTTTTTCCTGCAGTGACAAATGTCTTTCCATAATGAAAGCTGACTGGTCTTCCTGATCAGAAGGTAGGTAATGCCTCTGACACAGCTCCTCAGGATACACAAGTAACCCAGAAAGGCTCTTCTAGTGCTCTGTGGGGTTTCCTCCTGTCAGGGGCTAGCCAGGAGCACAAGCTGCTTTCCTTAGAGTCCAGGACCACTTCAGAAAACCTGATGCTCCTGGGCCAGCAGTGAAGTCTCCCTGGTTGAATGACTTTGCTCAGAGATTGATTTCTGGCCCAGTTCAGCACAAAAAATAATGTAGAAAAGAGGGAATTCCTGTGGACAAAGAGAGAAAAAACTTTGCTCTATCCCAGCTGAAGGTTGAGAGCAGAGGAGACATTTGAACAAGAAAGATCCTGCTTTCTCCATTGCCTTGGTCCTGGCGGGAAGCTAATGCCCAAGTACATTTCCCACGCAGCACAGCCTAGCTTAGGAAACCAGCCATGTGACAAGCTTATCCTCATGCTCACAGCAAGCAAGGGCAGCCCAGCAGGCTCGTTACGTTGCAGGGGCCTGGGAACTGGCATCACTACCTGTCAATGTCTCTGCTCTGATTTCTTTCACTTATAAAAATGGACCAGAAGACTCCAGCATCCTGCTAACACAAGGCAGCATCACTGTTAAAGTCAAGTCTGTGAATCGGCACTGTAAAATATGCAGTGCTTTTTGCCAGGATAAGTTAATGTCCCTTCTGACTCTTTTATGTTTAAAAAACCTCTCAGTATTAAATAACTCTTTTTTGAATAGCCCTCAAGTTTATTTCTGCATAGAATAAAAAACCACTGGTATTTGTTAAAGCTGTGATTTCTGATATTACTTTTAATTAAAACATCTTCTTCTTGTATCAGCGAGTAAGGATTCCACAGCTAAAACATCAGGTGACACTGCAGACCTCTCTTCACATGGTATAATCTCAAAATGTGAATCTGAGATAGTGGTTAACTGGTCAGTCCTCAGACCTTTCTCTGAGATCTCTCTTTGCCAATGGGAAAGCATCCTACATAAACCACTGTCTACCAAGATATCACAGCAGAAACCAGCATCCCTATCCTTTATCCAAAAATAAGGAACACACTACCAGGTTTTGCAAATGTCTTTTCTCCCCACATTCCTTTCATGGTGTTCCCTGTGTCACAGGCATACTTACATTTGTGCTAAAATTATGATGGAGCTAAAGAGGATTCAGGAAGACCTTTCCTTAGGGAATTATTTTGAAAAGATGTATTTCTTTTTCAGAGCTATGAGTCCACTTGAAAGATTAAAAAAAAAAAAAGAGAGAAAAATAATTAGCTCTTCAGAAGTATTTTTATGAAACTCAGGGATGAGTCATCTCTGGCAAAGGAGATTTAACAGGATGCAAAGAGGGGCTGACTCCACACCAAAGCAGGGAAATCACCATCCCTTCAGTCTGACAGCTGCTTTTTTAACAAGGGCTCCCATTACCACCACAAAGGGCCCCTCTGTGCATGACTGATAGACAGACCCCTCTTTTCTTCCTCGAGGTGTATGGCCAGTCTCGTTCATAAAATGGGCTGGGAGTGTGAAAATAACAGTGATAGTAGCTCGCAGCAACCTTGAGAAGGATCCAGAAAGGCTGTTTCCCTTATTTGCAGAAAAATACAGCTTCTCGGATAAATACCTTCACCTTTCTTCATCAGGCATGGGAATTCAGTATCAGATGGAGCCATCTCTAGCCTCTCAAGTACCTTTCAATCTGCTCTCTGGTAGGCACCAAGACTCTCCTCTGTCTCTGTGGCAGATAAAATGAGCTTGAAGTTATGCTTTCAGAGGTGGAGGTCAGTTCCCTTATACATCTAGGCAGAAGCCTGTTAACACTTCAGTTTTTGTCTGAGTGAGAGGTGAGAGTGCACTGCATTTCTTAAATCCACTTATTAACACAATAACTAAGCTAATGGATGCCTTCAGATGTTTGAAAGCTAATGGCAGGAGAGAGTGTGCGTACATATCAGGACAGCGCCTATATTTTTAAGCCAATTTGCTACTTGCCTAGAATTACAAAGAGGAAGTCCAGCTCTGCAAAGAGTCTAATGGAAACTGGCAAACTAACTGCAGCTAACAGGGCTGGGATGATGTCTTCACTACCACACATAGATTTGCAGTCACACTCTCAAATCTTTTGCCTGTAAATGTTAAATAATGAATTCTTGTCTGCCAATATAATGTTTGCATACAGATTTCTGTAACAGATTTGCAAGAATCCACTCCTGTTCATTTTTCAATCAACAGGTAAAAGAAAAAACAATGTGATCCTATATACTTTTTCAATCCATCTAGCTTTTTTAATAGCAGAACACATATCCTAAGAAAAGCCTTGGTTTTGATATGACCTCAACAAAATCTTCCAACTTCTTGCTCAAGACAGAGACGTAAGAGGAATTTGCTGAATATGGAGCAGAGCAGTCCCACCTCCCTTGGCAGCAGGGCACCCTTTTCCGAGTGTGGGTCAGGAACAACTTTCCAGGCATCCTCAGCACGGAACAGCATTTATCCTCTTGACTTCCCCACAGTCCCAGCACAGGGTCGACACTGGAGGGTTACTTGCATGACATGCTGCTTTCAGCAGGGAAGGAGGAGTCAGGCTCTTTCCCACACCAGTATAATACACGCTTGTAAACAACAAATATGTTGAGTTGCTAACTCCACAAGTAGAGTGTGAAGGAGGGTCCTCCAAGGCTTTCTCGGTCTTGGATCAAATTGCTACTTACAAGCCCTAAGTAATCTTTCTCTCTTAAGCGTTGTTTTACCTGGGCCTTGACCCTCCAAATATAGATATTAAAATGTTTAATTTTATGCAAATATCTCTGTGACGACTTAAATCTTCACAGAATTAGGGCCATACATTGCAAAGCTCCTTGGGGCAGAAGCAGTGTCTTTTCTGCCCCAGGCACAGTTATATAATACCATATGAATAAACAATAAAGCAAAGCAAGAGAGCAGAGAAACGTAACAGTGCTCTGACACCTCAAGTTTGGATTACTTAGAAACCACCTCAAGTCTTGGCAAGGCCAGCCTGACCCATGATCCTGAGAGCTTGATGAATTGAGTTCCACGGAGTTCACCATCTATTGGTGTTCTCAAGAAAACTTTAAAAATCAAGGGTCTTTTTGCTCTCAGCAGCAGTATAATTCTAACTGTATTGTATAAGCATTGTGATTTCCCTTGCTGTTGTGAGCCAAGTTTCTTTCATGCCCCCACTGTGCTATGCACCAAGCTTTCCTTGGTTTTTGCTCTCCACTCCAGAGAAAGCTGGGTTTCCGTGATGTATTATTAAAGTGTGTATGTTGTTTGTGAACTACTCCAGTACCCTTCAGTAGAGAGACACAAGGTAAATGAAAAATAGCATTACTGTGATGAATAAGGAAAACTCAGAACTCTGTCATCTTTTCTGTATGTATGAGATCCACTTGGATGATAAAAGCTACCCTCTTCTGCATGTAAAACACTAGTATCTTGTAGTTTCTTCACTGAGATCTGAAAATACAGGAGCAAATTCTGACTCCTAAATAATTAATGCATGAGACTTTGCTGCAGGTCTGAAAAGTTCATTTTACACCCACCTGAAAATGACTGACTGGTTCATAGTAAACAGTATTTAATAACAAGAAGAAATACCTAAATTAGAACATGATCCTACCCCGTCAGTTGACAGGAAGTCTATTAGACATTTTGTTGATTCATAGCACACAAATCTGAGAACTGGGGGAGACGGAGGCTCAGAACTGAGAATACTTTATTCACATTAACCAGACATCTCCCAGTGTGACGGGTATAATTCCCTCCCCGGGAGAGCATCGCAGGGACCACGTACAAGAGCCGTCAAAAGTGAGGCAGCGATGACCCTGCTCTGTGGCACTCCTTCGACTTAATAGGAACAGCTGATCAGTGAAGTGTTTGCTAGAAATTTAACAAGCCTCAAACAGTGAGAAGCATCTGCCAATAAATCAAAAGGGAGCACCCAACTAAATGAGGTTTAATTTAAATTCATATCTAGGGCTGACAGATGAGAGCTTCGTTGCTCCACATTGCATTAGTGCAAGCAGGTCTATACCCACATCAGCATCAGCTCCAGGAAGATATTTCTGAGTGACAGCACAGGATCTCGGGTTAAGCACACATCGACTGCATGAAACCACACATCAAATGCAACCGGGGGAGAGGGAGCGGGGAAGTCATTTCACCCCAGCGGTATGTTTCCAAGTCATTTGAACGCAATGAAAGTCACCGTGGCCACAGACATTTTTCAGATCGTGACTTGGTTCTGCGGCCCCCTGAATGGGCAAACCACCAGTCAGAAAAGGCGGTTTTGTTACAGAGAGCATTACCGCAGTGCCAACTGGGGGCAGCAAGGGATCGGAAAGCATCCAGCATTTGTGTTTCCTTGCCCGAAGGACCCAAACAACCTTTCACAGACGGCCAAAGGAGACCACCCCAGAGACCCCAAGCATCCACATGACTGCAAGGCATGCCTGAAGCAGGGGGGGCATCTGATCACTGGCTACACTGGCACTCATTTCTCTAATATATACTGAGGGGAGGGAATTCTCCTATCGGAAGAAACTTCACCAAATTCTTGTTTGTAACACTTTGCAGAAGTTTCAAATAGAAGAAGCAATAGAAGTTGAAAATAATATGCAACAGTGCAAATGGAAAGAGGAAACTGGAAACAACTGACTTATTACACTTATTACAGTTGTTACACTAGTATATTGACCTTCTTTTATACATGAGTACACATGCATGTGCATGCACATACAAACACACACATACATATATACACACACACACAAAATGAATTAGTTAAATTCTCAAGCTTTTGAGAACAGCAGCTACACTTTTCACAGTTCACAGGCAGCCATATCCCCTTCAAAAATCATCTGGTAGGAAAATATCAAAAGCAGAATGTGCAGGCTTTTAAAGAAATGTGTAGGAGCGAAGCAAGCTTATTTCTGTTTTAGTCCAAACTGAATCATATGTCTTATGTCAAAGCTATAAAAAACAAGGAAGGTAAAAGAGGTAATTCTTGTACTCCAAACTTTTTTTAAAAATCTTATATTAAAATATTTCCTCCCCTTACACAAAGGAAGCAAAAAATTGTAAATTCCTAGCAAGGCAATTTCACCACTTTCCTACCAATAATAAGAAACCAAGGGGACTCATCCTTTTCTAGGGTAGCCTGTTAGAGCTCCTCAGGCTTCAACGGAACTAGGACAATTTCCAGCAATGGAGGATGTGATCCTCAGATCTTTAACAAGTGAAAAAACATCCTGTCTGAAACTATTCGGGAGAGGAAGTTTCTCCTGAGACAACTAATAAAATAGTTGCAATGTTCTGTAAAGGAGATGAGTTGATCTCTTTTTCCTGAGGAATAGAGGAGGTGCTCAGTGTAAGGTCGCTGCTGTTCACAGCCTGACAGGAGACTTGCTCTAGCCCGTGGCCTTCTCCCAAAGCCCCAGCAGAGCAGCACGCAGGCCAGATGAGTTGTTCTGCTGGCAGCAGCCACCATCTGTCCCGTTGGCCACTTCTGCTATTACATAATAGGCACATATCTGGTCGACCAACCAGGAGGCCCTTGAGAAGGATGGCTCCCAGATGGCAGTCTGTTGCCACCACAAACATTTGTTATTCTACTTCTTGCTCAGGTCTGAGGAGCTTGGGGGAAGGACAGCATCCAGAAACAGGCTGCATTAAGTCCTTAGGTGCCAGTGGTGTACTTCCTCCCTCCAATTTTCATGGGCACCTCAGATCCTGCCGGGGAATGGGCTGTGCAATGCTTACACCAGATTTTCTTTGCTCTGCAAATGTACTGTGAGCCAAGAGGTTTGGGGAAGTACAGACACACTGTGCATGTGCACTCTGCAAGTACTATCAGCATACGCTCAACATGTATCATGCAATGGGATGGGAGATGCTCTCTCCTCTTCCCTGACGCTTAAAAGAGTCTTGGGGTCTGCCTAGCCAGGACAGTCAGGCACCAGAGAGTAGAGGACAACATTGTGCTAGTACACAGGGAGACTGAAAGACCTAAAAATCTTAGAGCAACCTAAAAACCTTCCAGTAGCTTTGGAGCCATATTCAGATGAACAAACTTGGGCGCTGATGCACCAAAAAGATGATGTCTGGTCCAGAGAGGATTTACAGTGCCTAAATTAGGCTCCTAGAGGACACACACCCACAGATTTTACAGACAGCTTCAGTGCCACCACAGGAGACTGGAAACTACCTGCTCTCCAGCAGGGACCCACCTCCATCCAAACAATAGTAAACTCCTGGCACTGCTGCCAGGCTGCTGCCTGCTCAGTAGCTGCACCGGTATGTAGACAGGTCCTGCAATCTCTCTCTCCACTGCTGCAAAGCAGTATGAATCCACTCATCTCTCTTGACACTGTGCGATGGAAGATGAGACCAGCTGCTGTAAAGGCAGGTAATGTTGTTTCAATGGTACCAGTAGTTTTTGCCTAGCCCCCTTCTCTCCTAGAGCACACTGAGAGCTCTTTGCAGCAGGACTTCTCTCCATGGGTCTTGGCCCATGATGGGGGCTCCTAAAGGCAAAAGCAGAAGCGAATTAAAAAAAAAACAGGGCTTGTGGTTACATCCTCCGGCTGCTCACCTTCCCATCTCTGTCACTCGGGTTCTGCAGCAATAACAACAGCAGCAGAACTGAAGAGGGAACAGACCAATACTGAGAAATTCTGATTATCTCTGGAAAATCTTCCCAGAATCACAGAATCACAGAATCGCTGAGGTTGGAAGGGACCTCTGGAGATCATCTAGTTCAACCCCCCTGCTCCACCAGGGTCACCTAGAGCACATTGCACAGGATTGCATCCAGGCGCGTTTTGAATATCTCCAGAGAAGGAGACTCCACAACCTCTCTGGGCAACCTGGTCCAGTGCTCTGTCACCCTCACAGTGAAAAAGTATTTCCTCATGTTCAGATGGAACTGTCTGTGTTTCAGGTTGTGCCTGTTGCCTCGCGTCCTGTCGCTGGGCACCACTGAAAAGAGTCTGGCTCCATCCTCTCTACACCCTCCCTTCAGATACTTGTACACGTTGATAAGATCTCCTCTCAGCCTTCTCTTCTCCAGGCTAAACAGGCCCAGCTCTCTCAGTCTTTCCTCATAAGAGAGATGCTCCAGTCCCCTCATCATCTTTGTAGCCCTTCGCTGGACTTGCTCCAGTAGTGCCACATCCCTCTTGTACTGGGGAGCCCAGAACTGGACGCAGTACTCTAGATGTGGCCTCACCAGGGCTGAGTAGAGGGGGAGAATCACCTCCCTCGACCTGCTGGCAACACTCTTCCTGATGCACCCCAGGACACCATTGGCCTTCTTGGCCACAAGGGCACATTGCTGCCTCATGCTTAACTTGGTGTCCACCAGCACTCCCAGGTCCTTCTCCGCAGAGCTGCTTTCCAGCAGGTCAACCCCCAACCTGTACTGGTGCAGGGGGTTATTCCTCCCCAGGTGCAGGACCCTGCACTTGCCTTTGTTGAACTTCATGAGGTTCCTCTCCGCCCACCTCTCCAGCCTGTCCAGGTCTCTCTGAATGGCAGCACAGCCCTCTGGTGTATCCGCCACTCCTCCCAGTTTTGTATCATCAGCAAACTTGCTGAGGGTGCACTCTGTGCCTTCATCCAGGTCATTGATGAAGAAGTTGAACAAGACTGGACCCAGTACTGACCCCTGGGGGACACCGCTAGCTACAGGCCTCCAGCTAGACTCTGTGCCACTGATCACAACCCCTGGAGCTCTGCCATTCAGCCAGCTCTCAATCCACCTCACTGTCCACTCATCTAACCCACACTTCCTGAGCTTGCCTATGAGGATGTTATGGGAGACAGTGTCAAAAGTCTTGCTGAAGTCAAGGTAGACAACATCCACTGCTCTCCCCTCATCTACCCAGCCAGTCATTCCATCATAGAAGGCTATCAGATTGGTTAAGCATGATTTCCCCTTGGTGAAGCCATGCTGACTACTCCTGATCACTTTCTTGCCCTCCACATGCTTGGAGATGGCCTCCAGGATGAGCTGCTCCATCACCTTTCCAGGGATGGAGGTGAGGCTGACTGGCCTGTAGTTCCCTGGGTCCTCCTTCTTGCCCTTTTTGAAAACTGGGGTGACACTGGCTTTCTTCCAGTCTTCAGGCACCTCTCCTGTTCTCCATGACCTTTCAAAGATGATGGAGAGTGGCTTAGCAATAACGTCCGCCAGCTCCCTCAGCACTCATGGGTGCGTCCCATCGGGGCCCATGGATTTGTGGGTGTCAAGTTTGCTTAAATGATCTCTAACCCACTCCTCCTCCACCAAGGGAAAGTCTTCCTCTCTCCAGACTTTCTCTCTTGCCTCCAGGGTCTGGGATTCCTGAGGGCTGGCCTGAGCAGTAAAGACTGAAGCAAAGAAGGCATTCAGTAACTCTGCCTTCTCTGCATCCTTCGTCACCAGGGCACCCACCCCATTCAGCAAAGGGCCCACATTTTCCCTAGTCTTCCTCTTGTTACTGATGTATTTGAAGAAGCCCTTCTTGGTGTCCTTGACATCTCTTGCCAGATTTAATTCCAAATGGGCCTTAGCCTTCCTTGTCACATCCCTGCATACTCTGACAACACTTCTATATTCCTCCCAAGTGGCCTGTCCCCCTTTCCACTTTCTGTATACTTCCTTCTTCTGGTTGAGTTTTGCCAGGAGCTCCTTGCTCATCCATGCAGGTCTCCTACCTCCTTTGCTTGACTTCCTACTCATAGGGATGCACTGCTCTTGAGCCTGGAGGAAGCGATGTTTGAATATTAACCAGCTCTCTTGGACTCCCCTTCCTTCTAGGGCCCTAACCCGTGGGATTCCTCCAAGTAGGTCCCTGAAGAGGCCAAAGTTTGCTCTCCTGAAGTCTAGGGTTGCGATCCTACTTAGTGCCCTGCTGCCTTCTCGCAGGATCCTGAACTCCACCATCTCATGGTCACTGCAGCTAAGGCCACCCCCGACCTTCACATCTTCCACCAGTCCTTCTTTGTTTGTTAGTACGAGGTCCAGCAGCACGCCTCTCCTTGTTGGCTCCTCCACCACCTGTGCCAAAAAGTTGTCACCAATGCTCTGCAGGAACCTCCTGGACTGTTTGTGCCTAGCTGTGTTGTCTTTCCAGCAGATATCGGGGTGGTTGAAGTCCCCCATGAGAACCAGGGCCTGGGATCGTGAGGCTACTTCCAGCTGTCTGTAGAAGGCCTCATCGACTTCCTCTTCCTGATCAGGTGGCCTGTAGTGAACACACACAACAGTGTCACCCATGCTAGCCTGCCCTTTAATCCTTATCCATAAGCTCTCGACTCGCTCTTCATCCACCCCTAGGCACAGCTCAATACATTCCAGTTGCTCTCTCACATAAAGAGCAACTCCACCACCTCGCTTTCCTGGCCTGTCTTTCCTAAAAAGCACGTAGCCATCCATGACAGCACTCCAGTCATGCGAGCTATCCCACCATGTCTCTGTAATGGCAATGAGATCATGGCCCTGCCATTCACATAGACTGCACACAGATCTCTAATTCTTCCTGTTTGTTCCCCATGCTGCGTGCATTGGTGTACAAGCATTTCAGGGAGGTAACTGAGCATGCAGGTTTCCCAGGAGGGGTGCAAGAGGATCCTGCATAGTCATGTCCCGTACACACTTCCTCGGCTGCATGCACCTGCTGGAGGCATCCCGATTTGAGCCGCATTTTGCTGACTACCCTGGCACTATAACTCTCCCCTTCCCCCATCTTTCCTAGTTTAAAGCCCTCCTTACCAGGTTGGCCAACCTGTTGGCAAAGACGCACATGCTCTTCTTAGTGAGGTGGATCCCATCTCTCCCCATCAGTTGTTGATCTTCAAACAGGGTAGCATGGTTGTAGAAACCAAAACCCTGTTGCCAACACCAGTGGCGCAGTCAGTCGTTAACTTGGAAATTCTGTCTACTCTTCCTCCCATCCATCCCCCTCTCCTCAGGATTGAGGAGAAAATGACCTGGGCTCCCAGACCCTTGACCACCATCCCCAGAGCTCTGAAATCCTGCTTGATGGTCTCCAGTTTGCCCTTGGTGTCACTGACGCCCACGTGGAAGAGCAGCAGTGGGTAATAGTCCGAAGCATGGACGAGCCTTGGCAGTCTTTCCATGACATCTCTCACACGAGCTCCTGGCAGGCCACAACCCTCTCTAGACATGAGGTCAGGTCGGCAGATAGATGCCTCTGTCCCCGGCAGCAGGGAGTCCCCCACAACAATCACCCGCCGCTTCTTCCAGGCGTTCCGGCAGGGCACAGGGTCTGTTGTCCCAGGTACTTCCCTTGCAGCCATGCCCATCTCCTCCTCATCCTGGAGGGCACTAAACCTGTTCTTCAGCTGCAAGTCTTCGGGAGGAGTAGGAGCCTTTCTCCTCCCACGAGCAGTGACCAGTTTCCAGCCTTCTTCTACGGTGCTATGATGTACCGTTTCACACGGCACAGAGCCCTCTGGCAACTCCACTGCTGTGGGGGGCTGGGACTCCTGGAGCTGTACAGTCTCCGAGAATACCCTGTCTATCTCTTGCTCTGCTTCTCGGATGCTGCGCAGCCTACTGACCTCCTCCCGTAACTCCCTTACCTGACGACACAACTCGTCAACAGCAGCACACCTCCTGCAGGAGAGCTGGCTGCCAGCCCAGGCCTCCCGGAGAGGCCCCAAGCACTCCCTGCAGCCTGAGACCTGTAGAGCTGCATCTACTGTCAGAGGGTCGGTCTGGGTCCAAGCCTCTGACACAGCAACTCCAACAGCCACTGGGGAATGTGCTGTGCAGCGTGTCACAACCATACTTGAAGGAAACGTACACTGCAGGGAACAGAAACAAAGGTACCTTCGTGCGCCCTTCTGCGCAAACTGCTGCGTCTGTTCGCTGCCTCTGTTAGCTGCACTCCACAGCCTGAACAGCCTGAAGTGGTCACGTTATTTTAGAGAAGCTGGGATGATGTCCCCTTCACTCCAAGGCCAAAAGTAATTGCTGGGTTCCATCCATTAATGCCATCTGAGCAGCACAGTTCTCCAAATCTCCTGCTCCTTCTGGGAATATTAGTATAATATCAAACTGATACAAAAACTATTATCTCTCCAGGCTATATTCATCCAGTGCTGGGAAACTATCATCTCATGCCTTTGCACTAATTACACTGGCTCCTTATACTACTGAAATAGCCTTTATTAAAAAGATTTAACCAGGTTCAAAACAAACCAGAGATCATTTGGCAGGCCATGAAATCATATAAAATCACTGTCGTAAAAAGGAAGACATTTCTGAGCTGCTGCTTGTGTATTTATTTTTTGCATATGGAATCAGTCATTTTGCATGCTTGATAAAATCAAGGACAATTAAACTACATTGAGCTTTAATTTCTGATGGAGGCACATGTCTACAGCTAAGCATTTCTTCCTGCAATGTCTGGAATTACTAACCAGAAGCACAATCTAAGCTCAAATATCAGACAAGGTAGGAACAAGCTCATTGCTTGTCAGAAAGCAGACGATGATGAAGGTGTTGGAATACCTTGTGTTACTCTCAGAAAAGAAGAGTTCAGACAAGATCTAGATTGCAGTCTAGTGTATACTTAGGATGAGAAGCAGAACAATAAATGTTTCAGGAGCTGGGGAAGGGCAAGACAAGGTCAGACAGAAATGACCCCCGCTAATGAGGAATCCTACCATCCTGTGCAAGAGGGTAGATAAATGAGCCCCACTGAGGGCAGAGTCCTCAGTATTCATGAATGTCAGCACTAGCTGTGCTCTCAGCTTCCCTCATGCTCAGCATCACCTCTCTGAGCTGCACTACTGAAGCTCTGTGAAGAAATAATCCTTTATTTGCAAATACACAACTGCAACAATTATTTTTAATCACAGCCTCAAATCCAACCTCCCTATCTTAAAAAAACTAAAAATATTTTTCTATGTTTCTCTTAATGTCTAGTGTATAGTGTATCTGCCTATTTCAGGTTCTGGTTCTTCTCTGAGTAGCTGGCATTTCCCTGTGAACTCACTGGACAATCAATCCTCCATACAAAGTTTGGAAGTGCAGCAGACATTATTTTCGTTCCCCATTGGCTCTCAGTTTGACTCCAATTCTGAAAGGTCCCCTGCTCCTGCATCTTTGATGGCAGGTCTGGCCTGACTGTTAGCCTTGCATGAAGTGCTGGGTTTGGATGATTTTGATCTTTTGCTTTCCTCCAAAATCCTCAAACGACCTAT
Source organism: Apteryx mantelli (assembly GCF_036417845.1). Classification (NCBI taxonomy): domain Eukaryota; kingdom Metazoa; phylum Chordata; class Aves; order Apterygiformes; family Apterygidae; genus Apteryx; species Apteryx mantelli. Next base: position 98,415,647 of record NC_089980.1, on the reverse strand, counting down.
GAGAAGAACAAAGCTTTCCAGAACACAGAGCTGAGCAGATGGTGTGCAAGGGGATACTTGTTTAGGAAGGGCAGGCTGTGCTAATGACTTTTTCAAAGTCTCACTGTCTAGTTGCCAATAACGTCATTACCAAAAACTGAATCCTGATGCAAGACAGCAAGGGAAGGTGGTTCTAACAATGCAGCACTAGGTTTAGTCGATATACATAAGTTGTAAAGTCATTAAGGCGACACAAACACTAATCAAGCTGAATTTTCTAGAGGTTCTGGTGAGATGAGTCCTACAGTTGAAGGGGGTGAAAGGAGAGTACTTACTTACATTTTCTGGAAAAGCTAAGTCAGTTGAGGCCAATGAGTTTCAGTGAATCATTTAATTAGAGACCACACAGTGTCAGAAAAGGATTTTGATTCCATCCAAACCTTCTCTTATCACAGGAAGCCACAGAGTAAAATATTACACAGCTTAGGGAAAAAAAAATAATAATAAATCAAACTCTTTATTAAGTCTTCTATTCCTCATTTGTGAAAAATCCATCCAGCTCACTCTCTAAGGCACAATAGCTGGCCTCTCAGCAAGTAGTTATTGAAATCATCCCTATCCAGTGATGGCTGTGTTACAGCAGAGGAGGTGTTAGATGTCTTACTAGAGTTTTGCAAAGCAGCTTACACAGGGAACTGTGGGTCCTAGCATTTGCCCCTCATCTCTAATGAGCACTCACATCTAAAAGAATAAAGTCTCCTCTTATTAGCCATCCCTTTGAAAGAAAAATCAACTCTTAAGATGATTAAGATGCAGCTCAGGTACAGTAAAACTTTCTAATGTGTATTTCAATCTGCCTTTGAAATGCAGCCTGCACAGAGGCATCCAAATGTCCTAGTTTAACCTCTTACATGGTTATCAAATGAAAAGGAAGAACAGTGAGAAATTCAGCGAATCAAAGGCTTTGCAAGAAGGTTCAGGAATATCAAAACAGGCTCTTCTCACATGCAATACTTGTGTGGGAGAACAGGAAGGAGAAAACAGTCCATTTAGATCTTCAGTCAGTTTAGGACTTATTCTTATCAGTTTCTGACAGCTTCTTCTGATATAACAAAATTTGATCTACTTCATAGGTGTGACTGTTATTGCCGGTTCTGTTTACTGACACAGAGTGCCAAGCAAAAAACTTCATTACCCAGAGATCAGCTTCCTGTCTCAATCTGCAATAATGAAGTTACCAACTCAAACTAAATCTCTTGACAGCAGGAATCTTTTTTTTTTTCTATTAATTATTAATTTTTTTGAAGGAGATGGGAGTGCTATTTGAAAGATTAGCTGCTCAAGCACATCAGAGAACAGAATATAAATAGGATTCACTTGCAAAATGGAAGTACAACCAATCACTTGGAATATGTTGAAAGGGGGTTTTATTATGCCTTGTTTTAAAAAAGTAACAAAACCATGCCAGTGAACTCTATAACCCAAATATCACAGAAATTTGCAACTCAGTGAAGTTTTCAAAAATATTAAATTATACACTATGCACAGATACGGTTGAGAAATTACCCAAAGATTTGTTTAAGAAACATCAAAGCAGCTAAATTCAATCACATTTTGTCTGGGCCAGTATTCTCTTTCATTTTCAGCAAGTTTTGGCAATTAGCAGTGTTACTGGCAAACATTTATTCAGATGAGTTGCTCTGCAACACTCCTAGTTGTAGCATGAGGACTCACTGGATCCCATTTTATACATTATTTTATCTACCCAGCAGCATTTTGGAACAGAGATCTAGGTGCTGAGGAAGTTAGCAGCAACAGAAAATGTTAGTATTCATATCCAATAACATGGATGTCATTCCTGCTTATCCACAGAAGTAGAGGAGGATCCAAGCGAAGCTGGACCAGCTGTTCTGGATGCCCCAGGAGGGCCAGCTAATTCCTGTTAGGAACAAGCCATACCTAGAAGTTAGTAGGATGATCTGTTCAACAGGACCCTTCATAAGCACCTTGCTTGTGACAGCCTTCCCTGCTTTGGGTCATCAAAAGCCCAGTCTAAAACGTGTCAGTAGAAGGTCTCACCTTTGCTTCACTGTCTTTTGGATCATCTATTGTATTTGGAGCAACAGAAGTTTTCTCAGTACTGAGCAAAACAGAAGCAAGTGGTCTTTGTGAGCCAACAGGAACTTTGAGTTCCTATTTGGGGAAAGTCAGACATAGAAATGATCTTGGCATCACAGATATGAAGGAATGAGCTTCGTTTCTTTTTTGGCAAATTACAGCATTTTAAATATAAGGCTGAGAATGAAGATATTTTTAGTAAAATCATCCGTAAATACCCCAGGCTCTATGCATGTGTGTGTCCTTCAGTCCTCACGTCCTTGAGAAAATGCAGAAGATTTTGGGTTGTCAGAGAACGTGATCTTGTAGCATGTCACAGGAGCAGGGTTCAGCAGAGAGGAGCTGTAGATCAGCACAGCTATAGCTTTGCCAAGTGGCCTTGGAGACATTACTTACAGTAACTCCTCTGGCCTTTTATCCCTAGCTGTAAAACAGGACAAACACTTAACCATCTTTCAGGAGTCTGATGGAACATAATCCACTGCCAGCATCTGTGAGTTTGCAACCCTATAATGGGAGGTACTCTAGAAGTACAGAATTTTATTTTAGGTATGATTGCTAATTAATGAATTTGTGACACCAATTAAACGTTTCTAAAAGAGCAGTGGCCTGGAGTACTTTGAGCTGTGAGGGACGTTCACAATGAACTTGTACAGATGATATCTTTTAGATTTGATCTGAAATAGCTTCTTCCATTCTCTGTGTGCTGTTGTCCCAGACATTGCACAGTAGCAGTTCATTTACAGTAGAAAGTAACTGTGGTATCCTAGATGATGATTTGTTGACAGGTTAATGGCTGTCACTGAACATAGTGTATATACATTAGCTGTCCTGTTTTAATGAGGAACAGAACTCTTTAACATTCCTCTTCTGCCTTTTTTTCATTTTTAATATGCAATTAAAAAGTGACAAATGCAGCCCTCAAAAGGGGTTGGACTAGATGATCTCTGTGATTCTCCTGAACTATTTAAACAGCATTAGGCGGATTCGATTATTATAACCTGTGCATTAATGACTAGCTAAGTCATCAACATGGCTGGTGACACAAATGAGACCAAGGTGAGATGCTTTTATGGCTGTAGCAGAAGTGTCTTTGCTTTGTAACAAAACGTGTGAGTGTCTGAGCTCAGCAAGTACTATTATTTCAGACAGACGTTTGTTCCACACAACTTGCTAAAACTTCACCTGAAAAACACAAAAGGGCTCTTCCTAGAGGCAAATAGCATATGAAAGAAGCACAAAGCCAAACAAAGCTTGTTCCACAGGGATGTTAGTGCAGCTGTCAGAACAAGAGTCGGAAACCTGTTGTAAATACAGAGTGAAAGTTGTTCAAGTTGAAGGCAACACAGGCTTTTCCATTCTGACTTGCGCCCAGGACATCAGACCTTTGAGGGCTAGCTCTGAACAAAACAGAGAAACCAATTCCATTTTCACTGGGACTCAGCTCAGCCCCATCGCTGGTTTGCTGTCCCGCAGCATAACCCCAGGACCTCCTCCCTCTGAAACACCTTTCAAATGTCACCCTTCAGGATCTGCAGCCAGATACAGCAACACAGTTAAAAAGCAGACTCCACTGACTCCTGAAAGGTTCTGTCTACATCGAAGAAAACACCCTACTATGGTATCTCACCTTGCAGCCAATCCTAAACCAGAACCTAAAGGATCAAAATCTATCTGTCTCTAAAAATATTCGCTCTACTCAGAGGAAAGCAGTGTCGTCTTCCTTATCTACAGCCCTATGTGCATTGTCAACAACAACAAGCCATTATTTACTGGATACATTTCAGCTGGCCCCCAGCCTTTCTGAGCCTTACTCAATAACCTCACACTTAATGTGCTTCTCTGTAAAGGACCTAAAGAAAATTCCACATTGCTTTAAAAAAGTACACAGTGCCTGTGCTTATCTCTGTGCTGTTACAACAGCATAAGGAAAGTGTATGCACTCTCTGGTACAGCCTACCTTCTCAAGCCTTTGGATTAGCATCACTTGCCACAGCAGTACTCTGGTACCAGTCATGGTCCACAGCAGCAAGCCTAGGCTTCTTGTTTTCAGTCGGTAACACTGGTGCAGGACATCCTGCTAAGCTTGTGCTTGAAAAAATGATTCGCACCTCTTCCCTGTCCTATCATCAAGGCCACTTCTATAAAGTAAGAAAAGACCAGTCTGTGACACACACAATTCAGTTTTCTGAAAGCTATCTTGGTTGTTTCTTACTAAAACTTTTGCTTCCTGTAATTTTATGTCAACATGATCTTCTGTGGTTGATGGTGCTCATTTTCTGCTGAATAACAAGTCCAAACAAAACCTTCCATTATATCTGTTAAACAAAATTGCTGGTTTCTAATTCAGAATGGCTTGGCCAGCCTTCCAATAGCCTAATAGAATGAATGCAATCTTGTGTTGTAAGCCACCTTCATCTGGGATTGTAGCACCGATCACTTGTCTGAATGTCAGAACGAATCTTTCCACTAATCTACTTGCAGCTGAGTGTAGCAGGGAAACGATGTGACATGTCTGATACCATTTCCTTTAACAAACAGGAACTCTTTGGATGTGAATTGAGTTCCATTGTCACTTCAGATCTGTCCAGGAACTTGCAAACAAGAGTCTTAACACTTCCAGTGTCTGCACTAAAGTAATTCACACAGAGTATCACAAGCCATTGAAAGAGCATCTACCAAAGCTGAAAAAATATGATCTATGAACAGCACAGGAAATGTTTTCTGGAGTCTATCTACCAGGAGGTAGCTGACTATTGCTTCTTAAGAGAAGATAGTGCTTGTGGGTAATCTTGACACTGCATTACCATTTCCTTTCTGCAGTCACCGAACACCATTCACCTCATAGACTGCCTGGCCAGCACTTAGTTAACAAATGGTCCCCTCAAGATTTTGGCAGCATAAAGTATCTCAATTTTGCTAGGAAAACCATTTCATGACCACATATTAGGCAATTTTGAATGATAAATTGCATATTTTGTTCAAGTAAGGGAAGCTGGAAACAGCTGTTTATGTGTGTGGCTCTACCTACCCACCCACCGTCACAGTGCTCAGCTCCTTGTGAGCTTTGCCCAGTGGCAGGACATGTCCCTAGCAGGAGGTCCATAGGACATACCAACCATGTTTGTTCCCATTGCAATGTTTCCCGCATCCAATGCCAGGGATGACAAACTTTCCACATTTGCACACTGACTAGTACTGTCAGATTCGGTCAACTGACCCTGAACATGCCCGATGCTATAACTAGGCTAAAAACATTGCTGGTTCCCCTTCCTGGCGCATATGGAACAACCTATAACCAGTTATTTTCTGTAAAGGCAGGCAAAGCCCACTTGACTTCTAACCTCTCCAGAAAGCAGCTATGCTAAAAATGGTGGAAAGAGTCTAAGCTTAGCAAACAGCAGGCAAGCCTCTCAGTGTGACAGTCCATTATCCTGAATCTGCCTGTTCCTACTCCATTGACAGGGAAATGGCACAAGTAAAGGTACATTGCAGGAGGTAACAATCTTTTCAGCTGTCAGTCCATTGATTTTAGCAGAAGAGCTAGTGCACTGGGGAGGGGGTGAAGAACTAACGCCAGTTTGCCCAGGGAATGAAGCCCTGCTGCTTTGGGAGGGAGGAATCTGTAGTAAGATGACTTTTTGAGAAATGAGCATAATTGTGAGACATTTTGTAGTCATGATGCCTCGAGGATAGATTTGCATTTGCATATCACGCAATAACCAGATAACCAGTCCCTTGTGCATCATTTAAACTCTCTCCGTACAGGCAACGCTCTGTCAGTTTTTGTAACCCAGTTGCCTATACAGGAACTGTTCTGTTTTGCCATCTGAAACTATGCATGAAGGCAGAAATGTTCTGCACTCACAACCAGCTTTAGGGAATGGGCAATTTTGTCAAATCTCAATGAACTCAGAAAATATTTTGTCTGCCAATTTGACAGGAACGGCTACGTAACACAGTATAGCTTGTGTTTCATACTTAGTAAGAGGTGTTCTTTTTTCCTCTTTGCAACTATCATTAGCAAATGTTCCAGACTTTTGATATCAGGCACACAGTCCTCAGCACAGATACAGGCATACATGCTAAACCCTTTTCTCCTTCAACGTGGCAAAGAGTCCCAGTGTTGTAGGCTGCTGTTTTTTCACTCCATTTCTGGAAGTCTCACTATTACTCCCTGTTCTGCAACTCTGCACCAGGATGGCCACCTCTTAACGTGTCTGTCTGTAATTTTCTGTAAAGCATCAGGAAGCCTCAGTGGCACAGCCGGACCCCAAAGGAACACTTATTGTACAGAAATACACAAAGCTTCATGACATGTATATTTACTCTTGTGCCAGGGGTTGGTGGCTCCTGTAAATTGGAGGGATATAGAAGTTACATGAGTTATTAACTACACAACTACAGCTAATAGTGACTTCCTTTTTCTTCAGACCCTTGTGGCTGGCGCATTTGTTACTGACAGACTGCAGGCCCCTTTCCATTAGTGGGGATGGCTCAGTCCTGCTCTTTGCCCCTTGCTAGAGCTCAGTCAGCCTCCCCTGCTGCCCTGGGAGTGACCTGCCTCCCTTGTGGATAAAGGGGAGATGAGCAGGAGAGAGCAAAGAGGAAGTCCTACCACCCCATCAGACCAAAGTATCCCTTTCAAACACCTACATCTTTCTTCTGAAAAGCCCTGAGCCCTGATCTGTGGGAGCCAAAAGTATAACAAAGCTGGGTGCTCCAAAAGCTGTGCAGTGGGCAAACACACACAAGTCCACCAGCTTCCAACTGTCTCTGCTCCCCTCCAGGGAGCAATCTTCTTGCAAGGTTGTGCTGGAAACCACCAAGCTTATGGGGTGGAGATGGCTGCTCTACAGCTGTGGGGAAAGCCATATCCAGGCTCTCCAGCCCTCACACTGCCCTGATTTCACTATGGCCCTCAGCTTGATAACATGATTAAACTGGAAGTTTCTCAGGAAAGGGGACATGGTGAGCCCTACCTACCTGTGTGCAGCTATAACGCTGCATGAACAGCAGTGCACTCACTTCTCCCTCCTCCCCATCAGGGCCAAAGCTTTTGGGAACATGGGGTAATACCCTCCGTGCAGAGCCAGGGGTAAAACACTATCCTAGGATCTGCGGGAAGAAGGAATGGTCAAGAACAGTTTCAAGACTTTTTTTTTTTTACTTTTTCTGCTATTAATGCTGGGGGGATTGGGCTGGATAAATAACTTTTTCCAGAGATCTAAAGGTCCATTCCAGATATTTGAAGAAAGCAGGATGCGCCATCACCCTTTTTGCCTGTACTCACACACTCCTCCCCCTGTGCCCCGGACTCCAGCGGTCTGGAAGTCCCCGTCCCCATTTAACTACATGCACTTTTGAAAAATTACTTAACTATGACACTAGAACTAAAGGACAGCACGTTATTCTCCTTGACGTTTGTCAGAGAAAGAGAAAAGTCAGCCAAAAGCCAAACTATCTGGCACAGGCTCCGCTCAGTTTCAGGGAAAAAACACACAGCTTTGATGCAAGCAACAAATGGTCAAAGTGCAAGGCCAAACACAACTGCTTCAAATTTCAGTATTTGTCTGCCACAGATTATTTTTGCAGAACACCAGCGGGCCACTCACTCAGATGGATAAGTATTAGCTGCCAGCAGAATTATCATTGATTTCATAGGACTGATTTTTCAGCACCACAGTAACATACCAAATCTTTTCTTTTAAAAGAACAAACGGACATAGCAGGAGAAAGTAAATTATTCCAAGAGTCCATTGCTTTAAAGACCAGAAAACCTTTCAGAAATGTGAGTTTTCCACTGCCTCATGGAGAGAAGAGGCTGCTTTTTTTTTGCTGTTTAGTGCTTTCTTAGCAATTATTTTATGTATCTCAAACCTTCATATTGTTGAACCAACATTCTTCATTAAAAAAATCTTGCATAAGATTGTAAACTAAACCAAAAGAGAAGATTAGCAGTACTTAAATACACACTGAAATAGCATTGTCTGCCAAACAAATTGACAGAGGGAATTCAGACAAGGATTTTTTTTAATTCTTATCTTGCCTCATTACAAGTCAGAGTTTTGTTTACCCTGGAAATAAACTTTTTTCTCGTTTTCCATTCTACTGCCCCTCTCAGAATCTGTCCCCTTGTCACAGTGCTGCCAGGGCTCTCACCGTCCACATGAACAGAGATAGCACGTAGCAGCGTTTGTGTCCAGTTTCTGTAGCTTCTCACTCTGGAGTTTGTCAGGATGGTGCTTGGCAGGGGCAGCTGCCTGTAATTCATTTTATGCCTCCCTAGTCCTGGGGCCAGCTCAGTTCCTCAGCTTAAATCAGCATTTACACTGGCAAAAGCTGTGTATTTTTATTGGCAGGATATGAGGCCAAAGGGAAGTGGAGCATGTAATGGCCCTGCTCTACTAGGAGCCCTATTCACCCTGCCCATGTAGCTTGCTGACAGTTGGTGGTGGGAAGGCCAAGCACATACCCTGCTGCTGGAAGAGTAAAACCCGTAACTGTGAGCTCTCTTTGGTGCTCCAACATTGCACAAACCTTTATATAGCACTGATTTGCCTAATATGTTCAAAGGCATCCCCATGTCACTGCGCTGCAGGGGTGTGCCTCATATACCTGCTATTCTCAGTTATCTGGCCCTCACAAAATCCACTGGCAAGTGTATAATTGCACCCCAGAGATTTCAGAGTTCAAGAGTAGAGTAACTCTTGAGAAAGGGGAAATGGCTTACTTGTTCCTCTGCTCTTTCAGCACCTCATCCCATACAGTTTGGCTCTTGGTCCTACCTAATTCCTACTGGCCCCTTGAGAGGCAGCTCATTTCAGGCTTCCAGCTGAAGGGTAGGTACTTGCTCCTCATCCCAGACCCCGTTGCCTTCACCTGTTCCCCCCCAAGCCCCCAAGTCACCTCTTTGCATTTAAAAAGCAAGGCCTTTTCAGTGTCACTAAGGTCTGCTCTCCCCTGTCCCCCATTGTGACAGCTGCCTCCCAATCTTGCCCCCTCTTCACCTCCCTCCCTCTGTAGCACATGAGATGATACTAGTTTTTGCTGTCTTTCATGCCCTTTCTCCCACTAGACCACCCCTGTAACGTCAGTAGTGAAATTCCCTGTACTTTTGCCTGTCCTTGAGTTGCTCTCATTACAGCATTTACACTGCTGATTCTCAGGCCATGGAAACATTCAGCATCTCCTCCCAAACCTGCTTCAGTCTTCCATGGAAGTCTGTACTCTTCTTCTTCAACACTACTGTCTTTCCTGTTGAACAATCCTACCATTCTGAATTCAATTTTTGCCCTTTGGATTAAAATTTCCCATCCTTTGATGACCAAATTAGTTCAGAGATTCTTTGAAGTGTGTTTTGGTAATAACAAAAATCTCTTCCTCCAATGTTACATACTTAGTGTTTATACAGACCTATTTCATATGATAACCTTATCGCCTCCTCACATGAGAGAAAGTTTTGTGTAGAAGAGTTAATCAAAATTTAATTTTCTCAAAGTATCATAGCTGAATGCTCCTGAACCCAATTTGTGTGCTTTCTTCTAATCCAACAGACAGAAAAATACTAAGGGAGGGGAAGGAGGAAAGAAAAGGACATGAACAGTATTTCTGATTAAATAAATTCCTATCATGGGAGTTGATATGATTATAATTTGATTTTATTAAAAACTCTTTATTATTTTTTACATCCAGTGTTTTCCAGATGAACTACAAATGGGTTGCATTTAGGGTTTATTTTGTTTTTTGCCACACTGGAAAAAAGATTACTTCCTGTAATCCAATTTGTTGAGTATCTTCCACATTGTCACACTTATGGATGCACCAACATCACTGGAAGGTTCTTGGAGTACTGCTTATTAGAAGGTGCTCATACACTCCCCTAGTGCTCATGACTACTGACTGAAATAAAGCAGGTTAAAAAGAGTCCCTGACTGAGGGGAAAAGTGTTTTGTAAATGTCTCAACAGACCTCCAACTTCAGCCTCATCTGGAACGTGTTTTCAGCACGTTGGGAAGGTTCGCATAATCTCACCAGGGAAACAAGTTAACCTATATTCTCACTGTAAACATTAACTAATCTATCCACATGTCAATGCAAAGACAGTAGGACTTATCTTTGTTTATACATGAAATAGGGAGACGAGGGTCATGAGGGAGAGAATGAGGAAAGACTCCTTGCTCATATGATGAATACTGTCACATCTGATAGATTCTGCTTTGATTTCCCTGCGTGAGCATTACATGTAGGGACATTACTGCCATATTCACCAAACTTTTAATCTGAAAGGCTGGCATCATAGGGGGAAGAGCATATAGGGTTAGGGTGGAGCATTGTCCTCGTGGAACATGAATGGATGGTCAGCCATGGGTTTCACTCAGTCTCACATCTGATGACAGGACAACTTGAAAAGCAGCTAGGCAGGTGTAACAGAGGAACACAAGCTTGAAGCACTATGCTATATGCACAAATTGTAGAAATTTGACGATGGAATCAGATATAGGTGAAAGCTAAACTCTGTAAAAGCAGTGATTCCTGGAACATGTAGCAGTCCCAAGACAAGGTGAAAGCAGACATTGTGCCATCATGCAGAACGACTGGAGTAATCCAGGTATCTAAGGCATTTCAGTCTAACATCCATCTTGTGGAAGTTAGAATTGCCTGGGTTTAGGATTTGATTAAAGAGGTCCAGAGGAAAATAATACAATTTATGAAAAATAAATAGCTCTTGACCAACTAATTCATCCTTTTAATGAATTATAAATTTCATTGATCGATGCAATAATTTTGATGCAATAAAATATACCCTCAATAAAATATTTAACACTGCTCACAAAATCTCAGTAACACGGAATAATACAAAATGATACTCTATAGGGGTTAAAAAAAGAATTGATATAGGAGACAGACAAATGTCTGCAGGAGGAACAAATTAGACTTCTGCTCTCACTCTTGCCACTGCTTTGTGAATACTCTTAGGTCATAATATGCAATTACGCATTATGCAAATATAAAGTTACACCACTGGGGCACAAAACCAATGAGCTGCTACACTGAGGAGCAGTGATTCTGAAGGACTCCTCTGGAGAACAATCAACTGAACTGAACCACTCAGTACAACGTGGTGGTCAGGTGGGCTAATATGCTACCTTCATGCATACAGGGTGAAGCAATGAATAGGAAGTTAAAGAAGCTATTGTACCTCCTCATGCATGCTGAAATACCAAATCTGGTTTGGTATTCACACCCAAACACTGAAAAACTGGAAATGGTTGAGAGAAGCATCACAAGAATGCTTTAGTGGACACATGCCCCACTGCAAAGCACATTAGGGGCCTGAACTTTCAGGTTACCAAACAAGCTGCAACATGATTTGTTTCTAGACTAAAAACACTTATATAGAAGATAGAAATTTTTCAACATAACTTTCCTCTAGTAGAGCAAGGTATATCAAAAACAATGGCTAGAAATGGAATCCGAAAGCCTTCATACCAGAAATCAGACACAATTACCCCACATTAGAAGAACATACTAGCAGTTGAGGCAGGATTTTAATCTGAAGGAAATTTTTAAAAATCAAGATGGAATTTTTAACTCCTGAAAGATGCACTCTAGACAGAGCCAGAATTTGAAATAAAACACTCACCTCTTAAGTCCAGGACTTGATCCAAGTAGGTGTTTACATCGTATATGTGTACGTACTCGTACACTTGTAAAGCCACCATCTTTAGGGTTGTGCTAGATGATAAACAGGCAGTGAAGACCTCTGAAGCTGCCTCGTCCACAACTTTCTGATACAACTGCAGTTTAAGCTAACCCTGAATAAATAAACTATACATATTAGGCTGTCATAAAATACACACTTTTTCGTTTCTTTCTGGTTCTAGTGGCAGGAAGAGCAAATTGTGCTTTAAAAATGGCAGAATGGATCATGACTAAAAAAGACATTATTTACTGGCTTGGGGGTGCTGGGGGCTCCTATCTTAGAGAAAAACCACTGGCTTCTGAAAACTGTTGAAAATTTTCTTGGAGGACTGAATAGTAACAGCAACATAGTACTCTGCTGCTTGCATTGTTACCAGGAAAGCACAGGCATTGAAAGCAAACAGGTCCTTAGCAGAAGTATTTTAAACCATTGACTTTATTAAAATACTTAATACACAGTTTGTAGAGAAATGTACTTACATTTTCTGGAAACTCCATTGAAACCAAATTTTAACTATATACTTAACAAATGACAAAATAGTGGATGGATTCATGGCTGTACACCAAAGAGTAGACAAGTTAGGGTTTTATTATTATTATTATTATTTTCCTGGCACAGTCTCTTCTTTGCTTCCTAGCTTCAATCTCCGAGTATCTAGTAGCAGAAGAAGGGAGTTTAAATTTCTCACAGCATTAGAACCCGCCTGGTGAAACTCCATTTGTTTTCATCAGATTCTTCATTCTACCCTTCCCCAGGTGCTTCCTTTTCCAGAAAGCACAGGTGATTGACCTCGCTAAAAAGCTACCAGGTTGTAGTGCAAGAAGAGTTCTACAGTCAAATGTGAACATGGAGCTCTAAACTAGTTCTCAGTGTCATTACTCTTTCCAAATATTCATTTCAAGCTGAACATGGAAAAAAGACACTGTCAAAATACAAGAAGGGCCACAACGCATTCATGAACTTGGTGGAACACACATGGAAGACAGCCTGTAGTGCTGCTGCTCTAAAGTAAAAGGTAAATCAGAAACTAAGTCTTGTTGAGATACAAGATGCAAGGGCTCAGAAGGAGACAAAAGGAGATGATCTGGATACATCCCTAGAATAATGAAATGTCCTAACTCGTTTAAAATGTTGTAATCATCATAGACATTGCAATTACCCTAGACGATGAAGATCACTGGCAAAAAAAGTTATGACAATGTCAATGACATGAGTATAATCTAGGGGAAAATACTTATACTAAGTGAAGAAATAACTGTGTGTTTCAATGCAAGATGCACAGAGGTTGCATAGGTTTTCACATCAAATTCATAAGGCTCTTTTTTAGAAGATAATTTTGCAACCTTGCATAGGTGATATTGTATCTTTTCTATAGATAATACACAGAAAGTATGTACAGTTTGCTGAACACATTTTTTCCCCTCGCTTTTTTTTACCACAGTATAAAAAGTAACTTATTTAACTTCTTCGGTTCTCTAAAACACATACAGAATATCCCAGAAAAAGACACTAGGAATGCCATCTAAATGATACCATGTGTATTTATACAACAGGTTGAAACAACTGGAGAAGCCACTACAGAGCAGTTTAGTTCCCATAGGAAAAAAAATACTGCAGGAATTCATTTTGTTTACAAACATTAAAATTCATTTAAATAGAAATATATTTTAGTTATTATTCCAAATTATTGATGTTGACTAATCAGATCCCTGAATGGGTGGATGGCTCTTACTTACACATCAGGTAAACTATATAAACAGCCAAACAGATCCCTGCTTGTGAGAAGTACAGTAAACTTTAAAATCTGCATTAGTTTGGCTTCTAATTAATCCCAGCTCAGAGCAGCTCCACCATTAGACAACCAGAGTGCAGCCTCTCAAAATTAATGTTATGAACAACCGTCAGCGCACTGCAGCAAGAGCCATCAGGGTATCTGCTTCTTCATTTGGTATGAGAGAAAGTCAGTTAGTAGATTAGGATGCTATCATAGGAGAGCCTACCCCACCTCTGAAAAGGAGCATCCTGTTCCCCGGGATGCTAACTCACCTCCAGAAATGCTTTATCTTTGTCCTGCAATTATCTTAAACAGGAGACTTTCCTTGGGACATGGCTCTTTTCCACTGAAATTACTTTCTCCTTTACACAGGAGTTGTCCGGCATTTCTTTCGCCATTTTGTGCCTGGATCTAAGACATCGCTATTAGTACTGTTTATTACTCTTGCATATCACAGTGAAGAGTACTTTTTAATAATATTTACAATGGTATCACTGTGGAGAAGTAAGCCCTGTACTAGAAACTGTCTCATAACAGAGACCTCAACACTAAGGATTTGGTGTGTATTCCTTACCTACAGAAAAACTTAAAAGGCAAAGCTAAAATCAGCCCACTATACATTTGGTGTGTTAGGTTCAAACAGGGGGGAAAAAAACAGACACACACAGAGCACATTTCCCTTCAAAAGGATGGTGCCATTTACAAGAAGAATTCACTTTTTTTAATATTTCAACAACAAAAACTCAACTAATTTTAAAATTAGTGAAATCTAAGAAAGCTTTTTTTTTAAGCAACACTACACAAACAACATTGCTGTTTGCTGTTAAACACAAGTCTCAGAAATGCAGGGAAACTATGATAAATTATACTATGGATGACAAATCCCAACCAGTTGAATAACAATAATAAAAAAACACTTTTTTTTTTTAAACACAGCTTCTAAAAGTACAGCATTCCGATGTTTTCTCAGTTCCAGATTGCTGACATTATAAATTAAAGGTGAAAAGATATCCGTATATAAACAAGGCAGCTTTCCATTGATTCCACTGTACTGTTCTTGTCTAAACCTTTGGAAATTTCATCTTCAGATACCACAACATACGGCTGAATTCTTCAGTTACAAAAGAATGTTCATTCATGATGTGGAATTTGAAAAAAAACACACCTAAGTATTTACAGCAATTCAGATTTTTTTTTCCCTCCAGTCCTCACACTTTCATTTCACCTCTGCACAGCTGTAAACATGCCATCCGCTGAGATCAAAGCCTTACGTTATGGTACGCGGCCTCTTGGGTGGCGGGGGCGGCATGAGTTCGGTGTCAGGATCGAGGTGGTGCTTCCGTGTCTGTCCTTGAGAAGCTGCCGTACACCTATCAATGAACTCAAACAGCATCTCCTTTGTGACTGGATTTTGGATACTGTTACATACAGCTGGGAACAAAGAGCATATTCTGAAGTTACTAAACCAATCTGCTGCAGTCAGTGCTTGAATAATTTGACCCCCTCTTTGCAAAATAAATAAAATTTATTTGGCATAAATATTGAGCCTTAAACATGTATTTTTGCAAGATTATTGTGTCAGGAGTCAAGTGTCTCTGCTTTGCCCCAGAGGGCTGTGAAGCACAGAGAGCAAAGCACTGTTGCCACAACAAGCATCTATCTCATGCTGAATTACTCTTTGTAAAACAAACTACAAAAAGAAGCATATAAAAGTATGTGTGTGCATGTGTGTGTCTGTGTACATATATGTGTATATAGGCTTCACACAGTAACTATAAAAAATGCCAAGAACTGACATTCGATCAAGGCAAGTGACAGCAACAAAGGTCTCGTGAAATTGGCTTTACAATGCTAACCGGATCATAATAGATTAAACAAAACTGGCTAAAATTGAAAAACTTGGAATTAAAGTCACTGTTTTCCCCCTACTAAGTACTACAAATACTATAAAACCACAATGTGCAGTACTTATTTTATTACCCATATATCTTCATGTAGCAGAAAGAAAATAGAACATATATAAAATGTTTATGCTTGTAAAAAGGTTCAATTCACTTTAAATAAATGGATTTTTTTAATACTTTTCCTATGCAACTTTAATTTCCTTAGTTAATCATGAGACTTAGGGAGAAGGAAAAAAAAATCCCCAAAGAGCAAGAAATTAAGTAGGAGTCCTATGACTATCCTGAAAAAAAGTATAAATATCATTAAAAGATAGTGCATTGCACAAAAAATATGGCCACGGTATGTATGCAATTTCATGCAAAACAATCTATTGACCTCCTACATTTCTGAACAAAATTAAAACTCCCTACGATTGCCTTGAAATATAGCACTGTTACGAGTAACAATCAACTTACAATTTTCTGACCTTTAGAAACACTCCTTTGCTGCAGAACCATTCACAGCATTAATTTACAATTAATAAAACATCTTCCTAGCATTATTTTTTGATTATCATATTTATTTTTGGTGAAAACATGCTTTAAAAGTTCTACTATTTGTAACTTCAGCAGTTAAAAAGCATTTTGATTCTAAGTAGTTTGGGGAAAAACTTTTTTCAGTTTGAAAGGGATCATAATTCAAAAGCAAGATGGAGACAGACATTTATTTTGTTGCTTTTCAACCATGGGGGAAAAAATAATAGTATTTTTCACCATAAGATAGTGAACAGAGGCGAGAAAGGATATAGAGAAAGGAACAATAGAAGTCCCAAATGGGAAAATGGAACTTTTGGAGATTTCAGAAATAGTCGAAAATGAAAAATGCAAGCCAAAAGAAAACTTTCTGTTCTGAAATTTCCCCATGGAAAATTTAAAATGTTTCTTATAAAATATTTCTTCCTGGGGCATTTTGTTTAGGAAGTTGGTGATGTTTTGGTGGGGAAAAGAACAAGAATAATATTTCAACTGCTCTAGAAAAGGAAAAAAAGGGCAGTTGCATATGCCCTTGAAAAAAAAGGAAAGGAAAGAAGAAGGAATATGGCACTACTCAGAAGAGAAAATTCCAAGGAAAAATAACTGTTGAAGCAATAAGGTGAAGAGAAATTTAGGTCCTGGTGGCAAAAAGAAGTCATTGTACTTCTATGAGTTTTGTGGCCCATTCCTCTTCCCCAGACAGGACAGTTCAGCAAGGATTTCAGCTACAATCTGAGCTGGTGCCCTAATTGTGCCAACAGATTTATTGTCACCCGACCAAATGACTGTATTTTATTTTTTCAAGAAAAACTGCTTACTGCTCAGGCAGAAATGAAAGTGGTAGAATGGTTTACAGAAAATCCTACATGTTATATATGTATGTTCTAGTAAATAGCATGGTCTTAAATATGACTAAACTTCATTTTGGCACTAAACAAAAGTCAATATCAACATGACTATTGTCGAACATACTATTCAGCCTTGCCCACTATCATTCAAGTTCTTAAATTCCAACCTGAAAGTAAACAACAGTGTTTTATTTACAGAACTTGAACAAATGATTTTCTGTATGAGAACATAAAAGTATCACAGTTATATAGGGATATGCCCACATCCTTCATTTCTTTCTCTCTTCTTTGCTGGAAATACTATTTTAGGACCTGAGATGACATTTTTTTCCTATTAATTTTCTATCCCATCTGACAAATAATGCTTTTGGTGTTTTGAACAGAGGTGAAATCATCATAGATTTTTTGTTCAACTCGTAGTGTGCCAGTTTGCATTATATCAGTACAAGCCAACACAGCGCTAGGAATAGAGGTTTGTTAGTTAACTACTATTGCAGGGCTATTGCAAATAAAAATGGTCTTGGATCTCATTTAAAAGGCATATCCTACCATTTAAAAATCTGTCTGAATGAGTGTTTGCAGTTCTGCAAAGACATAGGCACTTGTTTCTCTATTATCTTTGAAATACTGCCTCTAAGTTTTTGTTTAACTGGCTTCATTAAACAATCTGGTTGAAGCCAAAGGACTCATGGTATATAAACTCTAAACATGACACAAGCCTTTGCAAGGTGAGGACCTACTATTGTAAGTTATATACATTAGGACTCAAAATAGGTATGAGAATGCAGAGTACCTTTCCTCCTTAAGCTAGAACAGAGTTAAGAAATTAAACTTGGAACCTAAAAAACTTTTAAAGAAAATTATTCTACTCACCCATGGCAGTGCTGTACGCATTTGGAAAGCTCTTGTCTATTCTTTGTCTCATGAAGACCCAACTGTTGTTTTCAAACTTGCACTCTATAATTTTATTGTCATACTGTTTCAGTTCTTTTGTCACCTGTTTAAAAAAAATAGTTTGGGATAAACATATTTTATTTCATGTTTCTTCTTTCTTTTTGTGATAAATAATAGAAGATCAGAAGCTGCTCTGTATTTCTCAGTAACATGCCTCCATCCTACACAAAAAACTGCACAGACTACATCTCCATTATACATATGCTCAGCTACTCAACATTTTAAAAATACTTTTCGAATTTGCTGTTAATATAGAGCAATTATATTATGCTAAAACATCAGCAGCTCTAGTAGAGGGGAAAAAAAGTCACTTCTGGCCCAAATGCAAATGGGTTTCCATGGGAATAAACTGCTTCCAGTGTAAGTGCTACTGCCAGCCTAAGTGCACGAAACGTATTATCCATGTTTCATCAACCTTCTTTGTTGAAGGTCTCAAAGCCAAATGTCAGATTTCAGTACCAGAAAGAGCTTAGGGAAAATCATTCCACTCCTTATATTATTACAGATTTTCCTTTTTTCTTCATTTTTCTTTAAAATATAAAATCATAACTCCAGAATAATATGGGATTTCAGATCACATACGTTCAAATATCCTTCAGGCCTCATTGCACTGATTCATAGATCTGTCAGCCGCCAATATCCTGAGTTCTTTGTCTTTCTATTTGGCAACATGGGGTGTTTTGGAAATGTAGTTTGTATGCTCTGGACTTCCTAGCTGTTTTGGCTACTTCATCCTATGCATCCTAATCTATGACACAATGCAAAATATTCAAGTAACCATGGTAACTTGAGATCCTTATCTAATGCTTTAACAATTTTACCCATACACTTTATTTTGTTCCAAAGAGCCTCTTCATAAGTATAAACCTGTATTTAACTGCTAGTTGGGGTTAACTCTGTTATAGCTCACCAGTCAAAAGCTATACAAGGTAACATAACGTTTCAGATCCTATGGATAAGTGCTCTTATACAAGAGATTGGTTATTTCAGTTCATTAGCATAATTTTTCATCTCTGTTGTCTACTTACTCATGAGTAGTGACATGTGAATTTACCACTGTCAAAGGGATACAGATTTGAAAAAGGCCATGACGGTCTATAGACAACTTAATAGCACATACACTGAAAAGGCCCAAGAACCTGCTTTGCATTAATTTCCAGATAAAGGCAATTAATTAAGGAAACTGGGCCCTGAACAAGGACTCACGGTCCCCCTCCACTGCATGGAACAGGTCTTATCCTTAAACTGATAAGCAGAATCATAACATTTTGCTTGGTATTTACTCTGAATACTGCTGCTCATTCCAGGGAGCCCTGGGATTTTACTTGTCAAGTGAAAATGACACTGTGAGACAATTTTGTTAAACCTGCTTATGACTGAGGCCTGCTACAGCATAAGGCTGACACACAGAGTCAGCAGTACGATTCCGTCTCCCGCATTATTTTTTCATCCATTCCCTCACCCGCAAAAAGCTTTTCTCTAAAATCATTTAACCTCTTCAACAAAGTTTGTGTCTGCTGACAATCACCAGGATGGAAATAACCAATTACCCATATTATCAGTCTTTTCCTTTTTAGCACTTTCTGCACAGCACATTGGTTCTTTACATACCTGTTGAAAAGCTATATACAGTCCAGATGTTTGACTGACACATGCAGTGGACATATTTATGTTTCATTAGTGTATTCAGGAAAACACAACATCCTTTTCTAACCCCCTATGGATATATAAACAGAGGAAGCAACTTTTGCCTGTGCAGTGATTTGGGAAGGTATATTACTTTGAAAACAGCTGCACAGTGGAATTGGCGGCAGTGTGGAGGGTACAACTCTGTGTCTGTCTTTCTGCCAAAGCAGAAAAATGCTGGAAAGACCACCTACTCAAGAGAAATATATAAAACTGCAAGCAATTACTTCAGCTAACCATCTCATAAGGCTTTATCAGAGTTTATCATTCTCCTAGTGTTTGGATGCTCAGAATAGCAATAAATTATGTGGCAGCACTATCTGACTGTGGCAATTAAACAGTATTATTAACTATCTATAGTTGCTTGGCCATTCATTAGCAATCTGGGAGATAGATCTTTCCAGCAAATATGAACACCTGCCAAAGCACTGACTTAAATGAATCTTCCTGAAAGAAAAGTGGTGATCATAGTTTTTAACAATTGCAAGTTGTAGCAATTATCTTAGAAAAGAAGAAATACAGCACCTATTGTTTCCTGTATTATGTCAAGTGATCTCAGTCTTGTAAAAGCACCTATAGTAACATTTACATACATTTGGGGAACTGTTGGGCATTTGATCAAGACTACAGGTACTCTGCACACAGCACACTTGCAGCATTAAAATACTTTTCTACTCCTGTATCTTGGCAGAATTCTGTATGTGCATTGTCTATGCACAGGACTGAAGAAGCGACTGAACAAGCCCATAATGATCCTTGCATCTATAATCTGCACCCTACATCTACATACCACATGCATGCTACTTTCTGGTATTTAGCTTTAAAGAGGGACAGGGAACCTTCAAATCTGACTGTCTTGAATTCCCTTCCCTTTGCAAATTTCCTTCTGAGATGTTCTGAATGGTGCTGTCCTGATTCTCCCTTTGCAGTACTGGGTTCAGCCCTTTTTCTCCCCATGAGTATTACAGTTTGCAAGGGTATCTTTTGTTCCTGAAAGGTACTTCCTCCAGCTTGTGCTTAACAGCAGTGGGAGAAGTGTCTTGAGAATGATGGCAGTCCTCAGCCAAAACAGCAATCCTCATTAGCAGAGATGCTTTTGGTAGGATGCCAATGCTTCTGCCATATTGTTGATAAATCCCTTGAACCAGCATCCAGTGATTTTAAATTGGAAACTTCCATCACACTAAGGACTCTGTGGAGCCTCCCTTAATTAAATATTTATTCCCTAGCCTATTTTCAGAGAGCCAGTCAGAATCAGAATCCCAGAGGAAGACCTGTGAGACACAGGGCTGTCAGAGGGGCTGTACATCAGGACACTATTTCTGGTTAGGGCCACAACTGTGTCCTGGGGAAGGATGAACACCAAGCTGTAAATCACTTCCCTACAAGAAGGCAAGTGCTCCACAGGAACACTCACTGTTCCTGACTGCATTTGATCTAGTTATCAGGAACCAGCATCCTCACCCAACAGGAATCACCCACCAAAAACACAGATGGCTTCCTGTTGGAAACTCACTCACCACATCACTGCTAGATTGCTGGATGTGACAGAAAAAAGTGGGCAAGAGCTGCATCTCTCTTTTGGCAATAGCTGTCCATCAAATAGGACCTGACGTAACATAAGGCCATGCTCTAAGAACGTCGGATTATATGAAGAACACAGCTATCTTTTCCTCCCTGCCGAAAAAGGTTTCCCACTGCCATCACCATCTATGTCATTCACTGTGAAAAGCTTTGGGGTGTTAAAGTTATTCCTTTTTGCAAGAACGAAGAAAGTCAAAGTTTAGGAAATCTCCCACTTTCCATTCTCCCTTCATCCCCAATTTTCTGAAAAAAATTCAAAATACAAAAGAAAGTGAAGTATCTAACCCAACTCAAATCATTTCACCTAGCAGAGTATTGTAGCCATTTTGAGATGAATCACAACAGCTTGTTTGTATGCAGCCATATTTTATAGTCATTTAGACCACAATGTGAAAAAGTTGAAAAAAGAGGAGAAACCAGTGACCTAGAATGCAGTTAGCTCCTGTGAGAACAGCTATATTATCTGTGCTGACTACCAATGGTCAAGGATTTTGTATATTTTTGTGCACTCATACAGTGCACTTTATCATCAGACTGGGCCATAATTCCACCAGTTGAGTCATTCTTTCCCTTACTTAAAGCATGTATATTTTCCCTGAAGATTTCATTCAAACATCAGTCCCTGACTTACTAATAAGAATGAAATTCCTGTGTAAGCTGCTACTTCACATAAGAGATAATAACAATAAGAATTTAGATTTTAAGGTAATTAAGCTAATATTTCAGACAGTGTGCTTACAACAGGAAAACTCAAACTTATAAATGCGTCTATTTTCCCCACATTCAAGTTCTTTTGAAAGACCTGACTGAAAGAAGTCCTGTGCTATGTTTCTATATGCATACTTTTTTCAAAGCAATTAAAATGATTTTATTTCAGTAAAATAAATAACCCACTTTAAAGGCAGTGATGTTTGTATGGAAAACCTTAACACATTTCCATTCCTTTCTCTCTTTAAATTGCCTTTTTACTGTACTTTCCCCTCTGTTACCAAACATTTATGGAAAGAAAATCATTCTGCAATTCACCTGTTTCTATTGCTTATTCCACATCTGAAGCCATCAGCCTATTTCTGAGATCCCAGAAGAAATGATCATAATGGCAGACACAGAAAATGTTAACTTCCATGAGAGAACAAATGAGCAAAAGCAGCAGTTGAATTCTTATGAAATGAGAAAGATCTTTATTTCTATGCTTTTATTTCTTAATACCACAGAATAAAAAATGGAATCATAACACACAGGCAAGATAGACTCTAAACGTAATGGCTTTCTATTTTCTAAGCAGAATCAACTTTTATAATAGCTAACACGCAATGAAAGCGCTCCTTTTTGCTATGCTCAAGTACCCAAACAGGTTTTGGGCTTTTTGTTGATTTTAACACAAGTTCCAATGGCTGGAGTGAAGAAAAGCTTAGCGCTGTCATGTAAAGTCTGGAAAGTAATTCTCCCTCTCTCCAATAATATAACTAACTTCTCTCCATTAGGATCCATTCTCATGGCCAAAGCAAACAAAACAGTCAAGGCAACACATCCCAAAATAAACCACCAGCTGTGGGTGCATGAGGGGGAAGCCTTTGGGTTGCTTCCGAGTCTCCTGCTGCAAAAGCACTGACGCCCACATCACTACTCAGCCAGTCTGCAAAAAGTAAACCACACTTTTCTAAGACAAGTGTCAAAAGAATTTGAAGTTTATGAGCTCCTGATCCTGGATGTTACAGGGTACATTCAGGCACAAATAAGAGTTTATGAAATGAGACCTCTCAACAGAATACCACATCTCAAATTCTGATTTCTATATTACTTTCAAATGCTGTGACTGCCCTATACCACTCTGGTAAAGTATTAAAGACATCATTTCAAAACTTCTCAAGCAATATGGAACATCCTAGAGAACAGAGAGAATTAATCTGTCCATGGGTACTATGACCGCGGCAGCAAGAACATCATCTGAAGACCAGGGAGAAGCAATGACAACAGCCAGGGAATGAAAAGAACAATTACATGGGAATTTGAGGAAATGCAGAGTGGTCAAGTCTTCCTGAAGGAATTGGATGGAGACAGAAAGGAAGAAACAACAATAACAAAATAAACAACAACTTCTGAAAGTATAAAGATAAGCCAAACTCAAAATGAGACAATTTGAAGGCTGAAGACTTAAAGGTCATAAGCAAACACCAAAGAGTATCATGTCAAACCAAGCCCACTGAGAGGAAACAAGCTGTGAGAAACAGGGTTCCTGTTTATTTTAGGAGTATACCTAAAACAAAGCTTCCAATGATTTAAGTGCATGCACACCCTTCCAGGAGGGCGATGCGCAAGGACTGTAGAGGTAAAGTATTTCCATGAGTGATTACAGATGAGGACACGAATATAAGAAATTTCAATGATTTGATTAAGAACATCCAAGAGAGTCAATGACCAAGGTGTTATCAGAGTCCCACACCTGCAGGGCATGATGCAGTACACCATAGACATAACCAGGTTATTCTGCCAGCACGTCCTCCTAATACTCAGAGAGCTTTTCAGACCTGGCTTGGGCATAGCCCTGAGCTCACTCGAGCCTGCTCACCCTTAGCCTGCCGAACTTCCCCGTTCCTCTTCAAGTTGGCTGTCACCTGTGCTTAGCAGGGGCCAGCCTCGTGGCAGGCCATGCATTTAAGGGTGACAACAGGCAGAAACACTCAGCCCTAAAAATCTGAAATTTAAACTAGGTCTGAAGAAGCTAGACCTCTAGGCCTCAATACCGAATGCTTTTGATACAAAAAATTCCCAAAACAAAAAGAAACAACTCTCTAACTTTTAAATATCCTTTAAAACAACTTTTTTCCCCTTTCAGGTAAAGTATCTCGTGTTATCAGGGTAAAAGCAAAGCCTTCCAAGGAAGTGTAAAAATATAAGCGAGGGTTATTAAAAGCCTGCTCATACAATTAATATACACAGGACCTCAAATATTAACATTGCCAACTACAGAAGTTAATTGGTTAAGTGCTTCATATTTTTGTTCAAGCCAAAATAGATTTTATGATGTAATTTAATATCCATATCTTAATATGGTTTAAAAGTTTATTTAATCTTCTGGATAAAATGTTGGAAGTGTTGGAAGTAAAATAAAAGCATTGGTAACTAATTCAATTGCTAAATTACACATACTGGTTGTGCGTGTTTTTAAGTAATATA
This sequence comes from Apteryx mantelli, assembly GCF_036417845.1. Taxonomy (NCBI): domain Eukaryota; kingdom Metazoa; phylum Chordata; class Aves; order Apterygiformes; family Apterygidae; genus Apteryx; species Apteryx mantelli. The sequence goes on along the minus strand of NC_089980.1, from coordinate 98,391,404 downwards.
TTACCCAATAAACAGTTATCAGCTTGGGTAAACACAATGCAGCTGATATGTTTATTCAATATTAAAGAAGGCTCTTAAGTGTAACTACACGGTATCTTGTGTACATAAGAAATGGAAGTGCTCCAATTTTCAGACCTCATTCCTGGAAAGGAACATTAAGAAGTATAAAAAATTTTAACATTTTTGTTCACAGTGAACCACATTGCTAACACCAAGCATTAGAAAAATCATGGAATAAGCCAAAAAAAAGTGGGAGGGGAGAGGAGGGGAGGAGGGAGAAAGAGAGACGTTTTAAAATCACATGAACAAGGTTCTTTTTTTAAACTGTGTGTTTTTTGTTTTTTTTTTTTACTTTCAATGTCTAGCACTCATGGTTCATGATTTATTCTTTCTTGTTAACATATGAGAATAAGAGATTCTCTGAAAACATCCTATATATAATATTTTCAAATATGGATACAATTTTCTGATACATAGATAAGGATGGAGTTTTGGGGTTTTTTTCTGACAACTGACTGATGGCAACGTCAGAAATAAAAAGCTCTCCCCTTATCAGTGATATTACAAGGTTAATGACTCTCTGTGCCAGCTAGAAATAGATTTCTTAATGTATCCTGGAAGGTCTCCTGCACACATGACCTTACAGCACCATTTGAACTATCTGCAAGACCTGTACAAGAAACCAGTGCTTTTTCTGAACTTTGAGACTCTCAGAGGAACAGAGGTATCTGCAGTAAAGCAGATCCTCCCTGACGGGCGAGTGAAGAGTTAACAGGACTGAAGTTTGTCAATTGATATGCAGAAGAACTGATAGCACAAGAGCTGACCTGCGCAAAGCTGTTGAACAGAGGACTTAACAGGACTAAAGTCGTCTACCAACCGATATGCGCAAGGACTGATATGCGCAAGGCTGCGGAATGATTAACAAGACTGGAGAAGTGAAGTCTGCCACCTGGAATCCGCACGGACCCCCGGGGAGGGGAGAAGCAATACGGAGGTGCTGGGGTCTTGCCCCCCAAGCAGGCAAACAGACAGTCCTGTGATTGTGAAACTCGCAAAAGTCAGCAAAAGCAGTGTTTGCCCAGAGCCCCAGCCGTATAAAAAGAGACTTGGGAGCTAGGAGAGTTTGAGCAGGGACGGGAACGTGACCTGATCATCCTCTCCGGCTGGACCTGAGTATCCCCCCCTCCCCTTTTCCTGGGACGCTGGGTTAAGGTAACTCCTCGAGGTTGAGAGTCCTCTCACTAGGAGAGTGAACAAGAAAGCTTTCAAGTAGGGATAAGCAGTCCTTCCAATTAATAACACAGTAATCGACGGTTTCAGGTTATCCTTTCTAAATTAGTAACTGATGGTTTTCTGTTATCCTTTCTAAATTAGTAATCGCATTATTTTAATGGATGTTACTAATCCAAGAACTTGTGTGAGGAAATAAACATCTTTTTTATTATTATTATATTACTGTCTCAGTCGTTGCTATCGAACCTTCATAGTATGACAGTGTGACACTCCCCTTGCAACTGTTTCACCAAAGACTGCTAGACTTTGATGGGGGAATATATATGTGTTTGCACAAATGTTTTGTTTCTTGATGACGTAAATTCTTCAAGATATGGACCTTTTTCTAATACTCAGCTGAGACTTGGCGCACCAAGAATAATGATGCCACTAATAATCACTAAGGTCAATCCTGAAACTTGAGGACATTTGTCAAAGTACCAAAGAAAACCAGGCAGATGCAAGCAAAGCAGTAGAATATCACAGAAAACTGCAAAACCGATGAGCAGATTATGCAAAAGCAAATAAACGACAAAAAAAAAAATCTTTGGAGCAAAGGACAAAGAATACACTGGAGGTTTCTGAAGCAAGCTACCCCCTCACAAGGAATGTAAGCAACTGAACGAGGAGAAGATAGGGCCAGCTAAACCAGCAAGGATACGCAGTGAGTTGACAGAAAAGCTGTAATGATAACATAGCAAAGATTCTAGGAGGAAACATCTCACCCGTAGACTGAAATATTGTGAGAACTTGTGGGTTGTGGGTATTTCCACTCATGAGGTAGCTCATAAAAGCCAGTCTTTGCCCCAATTTCTGCTTTACTCACTCAACACTGCTTTTGCGAAAGGGAGCCAGCCCTAAACTGGGACCACTTTATGCTAAGAAACAAAGATCCAGATAGAAGAGTCATGCATAAATAATAAATAATAGACTTTGAAAACAACACTTAGCTCATTCATAAATTATGAATTTCATAACAGTTAGTATTCTCAGTTCGCAAATGGGGAAACAGAGAGAGACAGTTTGTGGTCACACAACAGGTAAAGCATTTACCCAGCATCAAGTTCTCTAAACCCTATCTTAATTACCCTTCAGGTACTTGCTCTCATGCTGCCAAGAAATCCAGGGACACAGGGCTGTTGACATATCTTTAATAATTTATCAGCAAAACACAAAACAAATCTTCCAGAGACAAAACAATGTTGTCACTATTTTACAGCCTTTGGCAACTCTATTGCTATACTCCAAAACAGAAGAAAAAAATCCAGAAGACGACTGTGTCAGAAGACACAGGAGAGTTTAGGAGAATTTATTCTGACATTTTTCTGTCTTTTGTGTGTTGGACTTTACTCGTATAATAATGGCTCTTTTAATAAATGTTTGTTTATCATACAGAGATTTTACAGTGTACCTTCTCGATTGTTTTCATCTTTTCTTTACACTCAGTTCTTCTTACTGTAGTATTCTAAGTTTATCTCATTTTATCTGTCCTCCTTACATTTTACAAGTGCCTTCACTTCTTGTCACACTACTTTGGATGGGTTTACAATGAGCATCTCTGTAGCAATGCTTCTAATGTAGCAATCAGAAGCTTCTAATCAGTCTTTCTGTATAGTCAGAAGAAAAAAAAAATACTTCCACTATTCATTCGGCCCCAGCTGTAAAAACTCTTAAGTTGTATACCTCTAAGCAGAATCATAAGATCAATTAGCCTGCATTAGTGTTCTCAGGACTTGGCCCTAAAGTTACTTCTAGTCATTGCTTATCTAGGCTCTGAAATGTTCTTTGAAACAACATTTTTCTTACTCTTTCTAAAAAACATCAGCTGACAACAGAATAAACCAAAATAAATTTAAACTAGAACGCAAAGTAGCACATAATTGCAAGTGAGTCTTTTAAACCCACCTTCACTTTTAACAACACGCAGCTTTCAAATGACAACCATTATGAATCATGTTCTTTCCCTCCATTTAGCTCCCAAAGAAGCTAGTTTTATATGCTTAAAGGTTTTTTTCATAAATCAAAATTCACCACTGAGAACAATTATGTTAACACTACAAGAAAATTTGTTTGCTTTGTTAAATTGAGCTTCAAAAGCATCAGTTGAACATATATTTGTGATTACAAGTAATGCTTATTCTTATATCCATTCAAAATGTTTACTTTATTACAGCTTATTATAAATGTACTGTCTAAAATGCAGCAGCATGACTGTTCAATTTCCAGGCCATAATTTTATGATAATCATATGTAATATATTCATGTGTCTACTCCCCTGCCTAACAAAGCCCAAACTGGTTTGTTAGCAGCTCTGCTCTCCCTATGGCTCAAATTTCTTTGCCTCAGAACATTACTGAATAACAACATTACAAAAGATTTAATCATAATTTTGCTTTATATTCCTACATTACAGTAAGCATACAAAGAAACATATAACATTGGAAGCTGAATTTGGTATACTGACATTATCAAATATTGGTATCTAAGTGATACGTAAATTATTAAACATGCTATGTGAGCATTGTTAGAACGGTGGGGGTAGGGAGTAAGGCTGTAAATTTATAAATGTTTTCAACATCTAGAAATGCTATTACTACTTGAAAATGTTGAGATGGATGATAGAGAATGTGCAAAGACCAGACCTAAGTGTGAGACCTAAGAATGTGTGAAGACCAGAACTAAGTAAACTTGCTTTTAATCTCCAATATTTAACATGCTTTTCAGTTTTTGTCTAGGACACATTTACAGAAAGTAGTCAATGTTTTTTTCTTAATAGATTTCAGAGGTATTTTCTAGTAATTGATAAACCTGACACTAGACCATACAGAACATACAAAGAGGTTTAAGGGACTTGTCAGAACTAAAAATTCAGACAGTCCCTACCACCAGTGGTTTGTCTCCTAGTGGTTTGGCTCCTGTCTTAGGAGCCAAGCCCCCTAAGAACCAAAAGGTCAAGCTAGGGAGGATAGCTCTGTCTTGTTCATTGTAGCTTTTATACAATACTTGTAATATTTAGTATTTTTAAAAGAGCACCAGATCTTGAAATTACACAAGGGTCTTAGATTAGAATAATATCTTATTTTTTAAAGTAAGTTTTCAGTTTTTGTACTTATGGATAAGAAAGAACAAACTTTAAATTTTCAAATATAAAATGACAAAAAAAGTCAAACTGCAATGATTTTTAAAATCTGGCCATTTGGAGGGGCAAGGCTTACACCAATTGCTAAGAGCTTGGAGTTCACAACACTGCTGACTCAACCTTCATTTTTGTAATTAGTTTCAGGTTACTACTAGGACCACTTAAATGAGAAAGCTGATAAATGCTTTAACAAAACACTGCAATAATATAAAACACAAAACCAAGAAGAGCCAAACAATAACAACAACAACAACAAAAAATCTGTTCAGCAGTGCTATACAATCAAAAAAGCAAAGATGTAGGAAAATAAGTGGTGAATGACATTTTAGGGATATTGTACAATTTTCATTGCATTTTTAACCATTCTAAGATTTCAATTAGAAGGAAAATAAGCTTTTAACTCTTTTCATTACTGATATTACTATCACACCATAAACAGATCAGTGGCTGCTGCCTTAATGTAGGTTTTCAAAAATTAGATTTGATCAAAGCAACTGCTGTAGTGAAAGTCCTCAACTGCCCTAACTCACTTCTCAAATGTCTTTATAGCTTTGAGCCGGCATGAACTCCCTCCCTTTCTTAAATAGTTTGCCTTAAACTTCAAAGCCTAACTGGCTTTGAAGATAAAATCATGGAAAACCTTTTTACTTCTTCTTTAAAAATCAATTAAAGACATTCAGTATAAGCTCACCTATAATCTAAAATCTAAGTGTGCTGGTCTTCTTGATCACCGTGGGACTATAGAAAGGAAGGGGCCAGATAGGGGAGTAATGGTGGTTCATGTACTGCAAATCGTTTTACGGTGCCTGCCAGCTGATGAGGTCAACTGCCTAAAAAGAAAGGTAAGCAAGGGCAAATTTATCAATGGCAAAAATTTGATGGCAAATGAGGCAGTAGGGAGGTTCTTACTGCTCTGCCTTTCAGAGCATGCCCCTCTTTTCCACTCCTTGTTATTAATGAATCTGCGCATCTGGGAAACCAGATTTCCCAGGACACCATGGTAATGCGTGTTGGGGTGGGGAGACAGGCAGACTGCAGTAATTGCGAGGCAGAGGAACACACCGTAATTGACACACAACATTTATGGACTTAGAAGAACTACAGTCGGCTTCAGAGGATTTTATGGATTTTGCCAGAGGCGATCTGAGAAACCTCTGAACTTCTTGGTCTGTTTGGGCAGCAGTCTATGTAGACAAATCAATATGAATTTTATCCGAGTTTCTGCTTTGCCATCAACTAAACAGGATTACAACTTTGAATGATAAGTGCTGACAAAAAGACATACTTCACGGTTTGATAGTTGGTCTTCCCGTATCCCTGAAGGATAGGAAATTTGGGAAAGCCCTCTGTACCTGAGCACAGCTTTCCTGGCTTTGATCTTATACTTTCTTATTGTATGGTAGATCAATAACAAAATAAACAAGGAACAAATTTTTAGTCTTCATTCTTATTTCACAAAATGACCTCAGCCAGTTAGCCTACGTGAGCTAAGACAAGCAAACCAAAGAGAAGTCTCTTGGGTTTTCTAACCAGATGACACTTTCCAAAACCTCTGCTCATAAAGCTCTGGTCTGCAAAGAATTCTGCATGGACTGACCCTTAAATCCTCCAGAATTCAGAGTCTAATTTGAGCTCTCTACTCAAGTGCTTAAGTTTTGTTTGAGTGGTCCTCTTCCCACACCTGAGGCCCAAGACTGAAACAGTATTAGTTCTTTAACACATACAACTTAAAAAAAAAAAAATTGATTTGCTTCTCACATGAGGTAACAGCATGACAAGCAACATCATAAACCCATTCTAGAGACAGCTAAACACAACAGAATTCTTTAATATTCCAGTCAGGAAAAAATCAGCAGGAATAAATTAATCTTTAAAGGCTTTTCTCTGCAAGAATCAGCAGCACTGGAAAGAGATAAGAAAAGAGAAATAGTAAACAAGTAATAGCATGGCACTTCTGTAACCTGTTGCCTGAGATTCTCAAAGTATGTTTTTAAACATATAAACCAACTTCATTACTCTCTTTATATGAAGAGTATACATACCTAATTGTGCAGTTGAAGAACCCAAAGTAAAAAGGAATGGATTTGTCAGGCAGGAGTGCACATGGTGGGGAAACCCATGAATTGTTTTGTAGTTTCCTGCTACAACTACTAGCACTAATTACTAATTACAGACTTTTTCCTTAAAGTTCTGAAGGAAATATTAACAAGTTAGTAATTAAGCTTTTATTCAGAGTCTGTTTGCTTTAGCGTTAACTTTAATGTTATGAGTCCAAAACCTCTGATGCACTGGTCTATAAAAGTTCTTCTAAATTATTCAGAGATGTCCTTTGTTTTGCCTTCTGTTGTAGTTAAGTTACTCTGAAACCTCTTTGTATGCATTAATGGCATCCAAGGTACAACTAGTGGAAGCTCCTATTCATAGGGAAAGAGAATGTAATGATGTAGAAAAATACAGTAAGTCATATCTTGCATTATTGTGTAAAAGAACAAAAACATTCTTGCTTCTGATTTTGCTTTTGCATATTCCTCTACATTGCTTGAAGGTTTCTTCGGAGTTTTTGTTTATATAAAAGAAATGCTACAACATAAACTGCCACCGCAGTGGTCAGCAATCAAGTTTGGCTAACCGTGACCCACTAACGAAATGAAGTGAAACCAGGGTTGGACTTGTCTGCATTACTATTAGATTACAACTGGATAGGTTAACATGCAACACTAATTGGGTATTTCATTTCTTGTGTGATGCAGCCTAGGCAGGCAGTGGGCAGCTCCCCAAAGCAGAGAGGACCCTGGTCGAAGTCAGACACCTCTGGAAGACTGCCTGAGTACCAGCAGACTTGGCCTGAACAGCCATACCCTATTTTGATATAGCCTCATGTCCTCTGTCAGGGCCTCAAAGGAAGACCCTGCAAAAGAAAGCCTGTGGATGAATTTTGCACTGCTTAACTGAGAAAACTGTCCAGGAGCAGAACCAAGGCCTTTATTTCCCTTCTACACCAATGCTGACTGCTCTGCTTCACATAGGGGCTGAAGAATAGATAAAAATCTCGCACCGACGACTCTACAGAATCCAGCATGGCATTTCATGACTCTACCAACTGAGAACATACTCAAATATTTTCTATCACAACACACGAAACTAAAAATCAATAGATTCCTTTACTGAAACAAATTTAATACTTCACCTAATCAAGAGAAAGCAACATTTTTCTGAAAAGAAGTGACATTTTATTATAGCATTTGCTTGGAAAGTCCCTGGCAGAAAATTTTTTATATACCAATTAAATAACAATTCAATGAGGTTAGTAACATAAAAAGCAATACTGCATATCTAGAGTTTCCTCCCTAGTAAATGAAAGCATCTCTAGTGCTTGGCAATACAGATAGAATGACTACACAATGTTTCTAATAACACTGCCACATCTTTGATCTTCCCTTTTCAAATATTTTTACCCTATTTTTCCCAAAGATATAACGTGCTGTTTTCTCTGTAATCAACCCTTTTTTCCTTTGGAGAGAAGCAGAATCGGCATTTTGAAAACTTCCATTTGTTGAAATAGAATACCACCACTGAGCTCTACTGCTCTTCACCTTTACTCTCATTTTATGCTAGAAAGATAAAACTGCAGTAGTTTTACTGTTACCTAGCAAAAAGTAAATAAATAAACCTTTTGTTGACATTACATAACAAGATGCTGCATCACTATTATTAACCTGAGTTGTAGTATATATTTCTCTTTCTCAGATGTGATATTCTACAAATACTACAATAATTTGGGAGTACTTCCAAGCAAGGATATCTGTAAGCCTTGCAAAGACACATGTGAAAACAAATATGATGAAAAAAAATCATGTAATTAGGCATTTCACTGTAATTTATGTAAATATAGGATTGAAATAAGAATGCAAAAAGAGAAGATCTTACCTGGTTTGCTGTCTAAATACAGTTTGATTTTTCCCTAGGGTAACTCCCTTTGGGGTATCAAAGACATTCTTCAAATAGTAGATGTGCTATTTATCATCTCCGTGTGTAGGATATAAACATCTTTCTATTTTTACTAGTACAGAATTTCATCTTTTTATAGACAATTTCATCTTTTTATAGACAGGCAAGCCTTCTCTGGGCACAATCTAGTTTGATTCCTTCTTCCTCCTTATTTGCTAACCTTCTGCATGAATCACCAATTTTCTCATCAGGGTCTAACAGCACCTAAGTTTGCAGGACATATCTGGTTTTATAGATTATATTTGAGGATGTAAATGGTGGGAAGGACTGGATCTTTAGAAATCTATTAGCAGTAGCTAAAGTGACACTTAATCCACAATGCTTGTCTGTGGGGAATACTATACTGAAAATACTCACTTGTAGTTAAAACAGCTGTACCGTAAGAATTTGTTTTACTCCAGCCTTTAATATCATGATTGAAAATGTCCAGAAAGGCAGGTGAGAAGGCGTATTTACAGAATTACTTTAGGTACTTAAATTCAGGACCTTGCTTCTCCTTGTAATCCGCTGAAAGAGACTGGCACCTCTCGAAAGTGATTCGAAGGACCATCGAAGGCAGCTGTCAGACTCTTTTCTTACAGGTTCTCTGATCTCCCCTCTGGAGTTAACTATCCTCCACTGCCTATACTGGGACCCTGTGGGGTATATGGTGGCTGAAATTAGGCAATGTGACTATCTGCCTTTATGGGTATTATAATTACACAGGATATTATCTACAACCCTTTTTCCTTTGTAAACCGATATCCTGCATAATTATCTCATTTGATATTTCTTCTGCCTTCTATGTTATTGTTTGTGGGCCCATTCTTATTCATTTATCTAAATTTAATCTGCATGTGCCTTTTACTAGTCCTGAAAGAGCACAGTACCCCTCAATATGATAATTTTGCCGTCAACTGTTTTTCTCCAATCTTATCAGTATCTGACATTTAAAATATTTCTCATTCAGAATGTTCACTATGCATTTTATATATATTATAAAGAAAGGTCTCGGAAACAATTTCCTCATCAAAGAATTTCCCTGTTATAACATCTCCCACCCTTTACAACTTCAACATCTTGATTTATTCATGAGTAATTTATTTTAAAGAGATCATCAACTGCATTTTGCAAAGGTACAAGTTCAACCTCATTTGTTCAACTGTGACTCAAAATAACTCAACCCCTAAACAGTTTAACAAATTTAGATCTATTTCAACTATAAAACTATACTAAAACTATAAACTGTTTAGGACAACAACTGTCTCCCCCATTCCCTTCCCCCCCCTGCTCCCCTAATAGCTTGACCTTGGCTGTTGTTCTTGGGATACTTTAAAACAAATAAACAACTAAGAAATGGTTTTAAAAGACCTAAAAGATTTTTGTCCAAATGTAAAAGATATTGTCTTGTTCCATTAGAATAAATTTCTAATATTGTCTGATTTTTATTTTTATTTTTTAGAAAATATTTGTGCATCCATTGTTTCTCCCCATTATCCATTCTGCTGCCTTTAATATCTTTTATTTCATTTGCCTAAAGTACCAACAAATGCCTCCAGTCTAATGCAGCAATAAAAGACACAGAACTGATTTCAAAAATCAGAACAGAGATTAATCACAAATATGACAGGAAAATGAGACTTATGCAAGGAAAAAACAGTAAAGACAGACAAATAGGACATGACTTTCTCTGAAAAAACAGTATCTGCAATGAGTTCTCTAAATTGCCTAAAACTCTGAGAAGCTCAAGCATATCTGCTATACTGTTGAATATTGTATTCTAGTCAAAAGAAAATGCAAATGCAATTGCATTGATGGAAACTAAGCATGATGATGTCTATATTAAAAGAAAAACTGTGTCTGCTGCAACTCAGTCAAGCACAGTAACTAGCCCCATAAACAGCTGTTGCCAGCAAGGTATCTACAGTTACTCAGAACAAATTAGGATATGTACAGAGGTACACCCAAAACAGGTTTGACAATGCAGTGATAACAGAATTACAGCTGCAGCAACAAATTATCAATTTCAAGAGTTTAAAGATCTTTCTCCTTGGACAAATCATCCTCCTTCTGCAAGGTCACTTTTGTAAAACTTAAGAAAGCAAAAAGAAAAACGGTGCCAGCTCAAAATCACAAGAGAGCCAGAATGCTCTTGAACACGGAAGTCTGGGAAAGAACAACATGACAAAGACAATGAGGACAATAAGATACCAAATCTTGCTCTAAGACACAGTAAATCCAGCAGTTTTTACAATGAACTAATCAGTTATTCTACTGTGATATGTATAATGATCAACGTAATGCAGATGAGAAACATCTGCAATGTCTCTGGTCATTTATTGCTAAAACAAACCTCCCATTCCCAGTATTTTTCTCAGTAATTTTTTACTTGGTGGTAGTGATAAGCAGTAACTGTGTGGTTCTGTGACATAGTTTAGACCATTTGTTTTGCCATCTCTTCAATTCAGAAAATTAAACTATTTGTGTATTAACAATAAGCATTTTTGTAATAATGAGACATAATTTGCATGTCCCAATGTTTAGATTTATCATAGTATGTTTTCATATCACTTGGCATAGGAAAGCTACAAGCACAATCTGCATATCACTTTGAAAATCCAGTTTTTTTTCTCTGACTGATATTTCTCAGAATAGTATTCAATATGGGGTCAATTGAGTAAAGTAAAATATTTAGAAAATTACTCGGAAAGGTAGGGCAGCAGGGAACTCAAGAAGAAGGCATGCCAAGACAAAAGAAAATTGCAAAAACTAAAGTATGATGGCACGTATATTGGCTACTGCTGGTTTCAAATCTCATTATTTATAAAATGAGACAAAATAGGAAACTCCAGATCAACCATCCCTAATGTGATGCTGCATTACTGGCTGGCTTTACCTCATAGATATTATGACAAGAGCACGGCAATCTAAAGAACTGAAGAAGAAAAAATAAATGGCCTTTGGGACTGCTGAAGAGTCACTGTAGGTTAGTGTCACTCCCGGAATAGGGGAGACAGAAGAGACGGGGAAGAAGGGAAGGTATGCCCATCAGATGGCATGAATACACCTTCCAAGCATATATTCAAGTTTTGTTCCTAGAACACTCAGACGTCCTGCGTGGTGCACTGCTACCTGCTGGGCTTCCCTTTCTAACAGCCATTACACGCAACACGTGTACATTATTTCACTCATTTACAGAGTCTCCTAGGCACTACTACATATAACAGGTACACAGTGGCAGCTCCTCTATCAACCTGTTACTCTTGAACTTTGCTACTAATACAGCCAATCTTGCCACTTTTAACTTCTTTTCTTCTCTGCTATCATTCTTTTAAAAATAGTTATATAGCTTTGAACAATCCACAAACCTCTTAAAATTTAGACATTATTGACAACACCAGCTTCTCCCAGTTCTAGTTGTGGTCACAAATTGTTAGTTTATCCAGATCCTTTCTCTCAACATATACCACACACTCCATTTAAAAATCCATACCGTCTCATTAAGTGAAAATAGCAGCAAAATGACTTCAAAGGAAGAAATCTTTTGTTCTTCTAAATAAACATTTTGGTGAGGAAAATATAGCATGTTTTATGAAACAGGATTATACAGTCTCTGGAATGTAATGCAATTCTACCTCTTAATGGAAAAAAATGCATCTCTTTATATTTTTGATATTATGACAAAAGCATTCATTTACAAAGGTAATCATTTAACACAGGGAAAAAAAAACAAACAAAGAAAAAAACAAACAAACAAGAACCAAAGAATGAAAGCACTGAAAGTCTTGTATAATGCAGTAAGGGTTGCAGCCATAGGAAATCATGAGGAAAAATGGACTAGTATATTGTATGTTAATATTATTGACAGAAATTAACTTCTATTCAACCAATAATAATGGAAGCTCAGAAATATCGAACTGTACAATTTCCTAGTAAACACAATAAATGATACAAGTTTCATACATCCTTAAGAACTAGCTATATTACACAGTGGTGATTGCTTATACTCTTGAATGTCATAGAACAAGAAAATTCAGGTTAGAAGGGACTTCTAGGGATCATCTATTCCAACCTCCTGCTCTAGACAGGGCTAAAACTTCAAGGTTCAGTCAGGTTGCTCAGAGCCTTGTCTCCTTGAATTTTGAAAGTCTCCAAGGATGGAGATTTCACAACCTGTTGTACCACTTCACAATCTAGGCAAACTTTTACTGTGCTTAACCAACCTCACTGTGATTTTTTTTCCCCTTACATCCAATTTCCCTCGCACCACTTTTTCCGTTGTCTCTTCTCTTTCACTGTGCATCTCTGAGAAGTGCCTGGCTGTTTTTTCTGCAAACCTATTTGAGGTGATAGAAGATTGCAATTAGCTCCCACCATTGCCTTCTCTTCTCCAGACTAAGCCATCCCTATTTCTTTAACCTTTCCAAAGAGTTCATATGCTCTACCCATCATAGTGATCTCCTGCAGAAATTGCTCCAGTTTGGTGATTTCTCTTGCACCAGGGAGTCCAGAACAGCATGCAGTACTCCAGATGTGGTTTCACGAGTGCTTGACTAGAAGACAATAATGATTTTCCTTGATCTACTGGCTATGCTCTAGCTAGCTCTAGCTCTAGCCAGGATGAGGTTGGTCTTCATCACTGCAAGGGCACACTGCTGGCTCATGTTCAACTTCTTGCCACCAAGACCCTCAGGTCCTCTCTGCAGAGCTGCTCCCCAACCAAGATGCCTCCAGCCTGTACTGATGCATAGGGTTGTTCTGTCCCAGGTGCAGAACTCTGCATTTCCTGTGTTAAACTTCAAGAGGGTCCTTTGTCAGCACTTATATTTCTAAGTTTGCTGAGAAATGAGGTATTATCATACTAATCTTCTATTGCTAAGATGTATTTATATTCCAAAACCCAGGAAATGGGAAGCTTAAAGAATTGCAATCTGTTCATTTTTACAATACTCATCAAAAAAGCATTTGAAGATTTTTTCTTATACAGATAATAATGAAGTAAATAGAAAACTGAAAAAAGTATTAAAAACTAAAGTAAATCAGCTATTATTTTAACCTTTCCAGAAGGCTTAATTTACCCTATGCTTAGCAAGAACAAACTTGGACTGACTTTCAAAAAAACTACTAGGAGCTGAAATAACAAAAGCTGCCCAATAAAACAAAAAAAAAAAGAAAAGAAAAGAAAAAAAGAAAACATAGTCCAAAACCAAGCAGCAATTATTCTATCTTATTGGCAGCAACAACAGAAATCTGCAGAGGTAATCTTCCTAAATCTGTGGACTTCTATGGGACACAACATGCTTTACAAAGAGCAAATTTTTTAACTGAATTCATAGGCATAATCATGAGAAAAAGCAAAACTGGGGACTATCTGATCCATCAGAACACAGGGAATTCATAAATTACTGCCCATTAACATTTTGTTCTTACGGACAGCGATCGTGACAGTATATGAAATCATTGCTTCATTTCTTTGCAGTGTTCATGGAGATTTGTTAGCTGTTACTCTTTTCCTGTTTACACTGACATTTTGAAGGTTATATTTTTTCTCTTTCTTTTGCAAGAAAGTCTACAGAGGGTGTGCCCAGTGTATGCTGATATTTATGTAATATATACACATACACAGAGAAAATGTATTACTATTCATTTTTATTATTATTATAGCGTCTAGCATTCCCAAGCATGATTGAGGGCTCTCATATTCCAGGGACTATAAAAACACACAGGCAATCAGGACCCCATGTCCCTAAGAGTTAGCAATTGTTTTTGAGAAAACCTCCAACAAAGAATGCCAAGATGTAGAGAAGTGAAAGGAAGTCAAGGGATACAGAATTAAACCATTTCTTTATGTAATTCTTAAACTAATGGTTCAAAAGTATCCTACTCAAAAAAAGGAGCTAAATTTGCTATCTTTAACCAGCATAAAACTTAGGAATCAGCAGTGGGTGATTTCTTGCTAACACCTTTTTCAAACTTGCAGTTTGTTCAGTGAGTTCTGTGTAGCACCTTCCCTCATGTCCTTTACAGAAGAAGAACTGTGCAAGTAGGGTAGTGTTTTATTTTCTCAGAGTTTCTGTTATTGCTGTCCCTATTTCAGAATTTTGTTTTTAAATATATTCAGATTATTAAGACACAAAGTCAAAGAAATATACCTTGAACTTAGGAAGGAAGATTTTGATATGCAATCACATTTAGATTCTGTGAAATTCATCTGAAGCCCTAGGTTGCCCTCTTGAAAACCCTCTTGCTACTGAGAATTAACTTTACTCTCAAAGTAAAACCTTCCTGCATTCCTGATGAATGCAAACACAGCCCTTCAACCAAAGTCAGGTAACTTGTTAGGCACTGCAAACCATGTGAGTGCCCTGAAGATAAAAATTAAGATCTTGAATTTGATTCAGCCCTTTATGTGAAATCAGTACAGAGGAAAGGAATGAGTGGGAAAGAAAGATAGGTTCAGGCACCTGAGGACATTATCTCCCTATTATATAACTCTCCCACAAAAAGACTGCAAATCTTGTAACCATAAACATTAGGAACGCTTAAATTCCCACTCAATTTGGAAGTTTATTTTGGCAATCAGCCCCACTTCTCAGGTGTTGGTGCTAAAGCTATTTCCATGTGTTTACTTCTGCAAGACACAAATATAGGTGGTTTCCAAGAAAGACAAACAGAAGAAGAAAAAGGAAGAGAAAAGAATTCCTTATGTGGCTTCTCAACAGCTAAATACTAGCAACTCCAATGATACCCAGTGCAGCTGCCATGTCTTGCAAGGGCAAAGAGGATCTGAAAAAAACCTGCTGTAACATCTCATAAAACTCTCTATAAAATATCAGAGCCACCAATTCTGTTTGGAGACTGTTAACAATAGCAAATATAAATTAATAATGTTGATGACTTTAACCCAAAGATATATTTTCAACTCCAGAAAAGATAGAATATAGCTTAATCACAAGCACTTTGGCGTGTGTTTTAATTCAGAGTTACTATAACTGTGTTTAATGAAACATAGAGACTCAGGCTTAGATTATGAGGTCTATCTTCTTTCACAGTCATCAAATCATGTAATTATTACATTCCTTCTTAAAACTACAAAGGCACTTGCTCCTAGTGGAAGTCAGATCCAGATCTGTTGTTCTCAAAAGTCAAAGATATTCTTCAGTTTTCAAAATAGTTTAAACTGATTTTCTCCCTTCCTTCTTCCTACTGCCCGTGTTAATTTTGCTACCATATCTGCAAACAGAAATCATAATCTTTCTCACACACTGTCTTGCTAAACTAAATAAGCCAAGCTAACACTATTCTTTTCTTATTTGATGGGCCTCTGTTCAACCCAGTGGTGCCTCTGTTCTCTTTTGGTTTGAAATCATTTGTCTCGTATGTGAGCAACCAGAACGGCACAGCTATGGATGAACCCGTATTTCCATTTTCTCAGGAATGGCTCCCTCCGGAGAGTCTAGGGATACATTTGCTTTTTTCATGCCTGCACCAATTTCATTTTTCTCAGCTCCCCTAAAAGGAACCATGGTCTTTTTTGAGTCACATCGCTGTCAAATAAGGAAGCCTCAGAAGATGGCAGACTTGTTTGTGGTCTCTATGTCTCCATAATTTTATGCTTAGAGCTATTATTACATTTCATCCTACCTCTGTTAGCTAGACTGAAGGTTCAGCCAGTCCTCACTGTGCCAGTTCTCCTTTGTACTGGCACTGCTTTCAAACTTTCATTATCAGTACATAAAACCTCAACAAAACCAAGCTTATTAATAAAATTATTAAATAAGCTTGTTCTCAAGATTAATCCTTGGGTAGCTCTGCAAGCAATATGCTTCCAACCCAACAGCACCTGACTCAGTAGAACCCACTAATAACTGAAAATGATTTTTCAAGTGTACTGGCAGCTTATTCTGTGGATAAGTAAGTCAAGAGTGAACTGCAAAGCCATGCCAAGGTGACCAGCTATTTTCTTCAAACTAAAGGCATGATATCCTTATGTTTTATTCTATGGCATTTCATATCACATAAAATACATTAATAGTGCAAAATAATAAGAAGGGGAGATAGGCAGCAGAAACAACACTCAGATTACGATAAACTGGAAATCCTTTCCTGCTGTGGTTGTGAAGGTAAAGACCTCTGTCAATATTTAGGAAAGTCCGATAAGCAGAGCATCATATAATTATGGTGCCAACATACTGTTAGTTGCTGCCAATAGGCACAGAGGTAAAACTTTTACATATACTTTGCTAAAAGACTGCACAGACCAGGCTGCTGTTGTAGAGCCTTGTCAGGGTAGTATTTAGGTGGGTGGGGAAAGCTGGACCAATTCTCCTCCTAAATTTTGAACAGTCTGGAGAGCTGTGCTCTAACAAGGTGCTACACACCTGTGCTTTGGGATTAGATTAGCCACAGTAGCCTGCCCAGTTTTGGGATCACTAATCGATAGTAGAAGTCATTGGCACCCCAGCGAAGAAAAACATGCCAGGTTCAGTCAAGAATTCAGCAGCTGATTCTGGCTTAAGAAATGAGCTCTTGAAAACAACAGCTTCACCAATTCATGTCACTGTAGTCTTCTTTTTGGAAAAGATTGTTGTGCAAATTGTGGCCAATCACTTGGATAATCACCGACAGATATTTGATATTGCTGAAGGAGTCATGAATGAGATCTACCCTGGTACTCAGACAGAAGCATTAGTTCATCCTCTATGCCTGGACAGGCTGAAGTAGCTGTATTGAAGATATTTCAACTTTTGGGAATATTACAGTAAAATCACTGAGGTGCTGATAACTTGCTTGTGGACCTTAGAGTAAAGGTGGACCAATTTGTAGCTGGAAGATACTGGTTTTGAGGTGATCACAGAAATTATTTTGGGCCAATTACCCATTGCAAGGCCTCTCTTTGCTAGATCTTTACTATGTTTTATCATGTTTTTGTTAATTGTGTATTTACTGAAGGAAAATGAGGCAGCTGGGCGAATAACAGCTTAGAACAAAACTGTAATCTCAGAGTGTATGTGGTAGTTTTATCTACCACAATCAGCAATACTGTTCTTAAGTTTGATAAAATTGCAGATAACAGCTACTGAGCTGCAGGTCAGAGTACAGAGCTTTATTCTGTGCTAGTCCTTGACATAACAACTGCTGTAACTGCGGCAGCAATTTCCCCAGAAGCAAATTTAAAATTTTCAGAATCTTTCCACTGGGCTCATAGCATAAAAACAAAATATTAAGAACATATCACTATTTCCAAAATAGTCTTTTCACCGTAACTGTCTTCCTATTCTATTAAATTGAACAGTTCTATTGTGAACAAAGTAGTATTTATAATATAACTTTTTAATAACTACTCTTAAAATAAATCCAAAAATAAAATAGCAGTAATTAATCTTTATTTAAATGATAATTTAATGTGTTAAGAGCCCAAAATGAAACTGGTCATTAACTCAAGAGTAAAGACTACCAGAAGATTCATTACTGATTAATAGTGGAGAACACAGCGTACTGAACAGCTTCCTTTAATCCCAGAAGCAACTAGAAACTGAACTGCAAAAACTTTCAGTCATAATGAATTGGTGAAGCAACATAATTTTCTTTAGAGAAGTTATAATTACCAGATACAGTGTACCTAAGTTTTCATTTTAATCTACACTGATCAAGTCTCTCTTTTAAAAACATCTGGAAATACATATCATGAAGACTTCTTGTTCTATAAACAGTTTAAAAATCCTATAACACACTCCTTCATCAGGTGACTATTGTGTATGCTGGAAGAATTAATTTAATCACTTCTAATAAACACAAAATTTATATGATAAAATTGTTGCTTTAGTAACTTTATAGTTAGTAAAGATTACTAATAACATTTAATGTAAATGGATTTAAGAAAGTTTGCCAGTTAATCACACGGGATGTCAATATTTTATTTTGCTGATCGAGATATTGATCTTCAGAAACCTTCTTAATTTTATCCAGTTTGTAAGAGAGAGATATTTAAATATGACCATACTTAAGATCCAAAAAAAGCTGAAAAATCACTGAATTGCTCCTAAGTTGTTTGCATGGACATGTAAGTATGTAACAATAACTACTAATGAATGTTTATATAGAACTACCTAAATGTGAAAAGATATAAAAAGTAAACATATTTACAGTGAAACTGTTCTACAAACCCTTTGAACAGATGCTGGAGTTAAACAAAAAAAAATAGAACAATTCAATTTAGAAACAGAATAAATAGTAAGAGGAACTATCCTATATTAAATTAGTTAAGGGCTCTGTACCAAGAACTCCTTTCAAAGCAGTAATGTACAAAATCCTATAATATCTATGAACAGTCACATAAAACTACATTACTGGAAAGAAAAATTCCAGGCAGATTTGTCTTGTTCTAGCCAAGAGAGCACTCTTTTTCCATTTCTTCTAATTTACCTGCTATCAGATCCAGGATTCAAAAACTTCAGGAATGAATACTTCACATTCCTTTTGTATTATGAAGTACAGAGATCAAACATCTGACACTATCATTGATATGACGTAAAGCAAGACAGGAGGAAGGAGATAAGGTAATTTCAGTTAATATAACCACTTCATCTATGTCTCAGAAACATTATAAATATTAATATGTATAAATATTAATGAATTATTGCATATGAGAAAAAAAGACAGAGAATAATGGTCTTAGAAAAGATGTTAGTATTTCAAAAATCTTTTCCCAGACTTGCCATCTACAAACTTCATCAAAGACACTGTGCAATTATCTGCCTGTATAGTTCTGGCAAATCAGACTTGTTTGCCTTTGGGCAGGGATACTTTAATAAGGAGTTTCTCTCTTTCTCTCTCTGCAGTTATGTACATGTACATAAACTGAAATAGGAATTTTTGAGTACTAACATGGCAGTTTATATGTCTAGTATGAATATTTCAAAGACCTGGTAACATTCCTATTTGTCTTACTGAAAGGGCACTAAAATGCATTTGAAGTACTGGTGTATAAAAATGGTTCACTTTGAGCAATAAATCTTCATTGACAGAGGAGCACAGTGGTTTTGTACATTCCTTAATGCACAATTTTGGCAAGAAATGCCTAACCTTAATAGAATACCTTAAAACTCGTGATGTTTGCAAATGAACATGAGTGGGTAATTTATATCACAAGAGAGACCAACATATCACACAGTGAGCAAAAGCAAATCTAAACTAAAAGGTTACAAAGAATCAGTTTTAAGTATATACCAGGACAAAGTTTGGTTCACAGGTCTTTAACTGATGGAATTATTAGCAACCACATATTAAAGATTTGAATAACTACTGAAGGAAGAATTAAAGAAACTCATGTCAACAGTTCCTAAAGAGCATTGTATATCTCCAGAACATGTAAGTTTATTTTAGCAGCACCAACTCCTATGGTAAAATATCACTCCCTATTTTTTGTTGAAGATATCTAAAAAGTTGGAACTCCATCACTGTATACCAGCTCCTCCTGTGGAGCAGCTGAAGTCTCTCTAGAATCTCCAAACAACCAGATAGAAGTCTCGATAAAAAAAGCTCATATCTTTGTTAATTGTATACCACTTCCCAGTTGCAGCTAATAATATAGACCATAAAAAAAAATGTTTCTGAGACAAATTAGCTTACCATTTTAGGATTACCTTTAGCACCAGAAACTAAGCTGAGCAGCAGTGTGCAAATTTACATCTTACTGATGAAGAACTATCCTTCTGTAGTTCCAAAAATAAATGCTACGCTTTAGAAAGTACAGCCATGGGGAAATAGCTCCTTTGAACATGTTTATGTAATCTACAAATAAATTAGCGGATAAATAAGGCTTTGTTTTCTCTAGGTAGTAACAGAAAGCTATTCTGAATATCCAAAGTGTCTTTTCTGTGATAAACACAACACTTAGGATGAAAACACAGTGGTACATTAATAGAAAGTCACATATTAATCTTCTCAAACTAAAAATATGTCAAACATTTATCAAGCATCACACCATAAATAAGGTATGAATGGGAAACAAAGCAGAAAACATTGCTGTGCCCGTATCTTGAATACTGTATTTGCCAGGTACGGTTGGGAATGCTGTTCTTCAGTACTGTAATTAGGGATGGCAAAGGAACACATTTAAGTTTTAGAAATTAAGTTGCATTTCGATGTGAAAAAAAAAACCCAAGGCATTTAAAATTCAGAGAGGCACAAGTGTGTGCACACGATGCGGGGGACAATGCTGCCAACAGTGCAGAATACATAGTGATTACAGGTATGATTTGGGACAGGCAGACATTTCTGCATTGCAAAACAAATACCACATTTCCACATCCCAGTGTAACGACCAACATGCTAATGGCTCTCTCTCTTTGCCCTAAGAAAAATCCCAAAGAAACTGTCATGAAAATCAATCCATATCCTCTTTCAAAACAATTTTTGTTTGCAAGGGACATGACAATAACTAATTAGCAACTGGCAATTAGAAATGTGAAACCATTATAGGTCAACTTTGACATTATAGGTCAAAAAAAAAAGAAAGAAACAATAAGTCACAAAAGACAAATTTATTTCAGCAACTGCATGAGCCTTTCATAATAAATCTAATAATACTGGGAATACAATCTGTGCTTTTAATGCAATGTCTTCCCTGTAAGGAGCTCTTGAAGAATTACAGAGTTCCAGAAGTGGCTTTGTTTTGAAATGACAAGGTAATCAAAAAAAAGAAAAAAAAAAGGAACATTTTCCTTCTGGTAATTAAACCAGATTCAAAATTAATCAAAAAAAGATGATAGGAAACACTACACACTTTGACACGCTAAGTACATAGATGTAACTAGAAACAAACCCAGAATATGGGAAACATCACAAAAATAACAATATTACCCACTGTTTTTTCTGAAATTGCATTGATACACTTGAAGTTTTTCTAAACCAAGACTTAAAACAAACAAAAGTGAAATTAAGTAGCTCCTCCCCCCTCAGCTTGTTAATCGTACCTTAATTTGTGCAAAAGGTCTGTCAAAGTTTCCAACATAAAGAAGACCAACATTCTGGGTGAGTAGCCTAGAAAAATGAAAAGAATCTTTTAAGATATCACTTTACATTCACATAAGCTTTCTGCATCTCCAACAGCTATTGCTGAACTGCAGCAGGGCAACCAGTTTCATTACGTTACAGCAAGATCTACCTTTGCAAACACAGTTACAGGATTCTACTCTTACTAGTGCAAAAGGAAAGGCATGCATTAAAGATGGATGTGCCCTAGTAATTTGGGTTTATTGTGCAAGAACCTCTTCAACAAAGTAACTTCCCGGGCTCCTTTGTGATGGATGTCACTCAACGACATGCAAGAGCGGCAGGGTACATGTCTGTTCCATTCATGAGACACCGTTAGAGACAGAGGAGCAGCAAGAGAAAAAGACAAGTGTAAACACATTCAGAGCAGCAGGCCTAAGAGTTAAAACAGATTAGGACAAATAAAAGTATGTAGAGTAACATGAAAGTGACAGCACTGCAAAAAGAGAAATAACAAAAGAATTCCTGCTGTATTTTCTAATGGCTCCCTAAATAAAGAGAGCATTAGACACAGTTTGTGCTGGTTATTCTCTAAGACAGTATGTACACTAGCAATATGCAGAAAGACAGTGGGGCAAGCGGATTCAAAGGAGTGGTGGTACTTCTGAATAAAAGTTAGTCTGATTTCTGCAAAGACTGTGCAAAAAGTCAATTTTACTACAACACAAAACCCAAACACCAGAGGAGCATTAGGGTGCCATTCCTAAGAAAATGAAGACAAAAACAACATTGAAGAAAACTGACCAGCTAACAGTGTAACAGAATACTGTGCTGTCAAATGGTAGAATCACTGTGTTGCTATTGCTAAGCAAAGGCAGAGCTGTCATCCCCTCTCGCTTAGCAGTTCCTAAAAATCTTGGTCTAGAGTGCAGAAACCCCATAAGGAGAATGGATTGGTGACAGACAACTGAAAGAATTTGTGCTTTGATTAAGAGAGACATTCATAGCCCATCATAATCTTCAGTAGCTCCAAGTCTACATGAAGTTATTAAACACTATATTTCCCTTTGATTCTATATCCCATTCGCCCTAATAACAAGGCACTACACATAGACTACATTTCCTCCCAACTAGAAATACCCAGAAAAAAGTAGGAACACAGGCGTCATTCTGCTCAAGTCTAACAGTTTAACTGAGCTATCTCTTTTTAATAAGATACTTATATTTTTATGCATATACATCATAAATATGTATTTTAAATTCATAAAGAGCTGCAAGTTTTTTCTATGTATAAACTTGTCATTTTTAAACTAATTTCTCACCATCTCCAGACTTTTTTTTTTAAAAAACAAAACAAAACAAAACAAAAAATTAGATGGCAATAAATCTTTGTTTTGGCCTTCATTCCACACAATGAACACATGCTACTATGGTTTTGAGTCTTCTCAGTTCTCATAACATATACGATATACACAACTTTAAACTGGTTCCGTAACAATGTGCACTGGTGCAACTCCGCAAGATGG
Organism: Apteryx mantelli; assembly: GCF_036417845.1. Taxonomy (NCBI): domain Eukaryota; kingdom Metazoa; phylum Chordata; class Aves; order Apterygiformes; family Apterygidae; genus Apteryx; species Apteryx mantelli. The sequence continues at coordinate 98,368,481 of NC_089980.1, read as the reverse complement.
CAAAGTTGAAGCAGTCAAGTATATAAAACAGTAAGTAAGCAGCGGTGTCAAACTGTGTATCATCTTCAAAATCCTTTTGTAACTAGATAGTGTATACAAAAATATCCTCGGGATTGACAGGAATACCCAAAGGAAGGAAAGATTAGTAAAGATTGGAGAAAGTCAGTCACAGCACGGGCAGGCAAGTAGCTAGCTTCCATATATTTGGCCCATTAATGTGCCGGGCTCAGTCTGGAAGACTTTTACTGTTTCGCAATGGTTCTGCAGTATTGACATAAGGAAGTCAGGATAAGCTTGTCAAACTCATTTTTAGTCATGATAAATCAAATTCATTCCGAATGCAAGTCTCTGGAGATGAAAAAGCCAGCATATTGATCAAACCTTTTTCCAGGAGCATAAAGCAAATTCAGAAAATATTTAAGGGTTTTCTAAATGAAAAGAAATGTATGTGAAATAATTAGTGGCAACTGGTTAAGAGAGAATCTATAAAAAGCATTCAAGGAATGTCACTAAATGTGAGAGAGGGATATCTTAAAGCAACAAAGTATTTTTAAAAAGAAGAGCAAATAATTTTTGTAAGGCAGAGAAGGAAAAAAAATTTACCAGCTGCATTTCTATTAAGGGACATAAAGAAAAAAAGATATACAGTGTGATTATTCTCTCATGGTCATGTTGTTTTCTTTACAGAATAGAAATGTAGGATCATTACAAATTTGAGTCTTTAGGAAGGCTTCATTTATAAGTAATGAACACCTAGTGAACCTCAGGACTGATCTCTCCAAGAGACCTCACAGCTGTCTATATTATTTAACTTACTGTTAGTAGTGTACATCCAAAATCTGTAAACATACTGCAAGGATTGCTTCCCTAAATAGATTGATATGGACACAGAATTACAAACTTACTACTATTTATTCTCAATTCACTATCTCAGCTGAAAAACATTTCACTTTTTTTTTTCCTCTGCATTCACACATCACTTCACAATTCAATGCAGATTTTAGCAAAACATTTAGGGAATGGAAAGTTGCTTGTACTTCTCCTTTGTATTCTCCTTAAACAAAAAGTGGCATAATTTCTTCAGTTTTCAAGACTCCTCTTGAGTTCTGAAGTTCAAAATTTATATCACTAACATGCAAAGCTGCTCAGTTTTCCATATAAGCACTCAATGAGGTTGAAATGAGCATCTCAATATGATCGTAATTTTGTCTCCAGAAATACTCTGTTTTTTTTCCCCTCAATTGGTCTGAGCAATTAAAAAATTCCAAATCTCATGACCAGTATAAACTCATTTACTTCAGGGTCCTTCTTATCAACACAGTTCACACTTTGCAGGGATTGGGCTCGCATAGAAGAGCCTGGAGAGGCGAGAAGAGTGGAGTAAGAGACACTGTGGCTCTAGACCAGCCAGTCTACGGCAAGAAAGTTACTTCCCCCTCAGTAACCACCACTGGCAGTATCAAAAAAGCTATGTGCATCAAAGAGAGGGACAAGACAGAGCAGGATGTGTCAATCTCCATCTCACCCCTAGGAACTGGGCTCAGTTGATCTCTAAACTGCTCAATTGATCATTAAGATGTGCTTCTCACCCATGAGAATGTTCAAATTATACTTAGCCTTTCTTTTTGTTCTTCTTTACGGCAATATAAGGCTGCATCTTTTAAGTACCTAAAATTAACTTTATACCATATAGTTCAACATGTCTAAATTGATATGGATATTCTCTCCCTAGTGCTCAACTAATTACTCTTTTAGAATAACACGATAAACATTTGCTTTTGAAGACTTCTCAGCTGTATGCAGCTATACAAACACTTATATGTTTCCTTTTGCCAATGCACTCTTTTAAAATTGCAGTCTACTATTTCTTTTCTAATTTCACATTTGCATAGTTCTATTATCAAAACACCATCAACAGCACTCAGCACCTAACCATGCTAACAGCTGGACATCACCATGCCATTCTTTTCTGTATTTGGCCAAAATCAGTATCAGCTTATGAAATAGTGGCAATAGTATCACAGTGCAATTATCATATTTGAATTCACGTTCAAATAATTACTCCTTAAAATTACAAAACGCAATCATCAAAAAAACATATTGGCAGGTCAACACATGTATTTACTCTTACTTGAAAATCTGTAACAGTATACACAAAGTTGCCTAAAATAATCAGCTTACAGACTGCAGTGTATTTTATTTGTAGTCTATTCTATTCAATATACTATTAACACAATTCTTATTTTTCTGTGAATAACAATAAAATAGAACAAAGAAAAGAAAACACTACTCTGAGAAGCAGTGGCTCCTTAAGATGTGTTATCCATACAGAACATTCCACTGCTGGTACTGCTGTCCCATATACTCAAGTGAGGAGACTCCTAGCCAGATGGGCATATCAGGGCTATACCATTACGTTCCATACAAACAGCATAAAAAATGCATCAGGACCAACTGCTTCTGACTTTTTCCAATATAATGTCCAGATCATAAAGGCCTTCCCAGCACCAAGAAAGGGCTACCATATAGTTACAACCAAATGCCCTATCTTCTGCCTTCAGAATCCCAGACTTGGCCTTTTTTGCACTGCAAAATATATCTGCCTGTTCAAAATCCTACCTGCAGGAGCCAGGTACTATGTGTCCATGAGGGAAGCTAATTGAGGGAGTAGGCATGGTCAGGCAAACCAATACCAAGAAAGTGGTGGCAATAGTGGGTATGAGGAGCAAAATTTCAGAAATGAGGGAATTTGATAAATGGGGGAAACTGAGGTAAATGCAAATATAGGACAGGGCTGAGGGCTCGAGTGACAGGAAATTTGGCATAAGGAGGAGTATGTGACAGCAAGGAATTTGTAACTGAACGGATATGAAAAGTCTAAGGGAGCGACGATATAGCCTGGATTGGAAAGCACTGGGGCAGAGCTCTGGGATAGGAAAGTTTGGTGCATTAGGGGTACTTGTGCAGCAGAGGCTGATTTACCGCAAAGCTCACCCTCCCCAAACACAGCTAACTATGATCTTACTTCGGGAGCTGGGACAGTCACAGTACTGTTGCCCTCTTCCTAACATCATCTTTGGCCATCAGAAGTAGACCTATCCTTGACTATGGACTTCATAAGCACAATGCATTCCAAAGAAGATTGGTCACCTTCTCTTCTCCATACATATTCTATTTCTGGTAATAACTTACTAAGAGTTGTCTATTTCAGATGAAGGTGGGCATTTCAAGATATCCTCAACAAAGATTCAAGCACAGCTCACTGACATAAAATGCTTCGGACAATAAGCAGTAAGTACTTCACGAAAGTAGAAAGCAGGCATCAAACAGTTCCTCCATGTACTGTTGAGAGATAGGCTTCAAGGATACCACTTGAGCTTGATCAGAATCCTAAACATTTACCCCTTCAGACTCGAAGCGTCATCTTGCAAATCTATGCTGGCTATCCCACAGTGCTATGCAAACCACTAGTCTGAAAGCGTATCTTGAGACTGGTTCACGCACAGTTCATCTACCAACTGCTAGATTTCCTCTGGACTATCCGCATCCTAGTGTTGCTGTGCAGAGTATGGAAGAAACTTTCCAGAAAGGAGCATGCACAGAAATAAAGGGAGCAGGGGTGGAGCTAGGAGCCGCTACCTCTCACAGGAGCAAGTTACTGCAGATTAGCTGAACGCGGTAACTTGCTCCTGTGCGAGGCAGCAGCTCCTTTGCTTGCTCTGTTGCAAGGTCTGTGGTGCATTGTGCAGGAACACAGCCAGTGCTGGGACTTGCAGTTCTAGCCAGCAGCACTGAGGTCAGACAGGCTTGGAAAGCAGGGAGTATGGAGTGGAAAATACAGGGTGTGCAGTAGATGGGTTGAAGAGAGGTAAGGGGCATGGCTGCATGGCTTTAGAAAGGTTAAGTGTGCAGTAGGAAGACAAAGTACAGGGACAGTGGTTTGAGTTACATGTTTTTTCAGGAGGAAAACTGCCATGAAATAGGCACAGTATCAGAGGCATGCAGAGTGGCCTAGAGCAATGCTTCAAGTATCCACTATCCCTCTGAAATGGAAAATGTAACTTCTTCCTTAAATTCACACAATAATGCATCATCAAAATCCAAGAACTGATGACAGGTCATCAAATAATATCTTGCAGCATCTGTTAGTAGGCAATCCTAAAATTTATCTTGATGTACATTCTAGTTGATGAATAGTTCATCACTCCACATAAATCAAGTCACTCAATTCTGTATTTTTTTGTTTTATTCTTGACTGCTGCCTGCTTCTTTCACTAGCTTTTGCAACCAAAAAGCCTGATTCTAGACAAGTAAACTGCATACCAGTAGACAGCACCTGGTGCTTTTTATCTGGGTTTTGGGTGTCTTTTCTTCTTCTTCTTCTTTTTTTTTTTTTTTATTAAGAACTCAATAGTGCCATAGTCTGCTGTCAAGGCTTTGTTAAATCTAACAAGACCTCACTGTTATGTTATATCAGATAACCAAGCAAGTTAGGCAAGTACTTGAGTGCATTCAAGATTGCAGAGAAACTTCTAAAAACCTCAGCTTCATACCTGTGGAATCTGTTCTTCTAATGATGGTGTAGACAGAAGTGACTGCTTTCATCAACAGATGAGGAGCAGCACCCAGCACGATTTGCTCTGCTACTGAAAAGAACTCTCGTCAGATCAGAGTTTTTTGGTTGATCAAAGTGGTAGATTGATACCTGAAACATCCTTAGTGTCCGCGTGGAAGGAATTTCACCGTAACAGATATGATTATATAGAAATACCAATTCCACTGATGAGATAGCGGGATTAAGATGCATGTCCTAGTTCCATCTTACAGTCAGAAGCAGCAAAAGACAGCTAAAATAGGGCTGGGATCTGATCTAACTACTTTGTCCTCCACATATTGCCCAAAGACATTTGCAGCCTTCACAGAGTTTGTTGGTCAAGAGATTCCAATCCTGATAACACTTGCTTCACATCTATTCCACGTTTGATACAAAACTGAAAGAAAAAAACCCCTGACATTCCAAAGTGCCCTGACTGACCTTTGTGCACAGCTTTATCTTTATTAGTAAGAATATCTCAGCATATGCATTAGTGGATGATCAAGGACAAAAACGGAATATAACCAATTTAATACACAAATGGGACAGTCAGATAAAATTTAAGGAAAATCACTGTAACCACACTCACATTCTAAACCCCCATATTTAACATAACTATATCCCTAAATCCCTATATCAATAGGGATTAATTATGGTCTGAATGCTTCTATATTTTATTTTAAAATACACCATTTTTGTGATAGGAGTATACAAAGAATTCCAGTGTTATGCTCCATATATGCTTTTAACTATTTTTAAAAGTTGTTCCTGATGCATTATCACATTTTAGGCAGAAATAATTGTTGCAAGTTACAAACATTGAAGAAAAGCAGTCCCAAGAACAAAAGTAACATCCTCATATATTCAGTAAGTATATTTTCAAACATCATTTGAACAGTTTTCACAAATACCTTTGAAGATAAAGGTAACAACATCATTTTACAAATTTTATACCTCATTATACAAATAAATTATCCTAGTATGTCATTATTACAGACTAAGGCATGAATGCAAATAAAACCTCATGCCATGGCAGAGAGGCCACCATATTCACAGGATGCTGTTGGCACCCTCTTAAGAATAGAATAAATAAACTGTATTTCTCCTGTGTTCACTTAAACTGTCAGGTAGAACTGTGCACTCTGCTGCAATACCTTAACCAAGGAAAGAGAAGCAGTTTCTTAAGCAGTCTCTTAAGCCATAATTTTGATTCTACTATAGTGACATTACAATTATGTTTTGCTTCTTGCTTAGGCTAGTTATTCTTCGCTGCTTTTCAACTCTTTTTATCATGTAGTAATATTTCTAGAAATACTAAATTGAAAGAACATGCAAGAAGAAAATCAGAAAAGCATAAACACTAAATTATTAAAAATTGGTATTAGGGTCAAAATAATTAACTTTCTATATTCAAAATAATTTTATTTTTTATTTTATTTTATTAATTTATTTTACAGACCACCATAGGAAAAACACTGAAAATATTATACTAGGTTATTATAAAATATAAGAGTATACAAAAGGAACCAGTAGAAATTCTGAAAAAGGCTAATATCAGTACAAGGGTAAGCTTGTGAGTTTTAACTGAAATGCATATATAGTTAGCAAATAATATGCATTTAATTTTGCTTGAAAAGCATACAGAGCCAAAGAACTTGAGAGCAGAAACAAAAACATGACAGTTTTGTATATGTAGTAGTGAAGATTGCACACAGAATATTAACAGATGGAAAAGCAGCAGCTTCACATACAAGACAGAAGAGCTCCTTCCTGCATTCTACAGTGCAGTCATCAAATCACCTTTTCAGGCTATTGCTAATACTCTAACACAAATTTTTTACTCACCAGTCATGCAAGAGTGTTTTTTGATGAAGGAATGTAAGCTGTTCTAGTAAAACCATCACGGAAAAGAGCAGGCAAATAGGCTGTGTATCTGATTTCGGACATTCTTCCTCAAATTAGAGCACACACTGACAAAACTGTAAGGTAACTAGGAAAGATACTAAGCACAGTTACTTCCATGGTAAAGATGGAAAAAAAATGGGTTTGTACTCAGAGGGGAAAAAGGTTGAGAAGAAATACAGCTAAGTAGTAAGGACAAGACTGTAAATAATTTTACAATGCTAAATTCTATCTCTGGAATAAAAGATCCCCAAAGAAATTTAAGCAAAAGCTTTTCATTCAGTGGATTCTGAATTTGCAGAACATCTTAAGTCAAATTCACTGCAAAATCCATTAACACAAAATTGTAAATAAGTATTCATGGAAAAAAAATGCACTGGATAGCACAAACCACAGACTTCAACTCCCTCAGCCTTCCTACCACTAACAGCTTTCCAACAGTGCACATTGTTAGTCAAATTAATAACAGTGCTGCTTTCTGAAACACACACAACTCAGAGAAAATATCAATGTTACATGTTAATTGCCCTTCACAGGAAAAGCTCCTATGCATGGTATTTTACAGGCTTCATGGAACTACCTCAATCTTTACAGATAATAGGAATCTAGGAAGTAACTGATCCCTGAAAGACATACTTCCACTGAATAATGTAACCAATATTATGTATCAAATGCAAAAAAAAAAAAAAAAGGACATTTAGAGAGCTTGAATTGGAAAACAAAGATGTATTCTCTCACTCATATTTGAGGTGATGGTCTGTAAGTGATCCTGGAAAAAGGAAAAAACTGACCAATATCAAGGTTTACTTAGAATTAGGAGAGCTTAAATAGCATTAGTTTTGATTATAAGCCTTTGGCTGTTTGTTGGGGGGGGGGGCACTTTGTATATGAATGCTTTCCTAGAGAGGGAGACTTTTAAGAAACACTCTTGTACTTTATGAAGAAAAACATACCAGATGTTTCCAAAAACACTTCCTTCTGTTTGCTGCATTTATATCTAGTGCTGATAATACGTTTGTGATAATATGCTGATGTTTGTCCAGTCTTTGCCTTACAAGCAAAGCACATAAAGAAGGATTTTTACTACATTTACATATACCTTATCTAAGAAAAGTAGAAAGGAAAAATAATAGAAAGAAAAAGTACCTATTAAATAATCATGTCCATTCCTCCACCAATGGAATATTATCCCCTGTAGTATAATGAGCAATTTGGCCAGGCTGGCCATAAATTATTTGAAAAAATGAGGCTGCTTGCCTTTTCCTTTGGGAGATTGTTATGTAGTCTAAGAGAATTCACTAATAGAACCTATTTCTGAGAGTAAACCTCAGTTTTTCTTTCTGAATATCAGGCCTTTTGCCTCACTGAAACATAGGGCAGGAGTTAGGAAAAAGGAGGCACTATTCCCAATTTTACAAAAGACATCCTGTGTGACATAGACTGTGCAGCAACTCTGCACAGATTTATCTACATACCACAAAATAAGAGTACTCACATACACCAGCAGCAGATTAGCTGAACTGTAAATCCACATTCTAGTTTGGCCCTAGCGTCCTGTCTGCTTGACCATCTTTTGAAGTAACACAGACCACAATATTAGCAAATTCAACACAGAGAATTAAGGTAAAAATTGACACTGTGACACTAAACTTTACAACAGGAGATTACAATAAAACAAGGAGTCTAGTTACAGAGGTTCCAAAGTTGTAATAAAGACATTTTAAAAGTGTCTCGGAAGCTACATGAGAAAAATAGTTTTCTATTAGCAAATAGATAAAGAAGAAACAAGGGGGCCAAGGCAAAAAAAATAAAAAATAAATAAATAAAAATCTCAGGTATATCCAAGCACAAAGCTTTTAAAAAATTCAGTAGATTCACTTGATCATGTGGAACTACAAGGAACAATTAATGAAAACAGGGACAGTGGTGAAAAGCTAACTGATCTGTTTGCTTCCACTGCAAAAAATTTACAAAGACATCTAGTCAGGACCATATACTTCCAGTAACCAAAAATGAAATGCCAGCAGAAATGGAGGTATTAAAAGCAAAGCTGGGCATAAATTGATAATTAAGGTGAAATAAATCACTAAACCCAGATGCTACATATCCAAGATTTCCAAAAGAGCTTCATATGAAGGCTCTGAAATCCTAGTAAAACTATGCCATCAGTCTTTAACATGTAAACAGGCTAATTTCCACAAACTTCTGTTAGGAGCTGGGAGTCCTAATCTTTAGTACAGTGTGGTTCAGCATGCCTACCTTGGCCATGTAGGGCTGCACATCCCCTGCATTCATGCTGTGGCCGCATCTGCCTTTCTTTTGATCATTTCAGTGAAAAAGTGTTTAAAAAGAGGAGGTGGGGAGGCAGCAACACACTGACATAATCAATTTAGATGGCCAAAAGGCTTCTGCTACAGTCTCCCACCGTAATTTATTAAAAAACCCCACCCAAAACTAGACAGTAAGTACTTTTATATATAAGAAGCTACTTACTGTTATGGATCAAAGCCTGATTAGGAGACTGGAAAGGCAGAATAAATGGTCAGTTTTCATCTTGGCAAAGGCCAAGTGACTATTCAATCTACACAGCAGACTTTAATATATTTATTAGTAATCTGAAAAGTCGTGAACAAAGTCTGCTGATGAAGCAAGTCATGAAGCAAATGCAGGCAACTTCAGCTAGATTACAAAGTTCATCAATTTGAAAGAGAGCTGATGCCATATTTAAAATCACCCATGCAACCTTAACTCTGCTTTCCTCTGCAATGAAAGATGTGTGCTCCTGCGAATATGACTTAGGGAAAGGAACCTACTTCATTTAATTAAGGACTGTATTATAATGTATACAAACCTGGCAACTAGAATTCAGCTATTTCCTATTATTCAAAGGCTTGACTTTGAAGCTAAGTGAACATTCTTTCCACAAGAGTTTTTGCCATTGCTTTGTCCTTGCTTTTTCTATTAAAAAAAAAATTATGTTCTGCACAACTATTCATATCACCGGAGCAGAGCTGAAAACTGAAACATTCAGCAGTTTTAACACAGATTGTTATTGCCGAAAAACCATGACAAAGCAGTGGCAGAAAAGCTGTGATGCGATGGTCTCATCTGGCTGTAATCTCTACCCTTCTGCCCTTCATTTGCCAGTGCAGCTGCTCCAACAGCTTTCTGCTGTTCCCAGTGCTCTGTCCCAATGGTGGCACAACCACACGGCAGTCCCCAACTTTGGCTGTTAGCTCTTCTACGTGAAATGAAAAGGCCATTCTGCAGGTTGGCCAAATTTAGAAGGAACTTCTCTACAATAAGGAAAAGGCACTTCTGTATCCTGCGGAGGCAACTCTACCATATATCAAAAATTTGATGAATTATGCATGCAAAAGTTTTTCAGAGAAAACACTGTAAACTACTCTTAAGCATAACAAGGTCTCCTAAGTAAATCAGTTGGCACCAGTATCCTTTTGACAATACAGAGCAAAATAAAGATTGATCAGGTGCTCTATACCTCCTTTCTCAAAACAAAAGACCAAGGAGTGGCTGAGTGAAGGAGAAGTCAAATTTGATAAATACTTCCATCACAAACCACATAATTAGACTGGAGCTCATTGATGCTGCTATGGTAAAATAGAAAGGATTGAACATGCAGATGCATAATAAAAATATACAGAGCATTAACAAATTCTCTTTAAAAAACAGTAGAGGATATAAAATTCTCTAGTATAGGTGGATCACAGATATAATCAGTACGAAAACTCCCACATTCCTACTGCAGATCCTCAGTGGGAAGGCATCATGAAAGAGCATTCTCAGCCATATGCATGTGCATTACCAGAGCACTCTAAGCAATTTCTTTTCTTCCTGACTCCCCACATCACTTTAATGATTTATTCAAAATAAATACTTTATTAATTAATCATGTACAACCACAACAATGATTGAATTACAGCCTAAGAAGCATTTAGGTATGAGTTCATGTGGGACTATGGAGACTGCAATCCCAAAGTGAAGCACAAAACAGACAAAGAATTCTTTCTTTCAAAGCGGGTATGATGCACACACAACCATCACCTACCCAGACACAAGCCCCACCAGCAGAACTCAAAAAAAACACCCCCATCTGTTACAAACAAATCTACCACCCAAAAAAGGCAGAAAGACTGTTAGAGACTTCATGAACTCCTCTAAAATCTTCACTTTTATCTCTTTTCTTTACAAATTATGTTCCTCTGCTTATTCATTATATGACCTTTTAATGAACTCCTCTTTTACAGGAATTCTTCAGGTAGTAAGAAATGGAGAACGAAGTATTCTGCATTCTGTAGGATTCAGAAAATTCTGTAGTATTAAGAAACACACTTGAAGAATTTTCCTGAGTGTCAGAGAGGATCATTACCTTTGTAATACTCATTACCAACACTGTAATACTGATTATTGCATCTATGATTTGGAAGGCATCCACAGCAAAGCTGTACTGCTTCTCTGGTGTATTGCTCTGCTCAGAAACCAGTATCCTTACCTGTAAGGTTGCCTTCTCTATAAGGGAAACCACTGCTCTGATATCTGGGTGCTCTGCTTCACTTCAGAAGTGCCACATTTCCAGTTACCACTTTCTCTATGTCTCTTCCTTTTCTTTACTTCCAGCTTTAACACACAGCAGCTCCTCTAATCTGTTGGTTCCCGGTTTTGTTTTCTACAGGCTTTTAAAGAAGATTCTCCCCTTCCAATACATTTTGTGCCCCCCCTCCTTCTTCTTTCTCCAACTTGAGCACCATTTATTCTACGGATCTTGAATTGAGGGAGGGGAAACAGGCTTTTCTGGAAATTCCTTGGAGCTGCTCGGACGGGAGCGGGGAATGCACTGGGAAAACGGCAGCTTAGGCAATGATAAGAAATAGAGGGCAGTTAGCGAACAGACTAAGAACAACAAAACTTCTCAGATAATCCTAACGAAAGGAGCAATAGCACTCCCCCTAAAACCCGCGGCCCCTCTGTGCTGCCTGAGCACTCCCAGAGCCCAGGATCTGCCTCCGCTCCACACGCAGCAAAGGCTCACAGGTTGAGACTGGCTCTTCCAGTCTCTCCTGAGCAGCCATGATCTCCTTGGAAATAGAAATTGGAGACAGCTACCATAACACACATGGCACTAGCTATGCTCTTCCTTTCCAGGCACGCAGGGCTACAGTCACCTCAAAGGTCACAAATACTATGAGAGCTCTCTCCTGCAGCCAGATCTGCTTGCTTCCGTTTGCGTGCTCCAAGTAACAGCACCAGCAAGCATCATGATCTTTCGTTTGCAGCCAAAATGTGTGTATGAGCATGTCTCATAAGAGGTGAAGACAAATGGGCTGTAACAGGCCATCTCCAAAGCAATCTTCCCCCCCGCGCATTGTAATTTTGTATTTCTAAACAAAGTGGCAAAGAACAACCAACTGTAAATCAGTCAAAACCCCCTGCACGTCAGATATAGATAAAAAGTGAGAATTAAAACAAACAAACAAAAAATCCACCATTTTTCAAGGTCATTTGCAACAAGTATATAATGAAGATGAACATAGAGAAAATATAATCAAAGCAAAGAAAGCATGTAACAATGAGCTGCCTCTACAAAATTTTTGGTCTAAGAGAACCATTTTGTAAATTTTTCATATACTATCAGTATTCCTAATCTCTTCTTTTTCAATGCTAGTTTTATAGACTTAAAATGATTAACCTATTTTGTGACGTGCTCTCTAAAAAGCAAGAGAAGCTGGGCACTGGATGATAAGCAACTTGCAAAAATATATCTTTCCTGTGAACTGTAGGAAATATTGAATTCTTCATAAAAATTGCTATATTATTATTACAGAAAGAGAGCATCTTTTAATTTACTGTCCTCAATTATGCATTTTTATTACGTAGGGCAGAAGCAAAAGAGCAACAATGATTAAACACTAACTAAGCAGACAAAAAATTAGTTACTTCCAGTCCCTGGCTGATAACTACTGATTTAACTGGTACCAGGATGACCTGGCTCTGTCTCTTCCTCATCTAGTTCTGAGAAGATTTATGTAACATAAATTATTAAGGTATTAATTAACAAATGTACAGTAAAGCATTTTTTTTTCTTTTTGCAATGTGCCTCCAAGACATCATTTTTTTTACTGCAAGCAATTTTGCATGTCCTTTTGGACTATATTTTACCCTTATCAAAATGCTTGCTAGAACACCAGTGTAAGATTGTTCATTATATTTTGATTTTCCAAGTAGAAGATTCTCTTGGCAGTATGATAAATTACCTGCACAGATAATAAGCCTTTTTAGGTATATAGTTTATTCCAAATAATTCCAGATGTTGCAGAAAAAAAAAATCACATTATTCATTATAAACACTGTGAACATCACTAAACACTGTGAATTCAGGTCTGATTTAAGATAAGACAAGGTCTGCAGGAAAAAGTTGTACATTCTATTAAACTAACTGATACAGCTGTGAAGAAGGAGGACTGGAGCATGCAAATTCATTTTAAGCCTGAAGAAAGGCTTTGATGTCTCCAAATTTGTCTGTTTTTAAAATATATCAGATGGGTTTAGTAAAAGCTATTACTTTTTCCTATGTATCTGGTCTCACCGACATCTTCAGACCATCACAGACAAACATAGCAACTGGTATATAAGAATGCAATTTCAGTTATTTCATGGAAATCCTATGCATTTTAACCAGGACTTTAATCATGTCAGAGTAGCAACCGAGAGCAAATAAAATATAATCACTTTTACTGTGACACCAACGCTGATAATTTGCATGAAAATTTGCATGAAAATTTGGAGGAGAGAAAGGAAGAGAGGAGAAGGAATGAAACTTCAGCAGGAACACAAATATTGTGAGTCTATATGAGGACAGTATCTCAGAAATGAAGAGAGAAAAAGGGCAAACTTGTAGAGCACATTCCTGTAACGGATTATGGGAAACCTACACTTTAACACATCCCTGCTGTCAAGTTTTATAACAGCTAGGAAACCCAACAACAAAGTGTCTCATATCTCCTTTTACAACCTGGTCTCCTCAGAGAACTGCAATTTAGGTGTGGTAGAAGTTATTCCATTTACTCAGCTACTACAGATCTGTGCTTTGGCTCTAACTGTTCCAGCACAAGTAATGCAGAGCCCCTGGGGTTGATTCTTTTGGGAGGAATTCCAGTGTTTTTGAATGCTGCAACCATAATGTTCTTTAGATGCATTTTAAGTGTATGGCCTAGTGACAATGTGACTACTTTGGCAGTCCCTATAATTTTATACTTTTTGTCTAATGGATTTAATTTCAAACTCATAATATTGTTTTTTTACAGCCAGCACTTACATAGGAAGATTTATCTATGATTGATATAAAACGCTCTATTGTTAAGCAGAGAAAGAATTAACTCTAGATTTACTTTATGAGCACACACTTATTTTCCTGAATCAGTAAAAGAATATCTATCAGATGACAATTAATATAAATGCTGCAAAATCAAGTTTTAATTGTTCTTTTAGAGAAATCCTTTATCTGTTTAAAAATTAAATAAGCTATTCCCTTCTTTGAAGCTACCTTCAACTCCACCTTGTTATTATGGCTAAGAAAAATTATCAGACAGCAAATAGTAACTTAATTCAAGCACAGATCACTCAAGACTAAGACAGAATGTAATTACTGTGTTTGACATTTGAAAACTAAATGCAAGGAATGGAAAAGTATTTTTCTTAATACTAGAACAGAGGAGGAAGAGTTTTTTAGATGAGCTACAGCATTCTTCTTCTCTAAGCTGTTATGGAGACACCCAGGCTAAAGGAGTCCAAGTGTGGAAACGGGGTGCAAGCTCATATCTTAGAGCTCGTGCATTGCAAAATTCTTAACTCAACTTTTTGAAGGTCGTGCACACGGCCCAAACAAATTTTCTGCAATTGCCCCAATATCCCAGTCAGTTCTATAGATCCAAGCCAGTCCTAGTTTTCACAGCAGCTGAAACAAGGGCTGGTCTCCTCAACTACATCTTATCCTTCCTCCATTCACCAATTTAAAACAAAACCCACCTACGCACAAAGTTTATCAGTAGACTTTCCTTACGTAGAGCCTGGCAGGTATCTACTGAGCATCAGCATTCATGGGGATGGGGGTGAGGGGGTCTTAAGTAGGCAAACTTGAGGAGAAAGCTGCTGCAGCTACCAGTAAATAGACAGATTGTCCAAAATGAGGTCAAAGATAGCTCTCTAGAGATAGTAACTGGAACAGCCCCCCCTCCCCACCATTCCCCTAAGTCATCCTTTCTCACTGCTAACATCATATCTTCTGCATGGCATTTCCATCTTTAGAGGTCCCCTTGGTAATTAAACTTCAGAAGGATTTTTTTTTTGGTCAAAAAGAACACACACAAAAAAAACCCATGAACTTCTCTTGTTGACAAACTTGCTGTTTTAGAGCTTCATAAACCCATTCAGTCTAAAAAACATATGAAGTTGATTCCCCTCTGCCCCACTTTAAGTTTAGAAACTACCTGTAATCCTGGAACTACTACATCAAAAGAGTTAATTTAAGGTTTTTACCATTATATTCTTGCCCTTTTATCACATCTACCTCTCCTTCTATCACAACATCTTCTATGCACTTTGTCTTGAAAGAAATTCAACTTTAATGAATCAAAGGAATAATTTAGGTTGAGCTATAATGAAGATATATCTTCTAAATTAAACAAAAGTACTGAACTATACTGCACTGTTTAAATATTCCCTTGCTAAAAACAGCAACAGAAAAGGCACTCTGCAAAGTCCATATCTATAGCATTTAAATGCTGTGGATTTCTGAATTCTTTAAAAATATTTCTGTACGTAGCTTTCATTTAAAAAGAATCATCAGTTTCATAACACTGCTTCTCGCAATAAACACAAGTTTGGACCAAATGCTATATAAAATCCTTAGGGAAATGAACGATCCTCAGTCTACGTAACAGAAAGCAACAGAACAGACAACGCTGTATAATTTCAATATTAGTTCTGTAAAAGAAAGCCTCAACTGTACTAGTTAGGGGTCATTCCTCTTCCTCAGGTTTGTCTAGTAACCTTCCTTAACAAAGCAAGCTATTTGTCCAACACCTTTAAAGCATGCCATACCCTGTATCAATTTATTTTTACCCAAATGACAGTGTTTTGCAAGGCTAAAGCACTGGACTCTCATTTTGCCACAGACAATACAGGTGCACCTCTTGCCTCTACATGTTCTATGAAACCACAAAAATTAACCAGTCAAATGACATCAAAGAGCCTTAATATTAGCTCTGACAGAGGCAGCATATCTTTAGAAAACATTTGGAAAATTCTACTGTAGTGCAGATCTCTCAGTATCATACAGAGAATAATTCGCAAATGATACATGAAAGAATTTTTAACTTATGTAATAATAGCTCCCTTTTATTTTTAACATAAAATAGAAACTAAGGTAAACAACAGAGATTATCATGGTTTGGGCAAAAAACATTCATCAGACCCTTTTTTAAGATTGAGTAAAGAAGAAAATGCCCAGTTTTAATCATCTAGTCTTTAATGACATAATTCAAATAATTGAAGTTTAATACTTTTGCTATAAAAAAAACAAACCATATTTATTACATGCCTCAGCTGGAAGAAAGTATTTGTATGTCTTACCATTATCTCCTCTAAAGACAAAAATCAAACTAGTTTATCCAGATACACAATTCATCTTTCGAAACACACTTTTCTTAACACATAAGTAAAACATGAAGATTTTTATTGAAGAGATTATTGTGCAGAAATGCAAGTACATGCATCTTGGTCAGTGAGTCTTCAGAGACACTTCCATTTTTCTTCTTGAATGAGAGTAGAAAGAAGAATAGCGAGTTCAGAATCAGATCTTTGTAGAGATCATTGTCAACTTAAATTAAGACGTCAGAAGTGTCACTATTATAGTAGCTGAGAAGGGTTAATTATGCTCATAATGAATTTTCCCTTCTGAAGGGGAGAGAATAATTCAGAGACTTCAATAGGACTTATCCAGTTCACTCCTGAGTTCATCTGTTCTGAACTCCCCAAATGCTGTGATCTCCTATATTTGAATGTCTATTTTTAGTAGAACTTTGTACTCTTTAATAAAAGCATAAAAAGTCGGAGCATTTCAGATTCACTGCTTTAACATTCCCCAGAAAAGTGAAATACTATTATAAATATTTGGGACAGATGATGGTTTTGATATGCAGACTTGCAGGGGGAGGAAGGAAATCAAGTTCACTCTGCTACGTCATTCTCCTCATTTCAATCTTCTCTAAAGTATCCTGTAATTACAGGTATACACATTGTATTTCAGTTATAATCCACTGATAAATATTTGCCCACAGTGGAAACTTTTAATACTTTGTGAAAAAGTTTTAATTTTTAAGTATGAAAATATACAAAGATTATAGCTTTGAAAATATTCAGTACTTATAAGGGAAAAAATGCCATCTGCTGGGTACAGCTGAAGACAGGATTTTTTTTTTTCTTTTCTTACTAACATGGCATGTTACCCCAAGTTTCCTGTTAACTTTGGACTTCATTTTTCCCATCTTAGAACCTGATATAACAAATGCAATGCTTTTGGGCAGCATGCAATAGCTGCTTCATTAGAACTGTGTAACATAAACTTCTTACTGTGTCACTCAGAGAGCAGGAAGCCTGACAGTAACAGGTACAAAGACTAGAATATGAATAAGGGTGCTTTTAATCTTTCAAGAACATTAGAATTGTCTCTAAAAATCCCAATACTTTATATGCTTTTGTATCTCCTTGACTATAAATTTTATGGTTAGACAATAAAAAAAATCTACTCAGCTTATACCTGCAAAGCAGAGAGAGCATCATACTGTGATTTGTTTCTCTGGTAGTGATATACAACCTTCCTATCATTCATAAGCTAGTGATGGAATATTTAGTGTTAGAGTACAGATGCAGAATAAGTTAGTTACCTAGCTTAAAGACTGAAGCATTAAAAAATCCATACATGCTGCAAGCCGTATTGTATAAGCAGAAAACAAAAACAAAAAGGAGAAGTTAAGAATGTCTGGTTAAGAAAGATACTTATATGAAAATTTTCAAGAGCTAAGAATTGGAAGAAACAAAGTCTGATTTAATAAAATAGATAGTTTTTAAAATTAACAAAAATTACAAAGAAAGAAGGACAGGTTTCTCGTATGTAAATATGAGGAAAAAAGAGAAGACTTTTGTTTTGATTTATATGAGCCAAAGGGATTCTTTTACAGTTTGATTGTGTTTTTAATTTTATAACAGAATGAAGCAGCTGTCACCTCCGTATGCATGTGTATGCATATACACACATATATACGTGCATATAGGTGTATATATTTATAAATAAAAAAAAATCTGATTCTTTTCACTGAAAGCTGAAGCAGCTTAGAATCTTGGAAGTTTGGGTTTCAAAATTCAAAAAAGAACTTATTTCTCACATACGCAATGATGCAAAAAATGAAGGAGGTCCTGTGAATCAACACATCTTCCTTGTGTTTAAGATAAAAGCACTGAAGTTGATTTCATAATAAAATTCAATACAAAACCTGGCACTTCACAATCACTGTCATAAGACCTCTTGGTAAAAATCAAGCAAGCAGCAACATAAAAGGTATCAAAATAAGGAATATTGGCCTTTTTAAAAACCTCTGATAGGATGACATGCTTACACCTGTTGTCAGATGTACCAGGTCTCTAATGAGAACTATTGATGACTTTTCGCAAGGCATTTAGATACTTCCCATCAAAGCGCGCTATGCACACAAGCTCCATACCCAGGAGTTCCTGTTCTTTCCTCTATTAGATAAGTAACAAAATGGATCCTTCGTTACCATTGAATCAAACTGGTCTCCCACAGATACGTGTGCATATAGTCTGTCTCGTTGACTTTAATGCGTTTCTACAATGGGATGAACACATTTTCTTAGAAAAAAACTACAAGCTGGGTGTTAGCCAAAGAGATGGCAAGTGTGAGTTACCAAATCTATGGTAGATCCTAAGTCATTAAAGAAACAGATATTAAAAAGCTAATTTATTTCCTCAGAAGGTCAATGTCACTAAAAATGCTAAATTAAAAAAAAAAAAGCAAAAACCAAACTCATAATGAACAGACATCTTATCAATCATCACAACTGGAAACCCTATAAAATCAGAGACACTGGACAATTATTCTAAAAATAATTACATAAGCTTCTTTTCTAATGTCTCTGAGGTTTTAAGATAAGCATATGTACTACGAGTTTCTCTTGGCTATGGAACAGAGAAGGTGAAACTGCTGATAATCTCCCTGTGTTTTAGAACATCACAGTGGCATGCATGCCATATTGATAACACTGTAGTGGCAGAAATGCAAACAACCTGTATCAGTGTCATTTATTTTGTTGACGTGCTTTGCTGATTCTAAGTACTTGGGAATTCAGTAAGACAAAAAAAGCTGGGCTTCTGTTTTCAAAACCAATTTCAAAACAGTTTTTTTGATGGTATCAAAGCAAACTGAGCAGTACTCTTGAAGTTATGATCGCCAAGAATTAATTTTTATCTTTAATATATTCATTACTTAGTACTTATATCTATTCTTTTATGATTTGTGTTTGGTATTATCAGAAAATAATAAAACGTTCAGAGTAAGACCGACGAAGAGTACAACACATGTAGAAATATCTTTTATTCTCCAGGCTGTTGTCCAGCTCTAGCATGGTGATTTTTTTTTCTCCTCTAAGTTTGCTTTATTCTTCTTTCAAATATACAACAGTATGCAAGGAAGTCATCTGAGTTTGGGCTTTTTTTTTTTAAATACATGTTTCTTTAATTCCAAATACCATGGCGAAACACTCAATTTTATTACATTAGAGGTTTACAATAGTTCTATACTAATGCTCTTTTCCAGTTACAGGCGTGGTGCATTTTTAAATGCACCAATCTGTAAACTCAGGAAAACTGACAATAAAATCTCTTGCTAAGCAACAAACTAAAAAAGAAAAAGTCCAAATATTAACTGATGATATAGGCAATTAATGCAGAAGAAAATACTCTAAATTATCATTTATAGCATATTCACAAAATCTAGCAAATACTCCTGGTCTGAAGAAGAACAAAAAGATACTACATGCAAAAATGCATTTCAAAGAAGTTAATACTGAATAATCAAATCTAGACTTAAAACACTTTGAAGAGGATGTAAAATGAGCTTTATTAATGCCAAAATCCATCACCAATACCTTCTATTAACTTCCATAATTTAAAAAGTTAATTTATACTGGTTCAAAAGAAAAATATGTTCACAACTGAATTTCAGTAAGTCTGAGAGCAGCATATTTATTCCTCAAACTATAGCAAAGGAAGATGAACATTTTCCCTATTTAAATTAGACAGTCTTTAAATGATGCGTCTGGCAAATCTTTACAGCATATAACATAGAACAATATCAAATTCCCCATTATGAAAATACACGTTATTTTATTTTGCAACTTAAAAATCTTCTCTGAAAGGATAAACCTCAAATTTGTAAATTAAATATAGGTACAGTAAGTATTCTGAAAAATCTCTATATACAGAAAAGAAAGCATGAAGAAGGAAAAAAATGTTTTAAAAGATTTAGATGTCTAATGCTTCCATTTTATGTGCAAAATATATCACATTTGATCATCATGCAGATAATAGTACAATAATTCTGATTGGAAGGGACCTTTGAAGGTCATCTGGTTCAGCCTCATGCTCAAGGCAGGGCCAACTTCAAAGTTAGATTAGGTTGTTCAGGGTCATATGCAGTCAACTTCTGAATATCTCCAAAATGGAGACTCCACAACTTCTCTTGGCAACCTACTCATCATTAAGAATTTCTCATCTCCTTCTACAATTTGTGTCCTTTACTTTTCATGCTTTTAATGCCCATCTCTAAGAAGCCTGGCACCATCTTCTCTATAACCTGCCATTAGGTAGTTGTAGACAACAATAAAATATCACTTATCCTTCTCTTCTTTGGGCTGAACAAACTCTGTTCTCTCAGCCTGTCCTTGTATGTCATGTTCTCCAGTCCCTTCACAATCTCAGTGGAGCTCCACTGGACTCACTCCAGTGCATCAATGTCTTTCTGATACTGGGGAGCCCAGAACTGGACAGATTACTCCAGATGCAGTCTCCCAAATGCTGAATAGAGGCAAAGAATCACTTCTCTCCACCTGCAGCCCAGTACACAGCAGGCCTTCATTGCCAGAAGGGCAAACTGCTGATCTATTTTCAAAACTTTGTCCACCAGGACCCCAAGTTCTTTTCTAGCCAGTCAATCTCCAGCCTATACTATTGCATGGGGTTATTCTGTCCTAGGCGAAGCTCTTAGCACTAGCCTTTGTTGAAGTTTCTGTTCAATCCATTTCTCCAGCCTCCTGAGGTCCTTCTGAATAGCAGCCATCCTCTCCATTGAATTAGCTGCTTCTCATGATTTGGTGTCATGCATGAACTTTCTGAAGGTGCAGTCTGTCTCCTCAGCAAGGTTGTTAATGAAGACGTCAGACAATATACTCAGTCTCACTATCAACCACTGAGGAACATCACTCAAAATTGGCCTCCAGTTGGACTTTGCTGACTACTGCTCTTTGAGATTGGCAATCCAGACAATGACTGGAGGTGCACGTTGTAGTCCACTTAATCAGCCCATATGTCACTAATTTGGCTATGATGACACTATGGGGAACCATGCTGAAGGTCTGTCTAAAGCTAAGGTAAACAACTTCTATTGCTCTTGCCTTGTTCACAGAGCAGATTTCTCATAATAGAGGGCAATTAGATTGGTCAAGCATGATGTGCTCTTGATAAACCATGCTGACTGTTCCCAGTCACTTTCTGGTCCTTCTCATGCATAGATTTGGCTTTCAGGATGATTTGCTTCATAATCTTCCTGTAGTTTCCCAGATGCTTCTGGCTCTTCTTGAAGATGGGTTTGACATTTGCCTTTGAAGATGACAAAAAGCAGCCCATCTGGTTCCATGGACTTATGTTTGTACACTTTGCTTAAGTAGTTCCTAACTTGAACTTCCTCATCTGATGGTAGTACTTCACTTCCCTAGACTTTGCCATGAGATTCAGGGACCTCAAAGACAGGCCTGAGAGAAGACCTTGCCAGTCAAGACCAATGCAAAGAAGGCTGAGTACCTCAGGCTTTCCTATATCTTTGGTAACTAGGTCTCCCACTGCATCATCAGCAGGCCATTTTCCTTAATCTTTCTTTTACTGCCTACGTACCTACAGAAGCCGTTCCTGTTGCCCTTCACTTATTCTCAACTCCAGCTGAATTTTGGCTTTCCTAATTCCTTCCCCATACACTCAAACACTGTTTTTACATTCTCCAAGGTTGCTTGTCCCTGTTTGCACCTGTAATACACTTCCTTTCTGTGTTTGTGTTCAGTCAGGAATTCCCCATTCAACCAAGCCTCCTGCCATACCTGCTTGACTTCCTGCACACTGGAAAGGTGGGCCCTTATGCATGGAGAAGGCTATCCTTAAAGACGAATCAGCTCTCCTGGGCCTCTCTGCCCTTTAGGGCAACCCACCATGGGATACTACCTACCTGTTCCCTGAAAAAGCCAAAGACAGCTATTCTGAAGCCCAAAGTCATTACCCTACTGCCTACCTTCCTCACTTCTCTCTCAGATTTCACCATCTTACAGTTGTTTAGCCAGGGTTGGCATCAGCCTTCAATTTCCCAACCAATTCTTCCTTATTCATGAATAGCAAGATCAGCAGATAGTCTCCCCTGGTTGATTCATCCAACACCTATGTCAAAAAATTATCCTTGACACAATCCAGAAATCTGGACTGCTCATGCCTTTCCATGTTGCCTGTCCAACAGATGTTTGGGTAACTAAAGCTCCCCATGAGTATGAATGTCAGCAGTCATGAGGCTTCTTCCAGGTGTTTAAAGAAGGCTTTGTCTCCTTCTTCCTCTTGACTGGGTGGTCTGTAGCAGAACTCTACCATGCTAACTCCCCTGTTGGCCTTACCTCTGATCCTGATCCAGCAGCTTTGGACCATTCGGCCACACATTCCACAGCAGATCTCTGGGCATTCCAGTTGCTTTTTTGCAGATGGCACACCTTCTCCCATAACCCAGATGTAAATATAGCTGTTTATTTCAATTGTTATTTTAAGAGGGCATAATTTTATTAACATGTATGGATTAGTATAGGAACATGGCTAGATCTGTAAAATTATTAAGAAGGTATAATAAGAAAATACATAATGGGAAGCTTAAAACATCAGATGTTGTTCATATCTCCCTGCAACTGGACACATATATAAACCAAATATTTGGGATCCTGACGAGCTTAATGCAAAACTGATTGTAAAACTTTAATTTAGTCACTAACACTTATCTCCTAATTAGCATTCATATAGGAGAAGCTGTTATAAGATGGGTTAAATATAGCAGAGAGGTTGCCACTAAAGCAGCATAGCACTGCTATGGTCCAAGAGATTTCTGGTGAAACTGCTCAAAGGTAGTGGTCAGGCTAAAGCATACCAAGTATCTGTCTGGGAAATGTAATCACAAAACATTGCCAGGTAAACTACTGAGGATCCCACTCACTCCATGAGTTCTCCATTGTTTATTTGTTCCATGTGAGTGAAAAGCCTCATCAGTGCTGTTTTTGTACATCAAAACCATGAAGAAATCTTTTCATTATTTTGATTCATGTTACTTCACCCTATACACACATAGTCCATCAAGCAGTATTTCTGTACCCCTAAATATAAGCTACATGGCCAAACAGGAAATTTAGAATAAAATATTTATCTAAATGTATAATAGGAGAGAGTGGTGCACAAGAAATAAGCAAATTTTAGAGCTGTACAGTATTTGGGAGCTTTTCTTGATCTCATCTATGGATAGGAATAGGCAAGGAACTGATCTTTAACAGAATGGATAATTATAATGATAGCTGACATTAGCAACTGGAAAGACTACTTTAAGAAAGCAGCAAGTTCACGAAAAAGAAGCAGGGTCTACGAAACATGCAAGGCGACATTTACATTCCATTTTGCAAGCATATAGATAATTTTAGGATGATATGAGGCAAAGCTTTTAAAAATCTGGAGAAATGAGTAGCTAAAGTAGAATAATTATCTGACAGATGGAGATTGCCCAAGGCTGCCACTTGAACATATATAAAGATGAGGCTGAGTTCATTTCTGAAATCCAACATTAGAAATTCCAAGAGCATCTTGAGTATTAGCTGTGGAAGGTACAACATTATGTTCAGTATACCAGAGAATAAATACTGCTTAGTTTCAAAAGACATACTTTGAAAACAGTTTTTAAAAACTGAAGCATTACAAAACAATTTTAAATATTCTTATATAAGTAATATAGCACAAATACTAACAGCATAGGAGACCTGAAGTATCTAGATAAAATGTACACCCCTTTTACAGATTTCCATCACAATGCCAATGGTGGCAGTTGTCCATGCATATTCTACCACAGTAATTTTTGTGCTTTGCACCCCCTCCCTGTTCTTTCTACATATAATATTCTCTCTCAGTCAGCTTGCACAGTCCTGTCTTTAAATTTGTTCAGATCTAGTAAGACCTACTGCGGTAACAGCTTACTATCTAAAGATAATAGCTAAAAAAATTACTAGTTTACTTTCATTTGCAGCTCTTTCATTCCACAAAAAGTAAGCAACTTAGAAGCACACACTTGCTTTAACAACAGTACAGCCATAAATGCAGCTAATACATTCAAACCTGCACTCCCTCCTGCTGTCATCCCAACACTGTGCATCTTTGCATCTATTTGCAACATCTTGTCCTTATTTGTTCCATAATTGCTGTGGGACATCATCTGCATTCTGCTTCATAACTCCACCGTATTCAATATAAATGCAGCCCTAATCTTGACTGTGATCTCTGCAGGCTACAGGAATAGCGGATGATTATTTTTACAACCAGAGTACTACTTGTAAAATTCCCATCTGTGATAGACACCATGCGCAAGAACAGGCTTGGGTTGTTTGAGAACGGGGCAGTCTGCAAACAGGTGAAAAGGAAAAGAACTCACAATCCAAGCTGACAACTCATGAATCAAACAAAAGGGGGAAGGGAAAAAGGGGAGGGAGCAATGAAACACAGGCCAAACAACTATTAGGTTAGTTCTGCAGTTCTTAGCCTATTCAATTAACTTTTTTGATTTTTCAGTCACTTTTTTTTCCTAGAGTAGAAGAGTGAAAAAGACTAGTTTATAGGATGGATAAGCCACCTTGTGACAAAAAACATATCTATATGAGACAGCAAAGCAAGGCTATCTCGAACCAGTTGTAACTTTTTTTTTCAGATGCTCTAACTTACACTCACTACAGAAAAAAAAGTACAACACTGCATCTAACCAAAGCTAAAATTCACTTGCTTAAAGTCATGGTATCTACATCCTTTTGCCAATGGTTCAAGAGAGATTCCTTTCACATTTTTTGCTGATTGCACAGGGGACAGTTACCATGGCTCAGCTGATAAGTTGTAACTCACTAAGGCGCAATAATGCAATTTCTTTCAATTATGTGCACCAAACTGGATTGTCAGGATTAGGTCATCTGGGTTACAGAAATCCTGCCTTTCCTTGGGTTAGAAAAGTATTTTTCCTTTATTTTCATTCTTTGTTATGCAGTATTCATTTTTATAAGGAAACTTTTATTCTAAAAGTACTTTACAGATCATAAGCCTGATCCTTCTTTCTAATTCAGTGGCAAAACTCCCTCCGATTTCAAGAGTAAAAGAACAGAGTCCAAGATAAAAACAATTGGCCATTCATCCATAACTGAATTACAGCCATATCTGAGGTGAAACATAGCAGCTATTTTGCAGTTAACATTACTATGACAGGCTGATCTGTGGATGGAAATGCACAACTGAAAAGACAGGGGAATGGTAGGTAGGTGGAAAATAATCATACCGACTAAAATCTGGCAAACTCCCTAGAGATAATTCCCTTATTCATATGAAAAATGCACAAGACTGTTTACCATTGTTCAGGATCTCAATTTCATATGCCATCCAAAAGGCAGGTCCAACAGCTGACAGTGCACTACTGCTAAAGGTACTGAATAAATAATGCTCCTATATGATTTGTTCCCTATTTAAGTGAACAGGGAACTATAAATACAAGTGCTGCAAGCATGGAGTTTGGGGGGGATTTTGCTTTTGGTGCGTGTCAGTTTTATTTTTTTCAAACATGACTCAACCTGTATTACCATGGGCTAGACAGTGAACTGTGATAAGATCACATATACACTTGTAGCACAGATTTAGATATCTGTCTGCATTTCAGGGTTTAAAGATGAGGCTGTGAATCAGAAGAGAGGACTTGGAAATTACAGACAGTCAGTCCCCATGCTTGATGTTTCAAGCTGTCAAGTATTTGAGATCGATACTTTGGCTTTGGCTCCTCGTTTGTCAGCAAGAGATCAATATAGAGACAAACATTCTGTTTTCATAAATAATATTGCTTAATTGTACCAAAGGAACACATGAATTTTATAATAGTACATTAAACACATCTGAATTACTCTGCTGTCAAATGTATGCTAAATTTCTTTCTCAATTACAGGAAAAAAAAAAAATCTTTTTCACCTAAAAGGTTGAAACCAATATCAATGTTATCTTTTCTTCAAAAATCTCAGTGGGGCTGGGGAGAGGCAGGCAACCTAATGTGGTCATGTTAGAATTGCCAGGAGCAAGACATTCAGTTCATCAGGACAGAATTTTTAGTTATACCAGAAATCAGCCGAACAAGCTTTCGTCACAGCCATTTTATTACGGCAGTGCTCAGAACTCTGGAACTGCCTTTTTAAAGTCTAAAATAAAATATGCTTCTTTGGAAACTATAGTCAACAATTTCAAAACCAGTGTAATTCTAATGTTTTATTAAACAAGTTCATCATCTTAAGATTTTCCAAGCGATAAACAGGATACTCAAATTAACAACTGAAGCAGTTAATCCTGTAGTACTTTTTTCATTGTTTGTGGTTAACTGGGCAGAAGCTACTGTTTCATAGGTCATTACTCAACACAAATACCTCTCTCCCAACAAAGGCAAATTATTTTTTCCACCCAGTACTTCATTAGATTTTCTTTTTGTTGAATGACTGTGCTTGCGCTTATGTTACTACTAGCAGTCAACTGTCATATGAGATGAAGTAAAACGTATTTGGAAGAACTGTACTTTATTAATCAAATGTCAAATTTCTATTTTTTTTCCTCAGGCATGTGAGAGGAACATAAACATTAAAGTACTTAAGCAAACCTATAGACTAATTGAGAAAATTATTTCCACAGTGGGAGCAATGCACTTATTTTTACATAGCTGGAATATGATAGAACATTTTTGAATGGTAGAAAGTGTTTCTAATTCCATATGGAAACAATCATTCTTTAATAACTTGCTACTAACAGCTTTCAACCCGGCTTTTTAGAAACAGTTTTTGCTGTTTAATGTTTTACAGTGTTTTCATATGCTGATCAAATAATCCATAATCTAATATATTAAATATAATACAATAACACATTTTTCTGTTTGAAATCAGTGTTAACTAATCAAATGAATAATTCATTTCTAATGTGAAATGAAAAAAATCTCATGTTTTGCTTCTGAATTACAGACTGCTGTACATTTATAAGCTTCAGAAGAAGTCATAAGAATCCCATATTAAAACCAGCTTTTTTTGTCAAATACAGAATAATTTTCTTTATAGATAGTCTTGTGACTTAAATAAAAGCTAGGCAAACATAAAACATTTGTAAATAGACACATCCGATTCTTTGAAGCCAAACTTAAATGTTCCTATCTATTCTCTAAAATAGCTGTGTTGTTACTGAGTACTTAATATTCAGTTTTCATACACAAAAATCTGAATGGATACTTCTGACCTTATGAAATGCTCAAAAGTTAGTAGCCGAGTACATTTTGTTGAATAATTCCCATATCCTTAGGTTACATATATTCACCAAATATGTTCATCAACACAGCGTACAAGCATCTAAAAGTTAGATGTGGCATTATTAGCACTCTGGAATAAGTAAGCAATATATGAATTAACTGTTTAATCATATTCAGTTGCCTGTAGCATCAAGAAAAAAAAAAAGCTAAATGTCTGTATTTCAAACTGTCAGCTGAAATGAGTCCCAGACGTTAAAATATTAAGCAAACTAAAAATCAATTAACTTAATTTTAACAAAATCTTTTACAAGGCAAGCTTAATCTAATGACTCATAATCTTCCCCTTCTCTTCCCTGGCACAATCGTACATGAAAAGTGCCCCTGTTTAATATATGCAGTGACTGGACTAGACAAATAATATGTAGAATTGATGTAGTCTAAAGACTTAAACGTCTTATGGCATTAAAACTTTTTTTTTTTAATAAAAATTTTCATGGTTTAAAAGACAATACTGAAGAATAACTATCAAATAAAAATATACTTATTTATAATTTTGTTTTTGTTTAAAAGAACATGTGCCATTTGTCATTGTACACAATTCCAAAAAGGAATAAAGCTTAGGTTGTTACTATTTTGTATAAAAGCAATGGAAAATAGTCATAAGACATAAGAATTTAAGCTAATATAGTCTGCCTAGTTTCTAAAAACATAAGGGATATTGTCAAATTCAACAGGACTTTTTTTTTTTCTTCATTTTATGAAATTTCATTTATGAATGAGTAGATTCATGTTACAAAGATCAGTCATTCTTTTCAGTGCAGCACTGATTAAAACAGTTGCCTGTATTTTCAGTGGACAAATTCTACAGAACAAATAGAGGCTTAGTCCCAGAAAACGTCAGGAAATATCAGAGAAGAGATTTACTACTAAGGGAGACTCATATAAATGTTTTATATTTAAAAAGAGAAGAAATTACATACCCTTCTCCACCAATTCTTGTTATCTTTAGACGAAAATCAACAGAGTTCAGACTGGGTGGCTTCCATTTCAAGATATCATCGCATCGGCCAGGCTTGTATTTCTGAAGCAAATTAAAAAAGCAGTTTAATTATGCTTATTGTTTTTTACTGGGTTTTAAAGTTACAATTCAGCATTTCAGAACTATATTAGATGTCTCTAATGAATTACAATACTTAGACTAAAACAACGAACTCCATTACTACAGAGGTAGTTGTGCTTCAGTACTTTATTTGCTTTTGTAACTCCTTGGCACTGTAGCCAAGGCAGTGCATATAATAGGGAACAGAGAACGGAAATACAAACCAGCATTCTTTGTTATATCTACCTGGCCAATGGAATATTTCAAAAAAGAAAATAAGATAGCACAGTAATAAACAAAAATGCTGATGGGACATACATAAAGACAGGTTTTAGATAAACTCAACATTTTGAACAACTTTACAAGCAATGTTTTTATACCCATATGGTTAGCTGACACAAAAAGCCAGCAGTCATTATACTGCCAATCATTAAAAAGGCCAGTCAGAAACGTGTTTTTTTCTGTCAAAGAAACCTAAGTTATGTAAAGATTAAAGAACATCATGACATGTTATAACATAATCAAGGGAACATTTATTGCTTAAAAGAAAGGGTGCCCACTTGACCGAACCAAAAGATGCCACACAACATAAAAGGAGCAACTTTCTCTTAAATCAGAGCTTTGGCATATCACAGTCTCTTTTATCATCAGCTTTAGTTTATTAAGCTGCCATTTTGTTCATCCTAGGCTAATAGTGAGAGCCAAGCCAACAGCAGACTACACCCTTTCTTACTAGATTATCTTCATGGCAGAAGAATAAACCAGAATGAGTATGAATAGGGCAAAAGTAAAAGAATATAATTTGGAGATACCCAGAATGAGAATTTTTAGTTGTTGGCTTTTTAATTTATTAGTCCACAGTGAAAAAACTTATGTAAGTTTACTTTAAAAAACAAGAGTGCTCAGTGTCTTTTGGAAACATGGCAACCACTATCCTCACACAGCGCCTATACAGTGTTAAATATTTATAAAATGCAAAAATTAGTGATGATAAATGTAACAATTCTAAATTTAAAATGACAAAAGATGATGAACAATTTTCTGTTTTCCGATGTAAAAATGGAAAGTTAGCCTTCCTAAAATAAATGCAACATATCTTATTTATTATCTCTGGATGAAAAGACCACCCATTCTATGTGTGACTTTTGCTGGACAATTATTAAAGATAAGCTTCACATAACTAAATCATCTCCAAACCTTTTTAGCCTTATTTCTGAAATGCATGACAAAAATACCCTACTAAAAGCTCCTTCTGGTATTTGAACATGGCTGGCTAGAGTGTCTTCTCTTCATATTTTTTGACCATTGCCCTAGATCGTTTGAGGGCAAAGGCTTGAGGCAGTCTGTTCTGGTTCCTGCTCAGGGCATTATAAACACATTTCAAATGTCAGTGTTAAATCACCTACCTGACTTACTATTCTAATCATGCACAGCTCTGAACTGAATTTCTCCACAATCTTCTCTTCAACATCTGAATAAAATTTAAATTATTTATCCTTGTCCTCAGTACAGCGCACAGAAGCTGTTTCTGACACCTCTTATCTACGCCTGCTTCCCTTCCACTTCTTTCATTTTATTCTTTCCTAGCTATCATCTAGCTGCAACTTGTCTCTTGGAAAGCAACTTTCTCCAGTGGTCCCTCACATCTGGAACTTTTGCCTCTTTACACTTGAATCAGAAAACTAGTAAGACATAGTGTGATAGCAATGGTAACTGTTTTTTCCCACCCAGTTTCCCATTGGTCTGGTTTCTGCGCTGCAACATCAGCAGCTATTTGAGGAAGGCTAGTTGTCTGTATACCTTTTCAAAATGGGACTTAGAAAGGTATTCTTCGAGCAATTTACAAAAAACAATATGTTTCTGCAATCAACTAGAAATATTCCTTTAGTTGCCACCATTCCACTATTCTCAGCAAACCTCCCACCCATTTCTCTGGGTCTTCATTCACAAGAAGTATTTTAAAATCTCAAAGACCTCAGGTTTAAACTCTTCCAGTAATGGAATTTATCGTGCCCCTTAGCTTTTTCATCTCCATTCCCAAACTAAATATTTGCTATCATGCATTCTGGTGTTAAAAACATGTAAGAACTGATGCCATATATACTAATTGATCTTAAGTAGATAAAACAACAAAATATACAAAATATAATGCTCAGTAAAGCATTTAACCTTTCCAGATCATCAACTTTTATAATATATGTATATATACACACACACACACACACTTTCATACACAGATTCTGTATTTAGATATATTGTAAAGTATTTATATCCCATTTTAGAGAAAACATTTCAGAATATATTCAGTTGGATGTGTGCCTTGGATATGAGAATTATGATTAAGGTGAATGGTACTGAAATCTTTTTTTCAGTCAAATTTTCCTGCAGTTTTCTTGTACTTATATCTGATATTGAGGGCATATGGAATTAATTTATAACTTTTATTACTAAAATATATTCCAGGAATTATTGAACACAATACAGCGTGTGCAAATGCATTACTTCTTGCGCTCTCTCATCTGAAGTTTCTAATTTGGCCAGAGACGATTACTACTGCTAGGTAGTTACTACTTAGTTCAAATAAAAGCTATGGGGAACACACCAGTTTGTGACAAATTTTCCCACAGACAATGAAAATTTAAATCATGAAACAGCAGGTTACCAAGAAACACGGCATACAGCTGAATAGCAGAAGTTGTTGGAACAGTTGTGGCTTTTGCCGTATGGAATAGAAGATTCATCTTAATAGCTGCTGTTCTGTCTTTGCAGCATGACTGAGGTCCCCAACCACTACCTAAAAGTGTAATCTGTCAATCATGCAGAAGCCCTAAAAACTTATGTTAGGGCTTGGCTTCTAATTTATTGACCTGCAATAATTTTCTGAGCCCAATTATTGGAGTGTTTACAGTGCTGGATTTATTAACATATACTCAGGTAATCAATTTCTTTTTAAGCAATAGGTCTGATTTTTGAGAACTTCTAAGCTGTTAAGACTAGGCTTAGTCTAACTGACTTTAGAAGACCATCTTAACTGTTTTAATATATGGGTCTAAACCAGCATTTTACATGTCATTCCTTTAAAGAGAAAATAGAGACTAAAAGTCCTCAAGACAGGATATTTTCTCTTCTGTATGGAAATGCCAGTCTCAACCAACAAACATCCCATTTTTTGTGCCCAAAGGGTAAATTTGGACTGTTTCTGCATTCATAAGCATTAATATTTCCTCCCAGCAATTCCTCCTCCATTAACAGGAGCCTTACTTTCTGATGGGACAGATAATAGGATTGAAACGTATAGAGTCTTGGAAATTAAAGATCAAGATTTCTTCTACATCATATCACGGGAGGAAATTCAAAGGCCTCTAAGAAAGCACAAAAAGCTTCTTTCAGGACTACAGACTTTTTAGCCTATTTCTTTTTACTTCTGCCTGAAACATAAAGTCTGAAAAAGCTAGAAACTCCTTTAGGAAATGATCTTTCCTTCATACACACACACACACCTCTCTGAGTCATAGCATTAAATGCCTGCAGAAAAGATGCATCTAAACTATACAACAACATAAGAACAGCCTCATTGGATCAGACTAAAGCTCTAGCATCCTTACAAAGGCCAAAAGCATATGTCTAATGAAGGTTAAAGAGAGGGCAATCATATAAGATATTTTCTACTAATACTCACTCAGAGACCATCCATTTTCAGGCTCAGAGACCTCCTGACATGGATGTGATTTCTATATATGTAGCTACTCTCAGTTTCCCCTGCATGAGCTTGTCCAGCTCCCCACTAAGACCATGGAAACTTCTACCATCTATAACAGCCTACAGCAAAGTGTTTCACAGTCCAACTACTTTGCAAGAAAAAACACCACCTTTTGTTTATTCTGAACCATCGTGGTTCAAAAATTTATGCTGTCTAGGGCTTATATTAAGAGATACAGTGAACAATGAAATGCCACTCTTCCTATGCTACTCATTGTTTTATATGCTTCTATGAATGGAAGTAATTTCACCTCAGAGGCCACCGCTTTACATAGGTAGTTGGCAATTTTTTTCTGTACGCTCATTACTCTACACTTAACTATGCTGATTCTCACATGCTGTTTCATTTCCCAGCCACTCAACCTTGTAAGGGCATACTATAATTCTCCACAATTAGCACTAGCTCTTGATGATACAAAGCTACTTACACTAGGGAGCACCACCTTATGGTTCTTTAAGGTTTCCCATTGCTCAGGTCGAGCAGCATTCTGCAGGTGACTTCCTTCCATCATGAGAACTGACCATTACTGCATCCCTTGACTCCTATCTTTTAACCAATTATTTACCCATGCAAGAACTTTTCCTTTATCCCTTGGCATCCGTTTTAGTTTCTTCAAGATCCTTTTGTGAGGAACTTTGACAGAGGCTTTCTGGAAATCTTACCAAGGAATATCAGAGGACTCTAATCACATGAGTTTTGATCACTTGGTTTGAGAGGCAGGACTTCCCTTTCAAAAAGGCATTCAATTTTTCCCTATTAAATCACATTTACCCAGGTATCAACTACTGTATTCCTTATTGTAGTTTCTACTATTTTGTTCAGGACAGACATCAAGCTTACAGGCTTTCTTGAAACCTGCCCCCCCCATCTTTTTTTTTTAATTGGCATCATGCTTGCCACCCTCATGCCCTTAGGCACCAATGCATATATTCCACATAGGATCTTCTATAGCATTTTTTTTAAATTCTTTCTCAACACTGACAAGTTAAATTCTCCTAAAAACTCAGTGTGAAATTAATTTTGCAATAGAAAAAAAACCCAAATATTTCAAGATCACTCATAAAAGAAACGTTTTGACGGGATACATCTGCATACCTGTAACTGCACTGTTGGATCCGCAATTTTGACCTAAGCTTGATTATAAAATTAATTGGTTGGTTTGGTTGGCTGGGGGAGCAGGGAACTGGGGACACCTCTTAAAGATGGAGTTACCATTTTTGCTTTTACCTCCAGGACCAGCAAAACGTGAATCTAATTTCAGCTAAAAATTTTTGTCCTATTAATAAAAAATTTGTTAAAAAAAAAAAAAGACAAACAAACAAACAAGATATCCACCACTCTTCACCACAATTAGCCAATCCAAGAGATCTTGGCTAGAAAACAATGGCAATAAAAATACACTAGTTTGGACCATTATCAAATAAGACTTTTCTCACTTTGCAGCAGATTTGTTAACACTGAACACCTGGTAAACATATCAAGTATCTTACAAATGTTTCAGAAAAATATTGGTAAAGGCTTAGATAAGCAATTAGACTTTAAAGCTCATATCAAGAACAAATTGTACAGTCTCCATACATCTAGTGTTACCATGAAAGACAGAAATTCACAGAAATCTAGCTTAAAATGAAAATTTAACTCCCTGAGAAGGGGATTCACTTTTGTAATGGGCAAGCTATACGTACAATACAGCAGTAGTAGGTTCTTGAATTTGAATGCTAAGTGCTAAATCAAGTATTCTTCAAATATCAGCTGGAACCAAACAAGAATTCTGCTTCTAAAGTACATGAAAACTTCGCCTCAGATGAATCACTGCATACTGCAGGCCTGTTCTGCCTGAAGTTATTCTATATTCTAATTCCAAAACAAAATGTGAAGCAATCTGTCTGGGATCAAACTACTCCCCAGAATTTTAAATATAGCATTCATAGTAGTGATATCCTAAACATCTCTCTCCCCTTTAAATATGCATGTACATGACCCTTTCTAAAACACATCAGGTCACATAACATCTGAAATACGAAGTTTATGCTTCTGTCTGAACCCTTTCAACTTTTGATAAAGGCACCCTTGCCAAGGCAACTTTATCCTCCTCCTTTTGATGAGGCAAGATCTTCAGTCCTGATCATCTCCCTACCTCTTCCTTCACAGTTGTTAGGAGAAATGATCCATTTGTTGCATCTAGGCTTTTGGCTGAAGTTACTGTGCTCTTCCAGCTTCGTGGTGGTCCAAAACTCTGGTCGACAATATATACCAGAATTGTAAAAGTGAAGACTCGCAAAAGTTGTCTACCTCAGATATACCATTCCTCCATGACGAGTCTTTGCTGGGCTAATAACCTAACTTGGAGACCAGAGGGGATATAGGCACAAGGCACCGTAAGGAAGCGCCGCCTCATTCATAAGTGAGCAGGAACAGGAATAAGACTTGTGAGCCTTATATAGTGATGGTGGAGGTGGCAATGACACACTGCTATCATCTGTGTGAGATGCCAAAAGATCAACGTGGCATTTTCTACAGTGGCCCACAGAGGGGCTGGCAACCCATAATCCAAAGGTTTGTGGAACATAACTCTCTCCTTTTGACAGCTTCAAACCATGTGTTCAACGAGAATATTTGGTCCAGGGGAGACCAAGACTAGCTCTAATTCCCAATAAATTCCTAAAATGATAGCAGAGACATAGGGTCCTCAGCACCAATTACTTCTTGCTATGGATCAGCTTCTATTGCACCATGTAACTTGCACCACTTATAGACATAGTCCTTTTACATCTGAAGTTTGTGTCTAAAGCTCAGAGGATTGTAGAGGGGTACTGTCTCCTAGGTGCTGGAGGCAGAGTCAATGTTTCCATTAAAATTCAGAGGCTGCTACAGTTAGTTTCATAGCCATCAAAGCATGCAGATTTTGTTACCTTTGCTGGCTATAGTCCTTATCCTGTCTGCAGGGACACAATTTAGAAACCTGTATAACCACAACAGTCAGAAATGCAGCACAAATGAATAATACCAAGTATCTGCCTGAAATTTAGCATGGTTCACGCTTTTATAAAATATATATGAAATTCATTAGTATTGGCAGCTTAGTTAATTCAAGCTTGTTTATATATTTTGTTAAAACCACAGTTTCTATTAAACAGTCAAGTAGTAAATAAAAAGTTAAATATTTCTGTCATGATGGTCGTTTAATTCTTTTAAAATTACTACTAGATTATGGTGCACAACTACATTTTAAAATGATAATACACATGGTAGAACTTTTTCCTGGAAAAGGATGCAATAACTATGCCTGAATATGCAATAAATTGTATAACTTAAATTACCCTTGAATATGAAATTGCTTTAAATCTTCAAGTGTCTAAAAGTGTTAAGTTTCAAAGAAAATATTCATAATTTTATTTCAAATAAAATATTCATATTTAAATACCAGAAGGAAACTTTTACTATAATATAAATGATATTCTGATATTTAGTCAGCCTTACTTACCAGGATAAATACACTAAAAGCATTCTTAAAACAATTCTAAAACACCTCAGGTTCACAAGCAGTAAGAAATATTTGTTATCTTGTAAAATCTGCCCATTTCAGTTACCATATTCTTCTGTGTTTTATTTAAATAATTTGCAAGCAAGTTGTATTCAACATGATATTAAACCTTTCACTTAAATGGAAAAGGTTAACTATTGCAAACCTACATATACAAAAAGTCTGTTCCTCTCAGCCACTCAAAACAGCGATTAAATGTTTTCTCTGAAGTGCTCTATTTATTCTTAACTCTTTTAATATCCATAAGGCAGCTGCCCTGCCCAGTGTAATAGTTTTCATTCAGTTGTGTAAATATAAAGACACAATAATTACCATAAATGTGTTTTTATTTTCTTGCATTTAAGCAAGACCCTGGATCATTTTAAAGACCCAAAAGGACTGATTATAAAGATGCCTCAATCAATCATTTCAGGCTATAGCTCACAGGAAAATGAGCTAAAGAATAGAAAAGATGCTCATATTGTTGTCACATTATGTGAATAAGTTGCATCAATGGATCAAAAAAACACAAAATGAAAGGCAACCCTTGATGCAATTCATAGATTTTCTAGGCTGGAAAGCATCACTGGGCTCATCGAGCCATCTCTGTTGCATAACAGGACAGAGAAACTCAAACAACAATTTTTGAATCAAGCTTATAACTTCTATTCAAATTACAGGATACCTTTCAGAAAGATACCAAGTGATGAAGAAATGACAACGTATATTTAGGGAGGTTACCATGATCATTTATTACTCTTATGGTTAAAACTGTATGCTTATTTCTACACTGAACACCACTGAATCTTGTAATGCCTTAGTTTAGGCTGAAGCCCAGCTCTCCATGTAGTTGCTTAAAGACTATGGTCAAATAGCCCCTAATCTTCTCTTTGTTAAGATGAAAAGACTGAGAGTCTCACTGCACAGGTAATTTTCCAGTATATGAGTACTTTCCAAACACCCGTCATTTGTGAAAGGCATTTTCATAGTTGAAGGAGAACAGAAGAATCTAAACACTGAATGGAAAACACAGAACATCATAATGGCTGCAAAATTTGTACCGCTAGAAAACATCATGCAAACACTGTCCAGCTTCATGCAAATGCTGTAAAAGCCTTGTATCAAGCCCTTCATCAGCACAACCTGTGTTTAACCATGGACAGATGGCCATGAAAACACTATCTAGAAGAAGAAGAAAACAAAGGCAAATTCCTCCCTTTCAAAAAAAATTCTTGTCAACTAAAAATAAAATAATAAATGTTGCTTTTAATGTTTCATGTTCTAAATTAGTGATTCAAACCACCTGAACAATCAAAGAACTACAGTCCCCATGAAAAATCGGCTTTTTGCCTGGCTCTATAATTTGATCAGAAAACAGAGACATACTAATGTTCCATAAGCATAAGTTTTAAAATAAGGTTGTTAACGAACTTCAAACATACAATTCACTCTTGTCACAACACTGGAAGTAAATCCATAGGCAATAACTTCCGAAGCTTATAAAAGATGAGGAAAGACAGCTTTATTGGCTAAGCTCAAATCATTTAATATCCACAACTAAGCCAAAAGAATAACAGAGTTAATTCCTGATAAGAATATTTTATATAACTCATTATTTGATGAAGAACAGTGGAGTAACAACGATGCTTTAACTCCATGTAGTCAACTAGATTTGTACTGATTCTTGCATTCCTACACTTCAAAAAGTAAAATAAAGAAAAACTAAAATTAACACATGCTCTAAGACATACTAACTTTGGTGTATGTAGGAAATTCTTCCCTCAGAAAGGGAAAAGGCCAAATAGGAATGACACTTTTTAATACATTAACACTGGCTAGCCAGAATAAAACTAGCAGTTTTTATTGTGAAAATGTTATTGCACCATAATTTGTCTCTTATGAAAATGCGGCTTGAAGCTTATGAAGTAGAAAGAAAACGGTTCTAATCAAAAGGGCTTCTGAAATACTAAGCTTAGCTGTCAGATCAGACTGACAGGCAAAATATGCTGCTAATATTCACTCATTTAAATAGTGTTAGACTATGTTTCACACAATGGATATTAACATTTGCATGCAAATAAGGTTAGAAAGTTAACCTGCATGCAGAAATTATTCCGTTAATATTTTAATAGGAATTTTTCAATTGCCTTTTCCAAAGGCGCCTGCAGATTGCAAGTCAATGCAATATTTATTGGACTTTTTTTTATAATTATTGGGCTAAATGTCTTCTAGTCTTGCACTTTAATTTAGCTTTATACCTCCGGCTTCATTAAACATCTTGTTCCATAACTATACTAATAGCTTTTCTTAATATTCCATTAAGCAAGGAGAAAAATGTGATGAAATTTTCTTCCCAACTAACTACATTTAAATATTAATCCTATTAATATTTGATAAATGAAGTTCAATTCACAGCCCAAATCCATGTTTATAGCAACCAGAATATAGCAGTCAAAATTATTCATTGCTCATTTTAAGCACATCACTGTAAAGCAGGAACAACCTATTCTCATTCACTTCTGTATGCTGTCATCCTTTCATTTGCCACCACAAACTGGACCTAGAAATTTCAACACCTCGTCTGAAGTAAAAAGGATTAAAAAAAATAATAATAACTTCAAACTGCTGGCTAATATATATGACCCAAAATGGACTAAATGCTGTCTGCCTTCAATTCTAAATTCTACTTCTGAACAGAGGCAAATTAGGGTAACTATGAAAAAGCTGCATATTTGCATCTTTGTGACAATAGTACAGTCCCAATAACAGAACTATATTTCCATCAGTCAAGGAACTCGTGATGTTCCATGGTTGCTGCTTAACATAGCCTTATATTGCTATTGATTATTTTGTAATTTTCTTATTCTTCACCATCTAGGACTTATTACCTCTTTAAATTTGCGCTATGCAAGTCTTCAAGAAAAATTAATGCAATAATACAAACAATAAAGATACTTCAGTTGGCTTTCTACTACTTTCTTTGTTTCACACTGCTTATTTCACTTTATCACTTACTTGCACTGAGATGATCCTCAGAGTATAACTGCAGTGTATGCTGTAACCAGGATGCCAATGTGACTACAGAATACTACTGTATTTACTCCCCTAGATGAAAGTTTCTTTTAAACTAAACTTCACAACTCTATAACAGCCTTAAGTTGAAATTGATATAATGGTAAAGATCAAATCTACATCATTTTACCTCAGCTATACACTGCTAATTTTTTTCCTTTAGAAACATAGATGTAACATAAATAAACCTAGAGGTAAGAAACTAAATGATTAAAAAACTGTCCAAAAAGACTGGTAAATGAGTTTCACCCTGATCACCAAAAGACCCTATGAAACTTATACTGTAATTAATCTTCTTTCATTTGCATCTACCTTTTCCCCCAAAACAATTAGACATCTCTCTCATGTGATAAGGGAACACTTTTCTTCCTGAAGATTGCTAAAAATTATTGCTAAAAATTACCAGAGCTGGTTTGGCACTAAGGTTATCGTTATGTTTACTTTTAATTATTTTAAAAGAACCATAATTATTGAAGACTATGGGTGCAATCCAGTCTGGCACAATGGAGACATTAGAGTTATAGGTGCTTCATAAAGCATCTCTCCAATAAGTGCCTGTTCCCTATGGAGCCAATGGAGAAAGGTGAGTAACTGAAGCTTTACACATGTATACATACCTAATTTAGCAGGACATGTGCCCCTGCTCATTGACTACATGTAGTACTTAGGCACCTCCTTTACAAGGCTTAGCTCATACCCTGCTTTCTATATTTTCATATTCAGTTACTCTTCTCCATACATATAAATTTATATAATAAGTATATAAATACAGATATATCTAGTGTTTGTGTGTGCGTGCGCACATGCGTGTGCATTTTATATATATATATATGTATGTCCAAGTCAATATATTACTACATATCTGAAAGATCCAACTGTTCCTTAAATAATTGAAACTTACTTGATGTCACTAAAGCTGCTTATTTTTGCTAGCTGAATTTATTATTTGCAGTCTGCAATTCTTGAAATTTAAAATGAAATAGAACAACCTTTGGATGATTGTACTACTAAATACTAAAACAATGCCCAGCTTGGTTTTTTGTGAACAAACCACAACCTTTTAAAACTATTATATAGCTAGCAACTCTTCAAATTTTAAATGTTCACATTCTCCTTCACTACTGTCCTTCCAGAGTGTAATACGACTCTATCCAAATTCGTCTCCTCAGGACTGTTGAAGACATTGTCCCTTAATTCACAGACATAGAAGTTGATGACCAAAGATGAAAGGATGAATTCAAAGTAAACTGTCAGGACAGCTGAGATAATACAGAAGCGTTCCTGGCACCCAATCCTTTACAATTTTTTTTTTATCATCTCCTAAATCAATATTTTCCTTCCTTCTCCTCTCTCCCAGTGATACACCAACTCATCAAGATTCTTAGGGAGATCATCTTCCTTCTTAATTTTAATTTCACATTTTTACTGCGAAAACATCATTAGTTATGTGAAGTTATGTTACAGAAAACACTGATTTTCATTCCATGAAGTGATAGGTGC
This sequence comes from Apteryx mantelli, assembly GCF_036417845.1. Taxonomy (NCBI): domain Eukaryota; kingdom Metazoa; phylum Chordata; class Aves; order Apterygiformes; family Apterygidae; genus Apteryx; species Apteryx mantelli. Next base: position 98,328,090 of record NC_089980.1, on the reverse strand, counting down.
AGCTGCTTCATTAAATCACTTGTTTTATGAAACTTGCCATTTTGTCTCTATACATGTTTAAAGCTTCATATTTACATGAATCTATATTCATAAAATTCATTTATATGAATTTCATATTATTATACAAATAATTTATTTCATATTTATCACCCTAAAACTTCTCTCATTTCTTAAAGCCCCACAGAAGCAGTCTCCAGCTCTTCTTCACATTCTGTCCTTCCGTTTTTATTGCCTTTGTCCCAACTCAGTCTTAAATGTAGTCTCTTAAATTTACATCAGAAAAGGATGTAAAGAAGAAAGTCAGTCTACAGATAAGAGAGGAACTTACTTCTTTGTGGATGGTTAGTTTGTGGTCAAAGGTTCCTAGAAATCTTAGAATAACTGGATTAGACCAGCAGAAAGTATGAACCACTTGAAGTCTGACAACAGATGGATCCTCATTGTAACAAAAGAGCCGCCATGAAATAAGAACCACTGCTCCTGGCTGACTGTCTACCATAACCTGATTTGCAAGTTGGGTAGTCTGTCAGCATTAAAAACCACATTTGCAGCAGCTACAATACGTAATTTTAAGGCCTCATCACACCATTGTTTTTGTTGACATTTTTCTGTTCAGAATACCAGAAAAATATTTCAGCAAATCACCTTAGAGTTCAGGAAGATTAATGAAACCTACCAACCCTAAATAGAAAGATGTGAAAATATACCAAAACACTCCTTGAGGAATGTCAATCTCAAAAAACAAACAAACAAACAAACAAACCCACCTCTCACATCAAGAGGCAGGCAGTGAGCTGTACCTTTAAGCTAATCTGAGCATAAGCAGAAACGTACAAGTACAAGCTAAGAAATTGCAGCATGCTGGTCTCAGATGTAGCCTAATTTCTCTTTTTAATTCCAGAGCTGAAAAGCCCCTAGAGCTGAACTGATATGCATGAAAGATGATGCATAGAATTGCCAGCAGGACTTTTTCTACACGTTGCCAAATGTATGTTACACAAAATTGTCATTAAGGGCTAGCTTATTACATTTTACAGGGCTGCAAATCTCCTTGAATTAAACATTTATGAGTCTTGCTTGGAATACTGAATCCTGCAGTATTTTTGAAAAGAAAAAACAAAAACTATCCTTCTAAGCTACATATTCTAATATATAAATTATAAAATACTCATCATTAAATTCATCATTATGGATCTAGAATAAAATAGCAAGAACTATACTTGACATTCTCAGTTTCACAAGAAAACATTCATACAACTATTCTCGAGAAGGAGAGAATAAATCCAACCAGTAGAACTCAGCAAGCGCTTCACAGTCCAACTGTTTCACAAGTAGCAAGCTGATGTATTTGCAAAGGTAAAGCAAAGTGAAAAAAAGTGTATGTTGAACAAATATTTGAGAACATGTATTTTCCCTTTCAAGCATTCTGCTATCAGTTTAATACAATTAAAACCTTCATTTTGAGGAGAGCAATTGGATAGTGAGAAGGGAAAACTCCTCCTGCAAGAAGAAACATTGCACCCTGAAAGAGAAAATGAAAGTGTTATGCCCACTTTTTGTGGGAACTTAATCCTCGCAGTTCTGATTTAGGAACAAGCAAGTCAGTGGCTCTGGGTAAGTGCCAAGAATTTGAACAGAATAGCTACTTCCTGAGCACCGCAAGTAAAAGAGAAAAAGTGTAGGCTGTTTAAAAAAAGCTCACTCAAAGAACTTCAGTTACTCTAAAGACTAGTTGCTTTCCTTGTTAAGGACAGATATTGTCACATTCCACTAATAATGACCTAAAAGCAGTGGTTCCGAAATGGGTTAATTTTGCTTACAACTTGTAACCAATTTGAAAACACAACAAAACAACAGTTTCAGCCACATCAGAGGTTTCATTCCTTCCATAGAGCATGACCACACAAATGTCGATGAGGCATTCAACCCAAAATATCTAGTTTGAATAGTGGCATCGAGCAACTGTGGTGAAGATCCTCTTCCAACATACCTGCTGCTGGCAGGGAACATTCATGGTGTTCCTAGAAGAACAGTTTTAGATAGTTCCCAGTCTCAGTTACTTTTTCACCCTCTCCTCCTCTCCAATATTTCCTCTCCTTTCCTTACACCTAATGTTAAAATAACTGTGTGGCTATGCTCTGAGAAGGCAAGCAGCTGAAGGTGCAGTGAATTAGGGAAGGGGATGAATGACAATTATCATTTGCAAAAACAGACAATAAAATGTTCAGCAGCTTCTAACAGCTTTTAGTTCCATGCAGTGACAGAACAGAAATACTGATTAAGTACAGCTTTTTCATAGCCAAACCTATACCCAGAGATTTAAAATACAGAATCATGCTTCTTAAGTAAGAGAACTGCTCCCAGAGTTGTCAATTCACAAATAACTAACTGAAATGTTCAATGTATAGTCACTCAACAATTCTGGGAGAAGAAAGCAGGCAAACTTGAGCCACTTTATGAGAAGTTTTTTCACAGTCTGATATCCCTCTAGGAGGTTTAGCAGTTTCCCATGTATCCTTTTTGCTATTGCCATAAAAGAACCAAGTATCTCCCTCATAACTGAGAATGATGTAGGAAAAAAAAAAAATTAACCACTGGTCAAGCAGGAATCTGTGATTTTTGGAAGATACTTTATTCCAGGGGTGAGAAGGGATTTGTAAAATGAGTTGATCATTAAGGAGTACCTTTCAACAACATCCTTCCAAGGTAAATTTTACTAAAGCACATGGGCATAATAATAAGCATACTATTATGAGCTCAGAGCCAATAAACTAGACTTCCATAAAGCAGCATCTGATTTGTAAAACTACTTTGATAGGATCCTTCAGATATTTTTCTTTTAGAAGAGTAGAAGAGGAGCAGTATGGAGATGGCAGCAAAGTGAACAAATCCACCTGTCTCTGATCCAGTAGGTATTCCAAAAAGGATTCAAGACTCATGTTGAACTACAGCTCTCTGTTGACACCAAGAACACCCTGCTCGTTTTATGAACTATCTTCTAAAAATCTTTTCTGCTATGTAATATGCCCTCAGCAGAAGGAGAACAGGACTTTTACAGACCAAAAGCATTCAATAATCTATTTTTTGAAATAAAATGATTCTAAAATCTGGACAAAGAACCTTAACTTTATTGTTAGCATATTGGAAGTCAGTGGAAGCGTCTTTGGCAAAAAGATCTAGAATTTCAGTTCAAGTGGAAAACAAAGCCATCTTGGCTAAAACAGTCCTATAACAATGATTGTGATGGAAGTGGAGGGAGCATATTACATGAAGCACCACCATCTACTTCCTACGCATTTACTTCCAGACACTATCAAATACCAAAAAAATAAGATAAGACTAAACAAAAATACTAAGACTAAACAAAAATTTTAACTGCATTAGACTAGACAATTCTCAGGTTCCCAGGCTGCACATATTTAAGACTGCCAAGAACAGTGGTCCCTCAGCTGCATATGTATATTTGTGCTTTCAAAATGTGAAATTGGATATACCTCTGGGGGAGAAAAAAGAAAAAAAAGTTTCAAAGAAGGTATCAGCTCAAGTCTTGACACCTGTTTATAACTGTTGCAAGGGGACCTATCAGAGAATAATCTAGTCCAAGAAGACATCACAAAGGATCAAATTTTTAGACTCCCATTCACAACCAGACAAAAAAGAAAAACTACTAAAAAAATCTCTGTGATACGAAAAACTAATTAGGAGAGGAAGAGTGGTATACAAAGGAAAAAAATAGTCAACAGTTCAGCAGGAACCGAAGACAAGCAATTTTGTCTTAGGGGTGGCCAAAGAATACTGAATAGTGATTAATTCACCGCATCCCTCTTCCACTACACCCTTTGTACTGGTGAGAGAACAGGACACACGCAGCGGTGTTCAGCAATCAATACTGTGGTCTACCTCCCTCTCTCAAGCACCTGGAGGACATACCCACCTGTATTAAAATATGTGCAATCTTGCAGAAGAGAAGTGTAAGTATGTATGTGACTGCAATCAGAAATTTTCAGTGGAGGAGATATGCAAAAGCTGCCACTAGATTACCATTATGTTGCCATAATTATTGTTCTGGGGAAAACCAGACAGAGAGGAAAGCATCCCCTTTATGAAGAAAGCTACCAAATATTTCAAACCTCAGAAACTGTTTCTTTCATCCTGAGAAAAAATGGCTTTTTTTAATTTTACCTCGGAGCCAGTAACTGATTCTTGAACACTGAAATACCTCAAGATTTGATTTTAAATCCGCCTGTTCTCCATAATTCCACTCCATTAGAAGGCAGACCTCACAGTATAAAGCCATTAGCTATAGAGCCAAACATAATTTTTTCCTCAAATCAGTAAAACTCCGCTTTATTAGCTGTGGGTTTTTTTAATTAACAAAAATATATACAAGCAGAGTACATTTATTCAGTTAAAACCAAGCTGGAAAGTCTAATTCAATTAAAAATATTACAAAAACAACTTGCCTTCTGGATGCTAGAAGTTTTAAAAGTATTTTTTTCTTTTTTTTCCTTTTCTTTTCTGGCCAGTCACCATTAATATTCCTAACTAACTAATTAATATATGTTTGCCATAAGCCACTGCAGAGTTTGCGAAGTAATGGAATAACACCCACCAAATCTGACAGAGGACAAAACCCTACTTCTTTCAAAGGCCTACCAAAATATGCAAGCAAATGTCATGGAAACAGAAGCTCTCTCCATGGTAACATCATCCCTAGTACGGCAGCTAACCACTCTAATTTCTAACATGCTCCAAGACAAGGTATTAGCTTAATTCCAGGTTTTTTATAGTCTTTCCATAACATTCCATAAATATCTCAGTCATAAAGATTTAATAAAAAAGTTAATAGTTCACAAGTATGCAGTATTAAAGCCAAAGCTGAACATAAGTGTAAGAGCAAACTGATTAACTGTGACAAAGCAAGTGTGAGCAACACTGCCTTGGAGAAAAACAAGAAACTGATGGCAACATAAAGAACAGTCATATTACAGCTGTTTCCCATTACACCATCTGACTCAGTGCAACAATTGTCAGACGTGCTTTAGTGCCTTGCACAAACACACAGAAGTGCAGTATAAAAAGGCCCAATTCATAATTATAGTTAATCAGTCCTTGCTACCTGCCTTTATATAGTATTTTATTTTATTTTTTTTAAATCAACCAACGCAAGCAACTAACATTCTCAAATATAGCTGAAGACTGTTAGTAGCATTGTAGCTGCTTTCCACAGTGGCGGACGAGCTAAATGCGTAGCAATTAGAGCTGAGTGAATGATTTCCAATGAATAATTTATTTGACAAATTAGGTCCTGTTTGTGGAATATCTGTAAGCAGCTCATGATTCTGACAAAATTACTATCCCAATCTATTTTACAACGATGCTTGCAAGTATATTTTCTGATTTGATCACCAATACTATACATTTCACTTGTATCTACTAACAGGTAGTCAGATAAGTCACATAGTGTTACGGGCCCATCCAATCAAGAAACAAAAAAGACGCAGCGCTGATAATGTGTAAAACACACATTTATTATAATATTTTTCATAAATAAAATATTATGTCTTGCTTAAACATATGATACTTATAGAAAGCTGCTAACCCTGCAGAAATCAATTTGTTTTAAAATGTGAATAAATAGTCACAAAAATACTCTACCTTATTGTTCTGATTCATTTGCAGATCGTGAAAAGTACACTCATGTTCTTTTCTGGTTCAAATATTTTAATATTCTAATGTAAATGTAAAGTTTAAACCAAGTCAGCTAACAATGATGAAAGCATGATGATTATATTACTTAAGCCTTTGAAAAGGCAAAAAAACATATTGATATCCTTCACTTGAAAAATTACATAGAGAAGGTTCAGCTTTGCTCATATATTTAACCAGTAGAAGGGAGAGGTATATTTTCTACAGTCCTATTACATGGAAATAGTACTATGCTCTATATTTTACATAGGGCTTCTGATTCTCTGATTCTCCCCTCAAAAATAAAACGCACCCTCCCAAAACCTTATTAGTGCTCTTGAAAAAAAGACTTGAATGTTTCATAAATACAGTATATCAGATGTCACCCACTTCATACATGATAATTTGCCCAACAGAAAAATCTACATTGCTTTAAAATGATATTTTTTATATTTTGTAAATTACACATACAAACAATAATGCTTGTGTCTACTGTTCTTTCATATTTGTCCTTGGAGTCAGAGGCTTTTTTTTTTTTTAAAGCCAAAGCAAGGTGAATTTGCTTAAAAGCTAATTCAGCTGATGCTAAAACCATTGCATAAGAATATGCTGCTTAAAAACTAGCAGAATCTGACCTCTGCCATTCTGTTCTCCAACTGAACTTTATTTTTTTCCCCATCTTTGTGATACCACAATATCCAACAGAAATCTTTTAAAATTTATTTAGATAAAAAATTAGAGCTTTATATTGTATATATCAAAACACAAGGAACAACCTTGAGACCACTGTTTTACTAACCACATATCAACATATTTTCCCCTGTTCTGAGCTCAGCCTATGACCACCGGATCCTGTGACAAATTTACATTCGCTAAACAATGAAGCATTTCCAAAACTACACTACTTTGAATTATTTTTTTAATCTTCTGTTGTTCCAGTTATTCAATGCTAGCGGAACAAGCCATATTTTCACTTAACAATGACAACATCAGTTCACAATCTGACAAGTCCCAGAGACACGTATTTTAATTGCTCTCATAAGTTGATAGTTCTCTCTAGAGAACCCTGTGTTGTATAAAATACATGTTTTGTTTCAGTGGTTGGATGAATATAGAGATAGGAGATCTTGGGATTTCCAGTGATCATTGTTTGGAAACAAACAACCTATCTGTCAGTTCAAACTTTTCAAAACTTTCAGACAGCGTTTTATGAGGGTGCTAATTGCTTCTTGAATCATGTTGTTCCAAGTACACAGAACATCCACATTTCTGAAGACTGGGATATTTCCAGCTGAGACTTTTACTCATTTTTCCCTTTTGGAATGAACTAGCAGATACTTCAGAGTTCATCTATCTTGGTGGACAGCTTCTAGAGCAATATGGAAAACAGAAGTTCATTTCAAAAAACAGTCATCAGCACTAAGCACTAAGAGAAAATAAGGTTTTGCTTTATGATTATCTGCAGTCATTAGTGAAGCAGATCATTGGTTTCATGTCTTTGACTTCTTCAGTTATGGCATGAAGTTCAGCACTGCCCTTCTAATCCTATACTTAGAAGTGTATATCCTGTATGATACAGTCACCTCTAAACTATTCAGTATGTATATCAATGGAAGGCAGTGGAATTTTCTTAAAGCAATTTATAACTTTCACAGGAAGATCAAGACTTGAGTTTTCAACTGTACATTAATAGAGCTGGTCTACCATTTTGGTAATGTCAAAGTCTAAGAGAGCTTTTGAATGACTCTGATGAATGGAACAGAGAATACGATTACGACTGAAACAAAAGCTACCAGCAGCCAAAATGAGATCAAATTACCACAGTTATGTTCTGCCCTACCTTGTCAAAACAGAATATAATTCAGCAAGTACCACTGAGCCTTGCAGAGCATACTATGTTCTGTACATTACAGTGCTAGGTAGCTAAGTGAACATACTTATTTTAAATGTGTTGATACCAAATATACATAGCTACCTTCACAGATTTATCTGATAACACATCCTAGCAAGAAAGCTAAAATATGTTTTGATAAATACAATAATCCAGTTACCTATTTGTGATACTGACTCTCCATTTTCACATTTACTATCTATAAGAACATTGACCCAGTAAACCTTTCAGACTGTGAGTAATAGATGTAATTATTGATATTCCTCTGAAAGCAACCCTGCTTTCACAACCCTCAGGTGTATGCCTCATCCTCCTGATAGGCTGTGTTACTGCTTACACTAAAACAGCAGGATGAAGACTTAACTAAATATTTATCCTTATCCTGATACAAACTAGAACATTTTGCTTTACTTTGCTTTGCTATGCCCTTGACTAATAAAAAATAAGGGCATTTTATGAAGGATCTTCATGGAAACTTAAGAGGTCTACTGGTTCTCTTGGATATGCACAGGAGAAAGTCCTGGGAGAAAACAACCACAACAAGGTTGTTCTTCCAGATATTTTCCTAAATCTTTTCAGTTTGATAGAAAGAGTATGGATGAATCATACATGAGGCACTCTGTTTATTGATAGCTATTTCAGTATCTGAAGAAAAGACAGCGCTGATATACGTCTCACTGTATTTTCCAGTCTCCAAGTCGTCATTCCTGATCTACCAAATCTTCACTCCCAGAACGACTGCTGTGAGATTCAGGATGAGTAGGAACACTGCCATGGAGACAGCTGACCATGTCCTTATGGCAGCATACATTAAGGACAACGAGCAGAACCAACTAATGGGATCATCCAGTAAAAAGCTCTCATTAATTCAAAGCAAAACCTCTCTGATTTCCTTATCCAGACATAGAAGAGATTTGGTTTTCAAAGTTGATCCAGCACACATGTAAGTTAACCTAATTTGTGTGAATACAACTTTATTCTCTTAAAAGTAGGTATGTTTGCCAAGGCTGAAGAATTGCTTTGGCATTCTCACCTGAATATCATGTTTACAGTATATATTCCTAACATTCACTCATTGTCTTTTAGTCAGAAAGTATGTGCAAACTGGCACAGCTGGGAGCATGGTAGCAAGTGTACTCAGCAAGCTCCTTGGCATCTAATTTTGAGACAGGAGCAACACAAAAAATGTATTTGAAGGCCTTTATGAGTAATGATTCTGTCCTAGCACAAAATACATCTTTTTCCAACATTTAAAACAGTAGCCTTCAGAAAAAAGCATCTTTTCAGAGAATCTCGCAAATGACACAAACGCAGATGCCACCTTTTTAACATCAATTGACAATCCTGAGGATGGCTAGTACACATAATGTAAAATGTAAGAAATAGTTCCTGTCTAATGCCATTGGCAAGCAATGGCTGCAGAATGATTAAACTGCACATCAGAAGTTTAAGAACCTTTTTAGATAACTGTCATAAATGCAGTTCATTGCCTTATAAATCAGAGAACTTCAGATGGTATAGGTCATAAGCAAACAAATGAGATAACCTATTAATTAGAACTAACACATTCCTTAGGTAATCAGACTTATGGCACTGACAACTATTCAGACCAAAGGAGGAAGTCAGGCTAAACAATTTTGGCAAGCAACAAACATTTGCATCTCTAAATATACCAGAAGACCAATAGTAGAAAGTTAAGCTAGGAAAACTTTTGAGACATCATTTTCTCACTATATGCAGAGCTAAAAGTCACTCACTTCCCTCACTTGGCCATTTTTTGTCAAGTGTGGATGCTAGGAGTTTGTACCTGTAAGAAATGCCCTAATTTCCTGAGGTGACAATTATCTCGGGTTCTTAGAAAGTCAGTGGAAATAATAAGTTTACTATGTTTGAAAGTGATAACATTTTTATTTAGGAGTCTAGTAATTTAATTAGATGAGGACTCTACTTATTAGTGTTTATGTTGGTTTTTCTGCTGTTTATTAATATAAAAAGGGTATAAAACAAATCACCTGAAGATAGCAAAGACAAACTTGAATTGGCACAAAAAAAATTACTTGTATATTCACATAAAAATACTCAGAGAAATACTGTGCATTGCTAGTACATTTTAGCATGTTCATAAAGCATATGATAGGACGGTATATTTGAGATATGTGTTGCAATTTACAAGAAGAACTGCTAGGAACATTGCCATGGAAATTGAATGTAACAGCTATTCATAGGCAGAAAAGAGTTGTAAAGCTCGGTGGCACTTCAGGAGACTGACAGAAAGTTCTCCTTTAAAGGAAAGTCTACCACAGCACACGAAGTGCACACTGACATGACAACAGCAACCGCTTTGGTAATGGATTCAGTCAGGAATGTTCCTCTTACAGAGAAAATCACTTTTAGCAATGAGATACTCTAAAGAAACTTAAAAGGTTTAGGTAGTAGGGGTCAATACAAAGGCTGATGAAAATTCTTCTCCTCAGATTCTCTTCTGCTGCAAAGTCTACAAAAAGCTAAGCAATCTACATTAAGGAACCACTACAAAATTGGAGAACTAAATCCAGAAAGTTGTAAAAAAGCAAAAACTTATTATGTACATGATTGTTAAAAGTAAAAATTTGTTATGTACATGATGGTTCCTAAGACTTTATCCATCAGCTTTTGAACTGAGACATCTGTAGCAGATACCTGTTATTGCAATAGAAATAATTAACAATAAGTGATGCCTCATCACTAGCAAACATGATGTCTGAGTTTAAAACATTTGCCAATAATGGACCTGGTTTATGTTTTAAAACTCACAGCAGAGCCCACAAAAGGTATTCTCTGCTAGGAAAGGCATACCAATTATACAGGGTTATTTAGGAGAAACTGGCACTGTTTAATGAAACAAAACATGACCTTTTGGAGATATTTGCGCTCAGTAGCACCTTTCAGAAATATTTCATTCAATTTCAGTAATTGAAAATTGAGGTAACTTTAGTGATTTTGGGTGAACTTTTACAATGATGAAAAATGATAATACAGCCTACTACACAATGGGAATAGTGCAAATAATTAACAGGCAATCAAGCATTTCAGACCACCACTAAGTCTGCCAAGGGAAGGGAAGGAAGATGTATTAAAGTCTCATGCAATGTTAGTCAGTAATAAAAATCTGTTTACTATTCTCCTTTCAGTTTAAAGGTTAAGCTTTTTGTTAGTGCTCGATAATGAGAGTTATGAGTTAAATAATTCAGTCATTCTCTAAAATAACATTTTTCTTAGAAGAATGGAACTCAACAACTGTCCTTCTTCCTTCCCCCAAAAAATCCTAAACCCACACAACGGGATTTTATTCCTCATCCAAAATAAGAGCACAGAGTATCAAGCAAAAACCAGTCTGAGTCAAAACAAAAACACCATAGAGCTCAGGAGGCAAAAAGATGAAATAGAAAAGAATAATTCCTGATACAAGCTTTCCACAGATGCCCGAAAAGTGTCCTTAGGCCTTCCTAAGTGATGGCCAGCTAACCTGCTTTTAGGTTGTTCAAGGAATAAAATAATTCTTTCATCCTTTTTCCAAGCAAGGAAAAATAATAGTTCTAGCCAGCAAGAAATTCAGTTATGAAGAGACTGCTAGCATAAAAATTAGATAGCCTCAGGCAGATATCTAGTGAAGGTATGATTTACAAGGCAGAAAGCAAAAGTAATTTTACTGATGAGTGGGTACAGGTCAGCGAGCTGATTCTGCCATCCAAAGATAAGAGGCCATTTTTGAGATTTCAATTAGAAACACACAGGTTGGCAAACTGCAAGCTTTAAAACAAATGTACAGAATTGTTCACTGTTTGGAAGTAACCTTTTAGAAAAAATGATTGAAAGTTTCCAATCTTATATGAGCATCCAGAATCTGTGAATAATGCATTAGGCTTTTACCTGCAGACTACTGGGCAAATTCACTCATGGTCTCGTCATAATCACAGGGCAACATACCTGTCCATGAAGTTTCCTGCTGGCCTGTTTCACTCCTCCTAATTAGCACTTAGCTTCGGTCCCTGCTCTGCCAACCTGTTACATGTAAAGGGATCAGAAAGCTGATCAGATGGAATGGAGCTGACTCAGTAGTATGGGAGTTATATCAGTAGCGTCTTAAATGGACAGAAAATGATGAAGGGAAAAGAAGCATTAGGGAGAAAAGACATACAAGGGAAACCAAAAGGAATGTGGGAAAGAGGCTACTGGACAGAGAGGAAGCATGAAAAGGAAACAGAGGAAAGGAAAAGAGTACAAAGGAAAGAAGAGAAACAATAGTAAGAAAACATTGTCTTATATTTGTCTCTCACCATGGAGTTGTTAGAGGATGGTAGGTATGACAGGAGATGTGCAAGGGGCACTATGAAACACACATCACATCAAATCACCTAGAAAACATTTTTAGATCATAAACTAGGCAAAAATCTCCATCGCTTCCGCTAAACACGCTCTTCTCATGATCTGTGAAAGCATTTACTTTCTGAAAAAGGAGGAAGAAGGGAGGCCTTAGTCATTGACCTTTTATGAAATTAAAGTACTTGTGTTTTCTGGGAAACACCCCAAATAAATAATAATTCAGATAACTGGTGAATTAGTTAGGAATAATAACGCACAGTGAACATGATCTAGCAAAATAAACTAACCTGCACAGGCAGAATACAATCTTCTTACTCCTTAAGATTGTGTCTACCATCACCAGTCGCAGTGCAAAACAATTTATGTTTCAGTACAAGGAGCTTACAATTCATAATATGAGTTTAAAAGGAGATGGGATGACTAACAGAAGAAAATAGACCCTATTATACCTAGCTGAAATACTAAATTTGGTAGTAAAACTTTTCACAGATCCCTTTTCATCAAAATATCCTGCTTCCTCCAAATTGAACTAACCCACAGGCACTATTATGCTGAAGCTCTCGATATTTGAGAGAAAAGTGAGAAAAACAGACCTCTCAGGGGCTCCAACTGCAAGCACCATTCCTATTCACAAATCATTTCAGGTACTTTGATTTTCATTAGAAGACATACTTAAACCAAACTTCAAAGTAACAAAATCTTCTTTCTCTGCCATTCTTCACTCCCAGTACCAGTGTTGCCTACAGTTAGTGGCGATTATATTCAGACACTCAGGTCTGGATGCCTGTATCTAAATTCACAGATCAAGAGAATAGCATCTTTGAATAAACTAAAAACACTTTCACCAAACAGACTGAACTAATAAGTTCAACTTTCATTATATTAAATAATTAGTTAACTTATGCATTCTGCTTAACTACTAAACTTATGGAAAGTGTTCCCCCCCCCCCCCTCAAATTCTCCTGTCTCTAAATGGTCACATCCCATTCAACCTTCTCTGCTGCCACTTTACCCCTCTTTGTGACCTTGCTCAAATTCCTGTGCACCTCTGCTTCTTTCTTTCTCAAAACGCACATGAGACTTTACAAGCTCCCCAAAAAAATCCCTTAAATTTCCCTGCTTTTCTAAATGCCAGCATCATCTCTGTCTCTTTTTCTACATGATCAAACATGTCAGTAAAAATGGTTGCTGAAAATTGTTTTCTTCTGGATATGCCATGGATATTTTGCAGTCTGGCTTACTATCTTTTCACTTGAGACAAACTAGGTTTATCAAAGCTTCTAGGTCTCACCATGACCAAAATTCAGGCATCTACCCCATCCAGCAATAAGCATCTTTCTCTCTGGAAAGCACCTAATAACATCACAGATAGGACCGCAGCTATAATGTGAAAAGAAAAATTATTTCGGTTAGTATTTTCAAGGGATTATTAATGCACTGTTATACTCTGTTGTCCTTGTATTGTGTATTGAACGCAAGTTCTAGAAACACAAAACATATCACATATTAATTTCCTGCAACAATAAAATTAGAGAGACATTTTAGTAATTGCATTTCAAGTGGAAAAGGTAATTTCAAATTTAACTGTATTAAATCTGAATAGCATAACCTCTTATATTCAGAAAAGTGATCCTGGGAAACCTTTACAACCACCTTGGATTTTAGCAGTATTCTGTGACAACGGCAGGATTTCCTATGAAAATACAAATTTTCTTCACCCTTGTAGTTTCTCTTTGAATAGCTATAGATTAAAAAAAAAAAAACTACTATGTTAAAGAAACAAAAGGACTAACTGATCATTGATTTTGTGGTTAGCTGATGCAGAAGTAGCAATGAGGAACAAGGTTAATCTTACTTCCAGATGGTGGTGTCAGCACCCTTGCTAAGATCTACAATATAGAAAGTAGACCAGAAAAAAATGTATTAAACTAAACACAAATGCTTTCAACGAGCAGCTGTCAAGGTAGAAGCCTTGGTCCAATTCAAACAATGATTCCTTGCTTTACAAGGTAAGAAAAAATGTCAACTTGGATGATGTTTCAGTAATAATGTGTAACTACACAGATTGTATTTGTTGTATCAGAGTCAGCAGTAGCATTAGTAGATTGGAGGAGGTCATGCTACTGCTTTACTTTTATAAAGCCACTCTTGCTGCTTGAGAACCATCTATTTATACTCTTTTGGTTGCTAAGAAGTCTGCCTGCAATTTTTCTGGTGATTTCCCCCATCCCATCCCATCCCATCCCAGTCACATGTGTTTACATTGGTAAGCAGGTTTCAAAGATATATCATGCTTTACTTTCACTAAAATAGTATGTATCACATAAATTTTATTAAAATTTTAGTGTGTGAAACATCCTGGAGGAAGAAAAATAACCTAAGGGCTCAGATCAGTGGCTGAAAGATTCCTGGAATTCAGGCAATCACAGAAAGTCCTTCCTGATTTAGTAGCACATCATATTACACATGTGGAAAAAAACCCATGAGCTGATTCCTGGAAAATATTACCTTGGATCAATCCCAAGTCACACACACACAACAAGTTAGATTGCAACTGGCTGAATTTAAGCAGTTTGAGGAACCAGAAAAATTAGAATCAACTTTGAAAAGCAATCCTGACTGAAACAAAGATTAGGTCATAGATTGGGGGGGGGGGAAGGGCAGGAGGGATGGAAATCTCATTTAAAAAAATAAATGAAAAAAAAAAAAATCAAGTCTTATACTACTTACTCCTGTCGGCTGAAAAATCAGTCCATCCACTTCATGGCTAACTTCTCTAGCAAAGCTTCCTTCAAGGAGCTGTAGAACAAAAGGAAAATACATCTTTTTTGCATAGAGAAATATTTCACTTATAAGATTCACACTGAAGCAGATTCTAAACTACTACTGTAATTGCTCTCTAGCAAACAGTTGCAGTTAAGATATAATGTTAGAGCTGGGGAAACATCAACATAGAAAGCCTCAACAAACTCGCAGTTTTTACAAAGAGCACTTGAGGCTCAAACACGTTTCAGGGAGGCTGCCCACTATGGCAGCACTTCAAGAAAAAGCCGTCGTCCCAAAAGAAATATCGAAAAACATTTCACCTACTAGAAGAGAGAAACAGTGCAGACGATGAAAAAGCTGTTCTGAGATGGGACAACACAGTCATTCGTGGCCAAACTAAAAAACAAACTCACCACTTTAAAACACAAGTAGCACTTATTTTTGCTTGAAAATATGTATTGAAAAAATTTTAAGGGCATCATTCAAAAATTTGGCAGACTCCTTAACTGGGCCATATCCCAATAACACTGCTAAGCTATTGCTAAACAACCATCTGAATTAACTGGGGTCTCAAATATTCTCTTTTACATTTTGAAAGGTTGTGAATTCAATGGAAGTGAGTATCAAGTTGTTTTTACATTAGAAAAACATCTAACTAAACAAACTAATGAAACCAGCTAGTCAACAGTTATGAGAACTGATGATATACTTCCAGGTTTAATTATGACATGCTTAAGGAAAAGCAAATAATTAGTGAGAACCAGTATTTTTGACAAGCAATAAAAAACTAGAGTAATTACTGGGATGTCTCTTTACTAATTTCAATTTATGTTTTACAGGAGAAATGAAGAATCAGTCCTAAAGTTGTAGGTGCATTTAGTAATGTTTGAAAAACTTTAACAGATAAATTAACGTACGGTCATACGACACAGCAAATACAGAATTCAATAAATCATGCTCAGTTCTAAAAGCAACACTGACTAAAACCATGGTCTAGACTTTGGTAAATTTTGTACCATTCCTGCTGTACAGTCCAATTAAACTGAATGAACCACTGACTTCAATTGAAATATAAAACTCCACCCTCAGTAAAGGATTAATTTTAAAAGCATGAAAGGAGCTGAGGATTAACATTTCTATCTTACTATACGCTGCATGACTCAAAGCAGCACAGTTCAACATATAATAAATCAAAAAGATTTATGACCAAATATTTTAAAATAATAATATATAACATTTTATCTACAATCTGTAGATGTTTGCACACAATAATTCATCATTTTGCTATAAAATAACTAACTTTTCTTATAAACATGATGATTAAAGTATTTCTGTTTATTCTGTATAAACAATTACAGCGTTCATTATTCGATTTTTAGATACAATTTAACTGAAAAGCACATTTTATGAGCGTATGCTTACGTGGTAAAACACTTAAGGATATTACATTCTAAGTCAAAAATAATCCAGTGAAACACTATTCTTCAGTATAGAGAGACGTAATTCCGAATTAGGAGTCCTAGCACACGTTTACCTAATGATCATTTTGAAATTTACAACTGAGGCTCACAAACAGGAGGTCTGGAAAAATAAAAATAAAAATCTGATCTTCAGAATTGTATGATTGCTTGGGAAACCTAAGTACATAGAAAAATAAATCATTCTAGATTTAATGCATTGTTTACTAGATGATTACACAAAATAGTGAAAAAATAACCCCTCGGTGTTAATCCTTGCTTCAGCAGAACAATGAGTACACT
Organism: Apteryx mantelli; assembly: GCF_036417845.1. NCBI lineage: Eukaryota > Metazoa > Chordata > Aves > Apterygiformes > Apterygidae > Apteryx > Apteryx mantelli. The sequence goes on along the minus strand of NC_089980.1, from coordinate 98,311,623 downwards.
GGAAATCTTTTAAACAAATACTCCAAAAAGTTAAAAAAAAAAAAAAATCTAAATAAGCTGTCTTCTGGGGAGCACTTTCAAGATTACTGTGTTGAGAGTAATATTTCCAAAATTTACAGGCCAGTGAGAAATCTGTAATAGGAATGCACTTGATACTTAAAAAAGCAAATGGGAAATATTTTATTAAATTCAAGTACCAAAACCCCCTCCCTTCAAATACAAAAATACATTAAAAATAAAATACAAACTTCAAATTAGCTGTGACCATACTTATATATACATTTCTAGCTAGCCAGGCAAATAAAACCAATCACATTTTTACTGTATTTGAAGTTCTTAAAGGAATTTTAATTTGAGGACAGGGTTACTTCAGTACTGGAGATTAAACAAAGTGTATTATTTAATCCTCCCCAAAATAAAACTTAAGAATATAGAAACAATCTTTTAATTCAGAGTGTGTGACTCTTTCAGATAAAGCATAAAATCATTATTGTGCACTCTGTACTCTGGTCTAAATATAGTTGTAGAAAACTAAAGTATTATTACAAGTTTACAGATGGGAGGAAAAAAGTAAAAAAAAATATATATATATACCATTTAGAAAAATATATTCTGGTATTCCCTTTTATTCACGTATTTTATAAAAGCACTACTCTCCCAGAATTACCAAATGCAAGCAACTCCCTCTTATCATGTTGATTTCCTGTTTCAGATTTGTTAAGAGGCTTGAACTCATTCTCCTCATTTTGGAGGCACCCAGTAATCTTACTAAGATATCTTCTCTCAAGAGTGCATTAGATATTGAAGATAAAAAGATATTAGGAACTAGCATAAGTCTCAACAGATAACCAAACTTCTTCGTGCTCCCAGTTATTCCGCTTCTAGTCTCATTATGTCAACAAAAGTATTTCAGTGACAATATTCCAGAACAACATTTTTTACTAGAAAGAATCAGCAATTTTTTTTTTGAGGGTAGACAAAAAAAGAAAATTTCTCTGAGCTTCTTTCTATATACTTTTTCTTGAGAATTTAACTATTTAGACAATATCTGTGAACAACAGAACATAAACCTATTTGACAGTCTGGAAAGTTTGAAAAGACAGTAGAATGAATAGGAAACAGGTACTTGACTTCCAAGCAAAAGTAATATTTTTGACACTAAAAAGTATAGTTGATATAAGGTTTCTAGTTTCATGAATTTCTATATGCAGATATACATGGTTCATCTTTTGAAAAGCCTATCTTCCTGTTTAATTTACCACACATGTTAACATTTCTAATTAACTTGAACAGTACAATCTTTTCAATCAGCGCCATGATAAATGGCACACCTGCTTGACTGGGACCACTGCCAGGGACCAGATAAAATGCAATGCATCTCAATGACATTTTATAAAAGATGGGTAAATGATGCATGCAAGCCGATTCTTCTGGCATGCTGTTCCTTGTAGCCTACTGGTATGTACTTCCACCTGTGAAATCTTTCATTTACATCTTACAGCTTCCTGCTTTATTGTGAACATTGCAAGGAACCATATATTCATACTCTAGTTTATTATTCAAAATTTTTTTCCATTATTACTTTAAAATTAAATCAAATTGAAAATAATTGCTACATCTAATAAGAGTATTCCTCTGATGAAAAGAGTGGTATAATCACATGAAATGAATGGCCGTGTGACAAGCGAAAGGATTTCTCCTTGCTGTCTAACCACTGTGATTAAGAGCAGCAGTATGACATCAAAAGCAGTACTAATAACCTGAATCACTGAAGCTGATTTTGCTAAAACTCTGAATCAGTCAGCAGAATTTCCTGAGCGGACAAGTGAACAATTACACTTTAGAGATCTCGCTATACTTTACAATAACAAAATCACTTGTCTCCTCCAGCAGGAAGAGGAGGACATTTCCATGCATGGAGATTTCACATTTTTAATTAACGTTTCTGTAATTCCAAGGCAACTCACACAACTCTTATTAGTTTTCAGATGTCATTTTATTCATAAAATAAGCAAGTCTAGTAGGTACTACTGTGTCTCTGCCTTTTCCTTTTCCTTACAAAAAAAGCTCATAGAAACACAAAATACTATGAGTTATGCAAAACACAAAACATCTATTAATGTCTTTCTACAAAGTCATATTGACTTTCTACAAAAAAATTTGTCTAGAGTCCTTGCACACAATTATTACCAATGTGCTTTGTTACAGTATGCAGATATCCCTTAACAACTTTGTCTGTATTTCTGATGCAAACCTGATACCATTTATTGGCTTGTAAAATACTTGGAGATACAGAAAAAAACAAAACACCACTTTGTATTACAAGACAAATATGCACCTGGTTTTCTCGCTTTTTCAGTTTCAGAACTGCTATAGGTTTCATCCAGTTTTAAGCCAAGCTACAGCAATTCTGCATGCATCAACCCTCATGCGGTTTTTCAGTTATCTCCAAGTTACTAATCATCTACTTCTTCACTCCATAGTGAAACTTGTGAAAGAGAACATACTTTATTCAAAAGAATTAGATATAAATAAATTAACAGTTGAATTAACTGTCTGTTGACTAGAATTCAAAAAACCTTCAAACATGCACATACTGTTATTCCTGACTTCATATAACCAACATCTTAAGTCACTTAAGTTTCAGCTCACTTTCAAGGACTCTAATATTATCTAATGATTAAAGTCTTCAACGTGAGACCACAGACTAATCCTCACATCCTGAGAACTGCCAGGTTTTACAGATGTGGTTTCACAAATGGTATAATCTCTATACAGATACTGCAGATTTTTTCAAACATATTGTACAGTTTTCAGAAAAAGATTTACAAGTTACCAGCACTAATTACCACCTTATTTAAAAGGAAATGATTATTTAGTCTCTTTCTTTGCCCTTCTCTAAAAGAGATGGCATATTCTGTTTTAAAAACAGGATATTACTTCTGGTTTATTTTTGCATTAACTTGTTTGTCTTGCTTGCCAGTTTCTATATTTCTCTAATTTCTCCTGTCTTTTTTTACATGACAACCTCCTCAATATCTCTGTCTCACCTCAGTATACCCTGTTCCATTATGCCTCAATTTACAAGTTCAATATAAAAATTATTTACCCTAACATTGGTGCCTGAAGTACTTAAAAGGTCCCAGAACAAGTTTACTTCCAAAATGGGAGGCACAGATTTTTTAAAATATACAGTGGTTAAGAGCATTCAACAAAATTGATTAACACATTCAATTAATTTAATGCATGTCTGCTACTAGAGAGTTAGCTAACGCATGTCTGCTAACTCTTAAGAGAGTTTCCAATTTCCAATTTTCCTTTTTTTTTTTTTTAAATATCTTTAATATTTCCAAGGGTGGTCTCCCTGATTTTAACTTAAGAACAAATACTTTAAAAAAAAAAAAAAAAAAAAAAAAAAGCTTGGCAAAACTATTTTGCTTCAAAATCAGGACAGAAATCATATATTTCAGAAATCCTAATTCTGAATGACACCAGAAATTCTACCAATAACACTGTGTATGTTAAGTTCAGTTAAAACAACACAAAAAAAGTTTGGCTCAGATTCATCCCCAAAATTCCATCTCCCAAAATAAATCTATAAAAGTAACTGGCAGCAATAGAGCCACCATTCAATCTATCAACATTCTAACCTCCAGCTTTCCAACATTACCTTTGGAAGACGAAGCCTCCTGAAAACATTAGCAATTGCAGTTTAACATCAGATGAGTGAAGCTGGTTTCTGCAGGTTAAGGTTAGTCTTTGCTATTCCCTTCTCTCCAGAATTTTTCCCATTTCCCCTCTCCCACAGCACATTTTATTTTATTTTTTAAATCAGAAAAGGTATCAAGAATCAAATAGCTAAAAAGCTGCTTTCAGTCCCCAAATGAAATAGCATGAAATAGCACGATTAATTATATAGGGGGGAAGTTTCACATATATTGAGAAAAGAAAAAAAAAAACTTAGAATTTCAAACTCTCCGCATAAAGTTGGCTAATTCATTTTTTAAGAGAATTATTGCTCAAAATGAAGTGTTACAAGAAGTCTTGATTTTGGTTCACTGATAAAGTGGATATTTACTCAGACTGGCATTCCTTCAACTATGCAGTAAAACTTTCAAGAGCCTTTAGGGACCCAGGGGAACACACAGCTTGGGGAATTAAAGGGAGCACACATCTTCTGAAAAATGGAACAAACTGAAGCCACTTAGATTTTGATCTTTTTCATACTTGGGGTACAATTCACCTTACCTAGCTTTAGCACCTAAAAGTAAAACTGTTAATCTAAACAAATCTAGTCTAAATTAATCAGTTTGGAGGGAGAGAGGGGAAGGCTCAAAAAATTACCTCTGGCGGTTCTACTGCTTCCTCGCCTCCCTGCCCAAAAACAGACATAGCCTAGGTCACCAGTTCAGATTAACTTTCAGATAGCTACAGTGAAGATGAGACAAAAACCTATCCTCACGTTCACATTAAAGTAACTTTTTAAGAGCTATGCTCAGGTCCCAAGTTATCTTTTGGAAAAGTGTCCAGTCTCAGTTACAGCAGGCATTGCTGCAGAACCACAATCTCTGTTAAGTTGCTCTTACGAACTATTGCATGCATAATTAAAAAAAAAAGAAAGAAAAGAAAAAACTTTCCCATAAAATCTTTTCTTGCTTCAATTTTTCTTCCTTGTTCCTCCCTAGGTATTTAGACTCTGAACAAGTCACCTCTCAGTGTTTTTTTTTCTGGGAAAGAAACAAGCTTCAGATTCCAAAACATCTCCCAAGGAAGCAGATTTTACTCTTTAAACATTTCCATAGCTCTTCCTCTAAACTTAGATTTATCAATTTTTTTTTTCCATTAGCTGAAGACATCAAAACTAGAGTGGACAGAGTGTTCCAGAAGAGCTGTATCATCAAGAAAAATAACGCATCCCATTGTCCTACTCAAGAGTCTCCTTTCAAGAAGATCCTTGGATACATTAACACTTGCCGAAGTATTTCACCAGCTGATTCTTCATTACAACTGGATCCTTGACTGAAAATGACTCTTGACTAACTGTGAAGGTCTTGAAAGCACAGCCTATGATCTCAGGAGTGTGACTTGACACATAGCCACAGAACTAAACATTTTTTGCTTGTATCCAGTGATTCCAAATGCCGTAAGTGGTTTAACACTAGCATTTACTACTCACATACAAATACATAAATAAGAGACATTACTAATGATTTCATGTTTCCCTCCACACTGCCAATAAGAACGTTGAAGAGCAGATTTTTAATCAATTTAGCATGACCCAGTTTCTTTTGCATCATTCTCATTTCCTAATCAAAATATAATATGCTACTTAATGTCAAATAAATGAGGTGAAAACAGTGTTTAATGTATGAATAGAAGTGCATCTTTATGGCAGGTTAAAGTCTGATTCTCTAATGTATTTTCAATCAGTCATTGTATTTGGCTACACTTATCTTAAAATTTTTGATTTCCTGGGAAATGACAGTCTTTTAAGGCAAGAAAGGCAATATAGCATGTTAACTATTAAATTCATGAAACCACAGTTAGTACTACATATTCTTCCACTTATACACTAAAAAATTATCAAGTGAAAAAACATTTTCTGTTCCATGGTAATGGTCTAAAATATGCATAAAGAAAGAGAAAGATCAGAAACTGTAGAAGTTAAATGAAAAACTTAATTCCCCAAAAATACATATCTAAGGAAGTTTTATATGCTCACTAAAAAACACCAAATACTGAAAGGTAACTGCTCCATTTTCAGTAAAGCCATGAAGAAATCTACTTTGTGGTAACTGCATAAGGAACTCAAAGTGTAAACTTTTTGGTTGCTTATTACTTACTTAAAATGAAATTTCATGCTCTTTGACTGCAATATCAGTGTGCAATTCAAGTTGCATGAAAATCCTCTAAAAAAAAAGATGCATATAGCTCAAATCCTAGTTTCACACAGCCATCCTCTCAAGATGTTGATTCACATAGACAGAGAAAAGCCATAAATGTTATTTTGTCTATATAAATATGTATGTGTTGAAAGCATTTTATGTTAACCAGTAAACAGGAAGAATAAAAGCAGACTTCAAAGGCTCAACCATTTAACAAAATCGCTACTATTTTAAGTAGTAATCTGTTGCAATGATGAAAATTACACCAAATGACTGGGTAAAAAAAAGGGGTGGGGGGATTTTCTCAGTTGATAAAATTAAAAAACATTTACTTTTTATAACATATTTTATGGAAAGCTTTTCAGTTTGACAATTTACTAGAAGCTCCAAAAGGAATCATACTGAAAGACTAAAAGACTAAAAATAACCTCTTTGCCAAGTTAATCATACAGAACATTTTGACTCAAAGACATTAAAAACACCTAATTACTGCAATGGATTTGTTCCCTATCAGAATGAAAGCAGATAATGGCAGCAATGTGAGACTGATGTTCACTAATATGATCAAGAGACTAATTATTATCCATGAATCATTTGTAGCATTCAAAACTTGATTAATGTCAGGTCAAGTTTAACATGTGATAGGTTTTATTAGTAATGCTTGGCTATCCCACAGCTTGTCAGTTTAAGTGAGTGCCATCTGTTACATGCAGGAATAGCCAACAGTCCAAACAAAAGCACAGTGGATACGACTGGTCATTGAAGTACATTTTAAGAATCCTGTAAGGGAGCGACACTAATAATTTTAAACATACTAGACCAGAATCCAGCACAAAAAAACCTGCTAGAGATAGCAAATTTGTAGCCCCCAAAACAAGCACGCAAGGTAGGCTTTTTCCCTTTTAAAGTTTGACTGAAGGAGTACTTAAAACTACTGGATTTAGCTGCACAGTTTGATCAGTGTCTAGTAAGGAAAAAAAAAAATCAGTTGCAAGAGGAATACACCCAGCTTCCGCTCTATAATAGTTCATCATCTTTAGTAAGCATTTCCTTGCACAGAATATCATTTATTAGAACAGTACTTTACCCTTTAAAATATCACTCACTGTATTCACGTGCATATGGCCCTACCACTCACGGCTCACACAGCCCAACACTGTTAGAGGACCATAAACCTGATATTCACATTCCACAAGAAAATGCACTGACAAACTTTTATCGTTTTAATTATAGATAATTACAAGAAGAAATCTTTTTGCAATAGACTCACTTCCTAGTATTTTACAGCCGCTTTGTAGGAGGCCAGCTTTACCAGTGGTCCCTTCTCCCACGTACCAGCACATTCGCAGTACTTCCAGCACAATGGGAGCTCACCTGGTCGCCTCCACGCGCCCTGCCCGAGCTCTGCACTAATAATAGCAGGAGCAGCAAGGCTGAAATAACACGAAGAGGCACCAGCCAGGTGCGTGCACAGAGAGGAAGGAAAGTGACCTCATTGCATTCAGTGCTGCTCTTGCACCTACCCACTCTCCTCTCTGGTCAAAAACTAGTTAGAAACTCAGCAGGAGCACACGTTTATTTATCTCACGGCTACAAGAGCCCTTTCAGATGTACAATAAATCTGTTCTTTTGCTGGTTCTCTTGCATTCTAAGCAGATGAGCCAAAAGCCGGTGGATTCAGGCAGCCGCTAGCAGCATTTGTGGCCTGTACTTCAGCTCTGAGCAGGTTTTCGGCTAAGAGCACAGCGTGCAGGGCTACCTAACACCCCTTGATATCTTCATGCCTAAGGCAAGTATTCTGAAGACTTGACCCTAGTAGGCCACAGACCATAAATAACATCGCAATTCAAAGAACCACAGCTACTGCACAGCTTCCTCTTTGATCATTTGTCCATGCAGTTTCATAGCGGATGGATCACTATGGCCCAACCTCATAGCGTGTGTGCATTAGCATTCTAACTAACAGCATGACTCTGCACTGAGTCATGCTCTTTTTAGAATAGCAATTCTGTGGAAAAGTCATTACAGGAGTCGGCGTATTCCTCCCAGGTGAACTGGAGACTATCTAAATTACCATGGAGGAAGCTGAAATTCTTTTTAGAAAGTCTATCTTAACTTAATTCATAGCCAAGTCCAATATGCTTAATACAAATTCAATACAAATACAGCGGAACCTGCCAATCATTCACCCTTCCTGCAACAGCCACAAAATAACGGCAGTATCGCCCAGCCCTTTCATTCTGGAGATAGGTCATATAGCCTTTTATGAATATTCAAGAACTATATGCCTCAAAGCCTTCCTTTGTCATAGAAGCATATTTATCATGCAATCCAATGTGCACATCAAATTTCAAGGACACATGCACTACTGCTATGCTTTTGATCAGGCATTCTTGTTTGTACTCGTATGACAAGGAAAGAGCAACACCCCCAAGCAAGAAAGCCAGACACTGATCCATTCTGTCTGCAATCTGCTTCCTTGTCAATGATCATTCTTATAGAACATAAAACAAGAGAAGACCAAATATATCATCATCTGATACTTGCTTCTTAATCCTTTCTACTACCTTTCTAAAGGATTTAAAGAAAAGCTGTTTTCAGATATAAGATTGGCTGGGAATTACTGTAGTCAGTAATGGGATGCAAGTCCTGGTATTAAAAATATGAAAGAACCATGCTACCTTGATTTCATTACCCAGTCACAAGAAAAAAAAAAAAAGCTATATACAACAATACAATGTATTGCAATGGGTTGGGGGCAATGGTTGATGGTTCCTTTCACTCTATTTAATTTTTGGTTTCAGAGCTAATTCATTAACAGTGTTCATATCCTTAAAAACACTGCTAACACTAGTTGTATGTTTTCTTCCTTATTACTTGGATAGGGACACTTTAGAAAAAGGAAGAGCACACTGCAGTAAGAGTCCCACTGAGCTATCACCAGTTTGCCAGTTCTGAGTGTACATATCCAAAGGTCATGTACCTAATATATTCAAAACAATACCCAAGAATAACACAAGCACTATCTGTGTTAATGCTTAATTTGACAGCACATCTGCATTACTGAATTCAAAATAGGCATTAGGCATCTCTCACTGTCAATCTCTTTTCAAAAACACAATTGAAAAATTGACATCAATTACCTAAGATGTTTTCAAATGCTTCTTTCAAATAAGAGAAATAGGCTGCGCATGGAGAAAGTTTAAATGACTTCGGTAACAGTTTCAAAAGGAGAGAAACAGGGATTCCTCGATGCTATGGAGGAATCTTTCAAAGAGTAATAATCTTTCATATTTATTTTAACTGATGGAGAAAGAGGCAGTACATTTCATAGTTTTTCAGTTTAATTTACTGTGCTCTTTCCATTTCTCTACTTCAACCCACAAGGTACCTTCAATTTGCTCTTTCAGGGATTGAGACTTTGTCTTCATTGCTTTCCCCACCTCTCACCATCATCCTTGGGAGATAATGATTAAAGGTGTCAACGCATTGTGCACAACTGGAAGGACACACCTGCCTGAGATTGGAGTTCTGCTGGAGCTGGAAGATGTTTAACAGGTGCCATTAACAAATTATTCGATCTACTGGTAAATGATCTACAATCTGTGACAGTGAATGGATGGCACAGGCTCTGTAAAGGCTGCATCCTCAGCTCAGGAAGATTCTGCCCACTAATGCTGAGAAGCTCCCCAAAACTCTGGGTTTGATCAAATACAACATTTGAAAGTTTCATTGTCAAATGAAAAAGAGACACTGAGTTGAGTACAAGACCTTGCAAATGTGGCCAAGTACATTTTAATTTGTTTTCTAAATGATTTTTCAACATTTTAAACTTGATAGGTTTTATTTGTCATTCAACCCCTGAGTAAACTGCTACAATATAATCCAGCTTCCAGTTGTCAAGAACCTGTATGGGCCTCTTTAATTAAACCAGATAATTAAGGATCAAGTTTTACTAAGCATTCCCACTAAGACTCATCAACAAGGACAAATTTATACATACAATAATTCAATTAGACATAAAATGGATATTCAACAATACAAAGTCTTAGCACATTTACTGTCACACTGCCTGATTCAAATCAGGCTAATGTATTCCACTGGGCACAGATGCAGTGTTTTTAACACAAAAATTAAGATTTAACATTATATTATGGATGCCTAAAAACATCTGACTTTTCAGCTATGCAATGGCACTTGAGGGCTTAATTTGCTAAGAAGTTGAATTAAAACTTGTTACTGTAAGACCATAACAGTAAAATACTGCAATTTTGTTGCTTCTTAATTAAAAAAAAAAAAAGATTAATTTTGTACACAATTTTTTTTGCAAAATCAGGCATAAGGAAAGAAAGATCTAGCAGGGATGTCCTATAATCTTATATTATAATAAATTGCTTTAAACTTCACCCCCATCTTCACCATTTTCTTTGTGCTTTTATCCAAATTAAGCACGTGTCTCTCGAAAACCATTCCATGACGAGCAGGTTGACGGCTTCCCTGTGGAGCGCGATTGCCAGGGGGCAGCTTGGAAAGTGACAGGCTGTGAAGTGGCACAATGGACAATATGAAACAGTTGCCCCTCAATTAATGAGTAGAGTGACCCACTTAGACACCACAGCTGAGTCCTCTAACTAATTCAGAAGACATCAAATATACCTTTTCAACTGCCCTTACTGGGATACCAACTGGTAATTAGGTCCAAACTGATTTGTGTTTTCGCTGTTTAGGTAATATACCACAATGGTGAAAACAGAAATCAACGTTAAACACCTACAGGCATTTTTCCTACAGAGAAAGGTACATTATTTCCATTGCACAAAATACAGAACAATAATTTTAAAAAAAGTGAAGGATGTTAACAGCTAAACCGAATATGTACTGTTCTAATGTTTAAACTTACAACATGCACTAAGTATAATGCTTCATCCACATGTGCTTATTTTTCTGCTAGTTTCATTGTTTTCTTTTCCACATTTTAATATGGAAAGTCAGAATGTAATGATATATTTCACATCTGAATTATACTACATTAATTTAATTTGCACCAGTAGCAATATCAAACATGGGTCACTAGTTACGAAAATAATCCTTCATGAGAACATTCAAGACTGCTTGTTTTAACTTCATCAGGTCATTTCCTGAAAAACGTGAAAAGTAACTAATGCATGGAATAATTTCTTAAACCTAAAGCACAAAACTATTTCCCCTATTCCCTAATCAAAATTACATCATGCTGAAATATTATACTTGAAGTTCAACATCACAGATAATAATAATAACCAAAAGCAAGTAGCCTAATCCTCCTTTGTTAACTCTAGGAAATGAACAGAGATTCTTGTTCTTGCACAGGTCTCCTCAAGTGATCTCCCTAGTGCAAGGAGGCTGAAAGTTAGCCATAGCTGAGTCATTTCTTCTAGCACAGGGGAAAATTTCTTGGTGTAAATCTGGAAAACCTAGCTCTTGAGACGGTGTTATACTGCTAGGAGATGCTCCTTGAACAAGAAGGGAGCAAAGCAGATTTCTCCTATGAGCTATGCCAATCTTTAGGTGGTACTTGAAGTCTCCCCAGAGAAGCATTTCCCCCACAACAACCTTCGCGCAGGCTTGCCTAGGCTAAGCAGATTTTTTTAGGGGAAATATGGCCCACAAACTGCTTTATAAACAAGATTTCTGAAACCACAAAGAAGAAGTAACCAGTCAGACATCTCTGACTGCATGATTATTGTTCACTGTGCAAAACAAATAGTTCATTATGTACAACAATTTCTGTCTACCCAACTTCTTTCGTATACTTAAGGAATAGCATATAGTATACTTCTATTTGATATCACCAGAGGTAGTCTAAAGCATATAAACAGAGTTACAAATTCTGCTTGGTGTTGGCAACAGACTAGAAACTCTACCTATCATGGAGGTGAGATGTGAACATTTTGAGTGCCTGAGCACTGCCTTCCCAATGGAATAAATACCTCCACTGAAATTTCCAAACTGTTACTCAGAGCTGATAAAGATTAATCATAAAAGCATGATTCCCACTCTAAGTGGGAGCACCTCCCAGCAAGAAGATGGCTTGAAGACTTGGGGGGGGGGGGGGGGAAGTGTTCTCCAGTTTCGTTATCTGATGTCAAAGGCAGAAGAATTTCCCTACAGTTGCACCCGTTCCCCGGGTATTAGAGTCTGAATACTGAGCTGTTAGGGGAATTTACAGATATTGAAAGCTTATACATGGTCAAGGTGCAAATGGCAACATATTTTCATACAGCCCTGGTGGAAAGTGGAATACTAGAATCCCTATAACACGTGGTGTATATCCAAAGAATGATCTACAATAATACTGAAATTAAGGCAGAGAAAAAAAATTATACTTATTATTTTAACAGATATGTAATTTTTGAGCTAAGGAGTAACTATTTCATAATTCTCAGAGTCAGCGGGCTTTCAATGTTTCTGAAAATTGAAGAGGGTTAATGAAGGAGGTTCAAGCAGTGGTCACAAAACCCCAGACAGCTGGGCCATGGGACCTGGAACAGACAACACTGCAGCTTTTCTGAATCACAGAAAGCGAAGAACACCCAGAGGCAGCTGGATACCCCTTCAATGCTGCCCTTAAGAGTTCCTGCTTACCCTCTTCCTCCCACAGCCAAAATTATGTTTATCTAACAGTATCTACATCATTCCAGTGCTGCATCTGGTTGCATGAAATAGCTCCCGTTAAAGCACCAAATTTTAAGTGGTAGTAATCTACATTCAGCTCAAGAGCCACGGTTTGGTCATGTATTTCATATTATAATTTACAAGGCTTCCATTTGGTCTGATTGGTGGTCCTTAGCTTTAAAAATAAACCGAAGCTCTGTATCACTCAACAAGTTTAACATTCACATGGTAAAGTATTCTGAAAAATAGTCTGAAATACTACATGCTGGGATCCAGGGCAGCTGTAAATTGAAGATTTCTGAATTTCAGAATGTTCTAATATGAATCTGAGGTAACATCTTTCCAGCTTCTTATTCACTACTTACTAAGTTCACCAGGTCAACCATTATTTGCATTACCAGAAGAAAAGCAGTCAAAAACATTTGAGTGTGAATAACCACCAGCAGAAAAGCACAGAGGAGTGGAATAAGGCAATACTGCTTTGACAGTATTTAACTTTCAATTTTCAGGGAGATGGCGTAAGACAAAGTGAGGAAGCAAATGTACAAAGTAAAGAAATAAAAGCAAACACAAGCAAAATGGTAGAGTGCAGACAGTTAGAAGATAATTAAAGGAGATGATAAACAGGCCAAAAACCTGGAAGAGAACAGATGGAGTGAGGACTATGGTGTAGGCCAGACACAAAAGAATGACTGCCAATTCTGGGTCAGTAAATGGAGGATTGATAGGTGAGCCGATTAAGCTACTCCTTAAGGCATAGAAAATAAAAACAAAAATAAAAACAGAGAAAAGAAGTCTTTTTGGCATAAAAAGGCTTCCAGATGGTACCATTCTCCCTCCACCAAGACATGTAATTCAAAATCTTCGATAAATATACTGAGATTATTTGACACTTCTGCTGCTGCCGTATCTACCATTTAATCCTTTTGATTTTTATCCCATGACTGCAACCCTTCTCCACATCCTTGTCAATAGGCTACTTGGTGACCTAAGGAGAGGGCTCTGTGGTCTTTTACAGTCAATTTTGAGTTAACAGCTCTCTAAGCAGACAAGAGTGAGCTATGTCCATATATTTTGTCTTTTATTAGGGCTCATTTTTTTCATGCCTGCACCTCATGAACTCTAACCACGCAAGTACTAGTTTACAGCTGTCACAGTTGCCTGCAACGTATTTTATACCAACATCAGCATGTCATGCACCTACACAGTTTTATTAATCATGACAGAGGTCCACAGACACTTAATTTTCCAAAGCAAACCATCTCAACAGTAGATATAAATTTATCAGAATAACCTTCTAAACATACTATTTTCTCAAACTACAAAAAAAAGCAGTTTCAAATGGGGGGAGAAAAAAAGTCCAAATGTCAAATAAACCAGGAAAACAAAATAAATGATCTGTCAGTCCACGGATTTGGCTGAAAACTTTCAAGAAGGTCCTAAACCATTTAATCTTCTAGCAGAGATGACTCACCTTCATTCTAATCCCTCTAGGACAAGCTGTCATTTTAAAATCAGATAATAGCCTAAGAACTGACAAGTCACTGATACACGGTGTGCTAGCACTTGCAAAAGGCTGTTCATTTGACCTGTATCGCTGTTTAACCTTTAGCCCTATTGTACCATCGAGAGGGATCAGCAACAATTCTCCACAGGACCATGAACTGCACAGAATGAAAGTGTTGTCCACTTCTGCTAGACAGCATATTCATTAGAAAACAGGCTTTGGCCCACAAAGAAAAACTTTGCAAAGGAATTCCTGGGTGGTTTTGGCAAAGGAAGTCAAACACTTATATCATTTCTCAGAGCTTTATTTCCTATGTACCTATACTTCCTGTTCAAGGTAACAAAGATAACCTCACTTATAAAAATACTTTAGGATTTTCAAAACTAAAAATATGACTCCCAGGCTAAGAATAGGCAGCATATAAAACATCAATCTTATTGGTCTTAAATGTTTTAGCATCAAGGAAGATGAAAGAGAAGATATTAAAATTAATAACTTTTAAAATGTTCTCTCTCTGGTTTATACTTTTAAACTGTGCCATGTACACCTATGCAATTAGTAATTAAAAACAGATTAATCTCAAAAAATATTTCAGAGCATTTGAGTGTACCAGAAACCAAACATCAATTTGCCATGGTTCTTTCCGCTCCCTCCTTGTTTAAAAAAAAGAAGAAAAAGAAGAAAAAAAGAAAGAAAGTATGCATTGCATAGATTCACATGAAAAATCATTCATTCTTAACCAAATCAATTTAAACTATAGCCCAAAGTTTCTGGGCAACAACAAAAGTGAACCAGGAAAAAACTAACAGTTTTAAGAGAAATCCTAAAACTCAGACTGCTGCCATCCTTCATGATGGGACAGAGAACTGATTGATTTGGCCATATTGTCCCTTTGAATTCTGTTCCACACTAATAAATGAAAAGATAACAAGCTACGCAACCAAAATGACCAATCATACAAGTGTAATGACAAAGAGCAAAGATTCAACATTGCTCACAAATACCTAAAATGTACCTGAGAAGAATTGGAAAGTTACATAAAAAGGTCAACTTGCTCACAGGGTAGCTCTGTTCCCAGCTAAAAGTATAAATTGTGTTTAATAATTCTTTCACTACAGAAGCCAACAAATTTAGTGATACTGTTTTCCCCAACAATATCAAAGTTCAGCATGGTAAGACTTCTAAAGACATGCCAAGGGAATATAGCCGGTCACCAGGTGACTGTCCTTTTCTTTCCTTCCTCTTACAACCAAATCTCAGTCTTACCAAAAGAAACAAAAGCTCATCAAAAATTGTCTTAAAACAATGTTTGAGACAATACTGTAAAGATATAGCCCTTATTTCTGAAATCTAGAACAAACAACAGATACCAAGGCAAAACTACAGATGCTACTATAATATTTAATAATTGCAATTTAAAGAACACATTTCCTTTCACAACAATTGCATTTCACACCAATTAATTTTCAGATCAGAAAAAAAACCAGCCAGTGCTCCAACTCTAGTATTAGATTTCCAAATCTACAACTTTAAGAACAATTTAATTATTTGACATGATATATGCTACAAAAATTTACTGCTGCTTCAGCTAATTACTTTCACATTTTTATGAACACAAAAAATAACCAAACTTATGTGAACAAAGTTTGTTTTTGCTAGTATAATTAAAAGTTTTGATTACTTATTCAGCTATTAATGTAGTACTGAGACTCCTGCCCTTTTTGAGCATTCTTCCTACAATCCACCCAAACTAACCCACATTTTACTGATATGTGATATTGTTAATAAAAAGAATGGCCAAAAGATTTCAGTTTGGAACACTATAGCTCAACTCATTTTACAAAAATGAATGAAGGAGCCAGGCTATGGAAAAAGAGGTCTATCATGTTTACTTTTGTGAAGTTCAAACTGTGTCCTGGGAGCACGTTTCAAATATTGAAGCTTCTCAAAAGAAAAGTAAGATGCGATGTGTGGTTCCAAATGGGATGATTCAGAGGTACACTTGATTCTTTTCTTGAGTCTAAGCAAAACCCAGCTATGTTTCAAAAACAGCTGAGATATTCTGCTGATGACACACTCTACTGTTTACACGTACTACTCCAGGCACTCAAATTTAAGACACCTATTTTCCTTTAACAGCAGCCAACCACTATACACACACCCTGCTTCTCTTCAGGCCCTGTAAGGAGTACAAAGTATAATGTACATCTCTCTCCTCGATTTCTTCTCAAATGGAGCTGCTGGGATTTTGCAAAAACAGAGAGAGGGCTACAGAATGTGTATACATATTTCACATCAAAGAAGTCAGCCTATTTCCCTTTCCAATGCACACTGGCTTGCAACTCAGAGTGCGCAACTATGAGGTACAGGCTGAATCTGAGTCCCAGGTAAACTGTGCAAGAGTGCAAGACTGCTTCCCAAGCCCAGCACCTGATACAGAGGCAGCAAGTGCTGCTGTGCAGAAAACCTGAAGCTGTGCGAAGGAATCCAAGTGACTGACTTGCAGAGGTCCGCGACAAGAACATTATTAAAAGAGACCATGTTTGTTTCCTGAATTTTGATGAAGTACCTGTCAACCAGTGGTAGGGAGTTTCCACTTTTTCAGTTTCAAGTATGCTGATGGTATCAGAGATCCACCTTTCTCTCTGGCCAAAAACTGCTATGTCCTTTGGTCTTCCTGTGACAATAATGAGCCTTGGGGATGACCTGAGAAGCTACATCTTCTGTCAGTTAAGTGCAAGAGCTGGAGGTAGCAAAGAAACTCACACTTATGAAACCACATACTTTTCCCGAGACCACTAAAAGGTGTCAATCTTTCAGGACCTCATCTAGTCAAGGCAGAAAGGATCCTGTTGGATTCTTTCTAAAGAAGAAAGGATCCCGCTGTTCTCAGAGAAGAACAAGTGAAACAGCTGGTTAAACACATGGAAAAGAGCTACCCTATATGGTCCCATTTGGTCAGTCCTTTAACATTCATTCAGCTGCCACTCCCTCTGGAGACGCATTGATGGATATGCTGAATCAAGCTGAACATGAACTGAATTAGAAAGTAGAAGGAATTCCTTGCCTCCCTCCAGACCCTTGCTGTGCCACACACAGAGCTAGTAAACCCTATCAAGACACTCGTCACTGACGCCAAAGAAACCCAGCTTGCTCTCTCAGCTATACTACTGCTGTATTCACAGCTATGAGCACATTTGTTGCTATAGTTGCAAAGGTGACTGAATAAACATAGGAAGAAGATCTCTTGAGCAAAGCAATACTATTTTTAAATAGTCCTTTTCCATAATAAGGCAATACTTTTAAAAAAAATAAAAGTCTATTCTGACCATATATAATGAAAAATATTTTTCACAAAGTTGTAAACAATATGAAGATGTTATCCTTGTTTCATTACATTAACGGAATGTTAGAGGAATCATATATTCACCAAGTCTTTTACTACTAGGATAGGAGAGCACAGCCTAATGCTTCCAGAATTTGGCAAGGTTCCAGTGCCACATTATCATTTTCGTACCAAGTTACACAATATGACCCATACACTTAAAATTGTTGAGATACAGAATTGTATTTTTGAGGTAAATAAGAGCAATAATAATTATTAGTCTAAATATTATTCTTTTGAGAATAAAAGTATTATTATAAATATTACTTCAAATCTTTATCTCCTCAAAAAAATAAATTTGGGGTCTATAATGTTTCCTCTTAACCATTTACCATATTGCCTTACATAAAATTCCTCATCAGTATTGATACTACTATCTAAAATTCCCTTATTTACCACAGGGCATACAAACAATATCTAAATATTGACATAAAACTTTTTATCTATTTAAAGCAAATATCAGATTCAAACCCTCATTAGCTGTTTCTGTTCTAACAGGAGTGCTGTGAACATGTTTCACTAGAGAACAGTCATTTTAAGTTTACCTTATTTCAAATCCAAAATGCAGAAAGCTTTAGTTTGCCCTGCTCACTGACAAAAGAAAAAAAAAAATCAAAACACTACCCACACCCAAAATATCCCAATAAATTAAAAGATAGTCTTAACTTAAAAATGTTTTTAAGCTGGTGGTAACACATGAGGATGCGAATTTGCTCACTGAACTGCACTTGCAACATAGTAAATGCAAATTACAATGTCCTTGAAGTTTTATCCAGTACTGCAGCCTCACTGGTATCTTCAAATATTATTTTTAAAAGTTTGAGGTAAGTAACAAAGAAACATCCATGCCTCACATTCTCAGATGCCCTGCTCTCTTAAACTGTATGTCACCACTGTATCTGTTTCAACGGTATATTCATCCCTCAGAAAAGCAGCAGAAATCACAGTCAGAGGAAACAGGACCCTTGGAACGAGGGACTATTACATTTAAACCAGCAGTGAAATGTTACTTTATTGGGGGGGGGGGGGGGGGGGAAGATAACTGAGCAAAGGAGGCCTATTAAAAGAAAAAAAACTAGGGATTTTGGTGGAAAAAAAAATCTTTCAAAATATCCAGTTCATTAAAACTCAGGATATGACTCCTCTTTGCTTTATTTTCTTACCATATCTGATCTAATATAGAGTGGGTAAAACACAAGTGGATTGAAATAATTAAAAGAAGAGAAAAATACCATTGAAGTTTGCTCTTGCTCTGAAGACTGCCTCCCCTGTTTTCTCTGTGTATTTCTGGCTGCTGCATACAATAATGTTCTTCACAAAAATGAAGAAAATTCACCAGAAAAAAAATGCTTCTTTCCATAATTCACACTTTAACCAAATTTGGTAGCAAAGACAAGGATAAAAAAAATATTGTCTAATCATCAATATCAAAAGCAATTATAAATCTATTTTGAAACACATTCTAGTGCTATATAACACTTTTTTCCTCTCACAGCCAAAATACATTGAGATAAGGAAAGTTAAAATGGATACACACACAAAAAGCAAGTCACAGATACAGTCAATTTTTTTTTAAATAGCAAAAAAAAAACCCAACATATTTGATGCTTTACTGATGGTTAATAAGACAGTCATGGTCTTAAAGAGTTTATGAGGTTTGAGAAAGAAAGAGAAAGAATAGTAAATGGCATTATTTCATTGTTGACTTTGAAAAATGCCACAGCTGGAAATGTTAAAATCCAATATATTGGAAATGATATGGACAACTAAGAAATTTTATTTAGACGGAAAAAAGAAAGCAGTTGAGCAGTTGATTTTCATCTCCTAGGTTTTGGGAACACAACTTCAGAAAGATGTGCCCAGTACTTGCTTCAGATTCTCAGAGGATCATTTCAATACTCATCTGCTGGCAACTCATTCTGAGTTGTACCAATTCTGACAGATCTACAATACAAAGTATACTTTGCTGAATTTTGAACTTTACATCCTGACACCAACCAACTCTTAATGAATGTCAACAGTTAACAATTTCATTTAAAATAAGCATTTAGCCTTTTTTACCCTTTTTGAACTTTGCATACATTGTTTTTATGTTTTCTGGCACAGAGACTGAAACAGTTCTTTAATTTCCTTACTATTCCATCACACTAAAAAAGAACAATGATTATCGGTCACATTGATAAAAAATGTCATTAGCAATGCATACTAATATATTGTTCTACTTCTGACAGAAACAGTCACTGTAATAATTCCTCACAGCACACAAAAATTCATTATAGAATTAATTAGCAGCTTGTTAACAAAAACCTGTTATCTGAATTAACACTTAAATCCTATTCTTTTTTGAGACACCTATCTTCTTTAAGCTGAATTATTTGGTATGTTAATTTCTTTTCTTTTTGATAAAGCTACTCTTTTGCCCTGCAAATTTTGATATGTTTATGCCCAGGTATTGTTAGATAAAAGAAAAGGTTTAAAACAAAATTCTTATTAAATAACAATTTCATGCTGGTGTCTGCTTAGGCAAGTATGTGATTCTTTTTGCAAGTAAAATAAGATTATTGGGGTTGTTTTGTTCTTAGCTCTATCAAAAAGTTTTGCCAAATTAATGGTTTTTAACCTTCACTATTTTAGAAAATGGCATCTGTCCTTCTGCTAACAAACGAATAGAATATTTTTCAAAGAAAATTCATTATTCTGGAATTATTTCACTCTTCTTGATCTGTTTTAGCAGAAAATTCACTGATAAGAAAAACCTAAAACTCTGCAGCTCCCACATGTATAACTAGGCTTGAAACAGCCTTAATGCATGCATGATATTAAAAGCAGGCTTTGGCCAAAGATTAAGTTCAGGTATTTATACATGTACTATATGGCTAAACTCCCATAATAGTCAATAAAAATGTCATCAGTACGGTCACTGGCACCGTGACCAGAAAACAGCTGTTTACCTTGGGGTGACTGGTACTGGTGGCCACTGTCTCAAGGGTTCCACTGACTATACAGGGAGCATAGACAATCAACACTACTGAAGATATCTACCTTTAGAAATTTTTAGTGTTAAACTGCAGCTCCCCTTACATGTCAACAGCTGAAAGTGTAAACAACAGAAATGCTGGTCCCTCATTTTCACAGAATCACAGAATGGTTGAGGTTGGAAGGGACCTCTGGAGATCATCTAGTCCAACCTCCCTGCTCAAGCAAGGTCACCTACAGCACATTGTACAGGATCGCGTCCAGGCGGGTTTTGAATATCTCCAGAGAAGGAGACTCCACAACCTCTCTGGGCAACCTGTTCCAGTGCTCTGTCACCCTCACAGTGAAAAAGTATTTCCTCATGTTCAGATGGAATTGTCTGTGTTTCAGGTTGTGCCCGTTGCCTCGCGTCCTGAACAGATTTTAGATGACAGTACATATCTTTTAGATCCAGATTACTGTAACAACCATTTTGGTCTACATCTACTAGAACCCTCAAATTGAAGTCTTCTAAGGAGACAGTCTAAGAGCTTTCAGTGTGCTACAAAATCAGGTATTTGGAATACACACACACAACTTATAAATACTCTAAGAAAAAGAAAATGAAGAGTGACAGGCCATGATATAGGAGAAAGATGAAAATATGTTTCATATGTTTATGATCTCTCATAGCAAACCAGTTTTAAATCTCCCATATCAGAAGAGCTCAAAATCCAGTATGAGTTACCGGAGTCTTTATAGTCCAACAAAGGAAGTGGCCTATAGCCAGAAGCTGCTGCTCTTCCATGTCTGTTGTTTCGAATTAAAACTATTTCTTGTTGTTAACTATCATCTATTCTTACAGTAAGAAGAACAAAAAGAATGAAGTGGAAAATAGGACCCTTTCACTGTATTATTGTAGTTTCTCATTTTTTCCATCATTAACTGGTTTGGGTTTCCCAAAAAGTGGACTATATGCACATAGGCAGGCTAACTTGGTCTGCAGTTATGTTGTAAGAATTTCTCAGCCAGCTAAAGATGCCTCAGTCTCTCAAGTGTTTTCTTCCCACTGGAAGAGTCCTTAGTGAGACTCTGCTGTTCTCTCTCTGTTTCATTACTGCATCTTCAAGAGAAGCACAAGAGATCACCATCAGTACCGAATCTGGGGGAAAAAAGGAAGTTTCAACATCTTCATCTTGTTGAATTTAAGGTATTGTGTTTCACCCTGTTCTTATTTCTCCAGGATGACCCATAATATAGAGATGTATATACATACTAACATAATTTGATTGTTGGATCTCATCTACTTGAATAGGCAATTACCTTTGTTTCCAGTATAGTTTTTGCTCTCTTTTTCAACTGAATCTCTATCACTGTAACTGTTTGGGAACAAGGATTCAAAGAATGCATGTCAATAGCATTTCTGGATTTCTTCTTTTTCTTCTTTTTTTCCCCCCCCTCCATTTTGGAGAGGAATATATGTGGAAATTTCAAATAATTCTGGGGAAACAAGGATTTCTTTTTAAAAATATTTAATTTTTTACTAATATTTTTTCATTATTTTCTTGGGACTAAAAGGAAACAAAAGGGAAATATATCAAAACCTTGCTTCCAAAGGATGACAACATACCATATTCCTCTGCTTGGGAGTATCAGGGTATTAATAAAGGTTTAACCACCTTCAGTACTTCCTACAGGAACTGTATAAAGAATCTTCTCTACGGCAATTCAGAAACACCAATTAGCACTCTAAAAGGCTAAAGCAAGCCTAAACTGCCTCTATTTTCAAGAATGGTACACTAGAAGATAATCCAAGACAGGATCTTAATTCAGCTCTTCTGAATCTCCCTACAAAATAAGCCTTAACAAGGTTACAGTTAATCTTTGAAATTACCCCTGCCCCCACAGTACATATTTTTAAAACATGGGGAGACCCTATCAAATTCTCTTCGGGAAAAAGCTACAAAAGCTGTTTTGATCTGCCTAGAAAAATCTGTCCCCAATAAAAGCAGGCACAGCTAATGAAGCCTACATCCTTCTTACTTATTACCTTGTTCCATTGCCTGATGGAATCTCTTTGCCTATTACCCTGGATTTTAAAGGGATTTGAAAGTGGGGGATGGAACAACCTGACATTACCATAAAAATTAGGCTTACAAGATTAAAAAAAAAAAAAAAAAGCTCTAAGGCCACCATTACACCTGAATTACTAGGGGAAGACCATAACTTGGCAGCAGCAGGAATGAACCTTGGATTTTAAGCAACTAAACTTAACTACCGCTTGTAAAAGAAACTGAATTGAGGAGGAGCTAGGATCCAGCAAGAAAATGTTTAGATATGACAGTAACTAATTCTTCAAACTATTTTTAAGGCCACAGCATAAATACAAAAAGATGGTTCAAATCTTCTAAGAATGGTTTCAGGTTTCTTAAGAGAGATACCACAGATCTTAAGAACAGAGTTCAGGACTTTTATGTGAGAGGACAGAATGCCTCTATACTTAAACAGTGGATCCAATTTATATTGGTTGAAAAGCTGCAAAACTCAGCTTGAAAAGAAGTTAGTTGTTCCTCATCAGATAAAACCCATCCTTCTCATTATTTTCTGAATAGCCTAAAGAAGGAAAAAAACTACAGGACAGTTTCCTCTGAATCTGAACCCATTATTTCCTGGGATTGATATAAAAACATGGTGAAAAAGCACACTGATTAATATTTTTTCTTTTATAATCTCAGACTACAACAAAAGGAAAAATGTATTTCCATAAAATTTGACCTTTTATCTTAAAGCTCATAATTTATCCAGAACGCAGGTCACAGACTGATTTGACATAACTAGCAGGAGATTTGCTTATAGATGTGTTTCGCCTACAGATTTTTCTAGGAAAGCTTCTGAGCATTTGTTTTTCCTATGATTTTAAATCATGTTAAATAGTCTGGAACCTCAGAACACTTCAAGCAACAATAAATTTACGTAAGAAAGCAGTTTTTTAAGCTATTGGTTCCTTCTGTTCTAGTTTCTTTTAATTCCAAGCTCAAAACAATGTGTTCTAGACAAACAGCCTTTTTCCCTATGAAAATTTACTTTCAATTCATGATTTTGTCATACTACCTTAGTTAGACAATATACAAACTTGACAATCCAAAAATGCAACAATACAAATAAAAAGAAGTGATCAAAATGGTGCTTTATCTGTATAACCACCTGATAAAATTTTTCATGACTTAGACTTTCCCAAGACTCCTACTCTCTGCCAGGCTTTTTTGGAGCCTAACTTTATCCTGTTATTTAGTTTTCAGCCACCACCTGGTTAGTCAAAAATTCCATTATTACTCCTCTTGGGGCAAGACTCATTACCTGCTACATGCTCAAGGAAATGACAAAAGCAAATGGAAGGAGACAATTTGAAGTTCATTGTTTTATGTTGATGAGACATGGGACTACTAACAGCAGCGCCAAAAGAAAACTGGTTACTCTAGAAGGAAGTATTACCCATGGGTCATTTAATTCACAGAAGAGAATAAAAATATTTTACACAATGTTAGGATATTTCTATACCGAAGGAAAGAGTTCACAATGAGAGATAGGAACTAATATATTTATAAGCCATAGACTTTACTTAAGACGACCTCGGGCAGTATATTAATAAGTAAAATGTGGAGACTTTAACTACCATGGGTTCTTAGTAATCATTGCTGAACACAAACTGGGAGTTCAAACACAGTTCATGATTCTTATACTATGGCCAAATCAGGGCTGGAAGCAAAAAGAAAATTATATTCTTGTCTATGAAGAAGGATAGTGTAAACAAAATAGTTCTCAGACATTCCCAAGAGCACAGAGACATTTCAGACTTAAGTTATTAACTTTCTATGTCATCACCTAACATGACAAAACTAGGCTTTGCCACAGCAGTTTTTAAATAAGGGAAAATAGTAATTCCAACTACAAAAGCCCAGCCAAGGATTGCTGAACACTTGCTTTGCAGAGAAATTTGCTTAAAGCTAAAAAAAAAGTTAAGGGAAAACTTACTCAGCACTGCATTACTGCCTTCAGCACCACAACATAAACAGTAACTAAAATCAAGTTTACCTTTCTTGCAGTGTATATGTCAAAAAATGGTTTGTTTCGAACACTGAATGGCTCCTGCGCTTTGTCAATAAGACCAGTCTTCATCTTTTCATGCCGTGGAAATATAATCTCTTTTTCTATACATGCAAGTCGAACATTAAAATCACAATCTCCAACTGGCTGTCCCTGCCAAATTAAAAAAAAAAAAAGTATTTAAACAAATACTTACCAAATTATTTGAACAAATCTGATGTTTTCCTTACAAAGTGTTTATAAATATACAGATATACAAAATACTATCAAATCATTAATATATAGGTTTTTTGCTAAATATTTAGTTTTCAAGCATTTGTCTCAGGTTAAAAGAGGTTTAATCAAACAAAAGTTCATAGAAAAAGAGAAGTCTATAATTTGTATTCAAGCATATAAGAGCTAAATACCTTTTAAAATTCAGCTAAATAGTTTAAAGTTAAATATTACTTAATTGCAGCTTTGGATACAGCAACCACATACTTCTTTTCTACACAGTTTACCTCTGAAGTGATTTAGCTTATTTTGTTCATAATATTTTTAATGTCAACATAACAATGAAATTTACAGAGCTAAGCAAACCCACTGCTACCAATGCAATATATTCATGCTTTGAAAGAAGTATTAGTTATGTAAATCTTAGCTTTTCTGTTATAGAAGAGAAAAAGATTTAGCTGTAGTTGGAAAATTTTCCAATAAACAGTGGCAGCAAAAACCCACAAAGTATGTTATGATGCAGCCACAAAAAAAGTAGTAAAAGTTTTTCTCTAATTCTCAGTAGTATACTGACCTTTCAAGATCTGAAATAAATCACTGACTTTACATTGTTCTTTATACATTTGGTGCATTGCACCAGATCAATACAAATGTTCAAAACAGACATTTGTCACATTAATAATTACCCATAATGGAGTTTATTACATTTTGAGCATTAGATAGTGATGAGAACACACTGCAGATATCATTAAGTGAAAGTGAGCAACAGGCAATACATAAATTTTAAAGTTCGAGTCAATACGGTGTGCCACTTTTAGAGCAATGAGGCACCAAACTCATACATTAGCATTGTCTCAAGCACAATATAGCAGCAGAACTTATTTCAATGAGATCATCCCTCATTTTGCCACCTCTTTCACACACAGAAATAACTTGGAAAAACCCTCCCTTTCATGGTCCACAGAGAATAAGCCCACAAAGCTTCAGCTTCAATTACAGAATTTTTCAAAAGTTAGAAGCAACGAACACAGGATCCTGGCACTGCAGCAGTTATACCTCCAGCCATGGTTCTCATCGTAAATGGCAGCTGTACAGATGAGCAGGAGAACCAGTGATCAGGTATTTCCTAAATAAAACACAACTAGAGGAGAAATGGACAGTATCTAAAAAGAAAAAAGCCCCAATCCTCAGCATGGATCAAAGCGGATCAGAACTGGTCAATCAAAAAGGACGTGAAGTAATTAAATGGCAAAATGACATCCTGAAGAATTTCTGAACAGAGAAAAACCAAGAGCTAATTTTAGATTAACATGAGTTTAATCAAGTTCTTCCCACATTTATCAATCCCCCCACTGATAACACTGCCTCTCTCCAGACTCTTCCACGTTTCGTATTCCCAGAAGGGCATTAAGTTTCTCTTGGATTCCTTTCTTAGCAGTAAGTCCCTACTAGACCTCTATCAAAGGTCCTCAATTTTTCCTTGTAACAGTTCGAAGAACTGTTCATCATTTCTATACCACACTGCTTGGAATAACTTGCAACCACTTCCCTACACGAGTCAGCTTGGATCTACCCCAGGAGAGGCAGCACAGCCACCATCACCTGCCAGGGAGGCACATCCTGTACAAAGCCAGGACTAAAACAGGTGAAATGCCTCCTATCCTGAGCTCTGATCACTAATCTGTGCATGTGAAAAAGAAAAAAAATGTATTTGGTTGTTAACGTCTTGCATCTGACACTTCAGCGGCAGGACGGTCAAGCCAGGCTGCACAGCTCCATCTTTGCCTTCCTTGCATATGTTGAAGCTGTTATTAATAAAAAATATATTTTAAATGAATGGAAAATTAGAATATGGAAAAATACGAGAAGCAGGAGAGCAGCACATTCTTTATTCATCCTTCACAGAACATGGCTGCAAGATCCAGAGAATTTTAAATGCTGCAAATACAGTTCCAGACATTAATTTATTCTTTCTGCCTCCATGTACAGCATACTTGAGAACTCATCTATAAAGTGATTGATTTTGTCTTGTTTTGTATTTCTAATTAAAGTACAGAAAATCCCACCATCTTGACCTCTGTAATAACCACTGGAAGACTGTGTAATTCTTTCCTGGGAAACATTCATACTTTTTTTTTTATTATTTTGAAGAATACCATAAACTGTACCTTAATTAAGTTTGAGCAAAACCTAGTGCACATACTCTCTTTCCTAAACTAGCTTTCCCACGTGGCCACATTTTATGTGTAGTTCTGAAAGAGTAAATGAACTAATTAATGTTTCAAATACTTGAACCTACAATAAACAGTAAAGATATTTAGAGAGCTTCTTTACAGTGATTCATTCAAATGTGTTTTAGTATAGTGACAAATTTATTTCAATCCTTTAATAGTTAAAATAAAAGCTCAGACAACCTTATATACTCCACAAAGTAGTCTATTCACTTTCTTTTCCCTTAAATAACCCTTTCATTTTTCACTTCTGCTCTGAACTAATTATTTCCTGCAGCTCTGCCAATCATATATTTTTATTTCAAAGCTTGTTAAGCAGAAGGGTATATTACCACTAGGTTCCATCATATAAAGGTCAGAGCTAGGCTGACATAAGATTATATGGGATGGGAAAATACAGATAATGCTGCCAAGCAAATTCTTCATCAGTCAAGTAAACTAAAAAGTTAAAGAGTATTTCATTCTCCCAAAAGCACAGGATGGTAGCAGTAAGAAAATTAGCATAACTTTGAATTTAAATCAAGGACATATTGAATAGAAACAATATTGGGGGAGGGGGCTTTCTCTTTGTAGTTTTTAGAAGCTTCTTTTCTAGAAACTGGCCATAATTACAAAAAGTGTTGCTAATACAGGATATATTTATGTCAGACAGATCTAAAACCTTCAAGCAGCAAAATCCTAGTTTTTAACAAAAAAGTAGGAGGGTAATGTAGGCTGCAATAAATAATTTTCAGAAATTAACACAAACAGGAAGAGATTATTTAGTATGTAAAGCACCCATTTATAAGTCATCCACTAACAGACTACAATGCATTTATAATCTAACTCGAGGCATTGAACACAAGTATTTAGGCAATATAGACATATTATTAAACACTGAGATATTTGAGATTTTATTTCAATATGCAAGCTTTCTCTCTTTTGAGAAGGATGAGGGTCAACACTGCCTAAAGGCACAATTACTGAAGATTTTTCAGTGTGTTAGGTGGTAACTCCTTTTCTACACATTTTTGTCCCACAGTAAGTTAGTTAGCATAGGGTAAAACACAATTAACAGGGAGCATGTTTTTATTAGCTATGCTAGAAAGTAAAACTCCTCTCTCACTTACAGTAATTAAAACTTCTTCTAAAGCAAAATATCATTTAGACAAGCCTCAAGAGAGAACAGTCATCTGTTGAAACAACATCTTTTGCTAGATTAGCTGAATTTTCTTCACCTGTTGAAACTTCGTGCATTGTACTAAGAGCTCACAGCATAAAGCAGCAGATGTGACATTTAAAAAATACAGTTTTGATTTTAAACACAATCCTCCACAAATACTCAAAATGTAAAATGAAATCTCTAATGAAATAGATTTTAAGCCTGACAGCTTTCAAATCTATAGAGCATTGAACTCTTCAAAATTTGAACTTACTATAGTTCAGATGAGCTCACTAACTGAACTCATACACAGTAAGTCACGCAAGAACCTAGTGTACCACAAAAGAAATATGTTTAAATATACTAAGAGACACAGTCTACAGCTCATTTAGTATCTACTGTCCAAAAAATTTTAAAAATAAAAAGATAAAAATAAAAAAGGCAGTTTATTTGATGAAATGAGCTAAAAGGAAAAAAAAAAATCTCAGTCCCAACAGGATTCTTCAGGATGGATGCTGAGAGAGAAAGTTTGGTCCAGTGTCAGCCTGTGCTGTTCAGGTACATCAGAGGTGGCCAAACTGTAGCTTCACAGCTCCATTTGGCTGCGAAGGCTCGTGAGTGATACAAATCTCAGGTCATTAAATAAAAGTAAGGCAGCAGGAACTGCTGAGATGGGTTTCACAAGATAACAGGAACCCTGTTGCATGCCCAGCTCAGGCCCCTCTCTTTTGGAAAGGGGAAAAGCACCTCTGAGGAGCCACTGTCATCCTCCAATTTTAAGTCTCCCTTCCCCCTACCTCCAAGGCAGGCCTTGTGGCCACAGCTCAGGAAATCTGGCAAGTCTTAAATATACTATGGAAAGTCTTTTACTTAGATTGACGTGGCACAGATAAAGCGGGGTATGCAAGTGTATGCTAAATCCCATAAAAACACTCTCTAAAAGAAACTGATAGTTACCTGGCTTCTGCCAGATGCAACTATAATAAACAACTGTCTGGGTCTATGTACACTAGCTTGATAACTAGCTTGGTTTAGGATAAATTAAGCATATTTATTCTCTTCTTCCATGAGATATGGTTTGAAGTCTAACTGCCAGCAAAGCACATTCCATT
Source organism: Apteryx mantelli (assembly GCF_036417845.1). Lineage (NCBI taxonomy): Eukaryota > Metazoa > Chordata > Aves > Apterygiformes > Apterygidae > Apteryx > Apteryx mantelli. Next base: position 98,282,436 of record NC_089980.1, on the reverse strand, counting down.
TGATTCCCCAAAGCAGTACCTTAAACATGAATAATTCAGTACATACATGCATATACGTTCCATACACATCTTCACTTATTGAGCCATAACAGAACTTATGTCACAACTGTCTTAGCTTTAATGATTTTGAGAGAAGAATAAAGAATAAAGCACAGGCTGATATTCTACCCTATGTTTAGCATTATTATTGACAATCAAGGCATCCACAGCTGACATCTGCATTTCCAGCGAAAGCCCATTATTAGTTCTTTCTCGCCTAATATTTTGCATTTTATATTAATGGTCTAGCACATATTTCTTTCGACTGTGGATTTATAACTGCTGCCAATTTTTTCTGATGCACATATTTTTTAAAGTAAAAAATCTGAAGGTGCTGTTGGTTTCTCCAAATAAGATTATTACTACATTCAATCACTTAACAGGCTTTTTTTTTTCCCCCCATTTCTGAAGATTTCTTTTTAAAGCAGGATGAAAAGTAAAACACTAGAGAAATGAAAAATGTTGTAGAATTATGACCCTTAAATTTTTCATTTCTAAAAGACAAAAGGCAACACAACCATTATAACCTGAAAATACAATTTAAAATTTGTGTTTTCTAACTTCAATCACTCAAATATTCAAAACAGACATGTTAATGGCAAGGAATTTAGTAGTTGCAATATGTTTTCTAGAATTTATCTTGGCATCAGTGAGGTACAGCATGTGAAATATTGTTTCAATTGTAACAATTCAACCAGTGTGCTGCAGAAACATAATTACTATTTATATCTTGTCAGTTTATACAATGGGGTATTGCACTGATTTACCACAGACCAAAAATGGTTTGGGGAGTCAGACCTACTAAAAGGAATACTTAAGACAAGTATTGAATTATTTGCATTTCCTTTTTTGAAAAAGAAAACCTCACTGAAAATAAATTCAAATATGTATGAATAAACAAAAGAAAGAAGCTTATATCCCAAGCATAAAGGCCAAGGCCTAACAGAACATATAACTGTAACTGAACACATTGTTTATTAGCAAACATGACTTTAAGGAAATAGCATGACATTCAGAACTGTGACTAAACAGATAAGATAAAACCAGAAAATGTAGATTGTACCACTAACATTGTTCCCTTCCCCACTTTCTTCCTTCTTGGATTGTTCAAAACAAAATATGAATGCAAGATAAAAAAAACAAAGCCTACAACTGCAAGAGGACACGTAGTACACTTCACAAGTGTTAAAGTAATGTATATAAGGCAGAGTATTTGTGATCATCTAAGTGACTGAAATATAATACTGTTAACGGTGTGCAATAAAGAGGCAGACTTATGGAAACTGGCATCTACAGTGGATGGATGCCTGAACCACCTCTTTTGAAAACAAGCTCTAACCAGGCACCAAAAGACCTGATAATTCCGGCTTAGTAGCTGTTAGTCTGGGAACACAGAAAATACAGTCCAATTCATTGTTTAACTGCATATACAGCGGGTTCATTTGGAATCCTTATAATCCTTATAAATCTTTCCGAGTCTTCAAAAACAAAATTCAATCTGTGGATTTTACTGCTCTGTAAACAACTAAAAACAACAGGAATGATGTTCTGTCTAGACTGGTTGCCTCCCTCAAGTAATCTACGGAATAGGTCAACTTCCCATTTTTAACTACAGAACTAAAAGTCATAATTCTAATAATCCGCAAGTGTACAGTAGATTCTCCATCATCATTGGATGTTTACACACAAGAAGATTGCATGTGGTCTTCCCATGTGAATATATACTTAAAGAATTTATTTGGCACTGAATTTAGGCTACCTACAAAGTAAAATATTGAACACAGGGCTTTACTGCTTCTATTTTTTTCCTTACCATTTTTGCTAGTGCTATTGTTGCATGTAATATGGAGGCAACCAGCTACAGCTATTAGATGGTTCAGTTCTCCTCTTGTCAACCTCCTCCTTCCCCAGTATTTTCTCCTTCTGCCCCCTCATACTCTTTTCATTCCTTTCACAGTAACTTTTCATGAGAATAGTTATTGTTGCCTTTTACAGTGCTGTCCTTATGATGAAGAATTATCATTCCAATGAGTTAAAGGACCATAGGAAAATCCCAACATCTTAGACACATCATTCAGGATCTTTCATACTTGAAAAGATTGTGGTTTATCCTTGCTTCATATTCACTATGTCATGTGATACTTTTTCTGAAGAATCTGGGTCATGAAATCTACTTATACAGCTCAAGTGTTTGATATTGCTACCTAGGCACTGATTCTTCAGGAAGGTAATCATTTTATAGTATTTAAAATAAGGCTGTTATAGTAAGTGTAAAGTGCCAGTGGGGGAGAGGGGGGTTTAGGAAATCAAGCAATAATTAGCACTGGTTCGCAAATGCTGTCTTAGAGGGAACCACATACTTTTCATAAACCATGACAGAACTAAAACATAAGTAGCTGCTTATAATAGATTTTTTTATTATTATTATTGAAGAATTTAAAAAAACGTAAGTACACAATCTTTTTGTCTCTGTGGTATCTAGCTCATTGTTTGCATTACTAGTTTACAAATAAATAATACTGAATAATTGCTATTGCATTTATTTCAAAAGAAAAGTGGCATTTTACTTCATATCTCTTCTAAATAAGAGAAATAATCTAAACAGAATGAAAATATGGCCTTCATATCCTTTCCTCCAACAAGTCCTACACTAGACCATAAAAGTCATTCAAGTTATCAGAATACATTGAAGATAAAATAGAAGCTATTAGAGAGGTCCTGCTTTCACCTTCATAAATTCTGTCCTAAATTATTTGGTTATTTTAGATTTGGTAAATCCTTCTGATTAACTCTGATTTTTTTTCTTTAGTTCTTTTTTGATGTAACCCCTCATAAAAGGAAAGAGATGGGATGGCAAGATACAGAGAAAGCTGACAATATGAAATATTAGGGATGGGTTAAGTGTAGAATGGGAAGAATTAAAGCTAAGCTAGGGAAATAAGATATGACAAAATTTGAATATTCTGCCTTTGGTTTCCTATAATATCTCATCAGTCATCCTCTGTTTCGCCTATTTTGATGTATAAACTCTTAAAAGTAACATTATACTCTTTCCTTTTTTTCAAATATGCTGGACAAAAAGCCCGGTGTTAGCCTCCATGTCCACTCTCCTAAGGCCTGGCAATGACCTGCCCCCCTGTAAAGTTTTTCACACTTTGCACTTCAGTTGTGACCACTGCCAGATTTTTGAGAAGATTCAAGTATTTGACTGAGACAGAAGTTAGGTCCAGTTCCACTTGGCAGTTCCTATGGTACTGGTTATCACAAACTGCAAGGAGATGGAGAGACTTTCATTCAATCAGATATCACAGTCCCTAACACAACAATAAAAAGGTTAAATAAATAAATAAACAAAAGTGATTTTATAGGCTAGAAGTACCAGAAGTAGAAAACACAGAATTTAGTAAAAATAGTAAGAAAAGCTCTTTAAAGAAACACTCCAAGAACAAAAAGCATGTGGACTTTCTTCTCTGAGTTGTATAAGGTTTGAAATATTTCAATATTACTTTCCATGTATAATGCAACTTAAACATTCAGGTCTCACTATGGTTTGCTGAAAAAGCGTCACGTCACAATAAATAAGAGTAAAACTTATATAACCCAAGTGCCTGAAAATATAACAGATTTAACATCATGACAACTTCTACAGCTGTTCCTGGAGAACTACTTGTCTGCTTGTATCTCCCCCAGGAGCAACACTGTGTCTCTCCTCCTGACAATTACACTGGTGGTAATCTGCTATTCAAAAGGCTCTCGTGAGGCACACTTCATATTAAGGTATGGAAACACTCACCTCTGGGAAATAACAAGACATGACAAAATTCGAATGCAGTCCCTTTGCTTTTAAATAACATCCCATTAAGCATCCTCTGTTTTGTCAAATGGGAGAAACAAACTACCTTCACTCCAGTTTGTAGTGCCCCTGAGGTTGGGAAAAGGAGGATCTAACTCAGAGGTGCAGGGCAAAGGAAGAAATCGGCTGCATTTTTCAAACAATCAAATCAGCAAGTAAAGCTGTCATCCTTCAGACTCATCACACTGTAAAAGACTGCTTCCCCACAACAAGCAGCTTAGATAAAAAAAATACAGTACGAGAAACAAGAAAACACCAAAACTATCCTGTTCAGCATTCACTAGCTATAAAACTCAGCAATCACAGACTCACAGAATCACAAAACGGTTGAGGTTAGAAGGGACCTCTGGAGATCATCTAGTCCAACCCCCCTGCTCAAGCAGGGTCACCTAGAGCACGTTGCTCAGGATTGTGTCCAGGCAGGTTTTGAATATCTCCAGAGAAGGAGACTCCACCACCTCTCTGGGCAACCTGTTCCAGTGCTCTGTCACCCTCACAGTGAAGCTTTTCCTCATGTTCAGATGGAACTGCCTGTGTTTCAGTTTGTGCCCGTTGCCTCTTGTCCTGTCGCTGGGCACCGCTGAGAAGAGTCTGGTCACATCCTCTTTCTCAATAATTTACTTTTTTAAGAAAAGTAAATTATTAAAAGTATTACTTTTCAATAATTTACTTTTTGTAGGCCTCACAGCAAAAGTTTTAAAGAGGGATGCAAAAGTGCATAACAACACAAGTTTTCAGTTGCCTATGCACTTTTCTGAAGCATGAGGAGCAACAGGGAGGAAAGTTTAGGGAACAGGTGAGAAGACTTGCACATTTTGCTGACTGGACATACAAGTCCATTTTTTGAGAATAAATAAAAGATGATCAACAGAGGTAAGACTTTGAAAAAGACAACTAGCTAAAATACATTTCTGTCCTGTCTTCATAGCCCTGAAAGCTTCTGCACCATCAGCCTCTTATTCAGTGCGGATTCTCTGTCTTATAAGATCTCCTAGCCCACTATTTGTTGCCCTCTCTATTCTGTAACATTATCCTATTCCTACAGCCTAAAGAATACTAGAGCATACTACAACATATAGGTTTACCGAGCCAAGCTGGCCCTGCTCTCTAATCATCATCTAACAAACCGCACTATAAAAATCGGAGGAGGAGAGAAGAAAGCAGTGGAGCTGGCAGCTGTGTAACCCCATGAATTCAAGCATGAAGTAGCTGACAGGTTCTGGAATTAAGGTGTCAGAGCACTGCAGCTACAAGCAACCATAACATATCTTTTCCAGTGTTACACCAGAAATCAAGGGTGAGGTACAATTTATCCTACATAATTAGTTGAGTAGATGCTCTGTATTTCATTTACCTGACAGCTCTTAGCCATGATAGAAGAAAAAGAAATATTAAGATTTTCAGACCATAATGCAAGGTAACCTCACTGTTAAAAACATTTGGGCACTTGTTAAGTATGTCTCAGCACAACATAATTAATACAAAGGATGCAAGACTAAACATATACACAGCATCTTCATTTTTCAGGGTACTGTTAGTAGCAAAAACATTTTAAACCTGTATTTTAAAGTGATATCATTTGAGAAAGAACCTCAGAATTAAAAGTAAGAGGGGAGGGTCATTGGTAGTCAGATACATTTGTAAAGAGAAAAAAATCTGCAATTAAATTTGCTTTTTCGAATTGTGCCCTCAAAATTTTCACAGTATATTCTTAGGTAAGGTTAATAGACTAATAAACGAGAGACAGCATATACTGTGAGCTTTAAATCACTTTAAAATGAGGTTTATAATGGAAAAGTCAGACATGGTAGTATTTTACAGGGATTTTAAACAAAATTTTTCATGCATGAATTCAATGAATGCAATAGCTGTGGGCAGGATTTATAACCAGAATATCTGTTTACAACGACAAATTTTATTTCATAGCAACTACATCGTTATGCATATTGACAACCAAAGAAATTCTGATGTTAAATATTACATTTTAAGCACAAAATTTAAGGAAACTCAAGCAAAATGTTATCTCCTTCCCAAACATTAAAATTATCATCATCTTCCTTTCAAGCATTCAGTCTATTCTTACCATTGCAATCTGCTCTCATGAAATCTTGGCTAGAATTTAAAAATTTTAAAGGCCAGGGTTAGAAAGGAAAAGGAAAGTACTATTCATTTTCAGTTTCTCTGCTAAGAATGCATTAATTAGATCCCACATTATGCCAATTTTACTTTTTATTACTTTGCTAAGGAAAAAAATAGTTGCTTAGCTGTAGTGTTTACACACCTATATGTAGCTACTGCATAGAGATCTAAGAAAAAGCTTCTCCAAGTAAGGTTTCTCATGAAGAGCTCAAAATTGACTGCCGAATGAAGACATTTCCTTTTGTAGATTGCTTCTGATGAACAGGGACTTGAATTTACTTTTATTTACTTCTAGGACTGTTAATTATTCTATTCTCAGCTTCCTCTCTTACACTAGAATAACCTACCAAATCTGAATTTTTCATTAACTATTTGGATTAAAGAGGTAATGCTATACAACTACAGCTACTATCAAGATGTACTCAATTACATACACACCCAAATCAGGAAGCTGAAAAGTAACAGGCATTGCAGGGATTTAGCTCTGTACTCAATAAGTGTAAAAACAATAAGGGATTTTGTGCGCTGTTAGCCTTCAGAGGTATATGAAAAATCCGGATTTCATGCATGAAATGAGAGTGCATACATAACCAGTGACAAAAATGGACAAACAACCTCAATTAGGATTTTAAAAGCCAAATAAATACATGCACTTATAAGAAATAATATGTCATTTTCCAGTGAGAAAAAGATTCTTAGAAAAAATTCTATTTACCTTGCCTTGAAAGATAACTGAAACAATTATTTTCTACTTCTAGAAACATTTCACATGCTGGACACAAGACTTGACATGATAGTGACATCATCTCCATAGACAAGCAGAAGTGACAAATTAGTTTTTGATGCTTCTTTCACCCTCCATAACACAACTCTTCCATATTTCATGATATACTACTGTTTCTTATTCCACCTTATTTCCTCTCTTCTTTTCAATGTAAGGAGCCTTCTTGTCCTCTACCATACACCCCTAAAGGCGCATGAATGGCAGAATACCTGACACTTCACAAAACAGCACTTTCTGAACTTCAGAGAGGTTGAGCTCAACATTTGGGAACCAGAATACACCTAAGGTACATTTACACTGGTTAACTGAACGCTGCCCTGAAGCCATTTGGCAGTCTGATCATGTTCATACTATTAAACTCTCTTACTCTCCAAAAGAGGATGGCAACATCTCAAAATGCCTGCTAAGAACAGTCCCTGAGCTCTGCTAACTCTTGAACTGTTCCTGGGAATTGTTTGAAGGACACTAGCCAGCCAGGGCCAAGACTGTGCCAGAGATCATTCTAACTACTTAAAAGAGGAACAAGTTTCAGTACCTGGACCCTATCCCTTGCAGTTTAATTTACTAGTATAAGTGTAGCCTCCTAGGATGAAGTTTGCAAGATGATTCTATATATGTAAATATATAAAATTTTGGTTCATATATATATTTTATATATGAACCAAAAGAACCAAGTGAAGCAGGAAAAAATACAGGGATTGCTCTGGGTTTCCTCAAAGAGCTAAGGTTGCAAGGTTGACTTTATTCTACTTGCGTATATCTTCCTTTCTATGAATTTCATTTTAGCATGCAAGATGAAAGCAGTAATATGGCAATGTCATAGTTTGAATAACTATCAATAACAATTAAGGTTGTATTCAGATAGAAGAAAATAACAGTAAAGTTATTTTTTTAATCTCCTAAAGAATCATTTGTTTTTCCAGACACAGGCATCCCTTGTAACACAATGGAATGCATTACCACAAGCTTCTAGAGATGTCATAGAAACAGTGATTAAAGAGGTAAGAAATCAAAGTGTTCCATAAGCATCCCTGAAGACTACAATTTTTTCAGCAGCTACAGGTGATAAGCATCAAAATTCAATATAAAATTTATCATGGAAGCAGGCAGCCGAGGAGGATTGCTTGCATCCCCTAAGAATTCCTGTACAGATCTCTCCCAATCATAGAAACCAAATTTTTATTTTTCCTTCTTCCTAATATTTTTTCTGTCTAGACATCTGAAGCCAAATGTTCAGAGTATATTTCAACCACAATCTATTTTCTCTGTTTCCTTCACTTCTTTCTAGAAGCCTGCTGTAGTTTATTCCAGACACATCATAGCAACACTGAAGTAAAAGCTAAGTAACAAGAAGTTTCACTGATGACAATGTGATCAAAACTTTTAAAAGGCAGGTCTTTTTCTACTCTCCCTCAGTATTCTCTTTCATTTGTTTATATAGCCTCTAGTTCCTGTAAAGTTTCTGTTATTCTCTCCTGATGACCACTTCAGCTTTACTTTACCTTCTTTGCCTTCTCTTGGACGTGCTCAAATGAAATGCTGACAATGCCTGAAGAAAGACACCACGATGTACTGAGACACTGACTCCATGATTCCATGATGTTCTCCCGGATCACCATATTGCACATGAAGTGGAAAACCTTATTTTTACTCCCAGCTAGTCCATTACTGGCTGACAGCTGCTGCTCTTAAATCTCAAATCAACATTTGTTTCTTAAATAGTTAACTTCAAAATGGCACAAAGTTGTAAGAGACAATTTGAACACAGCTATTTATAGTTTTCTTGGTTTGGACTTTTGTTTTTTTTAAGGCTGAAACTGTGTACAGCTTTAAAAATAAATGTGCCATCTCTATAGAATTTTCACTACTGCTCATAAAGGAAACTGTGGTCATAGTATTCTGTGACCTTACCGACAGAGAAGTCAGGCTAAGCTCTGTGGTTTTCATTTAGGTATCAGCCTTCAGCCTTTTATGTTCCCTTGTTAAAAGCCATAAAACTATGGCATACAACAGAGATAAGGTTGCCCTGCATCACCTGATATATTTCCAAACATCAATTGTAAGAATACTTAAACGCCTCAAAACAAGAGAATGAAGAACTAAAATACAAGTACAGAGTGCATCCCAGTTTTGAAGCATGACAATAGTGCTGGCTGAAAATACCGAGAATAGTTCAAAGTCATATTACAGTAAATGGCATTTAGAAATTTAAAATTATATGCTATTATTTTGCTGTGGTCTAAAATTTTAATTCCATGATTTTTCTGTATGCATGTTAACAGCCTTCACTGTACTATTTAAAGCCATCCCAAGGGGCACAAGTTGACTTAAATCTTAGTACAAATACACAATATATTCTGTAAAAGAACTATATATTGCCTTATTTTAGTACTAACTTCTGTATTTTTGTATTAGTACCGGTCATCCTAACACAAATTCTCATCAGTATTAATAGTTCACATAAGTGTTTGGGACTCGGTGTGAAATTTGTGAATGCAATAATTCAGAAGCAATCTTCTTGACAAAGCCAAAAGAAATTGCAACGTTTAGCTAGTATGGGATGGTGTGCAGGCAAAATAGGGTCAGCATTTGAGAATGAGGTCACCTGAAAGTATCTCTGGTTCACTATATCTAACTAAACATGAGGTTTGGTTTTGCAGACAAAGGTGTTTATGGTGGGGTTCATATTCACATTTCCTCAAATGCAATCTAGCATCTCTAACAGCAGAGTATGCTGAGTCACTGCTCAGAAAGGGCAAGGGCAAGTTTGGGTCCCAGAGCTACCCAACTTTGTTAACAGTGATCTAATATGATGCCTCATAGGACAAACAACCCATACTAAAGCATTGGCACTTTAAATATTATTGCATTTTCCGAATTTTGCTTTTTTTCTTAAAGATTCCTTTGGCCCCTATATGCCAAAGTTCAGTTCTCTGCTTTTACGTGCATGTTGACCGTGTGCATTCTGGGTTCCTCCCTTCAAATCAAGGCTACATTCTTGTGCTGTACGCTGAATATGCTTATAGCTTTCCACCCAGAGTAGCTTTTGCTCCTCTCAGGAGTATGCTCTGCTTTTGAATTTGGGATTTTCGAAAGTGTTTGAACCATCATTCAAGCTTGTCACTCATATGCTGACACTTTAATAGGTAGGCCAGAGCATAACCCGAAGATACAAACATTGGTAATGTAATAGACTAATATAAGGCCCAGCATGGGGAACCAGTACCACCGCAACAGGCGCATTGTTTAGGACTACAATCATCATTTCATCCTAACATAATTTTGTAGATTGCTGATCAGGACAGAAGATGAGGTGGGGGCAGGCTGGAAATCCTTTCATTTACACAGTGGCCAGTCAGTTCAGCAACTCCACCATTTACCTTCAGAGGACACAACTGCTTTCAAGATCAAAAGAACAATGTAGAATTTTTGAGCACGTCATATGGCTGTTCGGGTTTTTTTTTTTCTTTCTTTCTGAGAAACAAAACTGATGCTTTGTGTAATTATTTGATTTGAAGCTCTACTACAAAAATGCTGAATTACACAATCTAACCTACGCAACTTAAACAAGGAACTTATCCCGTCTTGCCAACTGCAGGTTTTCAATACATCTACCTCTCTTACTGATAAAATTCTGATAATCACTTCTTGCCAAGCCAAATATCCTTGCTTGCCCAGTTTTGTAATTAAGCTTCTAAAATTAACCTAAAAGCCGCTGTGCTTTTTAATCTTTCTAGTAGGACCACTGCTAATGACTTCTTGCAGCTGCAGCCCTGTTTGTACTCACACATTGTCTTTATTTGTCCTTGACATTAAAGCTGTATTACTCTCTCACATTTCCAGTGCATCCAAAAAAGGCAGGGACGGGAAGGACAACTTGAAAAAACTTTACAGCATTTACAGCCCTTTTCTCCAAATCTTAACAATCCTCTGAAAGCACTCTGATCATTTTGCTGTTTGTCAAGCAGGACTTTTCATGTTAAGTCTGAACACTTTGCTATATATGAGGGTCTATTACACCCACCTCATTCCCCCAGGTTCCATCAAAATACTTACGACTTTTGAAAAACTTTATTTTGCTAAGACAGTGTATGCATATCCTAAAGTGAGGAAGAGGGAAACTGTTCACCTCTTACCTTATTTTGTTTTTCAAAGGGAGACAAATATCAGTGAGTGATGGGCTAGACACAGAGTAAGATCAGAGACAAGAACTATGACGACATGAAGGAAAATAAATGTGGAATGGCAGGTGGAGGGACAAGTGAAAAAAATGTAGAGGACAAATGAGAACCCAGGAATTATTATAAAAGATCATATTTTTCAGAATTCTACAAAGAATTTTTGCTTATTGAAAAGTCTAAACCATAGAAAGATCCAGGAAACTACCACCTACTCTTAGAAGAGGTTAAAAAAAAAAAAAAAATTCATCAAGATTCAGCAATTAGAATGCATTAACAATAAACTTAATTTAACATGTATGCCCACAAAGTCTTTTTAAAGTACTTTTAAAAGTAGATAGCCAGAATGATATAAACAGTAGCTGTTCTAATTCACAGTATGGCTATACTGCACAGAATAGTAATTTTCAAAGACCTAATTCTGCAATTCCCCCTTACACTGAGTGACCTACTTGAGCTGAATAGTACCTTACTGAAGTCTAGAAGAGTCAACAATAGTTTAAGAATTCTGAAATGCATTGCATCTTAGTAGTAATGTTTGTCCTGTCAGGAAGACTAAAACAATAATTCCATATTTCCAGAAACATTAACAGATACTACAGTGTTATTCCATGAACTATTTAGTCACAGCTCTAGTGACTAAATTTAACACATTCTGTTTTCACAAAATTATTTTAAATAGTTTAAGAAATATATATGGTTAAATCGATCCTTCCTAAAGGACATATTCTCTGACTTAGACATAACAGACCGATCACTAGAAAATTTATTTTATAGTAAGGGTTGACGAGTGAAACACTTTGTCAAGGTTATTGCTTTAAATAAGCTAGGAGACCATGCTGTAAGACCCCTCATCAACTCAAAATTCCGTGTATATTTCAGGGGGGAAATTAACAAGAAATAAACAACATGGAGAAGGAGAATGAACAACTTTTCTTTAAAGCAGCTTTCAAATGTAGTAAAGATTGGAAAGTGACTGGAGGGCTCTTGCATGTTTTCTTTTTCTATTTTTTTAAACCACTCTACTGTGAGCGTACAGACTTCCTTCCCAGCTGTCAGCAAAGGCTCCTCCTTGCCCACAACTCCCATAGTATGTTTCTTCCTTACCTATTTGCCCTAGAACCTGTGTAAACAGGAGAATCTGCTATTGAGCACCTAATAGAGGGCCAATCGCCTGGTTTCAAAGAGAAATTTGAGAAAGAGGTGATGGAGTAGCCTAACAAGAAGCACTGTGATGCTCTGGGAACATATATACCACTTACAGGCTAACTTCTCCATCCCCTTCCATTCCCTCTCAATTTCCCTATCTACATAAAAGATAACTGTCATTATTGCAATATAGGTTCACCTACCAGACACCTAGATTAGGAAGACCACGCCAGCTAGACCATCTGTTCCAGAGAGATAATTCCATGCTCATGCAGTGGCTTCTGCACTGATTTTGAAATAACAGGTTCATTATATGAAATAATGCCAAAAACTTGCTCTTACTTCCTATCCATTCCAGTCAAACTATGAGAAAATAAGACAACTACATGTGTACGAAACTTTTCTGCTCCTTGGCATTGCAAAAAATGTCAGAATTTCAAACTGTGCCCAGGCTGTAACTGAACTGCTTATCTAATAGTCAGTTTTACATTGCAGAAAAAAGTCTGACTTACTATTGCTAAGACCTAAACTATGTTCAAATATGCTCAAACATACTCTAGAAACGGACATTTTTAAAACAGTGTTTAGCAGACCTTTTCAAACCACCACCTTTTCTTGAGAAGGTGGAAATAAATCAGTATCTACTATAAAGATGCTTTCAATCTTAATTCTGATGCACTGCTTGCTATCAAGCTACACAATATCCAAACACTTTTGGTGTTTAAACTTACTATAAATTTCTTAATTATACAAATAAAATTGAATAGAAATGTGAATCATAACTAATGTTAAATGCAGTAAAACTGAAAAAGTACTTACATTAAATTTAATAATGTCATATATCAAGTACCGAGGGACAACCTGTCCATTAACCTTGTCGATGATCATTTCCTTAAAAGAAAAGAGATGACATTTATGTTTATTTCATGAATATAAAGGAATGTCAACACATTTCTACCTGTGCATATACCTGTAAGCATTATGTAATCAAGCACTGGCCACATCTTTATTACAAAAAAAATTTAACAACAGATCAAGATTATAAAAATAATATTATGGTGTTAAATGCTTCTCATGAAGCATTCAATAAAAAATCCAGAGAGCTGTACTGAGAGTCCACATTCTGATCTGCAACATTTATACATGACTTTCTGCACAGCTTTCAAAATCTTTACCTTTCTTGAGTGAATAAATTTTTTATTAAAAATCTCAGTAAAAACTGTGATTAGTTAAGTAAGAACTTTTGGAAATCTCCCCTACAACAAGCAAGTACAACAGCAATGAAGTAAAGAGCAAGCATTAATGTCCATTTTGTATGTTCAGATTTCATCTTTTAACATAAACATGTTCTAAGCAACAGTAAAAACTACAATTTGCTTGAATGTTGCATTGTGACTAAGCAGTAGGATTCCTTCAAATGTAAATATCACACACAATAGCTACATCACATGAAATTATTTAAAATTCAATATATACTGGTAATATGTCTTGAAAATATGCCTGCAAGGACAGAGTCTATTAACTATCAACATACAAACACAAAAGTGTTTCCTGAAATTATGTTACAAATACACATACATCTTACATGCTGATACTTACATCTGTAACTCAGACTTGCTATTATATGAATTCAACATAAAAATGATTGTTTGATAGGAATTAGTCATGATTGAAAATGGTAACAGCTAACTGCAGTAAATCATCGTCATAGACAATTCTGAAATATTCCCTTCTCTAAATGCAAGCAAACTCCCCCCGCTCCCCCTTCAGAGTCTTGGATAATAGGAAATCTGTGCCAGCTAAGATTTTTTGCTGCTGATAACAAAGTAAAATTCCAAATTTACACATACGACATGAAACAGAAGGAAAAGGTAAAAATATTTCACTATCACATGAGGAGAACAAGATTATGAGCTTGACAATTAACCCAAAAGAGAAATCAAATTTATTTCTTGTTAGGTCAGTAGCATTTTTACATTTATAACTTTTTAACCTCTCTTAGAATCCATTACTTCTACAAAGTGAGGCAAAACAAGATTCTCAGTATAATTTAATTCAATGAGTGAAAAATACTCCTTTGAAATATTACAATATCTTATTCTTAACTCTAAAAATCATTTAGTCATAGATTCTGTCAAATAACATCCAGAAAAAGTCTACGTAGATGTGATGTAATGAAATGTCATTCCTTCACTTCCCAAAATTTGGTAAGATGCTGGCAGACTACCAAAGGAACAGCAGAAGCACTTCTTTGACAGTATATTTTATAACTAACTGTGAGAACAGATAGAATGGGTACACCCTAAGACAGAAGACGACATGATGTTTAAACTTGGAAGAGTGTGTAAAGATACCACTATTAAAAAAAAAAAAAAAAAACCTGACATGAATTAGATGAGTGTTTTCCCATTAAAAATGAGGAGCAAAGTAAAAAGGAAACAAAAAAAGCTACCATATTCCTTTAAAGTTTCACTTGCATTATGTGGTAAAGCTAATTTTTAAAATACGATTAACGTATATTTAAGTTTTGAGGATTCATTTCCTCAGAATGCATATTCAGAGATTCAGCTTTGATACAAAGCTAACAATTGTATACAAAACCCTGAAAACCTCCTAATGCAGGATATTGTAAGATTTTATGCCTAATTTTTAAGATCTGAATTATCTGAAAGTGCAGTTTAAGAACTGTAAAATACAGCCCAAAAGACCAAGCATGATTTTTAAAAGTTCTCTGGAATGCTTAGTTTTAACATGGAACTAATTTCATAAAAATACTTTTTCTCTACTTCAGACATCAACTTTTTTTGCCTCTATTACTTGTCAAACTAGCTTCTTTTCATCATCTCTTCATCTCCCCCTTTCTTTTTTTCCTTCCCCAGCTCTTGTTCTCTTGCCACATTCTAATATCCCAGCCCCTGGGGCAAACACACGATAATTCAACATGCTGCAGGAGCAGAGCTGACAAATTCCAGAGATGCTCGTCTCCAGCATGACACCAACACTCACTGCTCTATTAGTTATGCCAATACAACTGTCATAACGCAAAAGCTGTAAAGCCAATCATGAAAAAGATTCAGATTAAAAGTATTCTAACGTCATCATTTAGGATTCTGATTTCAAAATTCTCCTTGAAATTATGAGAATTGAAAAATACCTTGGGATTAGATCTCAAAAGCAAGTCCATAGCATAGACTGTTGGAAAAATGTAGTATTTGAGACATTAATCAAATCTGAACTCAGTAATTCTGATTTGATAAATAAATACAGTCTTGTAGTATCAGGTTAAGCCAATTTTTAGATAACTAAAACAAAACTTAAAAGCAAAAAAACTCAGGTGACAACATAATAGAACACAAAACTATCCACAAGATATACCTGTATCCATGCATTTCCATTTACATAGCCTGTGTAGATTTACAGCCACTACAGTGTGTTTTAAAATTCCCACTACAAGGAAATATGATCTTTACCACCTGTTCATTAGCCACTACTTTCAGTCTTAGCTTAACTTCAGGTTTGCAGAACAAGGTCCAGTGGCCAGCTCCCTTGACGTAAACTGACAAAACTGCGAGTGTTAATCTCCTTTTCTTAATCTTCTAACGTTACAGAGCACCGTCTTAGAGCATATTACAACAGCAACTGTGCTAAGAGCTGCTGGCTGGACAAGTGCCAAAAGAACAATGCTGGAGTGACAGCTCAGGGACAATTTTTTTTTCCTTGAATCACGTATCTAGCAAACAGATTGGACTTAAAAATAATCCAAAATTTAATCACAAATCAAAGGATCTTATTTTACCAGCAACTTGCAGAATGTATTTTTAGTTGAGACAGAGTATGAAATCAGACCTAATCACACATTTTTTATTGTTCCTTTCTCCTCTTGTCCCCTGCCTTTCTTCTACCCTTTTACCTTCAACATTATTTTAGCTGCCACTATATTTCAGGAATGAAAAGAGTTTAAAAAATATATATATTTTTTATATATATATATATATATATATATTGCACAAAGTGCCAGTCTTTGCAGGCTCACAAAGCTATAAGTTATGCCATTTCCAGCAGAACTTACAAATAAGTGAGGTCTGTACTGATTAAAAAAAAAAAAGAGAGAGAAAAAAAAGAAATAAAAAAAGAAATAAAAACCCCCACACACAGCAAGTTCTTACCCTACAGTAACTGCAGTTCTTCAGTATGCTGTCACCAGTGTGGATCTCGCACTGTGCTCACGTGCCCAGTAAGCGCTAAATTAGAGCTCCACAAGAGCCACGTCCACCTTGGACCACACGTGTCAGGTACTCCACCTCGAGGGCGTTAAGGGCAGCATGCCTGCAACTTTCCATTAGCTCCTCCATTTGAAGACTAGGCTAGCCAGAGACTCCAAAAGTGGAGAGTGATGGACTCATAAAACAACACATACGCCTATATCACTTTTGCTGTTTTTAAATTTAAGTAATAAAATTTGACAGCCTTAATTGCTTGGAGAAAACCAGAAACATATCTGTTTTCTTGTAGTGTGGGGTTACTAAGGAAACCCTCACACAGCTGAATTTTATTGGATGTTCTGCCACACTTGTGAGCAGTTTTGAACACCAGATGTATTGCTCACAAACATAGATGGCTAACAACTAGTTTTATTTGTGAAATGAAAGGAACATCCTGGCAGCTCAAAGATTACAGTTTATCGCATTTGCTGAAAAATAACATTTTTAGATACTTAGATGCTTTATATTTACAACAAACGTACAAGTCCTTGTTCACACAAATATTAAACAGCAAATCAAAAGAACAAAATATCTCAAGTCTAAGGGCACCTCTGCATCTTCTACTCAATTGTTCCAATGATAAGGAGAATGCCAAGAAAGTTCCTGAAAACAACTAACTAGTTCTCTTGCATGACAGACAAAACACTTAAACAAAAATCTTTTTATTCCCTCAGATAGTAGTAGGCAGGCAAAACACTTGGCTTCTAAAGGAATACTTCATATTCTACTCAGTCACCTCTGGGTAATGTTCAAATCAGGTTTGATGAGCTTTGCAGAAACCTGTCTTCAATACCAGAAGAACAGTTGCAACTGGAGAGCTGGAGATGAGCAAGGAGCCTTGCAGCAGCTCTCTTACCACCCCAGATTCAACTGATCACACTAAGAAATGTTTGCAAGTAGTTTCAGCCTGAAGTGAAACATAAATATATCCGAGATTCTCAAAGACAACCGCATGAAAGGCTTCCATCACAAGCATTAAAGAAAGTTAATAGAACATTGAATTCATAGAAATTGCCTTTATGGAAGTTTTATACATTGTCATTTTAGGTAAAGGTTGGGGGTGGGGGTTATTTAATCTTTCGTATCCTTAATACAAGTAGTTGTCTCCTTGCATGGCAGTGATAGCCAGAATAGGTCTGTTTTGTCTTTTCTTCTTTCCAATATATTGATATGAGCTTCAAACTTTGTAAGATTAATATCAAGCAGCGCCACTTGGGTCACCTCATTCTACACTTTCATTCTCTTAAAGTGAAAGAGCTACTTCAAAGGTAATATGGATGAACTACTTCAGTGTGTAATTAAATAATTAACTTCAACAACCCTTCAGTACTAATTAGCAAAATACATTAATGCGAAAAAGCCAGGATTTTCTTCCCATGGATTAAAAAAAGAAAGCAATCATGCACATATATCCAGAGTAAAGGAACAGAAATGGAAATAATCATTTGGCACCAACATCAAGGAAACATTCAATTACTAAGTTGAGTTGTGATGCTTCAAATAATAGGCAAATTCTGTTCTCAAGCATGTTGACAGGAATCTCTGAACACACAGTAAATTCCTTCATCAACTTTTTTTTTTTTTAATTCATCATACTTAAATCTCAAAATCTGAATTATCCATAGAAAAGTTTTAGTTTTATCTCGAGGTACTTCATTCAACCAAGACTTCTTAATTTCATTCTATTTTGCCTTTTGCTTCATGAAAAAAACTGAAAAAGATCACACTAAGGTTAACTTCATGCCAATAAAGTGAAATACTGTGATGCACTGTAACAGTCCAACTTTTACAAAACAACAGATTAGGTAAAATTATAGTTCATGTCCTGGGTAACTGAGAGAATCTGATGCAATCAGTAACCGACTAAGTTTTTCCAGCTTCATCTATCCTTAAGAGACTTCAGAAACTATAAATCTGGGAGTTACTGGCCTCACAAAACACAGGGCAGAGCACCCCAATAGCCACTGCCACATTTATCGATAAATGTGCATCCCTGTCCTCTACTCTGTATATATTAGCCACCCTTACTAAATCATCTGTTTTGAAATGCACGAAGAGAAGCAGCTTCCCTCAAACACAGCCCTTTGAATCATCTTTTCCAAAGACGTCCTTGTACTGACTGCTGCAAAAGCCTGACAGCAAACGATTTGCTCCTTTGCAATTCTGGTGAGAGACAATGAAGGCAAAGGCAACCTACAATTTCACTTGGAGACCTGCCAAAGTTCAGTCTAAAGACTTCACCCTATCTTGGTAACTTCTGTGCAACTTTTGCTTCCTGAAATGTTCTTTTTTAATAAAGCCCTCAGTCACTTCCCTGGGTAGGAATGTTCTGCACAGGTCATGGTGCCCATTAAAAGAAAGGCACTACAAGGGCAGGACATACTTTACAGCTTATTCCCCACTGCTTGTTGGCCATAATGATACGATACGTATTGGCACAGTAAGCCTTGTATTCTTAAAAGCGTCATGGGCCAAAAATATTTCTGAAATCTTTCCCCAACTTATCAGTTCTTCCATCATCTCCTCTAGTGGCAGTCATTTTCCTTCCTGACACAGTTAAGACCTTTCCCAGAGTCAAGGTCCTAAAAGGAAGCACACTTTATTCTGCGTTTAACTCTGATCATTATCAGCAAGATGATTCTGCTCGTACAGACCTCTTTCATCCAATGTTAATATGAATCTCAAGTTCTCTCCCTTCTATTTCGCCTTTTATGCAAAACTTACTTTGGTCTCCCTTTCCTCTCCAAACATCCTATACATCAAGGTTATTTCATGGACTCCAGACCTTGCCTATTTCTATTACATTGCTTCATCCTGTTACCCAATCACAACTAAAGAATTCTAATAAATCTGAAGAAGTGCTATTTTCCTTTTAAAGAAACAATGCCAGTTTAAAGCTAACAGCCTGTTCACTTGATCTCAAACACCTGACATTTCAACGAGTTTGGCTGCTCCTGAAATATGAGGTAGTAGTCCACAGTTATGGATTACACTTTTTTGTTGTTGTTGTTTTTTGTTTTAAATCCTGCAGTCCTGGTACAGTAGGCTATTCCAATGAAGCATTGCATATGTTATCCAACCGATCAGGATAGCCCTTTCTGAAGCCCCTTCAGGAACAAGCAGCATCAAGCTACTTGGCCTGGTTTTGCTCCATCTTTTATTCTTCTATACAGTGAAAAACAGTAGGTTTAAGGTGCATACCAATTTGTTTTGATAGCACTGAAATCAGTTCACCACTATCTCCAGTGCTAGTTTCAAAAGAACAAGCTCACATTTTTCTCATGTCTCACTGCAAGCTTATAGGAACATCCCATAGTAAGCACACAGCCAGCATTTTCTTCTTTCAGTACAACCTCTAGATCCTCCTTCACCAACACGGCTACAAAAGAAAAGAAAAAAAAAAGAATAACCACAGACATTAAAAAAAAAAAAAAAAAAGGCCCAAACCCACACTCCGCAGCGGTTTGGCTGGTGGTGAGCTGAGCACTGTCACTCTTACTGATTGTCCTCTCACAAGACATATTAAGTGAGTGCAGGCAGAGCTCCAGAACAAGTTCTGATGGCATGCTCGTCCAGTTCATCTCACAGACCAGAAGTGGTATATCACTGAAGGCACTGTCTGAAGTATACTGACTACAGACAATTTCAGCAAGTGATTCAACAGCAGCTTCAGAGACTTTGTCAAACTATCATCCACAAGCACTGCTTGGGTTAGGGATGAATAGTTCCTACATGGGTTCAACAAAATAGGACTGCAGTTTATGAACGTTGGCAAACCATTATTTTTTTCCTCAAGAGCCTTAGAAACAGCAGAAAGACAAAAATAGTACCAGTCTTTTATCTCAACAGTATGGAACCTAACGTATGTCATTAATAATATTCTTAAGTATGTCATTAAGAAGCTGTCTGGCTGAAGAGGTTCCTATCAGACATTTCATCTTGTGCAACTACTTTTGGGCTGAGAATCTCTCATCTATTGCATTATTCTCTCAATCTTTCAGTGAAGTAAAAATGGTGGAAAGTATTCGATTATCTGCTTCTCTGTCTCTGACTAGGTTCGCTTTTCCTTGCAATAATTCGCCTCACAGATTTGATTTATACATGCTTCAGGTGTAAATATGTGTTCAGTAGGGCAGATTATTCACAGCAGAAGTGACATTTCAAGAAGGATACTGACAACAAAGGCCCCAGAAAGGAAAGAAAATAACAATGAGAATGACAATATGGTCTTCCATATTTGAAAGGTGCATTGGACTTCAGAAGACCAAGGTGGAAGATCATCTCAGATACTCAGCATTCCAACAAGAGTGACACAGCCAGGTAGAGAGACTCCAGCACTAATGAAGTATGATAGCAATTGACATTCACCTACATTGACAGATATTTAGTGTAAGAGCTAGCAAAGTCCTTTTGCTAAAATAGAAAAGTCAAGAGAAATATCCTCTTCTTGAGGCTACTGTTCTGAAAAGCTTAGCAAGTAATAATAAACATTTCAGGACAGCCTTTAAACAATAAATACATCCATTTTACACCTTGTTTTACAAATAGTTTTCAGAGTTCATTAGTCATGCTAATTTATGTAAACTTGCTTAGAAATGTGCTAGTCTTAAACAAATGCAACTACACAGTTTCTAAACTGCAGTCAATAATTCAGATCAGCTGAAAATAAAGATGACAAAAGCAAAATTATCAATTAACAGAAGTATATCAGAAGACTACCAAAAGCTTATCAAATTTTAGATATATATATTGACTATGCTTACTATATCAAAATATAAAGCTATAACAAGAAACGACGTTCTGCACTTACTTCTTTAGATTCTCTTCAAGCCTCTTCTCATATTCAGAGAATATCTCAATATATTGATTTACTTCAAAGACAAGTAAACAGCTCCCCCCAGAGCAGTCATCACTGCTATTCTATATATAAGAAATGACTTATGAACAGTGAGATTCCCACATGCAGCCAGCAAATTAATCTATATTACTCCTAAAACCCCGTAATTCACTGATCCACACATAAGACTTGGCCCAGTTTCTGAACTGGAGAAAACAGCACTAAAAATATTAAAAGTATTATATACTCCTTACCCCATCCAGAAGAGTATTTGCTAGATGGCTGCGAAGATCTTTACGAAATGGAAATTCCAGATTAGATACATGAAAAATTGAATTATCTCTATCAATCATATAAACTTCATTTTTGCCATCAATCAGCATCATGTACCTGTAAAGACAACGTTAAGACATTACACTTCCAGATATGTCCTCTAAATCTCTATTTTAATTTATATTAAATGTTAAAAAGCAGCCATGACAGATGTTATTAAAAAAAAGCATTAGAAAAAGAAGTTTTTACCATTAAAAGTTAGAAGTTTATACATTTTGCTTCATAAAAGCAGTGAATTTAATACAATGCAATTATCACCAAGGAAATATTTCATAGCTAATAGCTTAGAATATACATATAATGATGCCTGTGCATACAGATACAATGGTGCCTGAAAATCTAGTAAAAATAACACAGGTTTCAACACTGTAACAAAAACATGAAGCTAATTCAGTTAAATTCAGCTAAAAAGAGCTTTACTTCTGCTTTTTCTTTATTAAGCGGACCAGAACTTTAGCTGGTATAGATCTGCAGAGTTTCATCAAAAAGAAAAACCTTTTCCTAACTATCACTGGTTATTTACATTGCAATACTGCAAACTCTCAGCCAGCTATGGAGCCTCTTTCACTAAAACATTAACATACTTAGCTAAGGAAAATTCCTCCCTCAGTACATATAAAAAAACCAAAACCCCAAAGCTTACTACAAGCAACTTTTAAGCTTAGCTCAATTGCAAACATCTAAATTTTCAAAATACATGCAATTTGTTTATGTATTACAGCATCTGGGAGCTCAGGTTATGAATTTAGACCTTTCTGTGCTAAACCCACAAAAGGCTCTTTAGCCCTATAGAGTTTACATTCTGTATTCAATAAAACCCAGTGAACAAGTTGAAAGACAAAATGTAAAAGAAAACAAGACACACTAATCATCATGATATGTGTAACACCTGAATTACCTTTGTAAAGTTTCTCTGATCTTTGCAATAAGAGTATTAAAATAGAGTTTCAGGAAGGACAGCAAGGTAGCTGAGCAAAAAAGTTCTTCTCAAACATGTGCAGCAGCCTAGGAGAACACATGTTCTCAGTAGAGGGAGGAAAAAAAACCCAAAACACTAAGATATTTTGGTGGAAACTAATAGCAAGGGCCAGATGCAAGAGTCAACATCTTGGCAATGAATGATAAGCAGGCCTGAAACTAAACATAGCAGCCTGAATCTGATACGGTAAAATAAGGTAGAAATTGCTGAGGAACTCAGAAAGCTGGCTAAGTAAAAAAGACCAGGAAAAGGCCTTTTCAGAACCACTAAATGGATAATGACAAGGCCTGACTGCAGTTAGTAAAACCAGTGAAAAGAATGCTATTAATACGCGTTATGTTACGAATGTTATGAAATTCCTATGAATTATGAATGTTATCAAACGTGATCCAATGGCAGCCTGAAAGGGCCTTTAGGCGCACAGACAGGAAAGATCATGCCTTAAAAGTGGTAGGAAAAAGGTCTACAAGAGAGAAACTTGACATGAAGACTCCAAAGAAAGTCTGAGTTTGGTCTCAGTCAAAATTGAGTTATGTCAGTATAACAAATTACCACCTGCCAGCTGAGCTGCTGTAACTGAATTTATGCCTGACCATGCCATAACCAACCACGTATGTGGCCTACAACAAAACTGAGAGCATTAGCTTAAGCTGAAGCTTCTTTCGCTGAGCCTGACATTTCACCTTGCATGCAGACATGCTAAAAGTACTAATATGGTAACACAGGTTCTACTGCCTAACGTCAAAATCACAGAAACCAGAAAAAGAAGAAAATAGGAGCACTATCAACTATCAAGATACTGCAGTGGTTCTAAAAGTTCACAACATTCAATGTTCTCAAATCGTCTCCAATATAAAAAGATAAGGGGCATAAACCTTCCCAGAGCAATTAACCCCTTTGGACTGCAGTACAGTTTTCTTTGACAGCACAGAATAGGGAAACACTTGGTTAAAAGTAAGCAATGACAGGAGTTTCACCATCCACATCAGGCTGTTTTGAAACAAAGAAAGCAGGTTTTGAAGACTAACTCAAAAAAAAAGAAAAAGAAAAAAGGCAAGACTTCTCACACTTGTAAAAAAAAGCCTTCAAATTTACTGATACTCTTGAACAGAAACCATATCTTTTATACTTTATCCACTTCTCCTTGAAAAGCCTTGGTTTTGCAGAAATAACAACTTAACAGTAGTCTTTTCTAAAATTCACCATTGTTCTCCCAAGTAATGCCCACAGAATTGCTGTTGTCCGAACAAAGCAGCAAGCGTTGCCCAGAAACGCGTCAGGCACATGGTCCACACAAGCAGCTCAGCTGACTTCTGCACAGATACTACCACTCAGTAAATCTGATTTACCAATCAGTTATCTGAATTTACCAATCGATAAATCTGATTACAGGAGCACAATTCCACCCATGCAGCTCAAATAAGTACTTTCTTTCAATATTATGACTACAATAATAATCCACTATAGATCAGCTTCACTAATGTTTCTCCACTTACGAGTATTTAGAGATGTTCAATATCAGTTGTACAAAAAGAAAGTCAATGTGTAAGAGCAGAAAGTGAATAGGAGATCTACTGGACCCCATTAAAAATAATTAAAGTCTTCAGGAGGGAAAAAGTAGACATTATATCAATGCAATATTAGGAAGGCTGCACATGAGATGCTTTATAAAAAATAATTCAGTAGACATGTTCAACTATGTGACTTGACACCATTGCTTTAGAGGTGAGAATCTGCAGACAAAATTAACTCTTCAAAACACATAAATTTACTCAAAACTAAAACTGATCATAAAAAGTATGTTGCATTTTTTCTTAAAAATTAAAGAAACCATGGGGAGGGAAGGACAGATGCATAAGTGAGGGGGAAAATTACATGCATTAATTTATTGTTTTAAATAAAGCATAACTGGCTACCTCTGCAGTCCCATATTCATTACAGTTTTAAGGTGCATGTTTTCATTGCAATTTGCCTTACATACAAAATAGCTTCAGAAACAAGTTCTAATGCATCAAAAGAACTAGCAGTTACAAAAACAGTATTTGTATCATGATTAGAAATATGATACAAAATAAGATCTTATAACTGCTTTGAAAATAACCAAATTGTTAAAAGCTTTGGTTTTGGCCACCTGCAGTAACCACAGTTTCTGATGACATATGGAAGGCTTCAAAAAGCAACACTAACAACACTTTCTCTAGATCATTCACTCAGAAAATTTTTTTACAGAAATGTACTTAAAAATTGATAGCTGGATAGCTCAACAACAGTGCTAAGACTCCTTCTCCTTCAAACCACAGTGCTCATGTTGCATCTCTTCCTTCTCCATTTATCTCTTTCTTTTTTTTAATTATTTTTCTTTACACTGTATATTCTAAATGGCAGTAGCAACATCCACTTTTATGGATTGCATGCAAAAGATTTCAAATCGGAGATCACCAGGACTCACAATCAAAGAGAGAGTGAGAAAGATCATGCGCTTACTTGGCAGGGGGAAGGGGAAGAGATCTGGGTTTCAGGACAAGAAACTAGCCTAATGTAGACCCATTTGTCTTCAGTCTCATGACAATATCTTTGCCTAATTTAGAAGCTGCACAAGTTGTCTGCATGAGTAAGACAGGAGACAGACCCAGGTGCGCCTGTTCTGAAAGAGGTTTTTTGTTTTATCTTGTTTTTTAACTGAAAGACTGGACTCCCCTCCTCCCCCAAGATTTGATAAACTATTTTAATTTATAGATTTAATATATTCAGGCACAGCAAGGAAACACAGATATACACAAACCACATAAGTGTTTTACTTGCTGCAAACTAGAACTCAAAACCAATTAGGCAGATGGAAAAAAACCTTTTACATTATCTAAGCCATCACCTTGACATAAAACAGCCCCAAATTACATACTTATATACGGAAGTCTATCTTTAAACTGTCTCCCATAGCTACCTTTGAAAACACTTTTCTTCCAATCCATCTCACAATATTCATCTATATTCCCTCTTTGAATTTCTTTTTACTGAAAAGAGCTAAGCATATTCAATTCATATTTTGTTTTAGAACAAGGACTATATAAATAGTCCTTGAACTTGCATTCTCCCTCTACATTGTGCTAATTTAAATCATTATTACATATTCATTTCAATTATCAAAGTTTTCTCAAAACAGAAGAATCAAGTTATTTCAAACAGTAAGTACAAATTAGCAATACTGGCAAATCAGCTGGTAGTTTTGAGGGAAGGTTGTGCTACCTGTGTAAAAGTACAGATGACTAATTGCACATATACTTTATCCCAACCCAGTGAAAGGAAAAAAATAGCCCTGAAATTCTAACCAATAGACAGAGAACTGCTCTGTATAGTGAAAACCAAATCTCAAAAAAGCTTAAAAGCTTTAAAAAACTTAAAGTTTACATATCAGCTAGCAAAATGCATAAAGTTTAGCATAAAAGCTACAATTAGATATATCCCATATATCTGAATGGTTACTACCAGAAAGTATTAACCTTTCCTTAGGAAAATAATCAGCAAAAAGAAAAAATTAAAGAGATTTTTTTTAGATCATGATTTCTTGCTGCTGACGCCTTGTTCCATCTTAGCACTCAGAGCGGAAAGCACCATGGTGCTTTGCTTAAATAAACATTACTGCTGAGTGTAGTCATATGTTTCTGGATGTTTGAGTTTGTTTCCACACATCACTTTGTTATAACAAATTTTTACTGGCAATATGTGGAAACAAACTCAAACATCAACTTTGTATGCAATAATTTCAAGCTTTCAAACAGTACTAGCACACACACAGTATATGGCAGAGGCAAGTCTTTTTCCCCCAAAATAACATCTTAAACTTGCTTTCAGTTATCCCTCAAGGTCAAGATTACAGCTTAGGTTTTAGAAGGCACTATTATAATTCAGTAATTCAGAACAGCTTGTTACAGTTCGCTCACTCTCCTGCTATGCAACATAGTAAAATAAGCAGTAAGCCTGCCAAGTGAAAAGGTAGATTTAAAATATATATGCATTTTTAGGAACTTGTCACATTTTAGGTAACTCAGAATGATGCTAAAAGTAATCATTTGAACTTAAATCCAAATTTCTAATCAGAGAAAACAAGGTATAACTTCATCCATTTCCCTCTCAAATCTCTCTTGTGTCTCTAATTTGTCTGCTTGGATTTCCTAACACTTCAAATACTACAAACTCACGCAACAAGTGACCTATTCTATTGGCTAAAGCTGTAACGCATTCAGTGGCTGGGAAGTGAGTTTGATTTCTTTAACAAGCCGTTACGGAACATTAAGATAAAGACTATTGCAAGGCTAATTTAAGGAGTCAAACTCTTCAAGATGCATGATACACATTTAGCATGCTCAAGACCAGATTTTTTTATTTTATTTTTTTTTTAAACCAACAGTATTTATTTATTTATTTAGTCCACACATGCATTCAATACACTGAAGCGTCCTTATTAAGGCTGAAAAACTTTGGGACAGGGACCCAGTCACCTCAAGTTCTTATTTCATAGCATATAAGTTATGCCTCTTTCTCCAAATACTCATCCATAGTTATATTTGACTTTTTAGCCCTCTGAACCAATGCATGCCACAAGTTTTCTTGGTTCCTTTGATTTTTAGAGTGCCACAACCACTGTGAGTATTTTTTTGAGTATAGCAGCTGGAAAAGACATAATGCAAACCATAAAATAATCTCACAAATGTCAAATAGGGGAATATTTCTCAGCTAGTTACCTCTTTCTTTATATCTACCTCACTCATAAGTAATTTGGCCAACAGAAAAGAAAATATCTTTGTTCAACAAACAACAATCAAAACAAGGGTAGATATTTCTTTAGGCCTCCATTAAAAATTACAAGAAATTTAAAAGGCTATCTAAAAAGTTTTGTTTCTTTAAAATTAAAGTTATGTTTTTAAAATAGCCAGACCACAAAGTTTTGTTTCACCATGATTATAAACAGCAGGATTTAAGAAAAGCATGGATAAACTAACTCAATTCAAATAAAATATCCATTGTTTATATAAAAACTCTGAAAGTGATCTGAAGTGTAAATTTGGTCAAGGATGGACAGACAACTCTCAGAAGTGTGCCATAAGCAGCTGATAATTGAAAATGCACAAGAACCCTAAGAGCTATGCAAACATGTCAAGGTTTTGGTTAAATTGAACTTATTAATTTATCAGACTTTTTTTTTTTTAGTCAAAA
The DNA here is from genome assembly GCF_036417845.1 of Apteryx mantelli. NCBI lineage: Eukaryota > Metazoa > Chordata > Aves > Apterygiformes > Apterygidae > Apteryx > Apteryx mantelli. Next base: position 98,254,672 of record NC_089980.1, on the reverse strand, counting down.
ACATAAGTTCACATGTTTGACGTTAGGCTTCAAGTTTTCTCCAGACTAAATTTTACACTTTCTCAGAGTAATCTTGTAAATTGATCAGTAAATTTCTGAATATTATCTGAACATGCCCTGACAGGATATATTTGAAGACGTTAATTAAGATATCAGCAGCATAAGCACTTACACCAGACTAGGGAGTGAGCTTCTGTGGACAACACCACATGTGCAAAAAAAGAAGAATAGCAATTTCTCATATAAATTCAGTAGGAACTAAAACAGCATATAGGAGCTTAACTGTCATGCTTTGTACTGCATACTGTGAACTATACGTGCTACTACAGCTGTACATTTATTACTAATTACCTCTATTGTGCAAGCACCCAAAAGCTCCAATTAGTAACGAGGCCCCATTGTATTAGATTCCCTGTAAGTACACAAGATGACATGGTCCCTGTATCTGACAGCACAATCTGAATTGAAAAAAAGACAAGTGCATAAAACAGCAAGACTGGAGCAGCAATACAAGAGTAATAACAAAACTGCACAATTACCTTTGTTAATTATACATAAAGCTGGAGAACCGTCCTTGAACGACAAACAGCAGCTCTGCAAACTGCCAGCAAGCCATTACAGACCCCCTGATACTCATCGCAACAAAAGTTCTGACGAGGACTTAAAGAAGAAAGGGTTGCACCGTCTACACAGATTAATCTCACAAGCAGATAAAACACCTGCAGTTATAGCAATGGTGTAACCTAAAGTTCCATTCGAAGCTACTTCTCCTTCACTTCTGGTCCTGAGGCAAGGTGCATTACTCATTCTAATTGGACATCAGCATTAACAAGATAATTCAGGAAACAGGATGAAAGTTTCATTAAGAAAAAGTTACAGCTCTTGGCATTAGACAAGCAGATCTCCAAATCATTCACCAGAGTATTAATTACTTTCATCTTGAAACTTTAAAAAATTTCAGCAACCAAACATCATTTTGAAAAGTTTCAGTCTCCTCCTCAAAAGTCAATTATTTTTAGCATGTCCAAGGTAACTGGTTCAGATGCACAAGTTTGTTTGCTTCCTCATATATCCTGTAGCTGTTCACACAGTGCATACTATTTGGACACAAAACATACATGTTAGAAAAATGATTTTATGTTGTGGGGGTTTGGGGGGGGTGTTCGTTTTTTGTTTTGGTTTGGTTTTTTTACAATTTCAAGGCTGACTCAAGCTATAGTGAAAATGATAAATTAAAAGCTCAAGTTTCTCCCTTCTATGAATGTTTAGTATTTTTCATCATTAAATTTAAAAGAGAATTTCAGAGAAATATAATTTAAGGCAAAATCAGGCATACTGTTTATGTCTCCCTCAACCTAAAGTCATTCAGCAAGTCAGCAACAGAATCATATCGCCCAGACTCCAAATGCAGTCCTGCATCCCCTAGAGCATGCTGCCTCATTCCTCCTTCCCAGCTTACTAGCACTGATAAAGCTGGCTTTGAAAATCCTCCTCAGCACAGTGCCTAACAGTTTGCAGAGCAATTGTCAGAAACATTTATGGTGAATTGGTCTCCTACAAGTTCACAAAGTTTTGCCACTGACTTCATCTTATGATGTGCATTACTTATGTTTAACTTACTTCCCTCATTCACAATCCTAGCAACTACTCTACCATAAGATCACATCTGTTTATTTTGTACTTTTTATGGCTTTTATAACCTTAGGTATAATTATATATATATATATATATATATATATATATATCACAGCTTCCTCAAACTTTGAGAACTCATCTTCTGAGTTTAAGTTCGATATAAAATGAAATTTCTGAAATCTACAAATAGTGTTTGGATTAGAAATAATTTTTAAAGGAGGCTTAAAAATTTAGGAGTTTTCTTTGTCCCACATTATTTCATTAGACAGGATATAAGAAAGAAAATTTATTATTATTATTTCAACAGGCTATCATTGTTGTGGCGCTTTTTAATACACTTGTGTCTATATCATCACATTAAAAGACAACAAAATGTAAGGAATTCTATCATTAACTCTCAGTGCAAAATACGTGATAGTTCTTCATTCCCATTACACAGGCTGGAATTCAGTTTTGTGAAAGCTCTGCCATTCCATACAAATAAGCATTGCCCATTTCAGAATAGCAATTAGTATCACTAATACGTTTGTTGATAGAGAGGCAACAGTGAAATCTTGTTGTAGATATCAGTTTTAACTTCTTAATTTCCTTTAATGACTGGCAATATTTCAAAATCATAAACATGTAGCCAAACCTTAGATCCATCCCCCAGGGTGGGTTCAAGTCACTTCACCACTTCACTTTGGACCCTGCCACTTCTTTCAGGCAAGACATCAGCTTCTGGCCAGAAGCATCAAATGGGGTGGAAAGGCCCACAAGAAAGCAAATTAATTACTCACTGCCCTCTATCCACTGACACTAGAGAGTATCTATCAGTGCCACTAAAGGACTTTCAGTTCCATGTCCTGGCCTGAATCCAGACTGTGCTGGGTCTAGAGTAACAGTTTAGATTAGATGAGTGTGAAGTTGGCCTGTGGCAGATGGAGCAATACACCCTAAAGTCCTGATAAATAGGAAAGGCTCAGCTTGCTTTCTTCTCTTACATTAATTGCTGCTGGCAATGGCCACCACTTCATACTATGTCTCCTAAAGGTTAACAAAATCGGGATACAGGGCCACTAACGTGGGAAATTATGTGGAGATTAATAATATTATTTTCACTGTGTAAACAAAAGGCAAACACTATATTTTTAATAGCCTACCAACAGCTATGTCACAAATATAATTTTCAAAGTTATAAACACATTTTCATTTGTACAAGCAAATAACACATCAAATAGCATGAAATACAGTTGCACATAAACACTTTTGTAGAATTACATATTTGACTTGGTCATCCAAATTCTGAAAAAAAAACAAGCCCTTGGAATTTAGCCCACTCTGAAAATACCAACACTTCATATTTCTCTCACTTGCTTCTAGGTCAAATTCTGCCATCAACACTCCCTCCGCTATTTTAACCTAAAAATTAACTAGATTCTGACTGGCAGTCATTTCCAATTAACAGCCTCCAGCACCAATATTTCTTATTCATGACCTTGCATTTTCTACAACTAAATTCCCTTCCAATTTTATTATTTCACTCTTCATTGTCTTCCAGTCTTTGTACTGACTTGTCTCCTTTCTTTGCTCATCAGAACATACTTGTTTGCTGTTTCAAAATCCTTAACAACCACCTACCTGGCTGCTCAGACAACTGATCCGAACATCTAACACTCAGGAATTTCCATTACGGCTTTCTAAATACTTTCTTCCAAAGCCATATGTTGATATTTTCTCTCAGTCCATTCTCTATCTACCTTACAATTCTAGCAGTAATCTTCATTAGCTTCAATCTCTACAATAATCTAAAGAACATCAAAATTTTACTGAAGTCTAGATGCATAAGATCTACCGTTATTCCTTTGCCAAAAAAAGTATTATTTCCACTTTACAGGTATACAAATTACAAACTATTTGAACTCGGAAGAAATTTCATTCCTCTTCTATACTGAAACTTTTGTGTTCCTCAGTCCTAACTCCATTAGCTAGTTCCCTTAATTTATCCAAATCTGCCATTTTCGAAAGGGGAAACCTTTATTGATCCATTTTTACCTCACATTACAATCAAAATGCTTTAAATTTAAAGAAGAACCTTTCATCAATGAATCAAACTGATCTTCTACAGGCAAGATTTGATTTTTTGTTTGTTTTCCTCAATATTAAAATAGCATGTTGCTAGGCCACTATTTAGTAAATAAATGTATCTGCTATTATTTCCAGAAGCACCTGGATTTGTCACTGCAACCAATCAATTTCTCCTCCAATCAATCCCCAGAAAGAGAGAGTGGAATTCAGCTTCTGATTAAGTTTTCTAATTGTAAGGTGTCTATTTTAGGGAGAAATGAACAGCTCCCTAGGCTTCACTGACTGGGTTGACTAAACTCCTATTACGTCTGTAGAAATCTAGACACACAACTAGCACTATTGAAATGGGCTCATGACAATTCTAATGAAGCTGCATTCAGCAGTAACTCAGAAGTTTGTCTTAACAATCCTATAGTGATTAAAAAATTTTTTTCTAACCTTCAGTTACCAAGAAAATAAAATGTTATTCTTCAAATTTTATTTGCCTCTTCCCTAAACAATAAATGCTTTTCAACACTTGTGTTCCAGTCAAAAAAAGTTATCCTACCATATCTGCTATCCCAATGCCTAAGTTCATGAAATATATTCCAATATGATTCATGTTCTGAATCACTTGTTCAAGCGACTCCAACTTGCCATCCTGGCTTGATACTAGCATAGAAAATTTTCATTTTTTTTCTTGTTGATTACATCCTATATCACAATGAAAAGGCTATGCTTAATTTCAATATCATATCATTCATCAATTCCATTTGCATATTTAATATCTTAGAACTTCCTTTTCACAAAACTCTTTAAGGTGGTATTCCCTGCAAATATACACCTTGCATAAGTTCCCACTATAGGATAAAGGACACCCCACAGCTCATGCAGATGATCAGTCTTCGTTATCTGTAATATTCATCAGTCTCCTACACCGTTGTGTCACTCAACATCATATTCTTTTTCTTATTCTTGCCTGCCACCACTCTCCATTCCCAACTCTGACAGGGTTTCCCTTTTCATTTGCTTCCCTTGACAGCTCAAGGTCCAAAGATTTTTTTGTGACTATCACAACCCTAAAAGTCACAAAAGCAAAGCAGTGAATCTGCAGATGACAACACATACTCCAGAAATCTTCAGAACGCCCCAACCTGCAATAATGAACAATGTAAGTTTCAATATCTAAAAAGTACCAAGGCTCAGGCAGGAAGAGGTATGGAAGACCGCACGCGCACACACACACACACCCCCACGCATGCACACCCCTCTTACAATGTTCTAACTTAACTCTGCTGGCTGAGAAAGCAGATAGAGCAGCTACTTTACAGAGGTCAGTGAGAGCACTTAAGCGCAGCTGCAGTCAAAAAAAAAAAAAAAGCAAACAAGTCATTAGGTCACATAACTAATAGGGTGGTGCATAATAACAAAACAATGTTGCACCACTATACAACTTACTGGCATACCCTCACCTGGGATACTATGTGCACCCCACATTAATAGGGAAACCAAGTTTTGAATGAGAGATAATGATAATGCTATGGAGCATGAAAAAACTCATGCATAGCTAGTGTAGAAACCGGCACTGCTTTTCTCAATATAGTATCATAGTTTAGACTTAGTTCAAAGTTTTGTTTTTCCTGTTTTATAAATCAAGACTAAAGATGTATTTAATTAATTTAACAGATGGCAAATTCAAAACCAATGTACAACTATTTTCTATATAATGTATTATTAGACTGTGCAATTCTGCAACAGAGTTGGTAAAAATAAGAATTTGGCGAGGTTAAAAAAAAAAGACTATCCAGTTACAGTGTATCCAGATTCTTGACAGTCATCCATGGTTTTAATTAAGTTAGAGTGCTGCTGAGTTTTTTGTTTCTTTCTTAAAGGATATTAAATCTTATGGGTTAAAATTAAAGCCATCTTGTTATTCATGATTTGACCTACAACAAACAGTACATTTATCTATAACTAATATATACTGGAGGGTTCTTAGAGTTCATTATAAAGCATCTGATGTTCAAAACAAAGGAAGAACTAACTAGACAGGATGTGATCCAGATACATAATTTGTGTACTATCAGATTTTTTTAATAGATTCACTTTGTGTTACCCAAATTTTAATGATGCTAAGTGGCCAGCTACATATTAAAGTAGTTTTCCATAGTCCAAGGAGAAACACTATCAGAAAACAACTGCCCCAAAAAAAGTTTCCTTAAGTCTTCTAAAATTACCCTCTCAATTCTTATTCAATGTAAATGTTCTGATTACTTCTTTGAAAAGCTAATCATGTGTTCCATCAATCTGGTGTCTCAAAATGGAATGAATTACTGGATTCTCTTACCAAAAATAAATTTTAATATTTATTGTAAATATTCAGCTTCAAGCTTTCTTGAACTTTGCTTGGCTACAACCCTCCTCCACAAATTTTAGTCTGAAAATATCTTGTAAATTTAGACAAAAATTCATGCCTGAAGCAAAGGGCTCAAAAATGCAAAGAAGGTGCTGTGCAGAGGTATACTAATAGCATAAATGAATTTAGCTTCAGACAAGTAGCTCCTTCTCCAACAAGAGAATCGTGAAGGTCCATAACATAACAGTCAAGAAAAGGGGTATCACAACATCAAAAATGCAGGTACCCTTAACTTTGAAATGATCAATGCCAGAATGTATGCTAGATCTATTCAGTCTACATATATGGCACAAGCCACAGAAGAGTACAACTGTCACTTGTGCTCACAGATTGGAAGAGCAGTTGCAAGTGAAAAGTGCTGCCCTAAATATTTATGTAGTTCTACTTTACAGACTGAATTAAGACTGAATAAGCTCATTCTTCTCTGAATAAGCTTAATAAGTTATCCTTCATGAATGTGGCCATAGTCCCCCCCAAGAGAACCAGCAGCCCAGGACACAGTGTTCCATTCTCAAAAATGGTCTATGAGAAAGGAAAAAGGGGAAAAGAAAAAAAAAGTAATCATTGATGCACATAGCTTGAACATCAGGTACACATGCAGGCACACCATTTATCTTGATCTAATTAGAACTTTTTAGGACTACAATTGAATACTCTAAGATTAGTATTCATAACACAAACTACTTAATCAGCATTTTAATACATTAAATCTTTATAAATAATCAAAAGAGCCTGCTTAGCAGACAATCTGTCCAAATATTCAAACAATTTTATATGAATAATTAGTTAAGTAGTACTTTTCAAAAGGCTTGAGTTACCCTTCAGAATTATGCAGCACCAAGTCTGGTATTTCACAAATACAAAAACACATGCTCTTCTATGGCATGCTATCATACCAACAGCACTCCTTAACCACCAAGGAAAGCAACACCAAACCAACAATTTTCTTCTATCATTTCATTTTATTTTTACCACCCTAGAGTCTTGACTCTGTCGTAGGCACATATAAATGAAAAAAAACACAAACCATCTAGAGTAAGAACACACCTTCTTTGGCCATTCAAGTTGATCTGAATCCAAATTGGGGATGATATATCCTGTCATACATATTTATTCATTTCTCTACATCAATTCAAAGACTTAAAAGACAGACGCCAGAGGAGAGAAAAGAAGCAAAGTAATATAGATGTGCCTTCATAATAAATAAATAAATAAAAACACCCACCTACTCTAAATGCAGGTAAAAAACAATTTCAGAAGCATCATCTACCACAACAGTCGTGAAACTAATACCCCAGCCTATAATATACATCTCTATTTTAAAGCACAGTACTTCCTTGTGGGAACTTCTTAGGACCAACAGTAATTATATACAGTAGTTACAGACATCAGTCTTTCACCTTATGACACACTGCACTGCCTCATTTGACCTACAGTCTTTCAATTAAGAAAGACTTTTCCTCGTTCATAATTAATATAGTCAACAAACAAAACTAATGAGTGATCTGGTTACTCCCTGAGCCTGACTACGAAAAAACACTGACAAATCCTATTCTGCTGCAAGATCACCAGAAAGTCTAGGTCTGCTCTCATTCCCTGTAGAACACACAGGAGAGGAGAAAAGGACATGTCCTATCAGGTGGAGATGATGAAGGCAACCTTGTGCTGGAGATTCTTTACCTTGAGACAGTGGACACAAACTTAATGTGCTGAGAGTGCCCTTAATTTTACGTCAAATTATCAGTCTTGCCTCAAATTATCAAAGGTTTTGGGGTGGGTTTTTTTTTTTCCCCTCGCTCTTAAATAAAAACTCAAGTAAGGATGCAATATTCCTGGTTCCTATCACTCTAGGAAACAGGCTGATCTCAAACAAATCTTGTAATCATAAGGTTATTGTCCAACACATAAGGGATAACTAATAAGATGCAGAATGAGCGAAAACTCAAATACCTCAGCTACCAAAAAGAGAGAGCATCTTTCTGCTCCCAAAATATATCTTGCCTGTTTCTTCCTCCCATCTTCTCTTCCACGCCTACCTAAATACACTATATAAAACCATGGATCGGGTAACTGCTTTTTCAGAAAATGAAAAATTATTTGAGTGCTGCAACATCTATGAACTGCTCTTTTCAGCAATCACTAGAAAAGGCAGTTTATATAGTTTTCTCTTCTCAAAAAGCATAAGTCAAGCAGGTGCAAGTTTTGAAAGAAAAAAAAAAAAGCATCACTTTATAATCTAGAATCCAGTAAAAAGCTAAACTATTCTCAACTTTAGAACTGACATATGTGACCCTTATATACTTTAGCAGAAGCTTAACATTATATCATCATCTCGAACTTCAGAGCTAAACTGCAGGTGCTCCACAACTGATTAGTATTATAGCCTTAAAAGCTATTTATAGCTTTTACACTAGATTGGAGGGATAAAAAAGCTTTATTACAACTATTTCAATAAATTCTACAACTTCATTTTTCTAGACAGAACAGATGCTACCTCCAAATTAAATATATTCTTCAAAATAAATTCAGTAAAGTAAATCCTCTGTGGATTCCAGATTCATCCTAAACCAAGGTTCCTCCAACTGTGGAAGCAGAACTACAGAACTAGTTTAAAAACGTGCAAGTTTGTTTCCTCTTGAACAACACCGTCTAGTAGTTAAAAGTGAGGACCATACTAGGGACCATGCCATGTAAACAAAAAGTACTTCCTGAAGACCTGAAATTGTAGGATACAACAAGGTGGTGCAGATTTAGGAATAAGAAAACTGCAACACTTACTTTATCCTTTTAACTAAGGTTTCTGTTTCACATCTTCTCTTTAAAAGACATCCTATTTTGACACAGTTTCATAGGAAGAACAGAAAAACCCTTACAACTACTACTTTGAGATATTCAGTGAAAATAATAATCAGCATTTGAACAGCAACTGTCCTACACACACATGAACAAAGTGTATAATTAGCACTCAGCAACTGAGGCTTTGCACATCGCTCAGTTATATAAGCTTGTGCTTTGAATAAAGCTTATTTAGCTTGAAATCCAATCACTTGAGTTAAAGTCCAGTTGTTCACAAAACCTGTCACTCCTATAATAAAAGCATTTGTTTCTGAAAAGTCTATTCAATACATGTTCAAACCCAAACCCCTGAACACCTGTCCTTTAAAATTTCAGACCATAATAACGTGCCCCAATAGAGTAAGAGATACACAGCATTACCAACTGACAGTGCACAAAGCTGGTAAATATTTAAAGTGTATTTTTTAAGATGGGAGTGGGGGGAGGGAGAAGGACAAAGAGAAAGGAAGGGAAAGTGTGGTTTAAAGGTTAAAAGTGCCCAGATGAGGCTAGTGTGGGGTCTTCCCCCTGTCATATCATTATGGGGCAAACACTCCTTCCTGACGCCAAAACTGGCAACATGTACAACCCTGAGCACGACTACATAACAAGACACCCAAAAAGCAATACATAATTCACTAATACATTATCCATCTAGGGCCAGAAATGAGGCCCCCAGAAAGGTGAAATCCATACCTGAGAAAAGCTCTGCTGATAAACATTTTTCAGTGACAAATGGTCCTAAACCATCTTGTTAGCACCATGACCAAAGCCATCTGTCAAATCTCAAAGCCCTACATCTTTGTCCTCCTCCTCTAAAACAGGCAAGAATCCACTAACAATTGTGTAAGACTCCACTTCAAACATTTTCCACTCCCTGGCATAAACTTCTGTGTCCACAAGAATCTGGTCATTTGTACCAATCTGAAGATTAATCTATGGCTTCTTTCTCATTCCCAGAGTCTCATTCAAGCTTAACTCCATAGTAATACCTTTGCTCCCAGGAGACAATCTTTCTGTTCTCTAGATCTGCTTTCATGACAAGCCTGTCTCTTGCTCTTAGTAATGAGTTCTCAACTGCATAGATTTAGGGGGTTTTTTAATTGCATTAGTGCTACTCTCCAATATTCTCCATCCTCCTTTGTTCTAGCTATTATCCCAACTTCCTCTAACCTTCCCCTCTCTCTCAGGGATGGCAGTTTTTCATGAACCCACTTCATTCTCTCTTCTTTAATCCTTTGCAGACTGGCTACCTTTTTTCTTCCTTGCCACCTTATTTTAGGTTACCTTCTCTTACCTCTTGATTCCTAAAACAGCAAACCTCTTTCTCAGTTTTCTCCTTTTCTTGTAGAGTTGTTCTTTAGAAATGATCACGTATTTTCACAAGTTACTCTCCTCACAAGACACCTTTTCATAGTAAGGATCTGCAATTTCTCAATTATGCATGTAAACTTCAACTCATCATCTACAGGGTCATAGGACAGAAAAAAGTACATATTGTTCCATTTAAATTCAGGGGAAATCTTTAAGCCCTGTGTTTGTTATCTTTTAACAATATACATAAAAAGTTATCATAACATAACATAACAAGTAGACATCCTTCAAGCAATTGTCACAAATATGTTTCTGGAGAGCCTGTAACTTCCAATGATAAAAGTTCTTCATAAAAATAGGAATTTTCTTCAATTTCTACAAAAAACTAAACTTGTGATACCTGGGAAGCTATCGCGAGTTTGATAATTTTAGTAACTTACATGCATAGGATTAATCATATTTCTTAACAAACACAAAGAGGTGCTCTGTTCTCAAAGAGGTGCTTTACACTCTGTCTTTACTTGTTTGCATTTAGATCTTTGTAAACCATCAAATTCATATGAACATTTTTCAAACACAATAGCCTTTGGCAAGCACTACCTGTTCTGCATTTTTTCAGATAGCTGCCTTACCATAATTGAACAGCTATAGTATGAAAACTTTTTTTTTTAAATTAAAATTGCATGTGTACAGATGTGAAAAACAGAAGATACTCATACAAATGTAGGAAAATTATTAAAGCTATTAATAGCTTGCATCTTGTTCAGGTCAAATTTTAACATTTTAAAATATAGTCCTGTTTGATTGTATTATTTTGAATTACTCTATAGACATTTTAAAGCTTTTTATTATTCTTAGTGGTAATAGTCTTTTTTTCAAAATTGGTGTCTCATTACCTTACCTACACTATTCCTGCCTGAACATTCAGCTCCACTCATTAGAACAAACATCTGCTACAAACATTATTAATGAGATATGTATCAAGGGATAGAGGCAAGCCGCTAACCACCTGGGCTAATCACTTTACAGTACAAAGTTGGTAGCAGAGTCATGCAGTATGCCTGAAACATACTGTAACAATTATCTGATCCTGATAGCAACCGCTATTTCTGAAACCTAGCCCTACATAAATTGATACATTTGCAAAGCCATACATAGATTGTAGCTACTGCTAACATACAGCATATACTTGTATTAACAAAGCCAAAATGCATCATTTTAGTAGGGGAAATTTTTCAATTTGCCCTTTGAATTTCTGTGCCTCATGAATAGATTAGCATTAAAATATTTTTAAGACATCAGAGGTTTAACAACTGTTCCGATAAACATACAGTATGGAATTCACACCATTCAAGCAAAATAGCTGCAGTGAATTTTTTTTATAATTATTATTTAAGAAGTGTTTTTTCCTCAGAATTGAATGGCTTACATATAATATTTACATATGTGCCAATAACTGGCACAAACAAAATACTTTTCCAAAGGGACACAATGACAAGTGAACTACAAAGCTTTTTTAATTTGTCTATATCTGAGTTGAATGTATATACATGTTTATACATAAGCTTGATAAGTTATTATTATAGCTCATGAGATCTAGTCAACCCAGAAAAAGAAACCTTGAGTGATTCAGCAGACCAGCCACAAAGCATCTACTGCAAGCTTTACTGAAACACTCCGTACAAGGCACTGACTACAATGGCAGCTTAGATATCTCCCATGCCTGTAGACATTGGGGTGTCTTAGGGTGGGATTCAGTTTGAGACTAATTGTGGACATCCTTTCCATGCCGCATTGTGCTAGTGCTCCATGAAGCACTGTGTAGCACACGGCTCACTGGGTCACAGTCCCTCTGTAAAGAAAGAGGAGAAAATGAGATCAGATCTTAACAGCCTTCAGTACCTATCACACTACACATCAGGACTTTTTCATATGCTTCTTGACACCCCTGGAGGCATGAAAGCCCTGAAATATTTGCTGTCATTTTTCAGTTTAGAAGGGTATAAAATGACAAGAGAGCCGTACTGCCAGAGTGCTGTTCTTACAGCATGTGCTATGGGTATATGTTACATACTAAGGCATACAGTGTAAGAGCATTCAGGAGTGTTTGAGAGCACAAAACCAAAACTGAAGGACTACCTTGGGCAGGAAGAGACAAGTATTTATCCATACTATTTGCTTATGTTAAAAATTGGACCAAACTATCCAGACAAATGTACCCGAGTTTCCTTTTGGAGCAAAGACATTGGCTTGCTCCAGAAGGAAGTCTGGAGGGAGAACAAGGTGGTATGCAGTGGTGATGCTTGTGGCACAAGGGCTCTGGAATAAGGCAAGGAACAAGCAAAACCATCAGTGTAGACACATATACTGGGAATCAGTACAGACTAGGTAAGGATAAGCCAAAAGTTTGTGAACTCTGATCTCCATGAGAACAGAGAAAGATGAGTTTCTACCCAAATCAGAATCAGACCCCATACATTTACATAAGTGTGTATGATGCTACTCCAACTAAAATTCCCCCAAATACTTTATAGACCAAATTACTGTCAAATAATTTAACTAATCAATTACACATTATTTAGTCAATGCAAAATGTTAAATAGCACTTTTATGAAAATATTTTTTTTTAATTAGGAGAAGAAAAATAAAGCCATATTAAGAAAGCAAGAAACATGCACTGTTGTGCCACTGTAAAACACAGCCCTTAAAACCAAAAGGGTAAAAATTCAGCTCCAGCTGAAATTAATAGGAAAAATAGATGCCTTTGGAAAAAAAAAAAAATGTCCTCAGTGAAATCACTAACATTATATGTCAGTTTAAGACAACCTACAAAAAGGACTTAAACCATGCAACCTCTTGAGAAAACTACTTCTGCAGAAATAAAATGCAAATATTTAACAATGGTGGAATATGTGAAGCTTGGCTAAGCTGAACAACTATTTTTCTTAACCAGAATGAGAACATTTTATTTAAGTGAGAAAGTATGAGATAAGGTTTTAGTTAAATATCTACTTTTCTGTAAGTCAATACAAGAGACTATATAGGCTCTGTAAGAGTCTATGGAAGTCTTCTATAAAAGTCCAATCAGGTTGATGAAACAGCAGTACTCTTTAAAGGAGAAAGAATAAAGCCTGCAAGCCAAAAAATTTTGTAATAGGCAAACCTCGGACCGTTATACCTAAAACACGCTGAACAGAACAGCTTCAGAATAGGGGATTAGTAAACAGATGTCCACTAACTTAGTATGTCTCAATATTAAATTCAGCAAAATCATGCCTATCAACACAAGCATTCAGAATAATTAATGAAAATCTGTTTAATTGCAAACTGAGTCTAGATCTCTGGAGAGTTTTTGGAATTATGTCCAATGTAAAAATTGCCGGTCATTTTTCATTGTTGACTAAGATAGCTATCACGACACACTGTCTAAATGTCCAAATGGTGACTGAAGTTTTCATCTGTAATTTTTCTTTTACAACATTTTTTCAGCTCAGTTTCATTAATATTGGATCTCTGTAGTACTCTCTTCTCTGAATATATTTAGCAGTCTGAGCATCTCCACACTCAGCTTTAAGTTGCCTTATGATCTGTATTGAGATAATTCAACAGAACTATTTAGTTCCCTCAATTTTACTCTTCAAAATCCATTCTGCTTAGGCAGCAGTCTAGAATTTTAAAAACACAGGATATAATGTCCAAAATATTTAGAATTACTATACAGAATTACATGCCCACTTAAATTTCTTTCACAAAAGGGATTCTTTCAGGTGCACTACTATTTTATATACAATTATTTCACTATTCCTAATGTATGCATCCTGTACACTTGAATAAGAAAATAAGAATATTCCATAAAACTTGAATTTTCCAAATGAATAACATAAAATATGAGATAAAGAAATACTATCCATACTGAAAACAAGAACACAAAAGGAAATGGGAAAGAAAATAGCTTACAGTCCTACAGCATAGCACTAATTATTTTTTTATGGCCTCTTACTGTTTGTTCTAAATCATATCAAACTATATTAGCTAAGTTTTGAACACAATATTCTCCAGTGAAAATGCACACAAGAGGCATTGCAGATGAAGCTTTTTTTCCTTTAATACCAAATGGCTTTCTATAGATAAACTATTTTAAAAACATAAAATTATTTTCTGCTATTTCTATTTCTAGAAGCAGTACACTTAGATTTTTCTAAAGCATTTTCATAAATACCTTTAATACATACAAAAGTACCAGTGTAAATCAGTCTCTAAAACAAATGCTTCCTTAAGGACAGATATGTAAGAAAAGACAAGGATTACCGATACCAACATCTGAGCCACACAGGACATTAATACTTTGTAAACATATTTTCATAGTTTCATAAGTAAACTTCATGAGTAGTGTAACTGAAATGTGGATTAATTGCATAATGAGTGCAAAGACTCTCATCTGGCTCCCTGCGTGGTCAGTTTAAGTTGGCTGGGTTTGTGTGTTTAGGCTCAGCAGCATTTGAATGCACCTGTACTATTCTCAGAATAAGCCCAGATCTCCCAACAACCTATTTCTGTAACCCGGCTTTATGAGAACACCTACATCACATTTCTCTCGTGGTTGTGCATACAGTTAGCCAATGTTAATAAGCCCAATATTCCCAGCCAGCTCCTAATGCTTGGATGCAATACAGAGTGTGAGCTTACTTTGTACTTTCACATCATGCTCTGCCCAAGCTAATAAATCATTGAAGTACAGAGAACACAAGAATTCAGAAAAACTCTAGTAGACAACCTACACCATTTGTTGTTTTAGTATCAAAACTTTGTCTCAGGTAATGAAATAGAGTATGCTTTCTATCACACAGTGCTAAAACCAAACAGTTTTTACCTATGTCAGTACACAAAAAGAGTAGTTGAACTTTACCTGTCTGAAATCACAAATCCTGACCTTCTCTTTCTGAAAGCATACATCTCATCCATATAACTGATGCTTTCTAACTTGTGCACGTGTGCAAGTCTAAAACACTAAGCAGAAATGAGTGTAACAGTCCTCTTCTTACTACATGCACATTAATTATAGTCACACTTTTTCTGATTAAGTCAAAGCAGGCTAAAAAGATATTTAATTTTTATTCACTTAGAGCAAATGAAGTTATTCCACTCAGCACAGATTACAATTGTTTTAATATTATCATATGTGAAGAACATATTTTAGAAATAAAAATCAAACTATTGAAATGAATGAAAAATACCACCTTATTTAAATTCTTCCTGCTGTTGAAACATTATTATATGATATAAGAAACGCCATTATCAATTACTTCATGGTAATGCCCACCATCAAAAGGAAAATTGTGATCTAAATGCTATGAGTAGCATAGGTTAAGGCCATTTCCATTAATACCTGAGACTCTCTATTTTAGTTTTGAAACCAGAAACACTGAAGAAAAATAGAAGTTTCAATCCCTACTTATGACAGTTCCAAAACCTCAAGAGAATGGTTGTAATTTCAAAAATGTTTAACCTACTAAAAATATTCAGATTACATGTCCTATGAAAATAAGTACAATTACAGTTTTGGAATTTTATTTGCAGAAGATTTGTTTATAGGAAGAGTCACAGTATCTCTTTGTAAGAGTACAAGGACAATAGAGTATCTAACACCCGGGGTTTTTTCAACATGATTTACTGTAACAACACACTGGAATAGCAAATATGTTCTATCCCTCACCCAAGATGTTCGGGGTGGAGAAGGGAAGGGGGCAACCTGTGTGACACAACTTTTTCCCTACAAGACTGAAAGCAAAGAAAGGAAACACTGTAGAAGATGTTCAAATCAGAGCCTCACAAACTAGTCACCTTGAGTCCCTGCCCTGGAGGATGCATCATGCAGGATGCAGTATTCTTAATAGGCTAAACTGCTTTCCTCTTTTAGGAGGCTCTGGTTCCAGCCAATATAGGGAAGGTGATGCCTAGTCATGGTAGCAGTTAGCTAATACTGAATGCATTTGCTAAAACATTTACAGCTATCGATTGATCTATGCTAGTAACAACATTCAATAAAGCAACAGCTAACAGCACATTTCATCATAATTCTCACAAAGCTGTTCAGTGAATTTGATCAAGATCATTAGGTTTTGTTAATACTAAAGTGTTGAAATACTAAAATTGCAAAAAGGCAACTGCAGTTGTAGAAGTTATAAAGTAGTAAAAACAGGAATTCCTTGTTTATTAGCACTCTGTTGCTGGTATTTTGCTCCCATCACTCATACTGTGCAAGTAATTCTTTGATTTGTATATTGAGAAATAATTTTATTATTTTACAAGCGTAACCAGCTGACTCCCAGCCCTTTTCAGTAGGGCTGCTTAGGTACAGTGGACACCAAGCTAAATATAAGCCAACAATGTGCTCTTGTTGCCAGACAAGAGCCTCTGTATACAGGGCTACATTAGAGGAACATGGCCAGTAGATCAAAGTACTGTTAACTCCTGCTCAGCACTGGTAAGCCACCCCAGAGTCCTGCACCTGTTCTTGGCACCCTGGTCCTGGAAGGGTGTAAAGAAATCGAAAAAGCTTCAGTGCAAAGCTACAAAGATGGTCAGGAGCCTAGAGGACATGACCTACAAGGAGAGGCAAGAGGATGCTAAGCAGTGATCTAATGCCAGTCTACAGGTTTCTGAAGAACAATTAAAAACAGAGCCCAAACTCTTCTCAGCAGTGCCAAATGATGCAAAAGGCTACGGCTACAAATTGTGTTTTGGAAGGTTCACTTTGGATACCGGGGTGCAGAGGGAGGTGTCCAGCTTCCTTCCTGGGTGGGTGATACAGCCCTGAACAGACTACCCAGAGCCTGTGTAATCCTTGTCACTGGAAGTTTTCAAGACTTGACTAAAAGCCACAGTTAACCTTGTGCAGTGTTGGCAATAATCCTGCTTCATGCAGAAGGTTAGATTAAACGACTACCAGGAATTCCTTCCAACAGACATTTCCATAATTTTATGATTTTTGTATGCAATGCCTCAGAGTCTCTTAAAAGCAAAATATTTCTGTTTTGCAAAATGTAAACTGGAAAATAAGTCAAATGAATTGGTCCCTAGAATCCTATTACAATTTTTATTACAGCAATCGGTCACAATTGGGTGGGACTGGCTGCCCAAATACAGGCATCTGGTATCATCTGAGACACCACAGAATAGCTCAGATGCACTCAGGATGGGGCAAATATGACACAGAGCCTGTGTGAAACCCACACTATTCTGTACTAGCAGTTGGAGACATGGAAGAGCATCCTGTGACACCTAAAAACGACACCAGATGCAAATGTTTAGACAAGTGAATTCCATTCTGTTGAGACAGATAAATAACCAGTTACAATCAGAGAAAGAAGTTTCTTGCCATTCCGTGTTGGTAATATATGGAATTTCTTCTATTTTGAAATGCTAACATGAAGGAAACCACAGAAATTAAATACAAGGATGTTTTTCAAACCAGAATGAATATCACTGAATAGCTTCAACACATCAATCTGATCAGGTTGTAGTCTGGTACAAGAAAACATCACCTCTATAAAGAAAGTATGAGAACTGGTCTGAGAACATGAAACTATCGGCTCTCTAACCAACCAGAGCTACAAGTTTGAACAAAGGACCACAGTATGAATAAAAGAAACCCATGAAATTTCCAATATTAGTTGGCCTCTGAAGAATCAACTAGGAGTTTTAATTTAGTTTTTATATGACAAATTCTTTAGCTTAACAAA
The DNA here is from genome assembly GCF_036417845.1 of Apteryx mantelli. NCBI lineage: Eukaryota > Metazoa > Chordata > Aves > Apterygiformes > Apterygidae > Apteryx > Apteryx mantelli. The sequence goes on along the minus strand of NC_089980.1, from coordinate 98,236,684 downwards.
TTCTTACTGTTACCTCAGATTATTTTAAGACATAGTGAGTCTTGCCTGACAGACAGGCAAGGGTCATGAAGAACAAGATTACATACATTTAACTGTCAGTCTGCAGAACAGCTGCTAAAAAGAAACTGGACCGCAAACTTCAGTAAATGTTGGGTACCAAGACAACAACAAAAAATTAAAACTTTGAAGTCAGTTTTGTTGTTAGAATATGCTTTGTCCATTGTACAACCAAATTTGCTTTCCTGAGAAAATACAAACCGTCTACCCTATTTGTTGGGTTTTTTTCTTTTTCCATTTAAAATAAACTTACCGAGTGCCATCTGCTTTCCAGCTAACTTTGTACGGCTTCTGCTCTAAAAATTTAATATTTTGCTTGTCCATGGAAACAGGCTGTGCTCCAGGGAATCCAGACCTAAAAGAAGAACCATGTTTATTCATGTTCTACTAAGAGTAGCCACAGAAGCCAATGCATTTTTTACATCAGACTTAGAGAAGCCACAGTTTGTAATAGACCTGCTGCAATGTTAACTTTCAATTAGAACATCTTCCTCAATAAGGTATTTTGCAGGAGAATCCACATGCATTTTGATAACATAGGTATTTATTCATGACAGAAAACTGAATTATGTAGAACTTCAAAGTTGTATTTTTAGGGGAAGAGAGATTTGAATTCAAAACTGAACTATAAGCATCAGCAAGTTAGGGAAAACTATGAGCAACTGTCTGAGTCTTCTGCTTTAAAAAGGAGAAGTTTACAGTCTGAAACATTAAAAACAGTGCTCCCATTAACACTGGGCACAATTTCAAGTTGGCTTTAACTATGTTAAAGAACTAAAAGTGAATACTATACCTCAAGACTGAAGTGTAATTGCAGTTGTATGAAAAAGTCTATTGCTTGGACAAACACTAAATTTTACACAAATAACTGGACTAGACTAAACTTGGAATTTGCGTAGCAACTATTCATATGAAAACATTTTGTTAATCTCAGAGTAGAAGCAATTTTAGAATCCTGTTTCTTAATTCCAACAGTTGATCATTCTGTTACATAGGAGAATTTATGATCTTCATTTGTTTCACTATTGAGCACTCCTGAGGTGGCTCTTCTGTTTTTTTAACAATCCACCTGAAAATACTGTTGCCTTTTTTTCCTTTTTATAATGAGCTTTTTCCTTCTGCAAAACTAGAAACATAACATTTACTTCTAGACAGCATAAATTAACAAATGCTAAATATTCTTCTCATACCCTTCCCATCCACAGAACTGCTGACATTTTTGCTGTATCCCTCCTAACTTTGGTTGTGTTGTCACCTGGGTCACACATCTAACTGTTACTCCTTCCAAGAAAACTGCACCCTAAATAAAAAAAGAATATTAAAAAAAATTAGTATTTAAGTCTTCATAAAAGCAGATCAGAAAATAGCTGTGAACCTCTACACTAAAAGTTAAAGCCAAAAAACTCTTTGGGATAGAGATTCTTTGTTCTGCATTTTAGAACACGATGTTGACATGTCAATTCAAGATTTAGGATCTTTTACAATACATGACCATCACTGGCAGTACGAGCTTAAAGATTTCTTCCAGTCTTCCTCAACACTACTTCTTCTCCAAATACCACAATACCATCATTCAGTTTTGCTGTATTATGGCAAATTTATTTGTGAGCCATATTATGAACCCAATCAGTGAAATGAGTTATTGGGGGGCTAGGGGGGAGAGGTAAATGGTAATGGATAGGCGTAAATGGTAATGGATAGGCACTATCTAGCTAGTATTCTCAGTAAAGTTCCCATGTCAAACTACAGAATCAGGGTCTTGCACATTAGGGATCAAATTAAACATCCTCAGTATACAAAAAATTATACAATAAAAAAGTAAAGTAAGGCATGTATATGTGGATGTGAATCTGAACTTAAACAGTATTGTAAGATAGGAGCAAATCACTGTACATTAAAGGTTATAAAACTCTTCCTAGCAGAAGTCTTTGTGATGCCATTTTTAGGTACGTCAAAAAGCATGGCCTCAAAACAAACAAACTGGAAGACAAGGACAAAACTGAATTCTATGAAATGTTAAAACAAAATTTTTTAAATATGACTACAAATTCATAAATAGTAGTTTTAAAGCAACAGTCCAACACTTTCCCTGATTCGTAGAAAATAAAAGCTTTTCACCAACAGTAGAGATTTAGCATACGAGACAAATTTAACGAACTTTGTAATGAACGGATTAAAGTCACTGGGAAACATCTATGAACAGTATTTTTCTAACAGCAATCTCGGCAGATGAAAAAATTAAATCCTCCAAATCTCTTTGAGATGCATGATTTCAACCGAATATGTAAGTTTTATCACACCTAAATGGTAATTACAGTATAAGAAGTTTAATTACATGGATTTTACCTCCTCTTAGGTGATCTAGCACATTCTAAGTCTCAAAACAAACTTAAACTGGAAGGAAAAAAAAATAGAAAGATTGAATAGACTCATGACAATGAATATGGCTTCCCCCATTTTGCACAGCACCAAATTTCAGGAGTTTTAGTTGATCTACCACAAACACCTTAACGAAAGGAGTTGAGAACATAAAAAGCTGGTTTCTAACAAAATTATTTGTGTAAGAATGAGCTGGCTTAATTTCATTCTCAGTGTAAACCAGGTTACTACAGTGGAGAAGTTATTCTGAATGCCATAGAAAAGTCTAAGGAATGATCAATAAAAGAACACTAAAAATAAAACTCAAACTAAAATAACGCATGTATTGCAGAAAGTGTTTGATGGTGAATGAAATAAAAACAAGTTCTGCACAACAGAACACAATAAAGCCATAAGGCCCAGAAGGTTCCATAATTAAAGATTTCTATAGATAAACCCAAACCTACCAGACTTATTTCAACAACATCCAAATAAATTCTCATTGCAGACTGAGAAGATCAAAGCATGAAGTTATATTTACTTAGCTATGAATCCTGCAAATGAAGACAGAAATACTTCCTGCCTGTTCTCCAAAATGCTTGAAACTTGCCTTAGCAAATCTAACTGCGCTACTGATAAAATGAGTCTTTTGCTCCCCTCCCCTTCCGCACACCGTGGTACTCATCTGCTCTTCTCTTAAGCCAGTTTAGGAATGAAGCAGGACAAAAAATTAGCTTATGTTGTTAGATTTTCTGCCAATTGAGTACCCTAACCTAGCTCACCATGGCATGAGGCAGCAGCAGTGGCAGCCCAGGGGAAGCAGAAGGCACACAAGGGGGGCAAGGGCAGGAGCACCGTACCTTCCACTAGCAGCCTGGTACTAGCTACACTTGCCTCGGCAGTGTCACAGGATCATACCCTGAGAACAGTACAGCCTCAAGCGTTAAGCTATTTCATGACCTAGTTACCTTAAGCTCCACAGACTTTTGGCAAGTCCCTTATCCTGTATTTTTTTACATGGACACCAACAGGAGGGAGGCAGAGTGCTACACATGGCTGGCCAGCACCGTGGCTGAATTCACACACTGGTTAAGCACACCACGGAATAAAGGAGGATGGTTGCAACACGGCTGAAAATAATGCCACAGTGTGATGGCCCTCAGGACTAAGATTAAAGCAAAAGGCAGGCAACAGGAAAGATTCTCCCCCAAAAAACACGAAACTTGTGCCTGCCATTTCAGATCATCTCTTGCAGATTTTCCGATTCAGACAGTTACACAAATTCACAACTGTTTTTGGAGCCACTGCTATCAGAGTGCATAGTACCATCAAGTTTCCCGACAAACTGGAATCAGCTGCATGCTGCTTTCACACTCAATATAATTTTGTGCAGTTTAGAGAATTCTCCATATGGTGAGAAAAAAAAAGTTAGTGAATTATTCAAAATTACAAAAGTGTTAGCTTCTTAGAATGTAAAAAAAAAAATAAAATCTTAATTTGGTTCCAGTTACTTTGCTTACCAGCTGGTGTATTTTTTTTTGTTTTTGTTTACTGTAAAAGCTTTTAATTGTTTATTGATTTTAAACACCTGACCAGACACAACAGGTCCTGTTGCAAAGGCAGCATGTGCTTGATGTACATGATTACATACACATACACACATGATTGTGTTTTGAGGTTGAGGAGGGGTGCAATTTTGAAGGAATTAAGGAAACAGGTACAGCTTATAATTGGGCAAACAACCCAGGTTCCTTTTGTATTCTCACACAGGCTTCTCCGTTCCCCTGACTAAGCAGCCTGGTAAACCCTCCATGCAGTGCTGCCAATTTGAAAGACATAGAGGACTGGGGCGGGGGGAGCAAAGTGCTGAGGACCCAGGATGAAGAAGAGATTGTGCACTATTAAGACAGCAGAGACAGAACATTTCAGTTGACTACAGCAGGCTAAGACTATAATCAACTCAGTTATCCAGAGACTTGATCCAATATGAGGATTAAAAAGTGCCAGAGATGCAGATGGACCAGAAGAGGCCTGACCTTCTTTCCTGCAAAGCCTCAAGTATATTCATCAGCTAAGGCACAGCGCTATGAAAACAAGGTGCACTCCCCAAAGCTAGCTGAGCAAAACTGTACTTTCAGACAGTATCAAAGTTTGCTCCAGTTCTGTCAAGAGCCACTTGGGTACCTGCACTCAGCTGCCTCTGTGCAAGGGTGGGAACAGCCCCAACCCTGCACGCCCCAGAGCCTGCTGGCTCCCACCAGGCCTGGGTCGGGGAGAGCCACTTTGGCTCCTCAGAGAGCTGCCTGAACGCCAATATACTCAAAGAGAGCTCTCCAGACAACAAGAAACAGTTCAAAAAAAATCAGAAAGAGAGAGAATGCCTAACTTCTAAAGGGAGGAAGGGAGAGCCAGGGAGTTAAACCGACCAGCTTATATTTAACTCCTAGAAATAGAGGAACAAATCACAAAAATTGCTTCTGACCATGTACAAGCAAAAAGGATACAACAAATTCATACTGATTCTCACTCAAGAACAAACTGTGTTCAACTAATCACTTGTCTTCTGTGGTGAAACAGAATGAGGAGAAGCAGAAAATATCACATCTTTTGGATACTGGCTTTTGATCTGTCTTGCATAACATTCTCATAGGTGAACTCAGAAAACATGGGGTAGATGAAATTTCTACAAAACAGGAGAGCAGCCCATTTCAAAACCAGGTTCAGAGAAGCTATCAGTGTTTCACTAACAAACTGGAAGAAGATAGTGAGGAGGCTCTGCAGGGTCTGTTTTAGATGTAACAGAATTAATTCTTTTTCCCTAACTTAGGTAATAGAATATTCTTAGTTTTGTGACATGTGAATTTAAAAACCGGGATATAGACTGTGATGGTAGCTTTAGAATTCAATGCTGTCCTTAATTTTATGACTGGGCAGGAAAAAATAGGGTGCAATTCATTATAAACAAATGCAAAGTTCTACACTTAATAAAGAGTAAGCAATTGTACAAACACACAAGGGTGGACAGCTGGAGAAAAAGATACGAAGGCAGCAACAGACCAAAACTTGAATTAGTGCCATTCTGTCTTGTAAAAGGCAATTATATTGAGATACAAAAACAGAAATATAGCTTTAAGACATGTGGAATATAATTCTTCTCTATTAGCACTGGGATGGCCTCATTTAAAGGCTTATGTTCAATTACGGGCACCACAGTCTCAGAAAAACATAGGTCAACAAGACAGAATAAAAAGAATGACAAGAATGATTAGAAGCTTAGAAATACAGAATATAGGATAAAGTGAACAAATTAATATTTAACGTGAAAAAGAGAAGGCTGGAAGGAAACAAGACACCAGTTTTCAAGTATATAAAATGCCGCTGAAAAATAAGAGAATAATCTTTTTTGTCCACAGGCAGAACAGTAAGTATAAGGGTTAAACTTCAGCAAGAAAAAGTAGGTTAGATACAGAGGAAAACAGAGTCACTAATATTTAGAATCAATGTACTTCAACAGTTAAAGAATAAATATTATCTTTGCTGATTATATCAGCCACGATGTTTAATGGTTTCCCTGGTCTTACAGACGACCACAGGACACTTGCCCTCAAAACTGCGAAGAAAATCATTAACAGTAACAATCTCCTCCAGACTGAGATGTAACCACTTATTTCAGAAGCACTACATATTACACCCTATATTTCCTGTGAAATATGCAATTTACATGGGAATATAACAGATGGCACTCCTTAATAAACAGTAAAAGATCTGGCTGACCCATGAAAAGTTTGAAAGTTCTGGCTCAGAACTGTAACTTTTTGTCCTATTTACAAAACATTTTGAGTTTTTGGGGTTTTTTTGTTTTATTTTTTTGAGGAAATTAGATTCCAAGCATCAGCTAATAACGTTGCTGCAATGCTACAATCATTTTTGATGTGCACAAGTCAAAAAATATTTGGATTTCTTCTGTAACATCAGAGACTGGAGCAGGCTTCCTGTAACCTGTCAAGTACATTCAGGGGATGATGAAAGCAACTAGAAAGGCATTATGTCCTAACTGTCCCAACAGCCTGTAAACTGTAAAAAGAGAGGTTGTCAAGACTTCTTGCAGTTGAAATACAGAAGTTTTAATGAAAGATTCTGCAGTAAAGTTTCTCTGTCCAGGACAGAATTTCTGAAGCAGAGCACACGTTAACTTCACTTCATAGGCTATTTGGGCAGTTGCTTCTGTCTACTGATCATCCTAATGAGATGCCAGGCAAGTGTCTCTTCCTCTAGCCCCAATCCTTCCATCCCTCCCTCTCTGCAAAGCTTTGGGTCAAAATGAAGAGGTTTCAGAATATCAGTATCGTAGAACAAATGTGTTCCAGTCGGTTCTACTTTGTCACTGTATACCCACCCCAGGTGTTTAGAGGAGTCGTCAAATTAGAATGCTGAAAACATTGGCTGCAAAAAAAAAAATCAATTGCAATGCTGACAATTTAGCCCTTTAGACAAGGAGTAAAATAAGAGAATATCTAAGTAAGAGGTATTTACCTGATAATCATTCCCCTTGTGGATTGCATATTTACAAGGAATCACAAATAGACTGTATCCATCGCTACTCAGTTACAGAAGCAGTCCAACCTGTCAGCCAAGAATCATGGTAAAGAATTCTCCCCATCCTTCCTCTTCGTGCCAAAGAACGTTCCTCCAGAGCTGTAAAACCGAATTATACGAATATGCATATTAACTAGATGAATCTTTCATAAATTCTCTTACTCTTAATTACATTTTGGTTATTAATATGCTTATTCGTATAATTTAGCTTCCAGCTTTCAAACGACTACATTGGCAGATAAGAAAAAGCCTGAGAAGTCTGTATCATGATTCCTGTTAGACAGATGAGATTTGTTCTATACTTGAGGAAAGGAGGCCATCATTGGACCTCACCTTCACACCTCATTTGCTAATGCATCAAAAGGCAAGTCAAAAATCAGTCTTGCAACTGAGGAAAAATTCTTAAACATCAACGTTTTATTGCAAGGCTAATGGACGTAAAGGCCATTTCACTGAAAATATTTTGACTATTTATGGTAGAGTTGTAGACAATCTTTTATTCCAGCTGATGAACTATTCAAAAGTTTTCAGAGTACATCTTGCTTCTCTGAATGAGATTTTGTATTCTTTTCAGGCTAATTTCTTCCATACTCCATCTGCAAACCATAACGAACAGCTGCAGTAACAACAAAACGCATTTTTGCAGCATATTTCATGTGAGCATTTCCAAGTGTTTGCAAACAACACACCTCAGCACACAAGTAAAATAATTCAGAATTATGCAAAAAAGAACTGAACATATTTTTGCACTCAGCAATATTCTCCCCTACTTTATTTACAGATACAAAAATGATGAGTTTGGAGAGAACTGAGACATCAGCCTTCAGGACAATACAAGTACACTCTTCTTATTTGAGTATTAGTTCCATACCATAGAAAAAGCAACTATAGTAACTTAATCATAATAATGCAAATTTATTGCAAAATAATCACAATAAGTGATCAGCCATATTCTTTAAGTTATCTTTATATAATTTAAATAACTTTGAACAAATAAATTTTCAAAACTGTCTTGGTTTTTTTTACATATTACTGCTTCCTAATTCAATTCTCAATCCTCTAAAAATTTTCAAAAGCAAGAATATTATTGAAATGAGCACTGAATTTAAGACTACTCTGAATTTCATCCACATAGCTAAAAATAAATAAATAAATAAAAACAATTTATGCGCCCACCAAAATATTTTACTTCTAAAGATATAGTGGAGATTTAAGAAGTGCTTTATCATCTCAACTCAAGCTTAAAAAAAAAAAAGTTATTATATCAGAAAAATTTTAAGTCATTGTTACAACTAGAGTAGCTGAAGTATTGAACATTAAAGTTTAAGGTTCATATAAGAAACATAAGAAAGTTTGCACTGAATCTACCCGTTACTCATGCTTAGAGACAATACTACCAGTTCCTCACTTGCAAGCGCACTGACATTTACACAGCATGTATTATGTAGTAACTGGTGACTATGCGTTTATGAAATTCAGTTTAGCAGTTTAGCAGTTATATTAAGTTTTCAATCAGAATTACCAGTTTTAGGCGTTCTTTTCTCCTTTTGCCATAGGAAGAGCTTGATGACCCAGGTTCTGATTCTTGGCCTCCTGTTTTACTATTATCATCCTCCTCCTCTTCATCTTCATCAAAGCACCATTCCGGTAGCTCAGGTGGTGATGGTGCATCATCTTCATCTCCATAACGACGAAATAATTCCTTCAAATAGTCACCTTTATAAATACCTGGTGGTCTAGCCTGAGCAAAAGTAGCCACAGCTGCCTCAACACTGTCAAAAAAAAAATTGATAATTACTCTGGAGGCTTAATTTCTCATGAGTTTTACTCATACTATATCTTAACAAGAAGTAAGTTATTTTGGTGTTAAGAATTCAGAAAAAAAAATCCAATGACAATTGCAAAAACATTCATTATATTCAAAATTAGGTCAACATGGCAACTGTTGCTCCTGCACAGGATTCTGCATAATTATGCAGGTACTGCTTATGTTCTCACAAGTAACTGTAGTTTGCACTGCTTTGTCTCCACATTTTAGCTAACAGCTCTCTGCCAGACTCCTAGGTCATATTTTCATTAATGCTACAGAAAAGGAAGGGGTGAAACATAGGTAAGTACAGGGCTGAACGGACAGGAAAAAGACCAAAGAAAAAGATGAATAAACTTCATAAGCAAAAATACAACTGTTAAAATTGAAATATGACTACATTTTTCCCCTAAGACCTATCTTCCTTTTCAGTAGAAGTTTTGCCATCATGCTGAGAAAAAGCATCCAGATCTTTTGAACTAACGGCTCTTTCCAAAGGTTTCTCACAAAACCTTTGGAAGCCTCTTCCTATGCAGCTAACACTTAATCTTAAGTGCTTTAATAAACTGGAGACTGGACCACCAAAAAAAAAAAAAAAAAGAAAGAAAGAAACCAAAACTGACAAAGTTGCTCGTCATGCAGGTTTACAATTCAGCTGGAAAGCACTCCAAAATTTATGGCAATGAGCACAGCACAAGAACAAGTAGCTTCCAAACTTCAGGAGCCAACAGACTGGTATCATCATTCAGTGGTCTTGTTGTTGCCGTTTTCATAGATGCTATGAAAGAGTTTAATGGAAAACACTGAACATTGTTCCATCTAGAAATTATCATGGTTTCATGAAGCAGTACTGTTCCATCTACCAACATTTGGAAATCATGCTACATAAAAGAAGAGAGATCACTAAAGGTATGTCCCTCTGTTAGGCTTTTCAAACAACACATATCTTAAAGCTGGAATAAAAGCATGTATTCCATGCTGTGAAAAGAACTTTTTCAGATAAGATAGCCTACCACTGGAACAAGGAAAATAAGCATATAGCTAAAATGGAAAAAAAAAAATAGAAATAAAAGAGTTTAAATACAAATGGCATTTTTTCTCTGAGCTGTCCAGTATGGGAAGGTGCCTGAGAATTTTAAGAGGCAAACTTCCCAGAATAGACAGAAACACTTCCTAAGAACCAGTAAGTTGGTTCCCTCTCCTGATATTTGGTAAGAGTGGAAAATAAAACACTTTCATGAGTGAGACTACCAGATGGTCATCAGACCTCAGGAATGACCATGTAAGAATCTGAGCTACTTAGAAGGATCTTTCCTCCTCATTCTGTTTCCTAAGACTCCTAATTTCCTCCTCACAAGACAGATTTTATGTTAGTACCTTTCTTACGTTGTTTCACATCTTTAATCGATGACTTTGAAAGACCAAAACAAACCCAAAGGGGATAAGGCAGAAAACAAGCTCAAAGTTTGTCTTTGGTGATATTAAAAGAAGTCTATGCTATTATGAAATACATGGTAATGAAAGCCAAAAGATGCAGTACAGATTTCAAGCACAGAAATATAGCCTGATGGAAAACATACTTTACAAGTTCTAGAAACATGCAGTCTTAGGGGAAAATGAGTTGTGAAAAGAGAATCAAGTAAGGTTTCTGATGACTAGCTGGAGGGCTTTCAGTCTGAATGACCTTTCTTTAAACTAGCTGTAAAACACGTTTCAGTATTCACAATACATCAGCAGCAATCCTGCATCATACGCTTAAGGACTGAATATGGATGGATTTTTCTACAGGGAAAACCGTATCTCCTCATCAGCCAATAACCATGCCATAAATTAAAGAATGATACAGCAAACTGAATTTATCTTGATACAATGCTTATAGTTAACTAACACCTTACAGAAATTCCTTCTTTTGCTGTAGACATTTTTACCTACCAGGTGAAATCTGGTGGGTTTTTTTAATAATTTGACAGAGATGAATAAATTTAATATAATTAACTATGTGAATGAAACAAAAAATAAGACTTGGCTGCTAAGTTTTAAGGCTTTTCCCACAAAGGTTTGAAAATACAAAAAGGCTGCATAAAAGCAGAAATTTTAAATAACTTTAAGTGTATTTCCTCTTCAGAACAAAGGATCAATGCTGATTCTAATTATTGCATGCTGCTTTTAGGTTGTTAGAAAGATTAAAAACACATGAATCTGGTAGTTCAAAGGATAAACTATAGCCATAAAAATACTTGTACTTGTATCTACTTCCTATACTCAGCTAAGATTCAGCCACCCACTATCAATGGTGTTCTATTTCCATTACTTCAACGTCTTTATTCCAAGTTTACTTAAAGACAGAAAAAAGTGACCTAGTTATTCTCAATCAGCTTGCATATACATGCCAATCACCAAATAAGCTGTATGTTCAGTCATAAGAAAATGTAGCAACAGGAGCAGATTCTTAAAGGACTGTACAAGAATATCCTCAGAATCCTTAAGGGGCATGGTGACTTGCCTTCCATCGGACCCAGTCAGACAGCAAGGAAACAGCATTTCAGAGATACTGTCAAATATGCAAAAATCATGCTCATCAGCATGGTTATTTGAAAAAGATCACTACTCTCTATGAAAACACCAACATTTTTAAATCATCCAAAATACAGATGCCTCGCGCTGTAGACTTTAGTCAAACAAAAGGCTATGACATGGACTGTCTTCTCCCCACTTCAGAAGCATCGCTCTGCTCTTGCTCTAGCTAATCTGTTCTTTTCAGAACTCAGGAAACTAAAAGAGCCACAACAAAACTACATGACAGAGTAACAGAACTGATCTTTTAGGCAACTCTGAACTCTTCATACTTGCACACAATGTGGGACATGATCCAGGGAAGAGACACAGTACAATATATACACTTCTAAAAGCCTACACACAGCAGGTATAGCTGACTGTTGGCCTACCAGACCTGAACCGCTTAACTGAAACAGACTAAGCTGTCACATGATGATAGGAATGCTGCTAATACAGGTCATTGCTCAATGTTAGTATTTTCCAGGCAACAGCTACAGAAAACAAAGATTTCAAACACTACATTTGTTGTTACTTTTAAGTCAGCTTTCCTCAACTGAAGACAAAAAAAAAGGTGTAAAATAACAAACAGTAAACAGATTGCAATAGCTGTCAGGGCAATTAGTGAAACATATTGAAGATGCCACTGGTTGTTCTCCACAAATCGCCAAGAATTAACACTCAAAGTTACCTCCAGTCCAACTTCTCCACCAAAAAGGCACAGATCAGAAATCCAGTTCTATTGAAACCATGTGTGCAATGGACACCTACAAGACAAAAGAAAAGGATGCAATCATTTAGAAGTACTTTTAACAAACCAGCTTTAGTTTCACAAGTATAATTTTGGATCATTCTATCTTCATGGCAACATTAGAGAGTTATCTCCCTTCCTTTTACAACAGCTCAGACCCCATGAGGAACATAAACCTGAAAGGCAATTTCTTACATTTTTCCTGCAACTTATTAGCAACAAGCATATAGGACACTTCAGTTTATCCCAACTCAAGAGCACTAACTTAATACAACTGAAATATGGTTAATACAGATAAGGTTCTAAGGGTTTTTATGACTATTCAAATGCTGATCAGAAGTCAATATGATTAAATTTAATAATTGTGCTTTTACTGGACTCAACAAGCATTACATTCATTTCACACCATCAAGCATAAAAATCATATTCAGATTCCCCTACTTCAGGCTTGAAAAGCAGTGTCAATAGATAACAATTCTATTTCAAAATTGGTCTTAGCATGGTAATAACAGACTTACTAATTTTGAAAAAAATCTCGAAAAAAGGAAAACTATACAACAATACAATCACTTTGAACTACTTATCTCCTGAATTTAAGAGGAAAGAATTAAATCTTCAGCCTCTATTTTTTAAAATTCTTTCCACCATAGAGTCAAATACATCTGAACTGTTTTGTTTTTTTTTCTCTCAAGGCAACAGCACCATCTAGTGATATATAAACCAAGTCTGAAAACTTCTGGTATTAAAATTGTGTGAAAGATTCAAGCAAGATGTTGACTCTTCCAATTCTTCGCAACGAATTTTTAAATGATGAGTATCGCAGTATTAAGTTCCTCCTAATCCCAAACCCAATTTTTCTGAACTTTAACATATTTTTCAGCTCTGAGTATGAAGCAAGCCACTTTTATTGAAAGTGCTTTTACTGCTTTCCTTATTTCTCCACAATACTTAGAAGAGTAAGTTTAGCAGCAATTCACTTGAAACTTATTTGGTCAAAATGTGAACAGCTATTTTTCCTCTTCTTGTATACTTTCCCTCATATTGTAAGCAAAATTTTTAGCAGACATCAAAGAAAATTGCCTATAAGGATTAGAATGATTAAGAAGAGAAAAACTGCAGTTTCTTGGATTCACACATTCTAACCATTTAAAAGTAAAAAGTGTGTAACTTTCATCAAATGAAATTAATTTTAGCCTCCTTAGAAGATTCATTCCCAGTAATCACTTCTCCTTTGTTTTCTACTTAAGCAAAATCTTTGCATTTTGTTTTCTCAAAGTTGGCAGTACTCCAGTCCTTCAAGTTGCAAAAATAAAGCTTCTATCCTATATTGTTAGAGCTGAATAGAAAATTTTGTTCATTTATTATTCACATTTCAGTCTCTTTTCATATCTAATCTTGGCACTGGAAATTAAATTGCACGCAGTTGCTAACAATAAGCCCTGCAGCAGTTACTGCTACCCAGAAGGTTAAATCAATGATTTTATACACATGACAAAGATAAGCATATCAGCAATGAAACCAACAGCTTGGCAGGGAAAGATCACACAGGATGCAGTAGCATCACTACTGCAGACTGCTTTCACTTTTGATTAAACATCCTACACACTGGTCCCTCTGGTGATCTTTCAGAGGGAACAGGCTACCACAGCATGAAGAGACTTTTACATAACTCACAGAAAGGAAATGGAAAATCCCAGCATTTGACTTCTACTACTAAAGCCCAGACCACAGGTTATCTAAGAGTTAAAAAAAAAAAAAAAGTCAAGAAAAAAGTCAAGAAAGGAAAAAATATCCAGAAAAGGGAAGAGCATTCCAAAGATTACAAAAGTCAAAAAGTTAATGGTCCAACACTACAAATGACATTTTAGAAGTTAAAATACCAGTTAAATGAGACTGCTATTTCATGCACATCACAATGCTATCCATATTCCATAAAACTGTTGTCCCATAACAATATTTCAAGTTTTGAGATACTGTTGATGGCTGACTGCACTCACTAATTTAACAGTTCCTCATTTTTCATATCATATGCTTGTGTTGCAGTTTAGGAAAGAAAAGACAGGTCTCAAAATTTCATTCTATGTGAAATAAAGAAATAAGAGAGTATCTAAAAGAAAATTATGTTCCCCAATTACATCTCCCAAACACTGATTAAAAATAAGATCCTCAGTGGTATCTAGTGACAGGACAAGAGGCAATAGGCACAGATTGAAATAAAATGAAATTCCATTGAAAGAAAAGAAAAGAAAAGAAAAGAAAAGAAAAGAAAAGAAAAGAAAAGAAAAGAAAAGAAAAGAAAAGAAAAGAAAAGAAAAGAAAAGAAAAGAAAAGAAAAGAAAAGAAAAGAAAAGAAAAACTTTTTTACTGTAAGGGGGATAACACTGGAACAGGTTGCCAGGAGAGGCTATGGACTCTTCATCCTTGGAGATATTCAAAACCCAGTGACACGATCCTGGGTAACCTGCTCTAGGTGACCCTGCTTTGAGCAGGGGCATGGACTAGATGTTCCCCAGAGTTCCCAGAGTTCATATACAGCTAGTATATGATTCTGTATCCTAAACATTATGAACATAGTAGCTTAGTTTACCAAGTTCCTATCAACGACACCTACGCAAACTACTGTTCTGCGCAACTCCTTAAGTTGCAGAGACACTCAGATTCAGTATGGCTGCAGAATTATCATCAGTGATGCCTGAGGACAAAACCCGATATGACTCTGGAAACTCAGCTGCATGGGGAGAGAGAGAGAGGGGAGAGAGAGAGAGGGGAGAGAGAGAGAGGGGAGAGAGAGAGAGGGGAGAGAGAGAGAGGGGAGAGAGAGAGAGGGGAGAGAGAGAGAGGGGAGAGAGAGAGAGGGGAGAGAGAGAGAGGGGAGAGAGAGAGAGGGGAGAGAGAGAGAGGGGAGAGAGAGAGAGGGGAGAGAGAGAGGGAGGATCACAGTAATTTCTTACCTCTGACAATTTGCAGATAGAATTAAACATTAATATGCTTAAGAAAAAATCAGAATAAAATGGTTTAAATTAAAACTAGAAGCCACTCAAATTAAATTCAGAACTTATTTTGTTCTGAAAAAATTAGCCTTAAGATCATTCAAATATTCACTGCAAAACAATATACCACAGAAGAAAACCCCAGGCTAATATCTACTATCATTTTCCAGCAATTTATCACATGCTTTGTGAAATTAACCTAATAATCAGAGATTCTTTAGCAATCTAATATGAATTCCAGTAGATCAGGATATCCCATTTATCAAATGACAAAAAAAAAAAGTTTAGGCAACACATAACCTTCATCTGTATCAACAGAAGTTACAAAACCATAATGCAGGTATCATGTATTTGTAGACAATTCTTAAGCCTCTGTATTTTTTTCATAATATTGATAGCAGTAATCAAATTGGTGTATGCAGAAACATTCAGCCTTGTATGTCAAGAAAAAGTTTACTTTAGAGTTGAAGCAATCAAATTGAGATTGGTGTAAATACTGTAGTGAGGAAATTCCTTTGCTTAGATTTTCTAGAATCGGGAATTGTAGCTGTGAGTGAAAAAGTTATAAATTAATGGAAAAAACTAGTGAAAATGGATGCAGGATAACACATACCTATAAGTTCTGAGGGATTCTTATCACTAAAGTGTTCACATACGCGGATAAATGTTTCTGTATTCTCAGGTGTAGGGCACTCACCATGCCTGAAAAAGAAGAGAACACAAAGGTTAGGAGATGTTTTGGGGAAGGGAAAAAAAAGGTGGTTACTTCAGTGTGGTCTTTCAAATTAAAAACTAAATATTAAAAAAGTGCAGTCAACTTACCCTTTACATTGAAGTTTTATATATTTAATCCCCTCTTTCTCTATATCATTCCTATCATAGAATCTAGTGGTGTTGGTCAAGTCCACCAGCAAACCCATTTTAACCTAAAAAATTAAAATAAAATAAATGTATGAATTTTGTTCAGATATCAGTGCATACACAGTAACTGGCTACTAAAATATAAAATAAAAGCAATAGCATGCTATGGTTGCAAGTTTAAAATTTCTTTAATATTGTATTTGTTCATAAAAATCTATACAAACTTGGTTTTACCACCATCACACTCATCTGTCTTTCTGTGTAAAAGCTTCAGTGCTTGAATCAATTCAATCTCCTTAGTGGGTTCCCACCAATATTTATAAATAAGGAAAAGCTGCTAATAGCAAAAAATATCTGGTAAAGAAGTATTTTAAAGTGTTAAAAGATAGATAAGGCTAAATCAGGTGCTTTTATGCTGTAAGTAAACCAGTGTTAAACACTGGCATAGTAGAAGTACCATAAGAAAAATTAACTACTGAGACTTCCATGTATCCTTTCAGAAAAACTAACTCACCTTCATTTGTCCTTCCATTAAACTTTACTGCAAAACAAATGAACACATTTTCAAGTTTTAAACAAAACTTCCCTTAAGTTCTAAGAAACTTTTGATTCAAAGCTAAAATGAGAAACAATTTAAAAATCTTCAAAGATGCTGTTTGTAATTCAGGTGGCAGTTTCAACCACATGGACTCTAGGAAGCACTTGAATTAAGGCTGCGTTGCCCACTCTACCCTAATGTGCCCCCTCCCCCCCCCCCCAGGAAATCAACTTACTTTTTTTAGTGTTTTATTTTACTATTGTCAAAGTACTATTTCAAAGCAGCCTTGTGGAAGCTACTGTGTTTTTAAAAGGCAAGATAGAAAGCAGAAATTCCACTGGGTGGCACCCTAGACACAGGGGTCACCTGCAAAGCCCATCCTGAGGATGCCTCGCTGGAGCTAACAGAGCAGGTGCATCAGTAGACGACCAAAGAAGGGAACTGAAACGCCTCAAATTTCGTAAGATAGTTGTTACTAATAAAATAATGGAAAGCCCTTTATTCCGGGCTCTGGAGAAAAGTGTTCCTTTAAGCCATGGTCATAGGAAATCACAGAAAAACAAAACAGGGAAAAAAATAAAAACCAGCTGCATGGCAGTCTGTTGACTTGATGCAAGTCTGCTCCATTCTGGGGAATTTCATTGTTGGTCCAACCAACATAATTTCTTCCAAGTATAAAATCTCCAGTATTAGTGTGAGCACAGCTCACTAATGCACCTGTGCACTGAAAGTATTCCTGGTTTCTTGCTTTGTAAGTACAACATATACTTTACACCAGATGCCTCTTTGGCAAATATACTCTACTTGTCAGTACACAGTAGAGCTTTTGGTCAAAATGCTGAATGTCACACTACCAAAAAGGATTCTCACTATGAAACCAAATGTCTTTTTAAAAGCCATTTTAACAGTGTTATTTTAGTAAAATCATTGTTCTAGTTCCATTTTGGGGGGGTGGGGAGGGGATTAAAACATAGTATATCAACAGTGCACTGAAATACATCAACGCTAAAGCATGGTACACATGTAAAAATATAACAGGACAATGTATCTTCAATATATTCATAAAGTTGCAGCACATATTCATTAACAGGATTTTGATTAATAAAATATAAAGGAGATAGTTGGTTTCTCTTTACCTTAAGGCCAACACTTTGGCAATAATTTAAAAGTGCATTTGGAAGAATTACAAATTAAGAATCTTCCTTTGCGCCAGCATCCCACCTACAGGCTGGTCAGAGTTGGCAAACTCTGATGCAAGAATGAGGTGTGCTCTTCCCAGGCAGCTGTAGACTATGAACCCATGTAATTGCTTTTTTTCCCCTAATTGCTACATAGTTCATCTTCATAAACTATTCTTTTATTTAAAATAAGAGGTTAGGTATAATATTTCCAACAAAGGAAAAAAAGGGTTATTTTCAAAGCACATTTTAAATACAAGTTTAAGATTTGATGAAAGCATGATTTTAAAGCAAAGCTTTTTGCCTTCAGTTCTAACACAGTAAGAAAGAAGACCTTCAACAATGTGAATTACTCATGAAATAATGCTATACCATCTGTCCTAGTCTGGAGATAGGGAAAAAGAGCTATGAGAAAAGCAAACAGTTTAAAAAAATCATGAAGACAAATCAGAAGTCAGCATTGTTAAATATTTCAAATTGTTAAAGGAGAGCAACAGAAGAAATGCGAATTGCATTTCTTCAAGTAATTTGCAGAAGTTTCACATTTCCCCATTCAAAAGCAGGAGAAAGAGATACAGTTCCATTTTAGTGCTGAAAACTCACACTGCCAATTCCCAGCCCCCTGTTCCCAAATGCCAGCAGCCTCAAGTGTTCCCACCAGAACCTCCAAACTTTCACAAACTCCTGCTGCAATGAAGTTAGAGTTAGCAGTGAGAAGATATGTGAAAGAACAAAAAGTAATTTCAGGTCAAAGTGTTTAACCTCAAAGAATACTTTAATAATATTCCCTTAACTTTTAGAAATTACTCTTCTGAATATATTCATCTATAGATTTCAGTTTACCAGCTGATATATGCAAGCCAGGACAACACTACAACATATGTTAGATCCAAATTGTCACCAGACGTCTGGGGATGTTGCTCCCTAATTTGAACAGAAGAACGAAATTCAGCAACGCATCTATTTGGGAGGAAATTCAGAACTGGAGGATTCTAGGACTTCTGGCCACAGTTACCATGGATCATTTCAACCATACACAACTGAAGATCCTGTGAAGTCACCACATTCTTCACACACTTCAAGGAGCAGTAAACCTTTAGCCAAAGCTATAGAGCATAGATGGCACAGAGAGCGTATCGCATGAAAACAGTCTCCCTGTTTTACAGAAAGCATAAACATTAACTCCTTCAGTTCATGAGATCAGCTGCGTACAATACACTGCAACTGAGAGAGGGCAAGGCAAAAGAAAAGGACAGACAAAGAAAAAAAGAGAGTAACATATTGAAGTAGACAATTATGATATTCCAAAAATCAGTGTGAAGAAACACTGTTATCATAGGAATCAAAACATTTCAGTCACTGAACTGGGGTTATACTGTGCTTGCACCTGGTCTGACCAACCAGAATTCTCACCTGGACCACAGAGTTTAATACATGTATGTTCATCACACCCATAAGCTGATCTACTACGAAACACTGCCATCGCATCACTGTCCTTCTCAGTCATGTTCTCTTAAGTTTGCTCCTAGAAAGTTCTTAATTGGAGCTGATTTCTGAAAGACTATCCGAAGTAAAATAGGTAGTTACCCACTGAAAAAACTATTTTTCTAATCAGTGTTTTGCATGAATCATGCCTTCCAGCCCACCATGCCTAGCTTTCACTGTATGGCACAGCTTTGGAAAAAAGAATATTTTTGAATGGTTGAGCAACTTATCACTAAAATTTGCACATATTTCTCACAAGCACTGTTGCAACACTAAAATCTTGGACATAGCATTGCAACACAATAGAAACTAGTTATTTTTCTTTCTTGTAACCATAAAAGATGACTGAATAGAGAAAAAAAAAAAATTAGAAAGCTCATCAATACTACAACCCACATACAATACTACAATCTTCATGCTGCCTCCACTCAGCTCATGATTAGCTTGGCCAGTCTCTCCATGTCCACCTATGGTTATAAAAGCCTTCCTCCTCTCACCTTCTCACATTCCAGCTGTCTTAAGCTACTGTTGCCTTATGCATGGGCTCTCCTGCTGCTGTGCAAATAAACTGGCTTACAAGGTTCCCAACATTCCCCTTGAACGACCCCAGAAGCTTCTTGGTAGATGCTGGGACTTGAAAACGTCCTCCCCAAGAGAGAGAACATACTTCAATACAGTAAATTCTCTCCAGTTCCAGGATATTTTCTTACATTTTGTATTTGAGAAAAATTCAGTTACTGATTTAAACTACTTATCTGTGAAACCCATAATGAGTCTGAAAACCAATAACTAGTTTTTCTAGCAGGAATATTGCAACTTGCACATATTAATTGCCCAACCTTTTTTATGAGTTAATCAGTCTCCTAGCACTACGTAGCAGGAATAACACTACCATTTATAAAGCACAGCCTGCACTTCTAGTACTTTTAACTTAATTATTTCAGGGAAAAAAAGAAGAAAAAAAACACAACTCACACTGTAGCAACTGCTCCTGCAATGTCTTCCTTAATGAGACCACTAGGATACAGTGTAAATAGTGGCAAGCAGAAGAGAAAGGGATTTGCTATCCCTTATCAAACCAGTATCCAACATTCAGCCTTTCAGCAACCAGTTCCAAAAGAAAGAGAAAAATGTAATCTCACAGGAAGCCATAACTAAAAGACCTGCTTGTTAGGGAATGTACCTCCCTACTTCCTCCCAGCTAGATGCAGTCTGAAGTGCTGAACCAGTGCCCCTTCAAATATCCGCAGTAACAGCAGTATTTCACCCTTACTGGTTTCTGCCAAATTCCTGCCTAATCTCTTATTTTGGAGAGAATTCAGACGGACCTAAGTAATAATCAGGTTTCAGAAGTGACCCATTATGCAAATACAAACATTCAACACACTGAAGTCAAATAATGACAACTATGCAGTGGGTTACTTTTGCCTCTGGAAAACCCACTTTCCAAGGTCTCCTCAATTGCACATTCATCTGATGTTGCCAGACTGTTGCTAAATTGCTGTTCTAGAAATACAACACTCCAGTAAACCATTGCATATCTTGGCAAATCAAAAAATTGTATGTTTTCAAATAGTGAACATTTAGTAACAGCACTGAAACTAGGACAACACTAGAACTCAACACAGTTAATAGATTTTACTAGACTAGGGAGTTTCAGAGAAATCATATACTCTGCTTATTAACTGAAATGAACAAAATATAGGTGGACATCCTCATGCTAATAATTCTATTATCAGATTTTAATCATCTAACATCTTTGAAGATATTCTGAATTTGTGGTATTGCAGACTGGCTGATTAATGTGCCTAGTGTAAAAGCTATGAAGGCTCATCATGAATTTTTTTTGCTGACAATCACTAACAAGCAAATAATCAGAAATTCTGAAAACCTCTTATGTCTCTGAAGTTCTTTACAACTTAAAAACCAGCATTTTAGATTATTTTAAACCACTAATGAAGTTGCTTTTGGAACATTTCTAGTAATGACCATTAAAGCTGGTCAGAGTCAAAAAACACATAAGGTGTGAAGAACTCGAATAGAATTTAGATGCATAGCCCCAAGAATTCAAACAAGAAAAATCCTACCAGTTTAGGCACCTGAAAAAAAGCACTTATGTTTCACTAATAATATTTTCTTATCATGTTCTTATCCTGTTTGCCTACAGGTACCACTATCACAGCTACTTTGAGTACCTAAGCCCAAATGGGATCCACAAAATGGAAACCCCCATATTTTAGTCATCCGTTTCTTCTGAAGTTTAAGCTCTGGTATTGTTAAACAAGTTCAAAATTAACTTAACTTATATCAACATCAAAATAATTCAGAAAGAAATATCACTAACATGGTTGGTTTTATCACATACACAGCCAAAAGAGATACTTCCCATCTTCCATATAACAGTTCAATAAACAGATTTAGAAGACTTAAGTTGTAGGCCTTTCTTTGCTTTGGGAGGTTCAAAATTTCATTTCCCACATCTCCAGAAACACTGGACAGACCTCTGTATTACATGCAAAGCTGGAATGGTGCTGTTCCCCACCTTTCGTGTCAAAGTTGTGCTATGATACAGAAGAACATGCAAGCTGAACTAGACAGACAGAAATGGGAAATGGGCTAGACACAAACAGTGAACAAGGCTAGACAGAAACAAGCCAGAAGCACAACTCTAACCCAGTCCACCTTGAAGAAGAATATCTTCTCATCCACACTTCTAAAACTTTTTTCTATTTATGTATTTTTTCACTAAGAAATTACTGGATAAAATCCAGAAACTGTTTTGATCCATATTCAAACATGACTGGTTAGATATTAAAAAGTATTTTAGGCATCAAACGAAGAAAATCATGCACGGAAGTCAGAAATTACAGAACAGGAGTTCTACAAGATTTTCCTTTTACTTCTAAATGCTTTCATTCCCATAAGCAAAATTGCAACTTAAACTCCACAAACCTGACAAGTCATCTGTAAAACTACACACACACACTATCTGAAATTTGAGAATGACATCTCACTAAGATGTGACAGTAACAGCAGAAAAATGAGGGGCATTTTGCTAACAATGAATGAGCTGGAAAATTTAGCACAATTCTTCATTATAAGAAAGTATGTTTGGAAAATAAGGTATTGTAGCGAAAACAAAAACATCAGAAAAAAATAATTTCCTGTACAGATGTCTCAAAAGAAGCCATCTACAACATTTTATTAAAATCTGTAAAGCAACATTCAAATAAATATTAACAATAGAAGTTATGTTTCAATTAATAGAAAATTTAACTTTACCTTCAGACTCTTTAAGTAGTTGGACAACATACTTGGGTGAAAACGGTTTTCTTCAGCAACCTGTTCATCATATCTTGGTCCTAACATTGTCTTCAGAGGTAAAAACTTTCCTATGAAACATAATCAAATTTTGCAGTATTTTATGTATACTTATGTATATGTACACTAACAACTTAGCGATTTCAAAGCAATATGCTGAGCAGTTTTAGAGGTTCATCTGCAATGAAAAATAATTCAGGAAAAGTATCAATAACAGTTTAATTGCAATTATTAGTTCCATGTTCTCAGAATTTGCAAATAAATTTAGAAGTTTAAAGAAAATACAGATTGCCTCATCTAAAACAGACACAGCAATATTTTAAAATATGTAGCTACCTTTTAGTCTGCTTTAACATGTGGAACTACAGCACATTAATAGAATAGACTAAATTTAAACTCAGTAGTTAAAAACATGAAAAAAGAATTTTGAATGACAGTTTGTCTACCCAACCTTGTAAACCTCAGTTTTGATTATGTGTAAGCACAAAATGTAGTAAAGATAGCTGTAACAATGCTGCATTGTATCCAGAACACCTATGCATTATGGGCACACTCTTTCCAATGGGTGTTCCTTAAGGCTTGCTGGAAGAGTTCTGTTACTGCACAACAGCAGGGTCAGTCTTCCCTCTAAAACACAATGCTTATGCGGGGGTCAGATACTATGCAAAACAAAACTGTGGGTGAAAAACTTGCTTGAAATTACCCCTCGAAACCCAAGCTTTTCTATTTATTTATTTTATTTTTCATTCATCATATCTACCACAGAACATGCGTAATAATTTCATTAGAGAACTCTAGCACTTTCTTTCTAACCTCCAGTAAGCTATAGGTATGTCATACTGTACTATGCAATAATCAATTAATTATTCTTAGAAATTAAAATGCACTGCATAAATTCCTATTCAGAAAAATACCAAAAAGTTATCCAATATACATAATTTCTACTTGCAGTTGAATAAAGAATATTTTAAAGATAACTTTTAAATACAACATTTTAAGGGTGTCAGCCATTAGCAGCCATCTCTAACAATAGCAATGATTCTAGTTTTTATGTTTAACAGGTTGATATCATGTCTGATTTTGCTCATTTCCATACTACAAAGCATTTCAGTTGCAAATGTTCTGCAGCCATGAATTAAGATAAAAAACATTTTATCAGGATAGTATTGGAGATTATAAATGACAAATTAAGCTATTTGTTTTGTAAGCACTAAGAGTAACTTACTAGAAACTATAACCAAAAGCTGCTCAAACAGGCAAGAGAACAAAGCTTTCCCATACCCGTTCCGTGGCACATTACAATTGCATTGAGTATCACCTAATTTTGCATACCAAACCTTCCCAGTTTCAGCATTTTTGAGAATATTGCAGGCAGCAAACACAGACAGAATCCATCATGCTACAGACATTTGAACCTCAGCCCCATACGACGGGATGGAGAATTGGGTGCACTCTGACAGTCCTTGCGAGACTCACTAATCCAGAAACTGATACAGATTTCCCTTCTTCCTATTAGTTTCACTAGGACAGACTAATAGTGCTAAGAGGCTGCTGAGAGCTATTTGAAGATGTTAACGATGCAAAGAAAAGTCGGTCTTGCAACTTCAGTAGTAACAGGGAACGAAGGAAAAACAGTATTATGAGGTAAGATGTCAGAAAAGACCGGCGAGAAGACTGATCTTTGCCCAGGTGAGTTGCTCAGGAACAGGAACTCGTGTCCATACACCTGTATGGAGAGCAGCTTCATCGAACTGGAAGATTAGCTTTGCAGGACTACTTGTACCAGACAAGCATCTCCTCCTCAGAGTGCAGCAGGTACCAACTCGACAGCTCAGTACCTCTCCCCGCCCTTCTCCCCAGACAAGAATTTGGAGCGTAAGTCACTGCCACCCCGTACGTCTAGGAGGCAGCGCACCTCCTCTTATGTGTATCTAGGATCCTGCACTGCCATTAGTTGTGAAAAATGAGCATGAACTGAGAGCGAGAAAGAGACCTGGCATATCTGCCAGGCACACCAAGGTTAACGATATGGGCAGGCAGTAAAACTGGGAGAACCTCAGCATTTTCTCTCTTATGAAAATATTTAAATGAATTATATTCTGAATTATATTCCACAACTGATCAAACAAAACCCAAAAAGCAAAAAAGGCTTTTGCCTGAAAATTTTTATTTAAAGAAAATCCCATCTTTCTTTTAATAAAATTGTTTCCATGTTATTAAAAAGGCAGCCTTTCAATAAACAAAGGAAATGCAAGCATATAATTATATGGCACAGAAGAGTAACAGAAAGTTTATAAATGCAGGAAGAACCTCAGATTGAAGCACAAGACACAAGTGTTCCAGGAAGCAAAGCGCTGATAGTTCCTGAGGCTGTGGAATTATATTTTTTTAAATTCTTCTACTAGCAATTAATCTACCTATTTCCTGGAGGAAAATAAAGTTAATTCTATATCTAACTAGAATATTTTTCAATTTTAATAGCTTTAAAAACCAAAAGTTTTCCTATTTATAACACAAATACCCACATGACCTCTTAAACTTACTAAGAAAAAACATGCACCTTTCAATACTATTCCTGAAACCATTTTATATAGCTCTTCAGCTGTGCAATGTGTGTAATGCAGAGTAAAAAACAGCACTAAAAACCCCACTACTCTTTATTCAGTATTTAAACTTCCGGTTTCATATTCTCAAATGAATCAGCACAGCTAGCCCTGATCCTCATAAATTCTCCTAAATTACTCCTAGAAGTACTGCTTTCTGATCAAGACAGAACATTTCCATATAACGAAAAAAAAAAACCCACCTCCCGTTTTCAGCAAAACAAAAGCACATGGATTGAAAAGACACTATGCTTTATTAAACTAGAAATCAAATTTGGAGATAGAAGTTCACTAACCTTTGTAAGAATAGAGAAATGCATGCAATTTTCATCAAATGAACCTGAAAATGACTGCTTTTATGTAACAAAATAAATGAAAACTCATAGGTTTTTCTGTAGAAAATAAATACTTTTGGTACAATGATACAAGTCAGAGTAGTTATCACAGGAGTTCTCCAAGTTTTATCAAACATATTATGCATGTTCAAATAAATACATAACTTTTAGGAAAATCCATTAAAAAAAGAGAGAAGATAGTTATGGAAAGGAAACTGAGAAGCTTTACACAATATGTTAGCTCAAATTTGATGTTAATCAGCAACATGAGAAACACCCTTACTGTTACACTTGCCTAAGATAATTCCAACCTTTATAGCTTAAATAAAAGCCATACAGTCATGATACTCATTTAATTAGATGGTAATAAATTTATAGTCACTTTAACTTCAGCTTATTTGATTGTTAGAAAATTTCCTGACATTATTCTACTCTCCCCTGTCTTTTCATTCCACAAGTTATACAACATTCTCCTAGGCCAGGGTTATTGTCCCCCATTCCCCTTCCATTTTCTTATTTCTTCATATGTCTAAATTTACTTTTTTTCTTTCCTTGTGTTCCGTATTACCTACCCTACCTCCCAACACTAACATTCAGTCTCTCTTGCTATTAACCCTGCCCCAATGTAAACTTCCACTGTATGGATTAATTTTGCAAATCCTGATTTTGGACGACTTTAATGCAGAAACCTGCCATTGCCATAAATTTTGGAAAACACCAAGCACGCTTGAAAGTGTTTTCATTAACTTCACCACTTGCCATTCCCATCCTAATACATCCCTGCACCCATTATAGAACATGAAAAATGTACCTAAACTTTTTTTTAGTCAAAATATTAAATTAAGAAAAGGAGCTGCACTGATAAAAGAGTCAGCTGATATACAGGAAAATAATCATCCTTTAAGACATGCAAGGAAAGAGAATAAAGTTGGAATACAGTGCCTGGAGGTTTAGAGCATCGTTTCCTATAGCATCTGATTAGGGATTGTACAATCATTCTGAAGACTCTTCTGTTTTCCATCTTCTAGAACAGAGAATGGACATGTTCAGTCTCCTCTCAGTAGAGGGCCTTGATTTAGTGGTCTTCCCAGCATCTGATTTTCATTCTTATTTCCTTCTGAGTAGCCATAATCCTTCCTGTTCACAGCCAGCAAAAGGCAGCTAAAGTAATCTTGTCACCTTTCACTGTCAGTATTTGGATGTCCTTATGGAAGTGATGAGTATTCTAACAGAGTCCCGCTGATATCATCTGGCAAAGTACCAAAACCCAGATCCTTTGAACTATTTAGGTGTCCCAACTGCTATAGATACAGATTGCAGTTTGGCACTATCACTGAGAAACAGAGCCTATACGGCAGCAAAGAAGCTGTCCACAAAGGTCAGAAAAGAGCAGTGCCTTCAGGTATATTTCACTCCAGTTTGGGGGAATTTTGTAATCAGATTATGAAAACAAAGGCTTTGAATTTGCTTTTCCTAAATAAATAACACAGTTGTCTACAATCCCATCATACATCATCCATTTGCAGTAAACGTTAACTTCCTAATCATCATTTTGTTGTACCATTATTTTCTTGTATTTTTTACATTGCAATTGTTTCATATCTATTAAAGGTCTTGAATATGATCTCATATTATGTTTCTCATATGACAGAAAGCCAAATTTCTCCAACTAGCAAATTTGCTATTTGATCTTTGTACAGAGGCTTGGGAATCCTCCTTCCCAGAATGCATATAAGCCCCTCTTAGATAAGTGTCATTAAGCTAAAGAAAATCTAAGCTTTTATTCAATGAAAGACTTCTAGCCTTCCTCAGTAACAAGAACAAGTATAAACTGAGGCAGTAGCCTTCTTGCAAGCCTAGGAAAACATTGCCCTTACCGCAGTTTCTGATAAAGAAATGTTAAAATTGTTACTAAGACACAACTTAAGCTTCCAGAACCTTTGTTAAGTGATGATGTATAAGGATTTAAAAATTAAATAACCAACTCTTTATGTTGAATTAGATGAACTTAAAGTAACAGGGCAATGTTTTTCATAGAAATCAAACATCCCAAGACATTAGTGCATCTAAATTATAATAATTATAAATATACATATTACATATTATTATATATTATTATATTATATAAATTATATAAATATTATATATATTACATAAAAATAATTATATATTATAATAATTATAATCCCTCAATCCAATTTTTGAATTATCTTCAAAATGCTACAGGAACTTTGACACTTGATCATTACCTACTTCCATGATTAACTTCAAATATGTCTAATAGTTTTGGAAAGTGGATATTAGAAACTGGTTTCAGAATTAGAATTACCTGCAAAACAGAGAGCATTTCTTTAGGCTGAAAGATGAGGAAAAATTCTAAAAATAAGAGCCTAATAAGCACAGACATCACATCACTAAACCTGAGAGAAATTAAAGTGGAGCACAGAAGATTTCAAATGTCCTGTATGTAAAATATGTAGACACATTTTCCATCTTTTCTTAAAACTCCAATTCTAGAGCATATCAGTGAAAAAGCTACTCTTAATTCAGTCCAATTTTTTGCAATATGAAAGTGTTAATTCAGTGTGTAACAGTACCATTAATTATTTATGACCATAGTGTGTTCAGACTGAGGAAAGCTAAACACAGAGGAAAGAGACTAAGGTTAAGAAAGGGAAATTTTATTAAGTTGAAGTAGTCAGTCAAAGCTGCTATTAAAAAAAAAAAAAAAAGGGAGAGAGAGAGAGAGTTAACAGTCTTGTGTTTCAAGAAAAACTATACTGGATCAAACCATCCATTTAACCCAGCATCTCATCTCCGAAATAGGCTAGTAACAGATGTCTAAGAAAGAATATAAGAAAATGACAAGCACAATACAGCATCAGATTATTCTCCCAACCTGCAAGAAGTTACTGTTCCTCAACTTTCTGAAACAGAGGCACTGCAGTTCTGTTTAAGGTGGTATCTCCATGTCTATACCCAATATGTATGTTTTTAAGAATCTCTCTCAGTTCTGCATGCAGCATGTATGACTAAAACAGGATTAACTAACACAAATCAGTAATAAAACCTGAAGTGTTATTCAAGTCAAAAAAAAATGTGCAAAAGAAAAGTGAGAGATTTAATAGATCAGAGCGGAAATTAAAGAGACTGAAGACACAACAAAGAAGCATCTTAAGTCTTATCCTCAGCATCCTGATAGTGTTCAATATGGTGGGGAAAAAAAAAACCACAGACTTGATTTTTGGTGGTTATAAAAAGTAGATACCTGCAGAGATGAAGATGCCAAGGAAGTAAGGTTAAAGCAACCTGATAGTTTCAGTTCTAAGAATTCAGAGAAAGCTCTTTTCCTTAAGTACAACATGATCGAAGTGCTAAGACAATGCAATAAAAATCCTATATGAAAATCTTCTATTGTGAACAACTGGCATACCTTACAGCTGCAAAGCGGCAGTAAAACACCAATGTTTAGAAAGGTGAGCGGGAAAATAAAAGGAAATGAATCAATTCACCTCATTCAGAATGAAGGGTTTTGCTAACCTGAACGAACCTCAGGAACACAACAGCTCCAGGCCTCATTACACTTGAATTTGAGGTCACCTAGAAATGCCAGATGCCACAAAGATAAGACAAGAGGGTCATGATCAAACACTTGATGAATACTAGTCCACAAAAGTCAGGCAGACTTCACTCAACAGCATTGCCACTGTTACACTATCAGATGGGAATAAAGTCATGCACATATGCTTAGAAATTTGATTGAAGTGCTAACTAAAAATAGAATATAAAACATCTGGGAGACAGTATAAACATCAATAAATTCTAAAAAATATGTCTCACTGAAATAATTGGATGTCTTCAAATGTAAAATAGCAAAAAAAGGAGAGAAGATTGATGGTTTATTATGACTTTCAAAACACTGGTAAGTTTTATGCAAAAAACACTACAGATTAAGTGAATTAATATAAGAATGCACTACCATACAGCAGCCAAAGAAATGAATCAAGCACTCTCCTTTTTCTTTGCGCAGTAACTTCTCATGTATGATCACACTGAACAGAATCATGTATGATCACACTGAACAGAAAAGAATTACCTTGCAGTTACTGAAGGATAGGAGTAGACGCACAAGCAGTCCTTAAAATTGCACAGCAGATGACATGCAGATGAACTGCATTCTTGCTTACTTTATGTCAGTTTATTTGTGCGGCCACATTTTAAGGACCTGTGGCTTTAAAAAGAAAATTTTAGAGATCAAGAACTGGCTGAGAACAAAAACAAAGAAAAACATTCATTAGGTTATTTTTGTTGTGGTCAAAGGCTAACAACTTAGGCTATCAAATTCCTTATCAGATACAGTGCAATGGATTTGCCAGTGATTAGAAAAAGAGGATAAGGAAGATAAGCAATAAGATAATGCTGCTTTCTAATAGAGCCAAGCTCAGAGAAATATAAAGAACTTGAGGGGAAACTAGTAAAATAGAAAAACCCACAGAATTAGTAATTTAAATTAAATACTGCTAAACACCAAATGATGCAGATTTATAGGAAGATTAAGCCTGCTTTGATGTCTGACTACAAATGCCAAGGATCCTTCATTCCACAACTGAGCTGATGTTGCAAAACTATGGGATAGGAAAATGCAGAAATTTTAACTATTAACCAAATCGTGGCACAACCCCATCTAGAATATTACGCTCAGTAGCAAATATTGCTTTTTGTGAAAAATACCTTAAAATTATCACAGATAGGAAGATGAAAGGAGTGAAAACTAGAAAATACTGTGGATAAAGCTGGGTTTTGGAACTGTGCACCTTATGAAGGAAATGAGAACATAAGAAAACGAAAAACAGCAAAGTCTGTTTACTCTGTCTCATACTAGACAGCAGGAAACGCATTCAGCTGAAGTCACAGGGTAGCTCACTATCAAAAAGTGTGAGTTACATGGCATGTAATTCACTACCACAGGATGCCAGCAAGGCTAGACATCTAGGACAATTCGAGACAGCACGCTACAGGTAAGAACACCCAAGATTATCGTGGTTTTTGATAAAACCCGAATCACACATGAAACTTGTGTGCGCTGATCCTCTAGCTAAGTGGTCTAGGAGCACACCAATCACCGCGCGAGGAATTTAAATCAGCCTAGCAAGAGATCCACGCTGACAAGCACCAGGAGCTTCACAGAGAAGAAAAAAAGGGACAGAATATACCAGGCTCGAGAGGAGGCAGTTTCTGTATTTCTGCCTGCTGCCCCTTCCGTACCAGGTATGCCACACCGGCACAGCTGGAGCGCTGCCCTTACCCGCAGCCGGCCGCAGGTCCCGGCAGCGCAGCGCGGCGGAGGGAGCCCCGGGAGCCGCGGGCCCGGCTCGCCACGAGGCCGCGGCACAAAGCGCCCGGGCCGCGCCGAGGGCTGCGCGGCGGCTCCCCCCCCCCGCTCCCCCCCCCCGCTCACCTGCCACGGGCTGCCCCCGCCGGGGGCAGTGGAGCCAGCGCGGCGGGATCTTGTTGTACGACATGGCGGGGCCCAGCCGCCGCCGCCGCCGCCGCCGCCTCCCGCCCGCCCGCGCGCGCGCGGCCCCTCGGCGCTCACCGCCGGCAGCGGCCCCTCGCTCGCGGCGCCTTCATTCAGACCAGCGCCGCCTCGGCCGCCGCCAGCCCACAGTGCACCGCGGCGGGCGCCCGCTTCCGCTTCCGGGTGCGGGGCCGGTGGCGAGGCCAGGCCAGGCCAGGCCTGCGCCCTGCGGGGGACGCCCGGGGCCGGACCGAGACCCGACCCGGCCGGTAGCTGGGGGCTGCGCTGCTCTTAGCCCCTGGGGAGCGGGAAGGGTGCTGGCAGCAGCGGGCCGGGTCTTCGGGAACGGCGTGAGGGTAACGGGGGAAACGGCTCCGCCTGGCGGGGGGGGGGGGGGCGCTCCGAGCCGAGCATCGCCCTGTGGCGCGGGTCGCCTGTTCCGAGTTAGCGGGAAAGGGATAGAGGACAAAACAGCCTTGTGCCAGCGCGTAGCTGCGTAATCATGTGAACCTCAAGTGCTGGCTGAGTTTTATTCCGCTTGTTATAGGTAAACGCGACAAATTGACAACCACTCGGGCCGGGTTGCATAAATTCCAATTTATAAAATAATTGAGCAAGTCACAAGTAAGCAAAACAGCGCTGGGCGGCCGGGGAGTCTCCTGCTCCACCAACGGCGCGCGCGATCCCCCCCCTCACAGTCTCCTTATATGCGATTCCAGCCCCGGGTATATGTGGCGCTTCCTGTAACTTCTGCGGTTGCGCCGGCTGTTGCTAGGGGGTCTTCTTCAGCCTTCTGGTAGTCGTGGGGATGAAGGCTGGAGTCTTCCTCTGCGTTGTGTGTGGTGACCCTCAGGTCATGCATATATTTTACAACTGTGTGACCTCGCCATTGCCATATTAGGCTATCTAAACTAACATCGCCGCCTCGCTGGCTCCACTTAATTATCTCAGGCGGGGTACATGCCCTCATTGCAGGATGTTGTGGTTTTAGCCCGTAATTAGCGCCTAGTTTCATCGTAAAATCACTTCCCGATTTGATGTAACAAACTAGCACCTATCACACGCTTGTCTCAAAAAAAGATATAGTGGAGCTGAAAAGATTCACAGGGAGGCAAGAGGTGAGAGGTGAGGAACGCTTTTCACCCGAAGGGGACTAACTAGAGTGGGGCTCTTCAGCCTGGAAAAGATAGGGCATAATGGGGAGCAGCTTGGACAGAGGGTTGGTGACAAGCTGCTCACGGTGCCTTCCCGTTGCAGATCGTGCGGCCAGTAATAGGAAACTAGCAGTAACTTGGTGCAAAATAGTTGGAGGGGCTCCTTGTTCAACAGAAACTGGAGCTGTGTAACTCATTGGTAAAGGATGTTTGTGTGTTTTGTGTTTGTGGATGCAAAAAGTTTGCGTAAACTTAAGGGAAGATGAGGCAAGTTCTTAGAAGAGAAATTAATTGAAGGTTACCAAAGTAGCAAACCACATCAGACTCAGGAAATGTCCTGAGCTGAAACTAGTTGGAGGCTGGGACAAACGTGCTTACTCTGTTACTTTTCTCTGCGTGTTTCCTTATGGCCTGGGCTCGAGGTGGGATTCGATGGATCCAGCTAACAGTGCAGCCGTTCTTCCATTCTGTATGTAACAGGTTTGCTACTGTAGAAGATGCCTCTGTAGTGTCCTTTTCTTTCTTTTGTAAAAAGGCATGGCCATAAAAATCTGTCTCTGCAATTAGAGTCACATAAAACCCATATGTCTGTTTAGACAGAATCCCAGTGAAAGCCCTCTATGGGATAAAAATGGTCTGCCTATGTGGATTCAGTTTAAGAATTGTAGCCTAATAGTATTTGCCTTGTAGCAAATGGTAGTTTATTTTCCGGTTACTTACATTTCATAGTGTTCTGTCTGGACTTTCTGCTTTTCCATAAGCCAGGCATGCACTTTTAAGAGTTGATAGATGCAACAGCTTACAGAACTAATTGCTTTTCTGTGTTCAGATGCAATAAAA
The DNA here is from genome assembly GCF_036417845.1 of Apteryx mantelli. NCBI lineage: Eukaryota > Metazoa > Chordata > Aves > Apterygiformes > Apterygidae > Apteryx > Apteryx mantelli. Next base: position 98,203,739 of record NC_089980.1, on the reverse strand, counting down.
ATTCCTTAGGCGTGTGTGAACACACCAAAGCAACTGAAATAATTTGATCTGTCCAGGATATATGACAACCTTTGTTATGCAGTGACCATGTTTCCTGCTGCATTTTATCACTCCAGATTTTATTAGACATAGGGTTTTTTTTCCCCCAGAATATCCTCTGATGGTAATTGAGGCCATCAGTTAAGTAGTTTGTATATTTGAGTCTTTGGGTTCTCATACTACATTAGAAGTTTTTGGATGTTGTCATTAAGACTATTAGATATTAATCTTTTCATTCTAGTTAAAATTAACACAGTCTTGCTACATCAAAAGACATTAATTATTTCAATTATTTTCTATAACTGTTCAGTTCCATTAAAACATTACTGTGTGATGTTCTGAAAATAAGGAACTAGTTTTTCCCTAATAGAACAAGCAACAGTTAGACACCAGGTGTTGCAAGAGACCAGCTGCAGAAGAAAATGAAACTCAAGTGTAAGAAGTCAGAATCATTTTCAGAAAGAGCAGGAAGGAAAAAACAGCCACAAGTGGCTCAGCTTCTGATTTCAGTAAGATTAGGAGCAAGGTACAGTGAGGTCAGCAGCATGGCAAAATTAGAAATGAAACCATTTGCAGAGGTGAAGAGGTATAAAAAGAGGTATAAAAATATGTTGTGGACTCTGGTATCCTGATTGAGCAATGCTCATCTCTGTCCTTATCATCTAATTTTAAAACTCTGTCATGTTTTAAAACAAAATGAACAGCTACAAAAAGCAAAAATACTTTCATGTAAAGATGCATTGTTAAACTGGGAGTATACATACATCTGCTTTTATTTAGCAATGCAAAAGGCAAGTAAAATATTTGTAATTTTAAGTATAAGGTATGGAGTTAAAATGAGGCATACAGCCAAAATTAGCTTAAGCAGCCATCACCCATAATTTAGCCTTTTGGTGATTCTGGGGTTGGCTGAGCGGGGTTTAGAAAGTCCTGACAAACCAGCATAAGGTGAATAGCTGTTCAGCAGAGCACCTTCAGCCACACTGGAGAGATTTTCCTGAGTTGTGACATTTGTCCCGTTTGCCACATACCTTCTTGCTCCACATCAGGTACCAAAAACTATATGACAGTTTGAGCCAGGAGTCTCTCATTTAATTTGTCAAACGAGAAAGGCATATCTTAGAGTGGGAGAGGGCTGTTCCAATTTTTTTCACCATAATAACTGCTATTTAGCAAGATGACTGATCAATTGATATTTACGTGGGAATAGTGGTTTTCATCCAGGCTTTAACAGTGAGTATGCTACAAATACAACATTAAGACGTGAAAAATAGGGCACAGAATAATCCCTGTTACTGTCATCATTTTTCAATATATTTCTTAGGGAATTTTACATGGGGAAAAAATTAATCACCCAAAAGCCCAGTATTCTCTAGCAGAATAACAGAGGATTCATGCTTCTGGAAAAATGTTGCCTCCCACAGATTCAACCCAAATTTCAAGTGATTCTGTTTACTTTTAAACTGTTTTAGCGCTACCATAATGACATGTTCCTTCTGGTCCGGAAAACTTGGTTATTTACAGCTCATGGTAGGCTGATGTTACGTATTCTGCACAGATGGTTTACACTGGCCTTTGCCATATTAGACATTTTGAAACGCTTTCCACAGACGTATGATAATGGCTTCTGTGTTGCATCAAACATTTTTTGTGAATGAACATACTTTCCTCCTTGACTATGTTGCATTCATACTTAAGATCGCTTTTTCCTGTTGTACCAGCAGAGGGCACTGAGTTACCAGATTCTTCACTTGACTTTCAAAAGCCTACACTTCCTTGTTTGAACAGCAAAAACGTAGATGGACTTAGTTGTCGTTTCAAGAATTGCTTTGAGAAAGCAACTGTAAATGTTTTACACAGACAACAGAAGACTCTTTCAGTATACATACTGAATAGCTGTTGATCAGCTCTCAATATTTTCTCTGGTCTCATTTTCTTCACTTCTTCCCATCCAAGCAATGAGGGCTATTTTGAGAGTCTGCTGTGCTAGGCAGTCTAGAACAGGATGATGCTGACTGTGGCAATATCATCCAAGAATATGGGAAACTGTGTTAAGGATTAGGACCACTAATGATACCTGGCTATTCCCAAGAATGGCACTATTGCCTTTTAACTAATTCTTTCTCTTGGCACCACAGTTTTTGACAAATGAATTGCAGATGATTATCTTCTCTTTAGTCAAATCAATTATTCTCAAAAAATGATTCAGGAATAAAGGCTTCACTGTATATGTATACTGAGGCACAGCTTCTGCTTTAAGGAATTTACACTACTGCATTACCAGGCATGAAACCTATTTTAATAGGCTATGAAATAACATTATCTTAGGTCTTTTCTGTATATCAGTTCTCTTTTATCTAGAGGCATTCTCATGCCTATGTGCTCATCATGGTATCCAGTTGCCATATTAAATCCTTTTCGTGGCAGAGCAGACACTGTGGTCATGAAGCTGTTTTCCTAAGATGAGATTCATCCTTTGTGGTGTGGGCTGATTTCAGTTCAGTTGCGTTGTTTGTTTGTGGCAGTGGAGGGCTGAGGTTGTGTTTTGCCTTGACTTAAAAGAAAAAAAATAGGTTGTTTTCCTACTTACAGAGTGACCATTTACCCAAATTACTGCTGATTAAGAATCTTGCACTTATAATGTCATATATGAATACTGTAAATAACTAATTTAAGTACATCAGCCATCTCACCTGTTCTAAGCAAAGAGGAACAAATAAGCATTTTGCCTGAAGGAAGAGCATATAATGTGGCTTTCTTCTGTACAGATATAGGTCAACGACTCCATTACTGTTCTGGTTCAGTATAATATTATTTTCTATGTGTTCAAAAGAAATATTGAATGTAATATGAAAATAAAAACATCCCTCAGGATGTTCCTTGAAATAGACATTTCTGACTCTCTAATAAACAAATATTCTTAAAAAACAAAGAAGACTACAACTGGATTTAAGTGAAAGTAATTACGAAAGAAGCTAACTATGGATGCACACTTGCTTCACACAAGATCATTTTTCTACTGCATGGTAAAAGCCTTAACCTAGAAAGAAACTTGATCCTATGAACTAGAAAGTTATGGTATAAATAATGTAACATAGCAAAATATGGGGGGGGGGGTTATTTACTGATTCAATTAATTCATTGCTTGTTTTTTTGTTTTTTTTTAATGTTCACAGCAAACAGTTTGTGTTACTCATTATTTATATGTTCAGGTTGACTAGTACAATGTTACTTCATGATCGATTTATTTTCAGCATATATAAAGCTTTTGTGGGGAGGGGTTAGTACTATTTAATTCTAAAAATATATTTGAACTTCATTGTTAGTCTAGTCATCTTTTGTGCTAATAGTACTTAGATTCTAATAGCATCAGAAGCAATAAAACACTACAGTGAAAATACACTTTTAGATTTAACTGAAGATTAAGTTATGGCTGCTTATGGTTAGGTTCTCTAATACATATGTAGGCTTCTGCATTTAAAAATGCTGAGCATGCACTGACTCTTATAAAAATCAAAAGAAAATGCTAAGAGCTCAACATTTTTTAATTCATGCCTGCTTGCCTGCTTGTTTAGTGTCAACAAATAATTAAGAACGTAGCTTCTGAGACAAAGAAATTTGTTTTCCCTGTTTGAAAATGAAAAGCAGCCTTCAAAGGAAATTTATTTTATTCCTTGTGTGTATACAAAAAAGGGAAGTCCAAACAAACTTTTAAGTGCTCCCGTATTTTTGAAAAAATAAAATGGCATTTATAGTGTTCTTGCTATAGAAAGCTTTGAGAACTCAGCAGTAAACAGAACCAGTCCTTAGTCCTCAGGACATTAGGGGGCACTACAACCTCATAGACTTAAAATGATGTAAGCCTGAGTACAGCTACTTTTCCTGTCCAAAGTAAACAGGAAACAACATGAAAATAGCAAAGTCAACTTCTGGAGTTGTTCCTGGTGCAAGACTGTATTATTGTTCTTAACAGAAATTCCAACAAAAAGAGAACCCAGACATCTAGTAGAATATAGACTACACTCTCTTGTCTGTAAGAATAATAAAACCAACAGAATAATGGATGCAATATAAGCAGATCACTTTCAAGTCTTTATTTAAATCTTAAATTTTCTAAAATTCTTTCACGGTTTCATTGTGGGAAAGGATGTTTTCAGCTCACGCCTGTAAGGTATCACAGTGTTAATTCCATCAGTAGAGTAAAACTCTTTACCGGCAGGGACCACACAATGAGCTTTGGATGGAGCCACTTTTTTTTACAGGTCCCTGAATTAGGCGCAGGGTATTATGGCATGTTTGGACTATCAGACTACAAATGTGTGCATACTGTAATGATGACATGTAAAACACCAGTACAGGAGACATTAACAGTTGTAGCTCGGACATGCAGATGTGGCAGGTGATTTACTTAGCAGATCTATCTAGAAAGGAATTGGAAAGATGTGTGTCTGTGCACACATGCCTTTGTACAGAGGAGAAAGTGCCTGTCTGTCCACAGGGTTGCTATTCTTGCAGAAGGACAACAGGCGTGACTTCAAGCACAGACTTGCAGGCCTGAAAAACAAGATGCCTCACTGTTGTTCCTCTGCAGCTGAAATGGCCTTGTGTTTGATGTAACAGAGAGAGGCAGCTGGACAACAGGTTCATGAGCAAGATGCCTGTCATTCACTGACGTGCTAACACTTGTCTCCTCAGAGTCCCTAGGACTTGACCTAGACGCCTGTGACTTGACATCGCCTGACTTGCAGGAGCTGTGAAGGATAATTTGCAGTGGAGATCTACACTGTGAAAAACATCCAGATGTAACATTCAACAATATATCATCTACTGCGTGAAATGAGATCATAGTGGTAATAGTGTGGTTAGGGTATGGATAAAGTAATCGGACAACTAAAAATTCATGATCCAGTCTAATTTATATAAGTGGAAACCATGACTCAGTCTTTGGAGTTGGCCTGCTGAGTGACTCGACTCCGCCAAGTAAAACAGTATTCTGTTGCTGAACTTACTAGTGGCTGTACTGTATGAATATGGAAACTGTGGTAAAAATCTTTTCCTGACTGGAGGCTCTGGTTAAAAGTAGCAGAGTAACTGAGCCCCTGGTCAGTGTGAGAGGCAGACTCTAGAGCAGTCAATAACTGCTAGTGGGTTATTGCTCCCCCTACCACCTGAAATATCCAGGAGAGGGTGTTTCAACCTAAAAACCTTCTGCTTACATGAAGATCAAGTTCTGGTTTGCTATACCAGCAATGAAAAAAAATCTGTTTCTCATGTGATCTGCCAAGCAAAGTAAAGAATAATGCCCAGACTATCTGACTTTCTTCCTGCATTGTAAGTTTGAGCTTACGGATATATGTGATATAAAGCCTGTGAAGAATAATACATGTATGAGCTATAACATTAGTATATACAAACCTATTTTTATTTATATGCCTGTATTAGACAAATTATGCAATATATTGTACAAATATAAATGAAGGCCACAGTCTCTCTCTTGAAGTGTTTATGCTCTTGAAAATACCCCAAGAAACCAGCCAAAGGCAAAGGAAAGAAATACTGAGTACAGCAATGTCATCAGCCTAGTAGGCATACAGGCTCTTTTATCAAATCTGATTATATATTTATATTGTATACAAATTAAATTATGGCAAAATGTATGTATGCAAATATATATTGTGAGGTTAGTTTTGCTTTACATCAGGATGCATTGTGGAATGTGCTTTACAAGATCATATGCTATTCTTTCCAGGAAAAGCCTCACTCAAAACCAAGTCTAGGACTAGAGAAATATCCTAGTTGCCACAGTAAATGAGAAAATAGGGAAGTTACTTCACATCTCTCCTGTGCTTCTTACAATACCAGATCTATATTCTCACGCATAATTTCACATGGACCCTCATTTCTGCAGCATCACTAATCCTGGGAACCTTAACAGTAAGTTGGTGAATGTTGTTCTAGACAATGACATTGTATAGGTTGTAAATTCATCTCTTCCAGGTATTCCTTAGAGAAAGGAACAAATTTTATTTAAAAAAATTAATATGTATTTGGAGTTCCCTAGAAATGTTCTTTTCACATTCTCACCACTCTTTAGGGTTCATAGCACAGGAACAATGTATGATGGATACAATGGAAAGGACTTTGCCTCAGAGTACATGCTACCCGCAGTTTGTTGTTGCTCATACAGCTACAGCTAAAGTCCATGCCACTTCTTTCCACTGCTGATCATACCTGCTGTAGCTAGATTAACACAGATAAACCTACTCTCCTTGTACTCGAACCTTCACTTGGTATGGGTAAGAAACTGATTGTCCAGATGGACCTTTATGGAGTTACTCAAAGAGATTAAGGTTCATGAGAAAGAGGTATGAGGATGATTCTGTACTTGCCCGAAATAAATTTCCTGGATGCCTGAGGTTCATGCTGCATTCTAGTGTTTTAAGGTTCAGGGTTTGGCTAACAACCTTTATACTGAAAAGGTCCAGGCTGGAAGATCTTAACTCTTCTTCAGTGAAGTCATTTTGTGAATTCCCTTATCTACCTCTGCTCTACAGAAACAGCTTTTCAAAAATACCCTTTGTGAAAAACCTCCACATATCCTTCCACCCACTGGGAGTTAAATCTGCTAAAATGAGCATAATTTTTCTTTTACCATAATTGGATGTTTTGTCAGAGACCCACTATGGGACACATTCTAAGCTTTAAGTGAAAGATTTTTAGCAGATTCAATGGACTGTGTGAATCAGGCCCTACCTATACATATTCACTGACATGGAGAATTAGAAAAGCATGCTAGCAAACATTTGTACACATCAGCAGAGAGTCATGAATAGAAATAAAATGATTTATTAAACATAAATTAGTGACAAGGAAATGGGCATACAATGAGTCTCAAGTGAGTATAAACACAACCCTGGTTATACAGTAGGAAGTCTGTTTTGTTTTGACTATTTAGTTCTTAGATACAAAGTTGATTACCACAAAGGGAGCAGGCAGAATAAAGAAAAGAGCCATTTTATCCTGCAACACAACCCCCTTTATTCCCATTCCTGTTCACACTGTATCAGCTTCCAAAAGGGTACAGCTGTTGCTAGGTATTCATCTTCCTTACCCACTTGATAGCTGAAGTTTCAGTCACAGAGAAAAAATTTTTTTACATCTAACTGCATAAAATTAAAATCTAAGGCATTGTTTAATGAATGTTTCCAGTGCAACCCAGTTTCTAGTTATAGGCCTCTTTCCTGGGAGGCTTGCAGCCCCAGTTGCCAGCACGGGGAACTCACTTTCTTAGGCAGCAGGTCCACATGTTTTCAGTGGCAGCAGCTGCAAGCCATCCCCAAGTGCTCCTTTATCTCAGCCACGAGTGTGAGGCTCACTCGCCCGCTCGTCTCCGTGCCGATTCCTCCCTTATGCTGAACAACACTCTGAGCTCTCAGGCAGTGAAACAGGCCAGCAAACTGATTCGGCAGAAAAGCAAACAACCCCCGTCCTTCGCTGGGCTCGGCTGGGGCGAGCTCCCCAGCCTGGCTGCATATGTGGCTGCAGGAACAGTGCGGATAACCACACCGGAGAGAGCAGTGGATGGGCAGAAATGAGCAGGCAAGGCTGGCGCAGGAAAGGGACCGTTCAGGCTGCCTTAAATGCATCTGGCACCAAATGTCAAAACATGGACTTAGTTGTTTTTAGATTCATGATCAACCAAGGATGTTAAGGAAATTTGGGTCAGCTTGAAGTGTGAAGCTTAACTAATAAAAATACACATTATTCCAGTATAAGAAAGATCTTCAGACAAGTGTTTCACTCATACTTCAGTAGAAAAACCGTGGGAATTTTATGGCTATGGAGAAGACAAAGATAAAGTTAGACTCAGGACAGCCTTAGGATAGATCATAGTCAGCAAACTACGGTTACATTCACCGGGGTTCCTGATCTAACCACATCTGTTCCTGACACACTTCTTTATATCTAGGGGTGGCACAACTACAGATACAGATGGGAAATTTGAAATTGCTTTTTTAGAAGTCTGGGGTACAAAGGACAGTTCCATTATATTCATAATCTGCTTAACATCAAATATTATTCTACATGAATCATGGTACCCAAAAGCATTATAAATAAATGTGTGTCCAGTTTTGACAACCTCTATTAATCACCTCAGAGATAAAGACGGTAACTTGTGGCACTGAGGGAGAGTGGCTGCAGCAACTACTGGCATCCCCTCAGGCTCTGACAGATCTGTGAGGAGAGAGGCAGGCAGTCCAATAGCTTGCCAGCCTGTTTATGCTTTCTTGCGGAAAGCAGCCCAGACCTTCCCTGGGGCACACCACTTCTGCAGCAGCTCCCAAACTTACTGTTCATCTACAGTGGGAATTCACTTTCAAGAATCAATTGGTATTGAATAGGTTTCCAAATGTAACAAGTATTTCAAAGTACTAGCACACCAGCTAGGCCAACACGTTGTATGCACAGAACACATCTGTTGACTTATTTTCTTAAGAGAGAGTTTAAAACTGCAGCACTACTTAGAAAAACAATCCACTCACTAGAAGGACTGTGGAGAACAGAAAAAAGGCTTAAGTTGTGGCATTTCACAAGGGAACTACCAAGAAATGAAAAGGGATCACAAGGAAAAATCCTTAATACATAGAACGGTGTAACAGAGAAACTTTTTGTTACGACTTCCCCATGTTTGCATCAACCAGCTGCCTTTTTCCAGAAGTAATCCATAATATTAAAGATATGCTGTCTAGCAGGCAGCAGTAACAAGTCATTCCACTGAAGGTACACTGTGTAATAGGAACTCGATTTCCTATGTGCAACCTGGAAACTTTTGTTCCCTAAGTATTATGCAAATCACTACCAACAGAATATATGAATCATATAATTTCACTTAACACATTTGTAGAGAAACAAATGCAGTTTTGACCCAGTTTTTGTTTCATCTGTTAGCTAAATATAACATAACCATTTCTGGGGCAAAGTATTCATCCCTATCTCAAAACACAGCTCAAATAATCAAGGCCAAAGACTATGTGCATTTGATTTCACAACCATAAAAGCTGACAATTGAATACCGCAACCAAGAATTTCTACAGTGCTGCGTAAATTCCAGTAGTCATCAACAAGTTACACAATTTCACTTCTGGTTTATATTAACACATAAAGGAAATACATTCCATGACTCTTACTTTACATAATGTACAAATCCGTTACTTCACTTATTTAAGGTTCAATTAAAGTGTAAGAAACAGACCCTGCATTTGGTTGGATTTAAATTTTTGTAATTGTGGTTGATAGGTATTTTAATAAAAAGATTGTACACACTTATTAAGAACTGCATAGTTGATGTAATTAAAACTTGAATTTTAACAACTTTTAAGCTTCACTTTTGACAGATGTTCAACTCATTCCAGCTCAACATTAATTTTTGTTTTTAGAATAGATATTATAAAGCTTATGTAGAACTAGCCTGTTGTTTATGACTTGAATTTGTCCACTGGCTGTGCATCACTGACAGTAAGGGAAGGAATAATCTTGTTATAAAGGAAATTATTTCCCTTACTGAAATATGTAAGCTTGAATCTTGTTGAACAAATGGCAGGATCTGGTGTGGTATATCCTATGCTCCTAATATTCAGGTCAATCCTTTTTTTTTTTTTTTTTTAAACCACTGTTCATTTCCAAAATTTTTTGCAATTAATAAATAAAACACGTCCTATTAAGGCTCTAAATTCCACATAAATATAAGCAGCTCTTATTAAAGTCATTGTATACATGCCAAAAGTAAGGTAGGGAGAACAGAATTCTATTTAACAATCTTACTCTAATATTTACTTTGTCTTTCTATGATTAAAAGAAAAAACAGCATAGTTTGCTTTGGGGACTTGCATATATTTCATAAACATTGCATCACCTTGCCATGTCATATGACATTTGGTATTCCATAATCCTGTTCTCAAGAGCAAGTGTGTAAGCAGCAGCTGATTGATTTTCCTGTCTCTTACGAGATACAGCACAGCACAGTTATACTAGCATTATTTTACAAGTAGTTTGTTCAGTTTTATTTGCATTTCTCTTTGCAAATTATTAAAATAGATCAGAACCAATTAAGAAGACCCAGCTCTAGTGAGGTCAAAGGAGAATTAGGTCAAGGAAGCAGGAGAAGTTAGCCTGTGCCAAGATTTGGAGATGAACGTTTTGAATTTGAGACAGAATATGAAAGAAAGGCAGCAAGGCTAGCTAAGAGAGGACGTAAAGGAAAAGCAAATAAGGAAGCTTATCCCCCTTGGTAGTATGATAGCACGGCTGAAGTAGTAAGACATGCAACTGAAGACAAAAGATAAGTGGGATGAAATAATAATGTTGAGAAACAGTAAGGTACAGAAGAAGGACATGAGGTGCAACTGATGGCTTAGAAAAATGCTAAAGGCAGGGCAGACTGTGATATATTTTAAATTGGTATCAGCAGACACAAGAGAGCTGATGACCTCGGAGCAGGAGAGCAGATAAAAAGCTTGTAGTAGCAAATCTCTTTCTTTAAAAACAAAACCAAACTAGATCCGTATCATCAACTATAACTTGCATGCAGGAAGCTCTGGAAAATGGAAAATCCCAATGTTGCTCAGGAGGGAAAAATTCCCCTTTCCTTCCAGCTCAGGAAATGTCACTGGAAAGTCCCAGCCTAAAAAAAAAATCCACCAAGTAAACAAATTGCCTGTGCAGCGAAAAGAGAAAGAGGAACAAAGTCAAGAGATACTTTCACATTAAAGGAGTTTATTTTCAGGTTAGAATTTCTTTGAATGACTACAGTTCAAGTTCAAACAAGAAAAATCTCATTAGGATGAATAAGCCAGTAAATTTCATTCCTGATATTAGGCTACAGAAAGAAAGTTCACTTACAAAAAGGACAAGACCTTCAACTTGGGATGTTTTTGGTTTTCTGCTGAGTGTAGTCAATCCCAGTGACAACACAGATACCCAGGATTATTAGACCGCTGTAAAATTAGTAATGACTTTCTGGCAAGTCTGTGGGGGTTTTTAATCCCCTCCTGGATCGACATGTATTTTTAGACAAGGAAGCTCTGCTCCACAATATGCTTCCCGACAACCTCACTGGGCACAGCTGCTTGTTTCATAAGCAAGTCCAATGCTGGGAATTTTTCCAGCATTGTCTGTCAAGAAAACAAGGAAAAACCATGGCTGGTCACTTTGAGACAAGAAATATAGCACTGGGCAACATTCTAGAATTCTTCCCTAACTAGCACTGATGAAAACAGAAGTATTAACAGAAACATTTACCTTTCTCTGAAATAAATCAAGATTCAACAAAGCAGCAGTACAACCATACTAACACAAAACAGATGACAGTTTGGGACGTGTCACTTGGACTGCCTTATTTCCAACCCTATAAGTATTAAAATAATTATGCAGTATTTTATTATTCTCAAGCTCAAGTCCTCTCAATTATCATCAGGATTTAAAGCTACTGCAGACAGCCATCTCAAATGCGCTATCCCCAACAGCCAGTAACTGGTAATATTTATGAAACTGCAATCCTATTCACATCTTCACAAATGTGGAAGAAAAGGTTGCTTGGCAGTCTTTTTTTTTTGGGGGGGGGGGGTTATGTTTGAGATTATTTTTTATGCGTTGCTTTTAATGTATATGAATAGCAGGAAGAAAACAAAATCACAGGGAAGTTTGCAAATGCCATTCTTGATCATTCTTCCTGTCACCAGATAAGGGCATAATTCTACTCCTATTGTCATAAAGGAGGGTAGGAGGGTATTAACTTCTGCAGTGGAAGCTCAGGGCCCAAGTCCATTGATCACATCTCTAATTCTCAAGCTTTGAACAGCAGGGATTATTGACCGAAAAGCTTTCCCTCATCACCAAGCTGGAGTAGCAAATTTCAAAACCAATCCAGTTTCACTTCCTGTATCTGATGCAAGAATTGTATTAAGCTCTCTAAAGGAGAAATATCATGAACCTCTCTCAACCTTAACTATACTCTTACACACACCGCAGGAAAGAGAACCCAGGATGCGTGCCCTGGAAGAGGTCGAGCAAAGGTGAGGACAGAAGTGGGGCCAATATTCACAAAAAATGACTAGCTGGATTCTTCATGATTTTCAGAGAAGTGTCTTTGCCCTTCTCAAAGCAAGTTTCTAGCAACAAATAAAAGCAGACTGACTGCAACATGAACATTACCCGTCTTCTAAGGGCTTTTTTTCAGGTGCACTTGCCAATGTTGATCAGTACAAGTAGTGTGGCCAGTAAGAATCCATGATGTTGGATAATGCCTACTGCAAGAGGCCTCTACCTTACTTTTAACTATTTTCACAGCTTGAGTTAACACAGTTTGCTACAATAGCTGATGTACTACTATACTGGAAAGTGGTAGATAATTCTGAAGCTTTAAAATTCAGGGTTTTGTATACTGGCAGTAAAGACATGTTATATGAAACCATTTCAAAATAGTAGCATCTTTAATGCCAAGTGGAATGCTCTTGGACTCAGCTAATTTTAAGAACTAGAATGCCGCTCCGTAACACACTTCGTTTCTCACACACCCATAACTGAATCAGGAAGTTTGCTCGTGGGAATAAGTACGACCATAAATCTGAAAATTCCAGCCAAAAGAGTTACTTATTTTAGTATCTGCCTGGTGGCAAGACACACAAATCAGCTGAGAAAAAAAAAATATTTAAAAAAAAAAGTTGATATATTTGCGTATTGAACACACAGTGAAATTAGGCAACACTGAAAAAAGCCATAAAGCTGAAATGTCAGTGATATTCATTCATGCTCCAGGTAACTTTGGGGTGGTTTTTGTTGTTGGGTTTTTTTTGTTTTTTTTTAACATGTTATAAGGTTTTATTTCGTAAAGCTTCTTCAAATAGCATGGATATGGAATCAACTAAGCATCAGGGAATACAAAACCTCACAAAGCGAGAAGGGAGAAAAAACCCTTGGCTCAAGCAGGACCAACCAAACCTTCATCAAAAGGAGGACTTCTTTAGTCAAATCAGATACCTGACCTGAATAAAAAAAAAATTAACAAACAAACCTAATTCCTAATGGAGTCAGTGATGGTTATCAGAAGAGAAAAGTCATTTCTGGAACACAGCTAATTCTGAATCTGGCATTGCTTAGAGTTCTGTGTTTAATTTGATATTGTTATTTTTCCTCTCTGACCTTGTCAGTCTTGTTACGATGAAAGTTCATTTGGCAGCTGATGAGAAAAGAAAAACAAGATCAATTGTACAGCTGAGTGACTGAGCAAGAAAAAAATATGCAAACACATTCTAAGTTCTCGCAAATGCAAACATACTCTGCTCATTGACAGATTAAGCAAAAAAGGCTAAAAGAACCTGAAAGCTTTCAAGCTGAATATCTGAAAGTTGGAAAGTGCTGAGCATTAACACAGAATATGCAAAACCTGGACTAGGATCAAAAGGCAGTACAGTAATTACTAGCTGCAACAGGGACAGGCTACCCAGTGAGCTGCAGGTAGCTTTCGAGCAGTTCAAATGCAACTCCAAGGGCAGGGCTGGCTGATACAGGGCTGGCAGAGCTGCACTGATACAGACACAGCAAGTGTCACCAATCCTGCAGCAAAGGAAGCAGATATCAGACAAGGAGGCTGTAAACCATAGCAGTATGTGTTAACATATCGCGATTGATCGAGGTGGCACAGAACAGGTTCGTATCAGTTCCGCCAGGCCTGCCCCGGAGATGGTAAACTTGTGGCAGATGTATGAGGTGGACACCTGGGAACAGGAACCACTGTACCCCGCTCAACTAAGTCTGCCTTCAAACAAGTCAGTCTTCAGACTGACAATGTTAAAAAAAAGAAAAATCCACAGAGCGTAATTACCACTTCCTTCACGCTTGTAAATCACCAGTCATTTCTTTTTCATCACATGAATGACATCACTGCCAGAAATGACTGTCTGAGGATCTAGACTGAAACTGTCACGACAATCACACTGATGGGTCTCTGTGCAGATGCAGGAGTAGTTTAAATTATCTTTCAAATTATTTTACCAAATAAGAAAAGCCATAATTAAGAAGTGAAATACTTCAACAAAACTGATCACTAACTATTTAAAACATAAATGTAATATTTTTACTCTATAGATTTGACAATTTAGCAGGGAATAAGCATTAAATGTAGCCTGACTGCGAATGAAATACTGTTGAAAACCATTTGTGTACTAAAACATGTATGCTTTAGGGCTTAACCTTAGGCTGTATGAATAAAGTGGAGTTGTACTTATCCGACTATACAAATTAGCTTGCAGGTCTTTTATGTACATTTCAATAATACTTCATGTTAAGCACAATTAAGCTTCAGGTTTAACTCCTGCCATATACAAAAGAAAAATATACTTGGTAAAACTACTGCATCTCCATGATAGACAATACTATTTCAAACTCTCCCAAGAACAATACCCCAAAACTATTAAGATTACAGCTGTTGCTATGGTATTATGAATCTTCTAGGCTCATGTGCAGGGGCAGTAAGTTCTCCTTTTTATCTCCACTAACCTCCACTCTTTAACAATCTAGTGTCCTTATGAAGCCACAACCATTCCTTAGAAGACACCACATACCATGGGAGCTGCTGACCACAAGGAGAGGGGAGCATAGCACAGCCCATTTCCAGCCTGCCTCCACTGCTAAGGCTGGAAGGCCGTATGTGAAATACATTCCTCTTGCTGAGGGAAAATGTGGAGGCATGGCCATCTTGAGAGGCTCAAAACAGGCCACAGAATGGCATTACACAAATTAGGGTAGCAAAAAAACTAATTATTTTGTTACAATACAGCAGCACAGTGTATAATGATGTTCACCTCTCACTCATTGGTGTTGTATAATGAGGCTGTAATGGGGTAGCAGCTGCTCCCATTGTAAACTTACCTACTCTTTAACCAAAAGTTATAGGACTTAAGTAGTATTTCTGGATACCTTTGACCCAAGGTTTTTAGGAGCTGTAAGCCACCAAAAGCACCATTACACACACATAAGATCACAGTGATCATTTCTCTGATGAAATCTTGTTGCAAGGATCCATACACTTGTTACCTAACTGGATTGCTAGGCAGCATCTTAGAAAAGATTAGTTGCATAGGAACCCCAGCTAGCAGAGAATTCAGCTACTCTCATGACTCAGAAGAAATACTTACTGATACAGCAAAATAATTTCTGCATACAGCGATGCATATACAAAAGCTTCAGGTTATACAAGTAAATTCTCACAAAATACCCATTCCATGACAGCCACACATCTTTGTAATACCATCATGTATTCACATTCCTCAATTAAATAGGTATTTTCCAAATTGAAAAAAAAAAAATTACAGAATCACTTCACAGTGATGCCAATTAAACTTCTACACTGTGAAAACTGTAGACACCTACATAGGCAAAACATATTTTATTTGGAATTTGTTTTTAGAACTTTGCTTGTAGATTTGTTTTTATCTGAACCTCAACTATATCCCATTGATTTTATATTCTTCTCAGAAAGTAGGTGTCATTGTTACATACATTAAGTTTTCTCTTCTCTAACCTCTCTTACACTAGTGACTTGCAAGAGACAGCAGAGTTTTATCCTGCATGTTTGTTTGCTGAAATAAGTATTATTCTAGATAGGCACTAAGTCAACTAGAAATTAACATGAAGCCTGAAAACATCAAGTATTCAAAACAATTTCTGTTTTGGTAGAAAAACTATTAATAGCTGCTTTCAGTTAAGGACTTCCATTGGTTACTTTTTCCTAGCCCTCAATAAATAGAAAGTGTAAGGCATGTGGAATCAAAACTCTTTAATGGAACTCAAGCTGAAAAGCACTGTGTGCAGTTTACCAAGTGATTTAAACTGGGACCTCTTTCCTTCATAGTCTGCGAAAATTTCACTTGATCCAGATAAAACCAGTAAGCTGGCCCCAAATGTAGGCTAGTGAACATACAGGGGAACAAACAAACAGGAGAAACACAGATGCGGAAACCAAAAGACATGGGCGCAAAAAAGGTGATGGGGCCTATTTCAGAGGGGGTTCAGAAGGAGGGTGAGGCCTGGAGGCTGCTGTGTTAAAAACACAGCAGCACTTCTCAGAGCGACACTTTTAGGAAAACACGGGAATCGATCGCGCACACCAGGACAGAACTGCTGTATTTCGAGTGAAGGGAAGCCAACAGCGACCGCCTCCAGGAAAAGCGGAAGCAGCTTCCCTCGCTAAAAAACAAGCAAACAAGAAGCGAGGAAAAGCTCGAACGGCTCGCAGGGGTGCAAGAGGCTCTTTAATAGTCGCATGCACCCGGGTCGCATGCGCGGGGGCGGCGGCAGCCCCGCAGCCGGCGTTTCTGGCCCCGCATTTCGGAGCCGCGCGCCGCTCGGCCCCGCCGGGGCGGCCAGGCCGGGAGCGGGGGCCGCGGGGGGCTGCGCGGCCGCGGCTACTTGCAGAGCCCCTCCAGGCGCTCCAGGGTGCCCTTCATATCCCGGATGCGCTTGGCCAGGGCGGGCACGGGCTGCATGGCGCGATCCAGCTCCTCGCAGCGCGCCACCAGCGCGTACATGGCGCGGATGCTGAGGTCGGCCGCCTCGCCCAGGCTCTCCACGCCGTCGCGGTAGGTCTGGATGCAGCCGACACTGAGCGCCGTCAGGGCCTGCAGGCCGCAGTGCACGTTGCGCAGCAGCTCGTCCACCTGCGCCGCCACCTGCCCCGCCAGGGCCACCACGTCCTGCAGCGCGCCGGGGTCGATGGCGGGGATGGGCCCCGCCGCCGCCGGCTCCCCCCGCGGGGCGCCGCTCAGCCGGATGCGCCGCTCCAGGTTGTTAGCCACGAACTGCGTGAGCCGCCCCTCACGCAGCACCGTCCCCTCCAGCTCCAGCGCGCTCGCCAGCGTGGCCCGCCGCCCCTCCGCCGCCGCCGCCGCCGCCTGCTGCCGCGCCGCCGCGCCGCCCGCCAGGCTCAGCGCCTCCAGGCTCCTTTCGTCGCGCCGCCGCGTCGCCGCCGCCCCCTCCAACGCGGCCGGGGCCGCCTCAGCAGGCCGCAGCGCCGATACCTCCATCCCCAGTGACGCGCACCCACCTCTCGCCGAGGGGCGGGCCACCCCGTGTTTACGTCCCCGCCGATTGGCTGCGCGGCGGCGCGCGGGCGTGGCCGGGCCTGCCTGCGCGCCGCCCGATTGGCCGGCCACTCTCGTAAGGAGAGCTGTTCGTTCCCTCCCTTCGCTTCGCACTGTGGGCCCGTGACTTGGAGACTGGGGCGTGCCCGCTGTTTGTGTCTGCTCCGATTGGGCGGTGTGCGGAAGCGGGCGCGTCCCGAAGTGTTTGTGTCGCTTCTGATTGGTAGAGGCGGGGCCACCCCGGCGGTCGTTTCCCTGCGATTGGCGGTGCCCCGCGGAGGGGCGTGCCTCTCGCGCCTTCCTCCCGCGGCGATTGGCGCGAAAGCGGAAGGGGGCGTGCCCCTCTCGTGTAACAACACTGGGTCGCTGGTGCCTGTTCCTTTCACTCCCCCGCCATGTTCTCGTAGCAGCGGATCCGATCGCGCCACCATCTCAGCCCACAAAGCCCAGGCAGACACTCCCCAGCGACCCGAACCACCCATCCCTGCCTGGGCTCGACCCCTCTCCCCTGTACAGCTCTGGGTACCCACAGCCCACCATGGTCACCACCACGGCGCCGCCGCCCTTCCTGGCTCGGATCTCGGCAGGCACCGAAGACCCCAGGCGGCTGCCCTCGACTCTACTCCAGCGCCTCAGGCGAGGGGACAGCAACTGTGAGAACCAGCCCAGCTGCTGCCTGGCGGGTCCGGGGGGCAGCTCGCGGCCTGCGCTGAAGAGAGTGAGGCGGAGGAAGGGAAAGATCCGGCCCAGCCCCGCGGGGCTCCTGCCGAGCCGCTACCAGCAGTACCAACAGCATCGCGCCGGCCTGGGGAGAAGGACCCCGCTGGGAACGCACGGCCCGGGCGAACTTTGCGCTCATCCCGCACCAACTGTCTCCGCCGCCCCCAGAATGGTAACGAGCCCCCCGGAGGAGCCCCCCGCGCCCGCCCCCTCGAGACCAGCGTCCGACAAACCCCTCAGGAAGGAGGTAAAGCAGGGCCTCCGCTACTTCCATTTACTTCTGCTCCCCGCTCTCGCACTCCGAGCCGTGAGACTGTTTTGTCGCCGCCGGCGGGGGTGGGCGAGCGGCGCCCCCTCCCCCCGTGCCCTGTGTGTGCGCGGGGGGGGGGGGGAGGGCGCAAAGTTTCCGTTACGCTCACTCGGCGGGTCGGGGGGGGAGGAGTCGCGGGCGGCGATTAGCTGCTTGGCTCCACCAATGAGCGCGGCCGCTGCGCCCAGCAACAGCCGGATTTAGCTTGCTGGCGGGGCGCCAGCGGCCTCTGCGCGCGCAGGCGGGACGTGTGCGGGGCGTAGCGCCCCATGGCGGCGGCGCCAGTGACCGCGCGCCCCCGCGGAGGTAGGGCGAGGTCTCCGCTGCCCCCCCCCCACCGCCACCACCACCACCATCCCGGGCCCTCCTTGGGGCTGGCGGCGCTTTGGGGAGCGCTGACGAGCTGGCGGCGGCGGCCTTTGGGGTGGGAGTCGGCCTCGCTTTGCTGTGCCCCGGGAGGGGCAGGCCGAGGGCGGCTCGGGAACGCTTGTGCGAGCCCTGGCAGAGGCCCCCGGGCGCTGCTCTGCCTCAGCGCTGTCGGAGGCCCCTCTCGAGGAGAGGGGTCGTGCCTTGACGTGAGCTCTTTGTCTCCGCAGTTCTTAAAGAACAAGATGGGAAAGGCTGAGAAGGTTGCCATCCCCCACAGCCAGCCTGTTCACAGTATACATCTGTGTGAACAACCAAAGATTAACAGACAGAAGAGTAAATGTAACATGCCACTAGCAAAGATCATCTCTGCAAAAAAAATTGAGAACTTTTGGCAAGATTCTGTGTCACCCGAAATAATTCAGAAGCAGGAGAAAAAGCCACTTAAAAACACAGAGAACTTCAGAAATGCAAAGTCCAAGAAACCTATCACCCTAACTGAAGCAAGCCAAAAAGAAAATTACGCTGGGGCAAAATTTAGTGACCCACCATCTCCTAGTGTCCTTCCAAAGCCTCCCAGCCACTGGGTGGGAGGCACTGCTGAACCTTCTGACCAAAACAGGGAGTTGATGGCAGTCCATTTGAAAACTCTCCTAAAAGTTCAAGCATAGTTTCCAAGATGTCTGGATAGTAGCAAAAAAAAAAAAAAAAGCCCCTCCAGGAAACTTAAACATGCCTTGTTGCAACATGAATTGCAAAAGACTGTCAAGTCTTATAATCACATACAAAAAACCTTGTATTATATTTTTTATGGTTGTGTAAATAGTGTACATCATGTATTATGTGTATATTGTTCATACTTCGAGAGGTACATTTTAGTTTTGTTATGAAAGGATGTATTTTGCACTGCCTGAATGGTAGATGTCTTGTATATAAAATATGGACAATTTTAAGTGTGTGCTTGACACATGAAGACTTGACTTGATTTGCACAAGGTAATGAAAATTTTGAAAGGAGAGTACAGCTTTCTGATACTAAGGTTCCAGATCAAATGTGAATGGTTATTCATGCACTGCTGACAGTAGTTTTACATTCTGTGGCCCAGTCAAGTATAAACATGGAATTTTCATGCAAATGTGAATTTTTGCTCTCTGCTCTGGAAACAGTGTCTGGAATTCCTGGTCATTTGTTTGTTGTAAAATTAACTGGAATTTGAGTAAAATTCCAGCCCATCAACTTGAGCACTGCTGATTTCTTTAAAGGGAAAAAAAAGAAAAGAGCAGAGCTTTCTGCCAAAAATATAATTGGTTACGAAAAATTTAAATAAAACAATTTGGCCTCCCCTTAAGCATGTCTCTTTGTTTTGTTTTTATTGCTTGTGTCTTAATTCAGATGTTTGAACGTAAATTATTTGATTGCCTTTGTTAGGGCATAACTAAATAAGATTAATTTTTATGTCCTTCTCTTGGCTTTTAATTATCTGAAGGGTTAAGAGGTTTGATAGCTCATTAATAATCCCATAGGATTGTCATAATACATTTCCTTTGAGATATGTTATTTGAGAATCCCTACTCTTTTGTTTCTTGAAAATGTGGATTTCAAGGAAGTTCATGAATTAAGCATTCAAATTTCTGTTGTGATGCTACTTAAATGTTTTCATATTAAGTGATCATTAAGCTAGCTGATACTGAAGAACGGCAATGAGAAAGGCATGGGGAAAGTTAATGTTTTTCACCAAATTTTGTCTCTTGCTGAAAGCTCCCTGGAAATCAGATTCTTCTGGTCTAAAATTCTTATGGAATTGGACTGTAGATTAATCTGCTGGGGATGCTGGGGAGATAGTATGGAATTGGGGTTTTTCTAATCATCCAGTATTTAAAAAAGATGTGTAAAACAGAAAATACAGAAAAGCATATATAAGTTTTCAGATCCACAGAGGAAAATGTATTCTCTGGGCACTAGTGTACGAGGAAGACTACCGAGGAAGAAAACTCTGCCACCAGAGTCCTAGCAGGGTTGATTTCTTAGCATGAATGATGTTTTCAAACAGAGCTCAATAGAAGTTGAGTGGGCAATTCTATCTACGCTCATTCCACATGCATTGCTATTCTCATATATATGCTTATTTTGTTCCACTTGTGAGAATTGATAGTGATAGTTAAAATGGCCCTGAAGTGAGGCTGTTTAAAACCTAATGGAGAGAAGGGAGAATTTCTTTCCTTTGTTTATTAAAATGAACTATAGTATAGTTAAAACGTCATTCTAGTTTCATTAGGCTGTTTAATTATATATGTTCTAAACTAAAAGTTCATACAAAATATTAGGTCCATCCCAAAGACTTTCAGGTTTTCCGGTCTTATAAAACATACCTGTACTACCTGATTAGTAACCCTACATGCTTGAAGTAAATGTATGTCTTCAATAGCCCAGTTTGCTGCCTAATCTAAATACTCCATAGAATCTGGCATGTCCTAGCTTGTCTTCTGCAGGAATCAACTTTTTTTTTTTTTTTAATTAGTAATAGAGGGTGTGAGGGCAAAGAGAAATTCCCATAGAACCTCACCAAGAATGTCTCTCCGATCATAGGTTCCAGCTTTAATATATTTGGCATGTGCTGTACTGATCTACGGGGGGGGTTGTTTTGTTTTGTTCTTTTGTCAAAATGTCATCAAGCACAAAGGAAAATGCCTTTCAGAATTCTCCATAGCTTTAGTCAGTGGTTAATTTTGTCAGCTGAACTTGTGATCTTGTTGAATCTTTAACTAGCTTGACAGGACCTGTTTTCCATAAGCTATGTTGGCTGGCACTAATTAAAAGATGGTAACTTTTTTTTTTTCCTGCTCATTACCTTTGTTGCTATCAGGCTTCCTCTCCCCTCCCCCCCCCCTTGGGACTGACATCAAATTATGTAGTCTGAATGCTAACTCTGATCCCACGTAACATATATCTTCTGTTTTTACTCTGTTCTATATCTGTTTTTACTCTGTTCTGCTGGCACATCCCAGGAGATTACAAAATTTGTTAGATATTAGCATCAGTATTTCTCAGCTTCTCAGCCAAGTTTTCTAAAACTCTTGGATGAGAGTTCTGGAGTCTTGAAAATTTAAAACATGTCATAAGGACCATTAAAGGTTATCAGGGTGAGATACGAATGTATCTTCTGGTCTCTTTTCAAACACAGCACAAACAAGTTTATTTAGCTTTTCTTATTTCTGCATCATTGTTGATGGCCCTGATGTGAATCTGGCAGAGTGTAGGGGCACTTCATGTTTAAATGTTGTTCTTAAGATCTTTGTGTTGAATCCCTTCCTGGGCAATGGCCTGGATTATAAAACGAGGCCTGCAGGCATTATGCACTTCATCCACAAGATCACCTGACAAACCAGGGCATGGTAGCCTCTTAGTACCACATTCTTCACTTAATTTCTCATTTTCCCACCATCTTCTGTTTACATAATTCTGTTACATAATTTCTTTCTTACAGTGACTTTTGAGTTTCAGGGTTTCCTTGACTTTACCAGATTTCTCATCCCAGTTCCCTGAAAGCTAAGCATTGTATTACATGAAGATACTGTTATTTGATTGTAGAGTCAGTATCTCTGAAAGAAAAACAATAGTTCCATGTTTGTTGGATTTCTTTGCAATAATATAGTCAAAAATCTTTTTTGATGTAAATAGACTTTAAAGAAGAATATGAACAAGCTTAATGGATGTGATGAGCTGGGCAAGCATCAGCTGTGTAGGAGCTAAGAAAATTTTATTAAATCTTCTGAGTTCAGAGTGACAACACTGAACATACTGCATTTTGGTTAGTCAGGTCAATTAAATTTTTTTCCACTCAAAATTGTTTTCTCCTTAAGTGCAACACTGTGCTACAAGACTGCAGGGGAGTCAACTGTGCACATTAACTACCAGCTAACTTTTAAACAATTAAATACTGTGTGGTGATGGTCCTAAAAATTGGCTTTCATGGAATGCAAACGTTATCTGTTGTTGGGTTTTTGTGCTTGGCTAATTTTCAAACCAGTAGACACAGCTTAATTAATAGTTAATGGTTGACTTGATGTTCTACTAAAGCTAAAATGCTTCTCTCTCCTAATGCAACAGGAGGAAAGGCTATAGCACTCTTAGAAATCCCATGTGCACTTGAACTCTGTTATACCACTATCTCTTGGGAGATGCTGCTAAATTCATAAGTAGTATATACAATGTTGTAACTTTGTCCATAAATTGATTTTTATTTCAGCTAATTAATATTTTACCTATACACTGGCATTTTAAGCAGTTTCTGTAATTATTTGGGGATGATATTTTTGAAGCTTTTGCTTTATAAAGCATTTGATACCTGCCCCACTTGAATTTAATTTTTTTTCTGCTTTACCGAGTTATGAAGCCTATATCATAGATTGTTTTGGTTGTAATTTTGGAAATAACTTTGACATGAATTCTGCATATAAGATCCTTACACTTCTCTATCGTGTAGTCAAACACATCCTTTCCTTCCACAGCCTGTTGTATCCTGAATTTTGATTTCACAGTATGTTCTTTAATATTATATAAAATTATTTCAACTTTTAACATATGCCTAGCAGAACTATTTAAGGGGAATTATTTTCTGTTGTAATTTTTAAGAAGATTTTATGAATAGTCTGGTCCTTGTCCTTAAGAGGCTAGGAGGTAAGCAAGTAGGAAGAGATAAAGGTTGTAAACTGTTAATATTTAGTTTGAAAAATTCATGCTACCTTGTTGAACAGGAATCACTGTATTAATATTTTCAGTAACAGGAAATGTTTAGTTGCTGATTCAATAGAAGAGATTAAGGGAACACTTATAAATTAAGGAGAAATACATTATCTGATAAAAGGACCTTACTGTACTGGAGTTCAGCAACAGAATGTTATCAGCAGTGAAGAGGCTGTGAGCTGTTTGTTTTGCATTTAGAGTTTAGAAGAATGTTATCAGATCTAGGACAGGAAGGTCAAGAAATTCCGTTGATTTTGGGAAAAGCCCCTCAGGAATGAATTTTCATGGTGAACACGTCCTAACAGAAGTAGTTCTTCCTCTGTACTGAAGTCAACATTCAACTGCAACTTTATTTCTCCATGCAGATGATAAAATCTCACTTATTCCATGGCTGGTTTCCAGAAAATAGGCCTTGAGATGGTACTAAGCCATGACTGTATGAGAAGAGCTGTAATGATATTTTTGTTTTAAGTTAGTCTAGCGACATCACTGTAAGTTACATGCATTAGATTGTGTGCGGCAGATGCATTCATTTATTTTGAGTCTATAAATGCATGTCTTAATTGAGAATTACACTGGTTGTGTGTACTTGTGCTATAGGTTACACTGGTGAGTGAACTGGTGTGACTTCTGTAATTTATAAAAGAAGTATCTTGAGATCAAGGACATTTCTGAAAGCAGTTATATAGTTCAGTGTATGGTTACATGTATTTCAGGTAGTAGTGTAATATCATTACCATTTTGCTATTCTTCTTCAGAAGATTGTGAAGCACTAAGTTTTGAGGTGCTGTTTTTATGAGATGTCACTTCCTCCTTTAGTGAAGAGGTGTGCTTTCATCAGGCAGTTATATGAAGCTTAATTTGCAAATGTTCTTAGAGGGGGTGAGGGCAATGGCCACCAAAATATAATTTATTGATGTTTTTATGCCTTGATAGAACATGTAGAGCTACATTCAATAAAGACTTTAGGATATAGAGTCAGGCCTTCCTCTTCCTTTCTCTTACACTTGAATCTTGCATTCTTTATTGCCTGGTGACATAACTTTACCAGAAAGAATAGGTGTTCTCTTACCTAAAACAGTATATAGCTTGATATATGTAGTTTGCGTTATATATAGCATGAAGCTTGTGTAAATTGCATTCTTAGCATATCATCAGATTATACAGAAATTACATGTCATATTTAGAATATTGATCAGTCATTTCAGGAGTTTATGCAGTAGTAAATTGATAGGCCCTGTCAAAACTAGGCATGCTGTGTATGTAAGCACCAAAGAAGGTTCTGATACATTTTTGTGTCTTCTACTAGATGTGATAAACAAAGAAAAAATAATGGATGAGACAGGTACAAAACACACTGAAAAGCAAGGTCAACTAACCAGAGATAAGAAAGAAGCAGGACAGATGTCCCCATTGAATTATGTGGGAAAGAAAGATACTCTAGCAAAAATTATTTTTGGAAGTGTGTGATGTTATTGCAAATTTAGGGGATTTGAATGAATAGATGAAATGCAATTTCCTACCAGTTCTTGGCTGGGACCATCTGGAGAAAGACGATGTGAGCTGACAAGTCCTGCAGCTGATTTTTTATCTGTTTGATCAGTACGTATTATTCATGAGCAGAAACTGCATCTTCTGGCATGACGTTCTTAATGGCTAGCATGGCTTTAGATATCATAAAATGCTGTTTAAGTACTAACTACTCTCAGGTTTTCATGGTTTTGCAGATTAATTTCAGAGATGATCAGTTCAGCTGTTAACATGAAGGTTCTTGGATGGAGTGATCACATGCCATATTCTTTAAGGGGAAGGCACCACCTGGAAAAGCAGTGTGCGTTTATGTTATTTTGGCTCACGGCTCAAAGAAGCGAGGACTCAGCTCTTCAGTGTGATGTCCTTGAACTCATCAGTCTAACATAGCACAGCACACAACCACAAAATGACTCCACATACAACTTTTAACCTCTGTTTGTGATGGTTTAAGGGAAAGGGAAAGAGAGTGTTGATTTTTGGTTCATGTTTTCATTTTGATTGCCTAGTTATTTTAATAGGAAGAGGTGTGTCGGGTAGATATTTAGACCGCTGAGCTATCATGTAAGTTTACAGTTGATGTATGTATGTGGGTGATAGCAGCCTTCTTCTTTTACAGATGGAAAAACAGGCATAAAGATGTGAACTGGCTTGTTTAAGGTCACTCAACAGGCCATTCACAAGCCCAAGAATAGAACCACAGTTTCTGGAGCTCCAGTCAAATTTCATCTTTGCTAGGATACATGGTTGCTATGTGATTTGTAAGTATTCCTCATCCCACTATGCAGAATGTTAAAATGGAATGAAAATAATGTTCTACTTTGAAACGTTTGGCATATGTAGTTGTTGACAGAGCTGGTGAGATAATCAGGCTGGGTTTAGGTTTTAAAATAAAACTGTTGTGGACAGTTTTATTATGTGATAGGTCCAGTAATTTGCACATGAAAGATGACTGTTATATTTTCTCAACCTCTATTTTTGACCCTTCGGTACAATATATAATGCATACACATCACCGTCATTCTCAGTTTGTTCTCTTTCCTCTCCTCACAGCCAACAGTGGGAAGACTGATGATACATCAAAACCTGCTGCTTGTTGGCTGCTACTCTCCACTGCTGCATACACATACTGCAGGCAGCAGTGAGCTTAGAGGCCTACGGGCTTGTTTGGTTAGGCAGCCTGTGCTGTGCCCTGAGCGAGGCTCTGAGCCTGCTCTGCCCTTCCACGCTGGACTGCCTTTTGGCTGGGTTTTCTCCGTCAGGCTTCCATCACACTCTATCCGTTTCCCTCTAAACAACTTGGGTCTGCCAAATTTTGTCTCGCCCTCCTATTGTCATTGCATGCACAGTATCCCTGTAGTCGCTGAGTTTACCTTTGCATTATCTTTAGGCTCTTACAGATCCTGGAAAAGAGAAAGAGGCCCAGTCTTTCCAAAGGAGGGAATCTTCCTACAGGAGGACAGAATGTGAAGTTTACGAGTGAGCCAGCCTCTCTCTACAGTCAACCACTCCTTCTGAAGACCTTGAACCTTCCCATCACCTTCCTTGACTATCTGTTTTCTTTTA
Source organism: Apteryx mantelli (assembly GCF_036417845.1). Taxonomy (NCBI): domain Eukaryota; kingdom Metazoa; phylum Chordata; class Aves; order Apterygiformes; family Apterygidae; genus Apteryx; species Apteryx mantelli. The sequence goes on along the minus strand of NC_089980.1, from coordinate 98,177,330 downwards.
CTCTTCACTGCAGCTGCAAGTTTCTCTTTTCTTCTATTTTCCCCCTAAACTCATTTCATAGTTCTTGGTTTCCCTTGCTTCCCTGCAGATGTTTACACATGTAATTTATTTCCTCTAAAAAGTCAATCTGAGAGTGTGCCACATTTATCTGCTGTATTGAGAGTGCATTTCTTCCAAAGAAGAATGTATTTTTTCTAAAGGACAGATTTTTTAAAGATGCAGTATTTCTCTCCAGATTTCTCCTATAAGCATGGTTTGAACTGACCTGGCAAGCACAAAGGTGAGGCTCAATAACCGTAGCATGCCCTACTTGATAAGAAACCGGTGTTGACTAGCCAGTCCACACAGACATCCTCTGCCAAACCCAACTTACAAAATCAAACAAACATATTTGAAGGATTGTTTTCGCAAAGATCAGGTGGTCTGAGAGGTCTGACCTAGTCTGTGTGCTATCTCAACAGAATGAGGTCATTCCAGGAAGATAAATGCAGGCTGCAAATACTAGCTCTGAGACGCATGAATTGTGCCTTTCATCTAATTTGCCAGGCCAGGTCTTCTGTTTAAGAGTCTATCATATGTACTGTGTGCTTGCTCCATGTGTCCAAAGTTCCTCTTCTCAGCCTCCCATATGTAGGATGGTGTCTCACATGTTCAGTAATTGTTCTGTGGTTAACTATATGTTTCTGATCTGTTTGTGTCTTACATGATTTAAAGTAAGGGCTTACACTCCTATTTTTACAGGACCTTACAGTTCATATTCCCTTTTTAATTCATTGCCAGGCACAACATTAGCTCAGCACCTACAAGGCCTGCCTTCTCTCAGGTACAATGGCAGACATGTATATTAGGACAAAAGCAATAAAGTATTATACAGCCATACGGGCTACATATGAACCAAACATACCTTTTTTTCTCACCAGTATCTACAGATCCAAAACCCTGCAATGTCTGTTCACAGCTGCAGGGTGATACTCTACACCCTTTGTATTATTTTCCACCCTTCATTTTTCAGCATCCTTTACCAATTTAATGATAAAGGACTTCTCTTGGAGGGAAAGGGTCCTTAAACTTACTTACACATATGGCAGTTTATTTAATAGTCATCCACCTTCCCATAATGTAGATCACAAATACAATTCTGTTTTCTTTAGTATGTTTTTATATCATCTGTCATATGTGGGTAAAATAGTCTTTTAGTCCCCATACTTTCAGAAAGACAGCTATCACAACCAACTTCCAAAGGGAAGCGTTTTGACCTTTTTGAGAGAAATCCCTATATATATATATATATACAGGGTAGGGGACCTGGATTCATCTAAAAGCCAGACACAGGTTAGACAAAAGGGTAAACCCTTCTACTTTTCACACCCTTGGCCCTAAAGTTGCTGCTTCCAGTGCCCCATCCCTTTGTATTCCTCTTGACATATGCCACCTATTTCTTTTGCTTTTCTCCATCCATAATCCTTATTTATGCCAGATTATAGTGCTTCTTTCCTCACTGAAGGGAGGGAACCATTCTCTCCTAATGCCTTATTATTCTGCTGCTTTTCTACCACTCATCTGTCTATATACATTTGATTCATGTCAGAAATATTTTCAACATCCTTTGAGCTATTGTACTGAAATTATTTTTTCTCTGCATACAAATGAAAATGAATATCCCAAAGGTTTTAGCAAAGAACCTGCAGAGGTTTTGTTTGTTTGTTTGTTATTTCCTCTCCCCATTTTGGCCAAGGGCAGGATTCAAATTGATAATAATAAGAGATTAAGTTCAACCGTTGCCATATGACTTCTTGAAGTATGTAAATTGACTTCCAGAAAGAGAAAATGGCAACACTTTATTTTGTCCACAGAGGTAAGCCCAATCACATAGCTATGCCTATGCACTGAACTCCTCTTTTCATGGCTTTCATTTTCACTCTCTATTTTTCAAAGGAGCAGTGACTACCATATGGTGTTTGGGATGAATATTGAAGTGTTGAAGAGCCATAGCTGGATACACAAGAATGAACAAATAACAGATGGATTAATTTTTTTTTTTTTTTTAGGAAATATTGGGGTGGAGGAAAGGGTCACGCAAGACCCCCTGATTCAGGTTGCACCCCATCTGGATTACTTAGTTATCACCCGCTGTAGTCTCCTGCAGCACACCAAATTTTTTGGCAATCTAAGCATATTTTTAGAGGGTTCAGAGAAGCCAGCCTTGCAACAGAAAGGGGTTTTCCCTTCACTGCAGCAGAACTAACACTCTTCTCAGGCTCTCAATGACAGGACGAAGTCCAGAGTTGAATAACCCTGAAATGAAACAGAAACTTCTGTACAGACAAGAAAGCCTGTTTTTATTCCTCCCCTCTGGCAACTCTGAAGAGCTAACCTGTATTGATACTATAACTGATTACTTGCACCCTTCCTGTTGCACTTTTACGTAATTTTTACTACAACCATGCCCTACATTTTAAATACAATGTGGATGCAATAGGAGGACATGGGGGAACGGCAAAAATTATTCGATGCAATCTTCATTCAAATGCCACCTTAGTCACAATTTGCTTAGGACTTTGCTTATTTTTAACATTATTGAGATAGCTATATGGACTAGTCCCTAAGGGAGGGTGAAGGGCAGTGCTTTTTCCACTGGAGAAGAGATACTGAAGAAGGTGAAGGAGCAGGAAGCTGATACATGATGACCAAGAACAACTGAGAAAAAAGGAGTTTCTTTGCTCACTTAGAAACCTTTCTCCATACTGTCTTATTCAATTACAGCAAGGCCTGCTAGTCTCACCTTTTAAGGTCATCTAGTCAAGTCTCCTCCCTTCCTTAATTTCCTTCTTTTTCTTTCTTGCCACTGTTCTACCCAGCCACTAGTAACCAGAAGCACATTCAGTTACGTTCTGGTTCACCTTCGAAGAATATTGACATCACTTAGACAAGGAATTGATGAGAAAAAGAAAAGAAAAAAAAATGAGAGAGAAATAGTTGAATAACTACACTAATGCTAATTCAGAAGATGAAATAAGTCATGTGCGTGTCTTGTTTTAAATGAACAAGCATGGAAAAAATTGCTGAAGTGTTATAGTGGTGGAGATATAAAAGAACACTAGCACATGCGGATGGAAAACTGTGGGAGGTGTATTTAGTAAGTATATGTGTATAGCCTTAAGTAACTTCAAGTAAATGTCCAGATGAAAACTAGGAGTACTACCAAATGTACAGTACAAAGGTCTGGTAAGATGCAGGCGTGAGTACCCTCTAGTGGCTTTCTGGCATTTCGCAGGGTTGGCCCTGAAAAGTGATGAACCATTTCTTCTTTCACACTCTGTAGTGCAGGGCAGCTGCCCATCATTCTTCATTATAGATTTGCCCAGAATCCATGTTTTTATTTGGCAGCTGGATGATAAAATCACACAATAATTCTCGGTGAGTGCCTAATTGCAACTTAAGTGAGTTATATAAACAGATTAAATGAATCCTTCCCTGTATTTATCTTTCATTAGTTAGCATGCACATGCAACCACCCTTAGAAGTTCACTATCCAGTTTAGCTCTGCTGCTACACTGAGCAAAGGTATATTGCTAATACTTGTCTATTGCTAGTAGCTGCACTAGGGGCAGGCTTTGTGAGATCCCAGTGACTTGGGATAATCTACGGTATGTCATTAGGCAGTTTTGGAGAAAGGCTCTGCAGATGGAAAAAAAACAGCCAAATAACTGGAATTATATCTGTAGCTCAGTTTAATGCATGGTTTTAAAATGACCATTATGCAGTTCTTTGTTAGGTCAAAACATTACTGTAAGGGCTAGTAAAATAATAATTCCTCTAGAGATTCTGTGGTTTTAAACAGGCAGGAATAGTAGGGTTACACTGCCATTGGTAGTGACACTGTCCTCCAGTGAATGCTGCGCTACCTGCTGACACCTCTCCCCTAGTACACACAGCAGCCTAGAGCACCTAATGAGCATGAGCACATAAGTCTTGTATATAGCCATGAGTGTATATAGATACACTATAAAATAATTCTTTTTATTTTCTAATATGTCTATTCTGAAATAGACAAGAAAGAACAGAAGTGCCGGTGTTAAAAATAAAAAAAAGTTTACGTTTTTGCTTCTCTTTAGCTCATGCTTTACTCCCCCCCCCCAAAAAAAAACCAAACCAAAAAAAAAAACAAAACAGGAAGATTAAGGCAATAGATTAGGCAGGAAGCCTCCATTTCTAAAAGAAAACATTCCGTGCACTTTTGGCAGATAGTATTAAGTATTTTGTAAAACACAAACTTATGATATATTAATTACTGTGTCCATGGTGTTTTAAAAATATAGAAAAACAGATTTTCTACTGTGATCTTATGAACTTATGAAGACATTGCAGTAACTAGTAGTAAAACCATACCTTGATGCTCTCTACCCTGTGTTGTATGTCTGTATTTTTATCATCAGATACATACTGTGGAATTTGCCCTAAATCAAGCACCTTAAAGTTAGACATCTATGTCTAACCTCAGCCTCTACCTACAGTCAGCAAACAGGAAGAGGCACCTTCATTTATGGCAACAATACACTATTTTTACAGGTTTGGAGGAAATCATAAATAGCTGTTTCTATGTATGAATTCTCACACTACTTAATCTAGGCTGGTATCTATCATTAACAGCACTAACATAGTCACAGAAAAGAAGAGATACCAGGTTATATCCCTCCTGAGAAATCTCCTCTAAGCTCTTAAAGACTGGTATAAAATCTGATTTTTTCAGATTTCATCTCTCCTTCAAACTCTTCTTTTTATATTTGTTGTAAAAAATTTCCTTAATTCTGGTATTCATACAAATGGAAAATCATAATTCTTTTCAGGTCTGCTGGGTTTTAGCTTTGGTTATATTTTGCAGCAGTAAATTCCATAGAATAGATGACCATTAAGTGACAAATTTGTTTTTAAAAAGATCAGCTGCTACATAAATGTACATAAAATATAGAGACAATCTAAAAAGTCATAAAGAAATCCATGACTCATTTGGCAAAAATATTTACAGAGAAAAGAAAAAGTCTTTTTAATAAAAAACATCCTAAGTGTTGAAATCAAATTACTTTTAACATACTGTCTAACTCTATATGAAGTTAAACTAACCAAGTTGTATTGTTGGACTGTGCCCATACCATATAACCAACACCATTTTGATCAATACGTTTTAACTAAAACTCCTACATTATCACACGTGAAAATCCTCCTTTACATAGAATAAAACGTAAATTATAACAACTTTTCACAGTGTCCTTAAAACATCTAACTTAAGAAGAGTCTAATGTTCTTTTTGTCTTTCCAAATAATTTTCCTACTTGTCAAAACTGTGGTGAAGTTAAGTTTCAAATCTGTTATTGGAACAAATTCTTTCCCAGTGTATAGATCTTTGACTTGTAACAAAACATAATTTCAACATACAGTTATAATAAAATCAAGATTTTTACTGTGAAATTCAAAGATTTCAGATGACACAGGCCTTTCCCCTTCCCCGCTCCAAAACCATTTAGCCATATGTGAAAGTTACCTATTTGGACAATTACAGGTTTTAATGTAACAAAATATGGTTTTATATACATAAACACACTTTTTACGTAGATGAAAAAGGGTTGTAGTGCTGTGGATTCCTTATCAAAAAATGAAAGCAATACACATACATATTTCAAGAGGCAGTGGCAATAAAAAATAACTTATTTTAATTCATTCTTACTTTTTAAACAAATTTTCTATAAGAGATGCAAGCCTCTCATTATGCCTGGTTTACCTTTTCATCTTCTACTATGCTTAACACAAGCTTTCTAACAAGCCCCTATGAAACTAGCCTGACTGTTCATCTGACCTGGATAGGCTAATTCCAGCTGAGAGCATGGATCATATTTTAGACTCACTCAACCTGGCCTTTGCTGTGTTAATTATTTTTGGAATTGGAAAAGTTTTTGGCAAGTTTTGCAGGAATTTACAGTTTAGCCTTAGCTCTGTTCTTGATGCATCTAGATTGCTGGATTGCTGGACTGCTTCAATGTCGTAGGCACTTCAACATCACCTTGAGACAGAACAACAGGAACTGAGGTCCTCCTTGTCCTCTACTTTCTCACATGAACAGTCATACTCATTTAATGGATTTCTTGTAGCATCACTGTCAGCAGGATCTGACCAAAGTTTCTCTTGATAGTGGAAAAATTTAAGTGCAAGTCCAAATTTAGAGTTCTGAGAAGAGGTTATCCCCTTCAAAAGAAGTACCAAACATCAGTGAGATTCTTCATGGTGTTTATTTCAAGACAGCAAATAGCTAACATATTCATTAGGTTATTCAGCCTTGAACAACTTTATAATCTATATTTGTTCTGTACTCCTGAGAATGTAACTATTTGAAATAAATGAACTGAGGCATCAGTCATATTGGCCAATGACAGAAACTCCAAGATCTAGAGAATAAGAGAGAATTTGAGTATTGTAATGTGTCTTTATATTGTGCTTTAGTTCAAACGTCAGTTTATCTCTGGGGAGATTTGGATGGAGATCTCATCATTAAAACAGAACGCTTTGGTGAGATCTTAATTTTATTTCTGAACTGGAAGACCTTTGTTTGAGCTTGACTCCGCTTTTTCCACATATCTTGATCTTTTATTTAACGTCTTGGACTGTGAATTTGTCCTTGATCAGCTTTTTGAGCTAGAACATCTTTGAAGTGATCTGGAATGGGACTTAGACTGGCTGTAAAAATGCAATCTATATCCTGACCTGCAAAACAGCTACAGTATTATTGCAGCACTTCTTCAATAAAACAACAGTATTTGCCATTACAGAAATTACATCTTAGACAGCATCCTTGAGCTATCTTCTGCATTCTCTAAACAGTATTCATATTTATTGCTTTCAATTTTGAAATTTATTGCAGTTTTTTAAGTAGCTTGGTCTCATATCAATGTACCACACAACACCATTTTTCATACTGAAGTTTCTCTGCATTCAGACTTCTGGAATCTGACAGCTCTGGATTTGTGCTGCAAAACTAGTCCCATGTGAGATTAAAAAAAAAATCTTGTGAGTAGGTGCTATCATCAGCTGAATAAATATAAGAAAACATTTATGAAATTGTATTACCGCTAAAATCTCCTCAGAATAAATTAGGTTCTGCTACATTTTTGTGAATCTAGGCCTTTGTTCTAAGTAGTATCATAGGAGTTATTTTATATCTTGTATGCAAACTGAATATTCTGTATTAACACAGAATCTGTAGAAGATAAAAGCAAAGGAGACATGTAGCAAATGAAAATTTAAGGCCATCTTAGCTATGAAGCTGAATAAAGCCTCATTAATGATTTAATCCCTTATAATACTGAATGAAATGAAGTGCCTTTTAGGGAACCAAGCTTGCAGTTCCTATTAGCAAAGGTAACATCTATGAGTATTTATTCTGGGAAATATTTTAAAGATACTGAAAGGAGGGATTCGACAAAAACCTGATTAGCATCATTACAACCAGATGTAAATTCCATAAAAGAGGGATTCCTCCAACAGTGGAAAATGTATCAGTACCTACTAATATTTACCTAGAGAATGCAAATACTGTCTAGCATAAGGAGAATGATTTTTCAGAAATGCTGCTGCTTAAGCCCTGTTTTAAGAGAGATTCCAAGACTGGACAGGCTTTATCTCAAGAAGGTGTTAACTTTCCACACTGTGGTTTGTTTTGAGCTATCACTTTTTGGAGTTTTTTGCATGGAATTAGATAGGTCATGCCTGATGCGGACAAGAGTCCCTCTTTATCTTTGAGCAAGATGCATCTGAAGCAACAGAAGGTGAGGCAGCTGTTCTTTGCATAGTTACAGACAATCTGTGGGCAAATACTATTTGGACAATGTTACTAACCCTTGGTCTTAACTGTTCTTATTATCTTCTCCTTATGATGCACCATTGGAAGAGAAAAAGAATTACATAGGGTTTTTTTTTTCTTTTTCTTTCCTAGTTAGAATTCTTCTGGAGACCTCCAGGTTTCTTTTTATTCTTCTTCTTGTCCTAAATATGGTTGAAAGAAGCTCTAGGAGCTCCCATCTTTCTTGGGATGTTAACCAGTCCTGGTTGTAACGGTGTACAAAGGAGTCAGGGGTGATGGCAATGCAGAAGCAGAATATCAGATTGCCAGAGAGCCAATGCTGAGTAAAATGTCGTGTTCTGCTAAGTGTTGGAATATTTTCTGAGGCAGGGAAGAGGGAGAAGGAAATAGGGACACCAATTTTTGGCTGAATATCAAGAGATGGCTAGAGGGTGCTGATTTTTTTAGATTTCTTTGTAGAAGACTAGACTGTATAGTGACCTTGTTATCTCTCAAGAAAGTAGGCAGCTGAAGGCTGCTCACCTACAGTAAGAACTTTCTGCCTTTGCTAGTCTGTGAAGAAAATACATCACAAACTGAACTGGGATACAATGTAAATCTCAAAGATATTCGCATGGTCATTTATCTCATGAATTAGAGCCAATCAAGATGTGAACCCTGCAGGATTTGAGCCATAACATAATGCTGAGGATAACTGGGTGAATATCCTGACAATCCCATATAATTAATGTAAGAAACTGAAGAAAAAAAAAAAAGAAAAAAAAAGCATTGACTGTCCTGGGAGCATGATTTCAGCAGAGCTGTGTGCATTCTGCAGTGACAGTGCAGGAACTGGGATGGCTGCAGGTGGAGAACAGCAGGAGTGGCTCTATACAGACAGTGGCAGAAACATCCTTCTAGCCAAAGAGCTAGATATAGTTCTTCTATGGAGTTTCATGGTTGGATACCAGATGTACCAAATGCCTTAAGTCTGAATGCAAAAAAACCTCAAAGATGCCTCTTCTAAGAGTGTCTGAAATTTCCCAAGTCTTATTTTATCAGAGGTTATATGCTGAGATTTAGGCAGCTTAGGAAAAATGTGACTGAGCTAAAATACCAGTGGTGCAAAACAACTCTCAGCATCATCAATCTCTGCAAGGATGACCACCTAAATCAATGGATATTAGTGCAGCCCTTCACTGCTCATCCTGTTCTGCTCTTACTCATTTTAAATTATATACTAAATCACTTCAAATGATAACAAGTTCAACATTTTATCAGAAAAATATACATTACAGTCTCTAACAGGTGATTGCTCAGATCTAAGTTCATATCCTAATTGACGCTGGCATCTACGACACTCAAAACTGTTCATTTGATTAATGAAGCATGACAGTAGATCTATTACTACATCTAAATGATCACATGAGTAAATATGTCCTGCCATTCACAGATCTGAGACCACAACCAAAATATGTAATTTAAAACTTTATTCGGCACATATTCAGCCCTCAAATGGCACATGATATTGAGAAAAAAGACTCACAGAATATATTAAAATAATCATAAATCATAAAAATAAACCCAAAATTTAGTTATTTCAGGTATTAAAAAAAAGTGGCAGTGAATACTGGTTCTGTGCCAAACCAAAAGAGCTGAGCCCATCTTCTTTCACTGTCTGCCTCCTTCCCATCACATGTCCCTCACACTGGGACATACACCACATGTCCAGGTCTGTCTCCCACTCTCCTGAACCAGGCCCTGCCACATCTGCCCACCTATCTACCCCAATCCTCCAGCCGACAAGCTGTAACTGTCTCTATGCAAACACTTCCCCCCCAAATCAGGCCTGTCGCCACACACATACTCACAGGTAGCACACAGGTAGCAGGTCCTATCTGCATGTAGGTGTTACCCAACCAGTGAATAAGGACACCCATCCAAGCAGGTGCTTGTATAGTGTAATTAAGTTTCTCCACATGTAGTCAGGAGCTGCCTCCATAGACCTCTTGAAAACAGCTCATCTACCATGCTTTGGGGAATCCTCTAAATGAAGACAGCCATTTTTACAAAAAATAATGAATTTTTTTGCCAAGTAATTGGGGGTTGTGGGAATCACTTTAAAAATGTACCAAAATCATAATACTGTTTTTCTGAATCTGTCTGAAGAAAAATTCATTCAACTTTTATCCATTTAAGCTTAACAGGGGTCTGGATCTCCTCTCCAGACAGCGAGACATCTGGAATACCCAAGAAAGGGTATTCAAAGGCACTTCTGAAAGAAAGTAAGTGCAAAAAATGCATAGCACATGTATTTAATCTCAGAAAATGTCACCATAAAGCCTAAGGCCTGACTCTGTAGACACTTTCACACATGCTTATTTTTTCTCCTAGTGAGTGGGCTTACTGATATGACAAATCACAGTAACAAAAAAAAGCACATATCAAACATGTCTGCACACTCAGCCTTACTGAAGATCCATGTGTGCTTGTTAACCATGGAGTTAGGACTAATTTCTTCATAAACTGTATGTGCACCTTCATCATTTTCATTGCCCCAAAGAAGGAGCTATAGTTTGGATCCCACAAGGGGCATGAGGGAAACAAACATCATTGGCAGTAACTGCATGGACTGGGGCAAGATCTGCCCTGTGAGAAAGGTGTTTTTCCTCCACCATCATCTCGAAGTGGTACACACTCACGCGCACAGCACAGAAAGGACTGTCCATGCAACACTTCAAGGCAGGAGGAAACATGTCAGGTGTTGCAGGCCCACTGCCACATGTATTTGTGAACTCTTCATGATTTCTACCCCTCCGTGGCCAGGGAGAGGGCAGCAGCACTGCCACCACGGGTGGGCCATGAGGATTCATGCCCTGCCTGATGGGAAGGTCCATGCGCCGGGGAGCCACAGCAGCAGTGCTGCTGTGGCTCCCCGGCATGGTAGCTGATGGTCAGATGTCTGTGGTAAGGGAAGGAGAAGACAGAGGGGTAATAGCCACTTAGAAAATGAGCCATACATTTTGAGAAAATCTACTTATGATCTATGAGTTACTCTAGGAAATTATTTTCCATTAGTGTTGGCACAGGTGCAAGGCCTCCTTCCCCTTCAAGGCAGGCGTGTGGCTCCAAGATGGGACAGCTGAAATGTTTTTGTGGATACTGAATACCCCAGCTACGAGAAGAGCTCTGTGTCTATTAGTTGGTCTTCATCCACAATATATGTGGAATGTTTGTGGGTTCAGAAATTACTTTGGATACTCAAGAAAAATCACTTTGCTAAGGCTCTCCATAATTAAGTCTAATGCAAATAGTAGTTCCAAATACCTAATCATAGGATAATTCAAGTGGGAAGGGACCTCAGGAGGTCTCCAGGCCAACCTCCTGCTCACAGCAGGGTCAGCTATGGGGTCAAACCAGGTAACTTCAGACTAAATCTGATCGTCTGATATGGAGCGCAGCAAGGGGTTGGATGACTGAGTTCCTTTAACCTCTTCCTGTCATGTATTTCTCCCTGTCAGAGTTTTAAAATGTTCCCATACTCTTAACGGTTTGTAAAAAGTTTTCAGACCCTTGTTTCATTCCTGATATTTGACCTCAATCTGTCACTTTTATCTGCATGTCAAGCTAAAAATGTCTGAAAGGTATACATTGTTTAAGAATGAGCAGGAAGGATTAAAGATCATGATGGATCTTGTGTAAAGTGTTTTAATTATACCCTATGCAATTATCATCTAAATATAAATGGATATTTAGCCTATTGTCCCTTCAGGGTGTTTGTTCCAGTGTGGGAGAAAGCAAATCCTTATGATACACACAAGCAGCCAAGTATATACACCGTAGTCATAACTGAATGCCAAATAAATCTGGCTAGGACAAGGGAACCTTGTTTAAATCTGTCTGTACAGATTTGAGCTGTAAAAGTTTGAACAGATGAGAGAAAATAAGTGATCCATACTGAATAATTACTTTCTTATATTGTTCTTACAAACAGGACACTCAGCAGGCTTCAGATAACTTGTTCCATTTGCCAGCTGTCAAATAGTAGCTTTGCATTAGTTGTCCATAAAATCAAGCAAATACATGCTAGTACTGTGAATTTCACAGCTGTGTTACTCAACAAGCAGAGCCCAGTAAAGTACTAAGGTACCTGTACATTCTATTTCACAGTTTTAAATTTTATCAAAGTTTAATTTTGCTTTATACATATGGAAATCTGGAAGGATTTGTATGCACTTTGTTTAGGGAAAGCTATGGGAAAGGTCAGATACCATAGTTAAAATAGGTGGAATTTACAAAGACTATTGGTATGGGGGGAGAGTGAGGACATTGATATTATAGGAATAAACAAATTTAGAGATTAACCCATTAAAATTAGCAGTAGTACTAATAGATGGTATGTACCCTAAAGCAACTATAAGAGGTGAATGGAAAAATCTGGCATTTTTATATGTATGCTGCTTGTGAAAGTACTAGATAATTTTTTTTTCTTTGGATAATGAAATCCTTCACTTCTTGTTAAGGATCTATTAAAAGTAAAAAGTGATATTGTAGAATCCCTGTACCAATCTGACTCCAGAAAACACATTGGTAGGGTTGGAAAATTAACTTTGCTCTTTTGACTCACTCAGACCTTGGACTTCCCGCCAACCTGCAAAGTAATCATGGTAGAGAGTCTTATGAGACACCTACGGAACCATATTAATATTACCAGCACATATTGCATAGGCGACAGGACAGCCAACACATACTAATGATGTTCCCACTGCCAATCAGCTGGCAACGTAGAGATACTCCATTGTCAGTGCCTGAGCACCACAGTCGCCTCAGCTTCCCCACACAGGCACTCGGTGCCAGAGCAACTTTAGCCTCTCTTTTTCCTGCCAAAGTAGGTCACTTTATGCCATCTGTTGACACTGAAGAGCCGCTGAATATTCTAGATTCCCTATGGTATCCTGCAGTTTAATATATATATTTTTTTCTTTAATTCCCTTTTGCTCTATCTAGCTATTGCACTAATTGGTAGTGTTCATTTGGATAATGATTTTTAGGAATTGAGTGCAGGTCATAAAGCTATACAACAGGGTTGAGTACCATTCAGTGGGGAGAGAATACAACAAGAAAGCCTGATTTTTTTGCTGATGGTGAATCCTGGGCAAGCAGTGCTATTCAGTGAAGTACTCTTGTCCTTCTACTTTCTTCTTCTCCAATAGCCCTGTCGAAGGCCAAGGGAAGTAATCAGGCCCAGATAGCTATATAGTGGGATCTGTCAGGCTCCAGAAACAATTGCTTTTCTCATTATCTGATAGTGAGTGTGTGAAATAAGGAATGTTTCATATCGACTGTTGTGTCTCTAGCTTCCTTTCACAGCACCCTAGGCTCTCTCCCATGTGTCTGTCCAGTGTGGATTACCCCCACACTGCAAGGATGATTTCTTTTTAATAGTACTCTTGATTTGAAGTTATCCACAGACAGATTTCTGGAAAGGCTCCTCTCTGCGTGGGTGGATAGGGGATACATCACTGGCACCACACACAAGTCCTAACCAGTACCTTGCAGACAGCTCTGGTGCGTGACAAAATAAGTGGGATTGATAAGGAATGGGGGGGGGGGGGGGGGAGGGCACATGCATGTAATACAAAACATACATAAAACATACTACAGAGCATTTGAATACCTGTTGGTGTATAAACATTGTGCATGAGAATGTGGGAAAGGAACATTTTAATTATAGGAACTGGGCTCTGGCCATCTTGCTACAAATGATTTGCTGCTGTGTAATACATAAACATCTTCCACCTGTTAATGTTGAGTCATCTCTGTCTCCTGTTTTATGACAAGATTAGGGACAGTAAAAGGAGAGTCAGACCTCTAAAAAGTATAAATGCACAGGCCAGATCTGAGATTTGTAATAAACCGTGGCAAGGTAATAAGGTTATGTAGTACATGAAGAAACTGCAACTCAGTCTCCAGGATGTGTTTAAAAACAAAAGAAATAGGTTAAGGGTAGGGAATAATTAACAGGCTCGAGTAACTAAAGGTCAAACTCTCTTGGACTAGAAACAATTAGAACTCATTATCTAAATCTACCAGATGTCATAATGCAATGCATGACTTCATCTAGAAACCATTCGCACTGACAGCTGAAACCAATACGGATTGGCTTATTATTGACTTATTTAAGTTTGTGATATCACGTAAATTAAGTAAACACTGAAAAAGTGTTGTGTGTTATAATGGTTATTGCCAGCATAAGAGTTATTTGGCTTTCTAGGTTCCCACTGTGAACAGATAAAGCTTGGTTATGCAAATATTTATTTTTAAATGAATCGTTTAACCAAATAATCTTTATTAATGAATGCCCACTAAGCTTGTTGTGTATGTATTTGCGTGATTGGTAGCAAATCTGTTCAGTAACAGGAGCAAAAATAATGACTCTATTTTCATGTAATCTCCCAAGGTATTATGGAAAATGTCAACTCTTAATACAAGTATTTTTATGATTATACAATCTATCATACCTCAGGTTTAAAAAACTAATAACAAAAAAGCTTTGGGGGTAAAAGGGTTTTACAATTAGACACAGTAAGCTGCTGGTTTTCTGTTTCAATAACCCCTTAGTACCACTAAATCCTCAATTAAGTACTTAATAGTAATACTGTGATGCCTAACAGAAATAATCAATTTTTCTGTGGATTGTATCATATTTCAATGTATCATATCACAATTTTGCTGTTTATCTGCAAAACAGTAGACTAATATGAGATAAACTAGAGGATTTCACATACAATTTTGATAATACCTGAGATAAAAATCTCCATCTGTATTTAAATTGAAATTAAAAAATAGAAAATTGTATGTCAAATTGTTCTGACTGAGCAATCATTTTCTCTTTTTTTTAAACCCATATATAGATACTTCCTATGAACAAACAGCTGTAATACTTCCAAGAGTCAATGGATCAAATACAAAAATCTGTAAGAGCTGCAAAATAATTTTTTCTACAAAGGACTAAAAGTGCTGGGGCCTGACTGCTGTTCTGTTCGAATCAGTAGCAGAATTTGACTTAATTTCCAACAGAAAAGGACCTCATTGTAAATAACTGGTGGCATACATATGTTAATAAAGGGGTATTTTAACATCAGCAAAGATCAGACCTTTCTTCACTACTTCAAAAAGTTCAGCACAGTCTAGAATTCATTTTTCGCTTACATTTGCATTGTCAGAAATATTAAAAATATGATTAACAACCTTTAAAATTCACAGAGGAGAAGAAAGAAAAGCAAATAAATGTGTGGAGATGTGTTTAACTTTTATTTTCTTTTTAGCTGTATAGAGATTTAACAGGGAAAACACTTGGTCTCGTGGAGATTGAATTAACAGTCTCTTGTACAGGAAGTGAGGGGAAGTTAATGAAGAAGCGGAAATGCCTGCAATTTTTGACCATTTTCGCCACCATCAGTCTGTTTTCTGTGTGATAGCCCACTGCGTTGTCCACAACACAAATGATCTCAGAGTAAGCAGGTGAATTTACAGCAGGAAAGTCAGTAGTAATTGTTCATGCGCATGCTCCTATCCTTCTTTAGGGTGAAGTTTGTTTCTCAGACTGTCGTTCATGTTACAGACGATTTGGCAGCAATACATACTCAAGCCATTTGGATGTTACGATCACTTGTTCCTTCCCCTCTGGACTGTTTGCATTTATAGAACAATTAATGACTCATGTTACGAAATGAATCACTAAATTTATCTGGCTTTAGAAAAGCAAAATCAGCCTTTTGCAGGTAGAGAGAAAACAGACATCTAAGAAATAATCAAATAACAAAGCTCCTAATATAACAAATAAAGGGGTGTAGAGTCAGTAATGGAACTGTTTTAGCATCAAGGGTCTTGATAGGACATACATATGTGAACAGGCTGTTTTGTTCACAAACCTTTTCAAGTTTTGACAATATGAGCATAATAACGCTGCTACTACAGAAAGGATATAAATGTAACACCTGACCTATAGAATAATATGAAATACCTGACCATATTATAGGTTAAAATAGATACGTAAATTTAAGAATGAAGAAACAAAATGGTATGTTTGAAGCAGGATTTTTTATTGGAGGAGAAGAAGGGTTCAAGGTGGTTTTCTCCAAGGTAAAATCTCTGACATTTGCCATTTTTCTTGCTTTTACAAAGCTAAAGAAGTTTGAATATGGAAGAGGGAACAAGCAGTCAGTAAGTTTTGCATGATAAGAGTACTGGATATCAATGATACCAGAGATTTAATTCTCTCCTTGTTTACATTCTGCTGTGCAAAACTTGTAGAGCCCAAAATAGCTGGAAAGTTTTATGTAACTCTTCAGAGAGAAAAAACAAAGAAAGAAATATGAGTTTATCTGGCCCTGTCTGTTTAACAGCTACCTGCCCAAATCGGCAATACTTAACTCAGCCAATTTTTGAACTGTTCTTGAAGTTTACTGATGTTTCTTGTTAAAAAAATCACACTCCAGATGGAAAAGAAAAATAGCAAAAATACAGAATACAACTAAGTACTGTCTGCATTCTTGCAGCTTTGAGAGTGCAAGTGAAAATCTGCACCAGATACAAAAGCACTGTTTCGTTAATCCAGTTTAAAACTCTTAAAGCTTAAACCTGGGTCTTTGTGGTAAATGGTGCGTGAAAGCGAGTGTTTTGAAGATAACTGTGTTGGTTTAAAATATTACTGCCTCTCTCCCAGAGGTATCACCCACACAGCAGAGTCATCAGAATGAAATCACAGATATTTCTAAGCTGCTTCAGGGTAAAGTCCAGTGATTTGAAGCATAAAATGACAATGGAGGCTAGCTTAAGATAAGCTGTTGGACTTTGCACTGAAACAGCTCAGAAACATTTGTGTTTTTCTTTCTGCCACCAGAACTAGGGCAGGTATCTTAAATAGCCAAAGCTGTCTTCTAAACGAATGTATCTGAGCATGGCTTTTAATTTGTCTTTTTGCATACAGGTTCACAGTCTTTGGATAAATGCTGAGGTCTTAACCATTGAGTCAAAGAGCTAATGCACAGATGCCTGGGAAAGGAAGATGGAAAAGGTCCTGAGGAATAAAAAAGGTCTGTGAGGAATTTCAGAGTTAATTCCAAGTTCTGTACAAGATGAAACCAAATCCGAGGGAAACATTAAGTTCATGTTTTCTAACTGAGTCTGGTTAGGACAATGAAAATTTGACTACACTATGATCAACTCTTAAGTGGTGGGAATGGTTTGGCTATAGAGAGAAGGCTTTGCTTTTCTGAATGCACCAATCCTGTATTTCTTTTCCTTTCAAAAGCAATGTGTCATACAAAATGGCTGCCTTGATCCATTAACAGTTAAATAAGACAATACACTTTGGCAATTCAAGGCATTTCTCAAGATCTTTAAAATTCTTCTGCTATACTGTAATTTTGACATTTTTGATCTGACCAAAGATCCTCTTATCATGCTTTCTTTTTAAACATATGATCCACTTTTATAAATTTTATGTCTTGATGAGTACTTTGTAATATAAAACTATTTGTAAAGCAGACTGGAGTGTTATTTTAGGCAAGTCAGTGTATTGTTCCTATACACAGCACCAGCTTACTTTTTTGTTTTTAATCCTTACTGTGCTATTATTTTTAAAGATTTGGATTTTGGCTTGAAATCCAGGCCACCTTGAATTTAATAGCAAAACTTTCACTGAGTTCAGTCAGATCTGGATTTCAATCTAAATGCCTAATGTTGCTAATGTGGGATGTGGTAAACTTGGTCATCAAGTTTTTTATGGCCACAACAGATGTTCCTTCTTTTAGACCAATGAAAAGCTACTGAACCTCATCCACCCTCTAAAACAAAAATACAAGCATTTGTTTACAGCTTGATTCCAGGAATATGAATTGAACTAGCAACTGCAAAGTTCGTTCTTGCATAATTACAAACAAATATAGGCATGATTACCTGCTTTTCCCAAAGAACCATGATGATATCTAGACTGTATTTCCTCTATATATTAATAGTATATTTAAAAGCCTAATACTGCATTATAATGTGTGTAGCACAATAGAAATATCAGCATAGTATTTTAATCTTTTTTTAAAAAAAAATACATCAACATATTTTTGTTTCTTATGCCTAGTAGAACACAACAACATGCTTTGGATTTATATATTTTGCATTTTGTAGATTTATTATTTAGATAGACTATAAAATAACATTCTCATCATCATAAACCAAGGCATAATTTGTAGAAACTGAAAATAGTAAATATAAATGTTTTCTTCCTACTGGTGCCATTTAGCAAATACATTCAATGAATTTTTAAACATGCCTAAAACACTGAAAGGCTGGTGCAAGCCTGCTAGACACAGATAAAATAGGAGAAAAACGTGAACTTTTCTAATATTAGGAGCAAAAAAATTATTGCTTGACTTGATAAGTACATCACACCTCTAGTACTGTAAATATCCAATAGTTTTTCCACATAAAAAATTAACACATGCTGAGGAAGAGTGACAATAGGAAGGCAAAGGCCTTAACAAATAAAAGCCTCATTTAAACTAATTTCCATTCAGCCAAGCTTGTGAGCTCAAAATATTTCATGACAAGATTTTTGCAGCAGATTGAAGGTGCAGGCATTAGCACATATACATTGCTGATGGATAAAAATATTTTACACCTTTTCACCTATCTTTCCTAAATTGATCTGATTTCAAGAGTCATATTAGTGAGGTGGATTGAGAACTGGCTGAATGGCAGAGCTGAGGGTTGTGATCAGTGGCACAGTCTAGTTGGAGGCCTGTAGCTAGTGGTGGCCCCAGGGGTCAGTACTGGGTCCAATCTTGTTCAACTTCTTCATCAATGACCTGGATGAAGGGACAGAGTGCAAGTTTGCTGATGATACAAATCTGGGAGGAATGACTGATACCCCAGAAGGCTGTGCTGCCATTCAGAGGGACCTCAACAGGCTGGAGAGATGGGCAGAGAGGAACCTCATGAAGTTCAATAAAGACAAGTGCAGAATCCTTCACCTAGGGAGGAATAACCCCCTGCACCAGTACAGGTTGGGGGTTGACCTGTTGGAAAGCAGCTCTGTGGAGAAGGACCTGAAAGTGCTGGTGGACAGCAAGCTGACCATGAGCCAGCAACGTGCCCTTGTGGCCAAGAAGGCCAATGGTACCTGGGGTGCATCAGGAAGAGTGTTGCCAGCAGGTCGAGGGAGGTGATCCTCCCCCTCTACTCAGCCCTGGGGAGGCCACATCTGCAGTACTGCGTCCAGTTCTGGGCTCCCCAGTACAAGAGGGATGTGGCACTACTGGAGCAAGTCCAGTGAAGGGCTACAAAGATGATTAGGGGACTGGAGCATCTCTCTTATGAGGAAAGACTGAGAGAGCTGGGCCTGTTTAGCCTAGAGAAGAGAAGGCTGAGAGGAGATCTTATCAACGTGTACAAGTATCTGAAGGGAGGGTGTCGAGAGGATGGAGCCAGACTCTTTTCAGTGGTGCCCAGTGATAGGACAAGAGACAACAGGCACAAACTGAAACACAGGCAGTTCCATCTGAACATGAGGAAAAAATTCTTCACTGTGAGGGTGACAGAGCACTGGAACAGGTTGCCCAGAGAGGTTGTGGAGTCTCCTTCTCTGGAGATATTCAAAACGCGCCTGGATGCAATCCTGTGCAATGTGCTCTAGGTGATCCTGCTTGAGCAGAGGGGTTGGACTAGATGATCTCCAGAGGTCCCTTCCAACCTCGACCATTCTGTGATCACTGTTCTTATTGCTACAGAGGAAAAAAAATCTTGTGACCTTAAGCAGTTCCTTTGCTTTGCTCACAGCCAAGACCCCTTCTCTGCTTTGACAATATGCTACAAATGCAAATGTCTTTAGTTTCTCTTCCTCCAGATAGTCTAGAGAGTGATGTTCCCAGTAGCTCTGCCAGGATTTAGAGTGTGGTTCCACCAGACAGGTTGAGCTGACTTAACAGTTTGCTGCTTCCAAAGAGGTAATCTCACTACAGTTTCCTTGCTGCCAATCATAGCAGCGAGTTCTCCCCCAACCTCAGCACTTATTGGACCTTCACCTGAGCAAATTTAACTCACTAAAACAGCAGGAAATTACCTGTCTTTGGGGTGAATTATTTTTCTGCCATTTTAGTGGACTACATTGACTCAGATAGAGGTCCAACAAATACCAAAGGCAGCATAGCATTTGGAAGGAGTGTTTGTCTGGGAGAGAGAAAATCATGGTAGAATTGGGGAAGACCCATTTGGAAGCAGTGAGCTATTATGTGTCTTGTGAAACCATATCCAGCTGAAAGATATCCACTTTCTTTTCTGAGTTGTTTTTTACTGACTTAATTAGCTCATTGAAGATCAGATGTTTGCCAGACCCACACAAGAGAAACAGCAGGAGTTCATTCCTAGGACTGAAGAGGTGTGGAGGGAGGCTGTCCCCTTTCAGTAACAGTCCCTCTCAAGGAACTGCACTCTCAGAAACACTCTTCTTTGCCCTTTTGTGTACTGTGGTCCTTGTAAAAAAAGAATAGTTTTTTTCTGGTAGTGGTGTGGTTTCCCTACTTTGAAGAATAGTCAAGTCCCTTCTTTGATTAATTGCTATGATGTGCAGATGCAGGCACATTTTATTTAAATTGCCTGTTGTATTCTTTGGATTTGTCCTTTGAATGTTTTCTGTCATCGCCTACCATTATTAACTGACATGCTGTGAAGGCAGTTTAACAGCCTGATATGCTTAAGATGCATCTGCAAAGAGTGTCTCTAGATCAGTATCGTATGTCAATTTATTGATGTGTCCTTGAAAAGTGAGCTCTTGTATTAAAAACCTACCATTAGTACTAAGTATATAATGGGAAAGACCTGAAATAAGGGGAAAAAGTGGGAGTAGGGCTCCATTCTCAGCAAGAGTTGCAAAAAAGCTGCTCGTTTTTATTTTTTCTTTGTGGGAACAGTGGCTTCCAGCTCCCATTGAGCTCCTGCAGGTGAAAGAGCCATTGCTCTACAAGGGCCAGAGCAGAATTCCTTCCCCTACCAAGCTGGATTCCTGCTGGAAGCCATGGGTGAATTTGACTGTTATGTCTGAGGACACAAGGGCATCTCATCCTAGTGGTCAGTTCTAGGATGCATGAAATGTCAAGTTGCTGACGGACAGTTTGGAAGGCAGGGGCCACACATCTTCCACTTATGCTTTGGTATTCTGCCTCTCTCAAGCTCAGAACTCAGTGGAAGCCAAAATCCTTTGCTAGATACTGCTGGTTGGCTGCACCCACAACTTGCAAAACCCTCCAGCTCCTTCTGGTACTTCAGTGCAGGTGGCCTCACACGTGCAAGGCAGTTGCACAAAAGGCAGTGCAAACCATTTGCCTAAGAAAATAGCCACTTGGTGCTGTTCCATACAGAGTAGCTGCTGAAGGACTTACTGCTTTGCCCAGCCTCACTTTGAACACTATCTTTGAGAGGCTGAGGCATACAGGAAGGCCACTGAGAGTCCTTGTATTTCTAAGGGATAGTCCATAGCCCTCTTTACTCCAACCTGATTATTTAGGAAATGCTAATGACGAGAAAATCAGCAACTGACCATGCTTTTTCTTTGTGAAACAAGGAAAACAAGTAGGGAAATATTACATAGTGATTTTTCCTCATTTACATGAGATAAATAAAAGAACGTCCTTTCTTTTGCCTACTCTATCCTGTACTGAACACCTCACACTTTTGCATCAGGAAAAAGAGATTCCACATCTCAAAGGGTCATTGTAAAAGATAAGCATTGCCAACATGGACACCTGCTGAATGTGTCATATTACTTAGATTCAGCATTTGTTAAAGTCTAACACATACACCACTGTAAAATATTGTAGCCAGAAAGATCAGTTACATACAGAAGGAAAATTGGGACCTGGCACAAATAGGCACACAATACTAACAACAGAAAATTACATTGCACATGGAGAATATAAATTATCTGGGATTGTGAAGTGGAATGTGTCAAAATAACATACACATTGTTATGTTATCTGATGTTATCACGAATAACAGCGGGTACTATCAGTTTTCAAATATACAGTTTGGAACTGTCAGGCTGACATAAACTGTGTAATGTTTAATTTTTAAAAATTATCAGAATTCTTGCTGATTCACATTTCACAAGTTCTCATAACAGACAAAGAGAATTTTAAGTACATTCTAAAAGTTAATTGCAAACGATTAAGACTGTGATCACGAGTAAGTTAACCTTGTGACAGTTTGAGATGTCTCAGTTTAAAAATAAAAAAAGCTGTAAGCAGATGACATAATCCTTAAAAGTAATTTAGCTGCTCCCCACAAGCAGTAAATTTTCCTAAGATGAGCCAGAGCTAAGTTTGTCTCATTTTCAGATGCCTGCATTCCTGTGCACACCCTGCTTTTCTTCAGCCCTTCAAATGGGCAGCCTGTTTGTCCGGAGGCAGCTGCCACAGTGCAATTTGCTGCATGTTCAAGCCTCGCCATTCCTGTGCCCACTAGCTCAGACTCAGCTGTGGCTCAGCACCTCAACATCCTAGGCTGAGGTGCCAAGGCAGCTAAAGCTGGTCCTAGACTGGATCCAGTCTTTGTACTGTCACAGTCACCCTGGCCATGCATTGGCCTCTCCTCTGCCCTGCACAGCACTGACCCTGCTCTCATCTGACCCTCTGTGGGGCTATTTCAGCACAATGACCCAGAAGAAAACTAACTCAGCCAAAAAGGAGTCTTCAATTCGCAAATCACAGGCTGTATCATGAAGGGAGATCTCTGCATCAAATGCAAAGGGAATAGACAGGGCAAAAAATACGAGAGGTAGGAATAAGAAGGAAAAGTAAAAGAACACACTTTGAAAGCTGGAAAGAAAATAGGATTTAGAGAGACTGGGATAGGAAACAAGGGGAGAGGAGACCTGTGATGCCTGCACAGCAAACCAACAGACCAGGAAAGCATGAGTAGGGAAAACTGGGATTGTCTTCAGCAAAGAGACTGAAACAGCTGGGAAGGCGAGACTGGTGCCTAGTGGAGGTTGTGGAGTCTCCATCCTTGGAGATATTCAAAAGCCATCTGGACCGGAGGGCAACCTGCTCTAAGTGACCCTGCTTGAGCAGGGGGGTTGGACTGGATGATTTCCAGAGGTTCTTTCCAACCTCAACCGTTCTGTGATTCTGTGAGTTTGTGAGGTAGGAACTGCAGCTAGAAAGAGTACTGGAGTCTAGGGGTAGTAAGGCAGTAGGCCAGAGGAAGAAACAGGACAGAAGAATTAGGATGCATTAGGTGAGAAGAGTAGGATTGGAAGCTCTGACTTGGAGCCTGGAGAGGTACTGTACTACTTTTGGGGCGATGCTGGAGAGTGAAGACTAGAACTGGCTGGCTGTGGAGAGTGGAGCTATAACAAGCACACAGGGATGGGACAAAGACAGACTGGGAGGGCATTGGGAGAAGAAGGTCATGGCTGGGGAAGGAGGGGGTGAATGAATTTGTGCTCCCAGGAGGACACACCTCTTTTGAGCTGAAATGGAGCCTGAGAGTCCTGATCTGACTCTTTACCTTTTCCCCACTGTCAGCAAATATCTATGAAACCTAATGCAGTGTTCCCCCTCTTGTACTATTCCATTTGGAAAATTATGATCTGCTATGTTGCTATTGCTTTGTTACATCAAATGGATGAGGACTATGCAGTAGATTTTAAAGAGTTCAATTCTGCTGAAGAATCACGTGCATGTCACTTAAATGTCACATCACAGAATTTTTATTTTTCCAGTTTACAGTTTTTAAAACTACTGAAAGCACCCGCCTATAAGTGCAGAACCATTGATCAGGTATATAAATTTATACAGTGTACACAATTCTGTTCAAAATCTGTTCTAAGGGTACAGCAGGGCTGAGAAGGACCCTGCATTTTTTTTGAAGAAATTTGAAGCTATGTAGTGAACAGCAGTGCCTCAAGGAACTGTGTACTCAGAAAGCAAAAAAAAAAAAGTGCTTTTTTCCCCCTCATTAAAACTTGAAGTAGGAGCCAGCTCTTTCCAGACATGGGCATGGGCATACCCTTCTCAGAACAGCAACTCAGCAACACAGAAACAAATGACCACAAAAACAACTGAGTTTGATCGATGTCTAGAATGACTGTTTTCAAAGAATGCTGCCACTAGATTCGGGAACACACAGTCCCTGCTCCAAACATTTTCCAGTCCTAGAAATCACTTAGCAAACAGGCCTGCATTATGCTACCCCTTGGCTGAGTATGTGTACACTCTGCTACTGATAAATGCTAATTCAGTGTAGTGATAGGGTAGCAGAAAGTTTAGCTTATGTTTTTGACTGGAGGACTTCATCTTACTTTGTACTGTAGTATTTGTGAGTGAAGGGACAAAAATAACCACAACCATGACACTTGCTGGAATCTGTTACAAGAGGAAAAACAACTCATGACAAATATTTGTGTAAGGTACATGAGAGACTTAATTCTGGAATGACCGAGGATATGTAAGGTTTGGGTGTCACTAGACAAAGGAACTCCCCTTTCTTCTGGAGAGAAGGGAAACCTCCAATTCAGGACATCAAAGCACTCCTAAAACAACAGAGAAGTTGTGGAGAAAGAGTACAGTGGATAAACCATGATTAGAACAAACAAACACTAAATTTCTGGTAATTCAATGAATACAGGAAAAACATCAGATATTGTCTTTTGGTTTGTGTTGACTTCACCCTTTTTCAGGTACAGATTAGACAGGCAAGGTCCCTGCTCTCTGACTTGTATCTAATATTAGCTCACGATGAGCTAATATTCAAGACCATTCTAACTACTGATAGAGCATAGTTAGTGATATGTGCATGATCGTCAGGATTTCATTAGGAAAGTCAGCAAAGCCAAGACTACTACTGTCTGGCATTTTACAAGAGCAATGCATGTACACGTGCCATGCAGCATGGGCCATACAGACGATTAGCCAACATGCTTTGCATTCAGTGCTGTGGACTGCACTGGGTTTATCACGCATAAGCAAAGCACCCATTCTGCATGTTGCTGTTGATTCAGGCGTGCACCTGTGCATTGCATGGGTCCCCAGCGTGCAGCGTGCAGCTTCCTTTGAGGAAGAGTTAGGTCCAGCACATACACAGTGGGGTTAGTGCAGTAATGTGATGCAGCGCATCTGGAGCTACCACTGCCCAGGCAGCTGCACTGCACTGAAACCCCGACTGATTTGGGGTCTGGAAATCCCCAAGAAAGGTAAAGGAAAAAAACTAATCCGGACAGGCAAGACTTCTAGTTGAAAAAATAAAGGAAATTAATCTGGGAAAACAAGGTATTAATTTTCAAGCACTGCAGAGTTATGACTAATCTTAAGCTTGAATGCAATCTCTTTGGGAAATGGTGCACAGAGAGTAGCTGAAAATAGTAGAAACGAGCCTGTTTTGATGGAAAATGTATAACCTGCTGAAAATGAAAACCTGGTGCCTGACAAAGGTGTGTGAGCACGGCACATGCTGAATCAGCAGCACGTTATAACAGTAAAAAGTCTAAAGTGAGACCTGCAGTAAGCCCATACATTTAACACAGGTTAAATCAGGTCTCGTGCTGGGTAGAGGGTGAGGACTCAAGCAGAACTCCTCTTGGCACTACCCATAAAGCCCAACAAGGCAACCCCCATCGCCCACGGCATCGAAACCGCCAGAAACAACCCCCGACATAACGAACGCAGTCCCGGCAAGGGGGGGGAGGGAAGGGGAGCCCCCCCCGCCCCTCCCCGCCCCTCCCCGCGCTGCGTGCACTGGGATGGGTAGTTCTGGCCGGGCGCCACCTATAGGCCGTGCCGGGGAGAAGAACTACATCTCCCAGCGTACCCCGCGGCGCCGAGGTGGTGATAAAAATGGGGTGACGGCAACACGTGTGGCTCTGAGGGTGGCAGGTGCGCGAGGGGCGGTGGTTGGGGACGGTTGGTGCGCGCGTGCGTTGGCAGGGGACGGTTGGTGCGCGCGTGCGTTGGCAGGTGCTTCTCGGGCCGCTTCGCCGCTCCCTCATGAGGCCGCAGGACCCGGCGCAGGGCGGCCCCGCCGCAATGGCCGCCGCCGTGCTGCCGCCACTGGCGCTGGAGAAGCTGAAGCAGCGGGCGTGCGAGAGCGTGGAGCTGAACGCGGCGCGGCTGGGCGCGCTGAGCCACGACATCTGGAGCCGGCCCGAGCTGGCCTACGAGGAGCACCAAGCGCACGACGCCATGACCCGCTTCTTCTCCAGCGGGGAGCTGCCGGGCGCCGCCTGGGCCGTGCAGCCCCGCTACAAGCTGGGCACAGCCTTCCGCGCCGAGTGGGGTGTGGCCGCCCCCCAGGGCCCACGCCCCCTTCGTGTCGCCTTCCTCTGCGAGTACGACGCCCTGCCCGGCATCGGCCATGCTTGTGGCCACAACCTCATCGCCGAGGTGGGCGCTGCCGCCGCACTGGGGCTGAAGGCCGCCCTGGAGAGCTTGCCCCAGCCATCACCTGCCACCGTCCAGGTGAGGCTTCTTCCAGGCCGGGGGCTTTTGTCCTCAGCCTGTGGCCCTGGCTTCTGTGTCTTGGTTGGCCCCTGACTCTGTGCATTTGTGCTGCAGATTACAGTGCTGGGGACACCTGCAGAAGAAGAAGGAGGAGGCAAAATAGACCTCATAAAAGCTGGAGCATTTGATGACCTGGATGTGGTTTTTATGGCACACCCGTCTCAAGAAAACGCATCCTATCTGCCCGACGTAGCGGAGCACGAGTGAGTGGGCAAGTCAGGATGGAAAGGGTTGGTTTGTTGTTATCCTTTTCAATAGGAAAGCTGCTTTGGAAGAAGCTGAACTTAGGGCCTGGGACCTTGCAGGTGTCCCTCAAACAAGGTATTTACAGTCAGCTAAGGTCACTATTCTGGGCACTCAAAGCAGTTATTCCAAAGCACAGTGTTCAGCTTGCAACAGCTTTTGTATAGTATGTTTTGTTTGTGGGAGTTCATTAGACTTGTATCTTTTTGTTTCATTTGTAAAATGTTAGTAGAGAGGAAGGATATCAAGGAAGACATTCAGCAGAACACCAAATTGCTTGTTATATTGTAGCATGGTGTGTATGCTAGAAAGTTCTTAAATGTTAATGTTGATGCTCTTCACACTTAAAACTTAGTGTTAAAGATCATTTACAGCTCTCAGTTAATCCTGCATGGGTCCCCATTTTCTCTTCTGATATATTTCTAAGCATTCCTTTTTACATATGCATGCCGTTGTCTTCTCTAAAAACAGTTTCCTTTGAAAAGCATCTGTTCTTTAAATTTTAGGACATGGAACTGGGAGCAATCTCACCGATCATAGTTCCTTGCTTTCTTGGACACTAAGTCATATACTCCTTTGTATAAATGTTCTAATCATTTTTGAAAGTGGTTCTGTTTCTCTCCCACTTCTGAAACAGCTAGTCAGCTGAACCTGGTTATTGTTAGGATCCTTATTAATTTCCAGCTTAAATTTAATGCTGGCCATTTTACATGTGCTAGCTCTCTCATCAGCTTTTTTGGTTCCATAACCATCATAACCATCCAAAACCATCAGCTTTTTGGTTCAAATTAATTTTTAGCTGTCCTTCATGTTTACCCCCAATATATGTACAGATGGCAGTCACATCCCCTCTAAGCCTTCATTTTGCCAGTTAGCTATATAACTCTTTGGAAACTAGGTCTTGAATTGGTCCTGTTGTTCCTTCTCTGCATTTGTTCATTGTTCGCACTTGTAGCGACTTGTCTTGAAATATTCCTTCCTGAATATGCGTAATCAGGATTGTACACAAAACTTCAGGTGGAATCTCATTAGGCTGTACTCAGCTAATACCGGGACCACTGTGTGTCCTTATTTCCTGGAAATTTAAACATATATGCATCTTAGGGTTGTTGCCTTTCAGGAAACTGGTACCTCATAATCATTCTGTAGATAGCTAGCATATGTGAGGGTTACTCTTCAGTCATTTTCAAGCCGTGGACTCTTACAGAAGAAATGCACAGTCTGTAAGTGCATGGCTTTTTTATATTTTTGAGTTTCAGCCTATTTCTGTGATGCCAGTCTGCAAGGTCATGCCATTCTTTCTTTGATATTATAAACCTCTTCTACTTTTATAATGTCCCAGCTGTAGGCTATCAGCAGTTTTCATTAGTGGATTTTATGCCACTCAGTTACTAATGTTTGATCCCAAGGACTTATTCTGCAGGGATACCATTAGTAACCTGCCTCCAATGCAACAGTTTTTTTGTGTAAGTATTACATGTGATTGTCTTTGACTAAATTTTCTAGTATTTAATTAAATGGGTATCCAACCATCTCTAACTTGAATGCACTGACTGCTATTTTTGTTTTGGTTGTACTACCTTCCAGCACCTTTTGCTTGCTTTTACTGGCCATTTTGCCTTTGTCTTCTTGTTCAGTGCTGTTCCTGGTGAATAATTTGCTTTCATGACTGCTAGTTTTAGGGTAGAAAGGAACAAGGTCAGTAAGGCCCGGTCTTCCTTGCATAGCTAGCCCTGTTACATTTCTTCTTCGTGTTTCTAAAGAATCTTAACTGTTTGTAATTTCTTTGTGAGGCTTAGCTCAGCTTGGCTTTTGGTTGCTGTCTGTTAAAGACTGAATTTTTAATCTTCAAAATGTAGCTTTCATTGATAGTTTTGTCTTTCTGTTGGTTCTTGACTCTTGTAATAGCCTTTTGAGATTTATACAGGAGGATTTGGAAACCTCCCTTCGGAGGTGGTCTATGGTAGGATACAAGTCCTAGATAGCCTTTAAACCTTGAGCATGGAGGAGTACTTTGTGAAACAGCTTGCTGCCTCCAAAAGCCAAATGTTTAACCTTTGTTATAGCTTATATAAGGATGAGGTATAAACATTTGTTCTTTTGGTTGTTTTCCAGGAATTTAAGGTCTACAGATCACTGAATTATTCGTATTGCTATGTCTGCAAACTCTGAAGCTATCTTGTGCCTGAAGTGTAAAAATAACTTACTGGGATGACTTGTGAAACCATGCAGCAGTTTGCTGTTACTTATTCTCACTTATCCTTCACCTCATCAGCTTGGGTGTTTTGTTAATCAAATAGGATATGTGTTCTTGTGCTGATATTCTTAAGGTTGTTTAGGATTGCATTGTTCACCAAGTCTATAGGCATATATATAAATAAGAAGCATGTGTCTCTTTTGGAAAAGATGTTTGCAGTATCGCTATTTGCTTTATTTTCCCTTCCCTCCTATCCTGAGAATAACTACCCAGTGATCTGTCCTGCCTTCTTTGTTGTTTTTTAAGGAGTTGTAGTCTAATGCTTGGGATGTTAATGGATTAGCTTCTTGATTCATATGTGATAATCTATTTTAAATAAAACTCCCTTTTCACAATGGGGGGTGTATGGTGGTCTTGAGGGTGAGAGAGGAAGAGAAAAGTATCATGATGGAATACTTCAGATTGCAGGCAGTAGCACAAGACATTTGCTCTGCTACAACAGTATGCTCCATTGTGCCCCTTTTTCCCATCCAGTATTTAGGTTCTGGTACTAACTTAACAGCCCTGGCATAGTCTGGGGCATGAGGGATTAGTACAGGGTAAGTGGTTAAGTTGACATCTGTGCAAGACAGAGGGTCAAGCAAGTTAGGCTGCCCCTAACAAAGTAAGGGGCTATGTGTATTTGAGGGAACTCTGAGCCTGAGGATGGAATATTATATTTAAAGTACTGGGTGTTGAGTCCCAACAGAAATTTTAGTTAAAATCTCTAGTATTGATAAAATTAGTATTTGTGTAGTTAATAAATAGTAATACCATATATAGTTGTCAATATTTATTGCCTCTTGAAAGGAATTTTCCTATAATTTGAAGTATTAAGTACATTATTTTGGTAGGCTAAGATAAATGGCCCCCATAAGATGAAGCCAAGCAATTTATATCAAATATAATGTTTAAGTACAGTATTATGTGATTTTTACAAAGATGGAGGATAACTTTTAAAGTAGGTTTCTTCATTTTTGCAAGCCCTTCTACCAGCTTTTTGAGGTGTGCAGGGAAAGGATATTCTTGCTGTGGCATAGTGATGTGTATTTTATACTGGGCTATGCCTTTACTACTGTTTTAAAGCTTGACATTTGATATTTAGAAATGGGTTGTATGTGATCCTATTAAATGTGCTTTTGCTGTCTTATATACAGCACAAATTTTATTTAAAAGTTTGACAAGAATTAGGACAATACATTCTGAGTTTGAATCAGAAAAGGGTGTATTATCCTCTATTTGAGAAGAATTTGTTAGGAACTTGAAGCCTCAGAGTGGTCAGGCAGGCATAAACAAGTATAGGAGAAATTTACTTACTATGTGAAAATTGCACTTTGCAGAAAAAGTCTGTGTAGTGGTATGTTAGCAGTAGCCCCTTTTCCTGATTTTTCTTGATATCACTTCATTTCATTGATCTAAAAATGTTCTCTGCGTTCAGAGATAGTTAAACTTTGCAACAGTGTAGTTAGTGCCTGGTAAATTGTTGCTTTGTGTTCTGCCAGGCAGAACATAAATAACTGCAACTGTGTGAACCAAAGAAAACTTTTTAGAGGTTTTTTTCAGTGAATGAAAAACAAATAAGCAATGCCTTTTATTTCCTAGTGTGACTGTGAAATACTATGGAAAAGCTTCTCATGCTGCTGCTTATCCTTGGGAAGGAGTTAATGCATTAGATGCTGCTGTTCTTGCATACAACAATCTGTCTGTTTTAAGACAGCAAATGAAACCAACCTGGAGAGTTCATGGTGAGAGCTTCATTAAATCTAATGTCCAGCAAGTAAGACTTTAGGCTGTTCAAATACTAACTTACAAAATGCCACAATTTAAAATACTGCATTATTAGACTATATTAGTATAGTCACTTCAAATATGAAATAGCAACATTTCATTTAAATATTTTTCTCTAACTTTTAAAATCATACTAGTGTCCAGAATTAACTGATGAAAATAGACTTACGGATCAGATTCAAAAGAGGACACTGGTACATAAATACAGGTTGACAAATTTTAAGTCTGTGCATCTGAAGTTGCAGTTCAGAAGGAAAAAAGCATAAGACCAAGTTTATTTTGGTACAAAGCCTTGAAATCCTTATTTGTTAATGTATGTGTTTTTGCAAAGGTGTAAGACTAAATGCTTCTAAAAAATGAAGTGTTGTTTTCTGCACATTTTTGTAGTAGACATTCCATTAATTAGATTGTATTTATATTGACATTTATTGAAAGGTGTGTTGACTAGAGTGACTCCGACTTATTTCCTGAGGTATGAAAAACAAGTGATGGCAGGAACCTACAGTTTTGTTTAGTAGATGAGTCAGCTAGATATGCACTGGAGTCTAGTATTTAAAATCTAGTAGATCTTGAAGTAGAAATATATTCCTTTTGCAGTAGAACATGTTACTATTAAACTTGACTCATGCTCCTGGAACATCTTGCATTTCTTTTTACACAGTGAGAAAGTTTCAGAAGTTGAAGTTGCCCCATAGCTATAATCTCAGATTTCCCTTATCCCACCCTCCACAATTTTTTCTAAATTGAAAATAAGAAATTTGGCCATTTCCACAGGACTTCTGAATGAGCCATTTATTTGGAACACTTGCTGTGAGCTATTACATTTCTAGAAATCCTGAACAAATGATCATTACATGTGTCTTGGCTGCTTGTGCTTAGGCGATCTTTGTACTGCATGTGCACATGTCTCTCCAGGAAGTCTTGATGGACATCTGCAAGTCCTAGGCCTTTGGGCTGTAGATGAAGATACATTTGCAGTTCTGCCATGTAGCCTACCTGAATGAATTTCAGACAGTGGGCATAGCCTTTTTTCCCAGCTAGCTTTAGCTGTCTATCCTGTTGCTCTATTAAGTGTAGGAAGCTACACTTAATTCTGAGTTTTAGTGTACAAAACTTGCATTGCAGGTTCAAAATTGGAGGTGCCCAAGTCTTTTATTGGACCTGAACCTAAACTAAACACAATGTGGGTAATGAATTAACTGTCTAAACAAACCTAAGGGGAAGTAACACTTTCTGAACTACAGTGATGCTTAAGTTACTGTATTAATGTAACAGCAATCGTAAAACTGTTTTTCAAACCAGAAATCTTTAAAATATGTTTGGGAAAGTGTAAGCAGTCAGGATGACATTTGATTTTAGAAATGTTTTGCTTACAAGTGTCTTGCAGGTTTTGTGTTGCAGGTTTGCAGTAACAGCAGTAGCTGTATTAAGCAACTGATCCTAATGTCTTTTTCTTAATCAACTAACAAGCATTGAAATAGCTTCCATCACTTAAAGTCTAGAATGCTCTAAATAACTGAACAATTTTGTTTTGAGTTTGTCTAGTATTTGATAGGTCTATTGTTCATCCCCATTTATGAGTGCAGTAAACACAATAGGAATGTTTTTTTTCTTAGATTATATCTGTTATGTTCAAGAAGTTATACTAAACAGGTTGTAAAAAATTAGAAGCTCCATCTACAAGCAGGGTAAACTAGGTGCTACAATTACTGTGCAAACCACCTACTTTCAAGCTAGGTATGTTGTCTACTCCATATTGCAGTTGCTTTGAAATTTAATTGTAAACATACTCTAAGACTCTATCCAGTTCTGTTTACAGATGCATTAAAAATAAGCAAAAGTGGTTTGCTCCATAAGCTGCTTGTTTTGAGCAAACATACTATGGTACGTACCGTGTAAATTTGCATGATTGCTTAGTTGCTGGTTCTTTTTCTGTGATGTCTGTCCCTCTCATCTGAACTGTTCCTTCTGTAATAGATTGGTACTGATCATTTGATTGAGCACTTTGTCCATTTGCATCCTGATAGTGTGGTCTTCTCAGGCTTAAGTGACACTGTCAGTAACTTTTTGTAGTATTTCCATTTAAAATAAGATAGTTTCTTGGATTCTACTCGAAACAAATCTGATCCCACATAAATAAATTCATGGTAGGAGGCCTGGAAACAAGGACAACCTGTTAAAAACAACTAGCTGTTGTTAATGCATTGAAAAAAATCTAACATAGTGTTGAGGTATACAATGTTTTATTGTTGAAATAACTAATTTTTTTTATGATACCATTTCTGATGCCATAATTGAAAACTATGTAGTTGTCATATATTTCCTTGAGGGAACACTTTCAATTCAAGCCTGACCCATGAATAAAATTGTGTGTGTGTACACGTGTGTGTGTGTGTATATATATATTACACACACACACTGGTATTTCCAAAGAATTAGTATGAAGAATTGACTGAACTTTCTATACACTGCAGGACATGCACATTGCTGTAAGTGAAGAATTTTAGCATTGCAGAAAAACATGAGTCAATAAAATTCTTTTCAAGCTGGCAAAATAAGTTGGAAACATGTCCTAGTGGAGGAAAACTTAAAAGGCTGGAATCCAAAGTAGCCTTTATAACAGATTTTTTCTTATTTCTCAGTGACAGCTGGATCATTTAACAGCTCCAATGCATTGAATTCCAGGGGATTAATTACAAATACTAGTTTGTTTTTTCTTTAGGTTAATAACAGATGTCTGACCAGGTGAATATGAGGAAAATCACACTGAAAAGCTTTTGCACATCCCATTTACTAATCTGACATGCTGTAGAAAAATGTTGTCTACGTACTATATTTTTGTCATCTGTATTTCATGCTCAGCTTATGCTTTGTTATTTTTGTTGATGATTTGGCTCTTAAGTGAAGAGATTCATGACAGGGCTGAAGATCAAGCAATTGTATGCAACATTGGTAACATGACCTTTCTCTCTCTATAGGTGTAATAAAAAATGGTGGCGTGAAACCTAACATCATTCCTTCTTACAGTGAACTAGAGTTTTACTTGCGTGCCCCTTCAGTGAAAGATCTTTTTGTTCTGACAGAGAAAGTTGAAAACTGCTTCAAAGCTGCAGCACTGGCCACAGGATGCAAAGTAAGAATGTCTTCATGGTCATGTATTTCTATTACGCTGGAGATAAGGTAGGCCAGAATACGAAACTGAGGCTTACAGCGTTTGTCTGCATGGTGCTTATCAGAAGTTAATTTAAATTTCTATGACACTATTTGCTATTCTATTGCTTTGTGTCCTGAAAGCAAGCTTTGGTTTATAAGTAGAATGCCACAAAATCACAGAATAATCTAGACTGGTTTGGAGGACACCTCCAGAGGTTGTCTGGTCCAGTGCCCCCTGCTCAGAGCAGGGCCGGCTAGACCAGTTTGTTTGGGGCCCTGTGAAGCTTTGAATATCTCCAGGGACAGAGATTCCACAACCTTTCTGGGCAGCCTATTCACAGTGTTTGATTCCCTTCTTTCCACCCCGCAATAAGATTTTCCTAATATTTATTTCTAACAGGAATGTTCTGTGTTGCAGCCTGTCTACTGCCTCTTGTTCTACCATTGGACATCTCTGAGAAGTCTGGTTCTGTCTTCTCTGTACCCTCCGATCTTGTAGTTGTAGGCAGCAGTAAGGTCTCCCCTTAACCTCCTATTCTGAAGGCAGAACAAACCCAGTTCTCTCAGCATCTCCTTGTATACCATATTCTCCAGTCCCCTAATCATCCTGGTGGCCCTTCCCTGGCCTCTCTCCAGTCTTGAGTTGAAGAGCCCAAAATTGGGCACAATATTCCAGATGTTGTCTCACAAGCATTGGGGAGAATCTCTTCCCTCAACCTGCTGGTTACAGTGTTACTAATACAGTTCAGTTTGTGTTTGGTCTCATTGCTGCAAGGGCAGACTGCTGACTCATTTTCAACTTGTCCACTAGGACCACTGGATCCTTCTCTGCAGAGCTGTTTCCTAGCCAGTCAGCCCCCAGCTTATCAACTGCTTTTTCCCACCCCCAACTTGGTACTGTCAACAAATTTGCTTAGAGTATGCTCTTAGCCGTTGTCTGGATTGGAGATATTAAAACAGTGATGGTGGCAATATTAGTGCTGAGGGATACCACAAGTTACAGACTGCCATTTGGATTTTTGTGCCACTGATCATAACACTTTGAGCCTGGTTGCCTAGTCAATTTTTCACTCACATTGTAGTCTGCTTATTCAGTCCATATCTCCTTAATTTGGCTATAAGGATACTGTAAGAGACCAGGTCAAAGACCTTGCTTAAGTGAAAGTAAACAACAGCCTCTACTCTTCCTTGTACACTGAGCTGAACATTTCATCATGAAAAGCTAAGGTTGGTCAGACACCATCTGCTCTTTGGTAAATCTGTGCTGGATGTTCACAATCGTCTTGTGATTCATGTGCCTGGATGTGGGTCCTAGGAGGATTTGGTCCATAGTCTTCTCAGCAGCTGAGGATAGACTGACCAGCCTGTAGTATCCCAGATCCTCCTCCTGGACCTTCTTCAAAATGGGTGTGATGTTTACCTCTTCTGTAATCAGCGGACCATCCCTCAATGTCAGTGACCTTTTGAAGATGATAGAATGGCATTGCAATCAGGGAGCTTGCTCAGCACCCTTGAATGCAAACCCATCTGCTCCCATGTACTTGTGTATGTCCAATTTGTTTAAGTGCCACCTAACTCTCTTCTGTGGGTGATGCTCCACTTCTACAGACTGTGCCAGTAGGCTTAGAGACCTGGGAGGCTTGAGAGTAAACCTTACCAGTAAGAACAGGCAAAACTCATTGAGTATTGTATCTTTTTTGTGTTCCTTGTTACTAGGTCCATTGCCTCATTGAGTAGCAGGCTTGTGTAACAATCCAACATAAAAAATGGCTAATTTCACTTAGCATTCTTCCCACTTCTTTGCTTTTAGTAAATAGCATCTCCTATAGCTGGTTCAAACTATATGATTACCTTGCAATGTAATGCTAAGATCAGTGGTTATGTTTGCTCTGTAGTTACAGGCTAGTGCTTTGGCTATCTGTGAGAAACACTTCTGTGAAAAGAATGTCACCAGAATAAATGGGTATATTGTATATGAACATGAGCTAGTGAGTTTTAAGGTCTATTTGAGTCATGCTGGTTTCCTAGTATGGTCTCTGCTCCAGCTAGAAGAGAGTTTCAAAAAGTTTTTTGTTTTGTTTTATTTTTTACTTTATTCTAAATGGAAGTTAAGGTCTCTTGAAACTTGACACTGATACTTTTTTTGCCTTTATTTTCAAACATTTTTCCTGTGTGAAGTCATTCCATAAACATTGATGGAGCTGGAGTTATTGGGACTGTTCTCAACCTAAAAATAGTAGAATAGAATTGATAAAAGACTAAGTGGCTTCCTACCTAGTTTAATAGTACCTGCACTGAAACCCATTAGAGGCCATTTTAGAAATGCCTTCTTACTGTTTTTAGTTAACGATGCTATACACATAATCCATGCTTCTGGAATTTGACAGTCTTGTGGAAGCTTGATAGAAACCCCAGCTGGGTTTTGATCAAGGATAGTATTTGGCTAAATGAAGAAAGTAAAAAGCTCATTAAAATTTTTGGAAAGGAGCTTAGCACTTAGGTCTGTTTTGATATGGCCCAAAAATGTGGACATATACTTAAATTTTCAGGTCATTAAACACAGTTTAGGATAAACTGGTTTAGGTTGGGGAATAATGTATGTAATGTTTTACTTGCTTAGGTGGAAATAAAAGGTGGTGAACAAGATTACTACAATGTGCTTCCAAATAAGAGCCTGGAGAATGTTTACAAGGAGAATGGAAAGAAGCTCGGAATAGAATTTATATCAGATGACTGTGTTTTGAATGGTTTGTCAGGTAACTCAAATCTGGCTTCTTTTTTTTTGTTATGACAAGCTTGGATTAATCAAATCTTAAGTGTATAAAATAATGGGCTAGAGGTAGGTTAAGCATACTCTGGTCGGAGGAAAAAAATCAAATTAGAAAATCGAAACTCCCTAAAGGGATCATTCCTCTGGCCTGTGTATTTGTTTGCTCTGGAAGCTGAGAAATTTCCCTGACAAATGGGAAAAGCGGTAATCATTTTCACTGAATATTTCATATAAGAAATATTTTGGTTGTGGGGAGGTGGAAGGAAAAGATCTGTCTTACCAAGAACATCAGTATGTGGAATGAACTGAGGCTCATCATACTGCTTTGAAATACAGAATCCTGGTATTATTCATAGGAATGGAGATGAGTTTTAGTGTTTAGGAACCTTATTTAATAATTTCATCTAAACCTACTGATAAACAGATCAACTAGCATCTAACTAATATTTTAGAGGGACTTTGATGTTTAAGTGGAAGCTTCTTTAAGTATCTCAGTAACCCTAATTTAAAAAAAAACCTTTCCATTATCAGGTAATTCTATGCTTCTTTCTTTAGTTCACAAATTCAACAGATTAGTTTTCCAAAGGATTCCATTCAACTAGGTGCTTGTTTCTGGGTCCTGACTCTCTGATCCAAAATGTCTCAAGCTATTAAACATTTTTGGTCTCTCAGGGCTATGGTAACAGGAGTGTGAATTCTTGAATGCTTAGGTGCGTTGCTGGTTACCCTTAACAGTTGTTTTTTAGAATCTTCCTACAGGAGCTCTCTTAAAATTTTCTCTAACTGCTGCTGCTGCTTCAGCATTCTTACTCAAAAGCATTAATCTTTGAAGGTATTTATGGCCTTCACTACTGGTCATATAAAAACATTTTTACTCCACTCCTGTAAAACGTATTTCTCTTTGGTTAGAAAGAAAAGATTTTGCTCATTCAAAAGTTTTTATTCTAAATGGTTTGATTGCAACACTAATCTTCTCTATATTAAACACAGATCATCTTTAAACAGTTGAGATCTAGGGAGTTTGGGGGTGCAGTTCTCCAAACTTCCAGTTGTGTTTTAGGTGGGAGAGACAGCATATCTAACTGCATTATGGTTGTTTTTCTCTATTGGTTACTTTCCTACCAAATTAAGGCAGCACTAGCATATTTTCTCTAATTGGCTGGTTTTCTTGTGTTTAGAAACAAATAATTATAACTAAAGAGAGATTTCTTTGTTGGTCTTTCGATATGGTGTAAGCAAGATTTACTGCTTTTTTCATTTGGTCTTAAAAAGGGGCTGAAGTAACTTGTTTTCCTGTCTTTAGAATGCTAACTGTAGTGAAATTTTCTGGAGCTCTGCTAGTTGCTTCCCTCTCAAACCATTGTTATTGAGTGTTTATAAGACCATGAATACTGGTGATCTTGCTGTTTCGGAGGCCGTTTGGATGAACTTGGTACAAACTTATTTGTAATACAGTAGTGCTTTCATATGTAAGTTATTACATAATGCATTAAGTGGTAAGTGTTAACTTGTTTAAACTGAAACTCCCCATATGCCTGTTCTTAGTTGTTTGTCAAATGTCAAAATATTCTCAAGCAATTGAGCTTTTATCTCACACTGCAGTTAGGCCTCATTGAATTTTCTTCCCCCCACAGTTTGTCCTGTGAATTATCGTGGTGGGGTTTCGGGAGTGCTAACTTAAGCACATCCTCTGGAGACACTGAATTTTGTATGCTGCCCTTTTTTGGGGGTTTGAGTGTTTTGTCTCATCTTTTTCAAGACCTCTATTTCTGTTCAGTTTTCATATGGTTTTCAATGTTTTCTTTTAGGATATCCCTTTCTTCTGTTGAAAGGGAAGGAAGATAGCTCAGTTGCTTCTCCATGTCTGTGCAGCAGAAAAGTCGTTAACAGATGAGCATACTCGCTGCCACCTCTACATGGGTATTAGTATCGGTCTGCTTACAGGTATCACTCTGGGCAGCTAAGTGTTTTTGAAGAATTCCTTTAGTCCATCAAATTATATTGCCCTGTGGAAGACTCCACTTATTTGGCACGCAGCCAGAGTGGTGTGAAAGAATGTGAATCTGAGTTGGCTTTGACCAAGTGCCATGACCTATTTCTCCTTCTGCTGTTAGGATAGTTCTACTACAGGATGTTGGTATCCTTCCAAAGCAAATGGCTTAGTTGAGCACATTCCAGGCCCCCACACTTGCGATAACTTATTTTGATATTTTTAACATTCATTGGCTCATGCACACAAGATTGGTATAGATGTTAAGAAGGAGCCAGTATGTTTTGAAAATACCACTTTTGAAGCTTAGGACTCTATATAAAGACTTCCTGAAATCTTTCCGTTTTTCCCTCCTTTCATGTTTGTGGCAATTCTGGCTTCCATTATGTGCTTAGTGAGTTGACTAGGTTGCAGTATCTGCTACAGGGCATTCCTCTGAGAGGCTGGAGCTCCTGATACCTTTCTGTTGAAGGTAGTGCACAAGTCTGTATGTTGCGCTGATAACTACCATTATTTATTCTTCCAGAAGCAAATCTGATCTGTACACCTCTATCAAGCGTATAGTTCCAGATTTTTGTATGGGAACTGTTGGAACAGCTGATGTTTTAAACATGTTGCTAGGTTATGACTAAGGGCTTAACATTTTTCTGATAGAAGGGGAAATGTGACCATCACAATTTTATCAAAAGCTGTCTGTATTTTGACTTAGCTCTAAATTTTACTAGAAAATGCCCAGTTAGATACCTTACATTCAGCAAAAAAAACTTGTAAGTTGGTAGAGGTTTGGATATGAATATCATTTCAAGTGGAACTATATGGTCGTGATCTGGGATGCACTGGAAATTTCTAATGCTTCATTTGCTGGGTGAAAGCAGGAAAAAAACCTACACAGTCTTTCCAGCAGTCTGTGTATTGGAGATTAGTAAGGCAAGTCTAGAACTCTTGGTGTAGTTCGGAGAAGGGAGAACTTCTAGACTTCCATTTTGTCTTTCTGGATTGATCAAAGAATGGATCAGCAATATAGACTATTGAAGATTAAAGTAACAAGCTGCTGTGCTAAGAGTTAGATTTTATTGAAATCTATACTGAATTTGTGGGAAAAGGTCATTGTTTGAACAAGTCTTTCTGTTTTATTTGTGTATAAGCAGAACAAATAGCAAGCTAGAGTCTTGTCCTCTTTGATCACAAAATGCAGATTCTGTGGACTTGCATAATAATAATAATCTTTCCATGTAAAAGCTGTACTCCTTAGTCAATTCTTTGCTAAGTCTTAAGGTCTAGGTAATACCCTCTCTCCAATAAGGTTACTTTGATAAGTCTACTTAATGAGCTAGAAATAATTTTAAGTTTTTGGAAGAGCCCTTTCATCTGCTAGCTCTAAAGAAAAATTTCTTGCAGCTCTGGCTGGCCTGAAAACAGCTAACTGAGATCTCTTAACTGAACATCCCTTTTCCCCCCCCACCATTGAGCAAGGTGATTTTATGCGTCCTCTAGTGCCTGAATTTCACAATAACCACATGTTGATTTCTCAAGTTTCTAAATATAATTTTCATAAATAGGGGAGAACTTGACACTGTATTTAGATACTGAGTGAATTGCTTGTTTAAGTAAAAAAAAAGAACTCAGAAGTAGTTGCAAACTCTTGGATGACTTGAATGAGGGATCTACTGCTTCTGGATGGTATCTTTAAATGGATAATGTAGTACTTTCAAGATGCTAGCTGTCACTAGCTAATGTATTGACAATGCTAGTCATGTATGAAAGCAGAATTGTCTTGTCATTTAAATTTGCAGTATTGCTATCAAGAATTCTCTGCAAACTATTAGCATCGTGTCTGGAGTTTATTTCTGATATCTTGTTTTTCACGAGTGCTTGAACTGTTAAGGTTTCTATAGCAGAATAATCAGAAAGTACAGAAAAAATAGTTGTCCTCGATCTATTTTTGTTTGAAGATAGTATTTCAAAGTATTCAGACTTCAGAGTCCCCCTCCCCACCCCCCATACTGAACATGTGCATGCTGGTGAAAAGTGGTAACTGTTGGGCCTGCAAAGTACCATCCTGGAGACATTGACTCTAGGAGCTGAGCTGTAGCTGGATTTGAAATAGATGCACAGCCCCAATCTCCAAGGTCTGGAGCTTCCATCTTTCTGAATTAGCAACTTACTGTCAGGAGACACTTCTTGCTTCATGAAAATTTAACAGTAAATGGGTATTGATCAAAAGTGCAGTGGAGAGCAGTGTCTGAGGATAGCTAGTCAGGGAAAACTCAGCTCAGTGGCAGGAGTATTTGTATGGATAGAGACTTCTTAGAAATGCTTATATTGTAGTACTTGAGACAAAAGATATTCTATTTTAGATATAGGCTGGAGGTAAAGTGTATATCATACATTTTCTTACAGCATTCAAAACTTTTTAACATGTGTTCATTGAGAAACTTTCCCCACTCTTTCTAGGTTCCACTGACTTTGGAAATGTTACATTTGTAGTTCCTGGGCTTCATCCTTATTTTTATATTGGCTCAGATGCATTGAATCATACTGAGCAGTACACGGAAGCTGCAGGTGAGTTGAAGTGAAAAGGGTCAGAAGTTCAAATTTAGAATCCTTATGCGTTGTAGGGACTGGTTGCTGACTCAACTACAGCAAATCTAGATATTATAAATATTTGGAATTACAGAAGATTAAAGCTTTCTCATGCTTCTATGGTATTCAGAGCTACTGTATAGTAATGCTATAAAAGCATGAGTACTAGATCTGAACATGGCTGTATTTCCTATGTAGCAGTGGAGTTAACTTCTTTAAGCATGATGGGATCTGAGCTGTATACTGACCCTGAAACAATTAACTTAGTTAATTGCAGAGTTGCAGAAAAAAGTTGATGATATCTAGAATATCTATTTTTGTATTTGTATATGAGAAAGTTTACCACTCATTGTAGTGGAACATTCTCTAAAGCCTAACTTCTTTTCAATATGCCATCCAGTAAGAAGAAATTACAAGGTTTAGTCCTACTAGCATATTCACAGAAGAATTTCTAAATATGAGCCTATTAAAGCCGAGATAAAAGTAAAAATTTTTGCTCTTAAAGCACAATGCTCTGAAAACATAATACAAATATGGTTTAAAACTCTCCATTTCTAAAAAAATGGAAATGCAAACACTTTCATTTTTCTGTTTTGTCTTGTTTGTTTAAAGCAGTAGCAGAAAGTTAAGTACTCGCATGTGAAGATTGTTTTGAGGCTTTGGGAAATAGGCATACTTCATTCAGGCAAGCAGAATTTTTGAAATTGTTCTTGCAATTTAAACTCCCAAGATATTATTTCATAAGCAAAATATGCTTTGTGCAATAATGTAGTGATTCTGTATTAAGTACTGTAATATTTAACCTGAAATTTCTCTTATTTTTTTATAGGGTCACAGAATGCTCAGTTCTATGCTTTGCGCACAGCAAAAGCTTTGGCAATGACAGCACTGGATGTAATTTTCAAGCCAGATCTGCTAGAAGAAGTCAGACAAGACTTTAGACAGATGAAACTAAGAGAGGAGGGGCAACTAAATCCAGTAGAACCAAGCAAAGAATCTGGCTTTGGCATAGGAGCTGCATGTGCATCACATTAAACTTTAAATGTCTGTTCTCCACCTTAGTGGGGATGACTTGATGAAGAAGCTGTATCTGAATTCCAGAAGAGTCTGGATAAACATAGCTGAAGAAATGATTTTTTTTTTTTGTACTTCAGGGGTAGAAAACCAGATATTAGGCATTTTTTGAATGATACTTTCATGTAGCTGTAATGTTTGCTGTATTAAATGATGATGATGAATTCAGAGATAGATCTCAAATACATTGTTTTTCAGTTGTAGTATTGAATAATTGATAGACTTTAGATCTCGTGTCAGTGATTTTTCTCTGTACTGCTATAGATATATCCCTTATATGGAAAATACAGCTTTTACATGGACATTTTTATTCTAAAATAAGCATTATTCACTCAGTGATCATAGGCTGAATCTGACCTACTAAGCATTTCCACCTGGCTAGTCGCCTCTCTTGAAACAAGACAGAGGTGAGCACTAGCAACAAAACTCCTTCTGGCATGTGTCCATATGCTTAAAACTTGAGCTGCCTCCATTGAGAGAAGGGTGTGTTTGAAGGCGTGCCTGTTTTTGACAACAGTAGCTCCTAGCAGTGGAATAGGAGGAACTGTATGTATAGAAGCAGAATTTGTCAAGGTTGGACTGTCCTGAAATGCATTGACTTTACTCCTAAAAAATTTTTGGAGGTGTTGTGGAAGAGACATTGATCAAAATAAATCAGTAAGCAACTAAATGTTTATTTGTTTAAATTAACATATTTAAAACAGTGCAGAAAAATGCATACATGCCACCTTTAGGTTCTACCCTAAGACAAAACAAATGTCCACACAAGGTTTTGCACCAGCCTAATTGAAGAATGTACATAAATTTATCTAAACAAGTGAGAATGTGTCATGCAAAGGACACAGACATTGTATCATG
This sequence comes from Apteryx mantelli, assembly GCF_036417845.1. Classification (NCBI taxonomy): domain Eukaryota; kingdom Metazoa; phylum Chordata; class Aves; order Apterygiformes; family Apterygidae; genus Apteryx; species Apteryx mantelli. The sequence goes on along the minus strand of NC_089980.1, from coordinate 98,134,256 downwards.
GAGTAGTGAACAAAAGTAACTTCAAACTGTCTTTGTGCAAATCCCTGCAGGAAGGTGTGGGAAGCTTGCACTGAGGATTGCTTATGCAGTAACTGCCGCCTTAAACCTGTTTGTGCCCATATCCTAAAAATCAGATCTGTTCTCTAAGTCTTGCCAGTCCTCCTTTCTATAAGATTGTCCTGTGGTTAGTCTGCCCCATCCTTGCTACTTGGCTTCCTAGTGGTTGAGGTTAGTGTTGCAAAATGTACCTAGATATAGTTCTGTTTGTCCAAATCTGTTAGGAAGTTTTTTTTAATTGGCTCATTAAAGGATCATGTGAACACATAGAGAAGGAACTAATCTTTTGGTTGGATGCAAATTGCTGAGATGAGGACAGACTGAGTGAAAAGCAGCTTACTGCTTAACATTTTCCTAAGCATAGGTATTAAGCTTCTGAAAAGACATCAAGCTAAATGTATTCCCTAATAGGAAGTCAGAGTACCTCAAATAATTTTTGAAGGATTATTTTTAACAGCATCAGTCTCTAAATGATAAACTTTAATAAAATAAATTCTAATTAGAACTTTAATAAAATTTTGGTATGATAAGACATTTTCCTGCTTTATTGTTAATCACTCTTCAAAAAGCCAGGATTATACTGTATAGTTAAAATTTAGCTTTAACATTTGCAAGAACACTGGTCATTGCACTGACTGAAATATTCTGTAGCAGAAACAAAACCTCTTTGGTCAAAGGGCAGGTTGGTTATCCATGGTATAGTTGTCTAATGAAAATGTAATTTAAAAAACAAAGATTTCTCATCTTGGTTTAATTATAGTCTCCCTGTGTGTGTGTGTGTGCGTGCGCATGCACTCTTTAACACAGACCTCCAGCTGCAAGTTAAGAACTGTCAAGAGACTCTTAGAAGCAAAATACATGACTGGGCTGGCTTCTGTTTGTATGATGTATGAGTTTGAAAGGTCTGTTATGTGCTTTTAACTCTGTAGTATCAAATATTTACTGTAAATACTTTAGTATTTTTTGTGAGATTTTTTGGCAAATTAACAAAGCATTCTCTTCACAGCTTTTCCATGTGTTCTTATAGCTTCATTTGACAATTTTTATGCTTTCTGATACTTCAGCCTCTGTACATCTACTAAGAGGACACACATGATCTGTGAGCATTTAATACATTAACAGTGCCTTTGGAAAAGGAAGTAACCACATCTGTAAATAAGAACTGGAGGCACAGATGAAGGGATTTGTTTTGTATTACAAGCCAGTTTGAAGAGCTGGAACATGATTGAAGGTCTTCCAGGTTGCAAGATGGTCCTTAGGTACACAAGCATTTTTGCTTTCATCAACAGACAGTTTTGACAGATGAATGCATGAATCCACAGTCAGATGAGGGTTGGACTCTGAGCTATGAATAGGTCCAGGATAAGTTGGATACTAAATCCAACTGAAATGTTAGATTAGATCATTTCTACTGGTGCTTGATAAACTTCATCTAAAGCACTTTCTCAATGTTTAATTTAAGCCCTGCCTTGCCAGATCTTGGTCACAGTTACTATTCAGAAATTTCTACTGGGTTAACAAGTTTGTGAACTTCCTTAGTATATTTGGCTTTTTGTTTCCTCCTGTATGAACTGCTTAACTTCTTTAGAAGGCTTTAGAACTTCTTTCTGAGAAGGCATTACAGCCTTCTCAGCTCTCTTCATCCAGATCATTTAATTAAACATCTCTGCAATAAAAGCACATCTTAATTTTGCTGTAATCATTGCTGGAATTGAAATGTGAATGTTTGAAGTGCTGATTAAAGATGAGTTGATATCAATAAAGCAATGTAGTTGTAACTCAATTTTCTTGTCCTTTGATTAATATTGGGAGGAATGTTCTGTCTTAAAAGTAGGTACGTCCAAGTGTACCTCCTGGATAGTCTTTGGATTAAATATCAATTCAGACATGTTACAAGAAAAAATTACATTATATTTCAGCTGAATATTTTAATATTTGAATTAAAAATTTTAAATTTGACTATTCTTTAGGACTTGCATCAGGGTAGATAACCCAAAGCAGAGGCAATTTCAAACATACTGAGTCATGTGTGGATGATTCCTTCTTCGTCTAGTGTTCTGCCAGAGGGTCTGTTCCTAGCATGCTGTCTGTCTGGATGAACCGTCCAAGTTGCTTTGCTGCTTTTACCACTGTTTCCCTGTATATACGATGGAGAATATTTTGTTTACTGCCCTTTAAAAACACTATACCAGACAATCAGGTTATTCTCCCTGTATGTTTACACAGGAGCTACTTGTCTTTGAACTTAAAATATTTGTATCCAGAATTAAAAAAGAACAAGTACTTTTGCTGAAGACTTGTGGTTCTCTTTCTCTAGCCTATAGATATGTTGTAACGCGTTAAACTTCTGAAATGACTGGTTATATTCTGTTAAAACATTGGTTTTAATTGATTGCAAATATAATGGTAAACTTTGGGATTAATTATATCCCTTACTGTGCTTTTCTGCAGCTCATTCCTTGGTGTGTCTCCCTTCTGGCACTGGTAACTGCTTAAGCTTTATGTTTCTCTACCTCAATCATGTTCATAAATAGGGAACCTGTTTCAGTTGGTGGCACTCTTCATTGCGCTACAAATTCATAATAGTGACCTTTTCTGCTGTTACATTGCTTCATGACTTCATTTGAACACCATGTTTGATTTTTCTAGTTTGATACGATTATGTAAGTAGCAGGCTTTTTTTAAGCTTTTCATTTGTAAAGGTTATATGAACTTTTTATGAGCTTCCTACTCTACAATAATAATGCACTAACTTTGAAATAATGTTTTTCAGGGCAAGTTCAACATGCAGATGGTTTGGGCCTTTCACATTTTTATAATCTGATCATAGAGCAAAGATGCTTAAGGACATCCAAAGTGGTTACTCTGAAAACTTGTTATTTGAGCCACTTCATTGCATTGCTGCCCAGACATCCTTGTATTTCGCATTATCACATGGCCTCAGTAGTAATGGGTGTAACTTCTTGATGAAGCGTAGATGTTACAAGGTAACTTCAAGCTCTTATGCTGTGACTTTTCTATGGTCTAAGCTGAATGTGTTGAAGGTAGGTAGAAAAAATGTAAAGTTGCCTGTACCCTATAGATGTGAGACAGAAAAAAGAAAAGTATTCCTCATTCAAATACTGCACATCTTTTATTTCCCTACAACAGCAAGGGTTCAGCAGGCCTTTCTTCAAACACTAAATGGGGAGTAGCCTTGTGTTCTAGGGAATCAATATTCTGTAATCATTTAGTCCTTGTTCAATAAATGTGTTGATGCATGAAGTTGTTGAAAACTTCAGTGTAAGAAGATTTGCTTGCTTAATGGTAGTGGCAGTTTGCAGTTATTTACTTTACTTGAAGATGCCTTAGGTACTATCTCAGGAAGTGGAGTGTCAGATATCCTGTTTCCTGTTCTTGCTTTGGCAGACCATGCGACTTTGACCAGATGAGTGTTGCAGCCCTTAGCTGCCTGTGTCATTATCCAGGGGCCTCGTGAGGAGAAGAGTTTTATTCAAGAAGTATCCTTCATAGCCTCCTGTGCATACATCTTGGGATGCTTGGAGCTGATGGACACAAAAAATAAAAACAAATGTTGTCTCTGTAGTTCACACAGTAAAGGGCTCTGTAAAAATATACTGCTAAGTACATCCCTCACTATGTAGTGGGGAGCCAGGGACAGGACGAGGTACAAAACAGCAGTGTGAAGACTATCTTGCTCTGAGGCATAACATAGTAGGACTTGTGTAGGGGCTCAGAACCAGACCCATGCTCTCCCTGTACTGATGCAGAGCCTAGCGGAGGAATTCATGCACTTTAATGTATCGATACATAAATACATGGACTGCCTTTGTCCTTACCAGGATTACAAAGAAGCCTTGTATTAGAAGACAGGTATACAGCCAAAGGAAAGACTACTTGCATAGTCATCTGGCTGAGTGTTTTTTAAAATTTAGGGTAATAACATTTCCCTTGGCAGTTTAATGGGAGGGAGGAACTGTGTACATTTCCTCCTTCCCCTCCTCCCCTCCACCAGTTAGTAGCAGGACATGGGGCCAGTGGCTCATGAGGAAGACACCTTTCTCTTCCAGGCATTCCCTCTTCCAGGGCATAAACGCTTCTACTCATTAACAGGCTTTGGAACCTAAGAGCCTCCTGCCACTTCATGAGGACACACCCTTCCCTGTAAACTGTAAGAAGGAAGGTCCTATTTAGTGACCTCAGTCCTTGGACTTTTTGTAGATCCATTTCTTAGGACTGGCAAAGATAGCAGGTGACCAGTGAGAATTAATTTATGAATTCTGATTACTGGCTGACTGAAGAATGCAATGTTGGGATGTAAGCAACTCCAAAGGCCTGCTAAGGATTACTGATGTTGAGTCTGCTATTAGAGCCTGAGTTGAACCAAGGCAGACAGGTCTAATATTGACATGTGTTTTCAGCTCCTATCAGTTTGTACATATGGGATAGTGTATAGGGGATCTGCTTTCAAACACCTCAAGTCTTACTTGGAGAAAGAAGAATTCTGTGCTCTTTCACTTTTTTTTTCTTCCTAGCCCTGGCTCTTCTTAGGATTCCTTGTTTAAGTAATATCCTGGATTGCTCACATTTGCAAGTTATGAAATCCTGTATCAGATCTCATTTCTAATCTCTCATTTGCCTGAGACTTCAGTTTTCTTCACAGCAGAGTGTCCAGGTGTGCATGGAGTACTTTGTGTAGATGTTCGTGTGCGTGTGTAGAATGGCACTTCACAATTATGAATCTGAAGGCATACAAAATGCTTAAGCATCCAGTGCTAGAAGTGTCCTGAGGACACTTTGTCTCCTTCACATCACTGGGTATGGACTGCAGGCTTTTTTAGAATAGACTTGCTCTGATTTGACACTAGTCATTCTACTGTTCTGGCAGTATGCTTCTGAGAATACAAAGTCAAGTTTTTGAAAGGAATTCATATCTTAACTTCTATCTAAAAACTACTCATAATAAGTATGGGTGTTAAATGCCTGTTAATCAGTTTAACTGACTTTAAGTTCCTGGAGTTTACTTATTTTTTCAGCTTCCTATGTGCTGAATCATACTAGGTAGAAAATTAAAGCTGCTAAGTCCTTTTGAAGAGAACAGAGTTTCAGCTCAGGTAAGATAGGAGCTGTTCCTTTAAATTAGAGATTTACAGGAATATACAATAGTCATTTTTCTTTAAAGTTATGGGAATTAGCTGGCTGTGTCTATACTAGTAGATTAATAAATTAAATATGGCTGGGTATTGAAGACATGGTCCAGAATGACTTGCATCCATGCCATTAAACACATCTACCTTTCCAGTCAGGATGGTGCATCTGAGCTGACTGTAGGGAATGGTGCATGGCTTGTGCTAATTCTATGCCTGGGAATTATTTAGGAGAGTGTTGGTTGTATTGGCCTGGCCAGAACTGTGCTAAAGATTGTTTTAGAATCTTAAAGTCAGTTAATTTACAGTGCCTGGGAACCTTCCCTGCCGTGCTTAATTTCCTAGTGTAGATCAAACAGCTATATACTTTCTGATACCATAGTGCTATAAGGATTACAGTGCCATTCAGTTTTTCAAACCCTATGCCCAGTTCTCATAGCAACTAATTAAACTAGCTAGATATAATTAAACATGCATACTCATTAGTAAGTGTTTTAATATAAAGGGTTCAGATGTGCTGCAGTTTCCCTCCTAGAACTTGCCCCAGTGCAGGATGTGTTGTAGACCTGTAAGCCACTTCCATGAGCAAGATGCCAGGTAGGATGGGTTTTGAGAGAAGGGGAATCTCTCCCAAAAGATGATATGTGACCTGTCTTACAACTTAATGCACCTCCTCCATGCAGGCAGCTGCTTTTGAACATTGTGAGCAAAGGTGCAGACACTATAACAAAACCTCCAAGTAGACTGGCTAGTGACACTGCCCCTGGAAGCCAGCAAAGCACAAAAGAAGGTGGCATGTGTTTTTGAAATATGCATAGCACAGATGAGTTCCAACATGCTTTTTTCATGCTTCTCCCATTACATTCAAGGGATTCATTTGCATCCTAAAGTCTTTAAGGTGACAAGTATGAGAGGAAGGAAATTGTCACCTCCCAATCTGTCTGCCTTTTTGAGATGCTGGAACAAATCCAAGGTGTTAGCCAGGTGTCTTGGCCTACTGAGCTGAAATAACTTGAGTAGTTAGGCTAATATTCAAAGTTCACAATTTGACCTTGTATATGTTACTAGGTAGTTGATACAGAAGTAACTTTATTAGACAAAGCACAACTAGACAATTGTTATGAAAAAAAACCATGCAACTTGCAAGAACAGCAGAACTAAACTTACACAAGAATATTTACCTGACAAATATTTGCCTACACCAGTTAGCGAGCAACAGCTTGGAGTGGTCCAACAATCAGTAAAGATCAAAGGATCCAGAAGATGTTTTCCATCTCATAAAGCTCATCCACCTCAGATTGAAGGGGGGATGGCATGACTCTACCTTTAGAGATGCCTGACTGTGAAGAGCCTCTGGGGATGCCTGGGACCAAGCTTGTGCAGCTGGAACCACCACACTCAACACCCTGCTCCTCCTGACTGCTGACAACCACTGCTCCCGGCAGCAAGCAAAGGGAAGTAGAGATAACCATGTTTTTATAATTTTGTATTGTTCTGTGCATTAATAATGCCTAGAACATTGCCTCCTTCATAGAGACAATAAGCATCCCAGCTCCTTCACATAAATCCAGTTATTGCGTAGTAATTCATGAGTGTGTTTAGTCTGTCCTGATGTAAACCATGACACCAGGCTGTTGCCTGAGAACAAGGTCCAGAACATCAGCATCACCCACAAGTATGATCTAGCAGTGGAGGAACATGTCTCTGAGGGACTGGAGGTCCCACTGAACAAGATGAAGGAAAAGAGGTGCCAACAAACATGAGGTTGGGAGCAGGTGGTATCAAAAATCAGAAAACAGTGCTAGTTCTTGGTAAGTTAATACAAAATTGCTAATAACTGTTTTTTGAAATATCTTTACAGTTGATGCCTTCAAAATTTACATGTTTGTAGGAGGGATGCATGCCTCAAAAATAAGAGATGAATATAAGTAAAGAATTATAAACGGTTTCTTAAGTTGTTTAAGACAGTGTCATATTCACCTTGTCTTTACTAATAACAAAGGCAAAGCAATAGTTGTAGAGAAGTTCAGAGCTTACTTTTTTTTTAAGATAGAGATATTTTGCAGCCCACAGGTTCTTTCACTACGCTGAAACACTGACAGCATTTCCTTAAAACTTTGATTTCCACAGAGCTTTATATACTAGTCCTGAGGCATGAATGTATACCTCAGATTCCCAAGCTGAGTTTTAATATCAAGAAACCCTCCTTTTTATCGAAGTGTGACAGTATCCATAAATAAAAGATTTCTTGTGAAATATAAATACTTGCCAAGGAAATGGTCACAGTGATGAAATTATTAGCTTTATAGCTGTTACAGATTAAGAAATAAACTATGAAAGAGTTTTTATGAATTGCCTTTTATCCAGAAGAGTTACAAGCCTTCTACACCAAATAAATGGGAATGGGCAGAAAGAGTTGTAGCCATTGACAGAGAACAATAGTTATTGCTGAATAACTATTACTTTGAATAACTTGCTAAATTTAGAGCTTGGCCTCTGCCACAAAGCCTCTGCTTTGTGACATGCAGACATCCTGCTCTCAGGAGAAAATATGAGCAATAGGGCTTTCTGCATCACTTTATCCAGGAATGCCAATGTTGAGGTTTTTCCATGAAATATTAAGTTGAAAGCCTTGGATCACCCAGCTTTCTGGGAAGTTGGTTTAGTAGAAATGAACTACTTGTGCAGCTGGACCAGTGTCCGAGAAGATACATACTCCTTTTAGCATCTTTCCAGAGGGTAAGAATAATACATTTTCCAGTGAGGTTATTATTCAGTCCCACAAGAATTTCTACTTCACATGGACACAATTATCGTGAGGAAGGCCACATCCTCTGAGGTGTACTTGATCAACAGTATGATAAATAGAAAAGTTAATCTGAAGATCACAGATACTGTTTGTTCATTGCCTGTTCCTGGGATCTGTACAATCCATAGTACAAAGCGCATAAATTCTCCTGTAATCCAGACATTACTAGAGAATAAAATTTTTTGTTCATACCCCCCGATGTCTGAGGTTCTGTACCCTTTTACATTGTAGTCATCAAGAGAAAGATTGTATGCTCCTCTTAATAAGTATCATTACATATTAGCTGCCGAAATAATCCTTTGTCTAGCATTCATTAAGCATGATCTTCTCATGACTGTAATGGCATCCCCAAGGCCAACTTTTTGTTCAAGCAAAGCATTTAGGATTAACTCATCTTAAAACAAACAAAAAAATCAGTCTACATGTTTGCCTGGCTTTCTCTAAGGCTTA